>NW_028257369.1:1467482-2934965 GCF_982258835.1 Parasteatoda tepidariorum
CCAATTTAAAAATTATAGGTCAATATTAAGGTCCGATACCGTGCCGTTAGTTAACATAGAAAAATGTCTTTGAATTTTTAAAGCATTTTAGAACGCTTATTTCTTCTTTTTAAGCTTCTCAAAACATTTTATTTCGCATAGGCATACATAGTAAAATTTAGGGTCACGCTGTGTACCCCCTAAATGACCTATAATTATTTCCTGTGGTAGGGTACACTATTACCCTGTAATATAATACGTGGTCCAATTTAAAAATTATAGGTCAATATTAAGGTCCGATACCGTGCCGTTAGTTAACATAGAAAAATGTCTTTGAATTTTTAAAGCATTTTAGAACGCTTATTTCCTCATTTTAAGCTTCTCAGAACACTTTACTTCGCATAGGCAAACATAGTAAACTTTAGGGTCACGCTGTGTACCCCCTAATTGACCTATAATTATTTCCTGTTTTAGGGTACACTATTACCCTGTAATATAATACCTGGTCCAATTTAAATATTATGGGTGAATATTAAGGTCTGATATTGCGCCTTGCGTTAGTTAACCATTGAAAGATGTCTTTGATTTTTTAAAGCATTTTAGAACGCTTATTTCTTCATTTTAAGCTTCTCGGAACACTTTATTTCGCATAGGCATACATAGTAAACTTTAGGGGCACGCTGTGTACCCCCTAATTGACCTATAATTATTTCCTGTGGTAGGGTACACTATTACCCTGTAATATAATACCTGGTCCAATTTAAATATTATGGGTCAATATTAAGGTCTGATATCGCGCCTTGCGTTGATTAACCATTGAAAGATGTCTTTGAATTTTTAAAGCATTTTAGAACGCTTATTTCTTCATTTTAAGCTTCTCAAAACATTTTATTTCGCATAGGCATACATAGTAAAATTTAGGGTCACGCTGTGTACCCCCTAAATGACCTATAATTATTTTCTGTGGTAGGGTACACTATTACCCTGTAATATAATACGTGGTCCAATTTAAAAATTATAGGTCAATATTAAGGTCCGATACCGTGCCGTTAGTTAACATAGAAAAATGTCTTTGAATTTTTAAAGCATTTTAGAACGCTTATTTCCTCATTTTAAGCTTCTCGGAACACTTTATTTCGCATAGGCATACATAGTAAACTTTAGGGGCACGCTGTGTACCCCCTAATTGACCTATAATTATTTCCTGTGGTAGGGTACACTATTACCCTGTAATATAATACCTGGTCCAATTTAAATATTATGGGTCAATATTAAGGTCTGATATCGCGCCTTGCGTTGATTAACCATTGAAAGATGTCTTTGAATTTTTAAAGCATTTTAGAACGCTTATTTCTTCATTTTAAGCTTCTCAAAACATTTTATTTCGCATAGGCATACATAGTAAAATTTAGGGTCACGCTGTGTACCCCCTAAATGACCTATACTTATTTCCTGTGGTAGGGTACACTATTACCCTGTAATATAATACGTGGTCCAATTTAAAAATTATAGGTTAATATTAAGGTCCGATATCTTGCCGTTAGTTAACATAGAAAAATGTCTTTGAATTTTTAAAGCATTTTAGAACGCTTATTTCCTCATTTTAAGCTTCTCAGAACACTTTATTTCGCATAGGCAAACATAGTAAACTTTAGGGTCACGCTGTGTACCCCCTAATTGACCTATAATTATTTCCTGTGGTAGGGTACGCTATAACCCTGTAATATAATACGTTGTCCAATTTAAAAATTATAGGTCAATATTAAGGTCCGATACCGTGCCGTTAGTTAACATAGAAAAGTGTCTTCGAATTTCCTTGTTTTAATGCACTATTTAAAATATACATAGTGTACCCCCTAATTGACCTATAATTATTTCCTGTTGTAGGGTACACTATTACCCTGTAATATAATACCTGGTCCAATTTAAATATTATGGTTCCATATTAAGGTCTGATATCGCGCCTTGCGTTAGTTAACCATTGAAACATGTCTTTGAATTTTTAAAGCATTTTAGAACGCTTATTTCTTCATTTTAAGCTTCTCAAAACATTTTATTTCGCATAGGCATACATAGTAAAATTTAGGGTCACGCTGTGTACCCCCTAAATGACCTATAGTTATTTCCTGTGGTAGGGTACACTATTACCCTGTAATATAATACGTGGTCCAATTTAAAAATTATAGGTCAATATTAAGGTCCGATAACGTGACGTTAGTTAACATAGAAAAATGTCTTTGAATTTTTAAAGCATTTTAGAACGCTTATTTCCTCATTTTAAGCTTCTCAGAACACTTTATTTCGCATAGGTATACATAGTAAGTTCTTTAGGGTCACGCTGTGTACCCCCGAATTGACCTATAATTTTTTCCTGTGGTAGGGTACACTATTACCCTGTAATATAATACCTGGTCCAATTTAAATATTATGGTTCCATATTAAGGTCTGATATCGCGCCTTGCGTTAGTTAACCATTGAAACATGTCTTTGAATTTTTAAAGCATTTTAGAACGCTTATTTCTTCATTTTAAGCTTCTCAAAACATTTTATTTCGCATAGGCATACATAGTAAAATTTAGGGTCACGCTGTGTACCCCCTAGATGACCTATAATTATTTCCTGTGGTAGGGTACACTATTACCCTGTAATATAATACGTGGTCCAATTTAAAAATTATAGGTCAATATTAAGGTCCGATACCGTGACGTTAGTTAACATAGAAAAATGTCTTTGAATTTTTAAAGCATTTTAGAACGCTTATTTCCTCATTTTAAGCTTCTCAGAACACTTTATTTCGCATAGGTATACATAGTAAGTTCTTTAGGGTCACGCTGTGTACCCCCTAATTGACCTATAATTTTTTCCTGTGGTAGGGTACACTATTACCCTGTAATATAATACCTGGTCCAATTTAAATATTATGGGTCAATATTAAGGTCTGATATTGCGCCTTGCGTTAGTTAACCATTGAAACATGTCTTTGAATTTTTAAAGCATTTTAGAACGCTTATTTCTTCATTTTAAGCTTCTCAAAACATTTTATTTCGCATAGGCATACATAGTAAAATTTAGGGTCACGCTGTGTACCCCCTAAATGACCTATAATTATTTCCTGTGGTAGGGTACACTATTACCCTGTAATATAATACGTGGTCCAATTTAAAAATTATAGGTCAATATTAAGGTCCGATACCGTGCCGTTAGTTAACATAGAAAAATGTCTTTGAATTTTTAAAGCATTTTAGAACGCTTATTTCCTCATTTTAAGCTTCTCGGAACACTTTATTTCGCATAGGCATACATAGTAAACTTTAGGGGCACGCTGTGTACCCCCTAATTGACCTATAATTATTTCCTGCGGTAGGGTACACTATTACCCTGTAATATAATACCTGGTCCAATTTAAATATTATGGGTCAATATTAAGGTCTGATATCGCGCCTTGCGTTGATTAACCATTGAAAGATGTCTTTGAATTTTTAAAGCATTTTAGAACGCTTATTTCTTAATTTTAAGCTTCTCAAAACATTTTATTTCGCATAGGCATACATAGTAAAATTTAGGGTCACGCTGTGTACCCCCTAAATGACCTATAATTATTTCCTGTGGTAGGGTACACTATTACCCTGTAATATAATACGTGGTCCAATTTAAAAATTATAGGTCAATATTAAGGTCCGATACCGTGCCGTTAGTTAACATAGAAAAATGTCTTTGAATTTTTAAAGCATTTTAGAACGCTTATTTCCTCATTTTAAGCTTCTCAGAACACTTTACTTCGCATAGGCAAACATAGTAAACTTTAGGGTCACGCTGTGTACCCCCTAATTGACCTATAATTATTTCCTGTGGTAGGGTACACTATTACCCTGTAATATAATACCTGGTCCAATTTAAATATTATGGGTGAATATTAAGGTCTGATATTGCGCCTTGCGTTAGTTAACCATTGAAAGATGTCTTTGATTTTTTAAAGCATTTTAGAACGCTTATTTCTTCATTTTAAGCTTCTCAGAACACTCTATTTCGCATAGGCATACATAGTAAACTTTAGGGTCACGCTGTGTACCCCCTAATTGAAATATAATTATTTCCTGTTGTAGGGTACACTATTACCCTGTAATATAATATCTGGTCCAATTTAAATATTATGGTTCCATATTAAGGTCTGATATCGCGCCTTGCGTTGGTTAACCATTGAAAGATGTCTTTGAATTTTTAAAGCATTTTAGAACGCTTATTTCTTCATTTTAAGCTTCTCAAAACATTTTATTTCGCATAGGCATACATAGTAAAATTTAGGGTCACGCTGTGTACCCCCTAATTGACCTATAATTATTTCCTGCTGTAGGGTACACTATTACCCTGTAATATAATACCTGGTCCAATTTAAATATTATGGGTCAATATTAAGGTCTGATATCGCGCCTTGCGTTCATTAACCATTGAAAGATGTCTTTGAATTTTTAAAGCATTTTAGAACACTTATTTCTTCATTTTAAGTTTCTCAGAACACTTTATTTCGCATAGGCATACATAGTAAACTTTAGGTTCACTCTGTGTACCCCCTAATTGACCTATAATTATTTCCTATGGTAGGGTACACTATAACCCTGTAATATAATACGTGGTCCTATTTAAAAATTATACGTCAATATTAAGGTCCGATACCGTACCGTTAGTTAACATAGAAAAATGTCTTTGAATTTTTAAAGCATTTTAGAACGCTTATTTCCTCATTTTAAGCTTCTCAGAACACTTTATTTTGCATAGGAATACATAGTAAACTTTAGGGTCACGCTGTGTACCCCCTAATTGACCTATAATTATTTCCTGCTGTAGGGTACACTATTACCCTGTAATATAATATCTGGTCCAATTTAAATATTATGTTTCAATATTAAGGTCTGATATTGCGCCTTGCGTTAGTTAACCATTGAAAGATGTCTTTGATTTTTTAAAGCATTTTAGAACGCTTATTTCTTCATTTTAAGCTTCTCAGAACACTCTATTTCGCATAGGCATACATAGTAAACTTTAGGGTCACGCTGTGTACCCCCTAAATGACCTATAATTATTTCCTGTGGTAGGGTACACTATTACCCTGTAATATAATACGTGGTCCAATTTAAAAATTATAGGTCAATATTAAGGTCCGATACCGTGCCGTTAGTTAACATAGAAAAATGTCTTTGAATTTTTAAAGCATTTTAGAACGCTTATTTCCTCATTTTAAGCTTCTCGGAACACTTTATTTCGCATAGGCATACATAGTAAACTTTAGGGGCATGCTGTGTACCCCCTAATTGACCTATAATTATTTCCTGTGGTAGGGTACACTATTACCCTGTAATATAATACCTGGTCCAATTTAAATATTATGGGTCAATATTAAGGTCTGATATCGCGCCTTGCGTTGATTAACCATTGAAAGATGTCTTTGAATTTTTAAAGCATTTTAGAACGCTTATTTCTTCATTTTAAGCTTCTCAAAACATTTTATTTCGCATAGGCATACATAGTAAAATTTAGGGTCACGCTGTGTACCCCCTAAATGACCTATAATTATTTCCTGTGGTAGGGTACACTATTACCCTGTAATATAATACGTGGTCCAATTTAAAAATTATAGGTCAATATTAAGGTCCGATACCGTGCCGTTAGTTAACATAGAAAAATGTCTTTGAATTTTTAAAGCATTTTAGAACGCTTATTTCCTCATTTTAAGCTTCTCAGAACACTTTACTTCGCATAGGCAAACATAGTAAACTTTAGGGTCACGCTCTGTACCCCCTAATTGACCTATAATTATTTCCTGTGGTAGGGTACACTATTACCCTGTAATATAATACCTGGTCCAATTTAAATATTATGGGTGAATATTAAGGTCTGATATTGCGCCTTGCGTTAGTTAACCATTGAAAGATGTCTTTGATTTTTTAAAGCATTTTAGAACGCTTATTTCTTCATTTTAAGCTTCTCAGAACACTCTATTTCGCATAGGCATACATAGTAAACTTTAGGGTCACGCTGTGTACCCCCTAATTGACCTATAATTATTTCCTGTGGTAGGGTACACTATTACCCTGTAATATAATACCTGGTCCAATTTAAATATTATGGGTCAATATTAAGGTCTGATATTGCGCCTTGCGTTAGTTAACCATTGAAAGATGTCTTTGAATTTTTAAAGCATTTTAGAACACTTATTTCTTCATTTTAAGCTTCTCAGAACACTTTATTTCGCATAGGCATACATAGTAAACTTTAGGTTCACTCTGTGTACCCCTTAATTGACCTATAATTATTTCCTATGGTAGGGTACACTATAACCCTGTAATATAATACGTGGTCCTATTTAAAAATTATACGTCAATATTAAGGTCCGATACCGTACCGTTAGTTAACATAGAAAAATGTCTTTGAATTTTTAAAGCATTTTAGAACGCTTATTTCCTCATTTTAAGCTTCTCAGAACACTTTATTTTGCATAGGAATACATAGTAAACTTTAGGGTCACGCTGTGTACCCCCTAATTGACCTATAATTATTTCCTGCTGTAGGGTACACTATTACCCTGTAATATAATATCTGGTCCAATTTAAATATTATGGGTCAATATTAAGGTCTGATATTGCGCCTTGCGTTAGTTAACCATTGAAAGATGTCTTTGATTTTTTAAAGCATTTTAGAACGCTTATTTCTTCATTTTAAGCTTCTCAGAACACTCTATTTCGCATAGGCATACATAGTAAACTTTAGGGTCACGCTGTGTACCCCCTAAATGACCTATAATTATTTCCTGTGGTAGGGTACACTATTACCCTGTAATATAATACGTGGTCCAATTTAAAAATTATAGGTCAATATTAAGGTCCGATACCGTGCCGTTAGTTAACATAGAAAAATGTCTTTGAATTTTTAAAGCATTTTAGAACGCTTATTTCTTCTTTTTAAGCTTCTCAAAACATTTTATTTCGCATAGGCATACATAGTAAAATTTAGGGTCACGCTGTGTACCCCCTAAATGACCTATAATTATTTCCTGTGGTAGGGTACACTATTACCCTGTAATATAATACGTGGTCCAATTTAAAAATTATAGGTCAATATTAAGGTCCGATACCGTGCCGTTAGTTAACATAGAAAAATGTCTTTGAATTTTTAAAGCATTTTAGAACGCTTATTTCCTCATTTTAAGCTTCTCAGAACACTTTACTTCGCATAGGCAAACATAGTAAACTTTAGGGTCACGCTGTGTACCCCCTAATTGACCTATAATTATTTCCTGTTTTAGGGTACACTATTACCCTGTAATATAATACCTGGTCCAATTTAAATATTATGGGTCAATATTAAGGTCTGATATCGCGCCTTGCGTTGATTAACCATTGAAAGATGTCTTTGAATTTTTAAAGCATTTTAGAACGCTTATTTCTTCATTTTAAGCTTCTCAAAACATTTTATTTCGCATAGGCATACATAGTAAAATTTAGGGTCACGCTGTGTACCCCCTAAATGACCTATACTTATTTCCTGTGGTAGGGTACACTATTACCCTGTAATATAATACGTGGTCCAATTTAAAAATTATAGGTTAATATTAAGGTCCGATATCTTGCCGTTAGTTAACATAGAAAAATGTCTTTGAATTTTTAAAGCATTTTAGAACGCTTATTTCCTCATTTTAAGCTTCTCAGAACACTTTATTTCGCATAGGCAAACATAGTAAACTTTAGGGTCACGCTGTGTACCCCCTAATTGACCTATAATTATTTCCTGTGGTAGGGTACGCTATAACCCTGTAATATAATACGTTGTCCAATTTAAAAATTATAGGTCAATATTAAGGTCCGATACCGTGCCGTTAGTTAACATAGAAAAGTGTCTTCGAATTTCCTTGTTTTAATGCACTATTTAAAATATACATAGTGTACCCCCTAATTGACCTATAATTATTTCCTGTTGTAGGGTACACTATTACCCTGTAATATAATACCTGGTCCAATTTAAATATTATGGTTCCATATTAAGGTCTGATATCGCGCCTTGCGTTAGTTAACCATTGAAACATGTCTTTGAATTTTTAAAGCATTTTAGAACGCTTATTTCTTCATTTTAAGCTTCTCAAAACATTTTATTTCGCATAGGCATACATAGTAAAATTTAGGGTCACGCTGTGTACCCCCTAAATGACCTATAGTTATTTCCTGTGGTAGGGTACACTATTACCCTGTAATATAATACGTGGTCCAATTTAAAAATTATAGGTCAATATTAAGGTCCGATAACGTGACGTTAGTTAACATAGAAAAATGTCTTTGAATTTTTAAAGCATTTTAGAACGCTTATTTCCTCATTTTAAGCTTCTCAGAACACTTTATTTCGCATAGGTATACATAGTAAGTTCTTTAGGGTCACGCTGTGTACCCCCTAATTGACCTATAATTTTTTCCTGTGGTAGGGTACACTATTACCCTGTAATATAATACCTGGTCCAATTTAAATATTATGGTTCCATATTAAGGTCTGATATCGCGCCTTGCGTTAGTTAACCATTGAAACATGTCTTTGAATTTTTAAAGCATTTTAGAACGCTTATTTCTTCATTTTAAGCTTCTCAAAACATTTTATTTCGCATAGGCATACATAGTAAAATTTAGGGTCACGCTGTGTACCCCCTAGATGACCTATAATTATTTCCTGTGGTAGGGTACACTATTACCCTGTAATATAATACGTGGTCCAATTTAAAAATTATAGGTCAATATTAAGGTCCGATACCGTGACGTTAGTTAACATAGAAAAATGTCTTTGAATTTTTAAAGCATTTTAGAACGCTTATTTCCTCATTTTAAGCTTCTCAGAACACTTTATTTCGCATAGGTATACATAGTAAGTTCTTTAGGGTCACGCTGTGTACCCCCTAATTGACCTATAATTTTTTCCTGTGGTAGGGTACACTATTACCCTGTAATATAATACCTGGTCCAATTTAAATATTATGGGTCAATATTAAGGTCTGATATTGCGCCTTGCGTTAGTTAACCATTGAAACATGTCTTTGAATTTTTAAAGCATTTTAGAACGCTTATTTCTTCATTTTAAGCTTCTCAAAACATTTTATTTCGCATAGGCATACATAGTAAAATTTAGGGTCACGCTGTGTACCCCCTAAATGACCTATAATTATTTCCTGTGGTAGGGTACACTATTACCCTGTAATATAATACGTGGTCCAATTTAAAAATTATAGGTCAATATTAAGGTCCGATACCGTGCCGTTAGTTAACATAGAAAAATGTCTTTGAATTTTTAAAGCATTTCAGAACGCTTATTTCCTCATTTTAAGCTTCTCGGAACACTTTATTTCGCATAGGCATACATAGTAAACTTTAGGGGCACGCTGTGTACCCCCTAATTGACCTATAATTATTTCCTGCGGTAGGGTACACTATTACCCTGTAATATAATACCTGGTCCAATTTAAATATTATGGGTCAATATTAAGGTCTGATATCGCGCCTTGCGTTGATTAACCATTGAAAGATGTCTTTGAATTTTTAAAGCATTTTAGAACGCTTATTTCTTAATTTTAAGCTTCTCAAAACATTTTATTTCGCATAGGCATACATAGTAAAATTTAGGGTCACGCTGTGTACCCCCTAAATGACCTATAATTATTTCCTGTGGTAGGGTACACTATTACCCTGTAATATAATACGTGGTCCAATTTAAAAATTATAGGTCAATATTAAGGTCCGATACCGTGCCGTTAGTTAACATAGAAAAATGTCTTTGAATTTTTAAAGCATTTTAGAACGCTTATTTCCTCATTTTAAGCTTCTCAGAACACTTTACTTCGCATAGGCAAACATAGTAAACTTTAGGGTCACGCTGTGTACCCCCTAATTGACCTATAATTATTTCCTGTGGTAGGGTACACTATTACCCTGTAATATAATACCTGGTCCAATTTAAATATTATGGGTGAATATTAAGGTCTGATATTGCGCCTTGCGTTAGTTAACCATTGAAAGATGTCTTTGATTTTTTAAAGCATTTTAGAACGCTTATTTCTTCATTTTAAGCTTCTCAGAACACTCTATTTCGCATAGGCATACATAGTAAACTTTAGGGTCACGCTGTGTACCCCCTAATTGAAATATAATTATTTCCTGTTGTAGGGTACACTATTACCCTGTAATATAATATCTGGTCCAATTTAAATATTATGGTTCCATATTAAGGTCTGATATCGCGCCTTGCGTTGGTTAACCATTGAAAGATGTCTTTGAATTTTTAAAGCATTTTAGAACGCTTATTTCTTCATTTTAAGCTTCTCAAAACATTTTATTTCGCATAGGCATACATAGTAAAATTTAGGGTCACGCTGTGTACCCCCTAAATGACCTATAATTATTTTCTGTGGTAGGGTACACTATTACCCTGTAATATAATACGTGGTCCAATTTAAAAATTATAGGTCAATATTAAGGTCCGATACCGTGCCGTTAGTTAACATAGAAAAATGTCTTTGAATTTTTAAAGCATTTTAGAACGCTTATTTCCTCATTTTAAGCTTCTCGGAACACTTTATTTCGCATAGGCATACATAGTAAACTTTAGGGGCACGCTGTGTACCCCCTAATTGACCTATAATTATTTCCTGTGGTAGGGTACACTATTACCCTGTAATATAATACCTGGTCCAATTTAAATATTATGGGTCAATATTAAGGTCTGATATCGCGCCTTGCGTTGATTAACCATTGAAAGATGTCTTTGAATTTTTAAAGCATTTTAGAAAGCTTATTTCTTCATTTTAAGCTTCTCAAAACATTTTATTTCGCATAGGCATACATAGTAAAATTTAGGGTCACGCTGTGTACCCCCTAAATGACCTATAATTATTTCCTGTGGTAGGGTACACTATTACCCTGTAATATAATACGTGGTCCAATTTAAAAATTATAGGTCAATATTAAGGTCCGATACCTTGCCGTTAGTTAACATAGAAAAATGTCTTTGAATTTTTAAAGCATTTTAGAACGCTTATTTCCTCATTTTAAGCTTCACAGAACACTTTATTTCGCATAGGCATACATAGTAAACTTTAGGGTCACGCTGTGTACCCCCTAAATGACCTATAGTTATTTCCTGTGGTAGGGTACACTATTACCCTGTAATATAATACGTGGTCCAATTTAAAAATTATAGGTCAATATTAAGGTCCGATACCGTGACGTTAGTTAACATAGAAAAATGTCTTTGAATTTTTAAAGCATTTTAGAACGCTTATTTCCTCATTTTAAGCTTCTCAGAACACTTTATTTCGCATAGGTATACATAGTAAGTTCTTTAGGGTCACGCTGTGTACCCCCTAATTGACCTATAATTTTTTCCTGTGGTAGGGTACACTATTACCCTGTAATATAATACCTGGTCCAATTTAAATATTATGGTTCCATATTAAGGTCTGATATCGCGCCTTGCGTTAGTTAACCATTGAAACATGTCTTTGAATTTTTAAAGCATTTTAGAACGCTTATTTCCTCATTTTAAGCTTCTCAGAACACTTTACTTCGCATAGGCAAACATAGTAAACTTTAGGGTCACGCTGTGTACCCCCTAATTGACCTATAATTATTTCCTGTGGTAGGGTACACTATTACCCTGTAATATAATACCTGGTCCAATTTAAATATTATGGGTGAATATTAAGGTCTGATATTGCGCCTTGCGTTAGTTAACCATTGAAAGATGTCTTTGATTTTTTAAAGCATTTTAGAACGCTTATTTCTTCATTTTAAGCTTCTCAGAACACTCTATTTCGCATAGGCATACATAGTAAACTTTAGGGTCACGCTGTGTACCCCCTAATTGAAATATAATTATTTCCTGTTGTAGGGTACACTATTACCCTGTAATATAATATCTGGTCCAATTTAAATATTATGGTTCCATATTAAGGTCTGATATCGCGCCTTGCGTTGGTTAACCATTGAAAGATGTCTTTGAATTTTTAAAGCATTTTAGAACGCTTATTTCTTCATTTTAAGCTTCTCAAAACATTTTATTTCGCATAGGCATACATAGTAAAATTTAGGGTCACGCTGTGTACCCCCTAAATGACCTATAATTATTTTCTGTGGTAGGGTACACTATTACCCTGTAATATAATACGTGGTCCAATTTAAAAATTATAGGTCAATATTAAGGTCCGATACCGTGCCGTTAGTTAACATAGAAAAATGTCTTTGAATTTTTAAAGCATTTTAGAACGCTTATTTCCTCATTTTAAGCTTCTCGGAACACTTTATTTCGCATAGGCATACATAGTAAACTTTAGGGGCACGCTGTGTACCCCCTAATTGACCTATAATTATTTCCTGTGGTAGGGTACACTATTACCCTGTAATATAATACCTGGTCCAATTTAAATATTATGGGTCAATATTAAGGTCTGATATCGCGCCTTGCGTTGATTAACCATTGAAAGATGTCTTTGAATTTTTAAAGCATTTTAGAAAGCTTATTTCTTCATTTTAAGCTTCTCAAAACATTTTATTTCGCATAGGCATACATAGTAAAATTTAGGGTCACGCTGTGTACCCCCTAAATGACCTATAATTATTTCCTGTGGTAGGGTACACTATTACCCTGTAATATAATACGTGGTCCAATTTAAAAATTATAGGTCAATATTAAGGTCCGATACCTTGCCGTTAGTTAACATAGAAAAATGTCTTTGAATTTTTAAAGCATTTTAGAACGCTTATTTCCTCATTTTAAGCTTCACAGAACACTTTATTTCGCATAGGCATACATAGTAAACTTTAGGGTCACGCTGTGTACCCCCTAAATGACCTATAGTTATTTCCTGTGGTAGGGTACACTATTACCCTGTAATATAATACGTGGTCCAATTTAAAAATTATAGGTCAATATTAAGGTCCGATACCGTGACGTTAGTTAACATAGAAAAATGTCTTTGAATTTTTAAAGCATTTTAGAACGCTTATTTCCTCATTTTAAGCTTCTCAGAACACTTTATTTCGCATAGGTATACATAGTAAGTTCTTTAGGGTCACGCTGTGTACCCCCTAATTGACCTATAATTTTTTCCTGTGGTAGGGTACACTATTACCCTGTAATATAATACCTGGTCCAATTTAAATATTATGGTTCCATATTAAGGTCTGATATCGCGCCTTGCGTTAGTTAACCATTGAAACATGTCTTTGAATTTTTAAAGCATTTTAGAACGCTTATTTCTTCATTTTAAGCTTCTCAAAACATTTTATTTCGCATAGGCATACATAGTAAAATTTAGGGTCACGCTGTGTACCCCCTAAATGACCTATAATTATTTCCTGTGGTAGGGTACACTATTACCCTGTAATATAATACGTGGTCCAATTTAAAAATTATAGGTCAATATTAAGGTCCGATACCGTGATGTTAGTTAACATAGAAAAATGTCTTTGAATTTTTAAAGCATTTTAGAACGCTTATTTCCTCATTTTAAGCTTCTCAGAACACTTTATTTCGCATAGGTATACATAGTAAGTTCTTTAGGGTCACGCTGTGTACCCCCTAATTGACCTATAATTTTTTCCTGTGGTAGGGTACACTATTACCCTGTAATATAATACCTGGTCCAATTTAAATATTATGGGTCAATATTAAGGTCTGATATTGCGCCTTGCGTTAGTTAACCATTGAAACATGTCTTTGAATTTTTAAAGCATTTTAGAACGCTTATTTCTTCATTTTAAGCTTCTCAAAACATTTTATTTCGCATAGGCATACATAGTAAAATTTAGGGTCACGCTGTGTACCCCCTAAATGACCTATAATTATTTCCTGTGGTAGGGTACACTATTACCCTGTAATATAATACGTGGTCCAATTTAAAAATTATAGGTCAATATTAAGGTCCGATACCGTGCCGTTAGTTAACATAGAAAAATGTCTTTGAATTTTTAAAGCATTTTAGAACGCTTATTTCCTCATTTTAAGCTTCTCGGAACAGTTTATTTCGCATAGGCATACATAGTAAACTTTAGGGGCACGCTGTGTACCCCCTAATTGACCTATAATTATTTCCTGTGGTAGGGTACACTATTACCCTGTAATATAATACCTGGTCCAATTTAAATATTATGGGTCAATATTAAGGTCTGATATCGCGCCTTGCGTTGATTAACCATTGAAAGATGTCTTTGAATTTTTAAAGCATTTTAGAACGCTTATTTCTTAATTTTAAGCTTCTCAAAACATTTTATTTCGCATAGGCATACATAGTAAAATTTAGGGTCACGCTGTGTACCCCCTAAATGACCTATAATTATTTCCTGTGGTAGGGTACACTATTACCCTGTAATATAATACGTGGTCCAATTTAAAAATTATAGGTCAATATTAAGGTCCGATACCGTGCCGTTAGTTAACATAGAAAAATGTCTTTGAATTTTTAAAGCATTTCAGAACGCTTATTTCCTCATTTTAAGCTTCTCAGAACACTTTACTTCGCATAGTCAAACATAGTAAACTTTAGGGTCACGCTGTGTACCCCCTAATTGACCTATAATTATTTCCTGTGGTAGGGTACACTATTACCCTGTAATATAATACCTGGTCCAATTTAAATATTATGGGTGAATATTAAGGTCTGATATTGTGCCTTGCGTTAGTTAACCATTGAAAGATGTCTTTGATTTTTTAAAGCATTTTAGAACGCTTATTTCTTCATTTTAAGCTTCTCAGAACACTCTATTTCGCATAGGCATACATAGTAAACTTTAGGGTCACGCTGTGTACCCCCTAATTGAAATATAATTATTTCCTGTTGTAGGGTACACTATTACCCTGTAATATAATATCTGGTCCAATTTAAATATTATGGTTCCATATTAAGGTCTGATATCGCGCCTTGCGTTGGTTAACCATTGAAAGATGTCTTTGAATTTTTAAAGCATTTTAGAACGCTTATTTCTTCATTTTAAGCTTCTCAAAACATTTTATTTCGCATAGGCATACATAGTAAAATTTAGGGTCACGCTGTGTACCCCCTAAATGACCTATAATTATTTTCTGTGGTAGGGTACACTATTACCCTGTAATATAATACGTGGTCCAATTTAAAAATTATAGGTCAATATTAAGGTCCGATACCGTGCCGTTAGTTAACATAGAAAAATGTCTTTGAATTTTTAAAGCATTTTAGAACGCTTATTTCCTCATTTTAAGCTTCTCGGAACACTTTATTTCGCATAGGCATACATAGTAAACTTTAGGGGCACGCTGTGTACCCCCTAATTGACCTATAATTATTTCCTGTGGTAGGGTACACTATTACCCTGTAATATAATACCTGGTCCAATTTAAATATTATGGGTCAATATTAAGGTCTGATATCGCGCCTTGCGTTGATTAACCATTGAAAGATGTCTTTGAATTTTTAAAGCATTTTAGAACGCTTATTTCTTAATTTTAAGCTTCTCAAAACATTTTATTTCGCATAGGCATACATAGTAAAATTTAGGGTCACGCTGTGTACCCCCTAAATGACCTATAATTATTTCCTGTGGTAGGGTACACTATTACCCTGTAATATAATACGTGGTCCAATTTAAAAATTATAGGTCAATATTAAGGTCCGATACCGTGCCGTTAGTTAACATAGAAAAATGTCTTTGAATTTTTAAAGCATTTTAGAACGCTTATTTCCTCATTTTAAGCTTCTCAGAACACTTTACTTCGCATAGGCAAACATAGTAAACTTTAGGGTCACGCTCTGTACCCCCTAATTGACCTATAATTATTTCCTGTGGTAGGGTACACTATTACCCTGTAATATAATACCTGGTCCAATTTAAATATTATGGGTGAATATTAAGGTCTGATATTGCGCCTTGCGTTAGTTAACCATTGAAAGATGTCTTTGATTTTTTAAAGCATTTTAGAACGCTTATTTCTTCATTTTAAGCTTCTCAGAACACTCTATTTCGCATAGGCATACATAGTAAACTTTAGGGTCACGCTGTGTACCCCCTAATTGACCTATAATTATTTCCTGTGGTAGGGTACACTATTACCCTGTAATATAATACCTGGTCCAATTTAAATATTATGGGTCAATATTAAGGTCTGATATTGCGCCTTGCGTTAGTTAACCATTGAAAGATGTCTTTGAATTTTTAAAGCATTTTAGAACACTTATTTCTTCATTTTAAGCTTCTCAGAACACTTTATTTCGCATAGGCATACATAGTAAACTTTAGGTTCACTCTGTGTACCCCTTAATTGACCTATAATTATTTCCTATGGTAGGGTACACTATAACCCTGTAATATAATACGTGGTCCTATTTAAAAATTATACGTCAATATTAAGGTCCGATACCGTACCGTTAGTTAACATAGAAAAATGTCTTTGAATTTTTAAAGCATTTTAGAACGCTTATTTCCTCATTTTAAGCTTCTCAGAACACTTTATTTTGCATAGGAATACATAGTAAACTTTAGGGTCACGCTGTGTACCCCCTAATTGACCTATAATTATTTCCTGCTGTAGGGTACACTATTACCCTGTAATATAATATCTGGTCCAATTTAAATATTATGGGTCAATATTAAGGTCTGATATTGCGCCTTGCGTTAGTTAACCATTGAAAGATGTCTTTGATTTTTTAAAGCATTTTAGAACGCTTATTTCTTCATTTTAAGCTTCTCAGAACACTCTATTTCGCATAGGCATACATAGTAAACTTTAGGGTCACGCTGTGTACCCCCTAAATGACCTATAATTATTTCCTGTGGTAGGGTACACTATTACCCTGTAATATAATACGTGGTCCAATTTAAAAATTATAGGTCAATATTAAGGTCCGATACCGTGCCGTTAGTTAACATAGAAAAATGTCTTTGAATTTTTAAAGCATTTTAGAACGCTTATTTCTTCTTTTTAAGCTTCTCAAAACATTTTATTTCGCATAGGCATACATAGTAAAATTTAGGGTCACGCTGTGTACCCCCTAAATGACCTATAATTATTTCCTGTGGTAGGGTACACTATTACCCTGTAATATAATACGTGGTCCAATTTAAAAATTATAGGTCAATATTAAGGTCCGATACCGTGCCGTTAGTTAACATAGAAAAATGTCTTTGAATTTTTAAAGCATTTTAGAACGCTTATTTCCTCATTTTAAGCTTCTCAGAACACTTTACTTCGCATAGGCAAACATAGTAAACTTTAGGGTCACGCTGTGTACCCCCTAATTGACCTATAATTATTTCCTGTTTTAGGGTACACTATTACCCTGTAATATAATACCTGGTCCAATTTAAATATTATGGGTGAATATTAAGGTCTGATATTGCGCCTTGCGTTAGTTAACCATTGAAAGATGTCTTTGATTTTTTAAAGCATTTTAGAACGCTTATTTCTTCATTTTAAGCTTCTCGGAACACTTTATTTCGCATAGGCATACATAGTAAACTTTAGGGGCACGCTGTGTACCCCCTAATTGACCTATAATTATTTCCTGTGGTAGGGTACACTATTACCCTGTAATATAATACCTGGTCCAATTTAAATATTATGGGTCAATATTAAGGTCTGATATCGCGCCTTGCGTTGGTTAACCATTGAAAGATGTCTTTGAATTTTTAAAGCATTTTAGAACGCTTATTTCTTCATTTTAAGCTTCTCAAAACATTTTATTTCGCATAGGCATACATAGTAAAATTTAGGGTCACGCTGTGTACCCCCTAAATGACCTATAATTATTTTCTGTGGTAGGGTACACTATTACCCTGTAATATAATACGTGGTCCAATTTAAAAATTATAGGTCAATATTAAGGTCCGATACCGTGCCGTTAGTTAACATAGAAAAATGTCTTTGAATTTTTAAAGCATTTTAGAACGCTTATTTCCTCATTTTAAGCTTCTCGGAACACTTTATTTCGCATAGGCATACATAGTAAACTTTAGGGGCACGCTGTGTACCCCCTAATTGACCTATAATTATTTCCTGTGGTAGGGTACACTATTACCCTGTAATATAATACCTGGTCCAATTTAAATATTATGGGTCAATATTAAGGTCTGATATCGCGCCTTGCGTTGATTAACCATTGAAAGATGTCTTTGAATTTTTAAAGCATTTTAGAACGCTTATTTCTTAATTTTAAGCTTCTCAAAACATTTTATTTCGCATAGGCATACATAGTAAAATTTAGGGTCACGCTGTGTACCCCCTAAATGACCTATAATTATTTCCTGTGGTAGGGTACACTATTACCCTGTAATATAATACGTGGTCCAATTTAAAAATTATAGGTCAATATTAAGGTCCGATACCGTGCCGTTAGTTAACATAGAAAAATGTCTTTGAATTTTTAAAGCATTTTAGAACGCTTATTTCCTCATTTTAAGCTTCTCAGAACACTTTACTTCGCATAGGCAAACATAGTAAACTTTAGGGTCACGCTCTGTACCCCCTAATTGACCTATAATTATTTCCTGTGGTAGGGTACACTATTACCCTGTAATATAATACCTGGTCCAATTTAAATATTATGGGTGAATATTAAGGTCTGATATTGCGCCTTGCGTTAGTTAACCATTGAAAGATGTCTTTGATTTTTTAAAGCATTTTAGAACGCTTATTTCTTCATTTTAAGCTTCTCAGAACACTCTATTTCGCATAGGCATACATAGTAAACTTTAGGGTCACGCTGTGTACCCCCTAATTGACCTATAATTATTTCCTGTGGTAGGGTACACTATTACCCTGTAATATAATACCTGGTCCAATTTAAATATTATGGGTCAATATTAAGGTCTGATATTGCGCCTTGCGTTAGTTAACCATTGAAAGATGTCTTTGAATTTTTAAAGCATTTTAGAACACTTATTTCTTCATTTTAAGCTTCTCAGAACACTTTATTTCGCATAGGCATACATAGTAAACTTTAGGTTCACTCTGTGTACCCCTTAATTGACCTATAATTATTTCCTATGGTAGGGTACACTATAACCCTGTAATATAATACGTGGTCCTATTTAAAAATTATACGTCAATATTAAGGTCCGATACCGTACCGTTAGTTAACATAGAAAAATGTCTTTGAATTTTTAAAGCATTTTAGAACGCTTATTTCCTCATTTTAAGCTTCTCAGAACACTTTATTTTGCATAGGAATACATAGTAAACTTTAGGGTCACGCTGTGTACCCCCTAATTGACCTATAATTATTTCCTGCTGTAGGGTACACTATTACCCTGTAATATAATATCTGGTCCAATTTAAATATTATGGGTCAATATTAAGGTCTGATATTGCGCCTTGCGTTAGTTAACCATTGAAAGATGTCTTTGATTTTTTAAAGCATTTTAGAACGCTTATTTCTTCATTTTAAGCTTCTCAGAACACTCTATTTCGCATAGGCATACATAGTAAACTTTAGGGTCACGCTGTGTACCCCCTAAATGACCTATAATTATTTCCTGTGGTAGGGTACACTATTACCCTGTAATATAATACGTGGTCCAATTTAAAAATTATAGGTCAATATTAAGGTCCGATACCGTGCCGTTAGTTAACATAGAAAAATGTCTTTGAATTTTTAAAGCATTTTAGAACGCTTATTTCTTCTTTTTAAGCTTCTCAAAACATTTTATTTCGCATAGGCATACATAGTAAAATTTAGGGTCACGCTGTGTACCCCCTAAATGACCTATAATTATTTCCTGTGGTAGGGTACACTATTACCCTGTAATATAATACGTGGTCCAATTTAAAAATTATAGGTCAATATTAAGGTCCGATACCGTGCCGTTAGTTAACATAGAAAAATGTCTTTGAATTTTTAAAGCATTTTAGAACGCTTATTTCCTCATTTTAAGCTTCTCAGAACACTTTACTTCGCATAGGCAAACATAGTAAACTTTAGGGTCACGCTGTGTACCCCCTAATTGACCTATAATTATTTCCTGTTTTAGGGTACACTATTACCCTGTAATATAATACCTGGTCCAATTTAAATATTATGGGTGAATATTAAGGTCTGATATTGCGCCTTGCGTTAGTTAACCATTGAAAGATGTCTTTGATTTTTTAAAGCATTTTAGAACGCTTATTTCTTCATTTTAAGCTTCTCGGAACACTTTATTTCGCATAGGCATACATAGTAAACTTTAGGGGCACGCTGTGTACCCCCTAATTGACCTATAATTATTTCCTGTGGTAGGGTACACTATTACCCTGTAATATAATACCTGGTCCAATTTAAATATTATGGGTCAATATTAAGGTCTGATATCGCGCCTTGCGTTGATTAACCATTGAAAGATGTCTTTGAATTTTTAAAGCATTTTAGAACGCTTATTTCTTCATTTTAAGCTTCTCAAAACATTTTATTTCGCATAGGCATACATAGTAAAATTTAGGGTCACGCTGTGTACCCCCTAAATGACCTATAATTATTTTCTGTGGTAGGGTACACTATTACCCTGTAATATAATACGTGGTCCAATTTAAAAATTATAGGTCAATATTAAGGTCCGATACCGTGCCGTTAGTTAACATAGAAAAATGTCTTTGAATTTTTAAAGCATTTTAGAACGCTTATTTCCTCATTTTAAGCTTCTCGGAACACTTTATTTCGCATAGGCATACATAGTAAACTTTAGGGGCACGCTGTGTACCCCCTAATTGACCTATAATTATTTCCTGTGGTAGGGTACACTATTACCCTGTAATATAATACCTGGTCCAATTTAAATATTATGGGTCAATATTAAGGTCTGATATCGCGCCTTGCGTTGATTAACCATTGAAAGATGTCTTTGAATTTTTAAAGCATTTTAGAACGCTTATTTCTTCATTTTAAGCTTCTCAAAACATTTTATTTCGCATAGGCATACATAGTAAAATTTAGGGTCACGCTGTGTACCCCCTAAATGACCTATACTTATTTCCTGTGGTAGGGTACACTATTACCCTGTAATATAATACGTGGTCCAATTTAAAAATTATAGGTTAATATTAAGGTCCGATATCTTGCCGTTAGTTAACATAGAAAAATGTCTTTGAATTTTTAAAGCATTTTAGAACGCTTATTTCCTCATTTTAAGCTTCTCAGAACACTTTATTTCGCATAGGCAAACATAGTAAACTTTAGGGTCACGCTGTGTACCCCCTAATTGACCTATAATTATTTCCTGTGGTAGGGTACGCTATAACCCTGTAATATAATACGTTGTCCAATTTAAAAATTATAGGTCAATATTAAGGTCCGATACCGTGCCGTTAGTTAACATAGAAAAGTGTCTTCGAATTTCCTTGTTTTAATGCACTATTTAAAATATACATAGTGTACCCCCTAATTGACCTATAATTATTTCCTGTTGTAGGGTACACTATTACCCTGTAATATAATACCTGGTCCAATTTAAATATTATGGTTCCATATTAAGGTCTGATATCGCGCCTTGCGTTAGTTAACCATTGAAACATGTCTTTGAATTTTTAAAGCATTTTAGAACGCTTATTTCTTCATTTTAAGCTTCTCAAAACATTTTATTTCGCATAGGCATACATAGTAAAATTTAGGGTCACGCTGTGTACCCCCTAAATGACCTATAGTTATTTCCTGTGGTAGGGTACACTATTACCCTGTAATATAATACGTGGTCCAATTTAAAAATTATAGGTCAATATTAAGGTCCGATAACGTGACGTTAGTTAACATAGAAAAATGTCTTTGAATTTTTAAAGCATTTTAGAACGCTTATTTCCTCATTTTAAGCTTCTCAGAACACTTTATTTCGCATAGGTATACATAGTAAGTTCTTTAGGGTCACGCTGTGTACCCCCTAATTGACCTATAATTTTTTCCTGTGGTAGGGTACACTATTACCCTGTAATATAATACCTGGTCCAATTTAAATATTATGGTTCCATATTAAGGTCTGATATCGCGCCTTGCGTTAGTTAACCATTGAAACATGTCTTTGAATTTTTAAAGCATTTTAGAACGCTTATTTCTTCATTTTAAGCTTCTCAAAACATTTTATTTCGCATAGGCATACATAGTAAAATTTAGGGTCACGCTGTGTACCCCCTAGATGACCTATAATTATTTCCTGTGGTAGGGTACACTATTACCCTGTAATATAATACGTGGTCCAATTTAAAAATTATAGGTCAATATTAAGGTCCGATACCGTGACGTTAGTTAACATAGAAAAATGTCTTTGAATTTTTAAAGCATTTTAGAACGCTTATTTCCTCATTTTAAGCTTCTCAGAACACTTTATTTCGCATAGGTATACATAGTAAGTTCTTTAGGGTCACGCTGTGTACCCCCTAATTGACCTATAATTTTTTCCTGTGGTAGGGTACACTATTACCCTGTAATATAATACCTGGTCCAATTTAAATATTATGGGTCAATATTAAGGTCTGATATTGCGCCTTGCGTTAGTTAACCATTGAAACATGTCTTTGAATTTTTAAAGCATTTTAGAACGCTTATTTCTTCATTTTAAGCTTCTCAAAACATTTTATTTCGCATAGGCATACATAGTAAAATTTAGGGTCACGCTGTGTACCCCCTAAATGACCTATAATTATTTCCTGTGGTAGGGTACACTATTACCCTGTAATATAATACGTGGTCCAATTTAAAAATTATAGGTCAATATTAAGGTCCGATACCGTGCCGTTAGTTAACATAGAAAAATGTCTTTGAATTTTTAAAGCATTTTAGAACGCTTATTTCCTCATTTTAAGCTTCTCGGAACACTTTATTTCGCATAGGCATACATAGTAAACTTTAGGGGCACGCTGTGTACCCCCTAATTGACCTATAATTATTTCCTGCGGTAGGGTACACTATTACCCTGTAATATAATACCTGGTCCAATTTAAATATTATGGGTCAATATTAAGGTCTGATATCGCGCCTTGCGTTAGTTAACCATTGAAAGATGTCTTTGAATTTTTAAAGCATTTTAGAATGCTTATTTCTTTATTTTAAGCTTCTCAGAACACTCTATTTCGCATAGGCATACATAGTAAACTTTAGGGTCACGCTGTGTACCCCCTAAATGACCTATAATTATTTCCTGTGGTAGGGTACACTATTACCCTGTAATATAATACGTGGTCCAATTTAAAAATTATAGGTCAATATTAAGGTCCGATACCGTGCCGTTAGTTAACATAGAAAAATGTCTTTGAATTTTTAAAGCATTTTAGAACGCTTATTTCCTCATTTTAAGCTTCTCAGAACACTTTACTTCGCATAGGCAAACATAGTAAACTTTAGGGTCACGCTGTGTACCCCCTAATTGACCTATAATTATTTCCTGTTTTAGGGTACACTATTACCCTGTAATATAATACCTGGTCCAATTTAAATATTATGGGTGAATATTAAGGTCTGATATTGCGCCTTGCGTTAGTTAACCATTGAAAGATGTCTTTGATTTTTTAAAGCATTTTAGAACGCTTATTTCTTCATTTTAAGCTTCTCGGAACACTTTATTTCGCATAGGCATACATAGTAAACTTTAGGGGCACGCTGTGTACCCCCTAATTGACCTATAATTATTTCCTGTGGTAGGGTACACTATTACCCTGTAATATAATACCTGGTCCAATTTAAATATTATGGGTCAATATTAAGGTCTGATATCGCGCCTTGCGTTGGTTAACCATTGAAAGATGTCTTTGAATTTTTAAAGCATTTTAGAACGCTTATTTCTTCATTTTAAGCTTCTCAAAACATTTTATTTCGCATAGGCATACATAGTAAAATTTAGGGTCACGCTGTGTACCCCCTAAATGACCTATAATTATTTTCTGTGGTAGGGTACACTATTACCCTGTAATATAATACGTGGTCCAATTTAAAAATTATAGGTCAATATTAAGGTCCGATACCGTGCCGTTAGTTAACATAGAAAAATGTCTTTGAATTTTTAAAGCATTTTAGAACGCTTATTTCCTCATTTTAAGCTTCTCGGAACACTTTATTTCGCATAGGCATACATAGTAAACTTTAGGGGCACGCTGTGTACCCCCTAATTGACCTATAATTATTTCCTGTGGTAGGGTACACTATTACCCTGTAATATAATACCTGGTCCAATTTAAATATTATGGGTCAATATTAAGGTCTGATATCGCGCCTTGCGTTGATTAACCATTGAAAGATGTCTTTGAATTTTTAAAGCATTTTAGAACGCTTATTTCTTAATTTTAAGCTTCTCAAAACATTTTATTTCGCATAGGCATACATAGTAAAATTTAGGGTCACGCTGTGTACCCCCTAAATGACCTATAATTATTTCCTGTGGTAGGGTACACTATTACCCTGTAATATAATACGTGGTCCAATTTAAAAATTATAGGTCAATATTAAGGTCCGATACCGTGCCGTTAGTTAACATAGAAAAATGTCTTTGAATTTTTAAAGCATTTTAGAACGCTTATTTCCTCATTTTAAGCTTCTCAGAACACTTTACTTCGCATAGGCAAACATAGTAAACTTTAGGGTCACGCTCTGTACCCCCTAATTGACCTATAATTATTTCCTGTGGTAGGGTACACTATTACCCTGTAATATAATACCTGGTCCAATTTAAATATTATGGGTGAATATTAAGGTCTGATATTGCGCCTTGCGTTAGTTAACCATTGAAAGATGTCTTTGATTTTTTAAAGCATTTTAGAACGCTTATTTCTTCATTTTAAGCTTCTCAGAACACTCTATTTCGCATAGGCATACATAGTAAACTTTAGGGTCACGCTGTGTACCCCCTAATTGACCTATAATTATTTCCTGTGGTAGGGTACACTATTACCCTGTAATATAATACCTGGTCCAATTTAAATATTATGGGTCAATATTAAGGTCTGATATTGCGCCTTGCGTTAGTTAACCATTGAAAGATGTCTTTGAATTTTTAAAGCATTTTAGAACACTTATTTCTTCATTTTAAGCTTCTCAGAACACTTTATTTCGCATAGGCATACATAGTAAACTTTAGGTTCACTCTGTGTACCCCTTAATTGACCTATAATTATTTCCTATGGTAGGGTACACTATAACCCTGTAATATAATACGTGGTCCTATTTAAAAATTATACGTCAATATTAAGGTCCGATACCGTACCGTTAGTTAACATAGAAAAATGTCTTTGAATTTTTAAAGCATTTTAGAACGCTTATTTCCTCATTTTAAGCTTCTCAGAACACTTTATTTTGCATAGGAATACATAGTAAACTTTAGGGTCACGCTGTGTACCCCCTAATTGACCTATAATTATTTCCTGCTGTAGGGTACACTATTACCCTGTAATATAATATCTGGTCCAATTTAAATATTATGGGTCAATATTAAGGTCTGATATTGCGCCTTGCGTTAGTTAACCATTGAAAGATGTCTTTGATTTTTTAAAGCATTTTAGAACGCTTATTTCTTCATTTTAAGCTTCTCAGAACACTCTATTTCGCATAGGCATACATAGTAAACTTTAGGGTCACGCTGTGTACCCCCTAAATGACCTATAATTATTTCCTGTGGTAGGGTACACTATTACCCTGTAATATAATACGTGGTCCAATTTAAAAATTATAGGTCAATATTAAGGTCCGATACCGTGCCGTTAGTTAACATAGAAAAATGTCTTTGAATTTTTAAAGCATTTTAGAACGCTTATTTCTTCTTTTTAAGCTTCTCAAAACATTTTATTTCGCATAGGCATACATAGTAAAATTTAGGGTCACGCTGTGTACCCCCTAAATGACCTATAATTATTTCCTGTGGTAGGGTACACTATTACCCTGTAATATAATACGTGGTCCAATTTAAAAATTATAGGTCAATATTAAGGTCCGATACCGTGCCGTTAGTTAACATAGAAAAATGTCTTTGAATTTTTAAAGCATTTTAGAACGCTTATTTCCTCATTTTAAGCTTCTCAGAACACTTTACTTCGCATAGGCAAACATAGTAAACTTTAGGGTCACGCTGTGTACCCCCTAATTGACCTATAATTATTTCCTGTTTTAGGGTACACTATTACCCTGTAATATAATACCTGGTCCAATTTAAATATTATGGGTGAATATTAAGGTCTGATATTGCGCCTTGCGTTAGTTAACCATTGAAAGATGTCTTTGATTTTTTAAAGCATTTTAGAACGCTTATTTCTTCATTTTAAGCTTCTCGGAACACTTTATTTCGCATAGGCATACATAGTAAACTTTAGGGGCACGCTGTGTACCCCCTAATTGACCTATAATTATTTCCTGTGGTAGGGTACACTATTACCCTGTAATATAATACCTGGTCCAATTTAAATATTATGGGTCAATATTAAGGTCTGATATCGCGCCTTGCGTTGATTAACCATTGAAAGATGTCTTTGAATTTTTAAAGCATTTTAGAACGCTTATTTCTTCATTTTAAGCTTCTCAAAACATTTTATTTCGCATAGGCATACATAGTAAAATTTAGGGTCACGCTGTGTACCCCCTAAATGACCTATAATTATTTTCTGTGGTAGGGTACACTATTACCCTGTAATATAATACGTGGTCCAATTTAAAAATTATAGGTCAATATTAAGGTCCGATACCGTGCCGTTAGTTAACATAGAAAAATGTCTTTGAATTTTTAAAGCATTTTAGAACGCTTATTTCCTCATTTTAAGCTTCTCGGAACACTTTATTTCGCATAGGCATACATAGTAAACTTTAGGGGCACGCTGTGTACCCCCTAATTGACCTATAATTATTTCCTGTGGTAGGGTACACTATTACCCTGTAATATAATACCTGGTCCAATTTAAATATTATGGGTCAATATTAAGGTCTGATATCGCGCCTTGCGTTGATTAACCATTGAAAGATGTCTTTGAATTTTTAAAGCATTTTAGAACGCTTATTTCTTCATTTTAAGCTTCTCAAAACATTTTATTTCGCATAGGCATACATAGTAAAATTTAGGGTCACGCTGTGTACCCCCTAAATGACCTATACTTATTTCCTGTGGTAGGGTACACTATTACCCTGTAATATAATACGTGGTCCAATTTAAAAATTATAGGTTAATATTAAGGTCCGATATCTTGCCGTTAGTTAACATAGAAAAATGTCTTTGAATTTTTAAAGCATTTTAGAACGCTTATTTCCTCATTTTAAGCTTCTCAGAACACTTTATTTCGCATAGGCAAACATAGTAAACTTTAGGGTCACGCTGTGTACCCCCTAATTGACCTATAATTATTTCCTGTGGTAGGGTACGCTATAACCCTGTAATATAATACGTTGTCCAATTTAAAAATTATAGGTCAATATTAAGGTCCGATACCGTGCCGTTAGTTAACATAGAAAAGTGTCTTCGAATTTCCTTGTTTTAATGCACTATTTAAAATATACATAGTGTACCCCCTAATTGACCTATAATTATTTCCTGTTGTAGGGTACACTATTACCCTGTAATATAATACCTGGTCCAATTTAAATATTATGGTTCCATATTAAGGTCTGATATCGCGCCTTGCGTTAGTTAACCATTGAAACATGTCTTTGAATTTTTAAAGCATTTTAGAACGCTTATTTCTTCATTTTAAGCTTCTCAAAACATTTTATTTCGCATAGGCATACATAGTAAAATTTAGGGTCACGCTGTGTACCCCCTAAATGACCTATAGTTATTTCCTGTGGTAGGGTACACTATTACCCTGTAATATAATACGTGGTCCAATTTAAAAATTATAGGTCAATATTAAGGTCCGATAACGTGACGTTAGTTAACATAGAAAAATGTCTTTGAATTTTTAAAGCATTTTAGAACGCTTATTTCCTCATTTTAAGCTTCTCAGAACACTTTATTTCGCATAGGTATACATAGTAAGTTCTTTAGGGTCACGCTGTGTACCCCCTAATTGACCTATAATTTTTTCCTGTGGTAGGGTACACTATTACCCTGTAATATAATACCTGGTCCAATTTAAATATTATGGTTCCATATTAAGGTCTGATATCGCGCCTTGCGTTAGTTAACCATTGAAACATGTCTTTGAATTTTTAAAGCATTTTAGAACGCTTATTTCTTCATTTTAAGCTTCTCAAAACATTTTATTTCGCATAGGCATACATAGTAAAATTTAGGGTCACGCTGTGTACCCCCTAGATGACCTATAATTATTTCCTGTGGTAGGGTACACTATTACCCTGTAATATAATACGTGGTCCAATTTAAAAATTATAGGTCAATATTAAGGTCCGATACCGTGACGTTAGTTAACATAGAAAAATGTCTTTGAATTTTTAAAGCATTTTAGAACGCTTATTTCCTCATTTTAAGCTTCTCAGAACACTTTATTTCGCATAGGTATACATAGTAAGTTCTTTAGGGTCACGCTGTGTACCCCCTAATTGACCTATAATTTTTTCCTGTGGTAGGGTACACTATTACCCTGTAATATAATACCTGGTCCAATTTAAATATTATGGGTCAATATTAAGGTCTGATATTGCGCCTTGCGTTAGTTAACCATTGAAACATGTCTTTGAATTTTTAAAGCATTTTAGAACGCTTATTTCTTCATTTTAAGCTTCTCAAAACATTTTATTTCGCATAGGCATACATAGTAAAATTTAGGGTCACGCTGTGTACCCCCTAAATGACCTATAATTATTTCCTGTGGTAGGGTACACTATTACCCTGTAATATAATACGTGGTCCAATTTAAAAATTATAGGTCAATATTAAGGTCCGATACCGTGCCGTTAGTTAACATAGAAAAATGTCTTTGAATTTTTAAAGCATTTTAGAACGCTTATTTCCTCATTTTAAGCTTCTCGGAACACTTTATTTCGCATAGGCATACATAGTAAACTTTAGGGGCACGCTGTGTACCCCCTAATTGACCTATAATTATTTCCTGCGGTAGGGTACACTATTACCCTGTAATATAATACCTGGTCCAATTTAAATATTATGGGTCAATATTAAGGTCTGATATCGCGCCTTGCGTTGATTAACCATTGAAAGATGTCTTTGAATTTTTAAAGCATTTTAGAACGCTTATTTCTTAATTTTAAGCTTCTCAAAACATTTTATTTCGCATAGGCATACATAGTAAAATTTAGGGTCACGCTGTGTACCCCCTAAATGACCTATAATTATTTCCTGTGGTAGGGTACACTATTACCCTGTAATATAATACGTGGTCCAATTTAAAAATTATAGGTCAATATTAAGGTCCGATACCGTGCCGTTAGTTAACATAGAAAAATGTCTTTGAATTTTTAAAGCATTTTAGAACGCTTATTTCCTCATTTTAAGCTTCTCAGAACACTTTACTTCGCATAGGCAAACATAGTAAACTTTAGGGTCACGCTGTGTACCCCCTAATTGACCTATAATTATTTCCTGTGGTAGGGTACACTATTACCCTGTAATATAATACCTGGTCCAATTTAAATATTATGGGTGAATATTAAGGTCTGATATTGCGCCTTGCGTTAGTTAACCATTGAAAGATGTCTTTGATTTTTTAAAGCATTTTAGAACGCTTATTTCTTCATTTTAAGCTTCTCAGAACACTCTATTTCGCATAGGCATACATAGTAAACTTTAGGGTCACGCTGTGTACCCCCTAATTGAAATATAATTATTTCCTGTTGTAGGGTACACTATTACCCTGTAATATAATATCTGGTCCAATTTAAATATTATGGTTCCATATTAAGGTCTGATATCGCGCCTTGCGTTGGTTAACCATTGAAAGATGTCTTTGAATTTTTAAAGCATTTTAGAACGCTTATTTCTTCATTTTAAGCTTCTCAAAACATTTTATTTCGCATAGGCATACATAGTAAAATTTAGGGTCACGCTGTGTACCCCCTAAATGACCTATAATTATTTTCTGTGGTAGGGTACACTATTACCCTGTAATATAATACGTGGTCCAATTTAAAAATTATAGGTCAATATTAAGGTCCGATACCGTGCCGTTAGTTAACATAGAAAAATGTCTTTGAATTTTTAAAGCATTTTAGAACGCTTATTTCCTCATTTTAAGCTTCTCGGAACACTTTATTTCGCATAGGCATACATAGTAAACTTTAGGGGCACGCTGTGTACCCCCTAATTGACCTATAATTATTTCCTGTGGTAGGGTACACTATTACCCTGTAATATAATACCTGGTCCAATTTAAATATTATGGGTCAATATTAAGGTCTGATATCGCGCCTTGCGTTGATTAACCATTGAAAGATGTCTTTGAATTTTTAAAGCATTTTAGAAAGCTTATTTCTTCATTTTAAGCTTCTCAAAACATTTTATTTCGCATAGGCATACATAGTAAAATTTAGGGTCACGCTGTGTACCCCCTAAATGACCTATAATTATTTCCTGTGGTAGGGTACACTATTACCCTGTAATATAATACGTGGTCCAATTTAAAAATTATAGGTCAATATTAAGGTCCGATACCTTGCCGTTAGTTAACATAGAAAAATGTCTTTGAATTTTTAAAGCATTTTAGAACGCTTATTTCCTCATTTTAAGCTTCACAGAACACTTTATTTCGCATAGGCATACATAGTAAACTTTAGGGTCACGCTGTGTACCCCCTAAATGACCTATAGTTATTTCCTGTGGTAGGGTACACTATTACCCTGTAATATAATACGTGGTCCAATTTAAAAATTATAGGTCAATATTAAGGTCCGATACCGTGACGTTAGTTAACATAGAAAAATGTCTTTGAATTTTTAAAGCATTTTAGAACGCTTATTTCCTCATTTTAAGCTTCTCAGAACACTTTATTTCGCATAGGTATACATAGTAAGTTCTTTAGGGTCACGCTGTGTACCCCCTAATTGACCTATAATTTTTTCCTGTGGTAGGGTACACTATTACCCTGTAATATAATACCTGGTCCAATTTAAATATTATGGTTCCATATTAAGGTCTGATATCGCGCCTTGCGTTAGTTAACCATTGAAACATGTCTTTGAATTTTTAAAGCATTTTAGAACGCTTATTTCTTCATTTTAAGCTTCTCAAAACATTTTATTTCGCATAGGCATACATAGTAAAATTTAGGGTCACGCTGTGTACCCCCTAAATGACCTATAATTATTTCCTGTGGTAGGGTACACTATTACCCTGTAATATAATACGTGGTCCAATTTAAAAATTATAGGTCAATATTAAGGTCCGATACCGTGATGTTAGTTAACATAGAAAAATGTCTTTGAATTTTTAAAGCATTTTAGAACGCTTATTTCCTCATTTTAAGCTTCTCAGAACACTTTATTTCGCATAGGTATACATAGTAAGTTCTTTAGGGTCACGCTGTGTACCCCCTAATTGACCTATAATTTTTTCCTGTGGTAGGGTACACTATTACCCTGTAATATAATACCTGGTCCAATTTAAATATTATGGGTCAATATTAAGGTCTGATATTGCGCCTTGCGTTAGTTAACCATTGAAACATGTCTTTGAATTTTTAAAGCATTTTAGAACGCTTATTTCTTCATTTTAAGCTTCTCAAAACATTTTATTTCGCATAGGCATACATAGTAAAATTTAGGGTCACGCTGTGTACCCCCTAAATGACCTATAATTATTTCCTGTGGTAGGGTACACTATTACCCTGTAATATAATACGTGGTCCAATTTAAAAATTATAGGTCAATATTAAGGTCCGATACCGTGCCGTTAGTTAACATAGAAAAATGTCTTTGAATTTTTAAAGCATTTTAGAACGCTTATTTCCTCATTTTAAGCTTCTCGGAACAGTTTATTTCGCATAGGCATACATAGTAAACTTTAGGGGCACGCGGTGTACCCCCTAATTGACCTATAATTATTTCCTGTGGTAGGGTACACTATTACCCTGTAATATAATACCTGGTCCAATTTAAATATTATGGGTCAATATTAAGGTCTGATATCGCGCCTTGCGTTGATTAACCATTGAAAGATGTCTTTGAATTTTTAAAGCATTTTAGAACGCTTATTTCTTAATTTTAAGCTTCTCAAAACATTTTATTTCGCATAGGCATACATAGTAAAATTTAGGGTCACGCTGTGTACCCCCTAAATGACCTATAATTATTTCCTGTGGTAGGGTACACTATTACCCTGTAATATAATACGTGGTCCAATTTAAAAATTATAGGTCAATATTAAGGTCCGATACCGTGCCGTTAGTTAACATAGAAAAATGTCTTTGAATTTTTAAAGCATTTCAGAACGCTTATTTCCTCATTTTAAGCTTCTCAGAACACTTTACTTCGCATAGTCAAACATAGTAAACTTTAGGGTCACGCTGTGTACCCCCTAATTGACCTATAATTATTTCCTGTGGTAGGGTACACTATTACCCTGTAATATAATACCTGGTCCAATTTAAATATTATGGGTGAATATTAAGGTCTGATATTGTGCCTTGCGTTAGTTAACCATTGAAAGATGTCTTTGATTTTTTAAAGCATTTTAGAACGCTTATTTCTTCATTTTAAGCTTCTCAGAACACTCTATTTCGCATAGGCATACATAGTAAACTTTAGGGTCACGCTGTGTACCCCCTAATTGAAATATAATTATTTCCTGTTGTAGGGTACACTATTACCCTGTAATATAATATCTGGTCCAATTTAAATATTATGGTTCCATATTAAGGTCTGATATCGCGCCTTGCGTTGGTTAACCATTGAAAGATGTCTTTGAATTTTTAAAGCATTTTAGAACGCTTATTTCTTCATTTTAAGCTTCTCAAAACATTTTATTTCGCATAGGCATACATAGTAAAATTTAGGGTCACGCTGTGTACCCCCTAAATGACCTATAATTATTTTCTGTGGTAGGGTACACTATTACCCTGTAATATAATACGTGGTCCAATTTAAAAATTATAGGTCAATATTAAGGTCCGATACCGTGCCGTTAGTTAACATAGAAAAATGTCTTTGAATTTTTAAAGCATTTTAGAACGCTTATTTCCTCATTTTAAGCTTCTCGGAACACTTTATTTCGCATAGGCATACATAGTAAACTTTAGGGGCACGCTGTGTACCCCCTAATTGACCTATAATTATTTCCTGTGGTAGGGTACACTATTACCCTGTAATATAATACCTGGTCCAATTTAAATATTATGGGTCAATATTAAGGTCTGATATCGCGCCTTGCGTTGATTAACCATTGAAAGATGTCTTTGAATTTTTAAAGCATTTTAGAACGCTTATTTCTTAATTTTAAGCTTCTCAAAACATTTTATTTCGCATAGGCATACATAGTAAAATTTAGGGTCACGCTGTGTACCCCCTAAATGACCTATAATTATTTCCTGTGGTAGGGTACACTATTACCCTGTAATATAATACGTGGTCCAATTTAAAAATTATAGGTCAATATTAAGGTCCGATACCGTGCCGTTAGTTAACATAGAAAAATGTCTTTGAATTTTTAAAGCATTTTAGAACGCTTATTTCCTCATTTTAAGCTTCTCAGAACACTTAACTTCGCATAGGCAAACATAGTAAACTTTAGGGTCACGCTGTGTACCCCCTAATTGACCTATAATTATTTCCTGTGGTAGGGTACACTATTACCCTGTAATATAATACCTGGTCCAATTTAAATATTATGGGTGAATATTAAGGTCTGATATTGCGCCTTGCGTTAGTTAACCATTGAAAGATGTCTTTGATTTTTTAAAGCATTTTAGAACGCTTATTTCTTCATTTTAAGCTTCTCAGAACACTCTATTTCGCATAGGCATACATAGTAAACTTTAGGGTCACGCTGTGTACCCCCTAATTGAAATATAATTATTTCCTGTTGTAGGGTACACTATTACCCTGTAATATAATATCTGGTCCAATTTAAATATTATGGTTCCATATTAAGGTCTGATATCGCGCCTTGCGTTGGTTAACCATTGAAAGATGTCTTTGAATTTTTAAAGCATTTTAGAACGCTTATTTCTTCATTTTAAGCTTCTCAAAACATTTTATTTCGCATAGGCATACATAGTAAAATTTAGGGTCACGCTGTGTACCCCCTAAATGACCTATAATTATTTTCTGTGGTAGGGTACACTATTACCCTGCAATATAATACGTGGTCCAATTTAAAAATTATAGGTCAATATTAAGGTCCGATACCGTGCCGTTAGTTAACATAGAAAAATGTCTTTGAATTTTTAAAGCATTTTAGAACGCTTATTTCCTCATTTTAAGCTTCTCGGAACACTTTATTTCGCATAGGCATACATAGTAAACTTTAGGGGCACGCTGTGTACCCCCTAATTGACCTATAATTATTTCCTGTGGTAGGGTACACTATTACCCTGTAATATAATACCTGGTCCAATTTAAATATTATGGGTCAATATTAAGGTCTGATATCGCGCCTTGCGTTGATTAACCATTGAAAGATGTCTTTGAATTTTTAAAGCATTTTAGAACGCTTATTTCTTAATTTTAAGCTTCTCAAAACATTTTATTTCGCATAGGCATACATAGTAAAATTTAGGGTCACGCTGTGTACCCCCTAAATGACCTATAATTATTTCCTGTGGTAGGGTACACTATTACCCTGTAATATAATACGTGGTCCAATTTAAAAATTATAGGTCAATATTAAGGTCCGATACCGTGCCGTTAGTTAACATAGAAAAATGTCTTTGAATTTTTAAAGCATTTTAGAACGCTTATTTCCTCATTTTAAGCTTCTCAGAACACTTTACTTCGCATAGGCAAACATAGTAAACTTTAGGGTCACGCTGTGTACCCCCTAATTGACCTATAATTATTTCCTGTGGTAGGGTACACTATTACCCTGTAATATAATACCTGGTCCAATTTAAATATTATGGGTGAATATTAAGGTCTGATATTGCGCCTTGCGTTAGTTAACCATTGAAAGATGTCTTTGATTTTTTAAAGCATTTTAGAACGCTTATTTCTTCATTTTAAGCTTCTCAGAACACTCTATTTCGCATAGGCATACATAGTAAACTTTAGGGTCACGCTGTGTACCCCCTAATTGAAATATAATTATTTCCTGTTGTAGGGTACACTATTACCCTGTAATATAATATCTGGTCCAATTTAAATATTATGGTTCCATATTAAGGTCTGATATCGCGCCTTGCGTTGGTTAACCATTGAAAGATGTCTTTGAATTTTTAAAGCATTTTAGAACGCTTATTTCTTCATTTTAAGCTTCTCAAAACATTTTATTTCGCATAGGCATACATAGTAAAATTTAGGGTCACGCTGTGTACCCCCTAAATGACCTATAATTATTTTCTGTGGTAGGGTACACTATTACCCTGTAATATAATACGTGGTCCAATTTAAAAATTATAGGTCAATATTAAGGTCCGATACCGTGCCGTTAGTTAACATAGAAAAATGTCTTTGAATTTTTAAAGCATTTTAGAACGCTTATTTCCTCATTTTAAGCTTCTCGGAACACTTTATTTCGTATAGGCATACATAGTAAACTTTAGGGGCACGCTGTGTACCCCCTAATTGACCTATAATTATTTCCTGTGGTAGGGTACACTATTACCCTGTAATATAATACCTGGTCCAATTTAAATATTATGGGTCAATATTAAGGTCTGATATCGCGCCTTGCGTTGATTAACCATTGAAAGATGTCTTTGAATTTTTAAAGCATTTTAGAAAGCTTATTTCTTCATTTTAAGCTTCTCAAAACATTTTATTTCGCATAGGCATACATAGTAAAATTTAGGGTCACGCTGTGTACCCCCTAAATGACCTATAATTATTTCCTGTGGTAGGGTACACTATTACCCTGTAATATAATACGTGGTCCAATTTAAAAATTATAGGTCAATATTAAGGTCCGATACCTTGCCGTTAGTTAACATAGAAAAATGTCTTTGAATTTTTAAAGCATTTTAGAACGCTTATTTCCTCATTTTAAGCTTCACAGAACACTTTATTTCGCATAGGCATACATAGTAAACTCTAGGGTCACGCTGTGTACCCCCTAATTGACCTATAATTATTTCCTGTGGTAGGGTACACTATTACCCTGTAATATAATACCTGGTCCAATTTAAATATTATGGGTCAATATTAAGGTCTGATATTGCGCCTTGCGTTAGTTAACCATTGAAAGATGTCTTTGAATTTTTAAAGCATTTTAGAACACTTATTTCTTCATTTTAAGCTTCTCAGAACACTTTATTTCGCATAGGCATACATAGTAAACTTTAGGTTCACTCTGTGTACCCCTTAATTGACCTATAATTATTTCCTATGGTAGGGTACACTATAACCCTGTAATATAATACGTGGTCCTATTTAAAAATTATACGTCAATATTAAGGTCCGATACCGTACCGTTAGTTAACATAGAAAAATGTCTTTGAATTTTTAAAGCATTTTAGAACGCTTATTTCCTCATTTTAAGCTTCTCAGAACACTTTATTTTGCATAGGAATACATAGTAAATTTTAGGGTCACGCTGTGTACCCCCTAATTGACCTATAATTATTTCCTGCTGTAGGGTACACTATTACCCTGTAATATAATATCTGGTCCAATTTAAATATTATGGGTCAATATTAAGGTCTGATATTGCGCCTTGCGTTAGTTAACCATTGAAAGATGTCTTTGATGTTTTAAAGCATTTTAGAACGCTTATTTCTTCATTTTAAGCTTCTCAGAACACTCTATTTCGCATAGGCATACATAGTAAACTTTAGGGTCACGCTGTGTACCCCCTAAATGACCTATAATTATTTCCTGTGGTAGGGTACACTATTACCCTGTAATATAATACGTGGTCCAATTTAAAAATTATAGGTCAATATTAAGGTCCGATACCGTGCCGTTAGTTAACATAGAAAAATGTCTTTGAATTTTTAAAGCATTTTAGAACGCTTATTTCCTCATTTTAAGCTTCTCGGAACACTTTATTTCGCATAGGCATACATAGTAAACTTTAGGGGCACGCTGTGTACCCCCTAATTGACCTATAATTATTTCCTGTGGTAGGGTACACTATTACCCTGTAATATAATACCTGGTCCAATTTAAATATTATGGGTCAATATTAAGGTCTGATATCGCGCCTTGCGTTGATTAACCATTGAAAGATGTCTTTGAATTTTTAAAGCATTTTAGAACGCTTATTTCTTCATTTTAAGCTTCTCAAAACATTTTATTTCGCATAGGCATACATAGTAAAATTTAGGGTCACGCTGTGTACCCCCTAAATGACCTATAATTATTTCCTGTGGTAGGGTACACTATTACCCTGTAATATAATACGTGGTCCAATTTAAAAATTATAGGTCAATATTAAGGTCCGATACCGTGCCGTTAGTTAACATAGAAAAATGTCTTTGAATTTTTAAAGCATTTTAGAACGCTTATTTCCTCATTTTAAGCTTCTCAGAACACTTTACTTCGCATAGGCAAACATAGTAAACTTTAGGGTCACGCTGTGTACCCCCTAATTGACCTATAATTATTTCCTGTGGTAGGGTACACTATTACCCTGTAATATAATACCTGGTCCAATTTAAATATTATGGGTGAATATTAAGGTCTGATATTGCACCTTGCGTTAGTTAACCATTGAAAGATGTCTTTGATTTTTTAAAGCATTTTAGAACGCTTATTTCTTCATTTTAAGCTTCTCAGAACACTCTATTTCGCATAGGCATACATAGTAAACTTTAGGGTCACGCTGTGTACCCCCTAATTGAAATATAATTATTTCCTGTTGTAAGGTACACTATTACCCTGTAATATAATATCTGGTCCAATTTAAATATTATGGTTCCATATTAAGGTTTGATATCGCGCCTTGCGTTGGTTAACCATTGAAAGATGTCTTTGAATTTTTAAAGCATTTTAGAACGCTTATTTCTTCATTTTAAGCTTCTCAAAACATTTTATTTCGCATAGGCATACATAGTAAAATTTAGGGTCACGCTGTGTACCCCCTAAATGACCTATAATTATTTCCTGTGGTAGGGTACACTATTACCCTGTAATATAATACGTGGTCCAATTTAAAAATTATAGGTCAATATTAAGGTCCGATACCGTGCCGTTAGTTAACATAGAAAAATGTCTTTGAATTTTTAAAGCATTTTAGAACGCTTATTTCCTCATTTTAAGCTTCTCGGAACACTTTATTTCGCATAGGCATACATAGTAAACTTTAGGGGCACGCTGTGTACCCCCTAATTGACCTATAATTATTTCCTGTGGTAGGGTACACTATTACCCTGTAATATAATACCTGGTCCAATTTAAATATTATGGGTCAATATTAAGGTCTGATATCGCGCCTTGCGTTGATTAACCATTGAAAGATGTCTTTGAATTTTTAAAGCATTTTAGAACGCTTATTTCTTCATTTTAAGCTTCTCAAAACATTTTATTTCGCATAGGCATGCATAGTAAAATTTAGGGTCACGCTGTGTACCCCCTAAATGACCTATAATTATTTTCTGTGGTAGGGTACACTATTACCCTGTAATATAATACGTGGTCCAATTTAAAAATTATAGGTCAATATTAAGGTCCGATACCGTGCCGTTAGTTAACATAGAAAAATGTCTTTGAATTTTTAAAGCATTTTAGAACGCTTATTTCCTCATTTTAAGCTTCTCGGAACACTTTATTTCGCATAGGCATACATAGTAAACTTTAGGGGCACGCTGTGTACCCCCTAATTGACCTATAATTATTTCCTGTGGTAGGGTACACTATTACCCTGTAATATAATACCTGGTCCAATTTAAATATTATGGGTCAATATTAAGGTCTGATATCGCGCCTTGCGTTGATTAACCATTGAAAGATGTCTTTGAATTTTTAAAGCATTTTAGAAAGCTTATTTCTTCATTTTAAGCTTCTCAAAACATTTTATTTCGCATAGGCATACATAGTAAAATTTAGGGTCACGCTGTGTACCCCCTAAATGACCTATAATTATTTCCTGTGGTAGGGTACACTATTACCCTGTAATATAATACGTGGTCCAATTTAAAAATTATAGGTCAATATTAAGGTCCGATACCTTGCCGTTAGTTAACATAGAAAAATGTCTTTGAATTTTTAAAGCATTTTAGAACGCTTATTTCCTCATTTTAAGCTTCACAGAACACTTTATTTCGCATAGGCATACATAGTAAACTTTAGGGTCACGCTGTGTACCCCCTAATTGACCTATAATTATTTCCTGTGGTAGGGTACACTATTACCCTGTAATATAATACCTGGTCCAATTTAAATATTATGGGTCAATATTAAGGTCTGATATTGCGCCTTGCGTTAGTTAACCATTGAAAGATGTCTTTGAATTTTTAAAGCATTTTAGAACACTTATTTCTTCATTTTAAGCTTCTCAGAACACTTTATTTCGCATAGGCATACATAGTAAACTTTAGGTTCACTCTGTGTACCCCTTAATTGACCTATAATTATTTCCTATGGTAGGGTACACTATAACCCTGTAATATAATACGTGGTCCTGTTTAAAAATTATACGTCAATATTAAGGTCCGATACCGTACCGTTAGTTAACATAGAAAAATGTCTTTGAATTTTTAAAGCATTTTAGAACGCTTATTTCCTCATTTTAAGCTTCTCGGAACACTTTATTTCGCATAGGCATACATAGTAAACTTTAGGGGCACGCTGTGTACCCCCTAATTGACCTATAATTATTTCCTGTGGTAGGGTACACTATTACCCTGTAATATAATACCTGGTCCAATTTAAATATTATGGGTCAATATTAAGGTCTGATATCGCGCCTTGCGTTGATTAACCATTGAAAGATGTCTTTGAATTTTTAAAGCATTTTAGAACGCTTATTTCTTCATTTTAAGCTTCTCAAAACATTTTATTTCGCATAGGCATGCATAGTAAAATTTAGGGTCACGCTGTGTACCCCCTAAATGACCTATAATTATTTCCTGTGGTAGGGTACACTATTACCCTGTAATATAATACGTGGTCCAATTTAAAAATTATAGGTCAATATTAAGGTCCGATACCTTGCCGTTAGTTAACATAGAAAAATGTCTTTGAATTTTTAAAGCATTTTAGAACGCTTATTTCCTCATTTTAAGCTTCACAGAACACTTTATTTCGCATAGGCATACATAGTAAACTTTAGGGTCACGCTGTGTACCCCCTAATTGACCTATAATTATTTCCTGTGGTAGGGTACACTATTACCCTGTAATATAATACCTGGTCCAATTTAAATATTATGGGTCAATATTAAGGTCTGATATTGCGCCTTGCGTTAGTTAACCATTGAAAGATGTCTTTGAATTTTTAAAGCATTTTAGAACACTTATTTCTTCATTTTAAGCTTCTCAGAACACTTTATTTCGCATAGGCATACATAGTAAACTTTAGGTTCACTCTGTGTACCCCTTAATTGACCTATAATTATTTCCTATGGTAGGGTACACTATAACCCTGTAATATAATACGTGGTCCTGTTTAAAAATTATACGTCAATATTAAGGTCCGATACCGTACCGTTAGTTAACATAGAAAAATGTCTTTGAATTTTTAAAGCATTTTAGAACGCTTATTTCCTCATTTTAAGCTTCTCGGAACACTTTATTTCGCATAGGCATACATAGTAAACTTTAGGGGCACGCTGTGTACCCCCTAATTGACCTATAATTATTTCCTGTGGTAGGGTACACTATTACCCTGTAATATAATACCTGGTCCAATTTAAATATTATGGGTCAATATTAAGGTCTGATATCGCGCCTTGCGTTGATTAACCATTGAAAGATGTCTTTGAATTTTTAAAGCATTTTAGAACGCTTATTTCTTCATTTTAAGCTTCTCAAAACATTTTATTTCGCATAGGCATACATAGTAAAATTTAGGGTCACGCTGTGTACCCCCTAAATGACCTATAATTATTTCCTGTGGTAGGGTACACTATTACCCTGTAATATAATACGTGGTGCAATTTAAAAATTATAGGTCAATATTAAGGTCCGATACCGTGCCGTTAGTTAACATAGAAAAATGTCTTTGAATTTTTAAAGCATTTTAGAACGCTTATTTCCTCATTTTAAGCTTCTCAGAACACTTTACTTCGCATAGGCAAACATAGTAAACTTTAGGGTCACGCTGTGTACCCCTTAATTGACCTATAATTATTTCCTGTGGTAGGGTACACTATTACCCTGTAATATAATACCTGGTCCAATTTAAATATTATGGGTGAATATTAAGGTCTGATATTGCGCCTTGCGTTAGTTAACCATTGAAAGATGTCTTTGATTTTTTAAAGCATTTTAGAACGCTTATTTCTTCATTTTAAGCTTCTCGGAACACTTTATTTCGCATAGGCATACATAGTAAACTTTAGGGGCACGCTGTGTACCCCCTAATTGACCTATAATTATTTCCTGTGGTAGGGTACACTATTACCCTGTAATATAATACCTGGTCCAATTTAAATATTATGGGTCAATATTAAGGTCTGATATCGCGCCTTGCGTTGATTAACCATTGAAAGATGTCTTTGAATTTTTAAAGCATTTTAGAACGCTTATTTCTTCATTTTAAGCTTCTCAAAACATTTTATTTCGCATAGGCATACATAGTAAACTTTAGGGGCACGCTGTGTACCCCCTAATTGACCTATAATTATTTCCTGTGGTAGGGTACACTATTACCCTGTAATATAATACCTGGTCCAATTTAAATATTATGGGTCAATATTAAGGTCTGATATCGCGCCTTGCGTTGATTAACCATTGAAAGATGTCTTTGAATTTTTAAAGCATTTTAGAACGCTTATTTCTTCATTTTAAGCTTCTCAAAACATTTTATTTCGCATAGGCATGCATAGTAAAATTTAGGGTCACGCTGTGTACCCCCTAAATGACCTATAATTATTTTCTGTGGTAGGGTACACTATTACCCTGTAATATAATACGTGGTCCAATTTAAAAATTATAGGTCAATATTAAGGTCCGATACCGTGCCGTTAGTTAACATAGAAAAATGTCTTTGAATTTTTAAAGCATTTTAGAACGCTTATTTCCTCATTTTAAGCTTCACAGAACACTTTATTTCGCATAGGCATACATAGTAAACTTTAGGGTCACGCTGTGTACCCCCTAATTGACCTATAATTATTTCCTGTGGTAGGGTACACTATTACCCTGTAATATAATACCTGGTCCAATTTAAATATTATGGGTCAATATTAAGGTCTGATATTGCGCCTTGCGTTAGTTAACCATTGAAAGATGTCTTTGAATTTTTAAAGCATTTTAGAACACTTATTTCTTCATTTTAAGCTTCTCAGAACACTTTATTTCGCACAGGCATACATAGTAAACTTTAGGTTCACTCTGTGTACCCCTTAATTGACCTATAATTATTTCCTATGGTAGGGTACACTATAACCCTGTAATATAATACGTGGTCCTATTTTAAAATTATACGTCAATATTAAGGTCCGATACCGTACCGTTAGTTAACATAGAAAAATGTCTTTGAATTTTTAAAGCATTTTAGAACGCTTATTTCCTCATTTTAAGCTTCTCAGAACACTTTATTTTGCATAGGAATACATAGTAAACTTTAGGGTCACGCTGTGTACCCCCTAATTGACCTATAATTATTTCCTGCTGTAGGGTACACTATTACCCTGTAATATAATATCTGGTCCAATTTAAATATTATGGGTCAATATTAGGGTCTGATATTGCGCCTTGCGTTAGTTAACCATTGAAAGATGTCTTTGATTTTTTAAAGCATTTTAGAACGCTTATTTCTTCATTTTAAGCTTCTCAGAACACTCTATTTCGCATAGGCATACATAGTAAACTTTAGGGTCACGCTGTGTACCCCCTAAATGACCTATAATTATTTCCTGTGGTAGGGTACACTATTACCCTGTAATATAATACGTGGTCCAATTTAAAAATTATAGGTCAATATTAAGGTCCGATACCGTGCCGTTAGTTAACATAGAAAAATGTCTTTGAATTTTTAAAGCATTTTAGAACGCTTATTTCCTCATTTTAAGCTTCTCGGAACACTTTATTTCGCATAGGCATACATAGTAAACTTTAGGGGCACGCTGTGTACCCCCTAATTGACCTATAATTATTTCCTGTGGTAGGGTACACTATTACCCTGTAATATAATACCTGGTCCAATTTAAATATTATGGGTCAATATTAAGGTCTGATATCGCGCCTTGCGTTGATTAACCATTGAAAGATGTCTTTGAATTTTTAAAGCATTTTAGAACGCTTATTTCTTCATTTTAAGCTTCTCAAAACATTTTATTTCGCATAGGCATACATAGTAAAATTTAGGGTCACGCTGTGTACCCCCTAAATGACCTATAATTATTTCCTGTGGTAGGGTACACTATTACCCAGTAATATAATACGTGGTGCAATTTAAAAATTATAGGTCAATATTAAGGTCCGATACCGTGCCGTTAGTTAACATAGAAAAATGTCTTTGAATTTTTAAAGCATTTTAGAACGCTTATTTCCTCATTTTAAGCTTCTCAGAACACTTTACTTCGCATAGGCAAACATAGTAAACTTTAGGGTCACGCTGTGTACCCCCTAATTGACCTATAATTATTTCCTGTGGTAGGGTACACTATTACCCTGTAATATAATACCTGGTCCAATTTAAATATTATGGGTCAATATTAAGGTCTGATATTGCGCCTTGCGTTAGTTAACCATTGAAAGATGTCTTTGAATTTTTAAAGCATTTTAGAACGCTTATTTCTTCATTTTAAGCTTCTCAGAACACTTTATTTCGCATAGGCATACATAGTAAACTTTAGGGTCACTCTGTGTACCCCCTAATTGACCTATAATTATTTCCTGTGGTAGGGTACACTATAACCCTGTAATATAATACGTGGTCCAATTTAAAAATTATAGGTCAATATTAAGGTCCGATACCGTACCGTTAGTTAACATAGAAAAATGTCTTTGAATTTTTAAAGCATTTTAGAACGCTTATTTCCTCATTTTAAGCTTCTCAGAACACTTTATTTTGCATAGGAATACATAGTAAACTTTAGGGTCACGCTGTGTACCCCCTAATTGACCTATAATTATTTCCTGCTGTAGGGTACACTATTACCCTGTAATATAATACCTGGTCGAATTTAAATATTATGGGTCAATATTAAGGTCTGATATCGCGCCTTGCGTTCATTAACCATTGAAAGATATCTTTGAATTTTTAAAGCATTTTAGAACGCTTATTTCTTCATTTTAAGCTTCTCAAAACATTTTATTTCGCATAGGCATACATAGTAAAATTTAGAGTCACGCTGTGTACCCCCTAAATGACCTATAATTATTTCCTGTGGTAGGGTACACTATTACCCTGTAATATAATACGTGGTCCAATTTAAAATTTATAGGTCAATATTAAGGTCCGATACCGTGCCGTTAGTTAACATAGAAAAATGTCTTTGAATTTTTAAAGCATTTTAGAACGCTTATTTCTTCATTTTAAGCATCTCAGAACACTTTATTTCGCATAGGCATACATAGTAAACTTTAGGGTCACGCTGTGTACCCCCTAATTGACCTATAATTATTTCTTGCTGTAGGGTACACTATTACCCTGTAATATAATACGTGGTCCAATTTAAAAATTATAGGTCAATATTAAGGTCCGATACCGAGCCGTTAGTTAACATAGAAAAGTGTCTTCGAATTTCCTTGTTTTAATGCACTATTTAAAATATACATAGTGTACCCCCTAATTGACCAATAATTATTTCCTGTGGTAGGGTACACTATTACCCTGTAATATAACACCTGGGCCAATTTAAATATTATGGGTCAATATTAAGGTATGATATTGCGCCTTGCGTTAGTTAACCATTGAAAGATGTCTTTGAATTTTTAAAGCATTTTAGAACGCTTATTTCTTCATTTTAAGCTTCTCAAAACATTTTATTTCGCATAGGCATACATAGTAAAATTTAGAGTCACGCTGTGTACCCCCTAAATGACCTATAATTATTTCCTGTGGTAGGGTACACTATTACCCTGTAATATAATACGTGGTCCAATTTAAAAATTATAGGTCAATATTAAGGTCCGATACCGTGCCGTTAGTTAACATAGAAAAATGTCTTTGAATTTTTAAAGCATTTTAGAACGCTTATTTCCTCATTTTAAGCTTCTCAGAACACTTTATTTCGCATAGGCATACATAGTAAGTTCTTTAGGGTCACGCTGTGTACCCCCTAATTGACCTATAATTATTTCCTGTGGTAGGGTACACTATTACCCTGTAATATAATACCTGGTCCAATTTAAATATTATGGGTCAATATTAAGGTCTGATATTGCGCCTTGCGTTAGTTAACCATTGAAAGATGTCTTTGAATTTTTAAAGCATTTTAGAACGCTTATTTCTTCATTTTAAGCTTCTCAGAACACTTTATTTCGCATAGGCATACATAGTAAACTTTAGGGTCACTCTGTGTACCCCCTAATTGACCTATAATTATTTCCTGTGGTAGGGTACACTATAACCCTGTAATATAATACGTGGTCCAATTTAAAAATTATAGGTCAATATTAAGGTCCGATACCGTACCGTTAGTTAACATAGAAACATGTCTTTGAATTTTTAAAGCATTTTAGAACGCTTATTTCCTCATTTTAAGCTTCTCAGAACACTTTATTTTGCATAGGAATACATAGTAAACTTTAGGGTCACGCTGTGTACCCCCTAATTGACCTATAATTATTTCCTGCTGTAGGGTACACTATTACCCTGTAATATAATACCTGGTCCAATTTAAATATTATGGGTCAATATTAAGGTCTGATATCGCGCCTTGCGTTCATTAACCATTGAAAGATATCTTTGAATTTTTAAAGCATTTTAGAACGCTTATTTCTTCATTTTAAGCTTCTCAAAACATTTTATTTCGCATAGGCATACATAGTAGAATTTAGGGTCACGCTGTGTACCCCCTAAATGACCTATAATTATTTCCTGTGGTAGGGTACACTATTACCCTGTAATATAATACGTGGTCCAATTTAAAATTTAGAGGTCAATATTAAGGTCCGATACCGTGCCGTTAGTTAACATAGAAAAATGTCTTTGAATTTTTAAAGCATTTTAGAACGCTTATTTCCTCATTTTAAGCTTCTCAGAACACTTTATTTCGCATAGGCAAACATAGTAAACTTTAGGGTCACGCTGTGTACCCCCTAATTGACCTATAATTATTTCCTGTGGTAGGGTACACTATTACCCTGTAATATAATACCTGGTCCAATTTAAATATTATGGGTCAATATTAAGGTCTGATATTGCGCCTTGCGTTAGTTAATCATTGAAAGATGTCTTTGAATTTTTAAAGCACTTTAGAACGCTTATTTCTTCATTTTAAGCTTCTCAGAACACTTTATTTCGCATAGGCATACATAGTAAACTTTAGGGTCACTCTGTGTACCCCCTAATTGACCTATAATTATTTCCTGTGGTAGGGTACACTATAACCCTGTAATATAATACGTGGTCCAATTTAAAAATTATAGGTCAATATTAAGGTCCGATACCGCACCGTTAGTTAACATAGAAAAATGTCTTTGAATTTTTAAAGCATTTTAGAACGCTTATTTCCTCATATTAAGCTTCTCAGAACACTTTATTTTGCATAGGAATACATAGTAAACTTTAGGGTCACGCTGTGTACCCCCTAATTGACCTATAATTATTTCCTGCTGTAGGGTACACTATTACCCTGTAATATAATACCTGGTCCAATTTAAATATTATGGGTCAATATTAAGGTCTGATATCGCGCCTTGCGTTCATTAACCATTGAAAGATATCTTTGAATTTTTAAAGCATTTTAGAACGCTTATTTCCTCATTTTAAGCTTCACAGAACACTTTATTTCGCATAGGCATACATAGTAAACTTTAGGGTCACGCTGTGTTCCCCCTAATTGACCTATAATTATTTCCTGTGGTAGGGTACACTATTACCCTGTAATATAATACCTGGTCCAATTTAAATATTATGGGTCAATATTAAGGTCTGATATTGCGCCTTGCGTTAGTTAACCATTGAAAGATGTCTTTGAATTTTTAAAGCATTTTAGAACGCTTATTTCTTCATTTTAAGCTTCTCAGAACACTTTATTTCGCATAGGCATACATAGTAAACTTTAGGTTCACTCTGTGTACCCCCTAATTGACCTATAATTATTTCCTGTGGTAGGGTACACTATAACCCTGTAATATAATACGTGGTCCTATTTAAAAATTATACGTCAATATTAAGGTCCGATACCGTACCGTTAGTTAACATAGAAAAATGTCTTTGAATTTTTAAAGCATTTTAGAACGCTTATTTCCTCATTTTAAGCTTCTCAGAACACTTTATTTTGCATAGGAATACATAGTAAACTTTAGGGTCACGCTGTGTACCCCCTAATTGACCTATAATTATTTCCTGCTGTAGGGTACACTATTACCCTGTAATATAATACCTGGTCCAATTTAAATATTATGAGTCAATCTTAAGGTCTGATATTGCGCCTTGCGATAGTTAACCATTGAAAGATGTCTTTGATTTTTTAAAGCATTTTAGAACGCTTATTTCTTCATTTTAAGCTTCTCAAAACATTTTATTTCGCATAGGCATACATAGTAAAATTTAGGGTCACGCTGTGTACCCCCTAAATGACCTATAATTATTTCCTGTGGTAGGGTACACTATTACCCTGTAATATAATACGTGGTCCAATTTAAAAATTATAGGTCAATATTAAGGTCCGATACCGTGCCGTTAGTTAACATAGAAAAATGTCTTTGAATTTTTAAAGCATTTTAGAACGCTTATTTCCTCATTTTAAGCTTCTCGGAACACTTTATTTCGCATAGGCATACATAGTAAACTTTAGGGGCACGCTGTGTACCCCCTAATTGACCTATAATTATTTCCTGTGGTAGGGTACACTATTACCCTGTAATATAATACCTGGGCCAATTTACATATTATGGGTCAATATTAAGGTCTGATATCGCGCCTTGCGTTGATTACCCATTGAAAGATGTCTTTGAATTTTTAAAGCATTTTAGAACGCTTATTTCTTCATTTTAAGCTTCTCAAAACATTTTATTTCGCATAGGCATACATAGTAAAATTTAGGGTCACGCTGTGTACCCCCTAAATGACCTATAATTATTTCCTGTGGTAGGGTACACTATTACCCTGTAATATAATACGTGGTCCAATTTAAAAATTATAGGTCAATATTAAGGTCCGATACCGTGCCGTTAGTTAACATAGAAAAATGTCTTTGAATTTTTAAAGCATTTTAGAACGCTTATTTCCTCATTTTAAGCTTCTCAGAACACTTTACTTCGCATAGGCAAACATAGTAAACTTTAGGGTCACGCTGTGTACCCCCTAATTGACCTATAATTATTTCCTGTGGTAGGGTACACTATTACCCTGTAATATAATACCTGGTCCAATTTAAATATTATGGGTCAATATTAAGGTCTGATATTGCGCCTTGCGTTAGTTAACCATTGAAAGATGTCTTTGAATTTTTAAAGCACTTTAGAACGCTTATTTCTTCATTTTAAGCTTCTCAGAACACTTTATTTCGCATAGGCATACATAGTAAACTTTAGGGTCACTCTGTGTACCCCCTAATTGACCTATAATTATTTCCTGTGGAAGGGTACACTATAACCCTGTAATATAATACGTGGTCCAATTTAAAAATTATAGGTCAATATTAAGGTCCGATACCGTACCGTTAGTTAACATAGAAAAATGTCTTTGAATTTTTAAAGCATTTTAGAACGCTTATTTCCTCATTTTAAGCTTCTCAGAACACTTTATTTTGCATAGGAATACATAGTAAACTTTAGGGTCACGCTGTGTACCCCCTAATTGACCTATAATTATTTCCTGCTGTAGGGTACACTATTACCCTGTAATATAATACCTGGTCCAATTTAAATATTATGGGTCAATATTAAGGTCTGATATCGCGCCTTGCGTTCATTAACCATTGAAAGATATCTTTGAATTTTTAAAGCATTTTAGAACGCTTATTTCTTCATTTTAAGCTTCTCAAAACATTTTATTTCGCATAGGCATACATAGTAAAATTTAGGGTCACGCTGTGTACCCCCTAAATGACCTATAATTATTTCCTGTGGTAGGGTACACTATTACCCTGTAATATAATACGTGGTCCAATTTAAAAATTATAGGTCAATATTAAAGTCCGATACCGTGCCGTTAGTTAACATAGAAAAATGTCTTTGAATTTTTAAAGCATTTTAGAACGCTTATTTCCTCATTTTAAGCTTCTCGGAACACTTTATTTCGCATAGGCATACATAGTAAACTTTAGGGGCACGCTGTGTACCCCCTAATTGACCTATAATTATTTCCTGTGGTAGGGTACACTATTACCCTGTAATATAATACCTGGGCCAATTTACATATTATGGGTCAATATTAAGGTCTGATATCGCGCCTTGCGTTGATTAACCATTGAAAGATGTCTTTGAATTTTTAAAGCATTTTAGAACGCTTATTTCTTCATTTTAAGCTTCTCAAAACATTTTATTTCGCATAGGCATACATAGTAAAATTTAGGGTCACGCTGTGTACCCCCTAAATGACCTATAATTATTTCCTGTGGTAGGGTACACTATTACCCTGTAATATAATACGTGGTCCAATTTAAAAATTATAGGTCAATATTAAGGTCCGATACCGTGCCGTTAGTTAACATAGAAAAATGTCTTTGAATTTTTAAAGCATTTTAGAACGCTTATTTCCTCATTTTAAGCTTCTCAGAACACTTTACTTCGCATAGGCAAACATAGTAAACTTTAGGGTTACGCTGTGTACCCCCTAATTGACCTATAATTATTTCCTGTGGTAGGGTACACTATTACCCTGTAATATAATACCTGGTCCAATTTAAATATTATGGGTCAATATTAAGGTCTGATATTGCGCCTTGCGTTAGTTAACCATTGAAAGATGTCTTTGAATTTTTAAAGCACTTTAGAACGCTTATTTCTTCATTTTAAGCTTCTCAGAACACTTTATTTCGCATAGGCATACATAGTAAACTTTAGGGTCACTCTGTGTACCCCCTAATTGACCTATAATTATTTCCTGTGGTAGGGTACACTGTAACCCTGTAATATAATACGTGGTCCAATTTAAAAATTATACGTCAATATTAAGGTCCGATACCGTACCGTTAGTTAACATAGAAAAATGTCTTTGAATTTTTAAAGCATTTTAGAACGCTTATTTCCTCATTTTAAGCTTCTCAGAACACTTTATTTTGCATAGGAATACATAGTAAACTTTAGGGTCACGCTGTGTACCCCCCAATTGACCTATAATTATTTCCTGCTGTAGGGTACACTATTACCCTGTAATATAATACCTGGTCCAATTTAAATATTATGGGTCAATATTAAGGTCTGATATCGCGCCTTGCGTTCATTAACCATTGAAAGATATCTTTGAATTTTTAAAGCATTTTAGAACGCTTATTTCTTCATTTTAAGCTTCTCAAAACATTTTATTTCGCATAGGCATACATAGTAAAATTTAGGGTCACGCTGTGTACCCCCTAAATGACCTATAATTATTTCCTGTGGTAGGGTACACTATTACCCTGTAATATAATACGTGGTCCAATTTAAAAATTATAGGTCAATATTAAGGTCCGATACCGTGCCGTTAGTTAACATAGAAAAATGTCTTTGAATTTTTAAAGCATTTTAGAACGCTTATTTCCTCATTTTAAGCTTCTCAGAACACTTTACTTCGCATAGGCAAACATAGTAAACTTTAGGGTTACGCTGTGTACCCCCTAATTGACCTATAATTATTTCCTGTGGTAGGGTACACTATTACCCTGTAATATAATACCTGGTCCAATTTAAATATTATGGGTCAATATTAAGGTCTGATATTGCGCCTTGCGTTAGTTAACCATTGAAAGATGTCTTTGAATTTTTAAAGCACTTTAGAACGCTTATTTCTTCATTTTAAGCTTCTCAGAACACTTTATTTCGCATAGGCATACATAGTAAACTTTAGGGTCACTCTGTGTACCCCCTAATTGACCTATAATTATTTCCTGTGGTAGGGTACACTGTAACCCTGTAATATAATACGTGGTCCAATTTAAAAATTATAGGTCAATATTAAGGTCCGATACCGTACCGTTAGTTAACATAGAAAAATGTCTTTGAATTTTTAAAGCATTTTAGAACGCTTATTTCCTCATTTTAAGCTTCTCAGAACACTTTATTTTGCATAGGAATACATAGTAAACTTTAGGGTCACGCTGTGTACCCCCCAATTGACCTATAATTATTTCCTGCTGTAGGGTACACTATTACCCTGTAATATAATACCTGGTCCAATTTAAATATTATGGGTCAATATTAAGGTCTGATATCGCGCCTTGCGTTCATTAACCATTGAAAGATATCTTTGAATTTTTAAAGCATTTTAGAACGCTTATTTTTTCATTTTAAGCTTCTCAAAACATTTTATTTCGCATAGGCATACATAGTAAAATTTAGGGTCACGCTGTGTACCCCCTAAATGACCTATAATTATTTCCTGTGGTAGGGTACACTATTACCCTGTAATATAATACGTGGTCCAATTTAAAATTTATAGGTCAATATTAAGGTCCGATACCGTGCCGTTAGTTAACATAGAAAAATGTCTTTGAATTTTTAAAGCATTTTAGAACGCTTATTTCCTCATTTTAAGCTTCACAGAACACTTTATTTCGCATAGGCATACATAGTAAACTTTAGGGTCACGCTGTGTACCCCCTAATTGACCTATAATTATTTCCTGTGGTAGGGTACACTATTTCCCTGTAATATAATACCTGGTCCAATTTAAATATTATGGGTCAATATTAAGGTCTGATATTGCGCCTTGCGTTAGTTAACCATTGAAAGATGTCTTTGAATTTTTAAAGCATTTTAGAACGCTTATTTCTTCATTTTAAGCTTCTCAGAACACTTTATTTCGCATAGGCATACATAGTAAACTTTAGGTTCACTCTGTGTACCCCCTAATTGACCTATAATTATTTCCTGTGGTAGGGTACACTATAACCCTGTAATATAATACGTGGTCGTATTTAAAAATTATACGTCAATATTAAGGTCCGATACCGTACCGTTAGTTAACATAGAAAAATGTCTTTGAATTTTTAAAGCATTTTAGAACGCTTATTTCCTCATTTTAAGCTTCTCAGAACACTTTATTTTGCATAGGAATACATAGTAAACTTTAGGGTCACGCTGTGTACCCCCTAATTGACCTATAATTATTTCCTGCTGTAGGGTACACTATTACCCTGTAATATAATACCTGGTCCAATTTAAATATTATGGGTCAATATTAAGGTCTGATATTGCGCCTTGCGTTAGTTAACCATTGAAAGATGTCTTTGATTTTTTAAAGCATTTTAGAACGCTTATTTCTTCATTTTAAGCTTCTCAAAACATTTTATTTCGCATAGGCATACATAGTAAAATTTAGGGTCACGTTGTGTACCCCCTAAATGACCTATAATTATTTCCTGTGGTAGGGTACACTATTTCCCTGTAATATAATACGTGGTCCAATTTAAAAATTATAGGTCAATATTAAGGTCCGATACCGTGCCGTTAGTTAACATAGAAAAATGTCTTTGAATTTTTAAAGCATTTTAGAACGCTTATTTCCTCATTTTAAGCTTCTCGGAACACTTTATTTCGCTTAGGCATACATAGTAAACTTTAGGGGCACGCTGTGTACCCCCTAATTGACCTATAATTATTTCCTGTGGTAGGGTACACTATTACCCTGTAATATAATACCTGGGCCAATTTAAATATTATGGGTCAATATTAAGGTCTGATATCGCGCCTTGCGTTGATTAACCATTGAAAGAAGTCTTTGAATTTTTAAAGCATTTTAGAACGCTTATTTCTTCATTTTAAGCTTCTCAAAACATTTTATTTCGCATAGGCATACATAGTAAAATTTAGGGTCACGCTGTGTACCCCCTAAATGACCTATAATTATTTCCTGTGGTAGGGTACACTATTACCCTGTAATATAATACGTGGTCCAATTTAAAAATTATAGGTCAATATTAAGGTCCGATACCGTGCCGTTAGTTAACATAGAAAAATGTCTTTGAATTTTTAAAGCATTTTAGAACGCTTATTTCCTCATTTTAAGCTTCTCAGAACACTTTACTTCGCATAGGCAAACATAGTAAACTTTAGGGTCACACTGTGTACCCCCTAATTGACCTATAATTATTTCCTGTGGTAGGGTACACTATTACCCTGTAATATAATACCTGGGCCAATTTAAATATTATGGGTCAATATTAAGGTCTGATATCGCGCCTTGCGTTGATTAACCATTGAAAGAAGTCTTTGAATTTTTAAAGCATTTTAGAACGCTTATTTCCTCATTTTAAGCTTCTCAGAACACTTTATTTTGCATAGGAATACATAGTAAACTTTAGGGTCACGCTGTGTACCCCCTAATTGACCTATAATTATTTCCTGCTGTAGGGTACACTATTACCCTGTAATATAATACCTGGTCCAATTTAAATATTATGGGTCAATATTAAGGTCTGATATTGCGCCTTGCGTTAGTTAACCATTGAAAGATGTCTTTGATTTTTTAAAGCATTTTAGAACGCTTATTTCTTCATTTTAAGCTTCTCAAAACATTTTATTTCGCATAGGCATACATAGTAAAATTTAGGGTCACGTTGTGTACCCCCTAAATGACCTATAATTATTTCCTGTGGTAGGGTACACTATTTCCCTGTAATATAATACGTGGTCCAATTTAAAAATTATAGGTCAATATTAAGGTCCGATACCGTGCCGTTAGTTAACATAGAAAAATGTCTTTGAATTTTTAAAGCATTTTAGAACGCTTATTTCCTCATTTTAAGCTTCTCGGAACACTTTATTTCGCTTAGGCATACATAGTAAACTTTAGGGGCACGCTGTGTACCCCCTAATTGACCTATAATTATTTCCTGTGGTAGGGTACACTATTACCCTGTAATATAATACCTGGGCCAATTTAAATATTATGGGTCAATATTAAGGTCTGATATCGCGCCTTGCGTTGATTAACCATTGAAAGAAGTCTTTGAATTTTTAAAGCATTTTAGAACGCTTATTTCTTCATTTTAAGCTTCTCAAAACATTTTATTTCGCATAGGCATACATAGTAAAATTTAGGGTCACGCTGTGTACCCCCTAAATGACCTATAATTATTTCCTGTGGTAGGGTACACTATTACCCTGTAATATAATACGTGGTCCAATTTAAAAATTATAGGTCAATATTAAGGTCCGATACCGTGCCGTTAGTTAACATAGAAAAATGTCTTTGAATTTTTAAAGCATTTTAGAACGCTTATTTCCTCATTTTAAGCTTCTCAGAACACTTTACTTCGCATAGGCAAACATAGTAAACTTTAGGGTCACGCTGTGTACCCCCTAATTGACCTATAATTATTTCCTGTGGTAGGGTACACTATTACCCTGTAATATAATACCTGGTCCAATTTAAATATTATGGGTGAATATTAAGGTCTGATATTGCGCCTTGCGTTAGTTAACCATTGAAAGATGTCTTTGATTTTTTAAAGCATTTTAGAACGCTTATTTCTTCATTTTAAGCTTCTCAGAACACTCTATTTCGCATAGGCATACATAGTAAACTTTAGGGTCACGCTGTGTACCCCCTAATTGAAATATAATTATTTCCTGTTGTAGGGTACACTATTACCCTGTAATATAATACCTGGTCCAATTTAAATATTATGGTTCCATATTAAGGTCTGATATCGCGCCTTGCGTTAGTTAACATAGAAAAATGTCTTTGAATTTTTAAAGCATTTTAGAACGCTTATTTCCTCATTTTAAGCTTCTCGGAACACTTTATTTCGCATAGGCATACATAGTAAACTTTAGGGGCACGCTGTGTACCCCCTAATTGACCTATAATTATTTCCTGTGGTAGGGTACACTATTACCCTGTAATATAATACCTGGTCCAATTTAAATATTATGGGTCAATATTAAGGTCTGATATCGCGCCTTGCGTTGATTAACCATTGAAAGATGTCTTTGAATTTTTAAAGCATTTTAGAACGCTTATTTCTTCATTTTAAGCTTCTCAAAACATTTTATTTTGCATAGGCATACATAGTAAAATTTAGGGTCACGCTGTGTTCCCCCTGAATGACCTATAATTATTTCCTGTGGTAGGGTACACTATTTCCCTGTAATATAATACGTGGTCCAATTTAAAAATTATAGGTCAATATTAAGGTCCGATACCGTGCCGTTAGTTAACATAGAAAAATGTCTTTGAATTTTTAAAGCATTTTAGAACGCTTATTTCCTCATTTTAAGCTTCTCAGAACACTTTATTTTGCATAGGAATACATAGTAAACTTTAGGGTCACGCTGTGTACCCCCTAATTGACCTATAATTATTTCTTGCTGTAGGGTACACTATTACCCTGTAATATAATACGTGGTCCAATTTAAAAATTATAGGTCAATATTAAGGTCCGATACCGAGCCGTTAGTTAACATAGAAAAGTGTCTTCGAATTTCCTTGTTTTAATGCACTATTTAAAATATACATAGTGTACCCCCTAATTGACCTATAATTATTTCCTGTTTTAGGGTACACTATTACCCTGTAATATAACACCTGGGCCAATTTAAATATTTTGGGTCAATATTAAGGTATGATATTGCGCCTTGCGTTAGTTAACCATTGAAAGATGTCTTTGAATTTTTAAAGCATTTTAGAACGCTTATTTCTTCATTTTAAGCTTCTCAAAACATTTTATTTCGCATAGGCATACATAGTAAAATTTAGGGTCACGCTGTGTACCCCCTAAATGACCTATAATTATTTCCTGTGGTAGGGTACACTATTACCCTGTAATATAATACGTGGTCCAATTTAAAAATTATAGGTCAATATTAAGGTCCGATACCGTGCCGTTAGTTAACATAGAAAAATGTCTTTGAATTTTTAAAGCATTTTAGAACGCTTATTTCCTCATTTTAAGCTTCTCGGAACACTTTATTTCGCTTAGGCATACATAGTAAACTTTAGGGGCACGCTGTGTACCCCCTAATTGACCTATAATTATTTCCTGTGGTAGGGTACACTATTACCCTGTAATATAATACCTGGGCCAATTTAAATATTATGGGTCAATATTAAGGTCTGATATCGCGCCTTGCGTTGATTAACCATTGAAAGAAGTCTTTGAATTTTTAAAGCATTTTAGAACGCTTATTTCCTCATTTTAAGCTTCTCAGAACACTTTATTTTGCATAGGAATACATAGTAAACTTTAGGGTCACGCTGTGTACCCCCTAATTGACCTATAATTATTTCCTGCTGTAGGGTACACTATTACCCTGTAATATAATACCTGGTCCAATTTAAATATTATGGGTCAATATTAAGGTCTGATATTGCGCCTTGCGTTAGTTAACCATTGAAAGATGTCTTTGATTTTTTAAAGCATTTTAGAACGCTTATTTCTTCATTTTAAGCTTCTCAAAACATTTTATTTCGCATAGGCATACATAGTAAAATTTAGGGTCACGTTGTGTACCCCCTAAATGACCTATAATTATTTCCTGTGGTAGGGTACACTATTTCCCTGTAATATAATACGTGGTCCAATTTAAAAATTATAGGTCAATATTAAGGTCCGATACCGTGCCGTTAGTTAACATAGAAAAATGTCTTTGAATTTTTAAAGCATTTTAGAACGCTTATTTCCTCATTTTAAGCTTCTCGGAACACTTTATTTCGCTTAGGCATACATAGTAAACTTTAGGGGCACGCTGTGTACCCCCTAATTGACCTATAATTATTTCCTGTGGTAGGGTACACTATTACCCTGTAATATAATACCTGGGCCAATTTAAATATTATGGGTCAATATTAAGGTCTGATATCGCGCCTTGCGTTGATTAACCATTGAAAGAAGTCTTTGAATTTTTAAAGCATTTTAGAACGCTTATTTCTTCATTTTAAGCTTCTCAAAACATTTTATTTCGCATAGGCTTACATAGTAAAATTTAGGGTCACGCTGTGTACCCCCTAAATGACCTATAATTATTTCCTGTGGTAGGGTACACTATTACCCTGTAATATAATACGTGGTCCAATTTAAAAATTATAGGTCAATATTAAGGTCCGATACCGTGCCGTTAGTTAACATAGAAAAATGTCTTTGAATTTTTAAAGCATTTTAGAACGCTTATTTCCTCATTTTAAGCTTCTCAGAACACTTTACTTCGCATAGGCAAACATAGTAAACTTTAGGGTCACGCTGTGTACCCCCTAATTGACCTATAATTATTTCCTGTGGTAGGGTACACTATTACCCTGTAATATAATACCTGGTCCAATTTAAATATTATGGGTGAATATTAAGGTCTGATATTGCGCCTTGCGTTAGTTAACCATTGAAAGATGTCTTTGATTTTTTAAAGCATTTTAGAACGCTTATTTCTTCATTTTAAGCTTCTCAGAACACTCTATTTCGCATAGGCATACATAGTAAACTTTAGGGTCACGCTGTGTACCCCCTAATTGAAATATAATTATTTCCTGTTGTAGGGTACACTATTACCCTGTAATATAATACCTGGTCCAATTTAAATATTATGGTTCCATATTAAGGTCTGATATCGCGCCTTGCGTTAGTTAACATAGAAAAATGTCTTTGAATTTTTAAAGCATTTTAGAACGCTTATTTCCTCATTTTAAGCTTCTCGGAACACTTTATTTCGCATAGGCATACATAGTAAACTTTAGGGGCACGCTGTGTACCCCCTAATTGACCTATAATTATTTCCTGTGGTAGGGTACACTATTACCCTGTAATATAATACCTGGTCCAATTTAAATATTATGGGTCAATATTAAGGTCTGATATCGCGCCTTGCGTTGATTAACCATTGAAAGATGTCTTTGAATTTTTAAAGCATTTTAGAACGCTTATTTCTTCATTTTAAGCTTCTCAAAACATTTTATTTTGCATAGGCATACATAGTAAAATTTAGGGTCACGCTGTGTTCCCCCTAAATGACCTATAATTATTTCCTGTGGTAGGGTACACTATTTCCCTGTAATATAATACGTGGTCCAATTTAAAAATTATAGGTCAATATTAAGGTCCGATACCGTGCCGTTAGTTAACATAGAAAAATGTCTTTGAATTTTTAAAGCATTTTAGAACGCTTATTTCCTCATTTTAAGCTTCTCAGAACACTTTATTTTGCATAGGAATACATAGTAAACTTTAGGGTCACGCTGTGTACCCCCTAATTGACCTATAATTATTTCTTGCTGTAGGGTACACTATTACCCTGTAATATAATACGTGGTCCAATTTAAAAATTATAGGTCAATATTAAGGTCCGATACCGAGCCGTTAGTTAACATAGAAAAGTGTCTTCGAATTTCCTTGTTTTAATGCACTATTTAAAATATACATAGTGTACCCCCTAATTGACCTATAATTATTTCCTGTTTTAGGGTACACTATTACCCTGTAATATAACACCTGGGCCAATTTAAATATTTTGGGTCAATATTAAGGTATGATATTGCGCCTTGCGTTAGTTAACCATTGAAAGATGTCTTTGAATTTTTAAAGCATTTTAGAACGCTTATTTCTTCATTTTAAGCTTCTCAAAACATTTTATTTCGCATAGGCATACATAGTAAAATTTAGGGTCACGCTGTGTACCCCCTAAATGACCTATAATTATTTCCTGTGGTAGGGTACACTATTACCCTGTAATATAATACGTGGTCCAATTTAAAAATTATAGGTCAATATTAAGGTCCGATACCGTGCCGTTAGTTAACATAGAAAAATGTCTTTGAATTTTTAAAGCATTTTAGAACGCTTATTTCCTCATTTTAAGCTTCTCAGAACACTTTATTTCGCATAGGCATACATAGTAAGTTCTTTAGGGTCACGCTGTGTACCCCCTAATTGACCTATAATTATTTCCTGTGGTAGGGTACACTATTACCCTGTAATATAATACCTGGTCCAATTTAAATATTATGGGTCAATATTAAGGTCTGATATTGCGCCTTGCGTTAGTTAACCATTGAAAGATGTCTTTGAATTTTTAAAGCATTTTAGAACGCTTATTTCTTCATTTTAAGCTTCTCAAAACATTTTATTTCGCATAGGCATACATAGTAAAATTTAGGGTCACGCTGTGTACCCCCTAAATGACCTATAATTATTTCCTGTGGTAGGGTACACTATTACCCTGTAATATAATACGTGGTCAAATTTAAAAATTATAGGTCAATATTAAGGTCCGATACCGTGCCGTTAGTTAACATAGAAAAATGTCTTTGAATTTTTAAAGCATTTTAGAACGCTTATTTCCTCATTTTAAGCTTCTCAGAACACTTTATTTCGCATAGGCATACATAGTAAGTTCTTTAGGGTCACGCTGTGTGCCCCCTAATTGACCTATAATTATTTCCTGTTTTAGGGTACACTATTACCCTGTAATATAATACCTGGTCCAATTTAAATATTATGGGTCAATATTAAGGTCTGATATTGCGCCTTGCGTTAGTTAACCATTGAAAGATGTCTTTGAATTTTTAAAGCATTTTAGAACGCTTATTTCTTCATTTTAAGCTTCTCAGAACACTTTATTTCGCATAGGCATACATAGTAAACTTTAGGGGCACGCTGTGTACCCCCTAATTGACCTATAATTATTTCCTGTGGTAGGGTACACTATTACCCTGTAATATAATACCTGGTCCAATTTAAATATTATGGGTCAATATTAAGGTCTGACATCGCGCCTTGCGTTGATTAACCATTGAAAGATGTCTTTGAATTTTTAAAGCATTTTAGAACGCTTATTTCTTCATTTTAAGCTTCTCAAAACATTTTATTTCGCATAGGCATACATAGTAAAATTTAGGGTCACGCTGTGTACCCCCTAAATGACCTATAATTATTTTCTGTGGTAGGGTACACTATTACCCTGTAATATAATACGTGGTCCAATTTAAAAATTATTGGTCAATATTAAGGTCCGATACCGTGCCGTTAGTTAACATAGAAAAATGTCTTTGAATTTTTAAAGCATTTTAGAACGCTTATTTCCTCATTTTAAGCTTCTCGGAACACTTTATTTCGCATAGGCATACATAGTAAGTTCTTTAGGGTCACGCTGTGTACCCCCTAATTGACCTATAATTATTTCCTGTGGTAGGGTGCACTATTACCCTGTAATATAATACCTGGTCCAATTTAAATATTATGGGTCAATATTAAGGTCTGATATCGCGCCTTGCGTTGATTAACCATTGAAAGATGTCTTTGAATTTTTAAAGCATTTTAGAACGCTTATTTCTTCATTTTAAGCTTCTCAAAACATTTTATTTCGCATAGGCATACATAGTAAAATTTTGGGTCACGCTGTGTACCCCCTAAATGACCTATAATTATTTCCTGTGGTAGGGTACACTATTACCCTGTAATATAATACGTGGTCCAATTTAAAAATTATAGGTCAATATTAAGGTCCGATACCTTGCCGTTAGTTAACATAGAAAAATGTCTTTGAATTTTTAAAGCATTTTAGAACGCTTATTTCCTCATTTTAAGCTTCTCAGAACACTTTATTTCGCATAGGTATACATAGTAAGTTCTTTAGGGTCACGCTGTGTACCCCCTAATTGACCTATAATTATTTCCTGTGGTAGGGTACACTATTACCCTGTAATATAATACCTGGTCCAATTTAAATATTATGGGTCAATATTAAGGTCTGATATTGCGCCTTGCGTTAGTTAACCATTGAAAGATGTCTTTGAATTTTTAAAGCATTTTAGAACGCTTATTTCTTCATTTTAAGCTTCTCAAAACATTTTATTTCGCATAGGCATACATATTAAAATTTAGGGTCACGCTGTGTACCCCCTAAATGACCTATAATTATTTCCTGTGGTAGGGTACACTATTACCCTGTAATATAATACGTGGTCCAATTTAAAAATTATAGGTCAATATTAAGGTCCGATACCGTGCCGTTAGTTAACATAGAAAAATGTCTTTGAATTTTTAAAGCATTTTAGAACGCTTATTTCCTCATTTTAAGCTTCTCAGAACACTTTATTTCGCATAGGCATACATAGTAAGTTCTTTAGGGTCACGCTGTGTACCCCCTAATTGACCTATAATTATTTCCTGTTTTAGGGTACACTATTACCCTGTAATATAATACCTGGTCCAATTTAAATATTATGGGTCAATATTAAGGTCTGATATTGCGCCTTGCGTTAGTTAACCATTGAAAGATGTCTTTGAATTTTTAAAGCATTTTAGAACGCTTATTTCTTCATTTTAAGCTTCTCAGAACACTTTATTTCGCATAGGCATACATAGTAAACTTTAGGGTCACTCTGTGTACCCCCTAATTGACCTATAATTATTTCCTGTGGTAGGTTACACTATAACCCTGTAATATAATACGTGGTCCAATTTAAAAATTATAGGTCAATATTAAGGTCCGATACCGTGCCGTTAGTTAACATAGAAAAATGTCTTTGAATTTTTAAAGCATTTTAGAACGCTTATTTCCTCATTTTAAGCTTCTCGGAACACTTTATTTCGCTTAGGCATACATAGTAAACTTTAGGGGCACGCTGTGTACCCCCTAATTGACCTATAATTATTTCCTGTGGTAGGGTACACTATTACCCTGTAATATAATACCTGGTCCAATTTAAATATTATGGGTGAATATTAAGGTCTGACATTGCGCCTTGCGTTAGTTAACCATTGAAAGATGTCTTTGATTTTTTAAAGCATTTTAGAACGCTTATTTCTTCATTTTAAGCTTCTCGGAACACTTTATTTCGCATAGGCATACATAGTAAACTTTAGGGGCACGCTGTGTACCCCCTAATTGACCTATAATTATTTCCTGTGGTAGGGTACACTATTACCCTGTAATATAATACCTGGTCCAATTTAAATATTATGGGTCAATATTAAGGTCTGACATCGCGCCTTGCGTTGATTAACCATTGAAAGATGTCTTTGAATTTTTAAAGCATTTTAGAACGCTTATTTCTTCATTTTAAGCTTCTCAAAACATTTTATTTCGCATAGGCATACATAGTAAAATTTAGGGTCACGCTGTGTACCCCCTAAATGACCTATAATTATTTTCTGTGGTAGGGTACACTATTACCCTGTAATATAATACGTGGTAAAATTTAAAAATTATTGGTCAATATTAAGGTCCGATACCGTGCCGTTAGTTAACATAGAAAAATGTCTTTGAATTTTTAAAGCATTTTAGAATGCTTATTTCCTCATTTTAAGCTTCTCGGAACACTTTATTTCGCTTAGGCATACATAGTAAACTTTAGGGGCACGCTGTGTACCCCCTAATTGACCTATAATTATTTCCTGTGGTAGGGTACACTATTACCCTGTAATATAATACCTGGTCCAATTTAAATATTATGGGTCAATATTAAGGTCTGATATTGCGCCTTGCGTTAGTTAACCATTGAAAGATGTCTTTGAATTTTTAAAGCATTTTAGAACGCTTATTTCTTCATTTTAAGCTTCTCAAAACATTTTATTTCGCATAGGCATACATATTAAAATTTAGGGTCACGCTGTGTACCCCCTAAATGACCTATAATTATTTCCTGTGGTAGGGTACACTATTACCCTGTAATATAATACGTGGTCCAATTTAAAAATTATAGGTCAATATTAAGGTCCGATACCGTGCCGTTAGTTAACATAGAAAAATGTCTTTGAATTTTTAAAGCATTTTAGAACGCTTATTTCCTCATTTTAAGCTTCTCAGAACACTTTATTTCGCATAGGCATACATAGTAAGTTCTTTAGGGTCACGCTGTGTACCCCCTAATTGACCTATAATTATTTCCTGTTTTAGGGTACACTATTACCCTGTAATATAATACCTGGTCCAATTTAAATATTATGGGTGAATATTAAGGTCTGATATTGCGCCTTGCGTTAGTTAACCATTGAAAGATGTCTTTGATTTTTTAAAGCATTTTAGAACGCTTATTTCTTCATTTTAAGCTTCTCGGAACACTTTATTTCGCATAGGCATACATAGTAAACTTTAGGGGCACGCTGTGTACCCCCTAATTGACCTATAATTATTTCCTGTGGTAGGGTACACTATTACCCTGTAATATAATACCTGGTCCAATTTAAATATTATGGGTCAATATTAAGGTCTGACATCGCGCCTTGCGTTGATTAACCATTGAAAGATGTCTTTGAATTTTTAAATTATTTTAGAACGCTTATTTCTTCATTTTAAGCTTCTCAAAACATTTTATTTCGCATAGGCATACATAGTAAAATTTAGGGTCACGCTGTGTACCCCCTAAATGACCTATAATTATTTTCTGTGGTAGGGTACACTATTACCCTGTAATATAATACGTGGTCCAATTTAAAAATTATTGGTCAATATTAAGGTCCGATACCGTGCCGTTAGTTAACATAGAAAAATGTCTTTGAATTTTTAAAGCATTTTAGAACGCTTATTTCCTCATTTTAAGCTTCTCGGAACACTTTATTTCGCTTAGGCATACATAGTAAACTTTACGGGCACGCTGTGTACCCCCTAATTGACCTATAATTATTTCCTGTGGTAGGGTACACTATTACCCTGTAATATAATACCTGGTCCAATTTAAATATTATGGGTGAATATTAAGGTCTGATATTGCGCCTTGCGTTAGTTAACCATTGAAAGATGTCTTTGATTTTTTAAAGCATTTTAGAACGCTTATTTCTTCATTTTAAGCTTCTCGGAACACTTTATTTCGCATAGGCATACATAGTAAACTTTAGGGGCACGCTGTGTACCCCCTAATTGACCTATAATTATTTCCTGTGGTAGGGTACACTATTACCCTGTAATATAATACCTGGTCCAATTTAAATATTATGGGTCAATATTAAGGTCTGACATCGCGCCTTGCGTTGATTAACCATTGAAAGATGTCTTTGAATTTTTAAAGCATTTTAGAACGCTTATTTCTTCATTTTAAGCTTCTCAAAACATTTTATTTCGCATAGGCATACATAGTAAAATTTAGGGTCACGCTGTGTACCCCCTAAATGACCTATAATTATTTTCTGTGGTAGGGTACACTATTACCCTGTAATATAATACGTGGTCCAATTTAAAAATTATTGGTCAATATTAAGGTCCGATACCGTGCCGTTAGTTAACATAGAAAAATGTCTTTGAATTTTTAAAGCATTTTAGAACGCTTATTTCCTCATTTTAAGCTTCTCGGAACACTTTATTTCGCATAGGCATACATAGTAAACTTTAGGGGCATGCTGTGTACCCCCTAATTGACCTATAATTATTTCCTGTGGTAGGGTGCACTATTACCCTGTAATATAATACCTGGTCCAATTTAAATATTATGGGTCAATATTAAGGTCTGATATCGCGCCTTGCGTTGATTAACCATTGAAAGATGTCTTTGAATTTTTAAAGCATTTTAGAACGCTTATTTCTTCATTTTAAGCTTCTCAAAACATTTTATTTCGCATAGGCATACATAGTAAAATTTTGGGTCACGCTGTGTACCCCCTAAATGACCTATAATTATTTCCTGTGGTAGGGTACACTATTACCCTGTAATATAATACGTGGTCCAATTTAAAAATTATAGGTCAATATTAAGGTCCGATACCTTGCCGTTATTTAACATAGAAAAATGTCTTTGAATTTTTAAAGCATTTTAGAACGCTTATTTCCTCATTTTAAGCTTCTCAGAACACTTTATTTCGCATAGGCAAACATAGTAATCTTTAGGGTCACGCTGTGTACCCCCTAATTGACCTATAATTATTTCCTGTGGTAGGGTACGCTATAACCCTGTAATATAATACGTGGTCCAATTTAAAAATTATAGGTCAATATTAAGGTCCGATACCGTGCCGTTAGTTAACATAGAAAAGTGTCTTCGAATTTCCTTGTTTTAATGCACTATTTAAAATGTACATAGTGTACCCCCTAATTGACCTATAATTATTTCCTGTTGTAGGGTACACTATTACCCTGTAATATAATACCTGGTCCAATTTAAATATTATGGTTCCATATTAAGGTCTGATATCGCGCCTTGCGTTAGTTAACCATTGAAAGATGTCTTTGAATTTTTAAAGCATTTTAGAACGCTTATTTCTTCATTTTAAGCTTCTCAAAACATTTTATTTCGCATAGGCATACATAGTAAAATTTAGGGTCACGCTGTGTACCCCCTAAATGACCTATAATTATTTCCTGTGGTAGGGTACACTATTACCCTGTAATATAATACGTGGTCCAATTTAAAAATTATAGGTCAATATTAAGGTCCGATACCGTGACGTTAGTTAACATAGAAAAATGTCTTTGAATTTTTAAAGCATTTTAGAACGCTTATTTCCTCATTTTAAGCTTCTCAGAACACTTTATTTCGCATAGGTATACATAGTAAGTTCTTTAGGGTCACGCTGTGTACCCCCTAATTGACCTATAATTATTTCCTGTGGTAGGGTACACTATTACCCTGTAATATAATACCTGGTCCAATTTAAATATTATGGGTCAATATTAAGGTCTGATATTGCGCCTTGCGTTAGTTAACCATTGAAAGATGTCTTTGAATTTTTAAAGCATTTTAGAACGCTTATTTCTTCATTTTAAGCTTCTCAAAACATTTTATTTCGCATAGGCATACATATTAAAATTTAGGGTCACGCTGTTTACCCCCTAAATGACCTATAATTATTTCCTGTGGTAGGGTACACTATTACCCTGTAATATAATACGTGGTCCAATTTAAAAATTATAGGTCAATATTAAGGTCCGATACCGTGCCGTTAGTTAACATAGAAAAATGTCTTTGAATTTTTAAAGCATTTTAGAACGCTTATTTCCTCATTTTAAGTTTCTCAGAACACTTTATTTCGCATAGGCATACATAGTAAGTTCTTTAGGGTCACGCTGTGTACCCCCTAATTGACCTATAATTATTTCCTGTTTTAGGGTACACTATTACCCTGTAATATAATACCTGGTCCAATTTAAATATTATGGGTCAATATTAAGGTCTGATATTGCGCCTTGCGTTAGTTAACCATTGAAAGATGTCTTTGAATTTTTAAAGCATTTTAGAACGCTTATTTCTTCATTTTAAGCTTCTCAGAACACTTTATTTCGCATAGGCATACATAGTAAACTTTAGGGTCACTCTGTGTACCCCCTAATTGACCTATAATTATTTCCTGTGGTAGGGTACACTATAACCCTGTAATATAATACGTGGTCCAATTTAAAAATTATAGGTCAATATTAAGGTCCGATACCGTACCGTTAGTTAACATAGAAAAATGTCTTTGAATTTTTAAAGCATTTTAGAACGCTTATTTCCTCATTTTAAGCTTCTCAGAACACTTTATTTTGCATAGGAATACATAGTAAACTTTAGGGTCACGCTGTGTACCCCCTAATTGACCTATAATTATTTCCTGCTGTAGGGTACACTATTACCCTGTAATATAATACCTGGTCCAATTTAAATATTATGGGTCAATATTAAGGTCTGATATCGCGCCTTGCGTTCATTAACCATTGAAAGATATCTTTGAATTTTTAAAGCATTTTAGAACGCTTATTTCTTCATTTTAAGCTTCTCAAAACATTTTATTTCGCATAGGCATACATAGTAAAATTTAGGGTCACGCTGTGTACCCCCTAAATGACCTATAATTATTTCCTGTGGTAGGGTACACTATTACCCTGTAATATAATACGTGGTCCAATTTAAAATTTATAGGTCAATATTAAGGTCCGATACCGTGCCGTTAGTTAACATAGAAAAATGTCTTTGAATTTTTAAAGCATTTTAGAACGCTTATTTCCTCATTTTAAGCTTCTCAGAACACTTTATTTCGCATAGGCATACATAGTAAACTTTAGGGTCACGCTGTGTACTCCCTAATTGACCTATAATTATTTCCTGTGGTAGGGTACACTATTACCCTGTAATATAATACCTGGTCCAATTTAAATATTATGGGTCAATATTAAGGTCTGATATTGCGCCTTGCGTTAGTTAACCATTGAAAGATGTCTTTGAATTTTTAAAGCATTTTAGAACGCTTATTTCTTCATTTTAAGCTTCTCAGAACACTTTATTTCGCATAGGCATACATAGTAAACTTTAGGGTCACTCTGTGTACCCCCTAATTGACCTATAATTATTTCCTGTGGTAGGGTACACTATAACCCTGTAATATAATACGTGGTCCAATTTAAAAATTATAGGTCAATATTAAGGTCCGATACCGTACCGTTAGTTAACATAGAAAAATGTCTTTGAATTTTTAAAGCATTTTAGAACGCTTATTTCCTCATTTTAAGCTTCTCAGAACACTTTATTTTGCATAGGAATACATAGTAAACTTTAGGGTCACGCTGTGTACCCCCTAATTGACCTATAATTATTTCCTGCTGTAGGTTACACTATTACCCTGTAATATAACACCTGGTCCAATTTAAATATTATGGGTCAATATTAAGGTCTGATATCGCGCCTTGCGTTCATTAACCATTGAAAGATATCTTTGAATTTTTAAAGCATTTTAGAACGCTTATTTCTTCATTTTAAGCTTCTCAAAACATTTTATTTCGCATAGGCATACATAGTAAAATTTAGGGTCACGCTGTGTACCCATTAAATGACCTATAATTATTTCCTGTGGTAGGGTACACTATTACCCTGTAATATAATACGTGGTCCAATTTAAAATTTATAGGTCAATATTAAGGTCCGATACCGTGCCGTTAGTTAACATAGAAAAATGTCTTTGAATTTTTAAAGCATTTTAGAACGCTTATTTCCTCATTTTAAGCTTCACAGAACACTTTATTTCGCATAGGCATACATAGTAAACTTTAGGGTCACGCTGTGTACCCCCTAATTGACCTATAATTATTTCCTGTGGTAGGGTACACTATTACCCTGTAATATAATACCTGGTCCAATTTAAATATTATGGGTCAATATTAAGGTCTGATATTGCGCCTTGCGTTAGTTAACCATTGAAAGATGTCTTTGAATTTTTAAAGCATTTTAGAACACTTATTTCTTCATTTTAAGCTTCTCAGAACACTTTATTTCGCATAGGCATACATAGTAAACTTTAGGTTCACTCTGTGTACCCCCTAATTGACCTATAATTATTTCCTGAGGTAGGGTACGCTATAACCCTGTAATATAATACGTGGTCCTATTTAAAAATTATACGTCAATATTAAGGTCCGATACCGTACCGTTAGTTAACATAGAAAAATGTCTTTGAATTTTTAAAGCATTTTAGAACGCTTATTTCCTCATTTTAAGCTTCTCAGAACACTTTATTTTGCATAGGAATACATAGTAAACTTTAGGGTCACGCTGTGTACCCCCTAATTGACCTATAATTATTTCCTGTGGTAGGGTACACTATAATCCTGTAATATAATACGTGGTCCTATTTAAAAATTATACGTCAATATTAAGGTCCGATACCGTACCGTTAGTTAACATAGAAAAATGTCTTTGAATTTTTAAAGCATTTTAGAACGCTTATTTCCTCATTTTAAGCTTCTCAGAACACTTTATTTTGCATAGGAATACATAGTAAACTTTAGGGTCACTCTGTGTTCCCCCTAATTGACCTATAATTATTTCCTGTGGTAGGGTACACTATAACCCAGTAATATAATACGTGGTCCAATTTAAAAATTATAGGGCAATATTAAGGTCCGATACCGTACCGTTAGTTAACATAGAAAAATGTCTTTGAATTTTTAAAGCATTTTAGAACGCTTATTTCCTCATTTTAAGCTTCTCAGAACACTTTATTTCGCATAGGCATACATAGTAAACTTTAGGGGCACGCTGTGTACCCCCTAATTGACCTATAATTATTTCCTGTGGTAGGGTACACTATTACCCTGTAATATAATACCTGGTCCAATTTAAATATTATGGGTCAATATTAAGGTCTGATATCGCGCCTTGCGTTGATTAACCATTGAAAGATGTCTTTGAATTTTTAAAGCATTTTAGAACGCTTATTTCTTCATTTTAAGCTTCTCAAAACATTTCATTTCACATAGGCATACATAGTAAAATTTAGGGTCACGCTGTGTACCCCCTAAATGACCTATAATTATTTCCTGTGGTAGGGTACACTATTACCCTGTAATATAATACGTGGTCCAATTTAAAAATTATAGGTCAATATTAAGGTCCGATACCGTGCCGTTAGTTAACATAGAAAAATGTCTTTGAATTTTTAAAGCATTTTAGAACGCTTATTTCCTCATTTTAAGCTTCTCAGAACACTTTACTTCGCATAGGCAAACATAGTAAACTTTAGGGTCACGCTGTGTACCCCCTAATTGACCTATAATTATTTCCTGTGGTAGGGTACACTATTACCCTGTAATATAATACCTGGTCCAATTTAAATATTATGGGTAAATATTAAGGTCTGATATTGCGCCTTGCGTTAGTTAACCATTGAAAGATGTCTTTGAATTTTTAAAGCATTTTAGAACGCTTATTTTTTCATTTTAAGCTTCTCAGAACACTTTATTTCGCATAGGCATACATAGTAAACTTTAGGGTCACACTGTGTACCCCCTAATTGACCTATAATTATTTTCCGTGGTATGGTACACTATCACCCTGTAATATAATACGTGGTCCAATTTAAAAATTTTAGGTCAATATTAAGGTCCGATACCGTGCCGTTAGTTAGCATAGAAAAGTGTCTTCGAATTTCCTTGTTTTAATGCACTATTTAAAATATACATAGTGTACCCCCTAATTGACCTATAATTATTTCCTGTGGTAGGGTACACTATTACCCTGTAATATAATACCTGGTCCAATTTAAATATTATGGGTCAATATTAAGGTCTGATATTGCGCCTTGCGTTAGTTAACCATTGAAAGATGTCTTTGAATTTTTAAAGCATTTTTGAACGCTTATTTCTTCATTTTAAGCTTCTCAGAACACTTTATTTCGCATAGGCATACATAGTAAACTTTAGGGTCACGCTGTGTACCCCCTAATTGACCTATAATTATTTTCCGTGGTATGGTACACTATCACCCTGTAATATAATACGTGGTCCAATTTAAAAATTTTAGATCAATATTAAGGTCCGATACCGTGCCGTTAGTTAGCATAGAAAAGTGTCTTCCAATTTCCTTGTTTTAATGCACTATTTAAAATATACATAGTGTACCCCCTAATTGACCTATAATTATTTCCTGTGGTAGGGTACACTATTACCCTGTAATATAATACCTGGTCCAATTTAAATATTATGGGTCAATATTAAGGTCTGATATTGCGCCTTGCGTTAGTTAACCATTGAAAGATGTCTTTGAATTTTTAAAGCATTTTTGAACGCTTATTTCTTCATTTTAAGCTTCTCAGAACACTTTATTTCGCATAGGCATACATAGTAAACTTTAGGGTCACGCTGTGTACCCCCTAATTGACCTATAATTATTTTCCGTGGTAGGGTACACTATCACCCTGTAATATAATACGTGGTCCAATTTAAAAATTTTAGGTCAATATTAAGGTCCGATACCGTGCCGTTAGTTAACATAGAAAAGTGTCTTCGATATTCCTTGTTTTAATGCGCTATTTAAAATATACATAGTGTACCCCCTAATTGACCTATAATTATTTCCTGTGGTAGTGTACACTATTACCCTGTAATATAATACCTGGTCCAATTTAAATATTGTGGGTCAATATTAAGGTATGATATTGCGCCTTGCGTTAGTTAACCATTGAAAGATGTCTTTGAATTTTTAAAGCATTTTAGAACGCTTATTTCTTCATTTTAAGCTTCTCAGAACACTTTATTTCGCATAGGCATACATAGTAAACTTTAGGGTCACGCTGTGTACCCCCTAATTGACCTGTAATTATTTTCCGTGGTAGGGTACACTATCACCCTGTAATATAATACGTGGTCCGATTTAAAAATTTTAGGTCAATATTAAGGTTCGATACCGTGCCGTTAGTTAACATAGAAAAGAGTCTTCGAATTTCCTTGTTTTAATGCACTATTTAAAATACACATAGTGTACCCCCTAATTGACCTATAATTATTTCCTGTTGTAGGGTACACTATTACCCTGTAATACAAAACCTTTTCCAATTTAAATATTATGGTTCCATACTAAGGTCTGATATCGCGCCTTGCGTTAGTTAACCATTGAAAGATGTCTTTGAATTTTTAAAGCATTTTAGAACGCTTATTTCTTCATTTTAAGCTTCTCAGAACACTCTATTTCGCATAGGCATTCATAGTAAACTTTATGGTCACTCTGTGTACCCCCTAATTGACCTATAATTATTTCCTGCTGTAGGGTACACCATAACCCTGTAATATAATACGTGGTCCAATTTAAAAATTATAGGTCAATATTAAGGTCCGATACCGTGCCGTTAGTTAACATAGAAAGTGTCTTCGTATTTCCTTGTTTTAATGCACTATTTAAAATATACATAGTGTACCCCCTAATTGACCTATAATTATTTCCTCTGGTAGGGTACACTATTACCCTGTAATATAATACCTGGTCTAATTTAAATATTATGGGTCAATATTAAGGTCTGATATTGCGCCTTGCGTTAGTTAACCATTGAAAAATGTCTTTGAATTTTTAAAGCATTTTAGAACGCTAATTTCTTCATTTTAAGCTTCTCAGAACACTCTATTTCGCATAGGCATACAGTAAAATTTAGGGTCACGCTGTGTACCCCCTAAATGACCTATAATTATTTCCTGTGGTAGGGTACACTATTACCCTGTAATATAATACGTGGTCCAATTTAAAAATTATAGGTCAATATTAAGGTCCGATACCGTACCGTTAGTTAACATAGAAAAATGTCTTTGAATTTTTAAAGCATTTTAGAACGCTTATTTCCTCATTTTAAGCTTCTCAGAACACTTTATTTTGCATAGGAATACATAGTAAACTTTAGGGTCACGCTGTGTACCCCCTAATTAACCTATAATTATTTCCTGTGGTAGGGTACACTATAACCCTGTAATATAATACGTGGTCCTATTTAAAAATTATACGTCAATATTAAGGTCCGATACCGTACCGTTAGTTAACCATTGAAAGATGTCTTTGATTTTTTAAAGCATTTTAGAACGCTTATTTCCTCATTTTAAGCTTCTCAGAACACTTTATTTCGCATAGGCATACATAGTAAGTTCTTTAGGGTCACACTGTGCACCCCCTAATTGACCTATAATTATTTCCTGTTTTAGGGTACACTATTACCCTGTAATATAATACCTGGTCCAATTTAAATATTATGGGTCAATATTAAGGTCTGATATTGCGCCTTGCGTTAGTTAACCATTGAAAGATGTCTTTGAATTTTTAAAGCATTTTAGAACGCTTATTTCTTCATTTTAAGCTTCTCAGAACACTTTATTTCGCATAGGCATACATAGTAAACTTTAGGGTCACTCTGTGTACCCCCTAATTGACCTATAATTATTTCCTGTGGTAGGGTACACTATAACCCTGTAATATAATACGTGGTCCAATTTAAAAATTATAGGTCAATATTAAGGTCCGATACCGTGCCGTTAGTTAACATAGAAAAATGTCTTTGAATTTTTAAAGCATTTTAGAACGCTTATTTCCTCATTTTAAGCTTCTCAGAACACTTTATTTCGCATAGGCATACATAGTAAACTTTAGGGTCACGCTGTGTACTCCCTAATTGACCTATAATTATTTCCTGTGGTAGGGTACACTATTACCCTGTAATATAATACCTGGTCCAATTTAAATATTATGGGTCAATATTAAGGTCTGATATCGCGCCTTGCGTTCATTAACCATTGAAAGATATCTTTGAATTTTTAAAGCATTTTAGAACGCTTATTTCTTCATTTTAAGCTTCTCAAAACATTTTATTTCGCATAGGCATACATAGTAAAATTTAGGGTCACGCTGTGTACCCATTAAATGACCTATAATTATTTCCTGTGGTAGGGTACACTATTACCCTGTAATATAATACGTGGTCCAATTTAAAATTTATAGGTCAATATTAAGGTCCGATACCGTGCCGTTAGTTAACATAGAAAAATGTCTTTGAATTTTTAAAGCATTTTAGAACGCTTATTTCCTCATTTTAAGCTTCACAGAACACTTTATTTCGCATAGGCATACATAGTAAATTTTAGGGTCACGCTGTGTACCCCCTAATTGACCTATAATTATTTCCTGTGGTAGGGTACACTATTACCCTGTAATATAATACCTGGTCCAATTTAAATATTATGGGTCAATATTAAGGTCTGATATTGCGCCTTGCGTTAGTTAACCATTGAAAGATGTCTTTGAATTTTTAAAGCATTTTAGAACAATTATTTCTTCATTTTAAGCTTCTCAGAACACTTTATTTCGCATAGGCATACATAGTAAACTTTAGGTTCACTCTGTGTACCCCCTAATTGACCTATAATTATTTCCTGTGGTAGGGTACACTATAACCCTGTAATATAATACGTGGTCCTATTTAAAAATTATACGTCAATATTAAGGTCCGATACCGTACCGTTAGTTAACATAGAAAAATGTCTTTGAATTTTTAAAGCATTTTAGAACGCTTATTTCCTCATTTTAAGCTTCTCAGAACACTTTATTTTGCATAGGAATACATAGTAAACTTTAGGGTCACGCTGTGTACCCCCTAATTGACCTATAATTATTTCCTGTGGTAGGGTACACTATAACCCTGTAATATAATACGTGGTCCTATTTAAAAATTATACGTCAATATTAAGGTCCGATACCGTACCGTTAGTTAACCATTGAAAGATGTCTTTGATTTTTTAAAGTTTTTTAGAACGCTTATTTCTTCATTTTAAGCTTCTCAAAACATTTTATTTCGCATAGGCATACATAGTAAAATTTAGGGTCACGCTGTGTACCCCCTAAATGACCTATAATTATTTCCTGTGGTAGGGTACACTATTACCCTGTAATATAATACGTGGTCCAATTTAAAAATTATAGGTCAATATTAAGGTCCGATACCGTGCCGTTAGTTAACATAGAAAAGTGTCTTCGAATTTCCTTGTTTTAATGCACTATTTAAAATATACATAGTGTACCCCCTAATTGACCTATAATTATTTCCTGTGATAGGGTACACTATTACCCTGTAATATAATACCTGGTCCAATTTAAATATTATGGGTCAATATTAAGGTCTGATATTGCGCCTTGCGTTAGTTAACCATTGAAAGATGTCTTTGAATTTTTAAAGCATTTTTGAACGCTTATTTCTTCATTTTAAGCTTCTCAGAACACTTTATTTCGCATAGGCATACATAGTAAACTTTAGGGTCACGCTGTGTACCCCCTAATTGACCTATAATTATTTTCCGTGGTATGGTACACTATCACCCTGTAATATAATACGTGGTCCAATTTAAAAATTTTAGATCAATATTAAGGTCCGATACCGTGCCGTTAGTTAGCATAGAAAAGTGTCTTCGATATTCCTTGTTTTAATGCGCTATTTAAAATATACATAGTGTACCCCCTAATTGACCTATAATTATTTCCTGTGGTAGTGTACACTATTACCCTGTAATATAATACCTGGTCCAATTTAAATATTGTGGGTCAATATTAAGGTATGATATTGCGCCTTGCGTTAGTTAACCATTGAAAGATGTCTTTGAATTTTTAAAGCATTTTAGAACGCTTATTTCTTCATTTTAAGCTTCTCAGAACACTTTATTTCGCATAGGCATACATAGTAAACTTTAGGGTCACGCTGTGTACCCCCTAATTGACCTGTAATTATTTTCCGTGGTAGGGTACACTATCACCCTGTAATATAATACGTGGTCCGATTTAAAAATTTTAGGTCAATATTAAGGTTCGATACCGTGCCGTTAGTTAACATAGAAAAGAGTCTTCGAATTTCCTTGTTTTAATGCACTATTTAAAATACACATAGTGTACCCCCTAATTGACCTATAATTATTTCCTGTTGTAGGGTACACTATTACCCTGTAATACAAAACCTTTTCCAATTTAAATATTATGGTTCCATACTAAGGTCTGATATCGCGCCTTGCGTTAGTTAACCATTGAAAGATGTCTTTGAATTTTTAAAGCATTTTAGAACGCTTATTTCTTCATTTTAAGCTTCTCAGAACACTCTATTTCGCATAGGCATTCATAGTAAACTTTATGGTCACTCTGTGTACCCCCTAATTGACCTATAATTATTTCCTGCTGTAGGGTACACCATAACCCTGTAATATAATACGTGGTCCAATTTAAAAATTATAGGTCAATATTAAGGTCCGATACCGTGCCGTTAGTTAACATAGAAAAGTGTCTTCGTATTTCCTTGTTTTAATGCACTATTTAAAATATACATAGTGTACCCCCTAATTGACCTATAATTATTTCCTCTGGTAGGGTACACTATTACCCTGTAATATAATACCTGGTCTAATTTAAATATTATGGGTCAATATTAAGGTCTGATATTGCGCCTTGCGTTAGTTAACCATTGAAAAATGTCTTTGAATTTTTAAAGCATTTTAGAACGCTAATTTCTTCATTTTAAGCTTCTCAGAACACTCTATTTCGCATAGGCATACATAGTAAACTTTAGGGTCACTCTGTGTACCCCCTAATTGACCTATAATTATTTCCTGTGGTAGGGTACACTATAACCCTGTAATATAATACGTGGTCCAATTTAAAAATTATAGGTCAATATTAAGGTCCGATACCGTGCCGTTAGTTAACATAGAAAAATGTCTTTGAATTTTTAAAGCATTTTAGAACGCTTATTTCCTCATTTTAAGCTTCTCAGAACACTTTATTTCGCATAGGCATACATAGTAAACTTTAGGGTCACGCTGTGTACTCCCTAATTGACCTATAATTATTTCCTGTGCTAGGGTACACTATTACCCTGTAATATAATACCTGGTCCAATTTAAATATTATGGGTCAATATTAAGGTCTGATATTGCGCCTTGCGTTAGTTAACCATTGAAAGATGTCTTTGAATTTTTAAAGCATTTTAGAACGCTTATTTCTTCATTTTAAGCTTCTCAGAACACTTTATTTCGCATAGGCATACATAGTAAACTTTAGGGTCACTCTGTGTACCCCCTAATTGACCTATAATTATTTCCCGTGGTAGGGTACACTATCACCCTGTAATATAATACGTGGTCCAATTTAAAAATTTTAGGTCAATATTAAGGTCCGATACCGTGCCGTTAGTTAACATAGAAAAGTGTCTTCGATATTCCTTGTTTTAATGCGCTATTTAAAATATACATAGTGTACCCCCTAATTGACCTATAATTATTTCCTGTGGTAGTGTACACTATTACCCTGTAATATAATACCTGGTCCAATTTAAATATTGTGGGTCAATATTAAGGTATGATATTGCGCCTTGCGTTAGTTAACCATTGAAAGATGTCTTTGAATTTTTAAAGCATTTTAGAACGCTTATTTCTTCATTTTAAGCTTCTCAGAACACTTTATTTCGCATAGGCATACATAGTAAACTTTAGGGTCACGCTGTGTACCCCCTAATTGACCTGTAATTATTTTCCGTGGTAGGGTACACTATCACCCTGTAATATAATACGTGGTCCGATTTAAAAATTTTAGGTCAATATTAAGGTTCGATACCGTGCCGTTAGTTAACATAGAAAAGAGTCTTCGAATTTCCTTGTTTTAATGCACTATTTAAAATACACATAGTGTACCCCCTAATTGACCTATAATTATTTCCTGTTGTAGGGTACACTATTACCCTGTAATACAAAACCTTTTCCAATTTAAATATTATGGTTCCATACTAAGGTCTGATATCGCGCCTTGCGTTAGTTAACCATTGAAAGATGTCTTTGAATTTTTAAAGCATTTTAGAACGCTTATTTCTTCATTTTAAGCTTCTCAGAACACTCTATTTCGCATAGGCATTCATAGTAAACTTTATGGTCACTCTTTGTACCCCCTAATTGACCTATAATTATTTCCTGCTGTAGGGTACACCATAACCCTGTAATATAATACGTGGTCCAATTTAAAAATTATAGGTCAATATTAAGGTCCGATACCGTGCCGTTAGTTAACATAGAAAAGTGTCTTCGTATTTCCTTGTTTTAATGCACTATTTAAAATATACATAGTGTACCCCCTAATTGACCTATAATTATTTCCTCTGGTAGGGTACACTATTACCCTGTAATATAATACCTGGTCTAATTTAAATATTATGGGTCAATATTAAGGTCTGATATTGCGCCTTGCGTTAGTTAAAAATTGAAAAATGTCTTTGAATTTTTAAAGCATTTTAGAACGCTAATTTCTTCATTTTAAGCTTCTCAGAACACTCTATTTCGCATAGGCATACAGTAAAATTTAGGGTCACGCTGTGTACCCCCTAAATGACCTATAATTATTTCCTGTGGTAGGGTACACTATTACCCTGTAATATAATACGTGGTCCAATTTAAAAATTATAGGTCAATATTAAGGTCCGATACCGTGCCGTTAGTTAACATAGAAAAATGTCTTTGAATTTTTAAAGCATTTTAGAACGCTTATTTCCTCATTTTAAGCTTCTCAGAACACTTTATATCGCATAGGCATACATAGTAAACTTTAGGGTCACGCTGTGTACCCCCTAATTGACCTATAATTATTTTCCGTTTTAGGGTACACTATCACCCTGTAATATAATACGTGGTCCAATTTAAAAATTTTAGGTCAATATTAATTTCCGATACCGTGCCGTTAGTTAACATAGAAAAGTGTCTTCGAATTTCCTTGTTTTAATGCACTATTTAAAATATACATAGTGTACCCCCTAATTGACCTATAATTATTTCCTCTCGTAGGGTACACTATTACCCTGTAATATAATACCAGGTCCAATTTAAATATTATGGGTCAATATTAAGGTCTGATATTGCGCCTTGCGTTAGTTAACCATTGAAAGATGTCTTTGAATTTTTAAAGCATTTTAGAACGCTTATTTCTTAATTTTAAGCTTCTCAGAACACTTTATTTCGCATAGGCATACATAGTAAACTTTAGGGTCACTCTGTGTACCCCCTAATTGACCTATAATTATTTCCTGTGGTAGGGTACACTATAACCCTGTAATATAATACGTGGTCCAATTTAAAAATTATAGGTCAATATTAAGGTCCGATACCGTGCCGTTAGTTAACATAGAAAAATGTCTTTGAATTTTTAAAGCATTTTAGAACGCTTATTTCCTCATTTTAAGCTTCTCAGAACACTTTATTTCGCATAGGCATACATAGTAAACTTTAGGGTCACGCTGTGTACTCCCTAATTGACCTATAATTATTTCCTGTGGTAGGGTACACTATTACCCTGTAATATAATACCTGGTCCAATTTAAATATTATGGGTCAATATTAAGGTCTGATATTGCGCCTTGCGTTAGTTAACCATTGAAAGATGTCTTTGAATTTTTAAAGCATTTTAGAACGCTTATTTCTTCATTTTAAGCTTCTCAGAACACTTTATTTCGCATAGGCATACATAGTAAACTTTAGGGTCACTCTGTGTACCCCCTAATTGACCTATAATTATTTCCTGTGGTAGGGTACACTATAACCCTGTAATATAATACGTGGTCCAATTTAAAAATTATAGGTCAATATTAAGGTCCGATACCGTACCGTTAGTTAACATTGAAAAATGTCTTTGATTTTTTAAAGCATTTTAGAACGCTTATTTCCTCATTTTAAGCTTCTCAGAACACTTTTTTTTGCATAGGAATACATAGTAAACTTTAGGGTCACGCTGTGTACCCCCTAATTGACCTATAATTATTTCCTGCTGTAGGTTACACTATTACCCTGTAATATAACACCTGGTCCAATTTAAATATTATGGGTCAATATTAAGGTCTGATATCGCGCCTTGCGTTCATTAACCATTGAAAGATATCTTTGAATTTTTAAAGCATTTTAGAACGCTTATTTCTTCATTTTAAGCTTCTCAAAACATTTTATTTCGCATAGGCATACATAGTAAAATTTAGGGTCACGCTGTGTACCCATTAAATGACCTATAATTATTTCCTGTGGTAGGGTACACTATTACCCTGTAATATAATACGTGGTCCAATTTAAAATTTATAGGTCAATATTAAGGTCCGATACCGTGCCGTTAGTTAACATAGAAAAATGTCTTTGAATTTTTAAAGCATTTTAGAACGCTTATTTCCTCATTTTAAGCTTCACAGAACACTTTATTTCGCATAGGCATACATAGTAAATTTTAGGGTCACGCTGTGTACCCCCTAATTGACCTATAATTATTTCCTGTGGTAGGGTACACTATTACCCTGTAATATAATACCTGGTCCAATTTAAATATTATGGGTCAATATTAAGGTCTGATATTGCGCCTTGCGTTAGTTAACCATTGAAAGATGTCTTTGAATTTTTAAAGCATTTTAGAACACTTATTTCTTCATTTTAAGCTTCTCAGAACACTTTATTTCGCATAGGCATACATAGTAAACTTTAGGTTCACTCTGTGTACCCCCTAATTGACCTATAATTATTTCCTGTGGTAGGGTACACTATAACCCTGTAATATAATACGTGGTCCTATTTAAAAATTATACGTCAATATTAAGGTCCGATACCGTACCGTTAGTTAACATAGAAAAATGTCTTTGAATTTTTAAAGCATTTTAGAACGCTTATTTCCTCATTTTAAGCTTCTCAGAACACTTTATTTTGCATAGGAATACATAGTAAACTTTAGGGTCACGCTGTGTACCCCCTAATTGACCTATAATTATTTCCTGTGGTAGGGTACACTATAACCCTGTAATATAATACGTGGTCCTATTTAAAAATTATACGTCAATATTAAGGTCCGATACCGTGCCGTTAGTTAACATAGAAAAGTGTCTTCGAATTTCCTTGTTTTAATGCACTATTTAAAATATACATAGTGTACCCCCTAATTGACCTATAATTATTTCCTGTGGTAGGGTACACTATTACCCTGTAATATAATACCTGGTCCAATTTAAATATTATGGGTCAATATTAAGGTCTGATATTGCGCCTTGCGTTAGTTAACCATTGAAAGATGTCTTTGAATTTTTAAAGCATTTTTGAACGCTTATTTCTTCATTTTAAGCTTCTCAGAACACTTTATTTCGCATAGGCATACATAGTAAACTTTAGGGTCACGCTGTGTACCCCCTAATTGACCTATAATTATTTTCCGTGGTATGGTACACTATCACCCTGTAATATAATACGTGGTCCAATTTAAAAATTTTAGATCAATATTAAGGTCCGATACCGTGCCGTTAGTTAGCATAGAAAAGTGTCTTCGAATTTCCTTGTTTTAATGCACTATTTAAAATATACATAGTGTACCCCCTAATTGACCTATAATTATTTCCTGTGGTAGGGTACACTATTACCCTGTAATATAATACCTGGTCCAATTTAAATATTATGGGTCAATATTAAGGTCTGATATTGCGCCTTGCGTTAGTTAACCATTGAAAGATGTCTTTGAATTTTTAAAGCATTTTTGAACGCTTATTTCTTCATTTTAAGCTTCTCAGAACACTTTATTTCGCATAGGCATACATAGTAAACTTTAGGGTCACGCTGTGCACCCCCTAATTGACCTATAATTATTTTCCGTGGTAGGGTACACTATCACCCTGTAATATAATACGTGGTCCAATTTAAAAATTTTAGGTCAATATTAAGGTCCGATACCGTGCCGTTAGTTAACATAGAAAAGTGTCTTCGATATTCCTTGTTTTAATGCGCTATTTAAAATATACATAGTGTACCCCCTAATTGACCTATAATTATTTCCTGTGGTAGTGTACACTATTACCCTGTAATATAATACCTGGTCCAATTTAAATATTGTGGGTCAATATTAAGGTATGATATTGCGCCTTGCGTTAGTTAACCATTGAAAGATGTCTTTGAATTTTTAAAGCATTTTAGAACGCTTATTTCTTCATTTTAAGCTTCTCAGAACACTTTATTTCGCATAGGCATACATAGTAAACTTTAGGGTCACGCTGTGTACCCCCTAATTGACCTGTAATTATTTTCCGTGGTAGGGTACACTATCACCCTGCAATATAATACATGGTCCGATTTAAAAATTTTAGGTCAATATTAAGGTTCGATACCGTGCCGTTAGTTAACATAGAAAAGAGTCTTCGAATTTCCTTGTTTTAATGCACTATTTAAAATACACATAGTGTACCCCCTAATTGACCTATAATTATTTCCTGTTGTAGGGTACACTATTACCCTGTAATACAAAACCTTTTCCAATTTAAATATTATGGTTCCATACTAAGGTCTGATATCGCGCCTTGCGTTAGTTAACCATTGAAAGATGTCTTTGAATTTTTAAAGCATTTTAGAACGCTTATTTCTTCATTTTAAGCTTCTCAGAACACTCTATTTCGCATAGGCATTCATAGTAAACTTTATGGTCACTCTGTGTACCCCCTAATTGACCTATAATTATTTCCTGCTGTAGGGTACACCATAACCCTGTAATATAATACGTGGTCCAATTTAAAAATTATAGGTCAATATTAAGGTCCGATACCGTGCCGTTAGTTAACATAGAAAAGTGTCTTCGTATTTCCTTGTTTTAATGCACTATTTAAAATATACATAGTGTACCCCCTAATTGACCTATAATTATTTCCTCTGGTAGGGTACACTATTACCCTGTAATATAATACCTGGTCTAATTTAAATATTATGGGTCAATATTAAGGTCTGATATTGCGCCTTGCGTTAGTTAACCATTGAAAAATGTCTTTGAATTTTTAAAGCATTTTAGAACGCTAATTTCTTCATTTTAAGCTTCTCAGAACACTCTATTTCGCATAGGCATACAGTAAAATTTAGGGTCACGCTGTGTACCCCCTAAATGACCTATAATTATTTCCTGTGGTAGGGTACACTATTACCCTGTAATATAATACGTGGTCCAATTTAAAAATTATAGGTCAATATTAAGGTCCGATACCGTGCCGTTAGTTAACATAGAAAAATGTCTTTGAATTTTTAAAGCATTTTAGAACGCTTATTTCCTCATTTTAAGCTTCTCAGAACACTTTATATCGCATAGGCATACATAGTAAACTTTAGGGTCACGCTGTGTACCCCCTAATTGACCTATAATTATTTTCCGTTTTAGGGTACACTATCACCCTGTAATATAATACGTGGTCCAATTTAAAAATTTTAGGTCAATATTAATTTCCGATACCGTGCCGTTAGTTAACATAGAAAAGTGTCTTCGAATTTCCTTGTTTTAATGCACTATTTAAAATATACATAGTGTACCCCCTAATTGACCTATAATTATTTCCTCTGGTAGGGTACACTATTACCCTGTAATATAATACCAGGTCCAATTTAAATATTATGGGTCAATATTAAGGTCTGATATTGCGCCTTGCGTTAGTTAACCATTGAAAGATGTCTTTGAATTTTTAAAGCATTTTAGAACGCTTATTTCTTAATTTTAAGCTTCTCAGAACACTTTATTTCGCATAGGCATACATAGTAAACTTTAGGGTCACGCTGTGTACCCCCTAATTGACCTATAATTATTTTCCGTGGTAGGGTACACTATCACCCTGTAATATAATACGTGGTCCAATTTAAAAATTTTAGGTCAATATTAAGGTCCGATACCGTGCCGTTAGTTAACATAGAAAAGTGTCTTCGAATTTCCTTGTTTTAATGCACTATTTAAAATATACATAGTGTACCCCCTAATTGACCTATAATTATTTCCTGTGGTAGGGTACACTATTACCCTGTAATATAATACCTGGTCCAATTTAAATATTATGGGTCAATATTAAGGTCTGATATTGCGCCTTGCGTTAGTTAACCATTGAAAGATGTCTTTGAATTTTTAAAGCATTTTTGAATGCTTATTTCTTCATTTTAAGCTTCTCAGAACACTTTATTTCGCATAGGCATACATAGTAAACTTTAGGGTCACGCTGTGTACCCCCTAATTGACCTATAATTATTTTCCGTGGTAGGGTACACTATCAGCCTGTAATATAATACGTGGTCCAATTTAAAAATTTTAGGTCAATATTAAGGTCCGATACCGTGCCGTTAGTTAACATAGAAAAGAGTCTTCGAATTTCCTTGTTTTAATGCACTATTTAAAATACACATAGTGTACCCCCTAATTGACCTATAATTATTTCCTGTTGTAGGGTACACTATTACCCTGTAATATAAAACCTGGTCCAATTTAAATATTATGGTTCCATATTAAGGTCTGATATCGCGCCTTGCGTTAGTTAACCATTGAAAAATGTCTTTGAATTTTTAAAGCATTTTAGAACGCTAATTTCTTCATTTTAAGCTTCTCAGAACACTCTATTTCGCATAGGCATACAGTAAAATTTAGGGTCACGCTGTGTACCCCCTAAATGACCTATAATTATTTCCTGTGGTAGGGTACACTATTACCCTGTAATATAATACGTGGTCCAATTTAAAAATTATAGGTCAATATTAAGGTCCGATACCGTGCCGTTAGTTAACATAGAAAAATGTCTTTGAATTTTTAAAGCATTTTAGAACGCTTATTTCCTCATTTTAAGCTTCTCAGAACACTTTATTTCGCATAGGCATACATAGTAAACTTTAGGGTCACGCTGTGTACCCCCTAATTGACCTATAATTATTTTCCGTGGTAGGGTACACTATCACCCTGTAATATAATACGTGGTCCAATTTAAAAATTTTAGGTCAATATTAAGGTCCGATACCGTGCCGTTAGTTAACATAGAAAAGTGTCTTCGAATTTCCTTGTTTTAATGCACTATTTAAAATATACATAGTGTACCCCCTAATTGACCTATAATTATTTCCTCTGGTAGGGTACACTATTACCCTGTAATATAATACCAGGTCCAATTTAAATATTATGGGTCAATATTAAGGTCTGATATTGCGCCTTGCGTTAGTTAACCATTGAAAGATGTCTTTGAATTTTTAAAGCATTTTAGAACGCTTATTTCTTAATTTTAAGCTTCTCAGAACACTTTATTTCGCATAGGCATACATAGTAAACTTTAGGGTCACGCTGTGTACCCCCTAATTGACCTATAATTATTTTCCGTGGTAGGGTACACTATCACCCTGTAATATAATACGTGGTCCAATTTAAAAATTTTAGGTCAATATTAAGGTCCGATACCGTGCCGTTAGTTAACATAGAAAAGTGTCTTCGAATTTCCTTGTTTTAATGCACTATTTAAAATATACATAGTGTACCCCCTAATTGACCTATAATTATTTCCTGTGGTAGGGTACACTATTACCCTGTAATACAATACCTGGTCAAATTTAAATATTATGGGTCAATATTAAGGTCTGATATTGCGCCTTGCGTTAGTTAACCATTGAAAGATGTCTTTGAATTTTTAAAGCATTTTTGAACGCTTATTTCTTCATTTTAAGCTTCTCAGAACACTTTATTTCGCATAGGCATACATAGTAAACTTTAGGGTCACGCTGTGTACCCCCTAATTGACCTATAAATATTTTCCGTGGTAGGGTACACTATCAGCCTGTAATATAATACGTGGTCCAATTTAAAAATTTTAGGTCAATATTAAGGTCCGATACCGTGCCGTTAGTTAACATAGGAAAGTGTCTCCGAATTTCCTTGTTTTAATGCACTATTTAAAATATACATAGTGTACCCCCTAATTGACCTATAATTATTTCCTGTGGTAGGGTACACTATTACCCTGTAATATAATACCTGGTCCGATTTAAATATTATGGGTCAATATTAAGGTCTGATATTGCGCCTTGCGTTAGTTAACCATTGAAAGATGTCTTTGAATTTTTAAGGCATTTTAGAACGCTTATTTCTTCATTTTAAGCTTCTCAGAACACTCTATTTCGCATAGGCATACATAGTAAACTTTAGGGTCACTCTGTGTACCCCCTAATTGACCTATAATTATTTCCTGTGGTAGGGTACACTATAACCCTGTAATATAATACGTGGTCCAATTTAAAAATTATAGGTCAATATTAAGGTCCGATACCGTGCCGTTAGTTAACATAGAAAAGTGTCTTCGTATTTCCTTGTTTTAATGCACTATTTAAAATACACATAGTGTACCTCCTAATTGACCTATAATTATTTCCTGTTGTAGGGTACACTATTACCCTGTAATATAAAACCTGGTCCAATTTAAATATTATGGTTCCATATTAAGGTCTGATATCGCGCCTTGCGTTAGTTAACCATTGAAAGATGTCTTTGAATTTTTAAAGCATTTTAGAACGCTTATTTCTTCATTTTAAGCTTCTCAGAGCACTTTATTTCGCATAGGCATACATAGTAAACTTTAGGGTCACGCTGTGTACCCCCTAATTGACCTGTAATTATTTTCCGTGTTAGGGTACACTATCACCCTGTAATATAATACGTGGTCCAATTTAAAAATTATAGGTCAATATTAAGGTCCGATACCGTGCCGTTAGTTAACATAGAAAAATGTCTTTGAATTTTTAAAGCATTTTAGAACGCTTATTTCCTCATTTTAAGCTTCTCAGAACACTTTATTTCACATAGGCATACATAGTAAACTTTAGGGTCACGCTGTGTACCCCCTAATTGACCTATAAATATTTCCTGTGGTTGGGTACACTATCACCCTGTAATAGAATACGTGGTCCAATTTAAAAATTTTAGGTCAATATTAAGGTCCGATACCGTGCCGTTAGTTAACATAGAAAAGTGTCTTCGAATTTCCTTGTTTTAATGCACTATTTAAAATATACATAGTGTACCCCCTAATTGACCTATAATTATTTCCTGTGGTAGGGTACACTATTACCCTGTAATATAATACCTGGTCCAATTTAAATATTATGGGTCAATATTAAGGTCTGATATTGCGCCTTGCGTTAGTTATCCATTGAAAGATGTCTTTGAATTTTTAAAGCATTTTAGAACGCTTATTTCTTCATTTTAAGCTTCTCAGAACACTTTATTTCGCATAGGCATACATAGTAAACTTTAGGGTCACGCTGTGTACCCCCTAATTGACCTGTAATTATTTTCCGTGGTAGGGTACACTATCACCCTGTAATATAATACGTGGTCCAATTTAAAAATTTTAGGTCAATATTAAGGTCCGATACCGTGCCGTTAGTTAACATAGAAAAGAGTCTTCGAATTTCCTTGTTTTAATGCACTATATAAAATACACATAGTGTTCCTCCTAATTGACCTATAATTATTTCCTGTTGTAGGGTACACTATTACCCTGTAATATAAAACCTGGTCCAATTTAAATATTATGGTTCCATATTAAGGTCTGATATCGCGCCTTGCGTTAGTTAACCATTGAAAGATGTCTTTGAATTTTTAAAGCATTTTAGAACGCTTATTTCTTCATTTTAAGCTTCTCAGAACACTCTATTTCGCATAGGCATACATAGTAAACTTTAGGGTCACTCTGTGTACCCCCTAATTGACCTATAATTATTTCCTGTGGTAGGGTACACTATAACCCTGTAATATAATACGTGGTCCAATTTAAAAATTATAGGTCAATATTAAGGTCCGATACCGTGCCGTTAGTTAACATAGAAAAGTGTCTTCGTATTTCCTTGTTTTAATGCACTATTTAAAATATGCATAGTGTACCCCCTAATTGACCTATAATTATTTCCTGTGGTAGGGTACACTATTACCCTGTAATATAATACCTGGTCTAATTTAAATATTATGTTTCAATATTAAGGTCTGATATTGCGCCTTGCGTTAGTTAACCATTGAAAAATGTCTTTGAATTTTTAAAGCATTTTAGAACGCTAATTTCTTCATTTTAAGCTTCTCAGAACACTCTATTTCGCATAGGCATACAGTAAAATTTAGGGTCACGCTGTGTACCCCCTAAATAACCTATAATTATTTCCTGTGGTAGGGTACACTATTACCCTGTAATATAATACGTGGTCCAATTTAAAAATTATAGGTTAATATTAAGGTCCGATACCGTGCGGTTAGTTAACATAGAAAAATGTCTATGAATTTTTAAAGCATTTTAGAACGCTTATTTCCTCATTTTAAGCTTCTCAGAACACTTTATTTCGCATAGGCATACATAGTAAACTTTAGGGTCACGCTGTGTACCCCCTAATTGACCTATAATTATTTCCTGTGGTTGGGTACACTATAACCCTGTAATATAATACGTGGTCCAATTTAAAAATTATAGGTCAATATTAAGGTCCGATACCGTGCCGTTAGTTAACATAAAAAAGTGTCTTCGTATTTCCTTGTTTTAATGCACTATTTAAAATACACATAGTGTACCTCCTAATTGACCTATAATTATTTCCTGTTGTAGGGTACACAATTACCCTGTAATATAAAACCTGGTCCAATTTAAATATTATGGTTCCATATTAAGGTCTGATATCGCGCCTTGCGTTAGTTAACCATTGAAAGATGTCTTTGAATTTTTAAAGCATTTTAGAACGCTTATTTCTTCATTTTAAGCTTCTCAGAGCACTTTATTTCGCATAGGCATACATAGTAAACTTTAGGGTCACGCTGTGTACCCCCTAATTGACCTGTAATTATTTTCCGTGTTAGGGTACACTATCACCCTGTAATATAATACGTGGTCCAATTTAAAAATTATAGGTCAATATTAAGGTCCGATACCGTGCCGTTAGTTAACATAGAAAAATGTCTTTGAATTTTTAAAGCATTTTAGAAGGCTTATTTCCTCATTTTAAGCTTCTCAGAACACTTTATTTCACATAGGCATACATAGTAAACTTTAGGGTCACGCTGTGTACCCCCTAATTGACCTATAATTATTTCCTGTGGCTGGGTACACTATCACCCTGTAATATAATACGTGGTCCAATTTAAAAATTTTAGGTCAATATTAAGGTCCGATACCGTGCCGTTAGTTAACATAGAAAAGTGTCTTCGAATTTCCTTGTTTTAATGCACTATTTAAAATATACATAGTGTACCCCCTAATTGACCTATAATTATTTCCTGTGGTAGGGTACACTATTACCCTGTAATATAATACCTGGTCCAATTTAAATATTATGGGTCAATATTAAGGTCTGATATTGCGCCTTGCGTTAGTTAACCATTGAAAGATGTCTTTGAATTTTTAAAGCATTTTAGAACGCTTATTTCTTCATTTTAAGCTTCTCAGAACACTTTATTTCGCATAGGCATACATAGTAAACTTTAGGGTCACGCTGTGTACCCCCTAATTGACCTGTAATTATTTTCCGTGGTAGGGTACACTATCACCCTGTAATATAATACGTGGTCCAATTTAAAAATTTTAGGTCAATATTAAGGTCCGATACCGTGCCGTTAGTTAACATAGAAAAGAGTCTTCGAATTTCCTTGTTTTAATGCACTATATAAAATACACATAGTGTTCCTCCTAATTGACCTATAATTATTTCCTGTGGTAGGGTACACTATTACCCTGTAATATAATACCTGGTCTAATTTAAATATTATGGGTCAATATTAAGGTCTGATATTTCGCCTTGCGTTAGTTAACCATTGAAAAATGTCTTTGAATTTTTAAAGCATTTTAGAACGCTAATTTCTTCATTTTAAGCTTCTCAGAACACTCTATTTCGCATAGGCATACAGTAAAATTTAGGGTCACGCTGTGTACCCCCTAAATGACCTATAATTATTTCCTGTGGTAGGGTACACTATTACCCTGTAATATAATACGTGGTCCAATTTAAAAATTATAGGTTAATATTAAGGTCCGATACCGTGCCGTTAGTTAACATAGAAAAATGTCTTTGAATTTTTAAAGCATTTTAGAACGCTTATTTCCTCATTTTAAGCTTCTCAGAACACTTTATTTCGCATAGGCTTACATAGTAAACTTTAGGGTCACGCTGTGTACCCCCTAATTGACCTATAATTATTTCCTGTGGTTGGGTACACTATAACCCTGTAATATAATACGTGGTCCAATTTAAAAATTATAGGTCAATATTAAGGTCCAATACCGTGCCGTTAGTTAACATAGAAAAATGTCTTTGAATTTTTAAAGCATTTTAGAACGCTTATTTCCTCATTTTAAGCTTCTCAGAACACTTTATTTCGCATAGGCATACATAGTAAACTTTAGGGTCACGCTGTGTACCCCCTAATTGACCTATAATTATTTCCTGTGGTTGGGTACACTATAACCCTGTAATATAATACGTGGTCCAATTTAAAAATTATAGGTCAATATTAAGGTCCGATACCGTGCCGTTAGTTAACATAGAAAAGTGTCTTCGAATTTCCTTGTTTTAATGCACTATTTAAAATATAAATAGTGTACCCCCTAATTGACCTATAATTATTTCCTGTGGTAGGGTACACTATTATACTGTAATATAATACCTGGTCTAATATAAATATTATATGTCAATATTAAGGTCTGATATTGCGCCTTGCGTTAGTTAACCATTGAAAGATGTCTTTGAATTTTTAAAGCATTTTAGAACGCTTATTTCTTCATTTTAAGCTTCTCAGAACACTTTATTTCGCATAGGCATACATAGTAAACTTTAGGGTCACGCTGTGTACCCCCTAATTGATCTATAATTCTTTTCCGTGGTAGGGTACACTATCACCCTGTAATATAATACGTGGTCCAATTTAAAAATTTTAGGTCAATATTAAGGTCCGATACCGTGCCGTTAGTTAACATAGAAAAGTTTCTTCGAATTTCCTTGTTTTAATGCACTATTTAAAATATACATAGTGTACCCCCTAATTGACCTATAATTATTTCCTGTGGTAGGGTACACTATTACCCTGTAATATAATACCTGGTCCAATTTAAAAATTATAGGTCAATATTAAGGTCCGATACTGTACCGTTAGTTAACATAGAAAAATGTCTTTGAATTTTTAAAGCATTTTAGAACGCTTATTTTCTCATTTTAAGCTTCTCAGAACACTTTATTTTGCATAGGAATACATAGTAAACTTTAGGGTCACGCTGTGTACCCCCTAATTGACCTATAATTATTTCCTGCTGTAGGGTACACTATTAACCTGAAATATAATACCTGGTCCAATTTAAATATTATGGGTCAATATTAAGGTCTGATATCGCGCCTTGCGTTGATTAACCATTGAAAGATGTCTTTGAATTTTTAAAGCATTTTAGAACGCTTATTTCTTCATTTTAAGCTTCTCAAAACATTTTATTTCGCATAGGCATACATAGTAAAATTTAGGGTCACGCTGTGTACCCCCTAAATGTCCTATAATTATTTCCTGTGGTAGGGTACACTATTACCCTGTAATATAATACGTGGTCCAATTTAAAAATTATAGTTCAATATTAAGGCCCGATACCGTGCCGTTAGTTAACATAGAAAAATGTCTTTGAATTTTTAAAGCATTTTAGAACGCTTATTTCCTCATTTTAAGCTTCTCAGAACACTTTATTTCGCATAGGCATACATAGTAAACTTTAGGGTCACGCTGTGTACCATCTAATTGACCTGTAATTATTTCCTGCGGTAGGGTACACTATTACCCTGTAATATAATACCTTTTCCAATTTAAATAATGGGTCAATATTAAGGTCTGATATTGCGCCTTGCGTTAGTTAACCAATGAAAGATGTCTTTGAATTTTTAAAGCATTTTAGAACGCTTATTTCTTCATTTTAAGCTTCTCAGAACACTCTATTTCGCATAGGCATACATAGTAAACTTTAGGGTCACGCTGTGTACCCCCTAATTGACCTATAATTATTTCCTGTTGTAGGATACACTATTACCCTGTAATATAATACCTGGTCCAATTTAAATATTATGGGTCAATATTAAGGTCTGATATTGCGCCTTGCGTTAGTTAACCATTGAAAGATGTCTTTGAATTTTTAAAGCATTTTTGAACGCTTATTTCTTCATTTTAAGCTTCTCAGAACACTTTATTTCGCATAGGCATACATAGTAAACTTTAGGGTCACGCTGTGTACCCCCTAATTGACCTATAATTATTTTCCGTGGTAGGGTACACTATCACCCTGTAATATAATACGTGGTCCAATTTAAAAATTTTAGGTCAATATTAAGGTCCGATACCGTGCCGTTAGTTAACATAGAAAAGAGTCTTCGAATTTCCTTGTTTTAATGCACTATTTAAAATACACATAGTGTACCCCCTAATTGACCTATAATTATTTCCTGTTGTAGGGTACACTATTACCCTGTAATATAAAACCTGGTCCAATTTAAATATTATGGTTCCATATTAAGGTCTGATATCGCGCCTTGCGTTAGTTAACCATTGAAAAATGTCTTTGAATTTTTAAAGCATTTTAGAACGCTAATTTCTTCATTTTAAGCTTCTCAGAACACTCTATTTCGCATAGGCATACAGTAAAATTTAGGGACACGCTGTGTACCATCTAATTGACCTATAATTATTTTCTGTGGTAGGGTACACTATTACCATGTAATATAATACCTGGTCCAATTAAAATATTATAGGTCAATATTAAGGTCTGATATTGCGCCTTGCGTTAGTTAACCAATGAAAGATGTCTTTGAATTTTTAAAGCATTTTAGAACGCTTATTTCTTCATTTTAAGCTTCTCAGAACACTCTATTTCGCATAGGCATACATAGTAAACTTTAGGGTCACGCTGTGTACCCCCTAATTGACCTATAATTATTTCCTGTTGTAGGATACACTATTACCCTGTAATATAATACCTGGTCCAATTTAAATATTATGGGTCAATATTAAGGTCTGATATTGCGCCTTGCGTTAGTTAACCATTGAAAGATGTCTTTGAATTTTTAAAGCATTTTTGAACGCTTATTTCTTCATTTTAAGCTTCTCAGAACACTTTATTTCGCATAGGCATACATAGTAAACTTTAGGGTCACGCTGTGTACCCCCTAATTGACCTATAATTATTTTCCGTGGTAGGGTACACTATCACCCTGTAATATAATACGTGGTCCAATTTAAAAATTTTAGGTCAATATTAAGGTCCGATACCGTGCCGTTAGTTAACATAGAAAAGTGTCTTCGATATTCCTTGTTTTAATGCGCTATTTAAAATATACATAGTGTACCCCCTAATTGACCTATAATTATTTCCTGTGGTAGTGTACACTATTACCCTGTAATATAATACCTGGTCCAATTTAAATATTGTGGGTCAATATTAAGGTATGAAATTGCGCCTTGCGTTAGTTAACCATTGAAAGATGTCTTTGAATTTTTAAAGCATTTTAGAACGCTTATTTCTTCATTTTAAGCTTCTCAGAACACTTTATTTCGCATAGGCATACATAGTAAACTTTAGGGTCACGCTGTGTACCCCCTAATTGACCTGTAATTATTTTCCGTGGTAGGGTACACTATCACCCTGTAATATAATACGTGGTCCAATTTAAAAATTTTAGGTCAATATTAAGGTTCGATACCGTGCCGTTAGTTAATATAGAAAAGAGTCTTCGAATTTCCTTGTTTTAATGCACTATTTAAAATACACATAGTGTACCCCCTAATTGACCTATAATTATTTCCTGTTGTAGGGTACACTATTACCCTGTAATACAAAACCTTTTCCAATTTAAATATTATGGTTCCATACTAAGGTCTGATATCGCGCCTTGCGTTAGTTAACCATTGAAAGATGTCTTTGAATTTTTAAAGCATTTTAGAACGCTTATTTCTTCATTTTAAGCTTCTCAGAACACTCTATTTCGCATAGGCATTCATAGTAAACTTTATGGTCACTCTGTGTACCCCCTAATTGACCTATAATTATTTCCTGCTGTAGGGTACACCATAACCCTGTAATATAATACGTGGTCCAATTTAAAAATTATAGGTCAATATTAAGGTCCGATACCGTGCCGTTAGTTAACATAGAAAAGTGTCTTCGTATTTCCTTGTTTTAATGCACTATTTAAAATATACATAGTGTACCCCCTAATTGACCTATAATTATTTCCTGTGGTAGGGTACACTATTACCCTGTAATATAATACCTGGTCTAATTTAAATATTATGGGTCAATATTAAGGTCTGATATTGCGCCTTGCGTTAGTTAACCATTGAAAAATGTCTTTGAATTTTTAAAGCATTTTAGAACGCTAATTTCTTCATTTTAAGCTTCTCAGAACACTCTATTTCGCATAGGCATACAGTAAAATTTAGGGTCACGCTGTGTACCCCCTAAATGACCTATAATTATTTCCTGTGGTAGGGTACACTATTACCCTGTAATATAATACGTGGTCCAATTTAAAAATTATAGGTCAATATTAAGGTCCGATACCGTGCCGTTAGTTAACATAGAAAAATGTCTTTGAATTTTTAAAGCATTTTAGAACGCTTATTTCCTCATTTTAAGCTTCTCAGAACACTTTATATCGCATAGGCATACATAGTAAACTTTAGGGTCACGCTGTGTACCCCCTAATTGACCTATAATTATTTTCCGTTTTAGGGTACACTATCACCCTGTAATATAATACGTGGTCCAATTTAAAAATTTTAGGTCAATATTAAGGTCCGATACCGTGCCGTTAGTTAACATAGAAAAGTGTCTTCGAATTTCCTTGTTTTAATGCACTATTTAAAATATACATAGTGTACCCCCTAATTGACCTATAATTATTTCCTCTGGTAGGGTACACTATTACCCTGTAATATAATACCAGGTCCAATTTAAATATTATGGGTCAATATTAAGGTCTGATATTGCGCCTTGCGTTAGTTAACCATTGAAAGATGTCTTTGAATTTTTAAAGCATTTTAGAACGCTTATTTCTTAATTTTAAGCTTCTCAGAACACTTTATTTCGCATAGGCATACATAGTAAACTTTAGGGTCACGCTGTGTACCCCCTAATTGACCTATAATTATTTTCCGTGGTAGGGTACACTATCACCCTGTAATATAATACGTGGTCCAATTTAAAAATTTTAGGTCAATATTAAGGTCCGATACCGTGCCGTTAGTTAACATAGAAAAGTGTCTTCGAATTTCCTTGTTTTAATGCACTATTTAAAATATACATAGTGTACCCCCTAATTGACCTATAATTATTTCCTGTGGTAGGGTACACTATTACCCTGTAATATAATACCTGGTCCAATTTAAATATTATGGGTCAATATTAAGGTCTGATATTGCGCCTTGCGTTAGTTAACCATTGAAAGATGTCTTTGAATTTTTAAAGCATTTTTGAATGCTTATTTCTTCATTTTAAGCTTCTCAGAACACTTTATTTCGCATAGGCATACATAGTAAACTTTAGGGTCACGCTGTGTACCCCCTAATTGACCTATAATTATTTTCCGTGGTAGGGTACACTATCAGCCTGTAATATAATACGTGGTCCAATTTAAAAATTTTAGGTCAATATTAAGGTCCGATACCGTGCCGTTAGTTAACATAGAAAAGAGTCTTCGAATTTCCTTGTTTTAATGCACTATTTAAAATACACATAGTGTACCCCCTAATTGACCTATAATTATTTCCTGTTGTAGGGTACACTATTACCCTGTAATATAAAACCTGGTCCAATTTAAATACTATGGTTCCATATTAAGGTCTGATATCGCGCCTTGCGTTAGTTAACCATTGAAAAATGTCTTTGAATTTTTAAAGCATTTTAGAACGCTAATTTCTTCATTTTAAGCTTCTCAGAACACTCTATTTCGCATAGGCATACAGTAAAATTTAGGGTCACGCTGTGTACCCCCTAAATGACCTATAATTATTTCCTGTGGTAGGGTACACTATTACCCTGTAATATAATACGTGGTCCAATTTAAAAATTATAGGTCAATATTAAGGTCCGATACCGTGCCGTTAGTTAACATAGAAAAATGTCTTTGAATTTTTAAAGCATTTTAGAACGCTTATTTCCTCATTTTAAGCTTCTCAGAACACTTTATTTCGCATAGGCATACATAGTAAACTTTAGGGTCACGCTGTGTACCCCCTAATTGACCTATAATTATTTTCCGTGGTAGGGTACACTATCACCCTGTAATATAATACGTGGTCCAATTTAAAAATTTTAGGTCAATATTAAGGTCCGATACCGTGCCGTTAGTTAACATAGAAAAGTGTCTTCGAATTTCCTTGTTTTAATGCACTATTTAAAATATACATAGTGTACCCCCTAATTGACCTATAATTATTACCTCTGGTAGGGTACACTATTACCCTGTAATATAATACCAGGTCCAATTTAAATATTATGGGTCAATATTAAGGTCTGATATTGCGCCTTGCGTTAGTTAACCATTGAAATATGTCTTTGAATTTTTAAAGCATTTTAGAACGCTTATTTCTTCATTTTAAGCTTCTCAGAACACTTTATTTCGCATAGGCATACATAGTAAACTTTAGGGTCACGCTGTGTACCCCCTAATTGACCTATAATTATTTTCCGTGGTAGGGTACACTATCACCCTGTAATATAATACGTGGTCCAATTTAAAAATTTTAGGTCAATATTAAGGTCCGATACCGTGCCGTTAGTTAACATAGAAAAGTGTCTTCGAATTTCCTTGTTTTAATGCACTATTTAAAATATACATAGTGTACCCCCTAATTGACCTATAATTATTTCCTGTGGTAGGGTACACTATTACCCTGTAATATAATACCTGGTCCGATTTAAATATTATGGGTCAATATTAAGGTCTGATATTGCGCCTTGCGTTAGTTAACCATTGAAAAATGTCTTTGAATTTTTAAAGCATTTTAGAACGCTAATTTCTTCATTTTAAGCTTCTCAGAACACTCTATTTCGCATAGGCATACAGTAAAATTTAGGGTCACGCTGTGTACCCCCTAAATGACCTATAATTATTTCCTGTGGTAGGGTACACTATTACCCTGTAATATAATACGTGGTCCAATTTAAAAATTATAGGTCAATATTAAGGTCCGATACCGTGCCGTTAGTTAACATAGAAAAATGTCTTTGAATTTTTAAAGCATTTTAGAACGCTTATTTCCTCATTTTAAGCTTCTCAGAACACTTTATATCGCATAGGCATACATAGTAAACTTTAGGGTCACGCTGTGTACCCCCTAATTGACCTATAATTATTTTCCGTTTTAGGGTACACTATCACCCTGTAATATAATACGTGGTCCAATTTAAAAATTTTAGGTCAATATTAAGGTCCGATACCGTGCCGTTAGTTAACATAGAAAAGTGTCTTCGAATTTCCTTGTTTTAATGCACTATTTAAAATATACATAGTGTACCCCCTAATTGACCTATAATTATTTCCTCTGGTAGGGTACACTATTACCCTGTAATATAATACCAGGTCCAATTTAAATATTATGGGTCAATATTAAGGTCTGATATTGCGCCTTGCGTTAGTTAACCATTGAAAGATGTCTTTGAATTTTTAAAGCATTTTAGAACGCTTATTTCTTAATTTTAAGCTTCTCAGAACACTTTATTTCGCATAGGCATACATAGTAAACTTTAGGGTCACGCTGTGTACCCCCTAATTGACCTATAATTATTTTCCGTGGTAGGGTACACTATCACCCTGTAATATAATACGTGGTCCAATTTAAAAATTTTAGGTCAATATTAAGGTCCGATACCGTGCCGTTAGTTAACATAGAAAAGTGTCTTCGAATTTCCTTGTTTTAATGCACTATTTAAAATATACATAGTGTACCCCCTAATTGACCTATAATTATTTCCTGTGGTAGGGTACACTATTACCCTGTAATATAATACCTGGTCCAATTTAAATATTATGGGTCAATATTAAGGTCTGATATTGCGCCTTGCGTTAGTTAACCATTGAAAGATGTCTTTGAATTTTTAAAGCATTTTTGAATGCTTATTTCTTCATTTTAAGCTTCTCAGAACACTTTATTTCGCATAGGCATACATAGTAAACTTTAGGGTCACGCTGTGTACCCCCTAATTGACCTATAATTATTTTCCGTGGTAGGGTACACTATCAGCCTGTAATATAATACGTGGTCCAATTTAAAAATTTTAGATCAATATTAAGGTCCGATACCGTGCCGTTAGTTAACATAGAAAAGAGTCTTCGAATTTCCTTGTTTTAATGCACTATTTAAAATACACATAGTGTACCCCCTAATTGACCTATAATTATTTCCTGTTGTAGGGTACACTATTACCCTGTAATATAAAACCTGGTCCAATTTAAATACTATGGTTCCATATTAAGGTCTGATATCGCGCCTTGCGTTAGTTAACCATTGAAAAATGTCTTTGAATTTTTAAAGCATTTTAGAACGCTAATTTCTTCATTTTAAGCTTCTCAGAACACTCTATTTCGCATAGGCATACAGTAAAATTTAGGGTCACGCTGTGTACCCCCTAAATGACCTATAATTATTTCCTGTGGTAGGGTACACTATTACCCTGTAATATAATACGTGGTCCAATTTAAAAATTATAGGTCAATATTAAGGTCCGATACCGTGCCGTTAGTTAACATAGAAAAATGTCTTTGAATTTTTAAAGCATTTTAGAACGCTTATTTCCTCATTTTAAGCTTCTCAGAACACTTTATTTCGCATAGAAATACATAGTAAACTTTAGGGTCACGCTGTGTACCCCCTAATTGACCTATAATTATTTTCCGTGGTAGGGTACACTATCACCCTGTAATATAATACGTGGTCCAATTTAAAAATTTTAGGTCAATATTAAGGTCCGATACCGTGCCGTTAGTTAACATAGAAAAGTGTCTTCGAATTTCCTTGTTTTAATGCACTATTTAAAATATACATAGTGTACCCCCTAATTGACCTATAATTATTACCTCTGGTAGGGTACACTATTACCCTGTAATATAATACCAGGTCCAATTTAAATATTATGGGTCAATATTAAGGTCTGATATTGCGCCTTGCGTTAGTTAACCATTGAAATATGTCTTTGAATTTTTAAAGCATTTTAGAACGCTTATTTCTTCATTTTAAGCTTCTCAGAACACTTTATTTCGCATAGGCATACATAGTAAACTTTAGGGTCACGCTGTGTACCCCCTAATTGACCTATAATTATTTTCCGTGGTAGGGTACACTATCACCCTGTAATATAATACGTGGTCCAATTTAAAAATTTTAGGTCAATATTAAGGTCCGATACCGTGCCGTTAGTTAACATAGAAAAGTGTCTTCGAATTTCCTTGTTTTAATGCACTATTTAAAATATACATAGTGTACCCCCTAATTGACCTATAATTATTTCCTGTGGTAGGGTACACTATTACCCTGTAATATAATACCTGGTCCGATTTAAATATTATGGGTCAATATTAAGGTCTGATATTGCGCCTTGCGTTAGTTAACCATTGAAAGATGTCTTTGAATTTTTAAGGCATTTTAGAACGCTTATTTCTTCATTTTAAGCTTCTCAGAACACTTTATTTCGCATAGGCATACATAGTAAACTTTAGGGTCACGCTGTGTACCCCCTAATTGACCTGTAATTATTTTCCGTGGTAGGGTACACTATCACCCTGTAATATAATACGTGGTCCACTTTAAAAATTTTAGGTCAATATTAAGGTCCGATACCGTGCCGTTAGTTAACATAGAAAAGAGTCTTCGAATTTCCTTGTTTTAATGCACTATTTAAAATACACATAGTGTACCCCCTAATTGACCTATAATTATTTCCTGTTGTAGGGTACACTATTCCCCTGTAATATAAAACCTGGTCCAATTTAAATATTATGGTTCCATATTAAGGTCTGATATCGCGCCTTGCGTTAGTTAACCATTGAAAGATGTCTTTGAATTTTTAAAGCATTTTAGAACGCTTATTTCTTCATTTTAAGCTTCTCAGAACACTCTATTTGGCATAGGCATACATAGTAAACTTTAGGGTCACTCTGTGTACCCCCTAATTGACCTATAATTATTTCCTGTGGTAGGGTACACTATTACCCTGTAATATAATACGTGGTCCAATTTAAAAATTATAGGTCAATATTAAGGTCCGATACCGTGCCGTTAGTTAACATAGAAAAATGTCTTTGAATTTTTAAAGCATTTTAGAACGCTTATTTCCTCATTTTAAGCTTCTCAGAACACTTTATTTCGCATAGGCATACATAGTAATCTTTAGGGTCACGCTGTGTACCCCCTAATTGACCTATAATTATTTTCCGTGGTAGGGTACACTATCACCCTGTAATATAATACGTGGTCCAATTTAAAAATTTTAGGTCAATATTAAGGTCCGATACCGTGCCGTTAGTTAACATAGAAAAGTGTCTTCGAATTTCCTTGTTTTAATGCACTATTTAAAACATACATAGTGTACCCCCTAATTGACCTATAATTATTTCCTCTGGTAGGGTACACTATTACCCTGTAATATAATACCAGGTCCAATTTAAATATTATGGGTCAATATTAAGGTCTGATATTGCGCCTTGCGTTAGTTAACCATTGAAAGATGTCTTTGAATTTTTAAAGCATTTTAGAACGCTTATTTCTTAATTTTAAGCTTCTCAGAACACTTTATTTCGCATAGGCATACATAGTAAACTTTAGGGTCACGCTGTGTACCCCCTAATTGACCTATAATTATTTTCCGTGGTAGGGTACACTATCACCCTGTAATATAATACGTGGTCCAATTTAAAAATTTTAGGTCAATATTAAGGTCCGATACCGTGCCGTTAGTTAACATAGAAAAGTGTCTTCGAATTTCCTTGTTTTAATGCACTATTTAAAATATACACAGTGTACCCCCTAATTGACCTATAATTATTTCCTGTGGTAGGGTACACTATTACCCTGTAATATAATACCTGGTCAAATTTAAATATTATGGGTCAATATTAAGGTCTGATATTGCGCCTTGCGTTAGTTAACCATTGAAAGATGTCTTTGAATTTTTAAAGCATTTTTGAACGCTTATTTCTTCATTTTAAGCTTCTCAGAACACTTTATTTCGCATAGGCATACATAGTAAACTTTAGGGTCACGCTGTGTACCCCCTAATTGACCTATAAATATTTTCCGTGGTAGGGTACACTATCAGCCTGTAATATAATACGTGGTCCAATTTAAAAATTTTAGGTCAATATTAAGGTCCGATACCGTGCCGTTAGTTAACATAGGAAAGTGTCTCCGAATTTCCTTGTTTTAATGCACTATTTAAAATATACATAGTGTACCCCCTAATTGACCTATAATTATTTCCTGTGGTAGGGTACACTATTTCCCTGTAATATAATACCTGGTCCGATTTAAATATTATGGGTCAATATTAAGGTCTGATATTGCGCCTTGCGTTAGTTAACCATTGAAAGATGTCTTTGAATTTTTAAGGCATTTTAGAACGCTTATTTCTTCATTTTAAGCTTCTCAGAACACTTTATTTCGCATAGGCATACATAGTAAACTTTAGGGTCACGCTGTGTACCCCCTAATTGACCTGTAATTATTTTCCGTGGTAGGGTACACTATCACCCTGTAATATAATACGTGGTCCAATTTAAAAATTTTAGGTCAATATTAAGGTCCGATACCGTGCCGTTAGTTAACATAGAAAAGAGTCTTCGAATTTCCTTGTTTTAATGCACTATTTAAAATACACATAGTGTACCCCCTAATTGACCTATAATTATTTCCTGTTGTAGGGTACACTATTCCCCTGTAATATAAAACCTGGTCCAATTTAAATATTATGGTTCCATATTAAGGTCTGATATCGCGCCTTGCGTTAGTTAACCATTGAAAGATGTCTTTGAATTTTTAAAGCATTTTAGAACGCTTATTTCTTCATTTTAAGCTTCTCAGAACACTCTATTTGGCATAGGCATACATAGTAAACTTTAGGGTCACGCTGTGTACCCCCTAATTGACCTGTAATTATTTTCCGTGTTAGGGTACACTATTACCCTGTAATATAATACGTGGTCCAATTTAAAAATTATAGGTCAATATTAAGGTCCGATACCGTGCCGTTAGTTAACATAGAAAAATGTCTTTGAATTTTTAAAGCATTTTAGAACGCTTATTTCCTCATTTTAAGCTTCTCAGAACACTTTATTTCGCATAGGCATACATAGTAATCTTTAGGGTCACGCTGTGTACCCCCTAATTGACCTATAATTATTTTCCGTGGTAGGGTACACTATCACCCTGTAATATAATACGTGGTCCAATTTAAAAATTTTAGGTCAATATTAAGGTCCGATACCGTGCCGTTAGTTAACATAGAAAAGTGTCTTCGAATTTCCTTGTTTTAATGCACTATTTAAAACATACATAGTGTACCCCCTAATTTACCTATAATTATTTCCTCTGGTAGGGTACACTATTACCCTGTAATATAATACCAGGTCCAATTTAAATATTATGGGTCAATATTAAGGTCTGATATTGCGCCTTGCGTTAGTTAACCATTGAAAGATGTCTTTGAAATTTTAAAGCATTTTAGAACGCTTATTTCTTAATTTTAAGCTTCTCAGAACACTTTATTTCGCATAGGCATACATAGTAAACTTTAGGGTCACGCTGTGTACCCCCTAATTGACCTATAATTATTTTCCGTGGTAGGGTACACTATCACCCTGTAATATAATACGTGGTCCAATTTAAAAATTTTAGGTCAATATTTAGGTCCGATACCGTGCCGTTAGTTAACATAGAAAAGTGTCTTCGAATTTCCTTGTTTTAATGCACTATTTAAAATATACACAGTGTACCCCCTAATTGACCTATAATTATTTCCTGTGGTAGGGTACACTATTACCCTGTAATATAATACCTGGTCAAATTTAAATATTATGGGTCAATATTAAGGTCTGATATTGCGCCTTGCGTTAGTTAACCATTGAAAGATGTCTTTGAATTTTTAAAGCATTTTTGAACGCTTATTTCTTCATTTTAAGCTTCTCAGAACACTTTATTTCGCATAGGCATACATAGTAAACTTTAGGGTCACGCTGTGTACCCCCTAATTGACCTATAAATATTTTCCGTGGTAGGGTACACTATCAGCCTGTAATATAATACGTGGTCCAATTTAAAAATTTTAGGTCAATATTAAGGTCCGATACCGTGCCGTTAGTTAACATAGGAAAGTGTCTCCGAATTTCCTTGTTTTAATGCACTATTTAAAATATACATAGTGTACCCCCTAATTGACCTATAATTATTTCCTGTGGTAGGGTACACTATTACCCTGTAATATAATACCTGGTCCGATTTAAATATTATGGGTCAATATTAAGGTCTGATATTGCGCCTTGCGTTAGTTAACCATTGAAAGATGTCTTTGAATTTTTAAGGCATTTTAGAACGCTTATTTCTTCATTTTAAGCTTCTCAGAACACTTTATTTCGCATAGGCATACATAGTAAACTTTAGGGTCACGCTGTGTACCCCCTAATTGACCTGTAATTATTTTCCGTGGTAGGGTACACTATCACCCTGTAATATAATACGTGGTCCAATTTAAAAATTTTAGGTCAATATTAAGGTCCGATACCGTGCCGTTAGTTAACATAGAAAAGAGTCTTCGAATTTCCTTGTTTTAATGCACTATTTAAAATACACATAGTGTACCCCCTAATTGACCTATAATTATTTCCTGTTGTAGGGTACACTATTCCCCTGTAATATAAAACCTGGTCCAATTTAAATATTATGGTTCCATATTAAGGTCTGATATCGCGCCTTGCGTTAGTTAACCATTGAAAGATGTCTTTGAATTTTTAAAGCATTTTAGAACGCTTATTTCTTCATTTTAAGCTTCTCAGAACACTCTATTTGGCATAGGCATACATAGTAAACTTTAGGGTCACTCTGTGTACCCCCTAATTGACCTATAATTATTTCCTGTGGTAGGGTACACTATAACCCTGTAATATAATACGTGGTCCAATTTAAAAATTATAGGTCAATATTAAGGTCCGATACCGTGCCGATAGTTAACATAGAAAAGTGTCTTCGTATTTCCTTGTTTTAATGCACTATTTAAAATACACATAGTGTACCTCCTAATTGACCTATAATTATTTCCTGTTGTAGGGTACACTATTACCCTGTAATATAAAACCTGGTCCAATTTAAATATTATGGTTCCATATTAAGGTCTGATATCGCGCCTTGCGTTAGTTAACCATTGAAAGATGTCTTTGAATTTTTAAAGCATTTTAGAACGCTTATTTCTTCATTTTAAGCTTCTCAGAGCACTTTATTTCGCATAGGCATACATAGTAAACTTTAGGGTCACGCTGTGTACCCCCTAATTGACCTGTAATTATTTTCCGTGTTAGGGTACACTATCACCCTGTAATATAATACGTGGTCCAATTTAAAAATTATAGGTCAATATTAAGGTCCGATACCGTGCCGTTAGTTAACATAGAAAAATGTCTTTGAATTTTTAAAGCATTTTAGAACGCTTATTTCCTCATTTTAAGCTTCTCAGAACACTTTATATCGCATAGGCATACATAGTAAACTTTAGGGTCACGCTGTGTACCCCCTAATTGACCTATAATTATTTTCCGTTTTAGGGTACACTATCACCCTGTAATATAATACGTGGTCCAATTAAAAAATTTTAGGTCAATATTAAGGTCCGATACCGTGCCGTTAGTTAACATAGAAAAGTGTCTTCGAATTTCCTTGTTTTAATGCACTATTTAAAATATACATAGTGTACCCCCTAATTGACCTATAATTATTTCCTCTGGTAGGGTACACTATTACCCTGTAATATAATACCAGGTCCAATTTAAATATTATGGGTCAATATTAAGGTCTGATATTGCGCCTTGCGTTAGTTAACCATTGAAAGATGTCTTTGAATTTTTAAAGCATTTTAGAACGCTTATTTCTTAATTTTAAGCTTCTCTGAACACTTTATTTCGCATAGGCATACATAGTAAACTTTAGGGTCACGCTGTGTACCCCCTAAATGACCTATAATTATTTTCCGTGGTAGGGTACACTATCACCCTGTAATATAATACGTGGTCCAATTTAAAAATTTTAGGTCAATATTAAGGTCCGATACCGTGCCGTTAGTTAACATAGAAAAGTGTCTTCGAATTTCCTTGTTTTAATGCACTATTTAAAATATACATAGTGTACCCCCTAATTGATCTATAATTATTTCCTGTGGTAGGGTACACTATTACCCTGTAATATAATACCTGGTCCAATTTAAATATTATGGGTCAATATTAAGGTCTGATATTGCGCCTTGCGTTAGTTAACCATTGAAAGATGTCTTTGAATTTTTAAAGCATTTTTGAATGCTTATTTCTTCATTTTAAGCTTCTCAGAACACTTTATTTCGCATAGGCATACATAGTAAACTTTAGGGTCACGCTGTGTACCCCCTAATTGACCTATAATTATTTTCCGTGGTAGGGTACACTATCAGCCTGTAATATAATACGTGGTCCAATTTAAAAATTTTAGGTCAATATTAAGGTCCGATACCGTGCCGTTAGTTAACATAGAAAAGAGTCTTCGAATTTCCTTGTTTTAATGCACTATTTAAAATACACATAGTGTACCCCCTAATTGACCTATAATTATTTCCTGTTGTAGGGTACACTATTACCCTGTAATGTAAACCTGGTCCAATTTAAATATTATGGTTCCATATTAAGGTCTGATATCGCGCCTTGCGTTAGTTAACCATTGAAAAATGTCTTTGAATTTTTAAAGCATTTTAGAACGCTAATTTCTTCATTTTAAGCTTCTCAGAACACTCTATTTCGCATAGGCATACAGTAAAATTTAGGGTCACGCTGTGTACCCCCTAAATGACCTATAATTATTTCCTGTGGTAGGGTACACTATTACCCTGTAATATAATACGTGGTCCAATTTAAAAATTATAGGTCAATATTAAGGTCCGATACCGTGCCGTTAGTTAACATAGAAAAATGTCTTTGAATTTTTAAAGCATTTTAGAACGCTTATTTCCTCATTTTAAGCTTCTCAGAACACTTTATTTCGCATAGGCATACATAGTAAACTTTAGGGTCACGCTGTGTACCCCCTAATTGACCTATAATTATTTTCCGTGGTAGGGTACACTATCACCCTGTAATATAATACGTGGTCCAATTTAAAAATTTTAGGTCAATATTAAGGTCCGATACCGTGCCGTTAGTTAACATAGAAAAGTGTCTTCGAATTTCCTTGTTTTAATGCACTATTTAAAATATACATAGTGTACCCCCTAATTGACCTATAATTATTTCCTCTGGTAGGGTACACTATTACCCTGTAATATAATACCAGGTCCAATTTAAATATTATGGGTCAATATTAAGGTCTGATATTGCGCCTTGCGTTAGTTAACCATTGAAAGATGTCTTTGAATTTTTAAAGCATTTTAGAACGCTTATTTCTTAATTTTAAGCTTCTCAGAACACTTTATTTCGCATAGGCATACATAGTAAACTTTAGGGTCACGCTGTGTACCCCCTAATTGACCTATAATTATTTTCCGTGGTAGGGTACACTATCACCCTGTAATATAATACGTGGTCCAATTTAAAAATTTTAGGTCAATATTAAGGTCCGATACCGTGCCGTTAGTTAACATAGAAAAGTGTCTTCGAATTTCCTTGTTTTAATGCACTATTTAAAATATACATAGTGTACCCCCTAATTGACCTATAATTATTTCCTGTGGTAGGGTACACTATTACCCTGTAATATAATACCTGGTCAAATTTAAATATTATGGGTCAATATTAAGGTCTGATATTGCGCCTTGCGTTAGTTAACCATTCAAAGATGTCTTTGAATTTTTAAAGCATTTTTGAACGCTTATTTCTTCATTTTAAGCTTCTCAGAACACTTTATTTCGCATAGGCATACATAGTAAACTTTAGGGTCACGCTGTGTACCCCCTAATTGACCTATAAATATTTTCCGTGGTAGGGTACACTATCAGCCTGTAATATAATACGTGGTCCAATTTAAAAATTTTAGGTCAATATTAAGGTCCGATACCGTGCCGTTAGTTAACATAGGAAAGTGTCTCCGAATTTCCTTGTTTTAATGCACTATTTAAAATATACATAGTGTACCCCCTAATTGACCTATAATTATTTCCTGTGGTAGGGTACACTATTACCCTGTAATATAATACCTGGTCCGATTTAAATATTATGGGTCAATATTAAGGTCTGATATTGCGCCTTGCGTTAGTTAACCATTGAAAGATGTCTTTGAATTTTTAAGGCATTTTAGAACGCTTATTTCTTCATTTTAAGCTTCTCAGAACACTTTATTTCGCATAGGCATACATAGTAAACTTTAGGGTCACGCTGTGTACCCCCTAATTGACCTGTAATTATTTTCCGTGGTAGGGTACACTATCACCCTGTAATATAATACGTGGTCCAATTTAAAAATTTTAGGTCAATATTAAGGTCCGATACCGTGCCGATAGTTAACATAGAAAAGAGTCTTCGAATTTCCTTGTTTTAATGCACTATTTAAAATACACATAGTGTACCCCCTAATTGACCTATAATTATTTCCTGTTGTAGGGTACACTATTCCCCTGTAATATAAAACCTGGTCCAATTTAAATATTATGGTTCCATATTAAGGTCTGATATCGCGCCTTGCGTTAGTTAACCATTGAAAGATGTCTTTGAATTTTTAAAGCATTTTAGAACGCTTATTTCTTCATTTTAAGCTTCTCAGAACACTCTATTTGGCATAGGCATACATAGTAAACTTTAGGGTCACTCTGTGTACCCCCTAATTGACCTATAATTATTTCCTGTGGTAGGGTACACTATAACCCTGTAATGTAATACGTGGTCCAATTTAAAAATTATAGGTCAATATTAAGGTCCGATACCGTGCCGTTAGTTAACATAGAAAAGTGTCTTCGTATTTCCTTGTTTTAATGCACTATTTAAAATACACATAGTGTACCTCCTAATTGACCTATAATTATTTCCTGTTGTAGGGTACACTATTACCCTGTAGTATAAAACCTGGTCCAATTTAAATATTATGGTTCCATATTAAGGTCCGATACCGTGCCGTTAGTTAACATAGAAAAATGTCTTTGAATTTTTAAAGCATTTTAGAACGCTTATTTCCTCATTTTAAGCTTCTCAGAACACTTTATTTCACATAGGCATACATAGTAAACTTTAGGGTCACGCTGTGTACCCCCTAATTGACCTATAATTATTTCCTGTGGTTGGGTACACTATCACCCTGTAATAGAATACGTGGTCCAATTTAAAAATTTTAGGTCAATATTAAGGTCCGATACCGTGCCGTTAGTTAACATAGAAAAGAGTCTTCGAATTTCCTTGTTTTAATGCACTATATAAAATACACATAGTGTTCCTCCTAATTGACCTATAATTATTTCCTGTTGTAGGGTACACTATTACCCTGTAATATAAAACCTGGTCCAATTTAAATATTATGGGTCAATATTAAGGTCTGATATTGCGCCTTGCGTTAGTTAACCATTGAAAGATGTCTTTGAATTTTTAAAGCATTTTAGAACGCTTATTTCTTCATTTTAAGCTTCTCAGAACACTTTATTTCGCATAGGCATACATAGTAAACTTTAGGGTCACGCTGTGTACCCCCTAATTGACCTGTAATTATTTTCCGTGGTAGGGTACACTATCACCCTGTAATATAATACGTGGTCCAATTTAAAAATTTTAGGTCAATATTAAGGTCCGATACCGTGCCGTTAGTTAACATAGAAAAGAGTCTTCGAATTTCCTTGTTTTAATGCACTATATAAAATACACATAGTGTTCCTCCTAATTGACCTATAATTATTTCCTGTTGTAGGGTACACTATTACCCTGTAATATAAAACCTGGTCCAATTTAAATATTATGGTTCCATATTAAGGTCTGATATCGCGCCTTGCGTTAGTTAACCATTGAAAGATGTCTTTGAATTTTTAAAGCATTTTAGAACGCTTATTTCTTCATTTTAAGCTTCTCAGAACACTCTATTTCGCATAGGCATACATAGTAAACTTTAGGGTCACTCTGTGTACCCCCTAATTGACCTATAATTATTTCCTGTGGTAGGGTACACTATAACCCTGTAATATAATACGTGGTCCAATTTAAAAATTATAGGTCAATATTAAGGTCCGATACCGTGCCGTTAGTTAACATAGAAAAGTGTCTTCGTATTTCCTTGTTTTAACGCACTATTTAAAATATGCATAGTGTACCCCCTAATTGACCTATAATTATTTCCTGTGGTAGGGTACACTATTACCCTGTAATATAATACCTGGTCTAATTTAAATATTATGGGTCAATATTAAGGTCTGATATTGCGCCTTGCGTTAGTTAACCATTGAAAAATGTCTTTGAATTTTTAAAGCATTTTAGAACGCTAATTTCTTCATTTTAAGCTTCTCAGAACACTCTATTTCGCATAGGCATACAGTAAAATTTAGGGTCACGCTGTGTACCCCCTAAATGACCTATAATTATTTCCTGTGGTAGGGTACACTATTACCCTGTAATATAATACGTGGTCCAATTTAAAAATTATAGGTTAATATTAAGGTCCGATACCGTGCCGTTAGTTAACATAGAAAAATGTCTATGAATTTTTAAAGCATTTTAGAACGCTTATTTCCTCATTTTAAGCTTCTCAGAACACTTTATTTCGCATAGGCATACATAGTAAACTTTACGGTCACGCTGTGTACCCCCTAATTGACCTATAATTATTTCCTGTGGTTGGGTACACTATAACCCTGTAATAGAATACGTGGTCCAATTTAAAAATTTTAGGTCAATATTAAGGTCCGATACCGTGCCGTTAGTTAACATAGAAAAGTGTCTTCGAATTTCCTTGTTTTAATGCACTATTTAAAATATACATAGTGTACCCCCTAATTGACCTATAATTATTTCCTGTGGTAGGGTACACTATTACCCTGTAATATAATACCTGGTCCAATTTAAATATTATGGGTCAATATTAAGGTCTGATATTGCGCCTTGCGTTAGTTAACCATTGAAAGATGTCTTTGAATTTTTAAAACATTTTAGAACGCTTATTTCTTCATTTTAAGCTTCTCAGAACACTTTATTTCGCATAGGCATACATAGTAAACTTTAGGGTCACGCTGTGTACCCCCTAATTGACCTGTAATTATTTTCCGTGGTAGGGTACACTATCACCCTGTAATATAATACGTGGTCCAATTTAAAAATTTTAGGTCAATATTAAGGTCCGATACCGTGCCGTTAGTTAACATAGAAAAGAGTCTTCGAATTTCCTTGTTTTAATGCACTATATAAAATACACATAGTGTTCCTCCTAATTGACCTATAATTATTTCCTGTTGTAGGGTACACTATTACCCTGTAATATAAAACCTGGTCCAATTTAAATATTATGGTTCCATATTAAGGTCTGATATCGCGCCTTGCGTTAGTTAACCATTGAAAGATGTCTTTGAATTTTTAAAGCATTTTAGAACGCTTATTTCTTCATTTTAAGCTTCTCAGAACACTCTATTTCGCATAGGCATACATAGTAAACTTTAGGGTCACTCTGTGTACCCCCTAATTGACCTATAATTATTTCCTGTGGTAGGGTACACTATAACCCTGTAATATAATACGTGGTCCAATTTAAAAATTATAGGTCAATATTAAGGTCCGATACCGTGCCGTTAGTTAACATAGAAAAGTGTCTTCGTATTTCCTTGTTTTAACGCACTATTTAAAATATGCATAGTGTACCCCCTAATTGACCTATAATTTTTTCCTGTGGTAGGGTACACTATTACCCTGTAATATAATACCTGGTCTAATTTAAATATTATGGGTCAATATTAAGGTCTGATATTGCGCCTTGCGTTAGTTAACCATTGAAAAATGTCTTTGAATTTTTAAAGCATTTTAGAACGCTAATTTCTTCATTTTAAGCTTCTCAGAACACTCTATTTCGCATAGGCATACAGTAAAATTTAGGGTCACGCTGTGTACCCCCTAAATGACCTATAATTATTTCCTGTGGTAGGGTACACTATTACCCTGTAATATAATACGTGGTCCAATTTAAAAATTATAGGTTAATATTAAGGTCCGATAACGTGCCGTTAGTTAACATAGAAAAATGTCTATGAATTTTTAAAGCATTTTAGAACGCTTATTTCCTCATTTTAAGCTTCTCAGAACACTTTATTTCGCATAGGCATACATAGTAAACTTTACGGTCACGCTGTGTACCCCCTAATTGACCTATAATTATTTCCTGTGGTTGGGTACACTATAACCCTGTAATATAATACGTGGTCCAATTTAAAAATTATAGGTCAATATTAAGGTCCGATACCGTGCCGTTAGTTAACATAAAAAAGTGTCTTCGTATTTCCTTGTTTTAATGCACTATTTAAAATACACATAGTGTACCTCCTAATTGACCTATAATTATTTCCTGTTGTAGGGTACACTATTACCCTGTAATATAAAACCTGGTCCAATTTAAATATTATGGTTCCATATTAAGGTCTGATATCGCGCCTTGCGTTAGTTAACCATTGAAAGATGTCTTTGAATTTTTAAAGCATTTTAGAACGCTTATTTCTTCATTTTAAGCTTCTCAGAGCACTTTATTTCGCATAGGCATACATAGTAAACTTAAGGGTCACGCTGTGTACCCCGTAATTGACCTGTAATTATTTTCCGTGTTAGGGTACACTATCACCCTGTAATATAATACGTGGTCCAATTTAAAAATTATAGGTCAATATTAAGGTCCGATACCGTGCCGTTAGTTAACATAGAAAAATGTCTTTGAATTTTTAAAGCATTTTAGAACGCTTATTTCTTCATTTTAAGCTTCTCAGAACACTCTATTTCGCATAGGCATACAGTAAAATTTAGGGTCACGCTGTGTACCCCCTAAATGACCTATAATTATTTCCTGTGGTAGGGTACACTATTACCCTGTAATATAATACGTGGTCCAATTTAAAAATTATAGGTTAATATTAAGGTCCGATACCGTGCCGTTAGTTAACATAGAAAAATGTCTATGAATTTTTAAAGCATTTTAGAACGCTTATTTCCTCATTTTAAGCTTCTCAGAACACTTTATTTCGCATAGGCATACATAGTAAACTTTACGGTCACGCTGTGTACCCCCTAATTGACCTATAATTATTTCCTGTGGTTGGGTACACTATAACCCTGTAATAGAATACGTGGTCCAATTTAAAAATTTTAGGTCAATATTAAGGTCCGATACCGTGCCGTTAGTTAACATAGAAAAGTGTCTTCGAATTTCCTTGTTTTAATGCACTATTTAAAATATACATAGTGTACCCCCTAATTGACCTATAATTATTTCCTGTGGTAGGGTACACTATTACCCTGTAATATAATACCTGGTCCAATTTAAATATTATGGGTCAATATTAAGGTCTGATATTGCGCCTTGCGTTAGTTAACCATTGAAAGATGTCTTTGAATTTTTAAAGCATTTTAGAACACTTATTTCTTCATTTTAAGCTTCTCAGAACACTTTATTTCGCATAGGCATACATAGTAAACTTTAGGGTCACGCTGTGTACCCCCTAATTGACCTGTAATTATTTTCCGTGGTAGGGTACACTATCACCCTGTAATATAATACGTGGTCCAATTTAAAAATTTTAGGTCAATATTAAGGTCCGATACCGTGCCGTTAGTTAACATAGAAAAGAGTCTTCGAATTTCCTTGTTTTAATGCACTATATAAAATACACATAGTGTTCCTCCTAATTGACCTATAATTATTTCCTGTTGTAGGGTACACTATTACCCTGTAATATAAAACCTGGTCCAATTTAAATATTATGGTTCCATATTAAGGTCTGATATCGCGCCTTGCGTTAGTTAACCATTGAAAGATGTCTTTGAATTTTTAAAGCATTTTAGAACGCTTATTTCTTCATTTTAAGCTTCTCAGAACACTCTATTTCGCATAGGCATACATAGTAAACTTTAGGGTCACTCTGTGTACCCCCTAATTGACCTATAATTATTTCCTGTGGTAGGGTACACTATAACCCTGTAATATAATACGTGGTCCAATTTAAAAATTATAGGTCAATATTAAGGTCCGATACCGTGCCGTTAGTTAACATAGAAAAGTGTCTTCGTATTTCCTTGTTTTAACGCACTATTTAAAATATGCATAGTGTACCCCCTAATTGACCTATAATTATTTCCTGTGGTAGGGTACACTATTACCCTGTAATATAATACCTGGTCTAATTTAAATATTATGGGTCAATATTAAGGTCTGATATTGCGCCTTGCGTTAGTTAACCATTGAAAAATGTCTTTGAATTTTTAAAGCATTTTAGAACGCTAATTTCTTCATTTTAAGCTTCTCAGAACACTCTATTTCGCATAGGCATACAGTAAAATTTAGGGTCACGCTGTGTACCCCCTAAATGACCTATAATTATTTCCTGTGGTAGGGTACACTATTACCCTGTAATATAATACGTGGTCCAATTTAAAAATTATAGGTTAATATTAAGGTCCGATACCGTGCCGTTAGTTAACATAGAAAAATGTCTATGAATTTTTAAAGCATTTTAGAACGCTTATTTCCTCATTTTAAGCTTCTCAGAACACTTTATTTCGCATAGGCATACATAGTAAACTTTACGGTCACGCTGTGTACCCCCTAATTGACCTATAATTATTTCCTGTGGTTGGGTACACTATAACCCTGTAATATAATACGTGGTCCAATTTAAAAATTATAGGTCAATATTAAGGTCCGATACCGTGCCGTTAGTTAACATAAAAAAGTGTCTTCGTATTTCCTTGTTTTAATGCACTATTTAAAATACACATAGTGTACCTCCTAATTGACCTATAATTATTTCCTGTTGTAGGGTACACTATTACCCTGTAATATAAAACCTGGTCCAATTTAAATATTATGGTTCCATATTAAGGTCTGATATCGCGCCTTGCGTTAGTTAACCATTGAAAGATGTCTTTGAATTTTTAAAGCATTTTAGAACGCTTATTTCTTCATTTTAAGCTTCTCAGAGCACTTTATTTCGCATAGGCATACATAGTAAACTTTAGGGTCACGCTGTGTACCCCGTAATTGACCTGTAATTATTTTCCGTGTTAGGGTACACTATCACCCTGTAATATAATACGTGGTCCAATTTAAAAATTATAGGTCAATATTAAGGTCCGATACCGTGCCGTTAGTTAACATAGAAAAATGTCTTTGAATTTTTAAAGCATTTTAGAACGCTTATTTCCTCATTTTAAGCTTCTCAGAACACTTTATTTCACATAGGCATACATAGTAAACTTTAGGGTCACGCTGTGTACCCCCTAATTGACCTATAATTATTTCCTGTGGTTGGGTACACTATCACCCTGTAATATAATACGTGGTCCAATTTAAAAATTTTAGGTCAATATTAAGGTCCGATACCGTGCCGTTAGTTAACATAGAAAAGTGTCTTCGAATTTCCTTGTTTTAATGCACTATTTAAAATATACATAGTGTACCCCCTAATTGACCTATAATTATTTCCTGTGGTAGGGTACACTATTACCCTGTAATATAATACCTGGTCCAATTTAAATATTATGGGTCAATATTAAGGTCTGATATTGCGCCTTGCGTTAGTTAACCATTGAAAGATGTCTTTGAATTTTTAAAGCATTTTAGAACGCTTATTTCTTCATTTTAAGCTTCTCAGAACACTTTATTTCGCATAGGCATACATAGTAAACTTTAGGGTCACGCTGTGTACCCCCTAATTGACCTGTAATTATTTTCCGTGGTAGGGTACACTATCACCCTGTAATATAATACGTGGTCCAATTTAAAAATTTTAGGTCATTATTAAGGTCCGATACCGTGCCGTTAGTTAACATAGAAAAGAGTCTTCGAATTTCCTTGTTTTAATGCACTATATAAAATACAAATAGTGTTCCTCCTAATTGACCTATAATTATTTCCTGTTGTAGGGTACACTATTACCCTGTAATATAAAGCCTGGTCCAATTTAAATATTATGGTTCCATATTAAGGTCTGATATCGCGACTTGCGTTAGTTAACCATTGAAAGATGTCTTTGAATTTTTAAAGCATTTTAGAACGCTTATTTCTTCATTTTAAGCTTCTCAGAACACTTTATTTCGCATAGGCATACATAGTAAACTTTAGGGTCACTCTGTGTACCCCCTAATTGACCTATAATTATTTCCTGTGGTAGGGTACACTATAACCCTGTAATATAATACGTGGTCCAATTTAAAAATTATAGGTCAATATTAAGGTCCGACACCGTGCCGTTAGTTAACATAGAAAAGTGTCTTCGTATTTCCTTGTTTTAATGCACTATTTAAAATATGCATAGTGTACAATAATTATAGGTCAATTGACCTATAATTATTTCCTGTGGTAGGGTACACTATTACCCTGTAATATAATACCTGGTCTAATTTAAATATTATGGGTCAATATTAAGGTCTGATATTGCGCCTTGCGTTAGTTAACCATTGAAAAATGTCTTTGAATTTTTAAAGCATTTTAGAACGCTAATTTCTTCATTTTAAGCTTCTCAGAACACTCTATTTCGCATAGGCATACAGTAAAATTTAGGGTCACGCTGTGTACCCCCTAAATGACCTATAATTATTTCCTGTGGTAGGGTACACTATTACCCTGTAATATAATACGTGGTCCAATTTAAAAATTATAGGTTAATATTAAGGTCCGATACCGTGCCGTTAGTTAACATAGAAAAATGTCTTTGAATTTTTAAAGCATTTTAGAACGCTTATTTCCTCATTTTAAGCTTCTCAGAACACTTTATTTCGCATAGGCATACATAGTAAACTTTAGGGTCACGCTGTGTACCCCCTAATTGACCTATAATTATTTCCTGTGGTTGGGTACACTATAACCCTGTAATATAATACGTGGTCCAATTTAAAAATTATAGGTCAATATTAAGGTCCGATACCGTGCCGTTAGTTAACATAGAAAAATGTCTTTGAATTTTTAAAGCATTTTAGAACGCTTATTTCCTCATTTTAAGCTTCTCAGAACACTTTATTTCGCATAGGCATACATAGTAAACTTTAGGGTCACGCTGTGTACCCCCTAATTGACCTATAATTATTTCCTGTGGTTGGGTACACTATAACCCTGTAATATAATACGTGGTCCAATTTAAAAATTATAGGTCAATATTAAGGTCCGATACCGTGCCGTTAGTTAACATAGAAAAGTGTCTTCGAATTTCCTTGTTTTAATGCACTATTTAAAATATACATAGTGTACCCCCTAATTGACCTATAATTATTTCCTGTGGTAGGGTACACTATTATACTGTAATATAATACCTGGTCTAATATAAATATTATATGTCAATATTAAGGTCTGATATTGCGCCTTGCGTTAGTTAACCATTGAAAGATGTCTTTGAATTTTTAAAGCATTTTAGAACGCTTATTTCTTCATTTTAAGCTTCTCAGAACACTTTATTTCGCATAGGCATACATAGTAAACTTTAGGGTCACGCTGTGTACCCCCTAATTGATCTATAATTCTTTTCCGTGGTAGGGTACACTATCACCCTGTAATATAATACGTGGTCCAATTTAAAAATTTTAGGTCAATATTAAGGTCCGATACCGTGCCGTTAGTTAACATAGAAAAGTGTCTTCGAATTTCCTTGTTTTAATGCACTATTTAAAATATACATAGTGTACCCCCTAATTGACCTATAATTATTTCCTGTGGTAGGGTACACTATTACCCTGTAATATAATACCTGGTCCAATTTAAAAATTATAGGTCAATATTAAGGTCCGATACCGTACCGTTAGTTAACATAGAAAAATGTCTTTGAATTTTTAAAGCATTTTAGAACGCTTATTTCCTCATTTTAAGCTTCTCAGAACACTTTATTTTGCATAGGAATACATAGTAAACTTTAGGGTCACGCTGTGTACCCCCTAATTGACCTATAATTATTTCCTGCTGTAGGGTACACTATTAACCTGAAATATAATACCTGGTCCAATTTAAATATTATGGGTCAATATTAAGGTCTGATATCGCGCCTTGCGTTGATTAACCATTGAAAGATGTCTTTGAATTTTTAAAGCATTTTAGAACGCTTATTTCTTCATTTTAAGCTTCTCAAAACATTTTATTTCGCATAGGCATACATAGTAAAATTTAGGGTCACGCTGTGTACCCCCTAAATGACCTATAATTATTTCCTGAGGTAGGGTACACTATTACCCTGTAATATAATACGTGGTCCAATTTAAAAATTATAGGTCAATATTAAGGTCCGATACCGTGCCGTTAGTTAACATAGAAAAATGTCTTTGAATTTTTAAAGCATTTTAGAACGCTTATTTCCTCATTTTAAGCTTCTCAGAACACTTTATTTCGCATAGGCATACATAGTAAACTTTAGGGTCACGCTGTGTACCATCTAATTGACCTATAATTATTTCCTGCGGTAGGGTACACTATTACCCTGTAATATAATACCTGGTCCAATTTAAATATTATGGGTCAATATTAAGGTCTGATATTGCGCCTTGCGTTAGTTAAGCATTGAAAGATGTCTTTGAATTTTTAAAGCATTTTAGAACGCTTATTTCTTCATTTTAAGCTTCTCAGAACACTCTATTTCGCATAGGCATACATAGTAAACTTTAGGGTCACGCTGTGTACCCCCTAATTGACCTATAATTATTTCCTGTTGTAGGATACACTATTACCCTGTAATATAATACCTGGTTCAATTTAAATATTATGGTTCCATATTAAGGTCTGATATCGCGCCTTGAGTTAGTTAACCATTGAAAGATGTCTTTGAATTTTTAAAGCATTTTAGAACGCTTATTTCTTCATTTTAAGCTTCTCAGAACACTTTATTTCGCATAGGCATACATAGTAAACTTTAGGGTCACGCTGTGTACCCCCTAATTGACCTGTAATTATTTTCCGTGGTAGGGTACACTATCACCCTGTAATATAATACGTGGTCCAATTTAAAAATTTTATGTCAATATTAAGGTCCGATACCGTGCCGTTAGTTAACATAGAAAAGAGTCTTCGAATTTCCTTGTTTTAATGCACTATTTAAAATACACATAGTGTACCCCCTAATTGACCTATAATTATTTCCTGTTGTAGGGTACACTATTACCCTGTAATATAATACCTGGTCCAATTTTAATATTATGGTTCCATATTAAGGTCTGATATCGCGCCTTGCGTTAGTTAACCATTGAAAGATGTCTTTGAATTTTTAAAGCATTTTAGAACGCTTATTTCTTTATTTTAAGCTTCTGAGAACACTCTATTTCGCATAGGCATACATAGTAAAATTTAGGGTCACGCTGTGTACCCCCTAAATGACCTATAATTATTTCCTGTGGTAGGGTACACTATTACCCTGTAATATAATACGTGGTCCAATTTAAAAATTATAGGTCAATATTAAGGTCCGATACCGTGCCGTTAGTTAACATAGAAAAATGTCTTTGAATTTTTAAAGCATTTTAGAACGCTTATTTCCTAATTTTAAGCTTCTCAGAACACTTTATTTCGCATAGGCATACATAGTAAACTTTAGGGTCACGCTGTGTACCATCTAATTGACCTATAATTATTTCCTGCGGTAGGGTACACTATTACCCTGTAATATAATACCTTTTCCAATTTAAATAATGGGTCAATATTAAGGTCTGATATTGCGCCTTGCGTTAGTTAAGCATTGAAAGATGTCTTTGAATTTTTAAAGCATTTTAGAACGCTTATTTCCTCATTTTAAGCTTCTCAGAACACTTTATTTCGCATAGGCATACATAATAAACTTTAGGGTCACGCTGTGTACCATCTAATTGACCTATAATTATTTTCTGTGGTAGGATACACTATTACCCTGTAATATAATACCTGGTCCAATTTAAATATTATGGTTCCATATTAAGGTCTGATATAGCGCCTTGAGTTAGTTAACCATTGAAAGATGTCTTTGAATTTTTAAAGCATTTTAGAACGCTTATTTCTTCATTTTAAGCTTCTCAGAACACTTTATTTCGCATAGGCATACATAGTAAACTTTAGGGTCACGCTGTGTACCATCTAATTGACCTATAATTATTTCTTGCGGTAGTGTACACTATTACCCTGTAATATAATACCTGGTCCAATTTAAATATTATAGGTCAATATTAAGGTCTGATATTGCGCCTTGCGTTAGTTAAGCATTGAAAGATGTCTTTGAATTTTAAAAGCATTTTAGAACGCTTATTTCCTCATTTTAAGCTTCTCAGAACACTTTATTTCGCATAGGCATACATAGTAAACTTTAGGGTCACGCTGTGTACCATCTAATTGACCTATAATTATTTTCTGTGGTAGGGTACACTATTACCCTGTAATATAATACCTGGTCCAATTTAAATATTATGGGTTAATATTAAGGTCTGATATTGCGCCTTGCGTTAGTTAACCATTGAAAGATGTCTTTGAATTTTTAAAGCATTTTAGAACGCTTATTTCTTCATTTTAAGCTTCTCAGAACACTCTATTTCGCATAGGCATACATAGTAAACTTTAGGGTCACGCTGTGTGCCCCCTAATTGACCTATAATTATTTCCTGTTGTAGGATACACTATTACCCTGTAATATAATACCTGGTCCAATTTAAATATTATGGTTCCATATTAAGGTCTGATATTGCGCCTTGAGTTAGTTAACCATTGAAAGATGTCTTTGAATTTTTAAAGCATTTTAGAACGCTTATTTCTTCATTTTAAGCTTCTCAGAACACTTTATTTCGCATAGGCATACATAGTAAACTTTAGGGTCACGCTGTGTACCCCCTAATTGACCTGTAATTATTTTCCGTGGTAGGGTACACTATCACCCTGTAATATAATACGTGGTCCAATTTAAAAATTTTATGTCAATATTAAGGTCCGATACCGTGCCGTTAGTTAACATAGAAAAGAGTCTTCGAATTTCCTTGTTTTAATGCACTATTTAAAATACACATAGTGTACCCCCTAATTGACCTATAATTATTTCCTGTTGTAGGGTACACTATTACCCTGTAATATAATACCTGGTCCAATTTAAATATTATGGTTCCATATTAAGGTCTGATATCGCGCCTTGCGTTAGTTAACCATTGAAAGATGTCTTTGAATTTTTAAAGCATTTTAGAACGCTTATTTCTTTATTTTAAGCTTCTCAGAACACTCTATTTCGCATAGGCATACATAGTAAACTTTAGGGTCACGCTGTGTACCCCCTAATTGACATATAATTATTTCCTGTGGTAGGGAACACTATAACACTGTAATATAATACGTGGTCCAATTTAAAAATTATAGGTCAATATTAAGGTCCGATACCGTGCCGTTAGTTAACATAGAAAAGTGTCATCGAATTTCCTTGTTTTAATGCACTATTTAAAATATACATAGTGTACCCCCTAATTGACCTATAATTATTTCCTGTGGTAGGGTACACTATTACCCTGTAATATAATACCTGGTCCAATTTAAATATTATAGGTCAATATTAAGGTCTGATATTGCGCTTTGCGTTAGTTAACCATTGAAAGATGTCTTTATATTTTTAAAGCATTTTAGAACGCTTATTTCTTCATTTTAAGCTTCTCAGAACACTTTATTTCGCATAGGCATACATAGTAAACTTTAGGGTCACTCTGTGTACCCCCTAATTGACCTATAATTATTTCCTGTGGTAGGGTACACTATAACTCTGTAATATAATACGTGGTCCAATTTAAAAATTATAGGTCAATATTAAGGTCCGATACCGTACCGTTAGTTAACATAGAAAAATGTCTTTGAATTTTTAAAGCATTTTAGAACGCTTATTTCCTCATTTTAAGCTTCTCAGAACACTTTATTTTGCATAGGCATACATAGTAAACTTTAGGGTCACGCTGTGTACCATCTAATTGACCTATAATTATTTCCTGTGGTAGTGTACACTATTTCTCTGTAATATAATACCTGGTCCAATTTAAATATTATGGGTCAATATTAAGGTCTGATATTGCGCCTTGCGTTAGTTAACCATTGAAAGATGTCTTTGAATTTTTAAAGCATTTTAGAACGCTTATTTCTTCATTTTAAGCTTCTCAAAACATTTTTATTTCGCATAGGCATACATAGTAAAATTTAGGGTCACGCTGTGTACCCCCTAAATGACCTATAATTATTTCCTGTGGTAGGGTACACTATTACCTTGTAATATAATACGTGGTCCAATTTAAAAATTATAGGTCAATATTAAGGTCCGATACCGTGCCGTTAGTTGACATAGAAAAATGTCTTTGAATTTTTAAAGCATTTTAGAACGCTTATTTCCTCATTTTAAGCTTCTCAGAACACTTTATTTCGCATAGGCATACATAGTAAACTTTAGGGTCACGCTGTGTACCATCTAATTGACCTATAATTATTACCAGCGGTAGGGTACACTATTACCCTGTAATATAATACCTGGTCCAATTTAAATATTATGGGTCAATATTAAGGTCTGATATTGCACCTTGCGTTAGTTAAGCATTGAAAGAGGTCTTTGAATTTTTAAAGCATTTTAGAACGCTTATTTCCTCATTTTAAGCTTCTCAGAACACTTTATTTCGCATAGGCACACATAATAAAGTTTAGGGTCACGCTGTGTACCATCTAATTGACCTATAATTATTTTCTGTGGTAGGGTACACTATTACCCTGTAATATAATACCTGGTCCAATTTAAATATTATGGGTCAATATTAAATTCTGATATTGCGCCTTGCGTTAGTTAACCATTGAAAGATGTCTTTGAATTTTTAAAGCATTTTAGAACGCTTATTTCTTCATTTAAAGCTTCTCAAAACATTTTATTTCGCATAGGCATACATAGTAAAATTTAGGGTCACGCTGTGTACCCCCTAAATGACCTATAATTATTTCCTGCGGTAGGGTACACTATTACCCTGTAATATAATACGTGGTCCAATTTAAAAATTATAGGTCAATATTAAGGTCCGATACCGTGCCGTTAGTTGACATAGAAAAATGTCTTTGAATTTTTAAAGCATTTTAGAACACTTATTTCCTCATTTTAAGCTTCTCAGAACACTTTATTTCGCATAGGCATACATAGTAATCTTTAGGGTCACGCTGTGTACCCGCTAATTGACCTGTAATTATTTTCCGTGGTAGGGTACACTATCACACTGTAATATAATACGTGGTCCAATTTAAAAATTTTATGTCAATATTAAGGTCCGATACCGTGCCGTTAGTTAACATAGAAAAGAGTCTTCGAATTTCCTTGTTTTAATGCACTATTTAAAATACACATAGTGTACCCCCTAATTGACCTATAATTATTTCCTGTTGTAGGGTACACTATTACCCTGTAATATAATACCTGGTCCAATTTAAATATTATGGTTCCATATTAAGGTCTGATATCGCGCCTTGCGTTAGTTAACCATTGAAAGATGTCTTTGAATTTTTAAAGCATTTTAGAACGCTTATTTCTTTATTTTAAGCTTCTCAGAACACTTTATTTCGCATAGGCATACATAGTAAACTTTAGGGTCACGCTGTGTACCATCTAATTGACCTATAATTATTTCCTGCGGTAGGGTACACTATTACCCTGTAATATAATACCTTTTCCAATTTAAATAATGGGTCAATATTAAGGTCTGATATTGCGCCTTGCGTTAGTTAAGCATTGAAAGATGTCTTTGAATTTTTAAAGCATTTTAGAACGCTTATTTCCTCATTTTAAGCTTCTCAGAACACTTTATTTCGCATAGGCATACATAGTAAACTTTAGGGTCACGCTGTGTACCATCTAATTGACCTATAATTATTTTCTGTGGTAGGATACACTATTACCCTGTAATATAATACCTGGTCCAATTTAAATATTATGGTTCCATATTAAGGTCTGATATAGCGCCTTGAGTTAGTTAACCATTGAAAGATGTCTTTGAATTTTTAAAGCATTTTAGAACGCTTATTTCTTCATTTTAAGCTTCTCAGAACACTTTATTTCGCATAGGCATACATAGTAAACTTTAGGGTCACGCTGTGTACCATCTAATTGACCTATAATTATTTCCTGCGGTAGGGTACACTATTACCCTGTAATATAATACCTGGTCCAATTTAAATATTATAGGTCAATATTAAGGTCTGATATTGCGCCTTGCGTTAGTTAAGCATTGAAAGATGTCTTTGAATTTTAAAAGCATTTTAGAACGCTTATTTCCTCATTTTAAGCTTCTCAGAACACTTTATTTCGCATAGGCATACATAGTAAACTTTAGGGTCACGCTGTGTACCATCTAATTGACCTATAATTATTTTCTGTGGTAGGGTACACTATTACCCTGTAATATAATACCTGGTCCAATTTAAATATTATGGGTTAATATTAAGGTCTGATATTGCGCCTTGCGTTAGTTAACCATTGAAAGATGTCTTTGAATTTTTAAAGCATTTTAGAACGCTTATTTCTTCATTTTAAGCTTCTCAGAACACTCTATTTCGCATAGGCATACATAGTAAACTTTAGGGTCACGCTGTGTGCCCCCTAATTGACCTATAATTATTTCCTGTTGTAGGATACACTATTACCCTGTAATATAATACCTGGTCCAATTTAAATATTATGGTTCCATATTAAGGTCTGATATCGCGCCTTGCGTTAGTTAACCATTGAAAGATGTCTTTGAATTTTTAAAGCATTTTAGAACGCTTATTTCTTTATTTTAAGCTTCTCAGAACACTCTATTTCGCATAGGCATACATAGTAAACTTTAGGGTCACGCTGTGTACCCCCTAATTGACATATAATTATTTCCTGTGGTAGGGAACACTATAACACTGTAATATAATACGTGGTCCAATTTAAAAATTGTAGGTCAATATTAAGGTCCGATACCGTGCCGTTAGTTAACATAGAAAAGTGTCATCGAATTTCCTTGTTTTAATGCACTATTTAAAATATACATAGTGTACCCCCTAATTGACCTATAATTATTTCCTGTGGTAGGGTACACTATTACCCTGTAATATAATACCTGGTCCAATTTAAATATTATAGGTCAATATTAAGGTCTGATATTGCGCTTTGCGTTAGTTAACCATTGAAAGATGTCTTTATATTTTTAAAGCATTTTAGAACGCTTATTTCTTCATTTTAAGCTTCTCAGAACACTTTATTTCGCATAGGCATACATAGTAAACTTTAGGGTCACTCTGTGTACCCCCTAATTGACCTATAATTATTTTCTGTGGTAGGGTACACTATAACTCTGTAATATAATACGTGGTCCAATTTAAAAATTATAGGTCAATATTAAGGTCCGATACCGTAACGTTAGTTAACATAGAAAAATGTCTTTGAATTTTTAAAGCATTTTAGAACGATTATTTCCTCATTTTAAGCTTCTCAGAACACTTTATTTTGCATAGGCATACATAGTAAACTTTAGGGTCACGCTGTGTACCATCTAATTGACCTATAATTATTTCCTGTGGTAGTGTACACTATTTCCCTGAAATATAATACCTGGTCCAATTTAAATATTATGGGTCAATATTAAGGTCTGATATTGCGCCTTGCGTTAGTTAACCATTGAAAGATGTCTTTGAATTTTTAAAGCATTTTAGAACGCTTATTTCTTCATTTTAAGCTTCTCAAAACATTTTTATTTCGCATAGGCATACATAGTAAAATTTAGGGTCACGCTGTGTACCCCCTAAATGACCTATAATTATTTCCTGTGGTAGGGTACACTATTACCTTGTAATATAATACGTGGTCCAATTTAAAAATTATAGGTCAATATTAAGGTCCGATACCGTGCCGTTAGTTGACATAGAAAAATGTCTTTGAATTTTTAAAGCATTTTAGAACGCTTATTTCCTCATTTTAAGCTTCTCAGAACACTTTATTTCGCATAGGCATACATAGTAAACTTTAGGGTCACGCTGTGTACCATCTAATTGACCTATAATTATTTCCTGCGGTAGGGTACACTATTACCCTGTAATATAATACCTGGTCCAATTTAAATATTATGGTTCCATATTAAGGTCTGATATCGCGCCTTGCGTTAGTTAACCATTGAAAGATGTCTTTGAATTTTTAAAGCATTTTAGAACGCTTATTTCCTCATTTTAAGCTTCTCAGAACACTTTATTTCGCATAGGCATACATAGTAAAGTTTAGGGTCACGCTGTGTACCATCTAATTGACCTATAATTATTTTCTGTGGTAGGGTACACTATTACCCTGTAATATAATACCTGGTCCAATTTAAATATTATGAGTCAATATTAAATTCTGATATTGCGCCTTGCGTTAGTTAACCATTGAAAGATGTCTTTGAATTTTTAAAGCATTTTAGAACGCTTATTTCTTCATTTAAAGCTTCTCAAAACATTTTATTTCGCATAGGCATACATAGTAAAATTTAGGGTCACGCTGTGTACCCCCTAAATGACCTATAATTATTTCCTGCGGTAGGGTACACTATTACCCTGTAATATAATACGTGGTCCAATTTAAAAATTATAGGTCAATATTAAGGTCCGATACCGTGCCGTTAGTTGACATAGAAAAGAGTCTTCGAATTTCCTTGTTTTAATGCACTATTTAAAATACACATAGTGTACCCCCTAATTGACCTATAATTATTTCCTGTAGTAGGGTACACTATTACCCTGTAATATAATACCTGGTCCAATTTAAATATTATGGTTCCATATTAAGGTCTGATATCGCGCCTTGCGTTAGTTAACCATTGAAAGATGTCTTTGAATTTTTAAAGCATTTTAGAACGTTTATTTCTTTATTTTAAGCTTCGCAGAACACTCTATTTCGCATAGGCATACATAGTAAACTTTAGGATCACGCTGTGTACCCCCTAATTGACATATAATTATTTCCTGTGGTAGGGTACACTATAACCCTGTAATATAATACGTGGTCCAATTTAAAAATTATAGGTCAATATTAAGGTCCGATACCGTGCCGTTAGTTAACATAGAAAAGTGTCTTCGAATTTCCTTGTTTTAATGCACTATTTAAAATATACATAGTGTACCCCCTAATTGACCTATAATTATTTGCTGTGGAAGGGTACACTATTACCCTGTAATATAATACCTGGTCCAATTTAAATATTATGGGTCAATATTAAGGTCTGATATTGCGCCTTGCGTTAGTTAACCATTGAAAGATGTCTTTGAATTTTTAAAGCATTTTAGAACACTTATTTCTTCATTTTAAGCTTCTTAGAACACTTTATTTCGCATAGGCATACATAGTAAACTTTAGGGTCACTCTGTGTACCCCCTAATTGACCTATAATTATTTCCTGTGGTAGGGTACACTATAACCCTGTAATATAATACTTGGTCCAGTTTAAAAATTATAGGTCAATATTAAGGTCCGATACCGTACCGTTAGTTAACATAGAAAAATGTCTTTGAATTTTTAATGCATTTTAGAACGCTTATTTCCTCATTTTAAGCTTCTCAGAACACTTTATTTTGCATAGGAATACATAGGAAACTTTAGGGTCACGCTGTGTACCCCCTAATTGACCTATAATTATTTCCTGCTGTAGGGTACACTATTACCCTGTAATATAATACCTGGTCCAATTTAAATATTATGGGTCAATATTAAGGTCTGATATCGCGCCTTGCGTTGATTAACCATTGAAAGATGTCTTTGAATTTTTAAAGCATTTTAGAACGCTTATTTCTTCATTTTAAGCTTCTCAAAACATTTTATTTCGCATAGGCATACATAGTAAAATTTAGGGTCACGCTGTGTACCCCCTAAATGACCTATAAAAATTTCCTGTGGAAGGGTACACTTTTACCCTGTAATATAATACGTGGTCCAATTTAAAAATTATAGGTCAATATTAAGGTCCGATACCGTGCCGTTAGTTAACATAGAAAAGTTTCTTCGAATTTCCTTGTTTTAATGCACTATTTAAAATATACATAGTGTACCCCCTAATTGACCTATAATTATTTCCTGTGGTAGGGTACACTATTACCCTGTAATATAGTACCTGGTCCAATTTAAATATTATGGGTCAATATTAAGGTCTGATATTGCGCCTTGCGTTAGTTAACCATTGAAAGATGTCTTTGAATTTTTAAAGCATTTTAGAACGCTTATTTCTTCATTTTAAGCTTCTCAAAACACTTTATTTCGCATAGGCATACATAGTAAACTTTAGGGTCACTCTGTGTACCCCCTAATTGACCTATAATTATTTCCAGTGGTAGGGTACACCCTGTAATATAATACGTGGTCCAGTTTAAAAATTATAGGTCAATATTAAGGTCCGATACCGTACCGTTAGTTAACATAGAAAAATGTCTTTGAATTTTTAAAGCATTTTAGAACGCTTATTTCCTCATTTTAAGCTTCTCAGAACACTTTATTTTGCTTAGGAATACATAGTAAAATTTTAATGGTCACGCTGTGTACCCCCTAATTGACCTATAATTATTTCCTGCAGTAGGGTACACTATTACCCTGTAATATAATAAATGGTCCAATTTAAATATTATGGGTCAATATTAAGGTCTGATATCGCGCCTTGCGTTGATTAACCATTGAAAGATGTCTTTGAATTTTTAAAGCATTTTAGAACGCTTATTTCTTCATTTTAAGCTTCTCAAAACATTTTATTTCGCATAGGCATACATAGTAAAATTTTAATGGTCACGCTGTGTACCCCCTAAATGACCTATAATTATTTCCTGTGTTAGGGTACGCTATTACCCTGTAATATAATACGTGGTCCAATTTAAAAATTATAGGTCAGTATTAAGGTCCGATACCGTGCCGTTAGTTAACATAGAAAAATGTCTTTCAATTTTTAAAGCATTTTAGAACGCTTATTTCCTCATTTTAAGCTTCTCAGAACACTTTATTTTGCATAGGCATACATAGTAAACTTTAGGGTCACGCTGTGTACCATCTAATTGACCTATAATTATTTCCTGTGGTAGGGTACACTATTACCCTGTAATATAATACCTGGTCCAATTTAAATATTATGGGTCAATATTAAGGTCTGATATTGCGCCTTGCGTTAGTTAACCATTGAATTTTTAAAGCATTTTAGAACGCTTATTTCTTCATTTTAAGCTTCTCAGAACACTCTATTTCGCATAGGCATAAATAGTAAACTTTAGGGTCACGCTGTGTACCTCCTAATTGACCTATATTTATTTCCTGTTGTAGGGTACACTATTACCCTGTAATATAATACCTGGTCCAATTTAAATATTATGGTTCCATATTAAGGTCTGATATCGCGCCTTGTGTTAGTTAACCATTGAAAGATGTCTTTGAATTTTTAAAGCATTTTAGAACGCTTATTTCTTTATTTTAAGCTTCTCAGAACACTCTATTTCGCATAGGCATACATAGTAAACTTTAGGGTCACGCTGTGTACCCCCTCATTGACATATAATTATTTCCTGTGGTAGGGTACACTATAACCCTGTAATATAATACGTGGTCCAATTTAAAAATTATAGGTCAATATTAAGGTCCGATACCGTGCCGTTAGTTAACATAGAAAAGTGTCTTCGAATTTCCTTGTTTTAATGCACTATTTAAAATATACATAGTGTACCCCCTAATTGACCTATAATTATTTCCTGTGGTAGGGTACACTATTACCCTGTAATATAATACCTGGTCCAATTTAAATATTATGGGTCAATATTAAGGTCTGATATTGCGCCTTGCGTTAGTTAACCATTGAAAGATGTCTTTGAATTTTTAAAGCATTTTAGAACGCTTATTTCTTCATTTTAAGCTTCTCAGAACACTCTATTTCGCATAGGAATACATAGTAAACTTTAGGGTCACGCTGTGTACCCCCTAATTGACCTATAATTATTTCCTGCTGTAGGGTACACTATTACCCTGTAATATAATACCTGGTCCAATTTAAATATTATGGGTCAATATTAAGGTCTGATATCGCGCCTTGCGTTGATTAACCATTGAAAGATGTCTTTGAATTTTTAAAGCATTTTAGAACGCTTATTTCTTCATTTTAAGCTTCTCAAAACATTTTATTTCGCATAGGCGTACATAGTAAAATTTAGGGTCACGCTGTGTACCCCCTAAATGACCTATAATTATTTCCTGTGGTAGGGTACACTATTACCCTGTAATATAATACGTGGTCCAATTTAAAAATTATAGGTCAATATTAAGGTCCGATACCGTGCCGTTAGTTAACATAGAAAAATGTCTTTGAATTCTTAAAGCATTTTAGAACATTTATTTCCTCATTTTAAGCTTCTCAGAACACTTTATTTTGCTTAGGCATACATAGTAAACTTTAGGGTCACGCTGTGTACCATCTAATTGACCTATAATTATTTCCTGTGGTAGGGTACACTATTACCCTGTAATATAATACCTGGTCCAATTTAAATATTATGGGTCAATATTAAGGTCTGATATTGCGCCTTGCGTTAGTTAACCATTGAAAGATGTCTTTGAATTTTTAAAGCATTTTAGAACACTTATTTCTTCATTTTAAGCTTCTCAGAACACTCTATTTCGCATAGGCATACATAGTAAACTTTAGGGTCACGCTGTGTACCCCCTAATTGACCTATAATTATTTCCTGTTGTAGGGTAAACTATTACCCTGTAATATAATACCTGGTCGAATTTAAATATTATGGTTCCATATTAAGGTCTGATATCGCGCCTTGCGTTAGTTAACCATTGAAAGATTTCTTTGAATTTTTAAAGCATTTTAGAACGCTTAATTCTTCATTTTAAGCTTCTCAGAACACTCTATTTCGCATAGGCATACATAGTAAACTTTAGGGTCACGCTGTGTACCCCCTAATTGACATATAATTATTTCCTGTATTAGGGTACACTATAACCCTGTAATATAATACGTGGTCCAATTTAAAAATTATAGGTCAATATTAAGGTCCGATACCGTGCCGTTAGTTAACATAGAAAAATGTCTTTGAATTTTTAAAGCATTTTAGAACTCTTATTTCCTCATTTTAAGCTTCTCAGAACACTTTATTTCGCATAGGCATACATAGTAAACTTTAGGGTCACGCTGTGTACCCCCTAATTGACATATAATTATTTCCTGTATTAGGGTACACTATAACCCTGTAATATAATACGTTGTCCAATTTAAAAATTATAGGTCAATATTAAGGTCCGATACCGTGCCGTTAGTTAACATAGAAAAATGTCTTTGAATTTTTAAAGCATTTTAGAACTCTTATTTCCTCATTTTAAGCTTCTCAGAACACTTTATTTCGCATAGGCATACATAGTAAACTTTAGGGTCACGCTGTGTACCCCCTAATTGACGTATAATTATTTCCTGTGGTAGAGTACACTATTACCCTGTAATATAATACCTGGTCCAATTTAAATATTATGGGTCAATATTAAGGTCTGATATTGCGCCTTGCGTTAGTTAACTATTGAAAGATGTCTTTGAATTTTTAAAGCATTTTAGAACGCTTATTTCTTCATTTTAAGCTTCTCAGAACACTTTATTTCGCATAGGCATACATAGTAAACTTTAGGGTCACTCTGTGTACCCCCTAATTGACCTATTATTATTTCCTGTGGTAGGGTACACTATAACCCTGTAATATAATACGTGGTCCAATTTAAAAATTATAAGTCAATATTAAGGTCCGATACCGTGCCGTTAGTTAACATAGAAAAGTGTCTTCGAATTTCCTTGTTTTAATGCACTATTTAAAATATACATAGTGTACCCCCTAATTGACCTATAATTATTTCCTGTGGTAGGGTACACTATTACCCTGTAATATAATACATGGTCCAATTTAAATATTATGGGTCAATATTAAGGTCTGATATTGCGCCTTGCGTTAGTTAACCATTGAAAGATGTCTTTGAATTTTTAAAGCATTTTAGAATGCTTATTTCTTTATTTTAAGCTTCTCAGAACACTCTATTTCGCATAGGCATACATAGTAAACTTTAGGGTCACGTTGTGTACCCCCTAATTGACATATAATTATTTCCTGTAGTAGAGTACACTATAACCCTGTAATATAATACGTTGTCCGATTTAAAAATTATAGGTCAATATTAAGGTCCGATACCGTGCCGTTAGTTAACATAGAAAAATGTCTTTGAATTTTTAAAGCATTTTAGAACTCTTATTTCCTCATTTTAAGCTTCTCAGAACACTTTATTTCGCATAGACATAGATAGTAAACTTTAGGGTCACGCTGTGTACCCCCTAATTGACCTATAATTATTTCCTGTGGTAGGGTACACTATAACCCTGTAATATAATACGTGGTCCAATTTAAAAATTATAGGTCCATATTAAGGTCCGATACCGTACCGTTAGTTAACATAGAAAAATGTCTTTTAAATTTTTAAAGCATTTTAGAACGCTTATTTCCTCATTTTAAGCTTCTCAGAACACTTTATTTTGCATAGGAATACATAGTAAACTTTAGGGTCACACTGTGTACCCCCTAATTGACCTATAATTATTTTCCGTGGCATGGTACACTATAACCCTGTAATATAATACGTGGTCCAATTTAAAAATTATAGGTCAATATTAAGGTCCGATACCGTGCCGTTAGTTAACATAGAAAAGTGTCTTCGAATTTCCTTGTTTTAATGCACTATTTAAAATATACATAGTGTACCCCCTAATTGACCTATAATTATTTCCTGTGGTAGGGTACACTATTACCCTGTAATATAATACATGGTCCAATTTAAATATTATGGGTCAATATTAAGGTCTGATATTGCGCCTTGCGTTAGTTAACCATTGAAAGATGTCTTTGAATTTTTAAAGCATTTTAGAATGCTTATTTCTTTATTTTAAGCTTCTCAGAACACTCTATTTCGCATAGGCATACATAGTAAACTTTAGGGTCACGTTGTGTACCCCCTAATTGACATATAATTATTTCCTGTAGTAGAGTACACTATAACCCTGTAATATAATACGTTGTCCGATTTAAAAATTATAGGTCAATATTAAGGTCCGATACCGTGCCGTTAGTCAACATAGAAAAATGTCTTTGAATTTTTAAAGCAATTTAGAACTCTTATTTCCTCATTTTAAGCTTCTCAGAACACTTTATTTCGCATAGACATACATAGTAAACTTTAGGGTCACGCTGTGTACCCCCTAATTGACCTATAATTATTTCCTGTGGTAGGGTACACTATAACCCTGTAATATAATACGTGGTCCAATTTAAAAATTATAGGTCCATATTAAGGTCCGATACCGTACCGTTAGTTAACATAGAAAAATGTCTTTTAAATTTTTAAAGCATTTTAGAACGCTTATTTCCTCATTTTAAGCTTCTCAGAACACTTTATTTTGCATAGGAATACATAGTAAACTTTAGGGTCACACTGTGTACCCCTTAATTGACCTATAATTATTTTCCGTGGTATGGTACACTATAACCCTGTAATATAATACGTGGTCCAATTTAAAAATTATAGGTCAATATTAAGGTCCGATACCGTGCCGTTAGTTAACATAGAAAAGTGTCTTCGAATTTCCTTGTTTTAACGCACTATTTAAAATATACATAGTGTACCCCCTAATTGACCTATAATTATTTCCTGTGGTAGGGTACACTATTACCCTGTAATATAATACATGGTCCAATTTAAATATTATGGGTCAATATTAAGGTCTGATATTGCGCCTTGCGTTAGTTAACCATTGAAAGATGTCTTTGAATTTTTAAAGCATTTTAGAATGCTTATTTCTTTATTTTAAGCTTCTCAGAACACTCTATTTCGCATAGGCATACATAGTAAACTTTAGGGTCACGTTGTGTACCCCCTAATTGACATATAATTATTTCCTGTAGTAGAGTACACTATAACCCTGTAATATAATACGTTTTCCGATTTAAAAATTATAGGTCAATATTAAGGTCCGATACCGTGCCGTTAGTTAACATAGAAAAATGTCTTTGAATTTTTAAAGCATTTTAGAACTCTTATTTCCTCATTTTAAGCTTCTCAGAACACTTTATTTCGCATAGACATACATAGTAAACTTTAGGGTCACGCTGTGTACCCCCTAATTGACCTATAATTATTTCCTGTGGTAGGGTACACTATAACCCTGTAATATAATACGTGGTCCAATTTAAAAATTATAGGTCCATATTAAGGTCCGATACCGTACCGTTAGTTAACATAGAAAAATGTCTTTTAAATTTTTAAAGCATTTTAGAACGCTTATTTCCTCATTTTAAGCTTCTCAGAACACTTTATTTTGCATAGGAATACATAGTAAACTTTAGGGTCACACTGTGTACCCCCTAATTGACCTATAATTATTTTCCGTGGTATGGTACACTATAACCCTGTAATATAATACGTGGTCCAATTTAAAAATTATAGGTCAATATTAAGGTCCGATACCGTGCGTTAGTTAACATAGAAAAGTGTCTTCGAATTTCCTTGTTTTAATGCACTATTTAAAATATACATAGTGTACCCCCTAATTGACCTATAATTATTTCCTGTGGTAGGGTACACTATTACCCTGTAATATAATACCTGGTCCAATTTAAATATTATGAGTAAATATTAAGGTCTGATATTGCGCCTTGCGTTAGTTAACCATTGAAAGATGTCTTTGAATTTTTAAAGCATTTTAGAACGCTTATTTTTTCATTTTAAGCTTCTCAGAACACTTTAATTCGCATAGGCATACATAGTAAACTTTAGGGTCACACTGTGTACCCCCTAATTGACCTATAATTATTTTCCGTGGTATGGTACACTATCACCCTGTAATATAATACGTGGTCCAATTTAAAAATTTTAGGTCAATATTAAGGTCCGATACCGTGCCGTTAGTTAGCATAGAAAAGTGTCTTCGAATTTCCTTGTTTTAATGCACTATTTAAAATATACATAGTGTACCCCCTAATTGACCTATAAATATTTCCTGTGGTAGGGTACACTATTACCCTGTAATATAATACCTGGTCCAATTTAAATATTATGGGTCAATATTAAGGTCTGATATTGCGCCTTGCGTTAGTTAACCATTGAAAGATGTCTTTGAATTTTTAAAGCATTTTTGAACGCTTATTTCTTCATTTTAAGCTTCTCAGAACACTTTATTTCGCATAGGCATACATAGTAAACTTTAGGGTCACGCTGTGTACCCCCTAATTGACCTGTAATTATTTTCCGTGGTAGGGTACACTATCACCCTGTAATATAATACGTGGACCAATTTAAAAATTTTAGGTCAATATTAAGGTTCGATACCGTGCCGTTAGTTAACATAGAAAAGAGTCTTCGAATTTCCTTGTTTTAATGCACTATTTAAAATACACATAGTGTACCCCCTAATTGACCTATAATTATTTCCTGTTGTAGGGTACACTATTACCCTGTAATACAAAACCTGGTCCAATTTAAATATTATGGTTCCATATTAAGGTCTGATATCGCGCCTTGCGTTTGTTAACCATTGAAAGATGTCTTTGAATTTTTAAAGCATTTTAGAACGCTTATTTCTTCATTTTAAGCTTCTCAGAACACTCTATTTCGCATAGGCATTCATAGTAAACTTTAGGGTCACTCTGTGTACCCCCTAATTGACCTATAATTATTTCCTGTGGTAGGGTACACTATTGCCCTGTAATATAATACGTGGTCCAATTTAAAAATTATAGGTCAATATTAAGGTCCGATACCGTGCCGTTTGTTAACATAGAAAAATGTCTTTGAATTTTTAAAGCATTTTAGAACGCTTATTTCCTCATTTTTAGCTTCTCAGAACACTTTATTTCGCATAGGCATACATAGTAAACTTTAGGGTCACGCTGTGTACCCCCTAATTGACCTATAATTATTTCCTGTGGTTGGGTACACTATAATCCTGTAATATAATACGTGGTCCAATTTAAAAATTATAGGTCAATATTAAGGTCCGATACCGTGCCGTTAGTTAACATAGAAAAGTGTCTTCGAATTTCCTTGTTTTAATGCACTATTTAAAATATACATAGTGTACCCCCTAATTGACCTATAATTATTTCCTGTGGTAGGGTACACTATTACCCTGTAATATAATACCTGGTCTAATATAAATATTATATGTCAATATTAAGGTCTGATATTGCGCCTTTCGTTAGTTAACCATTGAAAGATGTCTTTGAATTTTTAAAGCATTTTAGAACGCTTATTTCTTCATTTTAAGCTTCTCATAACACTTTTTTTCGCATAGGCATACATAGTAAACTTTAGGGTCACGCTGTGTACCCCCTAATTGACCTATAATTATTTTCCGTATTAGGGTACACTATCACCCTGTAATATAATACGTGGTCCAATTTAAAAATTTTAGGTCAATATTAAGGTCCGATACCGTGCCGTTAGTTAACATAGAAAAGTGTCTTCGAATTTCCTTGTTTTAATGCACTATTTAAAATATACATAGTGTACCCCCTAATTGACCTATAATTATTTCCTGTGGTAGGGTACACTATTACCCTGTAATATAATACCTGGTCCAATTTAAATATTATGGGTCAATATTAATGTCTGATATTGCGCCTTGCGTTAGTTAACCATTGAAAGATGTCTTTGAATTTTTAAAGCATTTTTTAACGCTTATTTCTTCATTTTAAGCTTCTCAGAACACTTTATTTCGCATAGGCATACATAGTAAACTTTAGGGTCACGCTGTGTACCCCCTAATTGACCTATAATTATTTTCCGTGGTAGGGTACACTATCGCCCTGTAATATAATACGTGGTCCAATTTAAAAATTTTAGGTCAATATTAAGGTCCGATACCGTGCCGTTAGTTAACATAGAAAAGTTTCTTCGAATTTCCTTGTTTTAATGCACTATTTAAAATATACATAGTGTACCCCCTAATTGACCTATAATTATTTCCTCTGGTAGGGTACACTATTACCCTGTAATATAATACCAGGTCCAATCTAAATATTATGGGTCAATATTAAGGTCTGATATTGCGCCTTGCGTTAGTTAACCATTGAAAGATGTCTTTGAATTTTTAAAGCATTTTAGAACGCTTATTTCTTAATTTTAAGCTTCTCAGAACACTTTATTTCGCATAGGCATACATAGTAAACTTTAGGGTCACGCTGTGTACCCCCTAATTGACCTATAATTATTTTCCGTGGTAGGGTACACTATCACCCTGTAATATAATGCGTGGTCCAATTTAAAAATTTTAGGTCAATATTAAGGTCCGATACCGTGCCGTTAGTTAACATAGAAAAGTGTCTCCGAATTTCCTTGTTTTAATGCACTATTTAAAATATACATAGTGTACCCCCTAATTGACCTATAATTATTTCCTGTGGTAGGGTACACTATTACCCTGTAATATAATACCTGGTCCGATTTAAATATTATGGGTCAATATTAAGGTCTGATATTGCGCCTTGCGTTAGTTAACCATTGAAAGATGTCTTTGAATTTTTAAAGCATTTTAGAACGCTTATTTCTTCATTTTAAGCTTCTCAGAACACTTTATTTCGCATAGGCATACATAGTAAACTTTAGGGTCACGCTGTGTACCCCCTAATTGACCTGTAATTATTTTCCGTGGTAGGGTACACTATCACCCTGTAATATAATATGTGGTCCAATTTAAAAATTTTAGGTCAATATTAAGGTCCGATACCGTGCCGTTAGTTAACATAGAAAAGAGTCTTCGAATTTCCTTGTTTTAATGCACTATTTAAAATACACATAGTGTTCCCCCTAATTGACCTATAATTATTTCCTGTTGTAGGGTACACTATTACCCTGTAATATAAAACCTGGTCCAATTTAAATATTATGGTTCCATATTAAGGTCTGATATCGCGCCTTGCGTTAGTTAACCATTGAAAGATGTCTTTGAATTTTTAAAGCATTTTAGAACGCTTATTTCTTCATTTTAAGCTTCTCAGAACACTCTATTTCGCATAGGCATACATAGTAAACTTAAGGGTCACTCTGTGTACCCCCTAATTGACCTATAATTATTTCCTGTGGTAGGGTACACCATAACCCTGTAATATAATACGTGGTCCAATTTAAAAATTATAGGTCAATATTAAGGTCCGATACCGTGCCGTTAGTTAACATAGAAAAGTGTCTTCGTATTTCCTTGTTTTAATGCACTATTTAAAATATACATAGTGTACCCCCTAATTGACCTATAATTATTTCCTGTGGTAGGGTACACTATTACCCTGTAATATAATACCTGGTCTAATTTAAATATTATGGGTCAATATTAAGGTCTGATATTGCGCCTTGCGTTAGTTAACCATTGAAAAATGTCTTTGAATTTTTAAAGCATTTTAGAACGCTAATTTCTTCATTTTAAGCTTCTCAGAACACTCTATTTCGCATAGGCATACAGTAAAATTTAGGGTCACGCTGTGTACCCCCTAAATGACCTATAATTATTTCCTGTGGTAGGGTACACTATTACCCTGTAATATAATACGTGGTCTAATTTAAAAATTATAGGTCAATATTAAGGTCCGATACCGTGCCGTTAGTTAACATAGAAAAATGTCTTTGAATTTTTAAAGCATTTTAGAACGCTTATTTCCTCATTTTTAGCTTCTCAGAACACTTTATTTCGCATAGGCATACATAGTAAACTTTAGGGTCACGCTGTGTACCCCCTAATTGACCTATAATTATTTCCTGTGGTTGGGTACACTATAATCCTGTAATATAATACGTGGTCCAATTTAAAAATTATAGGTCAATATTAAGGTCCGATACCGTGCCGTTAGTTAACATAGAAAAGTGTCTTCGAATTTCCTTGTTTTAATGCACTATTTAAAATATACATAGTGTACCCCCTAATTGACCTATAATTATTTCCTGTGGTAGGGTACACTATTACCCTGTAATATAATACCTGGTCTAATATAAATATTATATGTCAATCTTAAGGTCTGATATTGCGCCTTGCGTTAGTTAACCATTGAAAGATGTCTTTGAATTTTTAAAGCATTTTAGAACGCTTATTTCTTCATTTTAAGCTTCTCATAACACTTTTTTTCGCATAGGCATACATAGTAAACTTTAGGGTCACGCTGTGTACCCCCTAAATGACCTATAATTATTTCCTGTGGTAGGGTACACTATTACCCTGTAATATAATACGTGGTCCAATTTAAAAATTATAGGTCAATATTATGGTCCGATACCGTGCCGTTAGTTAACATAGAAAAGAGTCTTCGAATTTCCTTGTTTTAATGCACTATTTAAAATACACATAGTGTTCCCCCTAATTGACCTATAATTATTTCCTGTGGTAGGGTACACTATTACCCTGTAATATAATACCTGGTCTAATATAAATATTATATGTCAATATTAAGGTCTGATATTGCGCCTTGCGTTAGTTAACCATTGAAAGATGTCTTTGAATTTTTAAAGCATTTTAGAACGCTTATTTCTTCATTTTAAGCTTCTCATAACACTTTTTTTCGCATAGGCATACATAGTAAACTTTAGGGTCACGCTGTGTACCCCCTAAATGACCTATAATTATTTCCTGTGGTAGGGTACACTATCACCCTGTAATATAATACGTGGTCCAATTTAAAAATTTTAGGTCAATATTAAGGTCCGATACCGTGCCGTTAGTTAACATAGAAAAGAGTCTTCGAATTTCCTTGTTTTAATGCACTATTTAAAATACACATAGTGTTCCCCCTAATTGACCTATAATTATTTCCTGTTGTAGGGTACACTATTACCCTGTAATATAAAACCTGGTCCAATTTAAATATTATGGTTCCATATTAAGGTCTGATATCGCGCCTTGCGTTAGTTAACCATTGAAAGATGTCTTTGAATTTTTAAAGCATTTTAGAACGCTTATTTCTTCATTTTAAGCTTCTCAGAACACTCTATTTCGCATAGGCATACATAGTAAACTTTAGGGTCACTCTGTGTACCCCCTAATTGAAATATAATTATTTCCTGTGGTAGGGTACACCATAACCCTGTAATATAATACGTGGTCCAATTTAAAAATTATAGGTCAATATTAAGGTCCGATACCGTGCCGTTAGTTAACATAGAAAAGTGTCTTCGTATTTCCTTGTTTTAATGCACAATTTAAAATATACATAGTGTACCCCCTAATTGACCTATAATTATTTCCTGTGGTAGGGTACACTATAACCCTGTAATATAATACCTGGTCTAATTTAAATATTATGGGTCAATATTAAGGTCTGATATTGCGCCTTGCGTTAGTTAACCATTGAAAAATGTCTTTGAATTTTTAAAGCATTTTAGAACGCTAATTTCTTCATTTTAAGCTTCTCAGAACACTCTATTTCGCATAGGCATACAGTAAAATTTAGGGTCACGCTGTGTACCCCCTAAATGACCTATAATTATTTCCTGTGGTAGGGTACACTATTACCCTGTAATATAATACGTGGTCCAATTTAAAAATTATAGGTCAATATCAAGGTCCGATACCGTGCCGTTAGTTAACATAGAAAAATGTCTTTGAATTTTTAAAGCATTTTAGAACGCTTATTTCCTCATTTTTAGCTTCTCAGAACACTTTATTTCGCATAGGCATACATAGTAAACTTTAGGGTCACGCTGTGTACCCCCTAATTGACCTATAATTATTTCCTGTGGTTGGGTACACTATAATCCTGTAATATAATACGTGGTCCAATTTAAAAATTATAGGTCAATATTAAGGTCCGATACCGTGCCGTTAGTTAACATAGAAAAGTGTCTTCGAATTTCCTTGTTTTAATGCACTATTTAAAATATACATAGTGTACCCCCTATTTGACCTATAATTATTTCCTGTGGTAGGGTACACTATTACCCTGTAATATAATACCTGGTCTAATATAAATATTATATGTCAATATTAAGGTCTGATATTGCGCCTTGCGTTAGTTAACCATTGAAAGATGTCTTTGAATTTTTAAAGCATTTTAGAACGCTTATTTCTTCATTTTAAGCTTCTCATAACACTTTATTTCGCATAGGCATACATAGTAAACTTTAGGGTCACGCTGTGTACCCCCTAATTGACCTATAATTATTTCCTGTGGTTGGGTACACTATAATCCTGTAATATAATACGTGGTCCAATTTAAAAATTATAGGTCAATATTAAGGTCCGATACCGTGCCGTTAGTTAACATAGAAAAGTGTCTTCGAATTTCCTTGTTTTAATGCACTATTTAAAATATACATAGTGTACCCCCTAATTGACCTATAATTATTTCCTGTGGTAGGGTACACTATTACCCTGTAATATAATACCTCGTCTAATATAAATATTATATGTCAATCTTAAGGTCTGATATTGCGCCTTGCGTTAGTTAACCATTGAAAGATGTCTTTGAATTTTTAAAGCATTTTAGAACGCTTATTTCTTCATTTTAAGCTTCTCATAACACTTTTTTTCGCATAGGCATACATAGTAAACTTTAGGGTCACGCTGTGTACCCCCTAAATGACCTATAATTATTTCCTGTGGTAGGGTACACTATTACCCTGTAATATAATACGTGGTCCAATTTAAAAATTATAGGTCAATATTATGGTCCGATACCGTGCCGTTAGTTAACATAGAAAAGAGTCTTCGAATTTCCTTGTTTTAATGCACTATTTAAAATACACATAGTGTTCCCCCTAATTGACCTATAATTATTTCCTGTGGTAGGGTACACTATTACCCTGTAATATAATACCTGGTCTAATATAAATATTATATGTCAATATTAAGGTCTGATATTGCGCCTTGCGTTAGTTAACCATTGAAAGATGTCTTTGAATTTTTAAAGCATTTTAGAACGCTTATTTCTTCATTTTAAGCTTCTCATAACACTTTTTTTCGCATAGGCATACATAGTAAACTTTAGGGTCACGCTGTGTACCCCCTAAATGACCTATAATTATTTCCTGTGGTAGGGTACACTATCACCCTGTAATATAATACGTGGTCCAATTTAAAAATTTTAGGTCAATATTAAGGTCCGATACCGTGCCGTTAGTTAACATAGAAAAGAGTCTTCGAATTTCCTTGTTTTAATGCACTATTTAAAATACACATAGTGTTCCCCCTAATTGACCTATAATTATTTCCTGTTGTAGGGTACACTATTACCCTGTAATATAAAACCTGGTCCAATTTAAATATTATGGTTCCATATTAAGGTCTGATATCGCGCCTTGCGTTAGTTAACCATTGAAAGATGTCTTTGAATTTTTAAAGCATTTTAGAACGCTTATTTCTTCATTTTAAGCTTCTCAGAACACTCTATTTCGCATAGGTATACATAGTAAACTTTAGGGTCACTCTGTGTACCCCCTAATTGACCTATAATTATTTCCTGTGGTAGGGTACACCATAACCCTGTAATATAATACGTGGTCCAATTTAAAAATTATAGGTCAATATTAAGGTCCGATACCGTGCCGTTAGTTAACATAGAAAAGTGTCTTCGTATTTCCTTGTTTTAATGCACTATTTAAAATATACATAGTGTACCCCCTAATTGACCTATAATTATTTCCTGTGGTAGGGTACACTATTACCCTGTAATATAATACCTGGTCTAATTTAAATATTATGGGTCAATATTAAGGTCTGATATTGCGACTTGCGTTAGTTAACCATTGAAAAATGTCTTTGAATTTTTAAAGCATTTTAGAACGCTAATTTCTTCATTTTAAGCTTCTCAGAACACTCTATTTCGCATAGGCATACAGTAAAATTTAAGGTCACGCTGTGTACCCCCTAAATGACCTATAATTATTTCCTGTGGTAGGGTACACTATTACCCTGTAATATAATACGTGGTCCAATTTAAAAATTATAGGTCAATATTAAGGTCCGATACCGTGCCGTTAGTTAACATAGAAAAATGTCTTTGAATTTTTAAAGCATTTTAGAACGCTTATTTCCTCATTTTTAGCTTCTCAGAACACTTTATTTCGCATAGGCATACATGGTAAACTTTAGGGTCACGCTGTGTACCCCCTAATTGACCTATAATTATTTCCTGTGGTTGGGTACACTATAATCCTGTAATATAATACGTGGTCCAATTTAAAAATTATAGGTCAATATTAAGGTCCGATACCGTGCCGTTAGTTAACATAGAAAAGTGTCTTCGAATTTCCTTGTTTTAATGCACTATTTAAAATATACATAGTGTACCCCCTATTTGACCTATAATTATTTCCAGTGGTAGGGTACACTATTACCCTGTAATATAATACCTGGTCTAATATAAATATTATATGTCAATATTAAGGTCTGATATTGCGCCTTGCGTTAGTTAACCATTGAAAGATGTCTTTGAATTTTTAAAGCATTTTAGAACGCTTATTTCTTCATTTTAAGCTTCTCATAACACTTTTTTTCGCATAGGCATACATAGTAAACTTTAGGGTCACGCTGTGTACCCCCTAAATGACCTATAATTATTTCCTGTGGTAGGGTACACTATCACCCTGTAATATAATACGTGGTCCAATTTAAAAATTTTAGGTCAATATTAAGGTCCGATACCGTGCCGTTAGTTAACATAGAAAAGAGTCTTCGAATTTCCTTGTTTTAATGCACTATTTAAAATACACATAGTGTTCCCCCTAATTGACCTATAATTATTTCCTGTTGTAGGGTACACTATTACCCTGTAATATAAAACCTGGTCCAATTTAAATATTATGGTTCCATATTAAAGTCTGATATCGCGCCTTGCGTTAGTTAACCATTGAAAGATGTCTTTGAATTTTTAAAGCATTTTAGAACGCTTATTTCTTCATTTTAAGCTTCTCAGAACACTCTATTTCGCATAGGCATACATAGTAAACTTTAGGGTCACTCTGTGTACCCCCTAATTGACCTATAATTATTTCCTGTGGTAGGGTACACCATAACCCTGTAATATAATACGTGGTCCAATTTAAAAATTATAGGTCAATATTAAGGTCCGATACCGTGCCGTTAGTTAACATAGAAAAGTGTCTTCGTATTTCCTTGTTTTAATGCACAATTTAAAATATACATAGTGTACCCCCTAATTGACCTATAATTATTTCCTGTGGTAGGGTACACTATTACCCTGTAATATAATACCTGGTCTAATTTAAATATTATGGGTCAATATTAAGGTCTGATATTGCGCCTTGCGTTAGTTAACCATTGAAAAATGTCTTTGAATTTTTAAAGCATTTTAGAACGCTAATTTCTTCATTTTAAGCTTCTCAGAACACTCTATTTCGCATAGGCATACAGTAAAATTTAGGGTCACGCTGTGTACCCCCTAAATGACCTATAATTATTTCCTGTGGTAGGGTACACTATTACCCTGTAATATAATACGTGGTCCAATTTAAAAATTATAGGTCAATATTAAGGTCCGATACCGTGCCGTTAGTTAACATAGAAAAATGTCTTTGAATTTTTAAAGCATTTTAGAACGCTTATTTCCTCATTTTTAGCTTCTCAGAACACTTTATTTCGCATAGGCATACATAGTAAACTTTAGGGTCACGCTGTGTACCCCCTAATTGACCTATAATTATTTCCTGTGGTTGGGTACACTATAATCCTGTAATATAATACGTGGTCTAATTTAAAAATTATAGGTCAATATTAAGGTCCGATACCGTGCCGTTAGTTAACATAGAAAAGTGTCTTCGAATTTCCTTGTTTTAATGCACTATTTAAAATATACATAGTGTACCCCCTATTTGACCTATAATTATTTCCTGTGGTAGGGTACACTATTACCCTGTAATATAATACCTGGTCTAATATAAATATTATATGTCAATATTAAGGTCTGATATTGCGCCTTGCGTTAGTTAACCATTGAAAGATGTCTTTGAATTTTTAAAGCATTTTTGAACGCTTATTTCTTCATTTTAAGCTTCTCATAACACTTTTTTTCGCATAGGCATACATAGTAAACTTTAGGGTCACGCTGTGTACCCCCTAATTGACCTATAATTATTTTCCGTGGTAGGGTACACTATCACCCTGTAATATAATACGTGGTCCAATTTAAAAATTTTAGGTCAATATTAAGGTCCGATACCGTGCCGTTAGTTAACATAGAAAAGTGTCTTCGAATTTCCTTGTTTTAATGCACTATTTAAAATATACATAGTGTACCCCCTAATTGACCTATAATTATTTCCTCTGGTAGGGTACACTATTACCCTGTAATATAATACCAGGTCCAATTTAAATATTATGGGTCAATATTAAGGTCTGATATTGCGCCTTGCGTTAGTTAACCATTGAAAGATGTCTTTGAATTTTTAAAGCATTTTAGAACGCTTATTTCTTAATTTTAAGCTTCTCAGAACACTTTATTTCGCATAGGCATACATAGTAAACTTTAGGGTCACGCTGTGTACCCCCTAATTGACCTATAATTATTTTCCGTGGTAGGGTACACTATCACCCTGTAATATAATGCGTGGTCCAATTTAAAAATTTTAGGTCAATATTAAGGTCCGATACCGTGCCGTTAGTTAACATAGAAAAGTGTCTCCGAATTTCCTTGTTTTAATGCACTATTTAAAATATACATAGTATACCCCCTAATTGACCTATAATTATTTCCTGTGGTAGGGTACACTATTACCCTGTAATATAATACCTGGTCCGATTTAAATATTATGGGTCAATATTAAGGTCTGATATTGCGCCTTGCGTTAGTTAACCATTGAAAGATGTCTTTGAATTTTTAAAGCATTTTAGAACGCTTATTTCTTCATTTTAAGCTTCTCAGAACACTTTATTTCGCATAGGCATACATAGTAAACTTTAGGGTCACGCTGTGTACCCCCTAATTGACCTGTAATTATTTTCCGCGGTAGGGTACACTATCACCCTGTAATATAATACGTGGTCCAATTTAAAAATTTTAGGTCAATATTAAGGTCCGATACCGTGCCGTTAGTTAACATAGAAAAGAGTCTTCGAATTTCCTTGTTTTAATGCACTATTTAAAATACACATAGTGTTCCCCCTAATAGACCTATAATTATTTCCTGTTGTAGGGTACACTATTACCCTGTAATATAAAACCTGGTCCAATCTAAATATTATGGTTCCATATTAAGGTCTGATATCGCGCCTTGCGTTAGTTAACCATTGAAAGATGTCTTTGAATTTTTAAAGCATTTTAGAACGCTTATTTCTTCATTTTAAGCTTCTCAGAACACTCTATTTCGCATAGGCATACATAGTAAACTTTAGGGTCACTCTGTGTTCCCCCTAATTGACCTATAATTATTTCCTGTGGTAGGGTACACAATAATAATACGTGGTCAAATTTAAAAATTATAGGTCAATATTAAGGTCCGATACCGTGCCGTTAGTTAACATAGAAAAGAGTCTTCGAATTTCCTTGTTTTAATGCACTATTTAAAATACACATAGTGTTCCCCCTAATTGACCTATAATTATTTCCTGTGGTAGGGTACACTATTACCCTGTAATATAATACCTGGTCTAATATAAATATTATATGTCAATATTAAGGTCTGATATTGCGCCTTGCGTTAGTTAACCATTGAAAGATGTCTTTGAATTTTTAAAGCATTTTAGAACGCTTATTTCTTCATTTTAAGCTTCTCAGAACACTCTATTTCGCATAGGCATACATAGTAAACTTTAGGGTCACTCTGTGTACCCCCTAATTGACCTATAATTATTTCCTGTGGTAGGGTACACCATAACCCTGTAATATAATACGTGGTCCAATTTAAAAATTATAGGTCAATATTAAGGTCCGATACCGTGCCGTTAGTTAACATAGAAAAGTGTCTTCGTATTTCCTTGTTTTAATGCACTATTTAAAATATACATAGTGTACCCCATAATTGACCTATAATTATTTCCTGTGGTAGGGTACACTATTACCCTGTAATATAATACGTGGTCCAATTTAAAAATTATAGGTCAATATTAAGGTCCGATACCGTGCCGTTAGTTAACATAGAAAAATGTCTTTGAATTTTTAAAGCATTTTAGAACGCTTATTTCCTCATTTTTAGCTTCTCAGAACACTTTATTTCGCATAGGCATACATAGTAAACTTTAGGGTCACGCTGTGTACCCCCTAATTGACCTATAATTATTTCCTGTGGTTGGGTACACTATAATCCTGTAATATAATACGTGGTCCAATTTAAAAATTATAGGTCAATATTAAGGTCCGATACCGTGCCGTTAGTTAACATAGAAAAGTGTCTTCGAATTTCCTTGTTTTAATGCTCTATTTAAAATATACATAGTGTACCCCCTATTTGACCTATAATTATTTCCTGTGGTAGGGTACACTATTACCCTGTAATATAATACCTGGTCTAATATAAATATTATATGTCAATATTAAGGTCTGATATTGCGCCTTGCGTTAGTTAACCATTGAAAGATGTCTTTGAATTTTTAAAGCATTTTAGAACGCTTATTTCTTCATTTTAAGCTTCTCATAACACTTTTTTTCGCATAGGCATACATAGTAAACTTTAGGGTCACGCTGTGTACCCCCTAATTGACCTATAATTATTTTCCGTATGAGGGTACACTATCACCCTGTAATATAATACGTGGTCCAATTTAAAAATTTTAGGTCAATATTAAGGTCCGATACCGTGCCGTTAGTTAACATAGAAAAGTGTCTTCGAATTTCCTTGTTTTAATGCACTATTTAAAATACACATAGTGTTCCCCCTAATTGACCTATAATTATTTCCTGTTGTAGGGTACACTATTACCCTGTAATATAAAACCTGGTCCAATTTAAATATTATGGTTCCATATTAAGGTCTGATATCGCGCCTTGCGTTAGTTAACCATTGAAAGATGTCTTTGAATTTTTAAAGCATTTTAGAACGCTTATTTCTTCATTTTAAGCTTCTCAGAACACTCTATTTCGCATAGGCATACATAGTAAACTTTAGGGTCACTCTGTGTACCCCCTAATTGACCTATAATTATTTCCTGTGGTAGGGTACACCATAACCCTGTAATATAATACGTGGTCCAATTTAAAAATTATAGGTCAATATTAAGGTCCGATACCGTGCCGTTAGTTAACATAGAAAAGTGTCTTCGTATTTCCTTGTTTTAATGCACAATTTAAAATATACATAGTGTACCCCCTAATTGACCTATAATTATTTCCTGTGGTAGGGTACACTATTACCCTGTAATATAATACCTGGTCTAATTTAAATATTATGGGTCAATATTAAGGTCTGATATTGCGCCTTGCGTTAGTTAACCATTGAAAAATGTCTTTGAATTTTTAAAGCATTTTAGAACGCTAATTTCTTCATTTTAAGCTTCTCAGAACACTCTATTTCGCATAGGCATACAGTAAAATTTAGGGTCACGCTGTGTACCCCCTAAATGACCTATAATTATTTCCTGTGGTAGGGTACACTATTACCCTGTAATATAATACGTGGTCCAATTTAAAAATTATAGGTCAATATTAAGGTCCGATACCGTGCCGTTAGTTAACATAGAAAAATGTCTTTGAATTTTTAAAGCATTTTAGAACGCTTATTTCCTCATTTTTAGCTTCTCAGAACACTTTATTTCGCATAGGCATACATAGTAAACTTTAGGGTCACGCTGTGTACCCCCTAATTGACCTATAATTATTTCCTGTGGTTGGGTACACTATAATCCTGTAATATAATACGTGGTCTAATTTAAAAATTATAGGTCAATATTAAGGTCCGATACCGTGCCGTTAGTTAACATAGAAAAGTGTCTTCGAATTTCCTTGTTTTAATGCACTATTTAAAATACACATAGTGTACCCCCTAATTGACCTATAATTATTTCCTCTGGTAGGGTACACTATTACCCTGTAATATAATACCAGGTCCAATTTAAATATTATGGGTCAATATTAAGGTCTGATATTGCGCCTTGCGTTAGTTAACCATTGAAAGATGTCTTTGAATTTTTAAAGCATTTTAGAACGCTTATTTCTTAATTTTAAGCTTCTCAGAACACTTTATTTCGCATAGGCATACATAGTAAACTTTAGGGTCACGCTGTGTACCCCCTAATTGACCTATAATTATTTTCCGTGGTAGGGTACACTATCACCCTGTAATATAATGCGTGGTCCAATTTAAAAATTTTAGGTCAATATTAAGGTCCGATACCGTGCCGTTAGTTAACATAGAAAAGTGTCTCCGAATTTCCTTGTTTTAATGCACTATTTAAAATATACATAGTATACCCCCTAATTGACCTATAATTATTTCCTGTGGTAGGGTACACTATTACCCTGTAATATAATACCTGGTCCGATTTAAATATTATGGGTCAATATTAAGGTCTGATATTGCGCCTTGCGTTAGTTAACCATTGAAAGATGTCTTTGAATTTTTAAAGCATTTTAGAACGCTTATTTCTTCATTTTAAGCTTCTCAGAACACTTTATTTCGCATAGGCATACATAGTAAACTTTAGGGTCACGCTGTGTACCCCCTAATTGACCTGTAATTATTTTCCGCGGTAGGGTACACTATCACCCTGTAATATAATACGTGGTCCAATTTAAAAATTTTAGGTCAATATTAAGGTCCGATACCGTGCCGTTAGTTAACATAGAAAAGAGTCTTCGAATTTCCTTGTTTTAATGCACTATTTAAAATACACATAGTGTTCCCCCTAATAGACCTATAATTATTTCCTGTTGTAGGGTACACTATTACCCTGTAATATAAAACCTGGTCCAATCTAAATATTATGGTTCCATATTAAGGTCTGATATCGCGCCTTGCGTTAGTTAACCATTGAAAGATGTCTTTGAATTTTTAAAGCATTTTAGAACGCTTATTTCTTCATTTTAAGCTTCTCAGAACACTCTATTTCGCATAGGCATACATAGTAAACTTTAGGGTCACTCTGTGTTCCCCCTAATTGACCTATAATTATTTCCTGTGGTAGGGTACACAATAATAATACGTGGTCAAATTTAAAAATTATAGGTCAATATTAAGGTCCGATACCGTGCCGTTAGTTAACATAGAAAAGAGTCTTCGAATTTCCTTGTTTTAATGCACTATTTAAAATACACATAGTGTTCCCCCTAATTGACCTATAATTATTTCCTGTGGTAGGGTACACTATTACCCTGTAATATAATACCTGGTCTAATATAAATATTATATGTCAATATTAAGGTCTGATATTGCGCCTTGCGTTAGTTAACCATTGAAAGATGTCTTTGAATTTTTAAAGCATTTTAGAACGCTTATTTCTTCATTTTAAGCTTCTCAGAACACTCTATTTCGCATAGGCATACATAGTAAACTTTAGGGTCACTCTGTGTACCCCCTAATTGACCTATAATTATTTCCTGTGGTAGGGTACACCATAACCCTGTAATATAATACGTGGTCCAATTTAAAAATTATAGGTCAATATTAAGGTCCGATACCGTGCCGTTAGTTAACATAGAAAAGTGTCTTCGTATTTCCTTGTTTTAATGCACTATTTAAAATATACATAGTGTACCCCATAATTGACCTATAATTATTTCCTGTGGTAGGGTACACTATTACCCTGTAATATAATACGTGGTCCAATTTAAAAATTATAGGTCAATATTAAGGTCCGATACCGTGCCGTTAGTTAACATAGAAAAATGTCTTTGAATTTTTAAAGCATTTTAGAACGCTTATTTCCTCATTTTTAGCTTCTCAGAACACTTTATTTCGCATAGGCATACATAGTAAACTTTAGGGTCACGCTGTGTACCCCCTAATTGACCTATAATTATTTCCTGTGGTTGGGTACACTATAATCCTGTAATATAATACGTGGTCCAATTTAAAAATTATAGGTCAATATTAAGGTCCGATACCGTGCCGTTAGTTAACATAGAAAAGTGTCTTCGAATTTCCTTGTTTTAATGCTCTATTTAAAATATACATAGTGTACCCCCTATTTGACCTATAATTATTTCCTGTGGTAGGGTACACTATTACCCTGTAATATAATACCTGGTCTAATATAAATATTATATGTCAATATTAAGGTCTGATATTGCGCCTTGCGTTAGTTAACCATTGAAAGATGTCTTTGAATTTTTAAAGCATTTTAGAACGCTTATTTCTTCATTTTAAGCTTCTCATAACACTTTTTTTCGCATAGGCATACATAGTAAACTTTAGGGTCACGCTGTGTACCCCCTAATTGACCTATAATTATTTTCCGTATGAGGGTACACTATCACCCTGTAATATAATACGTGGTCCAATTTAAAAATTTTAGGTCAATATTAAGGTCCGATACCGTGCCGTTAGTTAACATAGAAAAGTGTCTTCGAATTTCCTTGTTTTAATGCACTATTTAAAATATACATAGTGTACCCCCTAATTGACCTATAATTATTTCCTGTGGTAGGGTACACTATTACCCTGTAATATAATACCTGGTCCAATTTAAATATTATGGGTCAATATTAAGGTCTGATATTGCGCCTTGCGTTAGTTAACCATTGAAAGATGTCTTTGAATTTTTAAAGCATTTTTGAACGCTTATTTCTTCATTTTAAGCTTCTCAGAACACTTTATTTCGCATAGGCATACATAGTAAACTTTAGGGTCACGCTGTGTACCCCCTAATTGACCTATAATTATTTTCCGTGGTAGGGTACACTATCACCCTGTAATATAATACGTGGTCCAATTTAAAAATTTTAGGTCAATATTAAGGTCCGATACCGTGCCGTTAGTTAACATAGAAAAGTGTCTTCGAATTTCCTTGTTTTAATGCACTATTTAAAATATACAAAGTGTACCCCCTAATTGACCTATAATTATTTCCTCTGGTAGGGTACACTATTACCCTGTAATATAATACCAGGTCCAATTTAAATATTATGGGTCAATATTAAGGTCTGATATTGCGCCTTGCGTTAGTTAACCATTGAAAGATGTCTTTGAATTTTTAAAGCATTTTAGAACGCTTATTTCTTAATTTTAAGCTTCTCAGAACACTTTATTTCGCATAGGCATACATAGTAAACTTTAGGGTCACGCTGTGTACCCCCTAATTGACCTATAATTATTTTCCGTGGTAGGGTACACTATCACCCTGTAATATAATGCGTGGTCCAATTTAAAAATTTTAGGTCAATATTAAGGACCGATACCGTGCCGTTAGTTAACATAGAAAAGTGTCTCCGAATTTCCTTGTTTTAATGCACTATTTAAAATATACATAGTGTACCCCCTAATTGACCTATAATTATTTCCTGTGGTAGGGTACACTATTACCCTGTAATATAATACCTGGTCCGATTTAAGTATTATGGGTCAATATTAAGGTCTGATATTGCGCCTTGCGTTAGTTAACCATTGAAAGATGTCTTTGAATTTTTAAAGCATTTTAGAACGCTTATTTCTTCATTTTAAGCTTCTCAGAACACTTTATTTCGCATAGGCATACATAGTAAACTTTAGGGTCACGCTGTGTACCCCCTAATTGACCTGTAATTATTTTCCGTGGTAGGGTACACTATCACCCTGTAATATAATACGTGGTCCAATTTAAAAATTTTAGGTCAATATTAAGGTCCGATACCGTGCCGTTAGTTAACATAGAAAAGAGTCTTCGAATTTCCTTGTTTTAATGCACTATTTAAAATACACATAGTGTTCCCCCTAATAGACCTATAATTATTTCCTGTTGTAGGGTACACTATTACCCTGTAATATAAAACCTGGTCCAATTTAAATATTATGGTTCCATATTAAGGTCTGATATCGCGCCTTGCGTTAGTTAACCATTGAAAGATGTCTTTGAATTTTTAAAGCATTTTAGAACGCTTATTTCTTCATTTTAAGCTTCTCAGAACACTCTATTTCGCATAGGCATACATAGTAAACTTTAGGGTCACTCTGTGTTCCCCCTAATTGACCTATAATTATTTCCTGTGGTAGGGTACACTATAACCCTGTAATATAATACGTGGTCAAATTTAAAAATTATAGGTCAATATTAAGGTCCGATACCGTGCCGTTAGTTAACATAGAAAAGTGTCTTCGTATTTCCTTGTTTTAATGCACTATTTAAAATATGCATAGTGTACCCCCTAATTGACCTATAATTATTTCCTGTGGTAGGGTATATATTACCCTGTAATATAAAACCTGGTCCAATTTAAATATTATGGTTCCATATTAAGGTCTGATATCGCACCTTGCGTTAGTTAACCATTGAAAGATGTCTTTGAATTTTTAAAGCATTTTAGAACGCTTATTTCTTCATTTTAAGCTTCTCAGAACACTCTATTTCGCATAGGCATACATAGTAAACTTTAGGGTCACTCTGTGTTCCCCCTAATTGACCTATAATTATTTCCTGTGGTAGGGTACACTATAACCCTGTAATATAATACGTGGTCAAATTTAAAAATTATAGGTCAATATTAAGGTCCGATACCGTGCCGTTAGTTAACATAGAAAAGTGTCTTCGTATTTCCTTGTTTTAATGCACTATTTAAAATATGCATAGTGTACCCCCTAATTGACCTATAATTATTTCCTGTGGTAGGGTACACTATTACCCTGTAATATAATACCTGGTCTAATTTAAATATTATGGGTCAATATTAAGGTCTGATATTGCGCCTTGCGTTAGTTAACCATTGAAAAATGTCTTTGAATTTTTAAAGCATTTTAGAACGCTAATTTCTTCATTTTAAGCTTCTCAGAACACTCTATTTCGCATAGGCATACAGTGAAATTTAGGGTCACGCTGTGTACCCCCTAAATGACCTATAATTATTTCCTGTAGTAGGGTACACTATTACCCTGTAATATAATACGTGGTCCAATTTAAAAATTTTAGGTCAATATTAAGGTCCGATACCGTGCCGTTAGTTAACATAGAAAAGTGTCTTCGAATTTCCTTGTTTTAATGCACTATTTAAAATATACATAGTGTACCCCCTAATTGACCTATAATTATTTCCTGTGGTAGGGTACACTATTACCCTGTAATATAATACCTGGTCCAATTTAAATATTATGGGTCAATATTAAGGTCTGATATTGCGCCTTGCGTTAGTTAACCATTGAAAGATGTCTTTGAATTTTTAAAGCATTTTTGAACGCTTATTTCTTCATTTTAAGCTTCTCAGAACACTTTATTTCGCATAGGCATACATAGTAAACTTTAGGGTCACGCTGTGTACCCCCTAATTGACCTATAATTATTTTCCGTGGTAGGGTACACTATCACCCTGTAATATAATACGTGGTCCAATTTAAAAATTTTAGGTCAATATTAAGGTCCGATACCGTGCCGTTAGTTAACATAGAAAAGTGTCTTCGAATTTCCTTGTTTTAATGCACTATTTAAAATATACAAAGTGTACCCCCTAATTGACCTATAATTATTTCCTCTGGTAGGGTACACTATTACCCTGTAATATAATACCAGGTCCAATTTAAATATTATGGGTCAATATTAAGGTCTGATATTGCGCCTTGCGTTAGTTAACCATTGAAAGATGTCTTTGAATTTTTAAAGCATTTTAGAACGCTTATTTCTTAATTTTAAGCTTCTCAGAACACTTTATTTCGCATAGGCATACATAGTAAACTTTAGGGTCACGCTGTGTACCCCCTAATTGACCTATAATTATTTTCCGTGGTAGGGTACACTATCACCCTGTAATATAATGCGTGGTCCAATTTAAAAATTTTAGGTCAATATTAAGGACCGATACCGTGCCGTTAGTTAACATAGAAAAGTGTCTCCGAATTTCCTTGTTTTAATGCACTATTTAAAATATACATAGTGTACCCCCTAATTGACCTATAATTATTTCCTGTGGTAGGGTACACTATTACCCTGTAATATAATACCTGGTCCGATTTAAATATTATGGGTCAATATTAAGGTCTGATATTGCGCCTTGCGTTAGTTAACCATTGAAAGATGTCTTTGAATTTTTAAAGCATTTTAGAACGCTTATTTCTTCATTTTAAGCTTCTCAGAACACTTTATTTCGCATAGGCATACATAGTAAACTTTAGGGTCACGCTGTGTACCCCCTAATTGACCTGTAATTATTTTCCGTGGTAGGGTACACTATCACCCTGTAATATAATACGTGGTCCAATTTAAAAATTTTAGGTCAATATTAAGGTCCGATACCGTGCCGTTAGTTAACATAGAAAAGAGTCTTCGAATTTCCTTGTTTTAATGCACTATTTAAAATACACATAGTGTTCCCCCTAATAGACCTATAATTATTTCCTGTTGTAGGGTACACTATTACCCTGTAATATAAAACCTGGTCCAATTTAAATATTATGGTTCCATATTAAGGTCTGATATCGCGCCTTGCGTTAGTTAACCATTGAAAGATGTCTTTGAATTTTTAAAGCATTTTAGAACGCTTATTTCTTCATTTTAAGCTTCTCAGAACACTCTATTTCGCATAGGCATACATAGTAAACTTTAGGGTCACTCTGTGTTCCCCCTAATTGACCTATAATTATTTCCTGTGGTAGGGTACACTATAACCCTGTAATATAATACGTGGTCAAATTTAAAAATTATAGGTCAATATTAAGGTCCGATACCGTGCCGTTAGTTAACATAGAAAAGTGTCTTCGTATTTCCTTGTTTTAATGCACTATTTAAAATATGCATAGTGTACCCCCTAATTGACCTATAATTATTTCCTGTGGTAGGGTATATATTACCCTGTAATATAAAACCTGGTCCAATTTAAATATTATGGTTCCATATTAAGGTCTGATATCGCACCTTGCGTTAGTTAACCATTGAAAGATGTCTTTGAATTTTTAAAGCATTTTAGAACGCTTATTTCTTCATTTTAAGCTTCTCAGAACACTCTATTTCGCATAGGCATACATAGTAAACTTTAGGGTCACTCTGTGTTCCCCCTAATTGACCTATAATTATTTCCTGTGGTAGGGTACACTATAACCCTGTAATATAATACGTGGTCAAATTTAAAAATTATAGGTCAATATTAAGGTCCGATACCGTGCCGTTAGTTAACATAGAAAAGTGTCTTCGTATTTCCATGTTTTAATGCACTATTTAAAATATGCATAGTGTACCCCCTAATTGACCTATAATTATTTCCTGTGGTAGGGTACACTATTACCCTGTAATATAATACCTGGTCTAATTTAAATATTATGGGTCAATATTAAGGTCTGATATTGCGCCTTGCGTTAGTTAACCATTGAAAAATGTCTTTGAATTTTTAAAGCATTTTAGAACGCTAATTTCTTCATTTTAAGCTTCTCAGAACACTCTATTTCGCATAGGCATACAGTGAAATTTAGGGTCACGCTGTGTACCCCCTAAATGACCTATAATTATTTCCTGTAGTAGGGTACACTATTACCCTGTAATATAATACGTGGTCCAATTTAAAAATTATAGGTTAATATTAAGGTCCGATACCGTGCCGTTAGTTAACATAGAAAAATGTCTTTGAATTTTTAAAGCATTTTAGAACGCTTATTTCCTCATTTTAAGCTTCTCAGAACACTTTATTTCGCATAGGCATACATAGTAAACTTTAGGGTCACGCTGTGTACCCCCTAATTGACCTATAATTATTTCCTGTGGTTGGGTACACTATAACCCTGTATTATAATACGTGGTCCAATTTAAAAATTATAGGTCAATATTAAGGTCCGATACCGTGCCGTTAGTTAACATAGAAAAATGTCTTTGAATTTTTAAAGCATTTTAGAACGCTTATTTCCTCATTTTTAGCTTCTCAGAACACTTTATTTCGCATAGGCATACATAGTAAACTTTAGGGTCACGCTGTGTACCCCCTAATTGACCTATAATTATTTCCTGTGGTTGGGTACACTATAACCCTGTAATATAATACGTGGTCCAATTTAAAAATTATAGGTCAATATTAAGGTCCGATACCGTGCCGTTAGTTAACATAGAAAAGTGTCTTCGAATTTCCTTGTTTTAATGCACTATTTAAAATATACATAGTGTACCCCCTAATTGACCTATAATTATTTCCTCTGGTAGGGTACACTATTACCCTGTAATATAATACCAGGTCCAATTTAAATATTATGGGTCAATATTAAGGTCTTATATAGCGCCTTGCGTTAGTTAACCATTGAAAGATGTCTTTGAATTTTTAAAGCATTTTAGAACGCTTATTTCTTAATTTTAAGCTTCTCAGAACACTTTATTTCGCATAGGCATACATAGTAAACTTTAGGGTCACGCTGTGTACCCCCTAATTGACCTATAATTATTTTCCGTGGTAGGGTACACTATCACCCTGTAATATAATACGTGGTCCAATTTAAAAATTTTAGGTCAATATTATGGTCCGATACCGTGCCGTTAGTTAACATAGAAAAGTGTCTTCGAATTTCCTTGTTTTAATGCACTATTTAAAATATACATAGTGTACCCCCTAATTGACCTATAATTATTTCCTGTGGTAGGGTACACTATTACCCTGTAATATAATACCTGGTCCAATTTAAATATTATTGGTCAATATTAAGGTCTGATATTGCGCCTTGCGTTAGTTAACCATTGAAAGATGTCTTTGAATTTTTAAAGCATTTTTGAACGCTTATTTCTTCATTTTAAGCTTCTCAGAACACTCTATTTCGCATAGGCATTCATAGTAAACTTTAGGGTCACTCTGTGTACCCCCTAATTGACCTATAATTATTTCCTGCTGTAGGGTACACCATAACCCTGTAATATAATACGTGGTCCAATTTAAAAATTATAGGTCAATATTAAGGTCCGATACCGTGCCGTTAGTTAACATAGAAAAGTGTCTTCGTATTTCCTTGTTTTAATGCACTATTTAAAATATACATAGTGTACCCCCTAATTGACCTATAATTATTTCCTGTGGTAGGGTACACTATTACCCTGTAATATAATACCTGGTCTAATTTAAATATTATGGGTCAATATTAAGGTCTGATATTGCGCCTTGCGTTAGTTAACCATTGAAAAATGTCTTTGAATTTTTAAAGCATTTTAGAACGCTAATTTCTTCATTTCAAGCTACTCAGAACACTCTATTTCGCATAGGCATACAGTAAAATTTAGGGTCACGCTGTGTACCCCCTAAATGACCTATAATTATTTCCTGTGGTAGGGTACACTATTACCCTGTAATATAATACGTGGTCCAATTTAAAAATTATAGGTCAATATTAAGGTCCGATACCGTGCCGTTAGTTAACATAGAAAAATGTCTTTGAATTTTTAAAGCATTTTAGAACGCTTATTTCCTCATTTTTAGCTTCTCAGAACACTTTATTTCGCATAGGCATACATAGTAAACTTTAGGGCCACGCTGTGTACCTCCTAATTGACCTATAATTATTTCCTGTGGTTGGGTACACTATAACCCTGTAATATAATACGTGGTCCAATTTAAAAATTATAGGTCAATATTAAGGTCCGATACCGTGCCGTTAGTTAACATAGAAAAGTGTCTTCGAATTTCCTTGTTTTAATGCACTATTTAAAATATACATAGTGTACCCCCTAATTGACCTATAATTATTTCCTGTGGTAGGGTACACTATTACCCTGTAATATAATACCTGGTCCGATTTAAATATTATGGGTCAATATTAAGGTCTGATATTGCGCCTTGCGTTAGTTAACCATTGAAAGATGTCTTTGAATTTTTAAAGCATTTTAGAACGCTTATTTCTTCATTTTAAGCTTCTCAGAACACTTTATTTCGCATAGGCATACATAGTAAAATTTAGGGTCACGCTGTGTACCCCCTAATTGACCTGTAATTATTTTCCGTGGTAGGGTACACTATCACCCTGTAATATAATACGTGGTCCAATTTAAAAATTTTAGGTCAATATTAAGGTCCGATACCGTGCCGTTAGTTAACATAGAAAAGAGTCTTCGAATTTCCTTGTTTTAATGCACTATTTAAAATACACATAGTGTACCCCCTAATTGACCTATAATTATTTCCTGTTGTAGGGTACACTATTACCCTGTAATATAAAACCTGGTCCAATTTAAATATTATGGTTCCATATTAAGGTCTGATATAGCGCCTTGCGTTAGTTAACCATTGAAAGATGTCTTTGAATTTTTAAAGCATTTTAGAACGCTTATTTCTTCATTTTAAGCTTCTCAGAACACTTTATTTCGCATAGGCATACATAGTAAACTTTAGGGTCACGCTGTGTACCCCCTAATTGACCTGTAATTATTTTCCGTGGTAGGGTACACTATCACCCTGTAATATAATACGTGGTCCAATTTAAAAATTTTAGGTCAATATTAAGATCCGATACCGTGCCGTTAGTTAACATAGAAAAGAGTCTTCGAATTTCCTTGTTTTAATGCACTATTTAAAATACACATAGTGTACCTCCTAATTGACCTATAATTATTTCCTGTTGTAGGGTACACTATTACCCTGTAATATAAAACCTGGTCCAATTTAAATATTATGGTTCCATATTAAGGTCTGATATCGCGCCTTGCGTTAGTTAACCATTGAAAGATGTCTTTGAATTTTTAAAGCATTTTAGAACGCTTATTTCTTCATTTTAAGCTTCTCAGAACACTCTATTTCGCATAGGCATACATAGTAAACTTTAGGGTCACTCTGTGTACCCCCTAATTGACCTATAATTATTTCCTGTGGTAGGGTACACTATAACCCTGTAATATAATACGTGGTCCAATTTAAAAATTATAGGTCAATATTAAGGTCCGATACCGTGCCGTTAGTTAACATAGAAAAGTGTCTTCGTATTTCCTTGTTTTAATGCACTATTTAAAATATGCATAGTGTACCCCCTAATTGACCTATAATTATTTCCTGTGGTAGGGTACACTATTACCCTGTAATATAATACCTGGTCTAATTTAAATATTATGGGTCAATATTAAGGTCTGATATTGCGCCTTGCGTTAGTTAACCATTGAAAAATGTCTTTGAATTTTTAAAGCATTTTAGAACGCTAATTTCTTCATTTTAAGCTTCTCAGAACACTCTATTTCGCATAGGCATACAGTAAAATTTAGGGTCACGCTGTGTACCCCCTAAATGACCTATAATTATTTCCTGTGGTAGGGTACACTATTACCCTGTAATACAATACGTGGTCCAATTTAAAAATTATAGGTTAATATTAAGGTCCGATACCGTGGCGTTAATTAACATAGAAAAATGTCTTTGAATTTTTAAAGCATTTTAGAACGCTTATTTCCTCATTTTAAGCTTCTCAGAACACTTTATTTCGCATAGGTATACATAGTAAACTTTAGGGTCACGCTGTGTACCCCCTAATTGACCTATAATTATTTCCTGTGGTTGGGTACACTATAACCCTGTAATATAATACGTGGTCCAATTTAAAAATTATAAGTCAATATTAAGGTCCGATACCGTGCCGTTAGTTAACATAGAAAAGTGTCTTTGAATTTTTAAAGCATTTTAGAACGCTTATTTCCTCATTTTAAGCTTCTCAGAACACTTTATTTCGCATAGGCATACATAGTAAACTTTAGGGACACGCTGTGTACCCCCTAATTAACCTATAATTATTTCCTGTGGTAGGGTACACTATTACCCTGTAATATAATACCTGGTCTAATATAAATATTATATGTCAATATTAAGGTCTGATATTGCGCCTTGCGTTAGTTAACCATTGAAAGATGTCTTTGAATTTTTAAAGCATTTTAGAACGCTTATTTCTTCATTTTAAGCTTCTCAGAACACTTTATTTCGCATAGGCATACATAGTAAACTTTAGGGTCACGCTGTGTACCCCCTAATTGACCTATAATTATTTTCCGTGGTAGGGTACACTATCACCCTGTAATATAATACGTGGTCCAATTTAAAAATTTTAGGTCAATATTAAGGTCCGATACCGTGCCGTTAGTTAACATAGAAAAGTGTCTTCGAATTTCCTTGTTTTAATGCACTATTTAAAATATACTTAGTGTACCCCCTAATTGACCTATAATTATTTCCTGTGGTAGGGTACACTATTACCCTGTAATATAATACCTGGTCCAATTTAAAAATTATAGGTCAATATTAAGGTCCGATACCGTACCGTTAGTTAACATAGAAAAATGTCTTTGAATTTTTAAAGCATTTTAGAACGCTTATTTCCTCATTTTAAGCTTCTCAGAACACTTTATTTTGCATAGGAATACATAGTAAACTTTAGGGTCACGCTGTGTACCCCCTAATTGACCTATAATTATTTCCTGCTGTAGGGTACACTATTAACCTGAAATATAATACCTGGTCCAATTTAAATATTATGGGTCAATATTAAGGTCTGATATCGCGCCTTGCGTTGATTAACCATTGAAAGATGTCATTGAATTTTTAAAGCATTTTAGAACGCTTATTTCTTCATTTTAAGCTTCTCAAAACATTTTATTTCGCATAGGCATACATACTAAAATTTAGGGTCACGCTGTGTACCCCCTAAATGACCTATAATTATTTCCTGTGGTAGGGTACACTATTACCCTGTAATATAATACGTGGTCCAATTTAAAAATTATAGTTCAATATTAAGGTCCGATACCGTGCCGTTAGTTAACATAGAAAAATTTCTTTGAATTTTTAAAGCATTTTAGAACGCTTATTTCCTCATTTTAAGCTTCTCAGAACACTTTATTTCGCATAGGCATACATAGTAAACTTTAGGGTCACGCTGTGTACCCCCTAATTGACCTATAATTATTTTCCGTGGTAGGGTACACTATCACCCTGTAATATAATACGTGGTTTAATTTAAAAATTTTAGGTCAATATTAAGGTCCGATACCGTGCCGTTAGTTAACATAGAAAAGTGTCTTCGAATTTCCTTGTTTTAATGCACTATTTAAAATATACATAGTGTACCCCCTAATTGACCTATAATTATTTCCTCTGGTAGGGTACACTATTACCCTGTAATATAATACCAGGTCCAATTTAAATATTATGGGTCAATATTAAGGTCTGATATTGCGCCTTGCGTTAGTTAACCATTGAAAGATGTCTTTGAATTTTTAAAGCATTTTAGAACGCTTATTTCTTAATTTTAAGCTTCTCAGAACACTTTATTTCGCATAGGCATACATAGTAAACTTTAGGGTCACGCTGTGTACGCCCTAATTGACCTATAATTATTTTCCGTGGTAGGGTACACTATCACCCTGTAATATAATACGTGGTCCAATTTAAAAATTTTAGGTCAATATTAAGGTCCGATACCGTGCCGTTAGTTAACATAGAAAAGTGTCTTCGAATTTCCTTGTTTTAATGCACTATTTAAAATATACATAGTGTACCCCCTAATTGACCTATAATTATTTCCTGTGGTAGGGTGCACTATTACCCTGTAATATAATACCTGGTCCAATTTAAATATTATGGGTCAATATTAAGGTCTGATATTGCGCCTTGCGTTAGTTAACCATTGAAAGATGTCTTTGAATTTTTAAAGCATTTTTGAACGCTTATTTCTTCATTTTAAGCTTCTCAGAACACTTTATTTCGCATAGGCATACATAGTAAACTTTAGGGTCACGCTGTGTACCCCCTAATTGACCTATAATTATTTTCCGTGGTAGGGTACACTATCACCCTGTAATATAATACGTGGTCCAATTTAAAAATTTTAGGTCAATATTAAGGTCCGATACCGTGCCGTTAGTTAACATAGAAAAGTGTCTCCGAATTTCCTTGTTTTAATGCACTATTTAAAATATACATAGTGTACCCCCTAATTGACCTATAATTATTTCCTGTGGTAGGGTACACTATTACCCTGTAATATAATACCTGGTCCGATTTAAATATTATGGGTCAATATTAAGGTCTGATATTGCGCCTTGCGTTAGTTAACCATTGAAAGATGTCTTTGAATTTTTAAAGCATTTTAGAACGCTTATTTCTTCATTTTAAGCTTCTCAGAACACTTTATTTCGCATAGGCATACATAGTAGACTTTAGGGTCACGCTGTGTACCCCCTAATTGACCTGTAATTATTTTCCGTGGTAGGGTACACTATCACCCTGTAATATAATACGTGGTCCAATTTAAAAATTTTAGGTCAATATTAAGGTCCGATACCGTGCCGTTAGTTAACATAGAAAAGAGTCTTCGAATTTCCTTGTTTTAATGCACTACTTAAAATACACATAGTGTACCCCCTAATTGACCTATAATTATTTCCTGTTGTAGGGTACACTATTACCCTGTAATATAAAACCTGGTCCAATTTAAATATTATGGTTCCATATTAAGGTCTGATATCGCGCCTTGCGTTAGTTAACCATTGAAAGATGTCTTTGAATTTTTAAAGCATTTTAGAACGCTTATTTCTTCATTTTAAGCTTCTCAGAACACTCTATTTCGCATAGGCATACATAGTAAACTTTAGGGTCACTCTGTGTACCCCCTAATTGACCTATAATTATTTCCTGTGGTAGGGTACACTATAACCCTGTAATATAATACGTGGTCCAATTTCAAAATTATAGGTCAATATTAAGGTCCGATACCGTGCCGTTAGTTAACATAGAAAAGTGTCTTCGTATTTCCTTGTTTTAATGCACTATTTAAAATACACATAGTGTACCTCCTAATTGACCTATAATTATTTCCTGTTGTAGGGTACACTATTACCCTGTAATATAAAACCTGGTCCAATTTAAATATTATGGTTCCATATTAAGGTCTGATATCGCGCCTTGCGTTAGTTATCCATTGAAAGATGTCTTTGAATTTTTAAAGCATTTTACAACGCTTATTTCTTCATTTTAAGCTTCTCAGAACACTTTATTTCGCATAGGCATACATAGTAAACTTTAGGGTCACGCTGTGTACCCCCTAATTGACCTGTAATTATTTTCCGTGGTAGGGTACACTATCACCCTGTAATATAATACGTGGTCCAATTTAAAAATTATAGGTCAATATTAAGGTCCGATACCGTGCCGTTAGTTAACATAGAAAAATGTCTTTGAATTTTTAAAGCATTTTAGAACGCTTATTTCCTCATTTTAAGCTTCTCAGAACACTTTATTTCGCATAGGCATACATAGTAAACTTTAGGGTCACGCTGTGTACCCCCTAATTGACCTATAATTATTTCCTGTGGTTGGGTACACTATCACCCTGTAATATAATACGTGGTCCAATTTAAAAATTTTAGGTCAATATTAAGGTCCGATACCGTGCCGTTAGTTAACATAGAAAAGTGTCTTCGAATTTCCTTGTTTTAATGCACTATTTAAAATATACATAGTGTACCCCCTAATTGACCTATAATTATTTCCAGTGGTAGGGTACACTATTACCCTGTAATATAATACCTGGTAAAATTTAAATATTATGGGTCAATATTAAGGTCTGCTATTGCGCCTTGCGTTAGTTAACCATTGAAAGATGTCTTTGAATTTTTAAAGCATTTTAGAACGCTTATTTCTTCATTTTAAGCTTCTCAGAACACTTTATTTCGCATAGGCATACATAGTAAACTTTAGGGTCACGCTGTGTACCCCCTAAATGACCTATAATTATTTCCTGTGGTAGGGTACACTATTACCCTGTAATATAATACGTGGTCCAATTTAAAAATTATAGTTCAATATTAAGGTCCGATACCGTGCCGTTAGTTAACATAGAAAAATTTCTTTGAATTTTTAAAGCATTTTAGAACGCTTATTTCCTCATTTTAAGCTTCTCAGAACACTTTATTTCGCATAGGTATACATAGTAAACTTTAGGGTCACGCTGTGTACCCCCTAATTGACCTGTAATTATTTTCCGTGGTAGTTTACACTATCACCCTGTAATATAATACGTGGTCCAATTTAAAAATTTTAGGTCAATATTAAGGTCCGATACCGTGCCGTTAGTTAACATAGAAAAGAGTCTTCGAATTTCCTTGTTTTAATGCACTACTTAAAATACACATAGTGTACCCCCTAATTGACCTATAATTATTTCCTGTGGTAGGGTACACTATTACCCTGTAATATAATACCTGGTCCGATTTAAATATTAGGGGTCAATATTAAGGTCTGATATTGCGCCTTGCGTTAGTTAACCATTGAAAGATGTCTTTGAATTTTTAAAGCATTTTTGAACGCTTATTTCTTCATTTTAAGCTTCTCAGAACACTTTATTTCGCATAGGCATACATAGTAAACTTTAGGGTCACGCTGTGTACCCCCTAATTGACCTATAATTATTTTCCGTGGTAGGGTACACTATCAGCCTGTAATATAATACGTGGTCCAATTTAAAAATTTTAGGTCAATATTAAGGTCCGATACCGTGCCGTTAGTTAACATAGAAAAGTGTCTCCGAATTTCCTTGTTTTAATGCACTATTTAAAATATACATAGTGTACCCCCTAATTGACCTATAATTATTTCCTGTGGTAGGGTACACTATTACCCTGTAATATAATACCTGGTCCGATTTAAATATTATGGGTCAATATTAAGGTCTGATATTGCGCCTTGCGTTAGTTAACCATTGAAAGATGTCTTTGAATTTTTAAAGCATTTTAGAACGCTTATTTCTTCATTTTAAGCTTCTCAGAACACTTTATTTCGCATAGGCATACATAGTAAACTTTAGGGTCACGCTGTGTACCCCCTAATTGACCTGTAATTATTTTCCGTGGTACGGTACACTATCACCCTGTAATATAATACGTGGTCCAATTTAAAAATTTTAGGTCAATATTAAGGTCCGATACCGTGCCGTTAGTTAACATAGAAAAGAGTATTCGAATTTCCTTGTTTTAATGCACTATTTAAAATACACATAGTGTACCCCCTAATTGACCTATAATTATTTCCTGTTGTAGGGTACACTATTACCCTGTAATATAAAACCTGGTCCAATTTAAATATTATGGTTCCATATTAAGGTCTGATATCGCGCCTTGCGTTAGTTAACCATTGAAAGATGTCTTTGAATTTTTAAAGCATTTTAGAACGCTTATTTCTTCATTTTAAGCTTCTCAGAACACTCTATTTCGCATAGGCATACATAGTAAACTTTAGGGTCACTCTGTGTACCCCCTAATTGACCTATAATTATTTCCTGTGGTAGGGTACACTATAACCCTGTAATATAATACGTGGTCCAATTTAAAAATTATAGGTCAATATTAAGGTCCGATACCGTGCCGTTACTTAACATAGAAAAGTGTCTTCGTATTTCCTTGTTTTAATGCACTATTTAAAATACACATAGTGTACCTCCTAATTGACCTATAATTATTTCCTGTTGTAGGGTACACTATTACCCTGTAATATAAAACCTGGTCCAATTTAAATATTATGGTTCCATATTAAGGTCTGATATCGCGCCTTGCGTTAGTTAACCATTGAAAGATGTCTTTGAATTTTTAAAGCATTTTAGAACGCTTATTTCTTCATTTTAAGCTTCTCAGAACACTTTATTTCGCATAGGCATACATAGTAAACTTTAGGGTCACGCTGTGTACCCCCTAATTGACCTGTAATTATTTTCCGTGGTAGGGTACACTATCACCCTGTAATATAATACGTGGTCCAATTTAAAAATTATAGGTCAATATTAAGGTCCGATACCGTGCCGTTAGTTAACATAGAAAAATGTCTTTGAATTTTTAAAGCATTTTAGAACGCTTATTTCCTCATTTTAAGCTTCTCAGAACACTTTATTTCGCATAGGCATACATAGTAAACTTTAGGGTCACGCTGTGTACCCCCTAATTGACCTATAATTATTTCCTGTGGTTGGGTACACTATCACCCTGTAATATAATACGTGGTCCAATTTAAAAATTTTAGGTCAATATTAAGGTCCGATACCGTGCCGTTAGTTAACATAGAAAAGTGTCTTCGAATTTCCTTGTTTTAATGCACTATTTAAAATATACATAGTGTACCCCCTAATTGACCTATAATTATTTCCAGTGGTAGGGTACACTATTACCCTGTAATATAATACCTGGTCCAATTTAAATATTATGGGTCAATATTAAGGTCTGATATTGCGCCTTGCGTTAGTTAACCATTGAAAGATGTCTTTGAATTTTTAAAGCATTTTAGAACGCTTATTTCTTCATTTTAAGCTTCTCAGAACACTTTATTTCGCTTAGGCATACATAGTAAAATTTAGGGTCACGCTGTGTACCCCCTAAATGACCTATAATTATTTCCTGTGGTAGGGTACACTATTACCCTGTAATATAATACGTGGACCAATTTAAAAATTATAGTTCAATATTAAGGTCCGATACCGTGCCGTTAGTTAACATAGAAAAATTTCTTTGAATTTTTAAAGCATTTTAGAACGCTTATTTCCTCATTTTAAGCTTCTCAGAACACTTTATTTCGCATAGGCATACATAGTAAACTTTAGGGTCACGCTGTGTACCCCCTAATTGACCTATAATTATTTTCCGTGGTAGGGTACACTATCACCCTGTAATATAATACGTGGTCCAATTTAAAAATTATAGGTCAATATTAAGGTCCGATACCGTGCCGTTAGTTAACATAGAAAAATGTCTTTGAATTTTTAAAGCATTTTAGAACGCTTATTTCCTCATTTTAAGCTTCTCAGAACACTTTATTTCGCATAGGCATACATAGTAAACTTTAGGGTCACGCTGTGTACCCCCTAATTGACCTGTAATTATTTTCCGTGGTAGGGTACACTATCACCCTGTAATATAATACGTGGTCCAATTTAAAAATTTTAGGTCAATATCAAGGTCCGATACCGTGCCGTTAGTTAACATAGAAAAGTGTCTTCGTATTTCCTTGTTTTAATGCACTATTTAAAATATGCATAGTGTACCCCCTAATTGACCTATAATTATTTCCTGTGGTAGGGTACACTATTACCCTGTAATATAATACCTGGTCTAATTTAAATATTATGGGTCAATATTAAGGTCTGATATTGCGCCTTGCGTTAGTTAACCATTGAAAAATGTCTTTGAATTTTTAAAGCATTTTAGAACGCTATTTTCTTCATTTTAAGCTTCTCAGAACACTCTATTTCGCATAGGCATACAGTAAAATTTAGGGTCACGCTGTGTACCCCCTAAATGACCTATAATTATTTCCTGTGGTAGGGTACACTATTACCCTGTAATATAATACGTGGTCCAATTTAAAAATTATAGGTTAATATTAAGGTCCGATACCGTGCCGTTAGTTAACATAGAAAAATGTTTTTGAATTTTTAAAGCATTTTAGAACGCTTATTTCCTCATTTTAAGCTTCTCAGAACACTTTATTTCGCATAGGCATACATAGTAAACTTTAGGGTCACGCTGTGTACCCCCTAATTGACCTATAATTATTTCCTTTGGTTGGGTACACTATAACCCTGTAATATAATACGTGGTCCAATTTAAAAATTATAGGTCAATATTAAGGTCCGATACCGTGCCGTTAGTTAACATAGAAAAATGTCTTTGAATTTTTAAAGCATTTTAGAGCGCTTATTTCCTCATTTTAAGCTTCTCAGAACACTTTATTTCGCATAGGCATACATAGTAAACTTTAGGGTCACGCTGTGTACCCCCTAATTGACCTATAATTAATTCCTGTGGTTGGGTACACTATAACCCTGTAATATAATACGTGGTCCAATTTAAAAATTATAGGTCAATATTAAGGTCCGATACCGTGCCGTTAGTTAACATAGAAAAGTGTCTTCGAATTTCCTTGTTTTAATGCACTATTTAAAATATACATAGTGTACCCCCTAATTGACCTATAATTATTTCCTGTGGTAGGGTACACTATTACCCTGTAATATAATACCTGGTCTAATATAAATATTATATGTCAATATTAAGGTCTGATATTGCGCCTTGCGTTAGTTAACCATTGAAAGATGTCTTTGAATTTTTAAAGCATTTTAGAACGCTTATTTCTTCATTTTAAGCTTCTCAGAACACTTTATTTCGCATAGGCATACATAGTAAACTTTAGGGTCACGCTGTGTACCCCCTAATTGACCTATAATTATTTTCCGTGGTAGGGTACACTATCACCCTGTAATATAATACGTGGTCCAATTTAAAAATTTTAGGTCAATATTAAGGTCCGATACCGTACCGTTAGTTAACATAGAAAAATGTCTTTGAATTTTTAAAGCATTTTAGAACGCTTATTTCCTCATTTTAAGCTTCTCAGAACACTTTATTTTGCATAGGCATACATAGTAAACTTTAGGGTCACGCTGTGTACCCCCTAATTGACCTATAATTATTTCCTGTGGTTGGGTACACTATAACCCTGTAATATAATACGTGGTCCAATTTAAAAATTATAGGTCAATATTAAGGTCCGATACCGTGCCGTTAGTTAACATAGAAAAGTGTCTTCGAATTTCCTTGTTTTAATGCACTATTTAAAATATACATAGTGTACCCCCTAATTGACCTATAATTATTTCCTGTGGTAGGGTACACTATTACCCTGTAATATAATACCTGGTCCAATTTAAATATTATGGGTCAATATTAAGGTCTGATATTGCGCCTTGCGTTAGTTAACCATTGAAAGATGTCTTTGAATTTTTAAAGCATTTTTGAACGCTTATTTCTTCATTTTAAGCTTCTCAGAACACTTTATTTCGCATAGGCATACATAGTAAACTTTAGGGTCACGCTGTGTACCCCCTAATTGACCTATAATTATTTTCCGTGGTAGGGTACACTATCACCCTGTAATATAATACGTGGTCCAATTTAAAAATTTTATGTCAATATTAAGGTCCGATACCGTGCCGTTAGTTAACATAGAAAAGTGTCATCGAATTTCCTTGTTTTAATGCACTAATTAAAATATACATAGTGTACCCCCTAATTGACCTATAATTATTTCCTCTGGTAGGGTACACTATTACCCTGTAATATAATACCAGGTCCAATTTAAATATTATGGGTCAATATTAAGGTCTGATATTGCGTCTTGCGTTAGTTAACCATTGAAAGATGTCTTTGAATTTTTAAAGCATTTTAGAACGCTTATTTCTTAATTTTAAGCTTCTCAGAACACTTTATTTCGCATAGGCATACATAGTAAACTTTAGGGTCACGCTGTGTATCCCCTAATTGACCTGCAATTATTTTCCGTGGTAGGGTACACAATCCTGTAATATAATACCTGGTCCAATTTAAATATTATGGGTCAATATTAAGGTCTGATATCGCGCCTTGCGTTGATTAACCATTGAAAAATGTCTTTGAATTTTTAAAGCATTTTAGAACGCTAATTTCTTCATTTTAAGCTTCTCAGAACACTCTATTTCGCATAGGCATACAGTAAAATTTAGGGTCACGCTGTGTACCCCCTAAATGACCTATAATTATTTCCTGTGGTAGGGTACACTATTACCCTGTAATATAATACGTGGTCCAATTTAAAAATTATAGTTCAATATTAAGGTCCGATACCGTGCCGTTAGTTAACATAGAAAAATGTCTTTGAATTTTTAAAGCATTTTAGAACGCTTATTTCCTCATTTTTAGCTTCTCAGAACACTTTATTTCGCATAGGCATACATAGTAAACTTTAGGGTCACGCTGTGTACCCCCTAATTGACCTATAATTATTTCCTGTGGTTGGGTACACTATAACCCTGTAATATAATACGTGGTCCAATTTAAAAATTATAGGTCAATATTAAGGTCCGATACCGTGCCGTTAGTTAACATAGAAAAGTGTCTTCGAATTTCCTTGTTTTAATGCACTATTTAAAATATACATAGTGTACCCCCTAATTGACCTATAATTATTTCCTGTGGTAGGGTACACTATTACCCTGTAATATAATACCTGGTCCAATTTAAATATTATGGGTCAATATTAAGGTCTGATATTGCGCCTTGCGTTAGTTAACCATTGAAAGATGTCTTTGAATTTTTAAAGCATTTTTGAACGCTTATTTCTTCATTTTAAGCTTCTCAGAACACTTTATTTCGCATAGGCATACATAGTAAACTTTAGGGTCACGCTGTGTACCCCCTAATTGACCTATAATTATTTTCCGTGGTAGGGTACACTATCACCCTGTAATATAATACGTGGTCCAATTTAAAAATTTTAGGTCAATATTAAGGTCCGATACCGTGCCGTTAGTTAACATAGAGAAGTGTCTACGAATTTCCTTGTTTTAATGCACTATTTAAAATATACATAGTGTACCCCCTAATTGACCTATAATTATTTCCTCTGGTAGGGTACACTATTACCCTGTAATATAATACCAGGTCCAATTTAAATATTATGGGTCAATATTAAGGTCTGATATTGCGTCTTGCGTTAGTTATCCATTGAAAGATGTCTTTGAATTTTTAAAGCATTTTAGAACGCTTATTTCTTAATTTTAAGCTTCTCAGAACACTTTATTTCGCATAGGCATACATAGTAAACTTTAGGGTCACGCTGTGTACCCCCTAATTGACCTATAATTATTTTCCGTGGTAGGGTACACTATCACCCTGTAATATAATACGTGGTCCAATTTAAAAATTTTAGGTCAATATTAAGGTCCGATACCGTGCCGTTAGTTAACATAGAAAAGTGTCTTCGAATTTCCTTGTTTTAATGCACTATTTAAAATATACATAGTGTACCCCCTAATTGACCTATAATTATTTCCTGTGGTAGGGTACACTATTACCCTGTAATATAATACCTGGTCCAATTTAAATATTATGGGTCAATATTAAGGTCTGATATTGCGCCTTGCGTTAGTTAACCATTGAAAGATGTCTTTGAATTTTTAAAGCATTTTTGAACGCTTATTTCTTCATTTTAAGCTTCTCAGAACACTTTATTTCGCATAGGCATACATAGTAAACTTTAGGGTCACGCTGTGTACCCCCTAATTGACCTATAATTATTTTCCGTGGTAGGGTACACTATCACCCTGTAATATAATACGTGGTCCAATTTAAAAATTTTAGGTCAATATTAAGGTCCGATACCGTGCCGTTAGTTAACATAGAAAAGTGTCATCGAATTTCCTTGTTTTAATGCACTATTTAAAATATACATAGTGTACCCCCTAATTGACCTATAATTATTTCCTCTGGTAGGGTACACTATTACCCTGTAATATAATACCAGGTCCAATTTAAATATTATGGGTCAATATTAAGGTCTGATATTGCGTCTTGCGTTAGTTAACCATTGAAAGATGTCTTTGAATTTTTAAAGCATTTTAGAACGCTTATTTCTTAATTTTAAGCTTCTCAGAACACTTTATTTCGCATAGGCATACATAGTAAACTTTAGGGTCACGCTGTGTACCCCCTAATTGACCTATAATTATTTTCCGTGGTAGGGTACACTATCACCCTGTAATATAATACGTGGTCCAATTTAAAAATTTTAGGTCAATATTAAGGTCCGATACCGTGCCGTTAGTTAACATAGAAAAGTGTCTTCGAATTTCCTTGTTTTAATGCACTATTTAAAATATACATAGTGTACCCCCTAATTGACCTATAATTATTTCCTGTGGTAGGGTACACTATTACCCTGTAATATAATACCTGGTCCAATTTAAATATTATGGGTCAATATTAAGGTCTGATATTGCGCCTTGCGTTAGTTAACCATTGAAAGATGTCTTTGAATTTTTAAAGCATTTTTGAACGCTTATTTCTTCATTTTAAGCTTCTCAGAACACTTTATTTCGCATAGGCATACATAGTAAACTTTAGGGTCACGCTGTGTACCCCCTAATTGACCTATAATTATTTTCCGTGGTAGGGTACACTATCAGCCTGTAATATAATACGTGGTCCAATTTAAAAATTTTAGGTCAATATTAAGGTCCGATACCGTGCCGTTAGTTAACATAGAAAAGTGTCTTCGAATTTCCTTGTTTTAATGCACTATTTAAAATATACATAGTGTACCCCCTAATTGACCTATAATTATTTCCTGTGGTAGGGTACACTATTACCCTGTAATATAATACCTGGTCCAATTTAAATATTATGGGTCAATATTAAGGTCTGATATTGCGCCTTGCGTTAGTTAACCATTGAAAGATGTCTTTGAATTTTTAAAGCATTTTTGAACGCTTATTTCTTCATTTTAAGCTTCTCAGAACACTTTATTTCGCATAGGCATACATAGTAAACTTTAGGGTCACGCTGTGTACCCCCTAATTGACCTATAATTATTTTCCGTGGTAGGGTACACTATCACCCTGTAATATAATACGTGGTCCAATTTAAAAATTTTAGGTCAATATTAAGGTCCGATACCGTGCCGTTAGTTAACATAGAAAAGTGTCATCGAATTTCCTTGTTTTAATGCACTATTTAAAATATACATAGTGTACCCCCTAATTGACCTATAATTATTTCCTCTGGTAGGGTACACTATTACCCTGTAATATAATACCAGGTCCAATTTAAATATTATGGGTCAATATTAAGGTCTGATATTGCGTCTTGCGTTAGTTAACCATTGAAAGATGTCTTTGAATTTTTAAAGCATTTTAGAATGCTTATTTCTTAATTTTAAGCTTCTCAGAACACTTTATTTCGCATAGGCATACATAGTAAACTTTAGGGTCACGCTGTGTACCCCCTAATTGACCTATAATTATTTTCCGTGGTAGGGTACACTATCACCCTGTAATATAATACGTGGTCCAATTTAAAAATTTTAGGTCAATATTAAGGTCCGATACCGTGCCGTTAGTTAACATAGAAAAGTGTCTTCGAATTTCCTTGTTTTAATGCACTATTTAAAATATACATAGTGTACCCCCTAATTGACCTATAATTATTTCCTGTGGTAGGGTACACTATTACCCTGTAATATAATACCTGGTCCAATTTAAATATTATGGGTCAATATTAAGGTCTGATATTGCGCCTTGCGTTAGTTAACCATTGAAAGATGTCTTTGAATTTTTAAAGCATTTTTGAACGCTTATTTCTTCATTTTAAGCTTCTCAGAACACTTTATTTCGCATAGGCATACATAGTAAACTTTAGGGTCACGCTGTGTACCCCCTAATTGACCTATAATTATTTTCCGTGGTAGGGTACACTATCAGCCTGTAATATAATACGTGGTCCAATTTAAAAATTTTAGGTCAATATTAAGGTCCGATACCGTGCCGTTAGTTAACATAGAAAAGTGCCTCCGAATTTCCTTGTTTTAATGCACTATTTAAAATATACATAGTGTACCCCCTAATTGACCTATAATTATTTCCTGTGGTAGGGTACACTATTACCCTGTAATATAATACCTGGTCCGATTTAAATATTATGGGTCAATATTAAGGTCTGACATTGCGCCTTGCGTTAGTTAACCATTGAAAGATGTCTTTGAATTTTTAAAGCATTTTAGAACGCTTATTTCTTCATTTTAAGCTTCTCAGAACACTCTATTTCGCATAGGCATACAGTAAAATTTAGGGTCACGCTGTGTACCCCCTAAATGACCTATAATTATTTCCTGTGGTAGGGTACACTATTACCCTGTAATACAATACGTGGTCCAATTTAAAAATTATAGGTTAATATTAAGGTCCGATACCGTGCCGTTAGTTAACATAGAAAAATGTCTTTGAATTTTTAAAGCATTTTAGAACGCTTATTTCCTCATTTTAAGCTTCTCAGAACACTTTATTTTGCATAGGCATACATAGTAAACTTTAGGGTCACGCTGTGTACCCCCTAATTGACCTATAATTATTTCCTGTGGTTGGGTACACTATAACCCTGTAATATAATACGTGGTCCAATTTAAAATGTATAGGTCAATATTAAGGTCCGATACCGTGCCGTTAGTTAACATAGAAAAATGTCTTTGAATTTTTAAAGCATTTTAGAACGCTTATTTCCGCATTTTAAGCTTCTCAGAACACTTTATTTCGCATAGGCATACATAGTAAACTTTAGGGACACGCTGTGTACCCCCTAATTGACCTATAATTATTTCCTGTGGTTGGGTACACTATAACCCTGTAATATAATACGTGGTCCAATTTAAAAATTATAGGTCAATATTAAGGTCCGATACCGTGCCGTTAGTTAACATAGAAAAGTGTCTTCGAATTTCCTTGTTTTAATGCACTATTTAAAATATACATAGTGTACCCCCTAATTGACCTATAATTATTTCCTGTGGTAGGGTACACTATTACCCTGTAATATAATACCTGGTCTAATATAAATATTATATGTCAATATTAAGGTCTGATATTGCGCCTTGCGTTAGTTAACCATTGAAAGATTTCTTTGAATTTTTAAAGCATTTTAGAACGCTTATTTCTTCATTTTAAGCTTCTCAGAACACTTTATTTCGCATAGGCATACATAGTAAACTTTAGGGTCACGCTGTGTACCCCCTAATTGACCTATAATTATTTTCCGTGGTAGGGTACACTATCACCCTGTAATATAATACGTGGTCCAATTTAAAAATTTTAGGTCAATATTAAGGTCCGATACCGTGCCGTTAGTCAACATAGAAAAGTGTCTTCGAATTTCCTTGTTTTAATGCACTATTTAAAATATACATAGTGTACCCCCTAATTGACCTGTAATTATTTCCTGTGGTAGGGTACACTATTACCCTGTAATATAATACCTGGTCCAATTTAAAAATTATAGGTCAATATTAAGGTCCGATACCGTACCGTTAGTTAACATAGAAAAATGTCTTTGAATTTTTAAAGCATTTTAGAACGCTTATTTCCTCATTTTAAGCTTCTCAGAACACTTTATTTTGCATAGGAATACATAGTAAACTTTAGGGTCACGCTGTGTACCCCCTAATTGACCTATAATTATTTCCTGCTGTAGGGTACACTATTAACCTGAAATATAATACCTGGTCCAATTTAAATATTATGGGTCAATATTAAGGTCTGATATCGCGCCTTGCGTTGATTAACCATTGAAAGATGTCATTGAATTTTTAAAGCATTTTAGAACGCTTATTTCTTCATTTTAAGCTTCTCAAAACATTTTATTTCGCATAGGCATACATAGTAAAATTTAGGGTCACGCTGTGTACCCCCTAAATGACCTATAATTATTTCCTGTGGTAGGGTACACTATTACCCTGTAATATAATACGTGGTCCAATTTAAAAATTATAGTTCAATATTAAGGTCCGATACCGTGCCGTTAGTTAACTTAGAAAAATTTCTTTGAATTTTTAAAGCATTTTAGAACGCTTATTTCCTCATTTTAAGCTTCTCAGAACACTTTATTTCGCATAGGCATACATAGTAAACTTTAGGGTCACGCTGTGTACCCCCTAATTGACCTATAATTATTTTCCGTGGTAGGGTACACTATCACCCTGTAATATAATACGTGGTCCAATTTAAAAATTTTAAGGTCCGATACCGTGCCGTTAGTTAACATAGCACTAAATGCACTATTTAAAATATACATAGTGTACCCCCTAATTGACCTATAATTATTTCCTCTGGTAGGGTACACTATTACCCTGTAATATAATACCAGGTCCAATTTAAATATTATGGGTCAATATTAATGTCTGATATTGCGCCTTGCGTTAGTTAACCATTGAAAGATGTCTTTGAATTTTTAAAGCATTTTAGAACGCTTATTTCTTAATTTTAAGCTTCTCAGAACACTTTATTTCGCATAGGCATACATAGTAAACTTTAGGGTCACGCTGTGTACCCCCTAATTGACCTATAATTATTTTCCGTGGTAGGGTACACTATCACCCTGTAATATAATACGTGGTCCAATTTAAAAATTTTAGGTCAATATTAAGGTCCGATACCGTGCCGTTAGTTAACATAGAAAAGTGTCTTCGAATTTCCTTGTTTTAATGCACTATTTAAAATATACATAGTGTACCCCCTAATTGACCTATAATTATTTCCTGTGGTAGGGTACACTATTACCCTGTAATATAATACCTGGTCCAATTTAAATATTATAGGTCAATATTAAGGTCTGATATTGCGCCTTGCGTTAGTTAACCATTGAAAGATGTCTTTGAATTTTTAAAGCATTTTTGAACGCTTATTTCTTCATTTTAAGCTTCTCAGAACACTTTATTTCGCATAGGCATACATAGTAAACTTTAGGGTCACGCTGTGTACCCCCTAATTGACCTATAATTATTTTCCGTGGTAGGGTACACTATCAGCCTGTAATATAATACGTGGTCCAATTTAAAAATTTTAGGTCAATATTAAGGTCCGATACCGTGCCGTTAGTTAACATAGAAAAGTGTCTCCGAATTTCCTTGTTTTAATGCACTATTTAAAATATACATAGTGTACCCCCTAATTGACCTATAATTATTTCCTGTGGTAGGGTACACTATTACCCTGTAATATAATACCTGGTCCGATTTAAATATTATGGTTCAATATTAAGGTCTGATATTGCGCCTTGCGTTAGTTAACCATTGAAAGATGTCTTTGAATTTTTAAAGCATTTTAGAACGCTTATTTCTTCATTTTAAGCTTCTCAGAACACTTTATTTCGCATAGGCATACATAGTAAACTTTAGGGTCACGCTGTGTACCCCCTAATTGACCTGTAATTATTTTCCGTGGTAGGGTACACTATCACCCTGTAATATAATACGTGGTCCAATTTAAAAATTTTAGGTCAATATTAAGGTCCGATACCGTGCCGTTAGTTAACATAGAAAAGAGTCTTCGAATTTCCTTGTTTTAATGCACTATTTAAAATACACATAGTGTACCCCCTAATTGACCTATAATTATTTCCTGTTGTAGGGTACACTATTACCATGTAATATAATACCTGGTCTAATATAAATATTATATGTCAATATTAAGGTCTGATATTGCGCCTTGCGTTAGTTAACCATTGAAAGATTTCTTTGAATTTTTAAAGCATTTTAGAACGCTTATTTCTTCATTTTAAGCTTCTCAGAACACTTTATTTCGCATAGGCATACATAGTAAACTTTAGGGTCACGCTGTGTACCCCCTAATTGACCTATAATTATTTTCCGTGGTAGGGTACACTATCACCCTGTAATATAATACGTGGTCCAATTTAAAAATTTTAGGTCAATATTAAGGTCCGATACCGTGCCGTTAGTTAACATAGAAAAGTGTCTTCGAATTTCCTTGTTTTAATGCACTATTTAAAATATACATAGTGTACCCCCTAATTGACCTGTAATTATTTCCTGTGGTAGGGTACACTATTACCCTGTAATATAATACCTGGTCCAATTTAAAAATTATAGGTCAATATTAAGGTCCGATACCGTACCGTTAGTTAACATAGAAAAATGTCTTTGAATTTTTAAAGCATTTTAGAACGCTTATTTCCTCATTTTAAGCTTCTCAGAACACTTTATTTTGCATAGGAATACATAGTAAACTTTAGGGTCACGCTGTGTACCCCCTAATTGACCTATAATTATTTCCTGCTGTAGGGTACACTATTAACCTGAAATATAATACCTGGTCCAATTTAAATATTATGGGTCAATATTAAGGTCTGATATCGCGCCTTGCGTTGATTAACCATTGAAAGATGTCATTGAATTTTTAAAGCATTTTAGAACGCTTATTTCTTCATTTTAAGCTTCTCAAAACATTTTATTTCGCATAGGCATACATAGTAAAATTTAGGGTCACGCTGTGTACCCCCTAAATGACCTATAATTATTTCCTGTGGTAGGGTACACTATTACCCTGTAATATAATACGTGGTCCAATTTAAAAATTATAGTTCAATATTAAGGTCCGATACCGTGCCGTTAGTTAACATAGAAAAATTTCTTTGAATTTTTAAAGCATTTTAGAACGCTTATTTCCTCATTTTAAGCTTCTCAGAACACTTTATTTCGCATAGGCATACATAGTAAACTTTAGGGTCACGCTGTGTACCCCCTAATTGACCTATAATTATTTTCCGTGGTAGGGTACACTATCACCCTGTAATATAATACGTGGTCCAATTTAAAAATTTTAAGGTCCGATACCGTGCCGTTAGTTAACATAGAAAAGTGTCTTCGAATTTCCTTGTTTTAATGCACTATTTAAAATATACATAGTGTACCCCCTAATTGACCTGTAATTATTTCCTGTGGTAGGGTACACTATTACCCTGTAATATAATACCTGGTCCAATTTAAAAATTATAGGTCAATATTAAGGTCCGATACCGTACCGTTAGTTAACATAGAAAAATGTCTTTGAATTTTTAAAGCATTTTAGAACGCTTATTTCCTCATTTTAAGCTTCTCAGAACACTTTATTTTGCATAGGAATACATAGTAAACTTTAGGGTCACGCTGTGTACCCCCTAATTGACCTATAATTATTTTCCGTGGTAGGGTACACTATCACCCTGTAATATAATACGTGGTCCAATTTAAAAATTTTAGGTCAATATTAAGGTCCGATACCGTGCCGTTAGTTAACATAGAAAAGTGTCTTCGAATTTCCTTGTTTTAATGCACTATTTAAAATATACATAGTGTACCCCCTAATTGACCTGTAATTATTTCCTGTGGTAGGGTACACTATTACCCTGTAATATAATACCTGGTCCAATTTAAAAATTATAGGTCAATATTAAGGTCCGATACCGTACCGTTAGTTAACATAGAAAAATGTCTTTGAATTTTTAAAGCATTTTAGAACGCTTATTTCCTCATTTTAAGCTTCTCAGAACACTTTATTTTGCATAGGAATACATAGTAAACTTTAGGGTCACGCTGTGTACCCCCTAATTGACCTATAATTATTTCCTGCTGTAGGGTACACTATTAACCTGAAATATAATACCTGGTCCAATTTAAATATTATGGGTCAATATTAAGGTCTGATATCGCGCCTTGCGTTGATTAACCATTGAAAGATGTCATTGAATTTTTAAAGCATTTTAGAACGCTTATTTCTTCATTTTAAGCTTCTCAAAACATTTTATTTCGCATAGGCATACATAGTAAAATTTAGGGTCACGCTGTGTACCCCCTAAATGACCTATAATTATTTCCTGTGGTAGGGTACACTATTACCCTGTAATATAATACGTGGTCCAATTTAAAAATTATAGTTCAATATTAAGGTCCGATACCGTGCCGTTAGTTAACATAGAAAAATTTCTTTGAATTTTTAAAGCATTTTAGAACGCTTATTTCCTCATTTTAAGCTTCTCAGAACACTTTATTTCGCATAGGCATACATAGTAAACTTTAGGGTCACGCTGTGTACCCCCTAATTGACCTATAATTATTTTCCGTGGTAGGGTACACTATCACCCTGTAATATAATACGTGGTCCAATTTAAAAATTTTAGGTCAATATTAAGGTCCGATACCGTGCCGTTAGTTAACATAGAAAAGTGTCTTCGAATTTCCTTGTTTTAATGCACTATTTAAAATATACATAGTGTACCCCCTAATTGACCTATAATTATTTCCTCTGGTAGGGTACACTATTACCCTGTAATATAATACCAGGTCCAATTTAAATATTATGGGTCAATATTAATGTCTGATATTGCGCCTTGCGTTAGTTAACCATTGAAAGATGTCTTTGAATTTTTAAAGCATTTTAGAACGCTTATTTCTTAATTTTAAGCTTCTCAGAACACTTTATTTCGCATAGGCATACATAGTAAACTTTAGGGTCACGCTGTGTACCCCCTAATTGACCTATAATTATTTTCCGTGGTAGGGTACACTATCACCCTGTAATATAATACGTGGTCCAATTTAAAAATTTTAGGTCAATATTAAGGTCCGATACCGTGCCGTTAGTTAACATAGAAAAGTGTCTTCGAATTTCCTTGTTTTAATGCACTATTTAAAATATACATAGTGTACCCCCTAATTGACCTATAATTATTTCCTGTGGTAGGGTACACTATTACCCTGTAATATAATACCTGGTCCAATTTAAATATTATAGGTCAATATTAAGGTCTGATATTGCGCCTTGCGTTAGTTAACCATTGAAAGATGTCTTTGAATTTTTAAAGCATTTTTGAACGCTTATTTCTTCATTTTAAGCTTCTCAGAACACTTTATTTCGCATAGGCATACATAGTAAACTTTAGGGTCACGCTGTGTACCCCCTAATTGACCTATAATTATTTTCCGTGGTAGGGTACACTATCAGCCTGTAATATAATACGTGGTCCAATTTAAAAATTTTAGGTCAATATTAAGGTCCGATACCGTGCCGTTAGTTAACATAGAAAAGTGTCTCCGAATTTCCTTGTTTTAATGCACTATTTAAAATATACATAGTGTACCCCCTAATTGACCTATAATTATTTCCTGTGGTAGGGTACACTATTACCCTGTAATATAATACCTGGTCCGATTTAAATATTATGGTTCAATATTAAGGTCTGATATTGCGCCTTGCGTTAGTTAACCATTGAAAGATGTCTTTGAATTTTTAAAGCATTTTAGAACGCTTATTTCTTCATTTTAAGCTTCTCAGAACACTTTATTTCGCATAGGCATACATAGTAAACTTTAGGGTCACGCTGTGTACCCTACCCCCTAATTGACCTGTAATTATTTTCCGTGGTAGGGTACACTATCACCCTGTAATATAATACGTGGTCCAATTAAAATTTTAGGTCAATATTAAGGTCCGATACCGTGCAGGTTAGTTAACATAGAAAAGAGTCTTCGAATTTCCTTGTTTTAATGCACTATTTAAATACACATAGTGTACCCCCTAATTGACCTATAATTATTTCCTGTTGTAGGGTACACTATTACCATGTAATATAAAACCTGGTCCAATTTAAATATTATGGTTCCATATTAAGGTCTGATATCGCGCCTTGCGTTAGTTAACCATTGAAAGATGTCTTTGAATTTTTAAAGGCATTTTAGAACGCTTATTTCTTCATTTTAAGCTTCTCAGAACACTCTATTTCGCATAGGCTTACATAGTAAACTTTAGGGTCACTCTGTGTACCCCCTAATTGACCTATAATTATTTCCTGTGGTAGGGTACACTATAACCCTGTAATATAATACGTGGTCCAATTTAAAAATTATAGGTCAATATTAAGGTCCGATACCGTGCCGTTAGTTAACATAGAAAAGTGTCTTCGTATTTCCTTGTTTTAATGCACTATTTAAAATACACATAGTGTACCTCCTAATTGACCTATAATTATTTCCTGTTGTAGGGTACACTATTACCCTGTAATATAAAACCTGGTCCAATTTAAATATTATGGTTCCATATTAAGGTCTGATATCGCGCCTTGCGTTAGTTAACCATTGAAAGATGTCTTTGAATTTTTAAAGCATTTTAGAACGCTTATTTCATTCATTTTAAGCTTCTCAGAACACTTTATTTCGCATAGGCATACATAGTAAACTTTAGGTCACGCTGTGTACCCCTAATTGACCTGTAATTATTTTCCGTGGTAGGGTACACTATCACCCTGTAATATAATACGTGGTCCAATTTAAAAATTATAGGTCAATATTAAGGTCCGATACCGTGCCGTTAGTTAACATAGAAAAATGTCTTTGAATTTTTAAAGCATTTTAGAACGCTATTTCCCTCATTTTAAGCTTCTCAGAACTCTTATTTCGCATAGGCATACATAGTAAACTTTAGGGTCACGCTGTGTACCCCCTAATTGACCTATAATTATTTCCTGTGATTGGGTACACTATCACCCTGTAATATAATACGTGGTCCAATTTAAAAATTTTAGGTCAATATAATAAGGTCCGATACCGTGCGTTAGTTAACATAGAAAAGTGTCTTCGAATTTCCTTGTTTTAATGCACTATTTAAAATATACATAGTGTACCCCCTAATTGACCTATAATTATTTCCAGTGGTAGGGTACACTATTACCCTGTAATATAATACCTGGTCCAATTTAAATATTATGGGTCAATATTAAGGTCTGATATTGCGCCTTGCGTTAGTTAACCATTGAAAGATGTCTTTGAATTTTTAAAGCATTTTAGAACGCTTATTTCTTCATTTTAAGCTTCTCAGAACACTTTATTTCGCATAGGCATACATAGTAAACTTTAGGGTCACGCTGTGTACCCCTAAATGACCTATAATTATTTCCTGTGGTAGGGTACACTATTACCCTGTAATATAATACGTGGTCCAATTAAAAATTATAGTTCAATATTAAGTCCGATACCGTGCCGTTAGTTAACATAGAAAAATTTCTTTGAATTTTTAAAGCATTTTAGAACGCTTATTTCCTCATTTTAAGCTTCTCAGAACACTTTATTTCGCATAGGCATACATAGTAAACTTTAGGGTCACGCTGTGTACCCCCTAATTGACCTATAATTATTTTCAGTGGTAGGGTACACTGTCACCCTGTAATATAATACGTGGTCCAATTTAAAAATTTTAGGTCAATATTAAGGTCCGATACCGTGCCGTTAGTTAACATAGAAAAGTGTCTTCGAATTTCCTTGTTTTAATGCACTATTTAAAATATACATAGTGTACCCCCTAATTGACCTATAATTATTTCCTCTGGTAGGGTACACTATTACCCTGTAATATAATACCAGGTCCAATTTAAATATTATGGGTCAATATTAAGGTCTGATATTGCGCCTTGCGTTAGTTAACCATTGAAAGATGTCTTTGAATTTTTAAAGCATTTTAGAACGCTTATTTCTTAATTTTAAGCTTCTCAGAACACTTTATTTCGCATAGGCATACATAGTAAACTTTAGGGTCACGCTGTGTACCCCCTAATTGACCTATAATTATTTTCCGTGGTAGGGTACACTATCACCCTGTAATATAATACGTGGTCCAATTTAAAAATTTTAGGTCAATATTAAGGTCCGATACCGTGCCGTTAGTTAACATAGAAAAGTGTCTTCGAATTTCCTTGTTTTAATGCACTATTTAAAATATACATAGTGTACCCCCTAATTGACCTATAATTATTTCCTGTGGTAGGGTACACTATTACCCTGTAATATAATACCTGGTCCAATTTAAATATTATGGGTCAATATTAAGGTCTGATATTGCGCCTTGCGTTAGTTAACCATTGAAAGATGTCTTTGAATTTTTAAAGCATTTTTGAACGCTTATTTCTTCATTTAAAGCTTTTCAGAACACTTTATTTCGCATAGGCATACATAGTAAACTTTAGGGTCACGCTGTGTACCCCCTAATTGACCTATAATTATTTTCCGTGGTAGGGTACACTATCAGCCTGTAATATAATACGTGGTCCAATTTAAAAATATTAGGTCAATATTAAGGTCCGATACCGTGCCGTTAGTTAACATAGAAAAGTGTCTTCGTATTTCCTTGTTTTAATGCCCTATTTAAAATACACATAGTGTACCTCCTAATTGACCTATAATTATTTCCTGTTGTAGGGTACACTATTACCCTGTAATATAAAACCTGGTCCAATTTAAATATTATGGTTCCATATTAAGGTCTGATATCGCGCCTTGCGTTAGTTAACCATTGAAAGATGTCTTTGAATTTTTAAAGCATTTTAGAACGCTTATTTCTTCATTTTAAGCTTCTCAGAACACTTTATTTCGCATAGGCATACATAGTAAACTTTAGGGTCACGCTGTGTACCCCCTAATTGACCTGTAATTATTTTCCGTGGTAGGGTACACTATCACCCTGTAATATAATACGTGGTCCAATTTAAAAATTATAGGTCAATATTAAGGTCCGATACCGTGCCGTTAGTTAACATAGAAAAATGTCTTTGAATTTTTAAAGCATTTTAGAACGCTTATTTCCTCATTTTAAGCTTCTCAGAACACTTTATTTCGCATAGGCATACATAGTAAACTTTAGGGTCACGCTGTGTACCCCCTAATTGACCTATAATTATTTCCTGTGGTTGGGTACACTATCACCCTGTAATATAATACGTGGTCCAATTTAAATATTATGGGTCAATATTAAGGTCTGATATTGCGCCTTGCGTTAGTTAACCATTGAAAGATGTCTTTGAATTTTTAAAGCATTTTAGAACGCTTATTTCTTCATTTTAAGCTTCTCAGAACACTTTATTTCGCATAGGCATACATAGTAAACTTTAGGGTCACGCTGTGTACCCCCTAATTGACCTGTAATTATTTTCCGTGGTAGGGTACACTATCACCCTGTAATATAATACGTGGTCCAATTTAAAAATTTTAGGTCAATATTAAGGTCCGATACCGTGCCGTTAGTTAACATAGAAAAGAGTCTTCGAATTTCCTTGTTTTAATGCACTATTTAAAATACACATAGTGTACCTCCTAATTGACCTATAATTATTTCCTGTTGTAGGGTACACTATTACCCTGTAATATAAAACCTGGTCCAATTTAAATATTATGGTTCCATATTAAGGTCTGATATCGCGCCTTGCGTTAGTTAACCATTGAAAGATGTCTTTGAATTTTTAAAGCATTTTAGAACGCTTATTTCTTCATTTTAAGCTTCTCAGAACACTCTATTTCGCATAGGCATACATAGTAAACTTTAGGGTCACTCTGTGTACCCCCTAATTGACCTATAATTATTTCCTGTGGTAGGGTACACTATAACCCTGTAATATAATACGTGGTCCAATTTAAAAATTTTAAGGTCCGATACCGTGCCGTTAGTTAACATAGAAAAGTGTCTTCGAATTTCCTTGTTTTAATGCACTATTTAAAATATACATAGTGTACCCCCTAATTGACCTGTAATTATTTCCTGTGGTAGGGTACACTATTACCCTGTAATATAATACCTGGTCCAATTTAAAAATTATAGGTCAATATTAAGGTCCGATACCGTACCGTTAGTTAACATAGAAAAATGTCTTTGAATTTTTAAAGCATTTTAGAACGCTTATTTCCTCATTTTAAGCTTCTCAGAACACTTTATTTGAACGCTTATTTCTTCATTTTAAGCTTCTCAGAACACTTTATTTCGCATAGGCATACATAGTAAACTTTAGGGTCACGCTGTGTACCCCCTAATTGACCTATAATTATTTCCTGTGGTAGGGTACACTATTACCCTGTAATATAATAGGTGGTCCAATTTAAAAATTATAGGTCAATATTAAGGTCCGATACCGTGCCGTTAGTTAGCATAGAAAAATGTCTTTGAATTTTTAAAGCATTTTAGAACGCTTATTTCCTCATTTTAAGCTTCTCAGAACACTTTATTTCGCATAGGCATACATAGTAAACTTTAGGGTCACTCTGCGTACCCCCTATATGACCTATAATTATTTCCTGTGGTAGGGTACACTATAACCCTGTAGTATAATACGTGGTCCAATTTAAAAATTATAGGTCAATATTAAGGTCCGATACCGTGCCGTTAGTTAACATAGAAAAGTTGTTACTTACGCTATTTCCTCTGTTTTAACTCCAGACACTATTCCATACAACATATAACTTAGCCCTGTACCCCCTAATTGACCTATAATTATTTTCCGTGGTAGGGTACACTATCACCCTGTAATATAATACGTGGTCCAATTTAAAAATTTTAGGTCAATATTAAGGTCCGATACCGTGCCGTTAGTTAACATAGAAAAGTGTCTTCGAATTTCCTTGTTTTAATGCACTATTTAAAATATACATAGTGTACCCCCTAATTGACCTATAATTATTTCCTCTGGTAGGGTACACTATTACCCTGTAATATAATACCAGGTCCAATTTAAATATTATGGGTCAATATTAATGTCTGATATTGCGCCTTGCGTTAGTTAACCATTGAAAGATGTCTTTGAATTTTTAAAGCATTTTAGAACGCTTATTTCTTAATTTTAAGCTTCTCAGAACACTTTATTTCGCATAGGCATACATAGTAAACTTTAGGGTCACGCTGTGTACCCCCTAATTGACCTATAATTATTTTCCGTGGTAGGGTACACTATCACCCTGTAATATAATACGTGGTCCAATTTAAAAATTTTAGGTCAATATTAAGGTCCGATACCGTGCCGTTAGTTAACATAGAAAAGTGTCTTCGAATTTCCTTGTTTTAATGCACTATTTAAAATATACATAGTGTACCCCCTAATTGACCTATAATTATTTCCTGTGGTAGGGTACACTATTACCCTGTAATATAATACCTGGTCCAATTTAAATATTATAGGTCAATATTAAGGTCTGATATTGCGCCTTGCGTTAGTTAACCATTGAAAGATGTCTTTGAATTTTTAAAGCATTTTTGAACGCTTATTTCTTCATTTTAAGCTTCTCAGAACACTTTATTTCGCATAGGCATACATAGTAAACTTTAGGGTCACGCTGTGTACCCCCTAATTGACCTATAATTATTTTCCGTGGTAGGGTACACTATCAGCCTGTAATATAATACGTGGTCCAATTTAAAAATTTTAGGTCAATATTAAGGTCCGATACCGTGCCGTTAGTTAACATAGAAAAGTGTCTCCGAATTTCCTTGTTTTAATGCACTATTTAAAATATACATAGTGTACCCCCTAATTGACCTATAATTATTTCCTGTGGTAGGGTACACTATTACCCTGTAATATAATACCTGGTCCGATTTAAATATTATGGTTCAATATTAAGGTCTGATATTGCGCCTTGCGTTAGTTAACCATTGAAAGATGTCTTTGAATTTTTAAAGCATTTTAGAACGCTTATTTCTTCATTTTAAGCTTCTCAGAACACTTTATTTCGCATAGGCATACATAGTAAACTTTAGGGTCACGCTGTGTACCCCCTAATTGACCTGTAATTATTTTCCGTGGTAGGGTACACTATCACCCTGTAATATAATACGTGGTCCAATTTAAAAATTTTAGGTCAATATTAAGGTCCGATACCGTGCCGTTAGTTAACATAGAAAAGAGTCTTCGAATTTCCTTGTTTTAATGCACTATTTAAAATACACATAGTGTACCCCCTAATTGACCTATAATTATTTCCTGTTGTAGGGTACACTATTACCATGTAATATAAAACCTGGTCCAATTTAAATATTATGGTTCCATATTAAGGTCTGATATCGCGCCTTGCGTTAGTTAACCATTGAAAGATGTCTTTGAATTTTTAAAGCATTTTAGAACGCTTATTTCTTCATTTTAAGCTTCTCAGAACACTCTATTTCGCATAGGCTTACATAGTAAACTTTAGGGTCACTCTGTGTACCCCCTAATTGACCTATAATTATTTCCTGTGGTAGGGTACACTATAACCCTGTAATATAATACGTGGTCCAATTTAAAAATTATAGGTCAATATTAAGGTCCGATACCGTGCCGTTAGTTAACATAGAAAAGTGTCTTCGTATTTCCTTGTTTTAATGCACTATTTAAAATACACATAGTGTACCTCCTAATTGACCTATAATTATTTCCTGTTGTAGGGTACACTATTACCCTGTAATATAAAACCTGGTCCAATTTAAATATTATGGTTCCATATTAAGGTCTGATATCGCGCCTTGCGTTAGTTAACCATTGAAAGATGTCTTTGAATTTTTAAAGCATTTTAGAACGCTTATTTCTTCATTTTAAGCTTCTCAGAACACTTTATTTCGCATAGGCATACATAGTAAACTTTAGGGTCACGCTGTGTACCCCCTAATTGACCTGTAATTATTTTCCGTGGTAGGGTACACTATCACCCTGTAATATAATACGTGGTCCAATTTAAAAATTATAGGTCAATATTAAGGTCCGATACCGTGCCGTTAGTTAACATAGAAAAATGTCTTTGAATTTTTAAAGCATTTTAGAACGCTTATTTCCTCATTTTAAGCTTCTCAGAACTCTTTATTTCGCATAGGCATACATAGTAAACTTTAGGGTCACGCTGTGTACCCCCTAATTGACCTATAATTATTTCCTGTGATTGGGTACACTATCACCCTGTAATATAATACGTGGTCCAATTTAAAAATTTTAGGTCAATATTAAGGTCCGATACCGTGCCGTTAGTTAACATAGAAAAGTGTCTTCGAATTTCCTTGTTTTAATGCACTATTTAAAATATACATAGTGTACCCCCTAATTGACCTATAATTATTTCCAGTGGTAGGGTACACTATTACCCTGTAATATAATACCTGGTCCAATTTAAATATTATGGGTCAATATTAAGGTCTGATATTGCGCCTTGCGTTAGTTAACCATTGAAAGATGTCTTTGAATTTTTAAAGCATTTTAGAACGCTTATTTCTTCATTTTAAGCTTCTCAGAACACTTTATTTCGCATAGGCATACATAGTAAACTTTAGGGTCACGCTGTGTACCCCCTAAATGACCTATAATTATTTCCTGTGGTAGGGTACACTATTACCCTGTAATATAATACGTGGTCCAATTTAAAAATTATAGTTCAATATTAAGGTCCGATACCGTGCCGTTAGTTAACATAGAAAAATTTCTTTGAATTTTTAAAGCATTTTAGAACGCTTATTTCCTCATTTTAAGCTTCTCAGAACACTTTATTTCGCATAGGCATACATAGTAAACATTAGGGTCACGCTGTGTACCCCCTAATTGACCTATAATTATTTTCAGTGGTAGGGTACACTGTCACCCTGTAATATAATACGTGGTCCAATTTAAAAATTTTAGGTCAATATTAAGGTCCGATACCGTGCCGTTAGTTAACATAGAAAAGTGTCTTCGAATTTCCTTGTTTTAATGCACTATTTAAAATATACATAGTGTACCCCCTAATTGACCTATAATTATTTCCTCTGGTAGGGTACACTATTACCCTGTAATATAATACCAGGTCCAATTTAAATATTATGGGTCAATATTAAGGTCTGATATTGCGCCTTGCGTTAGTTAACCATTGAAAGATGTCTTTGAATTTTTAAAGCATTTTAGAACGCTTATTTCTTAATTTTAAGCTTCTCAGAACACTTTATTTCGCATAGGCATACATAGTAAACTTTAGGGTCACGCTGTGTACCCCCTAATTGACCTATAATTATTTTCCGTGGTAGGGTACACTATCACCCTGTAATATAATACGTGGTCCAATTTAAAAATTTTAGGTCAATATTAAGGTCCGATACCGTGCCGTTAGTTAACATAGAAAAGTGTCTTCGAATTTCCTTGTTTTAATGCACTATTTAAAATATACATAGTGTACCCCCTAATTGACCTATAATTATTTCCTGTGGTAGGGTACACTATTACCCTGTAATATAATACCTGGTCCAATTTAAATATTATGGGTCAATATTAAGGTCTGATATTGCGCCTTGCGTTAGTTAACCATTGAAAGATGTCTTTGAATTTTTAAAGCATTTTTGAACGCTTATTTCTTCATTTAAAGCTTTTCAGAACACTTTATTTCGCATAGGCATACATAGTAAACTTTAGGGTCACGCTGTGTACCCCCTAATTGACCTATAATTATTTTCCGTGGTAGGGTACACTATCAGCCTGTAATATAATACGTGGTCCAATTTAAAAATATTAGGTCAATATTAAGGTCCGATACCGTGCCGTTAGTTAACATAGAAAAGTGTCTTCGTATTTCCTTGTTTTAATGCCCTATTTAAAATACACATAGTGTACCTCCTAATTGACCTATAATTATTTCCTGTTGTAGGGTACACTATTACCCTGTAATATAAAACCTGGTCCAATTTAAATATTATGGTTCCATATTAAGGTCTGATATCGCGCCTTGCGTTAGTTAACCATTGAAAGATGTCTTTGAATTTTTAAAGCATTTTAGAACGCTTATTTCTTCATTTTAAGCTTCTCAGAACACTTTATTTCGCATAGGCATACATAGTAAACTTTAGGGTCACGCTGTGTACCCCCTAATTGACCTGTAATTATTTTCCGTGGTAGGGTACACTATCACCCTGTAATATAATACGTGGTCCAATTTAAAAATTATAGGTCAATATTAAGGTCCGATACCGTGCCGTTAGTTAACATAGAAAAATGTCTTTGAATTTTTAAAGCATTTTAGAACGCTTATTTCCTCATTTTAAGCTTCTCAGAACACTTTATTTCGCATAGGCATACATAGTAAACTTTAGGGTCACGCTGTGTACCCCCTAATTGACCTATAATTATTTCCTGTGGTTGGGTACACTATCACCCTGTAATATAATACGTGGTCCAATTTAAATATTATGGGTCAATATTAAGGTCTGATATTGCGCCTTGCGTTAGTTAACCATTGAAAGATGTCTTTGAATTTTTAAAGCATTTTAGAACGCTTATTTCTTCATTTTAAGCTTCTCAGAACACTTTATTTCGCATAGGCATACATAGTAAACTTTAGGGTCACGCTGTGTACCCCCTAATTGACCTGTAATTATTTTCCGTGGTAGGGTACACTATCACCCTGTAATATAATACGTGGTCCAATTTAAAAATTTTAGGTCAATATTAAGGTCCGATACCGTGCCGTTAGTTAACATAGAAAAGAGTCTTCGAATTTCCTTGTTTTAATGCACTATTTAAAATACACATAGTGTACCTCCTAATTGACCTATAATTATTTCCTGTTGTAGGGTACACTATTACCCTGTAATATAAAACCTGGTCCAATTTAAATATTATGGTTCCATATTAAGGTCTGATATCGCGCCTTGCGTTAGTTAACCATTGAAAGATGTCTTTGAATTTTTAAAGCATTTTAGAACGCTTATTTCTTCATTTTAAGCTTCTCAGAACACTCTATTTCGCATAGGCATACATAGTAAACTTTAGGGTCACTCTGTGTACCCCCTAATTGACCTATAATTATTTCCTGTGGTAGGGTACACTATAACCCTGTAATATAATACGTGGTCCAATTTAAAAATTATAGGTCAATATTAAGGTCCGATACCGTGCCGTTAGTTAACATAGAAAAGTGTCTTCGTATTTCCTTGTTTTAATGCACTATTTAAAATATGCATAGTGTACCCCCTAATTGACCTATAATTATTTCCTGTGGTAGGGTACACTATTACCCTGTAATATAATACCTGGTTTAATTTAAATATTATGGGTCAATATTAAGGTCTGATATTGCGCCTTGCGTTAGTTAACCATTGAAAGATGTCTTTGAATTTTTAAAGCATTTTAGAACGCTTATTTCTTCATTTTAAGCTTCTCAGAACACTTTATTTCGCATAGGCATACATAGTAAACTTTAGGGTCACGCTGTGTACCCCCTAAATGACCTATAATTATTTCCTGTGGTAGGGTACACTATTACCCTGTAATATAATACGTGGTCCAATTTAAAACTTATAGTTCAATATTAAGGTCCGATACCGTGCCGTTAGTTAACATAGAAAAATTTCTTTGAATTTTTAAAGCATTTTAGAACGCTTATTTCCTCATTTTAAGCTTCTCAGAACACTTTATTTCGCATAGGCATACATAGTAAACTTTAGGGTCACGCTGTGTACCCCCTAATTGACCTATAATTATTTTCAGTGGTAGGATACACTGTCACCCTGTAATATAATACGTGGTCCAATTTAAAAATTTTAGGTCAATATTAAGGTCCGATACCGTGCCGTTAGTTAACATAGAAAAGTGTCTTCGAATTTCCTTGTTTTAATGCACTATTTAAAATATACATATTGTACCCCCTAATTGACCTATAATTATTTCCTCTGGTAGGGTACACTATTACCCTGTAATATAATACCAGGTCCAATTTAAATATTATGGGTCAATATTAAGGTCTGATATTGCGCCTTGCGTTAGTTAACCATTGAAAGATGTCTTTGAATTTTTAAAGCATTTTAGAACGCTTATTTCTTAATTTTAAGCTTCTCAGAACACTTTATTTCGCATAGGCATACATAGTAAACTTTAGGGTCACGCTGTGTACCCCCTAATTGACCTATAATTATTTTCCGTGGTAGGGTACACTATCACCCTGTAATATAATACGTGGTCCAATTTAAAAATTTTAGGTCAATATTAAGGTCCGATACCGTGCCGTTAGTTAACATAGAAAAGTGTCTTCGTATTTCCTTGTTTTAATGCCCTATTTAAAATACACATAGTGTACCTCCTAATTGACCTATAATTATTTCCTGTTGTAGGGTACACTATTACCCTGTAATATAAAACCTGGTCCAATTTAAATATTATGGTTCCATATTAAGGTCTGATATCGCGCCTTGCGTTAGTTAACCATTGAAAGATGTCTTTGAATTTTTAAAGCATTTTAGAACGCTTATTTCTTCATTTTAAGCTTCTCAGAACACTTTATTTCGCATAGGCATACATAGTAAACTTTAGGGTCACGCTGTGTACCCCCTAATTGACCTGTAATTATTTTCCGTGGTAGGGTACACTATCACCCTGTAATATAATACGTGGTCCAATTTAAAAATTATAGGTCAATATTAAGGTCCGATACCGTGCCGTTAGTTAACATAGAAAAATGTCTTTGAATTTTTAAAGCATTTTAGAACGCTTATTTCCTCATTTTAAGCTTCTCAGAACACTTTATTTCGCATAGGCATACATAGTAAACTTTAGGGTCACGCTGTGTACCCCCTAATTGACCTATAATTATTTCCTGTGGTTGGGTACACTATCACCCTGTAATATAATACGTGGTCCAATTTAAATATTATGGGTCAATATTAAGGTCTGATATTGCGCCTTGCGTTGATTAACCATTGAAAGATGTCATTGAATTTTTAAAGCATTTTAGAACGCTTATTTCTTCATTTTAAGCTTCTCAAAACATTTTATTTCGCATAGGCATACATAGTAAAATTTAGGGTCACGCTGTGTACCCCCTAAATGACCTATAATTATTTCCTGTGGTAGGGTACACTATTACCCTGTAATATAATACGTGGTCCAATTTAAAAATTATAGTTCAATATTAAGGTCCGATACCGTGCCGTTAGTTAACATAGAAAAATTTCTTTGAATTTTTAAAGCATTTTAGAACGCTTATTTCCTCATTTTAAGCTTCTCAGAACACTTTATTTCGCATAGGCATACATAGTAAACTTTAGGGTCACGCTGTGTACCCCCTAATTGACCTATAATTATTTTCCGTGGTAGGGTACACTATCACCCTGTAATATAATACGTGGTCCAATTTAAAAATTTTAGGTCAATATTAAGGTCCGATACCGTGCCGTTAGTTAACATAGAAAAGTGTCTTCGAATTTCCTTGTTTTAATGCACTATTTAAAATATACATAGTGTACCCCCTAATTGACCTATAATTATTTCCTCTGGTAGGGTACACTATTACCCTGTAATATAATACCAGGTCCAATTTAAATATTATGGGTCAATATTAATGTCTGATATTGCGCCTTGCGTTAGTTAACCATTGAAAGATGTCTTTGAATTTTTAAAGCATTTTAGAACGCTTATTTCTTAATTTTAAGCTTCTCAGAACACTTTATTTCGCATAGGCATACATAGTAAACTTTAGGGTCACGCTGTGTACCCCCTAATTGACCTATAATTATTTTCCGTGGTAGGGTACACTATCACCCTGTAATATAATACGTGGTCCAATTTAAAAATTTTAGGTCAATATTAAGGTCCGATACCGTGCCGTTAGTTAACATAGAAAAGTGTCTTCGAATTTCCTTGTTTTAATGCACTATTTAAAATATACATAGTGTACCCCCTAATTGACCTATAATTATTTCCTGTGGTAGGGTACACTATTACCCTGTAATATAATACCTGGTCCAATTTAAATATTATAGGTCAATATTAAGGTCTGATATTGCGCCTTGCGTTAGTTAACCATTGAAAGATGTCTTTGAATTTTTAAAGCATTTTTGAACGCTTATTTCTTCATTTTAAGCTTCTCAGAACACTTTATTTCGCATAGGCATACATAGTAAACTTTAGGGTCACGCTGTGTACCCCCTAATTGACCTATAATTATTTTCCGTGGTAGGGTACACTATCACCCTGTAATATAATACGTGGTCCAATTTAAAAATTTTAGGTCAATATTAAGGTCCGATACCGTGCCGTTAGTTAACATAGAAAAGTGTCTTCGTATTTCCTTGTTTTAATGCCCTATTTAAAATACACATAGTGTACCTCCTAATTGACCTATAATTATTTCCTGTTGTAGGGTACACTATTACCCTGTAATATAAAACCTGGTCCAATTTAAATATTATGGTTCCATATTAAGGTCTGATATCGCGCCTTGCGTTAGTTAACCATTGAAAGATGTCTTTGAATTTTTAAAGCATTTTAGAACGCTTATTTCTTCATTTTAAGCTTCTCAGAACACTTTATTTCGCATAGGCATACATAGTAAACTTTAGGGTCACGCTGTGTACCCCCTAATTGACCTGTAATTATTTTCCGTGGTAGGGTACACTATCACCCTGTAATATAATACGTGGTCCAATTTAAAAATTATAGGTCAATATTAAGGTCCGATACCGTGCCGTTAGTTAACATAGAAAAATGTCTTTGAATTTTTAAAGCATTTTAGAACGCTTATTTCCTCATTTTAAGCTTCTCAGAACACTTTATTTCGCATAGGCATACATAGTAAACTTTAGGGTCACGCTGTGTACCCCCTAATTGACCTATAATTATTTCCTGTGGTTGGGTACACTATCACCCTGTAATATAATACGTGGTCCAATTTAAATATTATGGGTCAATATTAAGGTCTGATATTGCGCCTTGCGTTGATTAACCATTGAAAGATGTCATTGAATTTTTAAAGCATTTTAGAACGCTTATTTCTTCATTTTAAGCTTCTCAAAACATTTTATTTCGCATAGGCATACATAGTAAAATTTAGGGTCACGCTGTGTACCCCCTAAATGACCTATAATTATTTCCTGTGGTAGGGTACACTATTACCCTGTAATATAATACGTGGTCCAATTTAAAAATTATAGTTCAATATTAAGGTCCGATACCGTGCCGTTAGTTAACATAGAAAAATTTCTTTGAATTTTTAAAGCATTTTAGAACGCTTATTTCCTCATTTTAAGCTTCTCAGAACACTTTATTTCGCATAGGCATACATAGTAAACTTTAGGGTCACGCTGTGTACCCCCTAATTGACCTATAATTATTTTCCGTGGTAGGGTACACTATCACCCTGTAATATAATACGTGGTCCAATTTAAAAATTTTAGGTCAATATTAAGGTCCGATACCGTGCCGTTAGTTAACATAGAAAAGTGTCTTCGAATTTCCTTGTTTTAATGCACTATTTAAAATATACATAGTGTACCCCCTAATTGACCTATAATTATTTCCTCTGGTAGGGTACACTATTACCCTGTAATATAATACCAGGTCCAATTTAAATATTATGGGTCAATATTAATGTCTGATATTGCGCCTTGCGTTAGTTAACCATTGAAAGATGTCTTTGAATTTTTAAAGCATTTTAGAACGCTTATTTCTTAATTTTAAGCTTCTCAGAACACTTTATTTCGCATAGGCATACATAGTAAACTTTAGGGTCACGCTGTGTACCCCCTAATTGACCTATAATTATTTTCCGTGGTAGGGTACACTATCACCCTGTAATATAATACGTGGTCCAATTTAAAAATTTTAGGTCAATATTAAGGTCCGATACCGTGCCGTTAGTTAACATAGAAAAGTGTCTTCGAATTTCCTTGTTTTAATGCACTATTTAAAATATACATAGTGTACCCCCTAATTGACCTATAATTATTTCCTGTGGTAGGGTACACTATTACCCTGTAATATAATACCTGGTCCAATTTAAATATTATAGGTCAATATTAAGGTCTGATATTGCGCCTTGCGTTAGTTAACCATTGAAAGATGTCTTTGAATTTTTAAAGCATTTTTGAACGCTTATTTCTTCATTTTAAGCTTCTCAGAACACTTTATTTCGCATAGGCATACATAGTAAACTTTAGGGTCACGCTGTGTACCCCCTAATTGACCTATAATTATTTTCCGTGGTAGGGTACACTATCAGCCTGTAATATAATACGTGGTCCAATTTAAAAATTTTAGGTCAATATTAAGGTCCGATACCGTGCCGTTAGTTAACATAGAAAAGTGTCTCCGAATTTCCTTGTTTTAATGCACTATTTAAAATATACATAGTGTACCCCCTAATTGACCTATAATTATTTCCTGTGGTAGGGTACACTATTACCCTGTAATATAATACCTGGTCCGATTTAAATATTATGGTTCAATATTAAGGTCTGATATTGCGCCTTGCGTTAGTTAACCATTGAAAGATGTCTTTGAATTTTTAAAGCATTTTAGAACGCTTATTTCTTCATTTTAAGCTTCTCAGAACACTTTATTTCGCATAGGCATACATAGTAAACTTTAGGGTCACGCTGTGTACCCCCTAATTGACCTGTAATTATTTTCCGTGGTAGGGTACACTATCACCCTGTAATATAATACGTGGTCCAATTTAAAAATTTTAGGTCAATATTAAGGTCCGATACCGTGCCGTTAGTTAACATAGAAAAGAGTCTTCGAATTTCCTTGTTTTAATGCACTATTTAAAATACACATAGTGTACCCCCTAATTGACCTATAATTATTTCCTGTTGTAGGGTACACTATTACCATGTAATATAAAACCTGGTCCAATTTAAATATTATGGTTCCATATTAAGGTCTGATATCGCGCCTTGCGTTAGTTAACCATTGAAAGATGTCTTTGAATTTTTAAAGCATTTTAGAACGCTTATTTCTTCATTTTAAGCTTCTCAGAACACTCTATTTCGCATAGGCTTACATAGTAAACTTTAGGGTCACTCTGTGTACCCCCTAATTGACCTATAATTATTTCCTGTGGTAGGGTACACTATAACCCTGTAATATAATACGTGGTCCAATTTAAAAATTATAGGTCAATATTAAGGTCCGATACCGTGCCGTTAGTTAACATAGAAAAGTGTCTTCGTATTTCCTTGTTTTAATGCACTATTTAAAATACACATAGTGTACCTCCTAATTGACCTATAATTATTTCCTGTTGTAGGGTACACTATTACCCTGTAATATAAAACCTGGTCCAATTTAAATATTATGGTTCCATATTAAGGTCTGATATCGCGCCTTGCGTTAGTTAACCATTGAAAGATGTCTTTGAATTTTTAAAGCATTTTAGAACGCTTATTTCTTCATTTTAAGCTTCTCAGAACACTTTATTTCGCATAGGCATACATAGTAAACTTTAGGGTCACGCTGTGTACCCCCTAATTGACCTGTAATTATTTTCCGTGGTAGGGAACACTATCACCCTGTAATATAATACGTGGTCCAATTTAAAAATTATAGGTCAATATTAAGGTCCGATACCGTGCCGTTAGTTAACATAGAAAAATGTCTTTGAATTTTTAAAGCATTTTAGAACGCTTATTTCCTCATTTTAAGCTTCTCAGAACTCTTTATTTCGCATAGGCATACATAGTAAACTTTAGGGTCACGCTGTGTACCCCCTAATTGACCTATAATTATTTCCTGTGATTGGGTACACTATCACCCTGTAATATAATACGTGGTCCAATTTAAAAATTTTAGGTCAATATTAAGGTCCGATACCGTGCCGTTAGTTAACATAGAAAAGTGTCTTCGAATTTCCTTGTTTTAATGCACTATTTAAAATATACATAGTGTACCCCCTAATTGACCTATAATTATTTCCAGTGGTAGGGTACACTATTACCCTGTAATATAATACCTGGTCCAATTTAAATATTATGGGTCAATATTAAGGTCTGATATTGCGCCTTGCGTTAGTTAACCATTGAAAGATGTCTTTGAATTTTTAAAGCATTTTAGAACGCTTATTTCTTCATTTTAAGCTTCTCAGAACACTTTATTTCGCATAGGCATACATAGTAAACTTTAGGGTCACGCTGTGTACCCCCTAAATGACCTATAATTATTTCCTGTGGTAGGGTACACTATTACCCTGTAATATAATACGTGGTCCAATTTAAAAATTATAGTTCAATATTAAGGTCCGATACCGTGCCGTTAGTTAACATAGAAAAATTTCTTTGAATTTTTAAAGCATTTTAGAACGCTTATTTCCTCATTTTAAGCTTCTCAGAACACTTTATTTCGCATAGGCATACATAGTAAACATTAGGGTCACGCTGTGTACCCCCTAATTGACCTATAATTATTTTCAGTGGTAGGGTACACTGTCACCCTGTAATATAATACGTGGTCCAATTTAAAAATTTTAGGTCAATATTAAGGTCCGATACCGTGCCGTTAGTTAACATAGAAAAGTGTCTTCGAATTTCCTTGTTTTAATGCACTATTTAAAATATACATAGTGTACCCCCTAATTGACCTATAATTATTTCCTCTGGTAGGGTACACTATTACCCTGTAATATAATACCAGGTCCAATTTAAATATTATGGGTCAATATTAAGGTCTGATATTGCGCCTTGCGTTAGTTAACCATTGAAAGATGTCTTTGAATTTTTAAAGCATTTTAGAACGCTTATTTCTTAATTTTAAGCTTCTCAGAACACTTTATTTCGCATAGGCATACATAGTAAACTTTAGGGTCACGCTGTGTACCCCCTAATTGACCTATAATTATTTTCCGTGGTAGGGTACACTATCACCCTGTAATATAATACGTGGTCCAATTTAAAAATTTTAGGTCAATATTAAGGTCCGATACCGTGCCGTTAGTTAACATAGAAAAGTGTCTTCGAATTTCCTTGTTTTAATGCACTATTTAAAATATACATAGTGTACCCCCTAATTGACCTATAATTATTTCCTGTGGTAGGGTACACTATTACCCTGTAATATAATACCTGGTCCAATTTAAATATTATGGGTCAATATTAAGGTCTGATATTGCGCCTTGCGTTAGTTAACCATTGAAAGATGTCTTTGAATTTTTAAAGCATTTTTGAACGCTTATTTCTTCATTTAAAGCTTTTCAGAACACTTTATTTCGCATAGGCATACATAGTAAACTTTAGGGTCACGCTGTGTACCCCCTAATTGACCTATAATTATTTTCCGTGGTAGGGTACACTATCAGCCTGTAATATAATACGTGGTCCAATTTAAAAATATTAGGTCAATATTAAGGTCCGATACCGTGCCGTTAGTTAACATAGAAAAGTGTCTTCGTATTTCCTTGTTTTAATGCCCTATTTAAAATACACATAGTGTACCTCCTAATTGACCTATAATTATTTCCTGTTGTAGGGTACACTATTACCCTGTAATATAAAACCTGGTCCAATTTAAATATTATGGTTCCATATTAAGGTCTGATATCGCGCCTTGCGTTAGTTAACCATTGAAAGATGTCTTTGAATTTTTAAAGCATTTTAGAACGCTTATTTCTTCATTTTAAGCTTCTCAGAACACTTTATTTCGCATAGGCATACATAGTAAACTTTAGGGTCACGCTGTGTACCCCCTAATTGACCTGTAATTATTTTCCGTGGTAGGGTACACTATCACCCTGTAATATAATACGTGGTCCAATTTAAAAATTATAGGTCAATATTAAGGTCCGATACCGTGCCGTTAGTTAACATAGAAAAATGTCTTTGAATTTTTAAAGCATTTTAGAACGCTTATTTCCTCATTTTAAGCTTCTCAGAACACTTTATTTCGCATAGGCATACATAGTAAACTTTAGGGTCACGCTGTGTACCCCCTAATTGACCTATAATTATTTCCTGTGGTTGGGTACACTATCACCCTGTAATATAATACGTGGTCCAATTTAAATATTATGGGTCAATATTAAGGTCTGATATTGCGCCTTGCGTTAGTTAACCATTGAAAGATGTCTTTGAATTTTTAAAGCATTTTAGAACGCTTATTTCTTCATTTTAAGCTTCTCAGAACACTTTATTTCGCATAGGCATACATAGTAAACTTTAGGGTCACGCTGTGTACCCCCTAATTGACCTGTAATTATTTTCCGTGGTAGGGTACACTATCACCCTGTAATATAATACGTGGTCCAATTTAAAAATTTTAGGTCAATATTAAGGTCCGATACCGTGCCGTTAGTTAACATAGAAAAGAGTCTTCGAATTTCCTTGTTTTAATGCACTATTTAAAATACACATAGTGTACCTCCTAATTGACCTATAATTATTTCCTGTTGTAGGGTACACTATTACCCTGTAATATAAAACCTGGTCCAATTTAAATATTATGGTTCCATATTAAGGTCTGATATCGCGCCTTGCGTTAGTTAACCATTGAAAGATGTCTTTGAATTTTTAAAGCATTTTAGAACGCTTATTTCTTCATTTTAAGCTTCTCAGAACACTCTATTTCGCATAGGCATACATAGTAAACTTTAGGGTCACTCTGTGTACCCCCTAATTGACCTATAATTATTTCCTGTGGTAGGGTACACTATAACCCTGTAATATAATACGTGGTCCAATTTAAAAATTATAGGTCAATATTAAGGTCCGATACCGTGCCGTTAGTTAACATAGAAAAGTGTCTTCGTATTTCCTTGTTTTAATGCACTATTTAAAATATGCATAGTGTACCCCCTAATTGACCTATAATTATTTCCTGTGGTAGGGTACACTATTACCCTGTAATATAATACCTGGTTTAATTTAAATATTATGGGTCAATATTAAGGTCTGATATTGCGCCTTGCGTTAGTTAACCATTGAAAGATGTCTTTGAATTTTTAAAGCATTTTAGAACGCTTATTTCTTCATTTTAAGCTTCTCAGAACACTTTATTTCGCATAGGCATACATAGTAAACTTTAGGGTCACGCTGTGTACCCCCTAAATGACCTATAATTATTTCCTGTGGTAGGGTACACTATTACCCTGTAATATAATACGTGGTCCAATTTAAAAATTATAGTTCATTATTAAGGTCCCATACCGTGCCGTTAGTTAACATAGAAAAATTTCTTTGAATTTTTAAAGCATTTTAGAACGCTTATTTCCTCATTTTAAGCTTCTCAGAACACTTTATTTCGCATAGGCATACATAGTAAACTTTAGGGTCACGCTGTGTACCCCCTAATTGACCTATAATTATTTTCAGTGGTAGGATACACTGTCACCCTGTAATATAATACGTGGTCCAATTTAAAAATTTTAGGTCAATATTAAGGTCCGATACCGTGCCGTTAGTTAACATAGAAAAGTGTCTTCGAATTTCCTTGTTTTAATGCACTATTTAAAATATACATATTGTACCCCCTAATTGACCTATAATTATTTCCTCTGGTAGGGTACACTATTACCCTGTAATATAATACCAGGTCCAATTTAAATATTATGGGTCAATATTAAGGTCTGATATTGCGCCTTGCGTTAGTTAACCATTGAAAGATGTCTTTGAATTTTTAAAGCATTTTAGAACGCTTATTTCTTAATTTTAAGCTTCTCAGAACACTTTATTTCGCATAGGCATACATAGTAAACTTTAGGGTCACGCTGTGTACCACCTAATTGACCTATAATTATTTTCCGTGGTAGGGTACACTATCACCCTGTAATATAATACATGGTCCAATTTAAAAATTTTAGGTCAATATTAAGGTCCGATACCGTGCCGTTAGTTAACATAGAAAAGTGTCTTCGAATTTCCTTGTTTTAATGCACTATTTAAAATATACATAGTGTACCCCCTAATTGACCTATAATTATTTCCTGTGGTAGGGTACACTATTACCCTGTAATATAATACCTGGTCCAATTTAAATATTATGGGTCAATATTAAGGTCTGATATTGCGCCTTGCGTTAGTTAACCATTGAAAGATGTCTTTGAATTTTTAAAGCATTTTTGAACGCTTATTTCTTCATTTAAAGCTTTTCAGAACACTTTATTTCGCATAGGCATACATAGTAAACTTTAGGGTCACGCTGTGTACCCCCTAATTGACCTATAATTATTTTCCGTGGTAGGGTACACTATCAGCCTGTAATATAATACGTGGTCCAATTTAAAAATATTAGGTCAATATTAAGGTCCGATACCGTGCCGTTAGTTAACATAGAAAAGTGTCTTCGTATTTCCTTGTTTTAATGCCCTATTTAAAATACACATAGTGTACCTCCTAATTGACCTATAATTATTTCCTGTTGTAGGGTACACTATTACCCTGTAATATAAAACCTGGTCCAATTTAAATATTATGGTTCCATATTAAGGTCTGATATCGCGCCTTGCGTTAGTTAACCATTGAAAGATGTCTTTGAATTTTTAAAGCATTTTAGAACGCTTATTTCTTCATTTTAAGCTTCTCAGAACACTTTATTTCGCATAGGCATACATAGTAAACTTTAGGGTCACGCTGTGTACCCCCTAATTGACCTGTAATTATTTTCCGTGGTAGGGTACACTATCACCCTGTAATATAATACGTGGTCCAATTTAAAAATTATAGGTCAATATTAAGGTCCGATACCGTGCCGTTAGTTAACATAGAAAAATGTCTTTGAATTTTTAAAGCATTTTAGAACGCTTATTTCCTCATTTTAAGCTTCTCAGAACACTTTATTTCGCATAGGCATACATAGTAAACTTTAGGGTCACGCTGTGTACCCCCTAATTGACCTATAATTATTTCCTGTGGTTGGGTACACTATCACCCTGTAATATAATACGTGGTCCAATTTAAATATTATGGGTCAATATTAAGGTCTGATATTGCGCCTTGCGTTAGTTAACCATTGAAAGATGTCTTTGAATTTTTAAAGCATTTTAGAACGCTTATTTCTTCATTTTAAGCTTCTCAGAACACTTTATTTCGCATAGGCATACATAGTAAACTTTAGGGTCACGCTGTGTACCCCCTAATTGACCTGTAATTATTTTCCGTGGTAGGGTACACTATCACCCTGTAATATAATACGTGGTCCAATTTAAAAATTTTAGGTCAATATTAAGGTCCGATACCGTGCCGTTAGTTAACATAGAAAAGAGTCTTCGAATTTCCTTGTTTTAATGCACTATTTAAAATACACATAGTGTACCTCCTAATTGACCTATAATTATTTCCTGTTGTAGGGTACACTATTACCCTGTAATATAAAACCTGGTCCAATTTAAATATTATGGTTCCATATTAAGGTCTGATATCGCGCCTTGCGTTAGTTAACCATTGAAAGATGTCTTTGAATTTTTAAAGCATTTTAGAACGCTTATTTCTTCATTTTAAGCTTCTCAGAACACTCTATTTCGCATAGGCATACATAGTAAACTTTAGGGTCACTCTGTGTACCCCCTAATTGACCTATAATTATTTCCTGTGGTAGGGTACACTATAACCCTGTAATATAATACGTGGTCCAATTTAAAAATTATAGGTCAATATTAAGGTCCGATACCGTGCCGTTAGTTAACATAGAAAAGTGTCTTCGTATTTCCTTGTTTTAAAGCACTATTTAAAATATGCATAGTGTACCCCCTAATTGACCTATAATTATTTCCTGTGGTAGGGTACACTATTACCCTGTAATATAATACCTGGTTTAATTTAAATATTATGGGTCAATATTAAGGTCTGATATTGCGCCTTGCGTTAGTTAACCATTGAAAAATGTCTTTGAATTTTTAAAGCATTTTAGAACGCTATTTTCTTTATTTTAAGCTTCTCAGAACACTCTATTTCGCATAGGCATACAGTAAAATTTAGGGTCACGCTGTGTACCCCCTAAATGACCTATAATTATTTTCCGTGGTAGGGTACACTATCACCCTGTAATATAATACGTGGTCCAATTTAAAAATTTTAGGTCAATATTAAGGTCCGATACCGTGCCGTTAGTTAACATAGAAAAGTGTCTTCGAATTTTCTTGTTTTAATGCACTATTTAAAATATACATAGTGTACCCCCTAATTGACCTATAATTATTTCCTGTGGTAGGGTACACTATTACCCTGTAATATAATACCTGGTCCAATTTAAATATTATGGGTCAATATTAAGGTCTGATATTGCGCCTTGCGTTAGTTAACCATTGAAAGATGTCTTTGAATTTTTAAAGCATTTTTGAACGCTTATTTCTTCATTTTAAGCTTCTCGGAACACTTTATTTCGCATAGGCATACATAGTAAATTTTAGGGTCACGCTGTGTACCCCCTAATTGACCTATAATTATTTTCCGTGGTAGGGTACACTATCAGCCTGTAATATAATACGTGGTCCAATTTAAAAATTTTAGGTCAATATTAAGGTCCGATACCGTGCCGTTAGTTAACATAGAAAAGTGTCTCCGAATTTCCTTGTTTTAATGCACTATTTAAAATATACATAGTGTACCCCCTAATTGACCTATAATTATTTCCTGTGGTAGGGTACACTATTACCCTGTAATATAATACCTGGTCCGATTTAAATATTATATGTCAATATTAAGGTCTGATATTGCGCCTTGCGTTAGTTAACCATTGAAAGATGTCTTTGAATTTTTAAAGCATTTTAGAACGCTTATTTCTTCATTTTAAGCTTCTCAGAACACTTTATTTCGCATAGGCATACATAGTAAACATTAGGGTCACGCTGTGTACCCCCTAATTGACCTGTAATTATTTTCCGTGGTAGGGTACACTATCACCCTGTAATACAATACGTGGTCCAATTTAAATATTATGGGTCAATATTAAGGTCTGATATTGCGCCTTGCGTTAGTTAACCATTGAAAGATGTCTTTGAATTTTTAAAGCATTTTAGAACGCTTATTTCTTCATTTTAAGCTTCTCAGAACACTTTATTTCGCATAGGCATACATAGTAAACTTTAGGGTCACGCTGTGTACCCCCTAATTGACCTGTAATTATTTTCCGTGGTAGGGTACACTATCACCCTGTAATATAATACGTGGTCCAATTTAAAAATTTTAGGTCAATATTAAGGTCCGATACCGTGCCGTTAGTTAACATAGAAAAGAGTCTTCGAATTTCCTTGTTTTAATGCACTATTTAAAATACACATAGTGTACCTCCTAATTGACCTATAATTATTTCCTGTTGTAGGGTACACTATTACCCTGTAATATAAAACCTGGTCCAATTTAAATATTATGGTTCCATATTAAGGTCTGATATCGCGCCTTGCGTTAGTTAACCATTGAAAGATGTCTTTGAATTTTTAAAGCATTTTAGAACGCTTATTTCTTCATTTTAAGCTTCTCAGAACACTCTATTTCGCATAGGCATACATAGTAAACTTTAGGGTCACTCTGTGTACCCCCTAATTGACCTATAATTATTTCCTGTGGTAGGGTACACTATAACCCTGTAATATAATACGTGGTCCAATTTAAAAATTATAGGTCAATATTAAGGTCCGATACCGTGCCGTTAGTTAACATAGAAAAGTGTCTTCGTATTTCCTTGTTTTAATGCACTATTTAAAATATGCATAGTGTACCCCCTAATTGACCTATAATTATTTCCTGTGGTAGGGTACACTATTACCCTGTAATATAATACCTGGTCTAATTTAAATATTATGGGTCAATATTAAGGTCTGATATTGCGCCTTGCGTTAGTTAACCATTGAAAAATGTCTTTGAATTTTTAAAGCATTTTAGAACGCTATTTTCTTCATTTTAAGCTTCTCAGAACACTCTATTTCGCATAGGCATACAGTAAAATTTAGGGTCACGCTGTGTACCCCCTAAATGACCTATAATTATTTCCTGTGGTAGGGTACACTATTACCCTGTAATATAATACGTGGTCCAATTTAAAAATTATAGGTTAATATTAAGGTCCGATACCGTGCCGTTAGTTAACATAGAAAAATGTCTTTGAATTTTTAAAGCATTTTAGAACGCTTATTTCCTCATTTTAAGCTTCTCAGAACACTTTATATCGCATAGGCATACATAGTAAACTTTAGGGTCACTCTGTGTACCCCCTAATTGACCTATAATTATTTCCTTTGGTTGGGTACACTATAACCCTGTAATATAATACGTGGTCCAATTTAAAAATTATAGGTCAATATTAAGGTCCGATACCGTGCCGTTAGTTAACATAGAAAAATGTCTTTGAATTTTTAAAGCATTTTAGAACGCTTATTTCCTCATTTTAAGCTTCTCAGAAAACTTTATTTCGCATAGGCATACATAGTAAACTTTAGGGTCACGCTGTGTACCCCCTAATTGACCTATAATTATTTCCTGTGGTTGCGTACACTATAACCCTGTAATATAATACGTGGTCCAATTTAAAAATTATAGGTCAATATTAAGGTCCGATACCGTGCCGTTAGTTAACATAGAAAAGTGTCTTCGAATTTCCTTGTTTTAATGCACTATTTAAAATATACATAGTGTACCCCCTAATTGACCTATAATTATTTCCTGTGGTAGGGTACACTATTACCCTGTATTATAATACCTGGTCTAATATAAATATTATATGTCAATATTAAGGTCTGATATTGCGCCTTGCGTTAGTTAACCATTGAAAGATGTCTTTGAATTTTTAAAGCATTTTAGAACGCTTATTTCTTCATTTTAAGCTTCTCAGAACACTTTATTTCGCATAGGCATACATAGTAAACTTTAGGGTCACGCTGTGTACCCCCTAATTGACCTATAATTATTTTCCGTGGTAGGGTACACTATCACCCTGTAATATAACACGTGGTCCAATTTAAAAATTTTAGGTCAATATTAAGGTCCGATACCGTACCGTTAGTTAACATAGAAAAATGTCTTTGAATTTTTAAAGCATTTTAGAACGCTTATTTCCTCATTTTAAGCTTCTCAGAACACTTTATTTTGCATAGGAATACATAGTAAACTTTAGGGTCACGCTGTGTACCCCCTAATTGACCTATAATTATATCCTGCTGTAGGGTACACTATAAACCTGAAATATAATACCTGGTCCAATTTAAATATTATGGGTCAATATTAAGGTCTGATATCGCGCCTTGCGTTGATTAACCATTGAAAGATGTCTTTGAATTTTTAAAGCATTTTAGAACGCTTATTTCTTCATTTTAAGCTTCTCAAAACATTTTATTTCGCATAGGCATACATAGTAAAATTTAGGGTCACGCTGTGTACCCCCTAAATGAAGTATAATTATTTCCTGTGGTAGGGTACACTATTACCCTGTAATATAATACGTAGTCCAATTTAAAAATTATAGTTCAATATTAAGGTCCGATACCGTGCCGTTAGTTAACATAGAAAAAGTTCTTTGAATTTTTAAAGCATTTTAGAACGCTTATTTCCTCATTTTAAGCTTCTCAGAACACTTTATTTCGCATAGGCATACATAGTAAACTTTAGGGTCACGCTGTGTACCATCTAATTGACCTATAATTATTTCCTGCGGTAGGGTACACTATTACCCTGTAATATAATACCTGGTCCAATTAAAATATTATGGGTCAATATTAAGGTCTCATATTGCGCCTTGCGTTATTTAACCAATGAAAGATGTCTTTGAATTTTTAAAGCATTTCAGAACGCTTATTTCTTCATTTTAAGCTTCTCAGAACACTTTATTTCGCATAGGCATACATAGTAAACTTTAGGGTCACGCTGTGTACCCCCTAATTGACCTGCAATTATTTTCCGTGGTAGGGTACACAATCCTGTAATATAATACCTGGTCCAATTTAAATATTATGGGTCAATATTAAGGTCTGATATCGCGCCTTGCGTTGATTAACCATTGAAAGATGTCTTTGAATTTTTAAAGCATTTTAGAACGCTTATTTCTTCATTTTAAGCTTCTCAAAACATTTTATTTCGCATAGGCATACGTAGTAAAATTTAGGGTCACGCTGTGTACCCCCTAAATGACCTATAATTATTTCCTGAGGTAGGGTACACTATTACCCTGTAATATAATACGTTTTCCAATTTAAAAATTATAGTTCAATATTAAGGTCCGATACCGTGCCGTTAGTTAACATAGAAAAATTTCTTTGAATTTTTAAAGCATTTTAGAACGCTTATTTCCTCATTTTAAGCTTCTCAGAACACTTTATTTCGCATAGGCATACATAGTAAACTTTAGGGTCACGCTGTGTACCATCTAATTGACCTATAATTATTTCCTGCGGTTGGGTACACTATTACCCTGTAATATAATACCTGGTCCAATTAAAATATTATGGGTCAATATTAAGGTCTGATATTGCGCCTTGCGTTAGTTAACCAATGAAAGATGTCTTTGAATTTTTAAAGCATTTTAGAACGCTTATTTCTTCATTTTAAGCTTCTCAGAACACTTTATTTCGCATAGGCATACATAGTAAACTTTAGGGTCACGCTGTGTACCCCCTAATTGACCTGCAATTATTTTCCGTGGTAGGGTACACAATCCTGTAATATAATACCTGGTCCAATTTAAATATTATGGGTCAATATAAAGGTCTGATATCGCGCCTTGCGTTGATTAACCATTGAAAGATGTCTTTGAATTTTTAAAGCATTTTAGAACGCTTATTTCTTCATTTTAAGCTTCTCAAAACATTTTATTTCGCATAGGCATACGTAGTAAAATTTAGGGTCACGCTGTGTACCCCCTAAATGACCTATAATTATTTCCTGAGGTAGGGTACACTATTACCCTGTAATATAATACGTGGTCCAATTTAAAAATTATAGTTCAATATTAAGGTCCGATACCGTGCCGTTAGTTAACATAGAAAAATGTCTTTGAATTTTTAAAGCATTTTAGAACGCTTATTTCCTCATTTTAAGCTTCTCAGAACACTTTATTTCGCATAGGCATACATAGTAAACTTTAGGGTCACGCTGTGTACCATCTAATTGACCTATAATTATTTCCTGCGGTAGGGTACACTATTACCCTGTAATATAATACCTGGTCCAATTTAAATATTATGGGTCAATATTAAGGTCTGATATTGCGCCTTGCGTTAGTTAAGCATTGAAAGATGTCTTTGAATTTTTAAAGCATTTTAGAACGCTTATTTCCTCATTTTAAGCTTCTCAGAACACTTTATTTCGCATAGGCATACATAGTAAACTTTAGGGTCACGCTGTGTACCATCTAATTGACCCATAATTATTTTCTGTGGTAGGGTACACTATTACCCTGTAATATAATACCTGGTCCAATTTAAATATTATGGGTCAATATTAAGGTCTGATATTGCGCCTTGCGTTAGTTAACCATTGAAAGATGTCTTTGAATTTTTAAAGCATTTTAGAACGCTTATTTCTTCATTTTAAGCTTCTCAGAACACTCTATTTCGCATAGGCATACATAGTAAACTTTAGGGTCACGCTGTGTACCCCCTAATTGACCTATAATTATTTCCTGTTGTAGGATACACTATTACCCTGTAATATAATACCTGGTCCAATTTAAATATTATGGGTCAATATTAAGGTCTGATATTGGGCCTTGCGTTAGTTAACCATTGAAAGATGTCTTTGAATTTTTAAAGCATTTTAGAACGCTTATTTCTTCATTTTAAGCTTCTCAGAACACTTTATTTCGCATAGGCATACATAGTAAACTTTAGGGTCACGCTGTGTACCCCCTAATTGACCTGTAATTATTTTCCGTGGTAGGGTACACTATCACCCTGTAATATAATACGTGGTCCAATTTAAAAATTTTAGGTCAATATTAAGGTCCGATACCGTGCCGTTAGTTAACATAGAAAAGAGTCTTCGAATTTCCTTGTTTTAATGCACTATTTAAAATACACATAGTGTACCTCCTAATTGACCTATAATTATTTCCTGTTGTAGGGTACACTATTACCCTGTAATATAAAACCTGGTCCAATTTAAATATTATGGTTCCATATTAAGGTCTGATATCGCGCCTTGCGTTAGTTAACCATTGAAAGATGTCTTTGAATTTTTAAAGCATTTTAGAACGCTTATTTCTTCATTTTAAGCTTCTCAGAACACTCTATTTCGCATAGGCATACATAGTAAACTTTAGGGTCACTCTGTGTACCCCCTAATTGACCTATAATTATTTCCTGTGGTAGGGTACACTATAACCCTGTAATATAATACGTGGTCCAATTTAAAAATTATAGGTCAATATTAAGGTCCGATACCGTGCCGTTAGTTAACATAGAAAAGTGTCTTCGTATTTCCTTGTTTTAATGCACTATTTAAAATATGCATAGTGTACCCCCTAATTGACCTATAATTATTTCCTGTGATAGGGTACACTATTACCCTGTAATATAATACCTGGTCTAATTTAAATATTATGGGTCAATATTAAGGTCTGATATTGCGCCTTGCGTTAGTTAACCATTGAAAAATGTCTTTGAATTTTTAAAGCATTTTAGAACGCTATTTTCTTCATTTTAAGCTTCTCAGAACACTCTATTTCGCATAGGCATACAGTAAAATTTAGGGTCACGCTGTGTACCCCCTAAATGACCTATAATTATTTCCTGTGGTAGGGTACACTATTACCCTGTAATATAATACGTGGTCCAATTTAAAAATTATAGGTTAATATTAAGGTCCGATACCGTGCCGTTAGTTAACATAGAAAAATGTCTTTGAATTTTTAAAGCATTTTAGAACGCTTATTTCCTCATTTTAAGCTTCTCAGAACACTTTATTTCGCATAGGCATACATAGTAAACTTTAGGGTCACGCTGTGTACCCCCTAATTGACCTATAATTATTTCCTGTGGTTGGGTACACTATAACCCTGTAATATAATACGTGGTCTAATTTAAAAATTATAGGTCAATATTAAGGTCCGATACCGTGCCGTTAGTTAACATAGAAAAGTGTCTTCGAATTTCCTTGTTTTAATGCACTATTTAAAATATACATAGTGTACCCCCTAATTGACCTATAATTATTTCCTGTGGTAGGGTACACTATTACCCTGTAATATAATACCTGGTCTAATATAAATATTATATGTCAATATTAAGGTCTGATATTGCGCCTTGCGTTAGTTAACCATTGAAAGATGTCTTTGAATTTTTAAAGCATTTTAGAACGCTTATTTCTTCATTTTAAGCTTCTCAGAACACTTTATTTCGCATAGGCATACATAGTAAACTTTAGGGTCACGCTGTGTACCCCCTAATTGACCTATAATTATTTTCCGTGGTAGGGTACACTATCACCCTGTAATATAATACGTGGTCCAATTTAAAAATTTTAGGTCAATATTAAGGTCCGATACCGTACCGTTAGTTAACATAGAAAAATGTCTTTGAATTTTTAAAGCATTTTAGAACGCTTATTTCCTCATTTTAAGCTTCTCAGAACACTTTATTTTGCATAGGAATACATAGTAAACTTTAGGGTCACGCTGTGTACCCCCTAATTGACCTATAATTATATCCTGCTGTAGGGTACACTATAAACCTGAAATATAATACCTGGTCCAATTTAAATATTATGGGTCAATATTAAGGTCTGATATCGCGCCTTGCGTTGATTAACCATTGAAAGATGTCTTTGAATTTTTAAAGCATTTTAGAACGCTTATTTCTTCATTTTAAGCTTCTCAAAACATTTTATTTCGCATAGGCATACATAGTAAAATTTAGGGTCACGCTGTGTACCCCCTAAATGACCTATAATTATTTCCTGTGGTAGGGTACACTATTACCCTGTAATATAATACGTGGTCCAATTTAAAAATTATAGTTCAATATTAAGGTCCGATACCGTGCCGTTAGTTAACATAGAAAAATTTCTTTGAATTTTTAAAGCATTTTAGAACGCTTATTTCCTCATTTTAAGCTTCTCAGAACACTTTATTTCGCATAGGCATAGATAGTAAACTTTAGGGTCACGCTGTGTACCATGTAATTGACCTATAATTATTTCCTGCGGTAGGGTACACTATTACCCTGTAATATAATACCTGGTCCAATTAAAATATTATGGGTCAATATTAAGGTCTGATATTGCGCCTTGCGTTAGTTAAGCAATGAAAGATGTCTTTGAATTTTTAAAGCATTTTAGAACGCTTATTTCTTCATTTTAAGCTTCTCAGAACACTTTATTTCGCATAGGCATACATAGTAAACTTTAGGGTCACGCTGTGTATTCCCTAATTGACCTGCAATTATTTTCCGTGGTAGGGTACACAATCCTGTAATATAATACCTGGTCCAATTTAAATATTATGGGTCAATATTAAGGTCTGATATCGCGCCTTGCGTTGATTAACCATTGAAAGATGTCTTTGAATTTTTAAAGCATTTTAGAACGCTTATTTCTTCATTTTAAGCTTCTCAAAACATTTTATTTCGCATAGGCATACGTAGTAAAATTTAGGGTCACGCTGTGTACCCCCTAAATGACCTATAATTATTTCCTGAGGTAGGGTACACTATTACCCTGTAATATAATACGTGGTCCAATTTAAAAATTATAGTTCAATATTAAGGTCCGATACCGTGCCGTTAGTTAACATAGAAAAATGTCTTTGAATTTTTAAAGCATTTTAGAACGCTTATTTCCTCATTTTAAGCTTCTCAGAACACTTTATTGTGCATAGGCATACATAGTAAACTTTAGGGTCACGCTGTGTACCATCTAATTGACCTATAATTATTTCCTGCGGTAGGGTACACTATTACCCTGTAATATAATACCTGGTCCAATTAAAATATTATGGGTCAATATTAAGGTCTGATATTGCGCCTTGCGTTAGTTAACCAATGAAAGATGTCTTTGAATTTTTAAAGCATTTTAGAACGCTTATTTCTTCATTTTAAGCTTCTCAGAACACTTTATTTCGCATAGGCATACATAGTAAACTTTAGGGTCACGCTGTGTACCCCCTAATTGACCTGTAATTATTTTCCGTGGTAGGGTACACTATCACCCTGTAATATAATACGTGGTCCAATTTTAAAATTTTATGTCAATATTAAGGTCCGATACCGTGCCGTTAGTTAACATAGAAAAGAGTCTTCGAATTTCCTTGTTTTAATGCACTATTTAAAATACACATAGTGTACCCACTAATTGACCTATAATTATTTCCTGTTGTAGGGTACACTATTACCCTGTAATATAATACCTGGTCCAATTTAAATATTATGGTTCCATATTAAGGTCTGATATCGCGCCTTGCGTTAGTTAACCATTGAAAGATGTCTTTGAATTTTTAAAGCATTTTAGAACGCTTATTTCTTTATTTTAAGCTTCTGAGAACACTCTATTTCGCATAGGCATACATAGTAAAATTTAGGGTCACGCTGTGTACCCCCTAAATGACCTATAATTATTTCCTGTGGTAGGGTACACTATTACCCTGTAATATAATACGTGGTCCAATTTAAAAATTATAGGTCAATATTAAGGTCCGATACCGTGCCGTTAGTTAACTTAGAAAAATGTCTTCGAATTTCCTTGTTTTAATGCACTATTTAAAATACACATAGTGTACCCCCTAATTGACCTATAATTATTTCCTGTTGTAGGGTACACTATTACCCTGTAATATAATACCTGGTCCAATTTAAATATTATGGTTCCATATTAAGGTCTGATATCGCGCCTTGCGTTAGTTAACCATTGAAAGATGTCTTTGAATTTTTAAAGCATTTTAGAACGCTTATTTCCTAATTTTAAGCTTCTCAGAACACTTTATTTCGCATAGGCATACATAGTAAACTTTAGGGTCACGCTGTGTACCATCTAATTTACCTATAATTATTTCCTGCGGTAGGGTACACTATTACCCTGTAATATAATACCTGGTCCAATTTAAATATTATAGGTCAATATTAAGGTCTGATATTGCGCCTTGCGTTAGTTAAGCATTGAAAGATGTCTTTGAATTTTAAAAGCATTTTAGAACGCTTATTTCCTCATTTTAAGCTTCTCAGAACACTTTATTTCGCATAGGCATACATAGTAAACTTTAGGGTCACGCTGTGTACCATCTAATTGACCTATAATTATTTTCTGTGGTAGGGTACACAATTACCCTGTAATATAATACCTGGTCCAATTTAAATATTATGGGTTAATATTAAGGTCTGATATTGCGCCTTGCGTTAGTTAACCATTGAAAGATGTCTTTGAATTTTTAAAGCATTTTAGAACGCTTATTTCTTCATTTTAAGCTTCTCAGAACACTCTATTTCGCATAGGCATACATAGTAAACTTTAGGGTCACGCTGTGTACCCCCTAATTGACCTATAATTATTTCCTGTTGTAGGATACACTATTACCCTGTAATATAATACCTGGTCCAATTTAAATATTATGGTTCCATATTAAGGTCTGATATTGCGCCTTGAGTTAGTTAACCATTGAAAGATGTCTTTGAATTTTTAAAGCATTTTAGAACGCTTATTTCTTCATTTTAAGCTTCTCAGAACACTTTATTTTGCATAGGCATACATAGTAAACTTTAGGGTCACGCTGTGTACCCCCTAATTGACCTGTAATTATTTTCCGTGGTAGGGTACACTATCACCCTGTAATATAATACGTGGTCCAATTTAAAAATTTTATGTCAATATAAAGGTCCGATACCGTGCCGTTAGTTAACATAGAAAAGAGTCTTCGAATTTCCTTGTTTTAATGCACTATTTAAAATACACATAGTGTACCCCCTAATTGACCTATAATTATTTCCTGTTGTAGGGTACACTATTACCCTGCAATATAATACCTGGTCCAATTTAAATATTATGGTTCCATATTAAGGTCTGATATCGCGCCTTGCGTTAGTTAACCATTGAAAGATGTCTTTGAATTTTTAAAGCATTTTAGAACTCTTATTTCTTTATTTTAAGCTTCTCAGAACACTCTATTTCGCATAGGCATACATAGTAAACTTTAGGGTCACGCTGTGTACCCCCTAATTGACATATAATTATTTCCTGTGGTAGGGTACACTATAACTCTGTAATATAATACGTGGTCCAATTTAAAAATTATAGGTCAATATTAAGGTCCGATACCGTACCGTTAGTTAACATAGAAAAATGTCTTTGAATTTTAAAAACATTTTAGAACGCTTATTTCCTCATTTTAAGCTTCTCAGAACACTTTATTTTGCATAGGCATACATAGTAAACTTTAGGGTCACGCTGTGTACCATCTAATTGACCTATAATCATTTCCTGTGGTAGGGTACACTATTTCCCTGTAATATAATACCTGGTCCAATTTAAATATTATGGGTCAATATTAAGGTCTGATATTGCGCCTTGCGTTAGTTAACCATTGAAAGATGTCTTTGAATTTTTAAAGCATTTTAGAACGCTTATTTCTTCATTTTAGGCTTCTCAAAACATTTTTATTTCGCATAGGCATACATAGTAAACTTTAGGGTCACGCTGTGTACCATCTAATTGACCTATAATTATTTTCTGTGGTAGGGTACACTATTACCCTGTAATATAATACCTGGTCCAATTTAAATATTATTTGTCAATATTAAATTCTGATATTGCGCCTTGCGTTAGTTAACCATTGAAAGATGTCTTTGAATTTTTAAAGCATTTTAGAACGCTTATTTCTTCATTTAAAGCTTCTCAAAACATTTTATTTCGCCTAGGCATACATAGTAAACTTTAGGGTCACGCTGTGTACCCCCTAATTGACATATAATTATTTCCTGTGGTAGGGAACACTATAACCCTGTAATATAATACGTGGTCCAATTTAAAAATTATAGGTCAATATTAAGGTCCGATACCGTGCCGTTAGTTAACATAGAAAAGTGTCTTCGAATTTCCTTGTTTTAATGCACTATTTAAAATATACATAGTGTACCCCCTAATTGACCTATAATTATTTTCTGTGGTAGGGTACACTATTACCCTGTAATATAATACCTGGTCCAATTTAAATATTATGGGTCAATATTAAATTCTGATATTGCGCCTTGCGTTAGTTAACCATTGAAAGATGTCTTTGAATTTTTAAAGCATTTTAGAACGCTTATTTCTTCATTTAAAGCTTCTCAAAACATTTTATTTCGCCTAGGCATACATAGTAAACTTTAGGGTCACTCTGTGTACCCCCTAATTGACCTATAATTATTTCCTGTGGTAGGGTACACTATAACTCTGTAATATAATACGTGGTCCAATTTAAAAATTATAGGTCAATATTAAGGTCCGATACCGTACCGTTAGTTAACATAGAAAAATGTCTTTGAATTTTTAAAACATTTTAGAACACTTATTTCCTCATTTTAAGCTTCTCAGAACACTTTATTTTGCATAGGAATACATAGTAAACTTTAGGGTCACACTGTGTACCCCCTAATTGACCTATAATTATTTCCTGCTGTAGGGTACACTATTACCCTGTAATATAATACCTGGACCAATTTAAATATTATGGGTCAATATTAAGGTCTGATATCGCGCCTTGCATTGATTAACCATTGAAAGATGTCTTTTAAATTTTAAAGCATTTTAGAACGCTTATTTCTTCATTTTAGGCTTCTCAAAACATTTTATTTCGCATAGGCATACATAGTAAAATTTAGGGTCACGCTGTGTACCCCCTAAATGACCTATAATTATTTCCAGTGGTAAGGTACACTATTACCCTGTAATATAATACGTGGTCCAATTTAAAAATTATATGTCAATATTAAGGTCCGATACCGTGCCGTTAGTTAACATAGAAAAATGTCTTTGAATTTTTAAAGCATTTTAGAACGCTTATTTCCTCATCTTAAGCTTCTCAGAACACTTTATTTTGCATAGGCATACATAGTAAATTTTAGGGTCACGCTGTGTACCATCTAATTGACCTATAATTATTTCCTGTGGTAGGGTACACTATTTCCCTGTAATATAATACCTGGTCCAATTTAAATTTTATGGGTCAATATTAAGGTCTGATATTGCGCCTTGCGTTAGTTAACCATTGAAAGATGTCTTTGAATTTTTAAAGCATTTTAGAACGCTTATTTCTTCATTTTAAGCTTCTCAAAACATTTTTATTTCGCATAGGCATACATAGTAAAATTTAGGGTCACGCTGTGTACCCCCTAAATGACCTATAATTATTTCCTGTGGTAGGGTACACTATTACCTTGTAATATAATACGTGGTCCAATTTAAAAATTATAGGTCAATATTAAGGTCCGATACCGTGCCGTTAGTTGACATCGAAAAATGTCTTTGAATTTTTAAAGCATTTTAGAACGCTTATTTCCTCATTTTAAGCTTCTCAGAACACTTTATTTCGCATAGGCATACATAGTCAACTTTAGGGTCACGCTGTGTACCATCTAATTGACCTATAATTATTTCCTGTGGTAGGGTACACTATTACCCTGTAATATAATACGTGGTCCAATTTAAAAATTATAAGTCAATATTAAGGTCCGATACCGTGCCGTTAGTTGACATAGAAAAATGTCTTTGAATTTTTAAAGCTTTTTAGAACGCTTATTTCCTCATTTTAAGCTTCTCAGAACACTTTATTTCGCATAGGCATACATAGTAAACTTTAGGGTCACGCTGTGTACCATCTAATTGACCCATAATTATTTTCTGTGGTAGGGTACACTATTACCCTGTAATATAATACCTGGATCAATTTAAATATTATGGGTCAATATTAAGGTCTGATATTGCGCCTTGCGTTAGTTAACCATTGAAAGATGTCTTTGAATTTTTAAAGCATTTTAGAACGCTTATTTCTTCATTTTAAGCTTCTCAGAACACTCTATTTCGCATAGGCATACATAGTAAACTTTAGGGTCACGCTGTGTACCCCCTAATTGACCTATAATTATTTCCTGTTGTAGGATACACTATTACCCTGTAATATAATACCTGGTCCAATTTAAATATTATGGTTCCATATTAAGGTCTGATATCGCGCCTTGAGTTAGTTAACCATTGAAAGATGTCTTTGAATTTTTAAAGCATTTTAGAACGCTTATTTCTTCATTTTAAGCTTCTCAGAACACTTTATTTCGCATAGGCATACATTGTAAACTTTAGGATCACGCTGTGTACCCCCTAATTGACCTGTAATTATTTTCCGTGGTAGGGTACACTATCACCCTGTAATATAATACGTGGTCCAATTTAAAAATTTTATGTCAATATTAAGGTCCGATACCGTGCCGTTAGTTAACATAGAAAAGAGTCTTCGAATTTCCTTGTTTTAATGCACTATTTAAAATACACATAGTGTACCCCCTAATTGACCTATAATTATTTCCTGTTGTAGGGTACACTATTACCCTGTAATATAATACCTGGTCCAATTTAAATATTATGGTTCCATATTAAGGTCTGATATCGCGCCTTGCGTTAGTTAACCATTGAAAGATGTCTTTGAATTTTTAAAGCATTTTAGAACGCTTATTTCTTTATTTTAAGCTTCTGAGAACACTCTATTTCGCATAGGCATACATAGTAAAATTTAGGGTCACGCTGTGTACCCCCTAAATGACCTATAAATATTTCCTGTGGTAGGGTACACTATTACCCTGTAATATAATACGTGGTCCAATTTAAAAATTATAGGTCAATATTAAGGTCCGATACCGTGCCGTTAGTTAACATAGAAAAATGTCTTTGAATTTTTAAAGCATTTTAGAACGCTTATTTCCTAATTTTAAGCTTCTCAGAACACTTTATTTCGCATAGGCATACATAGTAAACTTTAGGGTCACGCTGTGTACCATCTAATTGACCTAAAATTATTTCCTGCGGTAGGGTACACTATTACCCTGTAATATAATACCTGGTCCAATTTAAATATTATGGTTCCATATTAAGATCTGATATCGCGCCTTGAGTTAGTTAACCATTGAAAGATGTCTTTGAATTTTTAAAGCATTTTAGAACGCTTATTTCCTCATTTTAAGCTTCTCAGAACACTTTATTTCGCATAGGCATACATAGTAAACATTAGGGTCACGCTGTGTACCATCTAATTTACCTATAATTACTTCCAGCGGTAGGGTACACTATTACCCTGTAATATAATACCTGGTCCAATTTAAATATTATAGGTCAATATTAAGGTCTGATATTGCGCCTTGCGTTAGTTAAGCATTGAAAGATGTCTTTGAATTTTAAAAGCATTTTAGAACGCTTATTTCCTCATTTTAAGCTTCTCAGAACACTTTATTTCGCATAGGCATACATAGTAAACTTTAGGGTCACGCTGTGTACCATCTAATTGACCTATAATTATTTTCTGTGGTAGGGTACACAATTACCCTGTAATATAATACCTGGTCCAATTTAAATATTATGGGTTAATATTAAGGTCTGATATTGCGCCTTGCGTTAGTTAACCATTGAAAGATGTCTCTGAATTTTTAAAGCATTTTAGAACGCTTATTTCCTCATTTTAAGCTTCTCAGAACACTTTATTTTGCATAGGCATACATAGTAAATTTTAGGGTCACGCTGTGTACCATCTAATTGACCTATAATTATTTCCTGTGGTAGGGTACACTATTTCCCTGTAATATAATACCTGGTCCAATTTAAATATTATGGGTCAATATTAAGGTCTGACATTGCGCCTTGCGTTAGTTAAGCATTGAAAGATGTCTTTGAATTTTTAAAGCATTTTAGAACGCTTATTTCCTCATTTTAAGCTTCTCAGAACACTTTATTTCGCATAGGCATACATAGTAAACTTTAGGGTCACGCTGTGAACCATCTAATTGACCTATAATTATTTCCTGTGGTAGGGTACACTATTACCCTGTAATATAATACGTGGTCCAATTTAAAAATTATAAGTCAATATTAAGGTCCGACACCGTGCCGTTAGTTGACATAGAAAAATGTCTTTGAATTTTTAAAGCATTTTAGAACGCTTATTTCCTCATTTTAAGCTTCTCAGAACACTTTATTTCGCATAGGCATACATAGTAAACTTTAGGGTCACGCTGTGTACCATCTAATTGACCCATAATTATTTTCTGTGGTAGGGTACACTATTACCCTGTAATATAATACCTGGTCCAATTTAAATATTATGGGTCAATATTAAGGTCTGATATTGCGCCTTGCGTTAGTTAACCATTGAAAGATGTCTTTGAATTTTTAAAGCATTTTAGAACGCTTATTTCTTCATTTTAAGCTTCTCAGAACACTCTATTTCGCATAGGCATACATAGTAAACTTTAGGGTCACGCTGTGTACCCCCTAATTGACCTATAATTATTTCCTGTTGTAGGATACACTATTACCCTGTAATATAATTCCTGGTCCAATTTAAATATTATGGTTCCATATTAAGGTCTGATATCGCGCCTTGAGTTAGTTAACCATTGAAAGATGTCTTTGAATTTTTAAAGCATTTTAGAACGCTTATTTCTTCATTTTAAGCTTCTCAGAACACTTTATTTCGCATAGGCATACATAGTAAACTTTAGGGTCACGCTGTGTACCCCCTAATTGACCTGTAATTATTTTCCGTGGTAGGGTACACTATAACCCTGTAATATAATACGTGGTCCAATTTAAAAATTTTATGTCAATATTAAGGTCCGATACCGTGCCGTTAGTTAACATAGAAAAGAGTCTTCGAATTTCCTTGTTTTAATGCACTATTTAAAATACACATAGTGTACCCCCTAATTGACCTATAATTATTTCCTGTTGTAGGGTACACTATTACCCTGTAATATAATACCTGGTCCAATTTAAATATTATGGTTCCATATTAAGGTCTGATATCGCGCCTTGCGTTAGTTAACCATTGAAAGATGTCTTTGAATTTTTAAAGCATTTTAGAACGCTTATTTCTTTATTTTAAGCTTCTGAGAACACTCTATTTCGCATAAGCATACATAGTAAAATTTAGGGTCACGCTGTGTACCCCCTAAATGACCTATAATTATTTCCTGTGGTAGGGTACACTATTACCCTGTAATATAATACGTGGTCCAATTTAAAAATTATAGGTCAATATTAAGGTCCGATACCGTGCCGTTAGTTAACATAGAAAAATGTCTTTGAATTTTTAAAGCATTTTAGAACGCTTATTTCCTAATTTTAAGCTTCTCAGAACACTTTATTTCGCATAGGCATACATACTAAACTTTAGGGTCACGCTGTGTACCATCTAATTGACCTATAATTATTTCCTGCGGTAGGGTACACTATTACCCTGTAATATAATACCTTTTCCAATTTAAATAATGGGTCAATATTAAGGTCTGATATTGCGCCTTGCGTTAGTTAAGTTTGAAAGATGTCTTTGAATTTTTAAAGCATTTTAGAACGCTTATTTCCTCATTTTAAGCTTCTCAGAACACTTTATTTCGCATAGGCATACATAGTAAACTTTAGGGTCACGCTGTGTACCATCTAATTGACCTATAATTATTTTCTGTGGTAGGATACACTATTACCCTGTAATATAATACCTGGTCCAATTTAAATATTATGGTTCCATATTAAGGTCTGATATCGCGCCTTGAGTTAGTTAACCATTGAAAGATGTCTTTGAATTTTTAAAGCATTTTAGAACGCTTATTTCCTCATTTTAAGCTTCTCAGAACACTTTATTTCGCATAGGCATACGTAGTAAACTTTAGGGTCACGCTGTGTACCATCTAATTTACCTATAATTACTTCCAGCGGTAGGGTACACTATTACCCTGTAATATAATACCTGGTCCAATTTAAATATTATAGGTCAATATTAAGGTCTGATATTGCGCCTTGCGTTAGTTAAGCATTGAAAGATGTCTTTGAATTTTAAAAGCATTTTAGAACGCTTATTTCCTCATTTTAAGCTTCTCAGAACACTTTATTTCGCATAGGCATTCATAGTAAACTTTAGGGTCACGCTGTGTACCATCTAATTGACCTATAATTATTTCCTGTTGTAGGATACACTATTACCCTGTAATATAATACCTGGTCCAATTTAAATATTATGGTTCCATATTAAGGTCTGATATTGCGCCTTGAGTTAGTTAACCATTGAAAGATGTCTTTGAATTTTTAAAGCATTTTAGAACGCTTATTTCTACCTTTTTAAGCTTCTCAGAACACTTTATTTCGCATAGGCATACATAGTAAACTTTAGGGTCACGCTGTGTACCCCCTAATTGACCTGTAATTATTTTCCGTGGTAGGGTACACTATCACCCTGTAATATAATACGTGGTCCAATTTAAAAATTTTATGTCAATATTAAGGTCCGATACCGTGCCGTTAGTTAACATAGAAAAGAGTCTTCGAATTTCCTTGTTTTAATGCACTATTTAAAATACACATAGTGTACCCCCTAATTGACCTATAATTATTTCCTGTTGTAGGGTACACTATTACCCTGTAATATAATACCTGGTCCAATTTAAATATTATGGTTCCATATTAAGGTCTGATATCGCGCCTTGCGTTAGTTAACCATTGAAAGATGTCTTTGAATTTTTAAAGCATTTTAGAACGCTTATTTCTTTATTTTAAGCTTCTCAGAACACTCTATTTCGCATAGGCATACATAGTAAACTTTAGGGTCACGCTGTGTACCCCCTAATTGACATATAATTATTTCCTGTGGTAGGGTACACTATAACTCTGTAATATAATACGTGGTCTAATTTAAAAATTATAGGTCAATATTAAGGTCCGATACCGTACCGTTAGTTAACATAGAAAAATGTCTTTGAATTTTTAAAACATTTTAGAACGCTTATTTCCTCATTTTAAGCTTCTCAGAACACTTTATTTTGCATAGGAATACATAGTAAACTTTAGGGTCACACTGTGTACCCCCTAATTGACCTATAATTATTTCCTGCTGTAGGGTACACTATTACCCTGTAATATAATACCTGGTCCAATTTAAATATTATGGGTCAATATTAAGGTCTGATATCGCGCCTTGCATTGATTAACCATTGAAAGATGTCTTTTAAATTTTAAAGCATTTTAGAACGCTTATTTCTTCATTTTAAGCTTCTCAAAACATTTTATTTCGCATAGGCATACATAGTAAAATTTAGGGTCACGCTGTGTACCCCCTAAATGACCTATAATTATTTCCTGTGGTAGGGTACACTATTACCCTGTAATATAATACGTGGTCCAATTTAAAAATTATATGTCAATATTAAGGTCCGATACCGTGCCGTTAGTTAACATAGAAAAATGTCTTTGAATTTTTAAAGCATTTTAGAACGCTTATTTCCTCATTTTAAGCTTCTCAGAACACTTTATTGTGCATAGGCATACATAGTAAACTTTAGGGTCACGCTGTGTACCATCTAATTGACCTATAATTATTTCCTGTGGTAGGGTACACTATTTCCCTGTAATATAATACCTGGTCCAATTTAAATATTATGGGTCAATATTAAGGTCTGATATTGCGCCTTGCGTTAGTTAACCATTGAAAGATGTCTTTGAATTTTTAAAGCATTTTAGAACGCTTATTTCTTCATTTTAAGCTTCTCAAAACATTTTTATTTCGCATAGGCATACATAGTAAAATTTAGGGTCACGCTGTGTACCCCCTAAATGACCTATAATTATTTCCTGTGGTAGGGTACACTATTACCTTGTAATATAATACGTGGTCCAATTTAAAAATTATAGGTCAATATTAAGGTCCGATACCGTGCCGTTAGTTGACATAGAAAAATGTCTTTGAATTTTTAAAGCATTTTAGAACGCTTATTTCCTCATTTTAAGCTTCTCAGAACACTTTATTTCGCATAGGCATACATAGTAAACTTTAGGGTCACGCTGTGTACCATCTAGTTGACCTATAATTATTTCCTGCGGTAGGGTACACTATTACCCTGTAATATAATACCTGGTCCAATTTAAATATTATGGGTCAATATTAAGGTCTGATATTGCGCCTTGCGTTAGTTAAGCATTGAAAGATGTCTTTGAATTTTTAAAGCATTTTAGAACGCTTATTTCCTCATTTTAAGCTTCTCAGAACACTTTATTTCGCATAGGCATACATAGTAAACTTTAGGGTCACGCTGTGTACCATCTAATTGACCTATAATTATTTTCTGTGGTAGGGTACACTATTACCCTGTAATATAATACCTGGTCCAATTTAAATATTATGGGTCAATATTAAATTCTGATATTGCGCCTTGCGTTAGTTAACCATTGAAAGATGTCTTTGAATTTTTAAAGCATTTCAGAACGCTTATTTCTTCATTTAAAGCTTCTCAAAACATTTTATTTCGCATAGGCATACATAGTAAACTTTAGGGTCACGCTGTGTACCCCCTAATTGACATATAATTATTTCCTGTGGTAGGAAACACTATAACCCTGTAATATAATACGTGGTCCAATTTAAACATTATAGGTCAATATTAAGGTCCGATACCGTGCCGTTAGTTAACATAGAAAAGTGTCTTCGAATTTCCTTGTTTTAATGCACTATTTAAAATATACATAGTGTACCCCCTAATTGACCTATAATTATTTCCTGTGGTAGGGTACACTATTACCCTGTAATATAATACCTGGTCCAATTTAAATATTATAGGTCAATATTAAGGTCTGATATTGCGCCTTGCGTTAGTTAACCATTGAAAGATGTCTTTATATTTTTAAAGCATTTTAGAACGCTTATTTCTTCATTTTAAGCTTCTCAGAACACTTTATTTCGCATAGGCATACATAGTAAACTTTAGGGTCACTCTGTGTACCCCCTAATTGACCTATAATTATTTCCTGTTGTAGGGTACACTATAACTCTGTAATATAATACGTGGTCCAATTTAAAAATTATAGGTCAATATTAAGGTCCGATACCGTACCGTTAGTTAACATAGAAAAATGTCTTTGAATTTTTAAAACATTTTAGAACACTTATTTCCTCATTTTAAGCTTCTCAGAACACTTTATTTTGCATAGGAATACATAGTAAACTTTAGGGTCACACTGTGTACCCCCTAATTGACCTATAATTATTTCCTGCTGTAGGGTACACTATTACCCTGTGATATAATACCTGGTCCAATTTAAATATTATGGGTCAATATTAAGGTCTGATATCGCGACGTGCATTGATTAACCATTGAAAGATGTCTTTTAAATTTTAAAGCATTTTAGAACGCTTATTTCTTCATTTTAAGCTTCTCAAAACATTTTATTTCGCATAGGCATACATAGTAAAATTTAGGGTCACGCTGTGTACCCCCTAAATGACCTATAATTATTTCCTGTGGTAGGGTACACTATTACCCTGTAATATAATACGTGGTCCAATTTAAAAATTATATGTCAATATTAAGGTCCGATACCGTGCCGTTAGTTAACATAGAAAAATGTCTTTGAATTTTTAAAGCATTTTAGAACGCTTATTTCCTCATTTTAAGCTTCTCAGAACACTTTATTTTGCATAGGCATACATAGTAAATTTTAGGGTCACGCTGTGTACCATCTAATTGACCTATAATTATTTCCTGTGGTAGGGTACACTATTTCCCTGTAATATAATACCTGGTCCAATTTAAATATTATGGGTCAATATTAAGGTCTGATATTGCGCCTTGCGTTAGTTAACCATTGAAAGATGTCTTTGAATTTTTAAAGCATTTTAGAACGCTTATTTCTTCATTTTAAGCTTCTCAAAACATTTTTATTTCGCATAGGCATACATAGTAAAATTTAGGGTCACGCTGTGTACCCCCTAAATGACCTATAATTATTTCCTGTGGTAGGGTACACTATTACCTTGTAATATAATACGTGGTCCAATTTAAAAATTATAGGTCAATATTAAGGTCCGATACCGTGGCGTTAGTTGACATAGAAAAATGTCTTTGAATTTTTAAAGCATTTTAGAACGCTTATTTCCTCATTTTAAGCTTCTCAGAACACTTTATTTCGCATAGGCATACATAGTAAACTTTAGGGTCACGCTGTGTACCCGCTAATTGACCTGTAATTATTTTCCGTGGTAGGGTACACTATCACCCTGTAATATAATACGTGGTCCAATTTAAAAATTTTAGGTCAATATTAAGGTCCGATACCGTGCCGTTAGTTAACATAGAAAAGAGTCTTCGAATTTCCTTGTTTTAATGCACTATTTAAAATACACATAGTGTACCCCCTAATTGACCTATAATTATTTCCTGTTGTAGGGTACACTATTACCCTGTAATATAATACCTGGTCCAATTTAAATATTATGGTTCCATATTAAGGTCTGATATCGCGCCTTGCGTTAGTTAACCATTGAAAGATGTTTTTGAATTTTTAAAGCATTTTAGAACGCTTATTTCTTTATTTTAAGCTTCTCAGAACACTCTATTTCGCATAGGCATACATAGTAAACTTTAGGGTCACGCTGTGTACCCCCTAAGTGACCTATAATTATTTCCCGTGGTAGGGAACAATATTACCATGTAATATAATACGTGGTCCAATTTAAAAATTATAGGTCAATATTAAGGTACGATACCGTGCCGTTAGTTAACATAGAAAAGTGTCTTCGAATTTCCTTGTTTTAATGCACTATTTAAAATATACATAGTGTACCCCCTAATTGACCTATAATTATTTCCTGTGGTAGGGTACACTATTACCCTTTAATATAATACCTGGGCCAATTTAAATATTATGGGTCAATATTAAGGTCTGATATTGCGCCTTGCGTTAGTTAACCATTGAAAGATGTCTTTGAATTTTTAAAGCATTTTAGAACGCTTATTTCTTCATTTTAAGCTTCTCAGAACACTCTATTTCGCATAGGCATACATAGAAAACTTTAGGGTCACTCTGTGTACCCCCTAATAGACCTATAATTATTTTCCGTGGTAGGGTACGCTATCACCCTGTAATATAATACGTGGTCCAATTTAAAAATTTTAGGTCAATATTAAGGTCCGATACCGTACCGTTAGTTAACATAGAAAAATGTCTTTGAATTTTTAAAGCATTTTAGAACGCTTATTTCCTCATTTTAAGCTTCTCAGAACACTTTATTTCGCATAGGCATACATAGTAAACTTTAGGGTCACGCTGTGTACCATCTAATTGACCTATAATTATTTCCTGTTGTAGGGTACACTATTACCCTGTAATATAATACCTGGTCCAATTTAAATATTATGGGTCAATATTAAGGTCTGATATTGCGCCTTGCGTTAGTTAACCATTGAAAGATGTCTTTGAATTTTTAAAGCATTTTAGAACGCTTATTTCTTCATTTTAAGCTTCTCAAAACATTTTTATTTCGCATAGGCATACATAGTAAAATTTAGGGTCACGCTGTGTACCCCCTAAATGACCTATAATTATTTCCTGTGGTAGGGTACACTATTACCTTGTAATATAATACGTGGTCCAATTTAAAAATTATAGGTCAATATTAAGGTCCGATACCGTGGCGTTAGTTGACATAGAAAAATGTCTTTGAATTTTTAAAGCATTTTAGAACGCTTATCCTCATTTTAAGCTTCTCAGAACACTTTATTTCGCATAGGCATACATAGTAAACTTTAGGGTCACGCTGTGTACCCGCTAATTGACCTGTAATTATTTTCCGTGGTAGGGTACACTATCACCCTGTAATATAATACGTGGTCCAATTTAAAAATTTTAGGTCAATATTAAGGTCCGATACCGTGCCGTTAGTTAACATAGAAAAGTGTCTTCGAATTTCCTTGTTTTAATGCACTATTTAAAATATACATAGTGTACCCCCTAATTGACCTATAATTATTTCCTGTGGTAGGGTACACTATTACCCTGTAATATAATACCTGGTCCAATTTAAATATTATGGGTCAATATTAAGGTCTGATATTGCGCCTTGCGTTAGTTAACCATTGAAAGATGTCTTTGAATTTTTAAAGCATTTTAGAACGCTTATTTCTTCATTTTAAGCTTCTCAAAACATTTTTATTTCGCATAGGCATACATAGTAAAATTTAGGGTCACGCTGTGTACCCCCTAAATGACCTATAATTATTTCCTGTGGTAGGGTACACTATTACCTTGTAATATAATACGTGGTCCAATTTAAAAATTATAGGTCAATATTAAGGTCCGATACCGTGCCGTTAGTTGACATAGAAAAATGTCTTTGAATTTTTAAAGCATTTTAGAACGCTTATTTCCTCATTTTAAGCTTCTCAGAACACTTTATTTCGCATAGACATACATAGTAAACTTTAGGGTCACGCTGTGTACCATCTAATTGACCTATAATTATTTCCTGCGGTAGGGTACACTATTACCCTGTAATATAATACCTGGTCCAATTTAAATATTATGGGTCAATATTAAGGTCTGATATTGCGCCTTGCGTTAGTTAAGCATTGAAAGATGTCTTTGAATTTTTAAAGCATTTTAGAACGCTTATTTCTTCATTTTAAGCTTCTCAGAACACTTTATTTCGCATAGGCATACATAGTAAACTTTAGGGTCACTCTGTGTACCCCCTAATTGACCTATAATTATTTCCAGTGGTAGGGTACACTATAACCCTGTAATATAATACGTGGTCCAATTTAAAAATTATAGGTCAATATTAAGGTCCGATACCGTACCGTTAGTTAACATAGAAAAATGTCTTTGAATTTTTAAAGCATTTTAGAACGCTTATTTCCTCATTTTAAGCTTCTCAGAACACTTTATTTTGCATAGGAATACATAGTAAACTTTTGGGTCACGCTGTGTACCCCCTAATTGACCTATAATTATTTCCTGCTGTAGGGTACACTATTACCCTGTAATATTATACCTGGTCCAATTTAAATATTATGGGTCAATATTAAGGTCTGATATCGCGCCTTGCGTTGATTAACCATTGAAAGATGTCTTTGAATTTTTAAAGCATTTTAGAACGCTTATTTCTTCATTTTAAGCTTCTCAAAACATTTTATTTCGCATAGGCATACATAGTAAAATTTAGGGTCACGCTGTGTACCCCCTCATTGACATGTAATTATTTTCAGTGGTAGGGTACACTATAACCCTGTAATATAATACGTGGTCCAATTTAAAAATTATAGGTCAATATTAAGGTCCGATACCGTGCCGTTAGTTAACATAGAAAAGTGTCTTCGAATTTCCTTGTTTTAATGCACTATTTAAAATATACATAGTGTACCCCCTAATTGACCTATAATTATTTCCAGTGGTAGGGTACACTATTACCCTGTAATATAATACCTGGTCCAATTTAAATATTATGGGTCAATATTAAGGTCTGATATTGCGCCTTGCGTTAGTTAACCATTGAAAGATGTCTTTGAATTTTTGAAGCATTTTAGAACGCTTATTTCTTCATTTTAAGCTTCTCAGAACACTTTATTTCGCATAGGCATACATAGTAAACTTTAGGGTCACTCTGTGTACCCCCTAATTGACCTATAATTATTTCCTGTGGTAGGGTACACTATAACCCTGTAATATAATACGTGGTCCAATTTAAAAATTATACGTCAATATTAAGGTTCGATACCGTACCGTTAGTTAACATAGAAAAATGTCTTTGAATTTTTAAAGCATTTTAGAACGCTTATTTCCTCATTTTAAGCTTCTCAGAACACTTTATTTTGCATAGGAATACATAGTAAACTTTAGGGTCACGCTGTGTACCCCCTAATTGACCTATAATTATTTCCTGCTGTAGGGTACACTATTACCCTGTAATATAATACCTGGTCCAATTTAAATATTGTGGGTCAATATTAAGGTCTGATATCACGCCTTGCGTTGATTAACCATTGAAAGATGTCTTTGAATTTTTAAAGCATTTTAGAACGCTTATTTCTTCATTTTAAGCTTCTCAGAACACTTTATTTCGCATAGGCATACATAGTAAACTTTAGGGTCACGCTGTGTACCCCCTAATTGACCTATAATTATTTCCTGCTGTAGGGTACACTATTACCCTGTAATATAATACCTGGTCCAATTTAAATATTATGGGTCAATATTAAGGTCTGATATCGCGCCTTGCGTTGATTAACCATTGAAAGATGTCTTTGAATTTTTAAAGCATTTTAGAACGCTTATTTCCTCATTTTAAGCTTCTCAGAACACTTTATTTTGCATAGGAATACATAGTAAACTTTAGGGTCACGCTGTGTACCCCCTAATTGACCTATAATTATTTCCTGCTGTAGGGTACACTATTACCCTGTAATATTATACCTGGTCCAATTTAAATATTATGGGTCAATATTAAGGTCTGATATCGCGCCTTGCGTTGATTAACCATTGAAAGATGTCTTTGAATTTTTAAAGCATTTTAGAACGCTTATTTCTTCATTTTAAGCTTCTCAAAACATTTTATTTCGCATAGGCATACATAGTAAAATTTAGGGTCACGCTGTGTACCCCCTCATTGACATATAATTATTTCCTGTGGTAGGGTACACTATTACCTTGTAATATAATACGTGGTCCAATTTAAAAATTATAGGTCAATATTAAGGTCCGATACCGTGCCGTTAGTTGACATAGAAAAATGTCTTTGAATTTTTAAAGCATTTTAGAACGCTTATTTCCTCATTTTAAGCTTCTCAGAACACTTTATTTCGCATAGGCATACATAGTAAACTTTAGGGTCACGCTGTGTACCATCTAATTGACCTATAATTATTTCCTGCTGTAGGGTACACTATTACCCTGTAATATAATACCTGGTCCAATTTAAATATTATGGGTCAATATTAAGGTCTGATATTGCGCCTTGCGTTAGTTAACCATTGAAAGATGTCTTTGAATTTTTGAAGCATTTTAGAACGCTTATTTCTTCATTTTAAGCTTCTCAGAACACTTTATTTCGCATAGGCATACATAGTAAACTTTAGGGTCACTCTGTGTACCCCCTAATTGACCTATAATTATTTCCTGTGGTAGGGTACACTATAACCCTGTAATATAATACGTGGTCCAATTTAAAAACTATACGTCAATATTAAGGTTCGATACCGTACCGTTAGTTAACATAGAAAAATGTCTTTGAATTCTTAAAGCATTTTAGAACGCTTATTTCCTCATTTTAAGCTTCTCAGAACACTTTATTTTGCATAGGCATACATAGTAAACTTTAGGGTCACGCTGTGTACCCCCTCATTGACATATAATTATTTCCTGTGGTAGGGTACACTATAACCCTGTAATATAATACGTGGTCCAATTTAAAAATTATAGGTCAATATTAAGGTCCGATACCGTGCCGTTAGTTAACATAGAAAAGTTTCTTCGAATTTCCTTGTTTTAATGCACTATTTAAAATATACATAGTGTACCCCCTAATTGACCTATAATTATTTCCTGTGGTAGGGTACACTATTACCCTGTAATATAATACCTGGTCCAATTTAAATATTATGGGTCAATATTAAGGTCTGATATTGCGCCTTGCGTTAGTTAACCATTGAAAGATGTCTTTGAATTTTTAAAGCATTTTAGAACGCTTATTTCTTCATTTTAAGCTTCTCAGAACACTTTATTTCGCATAGGCATACATAGTAAACTTTAGGGTGACTCTGCGTACCCCCTAATTGACCTATAATTATTTCCAGTGGAAGGGTACACTATAACCCTGTAATATAATACGTGGTCCAGTTTAAAAATTATAGGTCAATATTAAGGTCCGATACCGTACCGTTAGTTAACATAGAAAAATGTCTTTGAATTATTAAAGCATTTTAGAACGCTTATTTCCTCATTTTAAGCTTCTCAGAACACTTTATTTTGCTTAGGAATACATAGTAAACTTTAGGGTCACACTGTGTACCCCCTAATTGACCTATAATTATTTCCTGCTGTAGGGTACACTATTACCCTGTAATATAATACCTGGTCCAATTTAAATATTATGGGTCAATATTAAGGTCTGATATCGCGCCTTGCGTTGATTAACCATTGAAAGATGTCTTTGAATTTTTAAAGCATTTTAGAACGCTTATTTCTTCATTTTAAGCTTCTCAAAACATTTTATTTCGCATAGGCATACATAGTAAAATTTAGGGTCACGCTGTGTACCCCCTAAATGACCTATACTTATTTCCTGTGTTAGGGTACACTATTACCCTGTAATATAATACGTGGTCCAATTTAAAAATTATAGGTCAGTATTAAGCTCCGATACCGTGCCGTTAGTTAACATAGAAAAATGTCTTTCAATTTTTAAAGCATTTTAGAACGCTTATTTCCTCATTTTAAGCTTCTCAGAACACTTTATTTTGCGTAGGCATACATAGTAAACTTTAGGGTCACGCTGTGTACCATCTAATTGACCTATAATTATTTCCTGTGGTAGGGTACACTATTACCCTGTAATATAATACCTGGTCCAATTTAAATATTATGGGTCAATATTAAGGTCTGATATTGCGCCTTGCGTTAGTTAACCATTGAAAGATGTCTTTGAATTTTTAAAGCATTTTAGAACGCTTATTTCTTCATTTTAAGCTTCTCAGAACACTTTATTTCGCATAGGCATACATAGTAAACTTTAGGGTCACGCTGTGTACCCCCTCATTGACATATAATTATTTCCTGTGGTAGGGTACACTATTACCTTGTAATATAATACGTGGTCCAATTTAAAAATTATAGGTCAATATTAAGGTCCGATACCGTGCCGTTAGTTGACATAGAAAAATGTCTTTGAATTTTTAAAGCATTTTAGAACGCTTATTTCCTCATTTTAAGCTTCTCAGAACACTTTATTTTGCATAGGAATACATAGTAAACTTTAGGGTCACGCTGTGTACCCCCTAATTGACCTATAATTATTTCCTGCTGTAGGGTACACTATTACCCTGTAATATTATACCTGGTCCAATTTAAATATTATGGGTCAATATTAAGGTCTGATATCGCGCCTTGCGTTGATTAACCATTGAAAGATGTCTTTGAATTTTTAAAGCATTTTAGAACGCTTATTTCTTCATTTTAAGCTTCTCAGAACACTTTATTTCGCATAGGCATACATAGTAAACTTTAGGGTCACTCTGTGTACCCCCTAATTGACCTATAATTATTTCCTGTGGTAGGGTACACTATAACCCTGTAATATAATACGTGGTCCAATTTAAAAATTATAGGTCAATATTAAGGTCCGATACCGTACCGTTAGTTAACATAGAAAAATGTCTTTGAATTTTTAAAGCATTTTAGAACGCTTATTTCCTCATTTTAAGCTTCTCAGAGCACTTTATTTTGCATAGGAATACATAGTAAACTTTAGGGTCACGCTGTGTACCCCCTAATTGACCTATAATTATTTCCTGTGGTAGGGTACACTATTACCCTGTAATATAATACCTGGTCCAATTTAAATATTATGGGTCAATATTAAGGTCTGATATTGCGCCTTGCGTTAGTTAACCATTGAAAGATGTCTTTGAATTTTTAAAGCATTTTAGAACGCTTATTTCTTCATTTTAAGCTTCTCAGAACACTCTATTTCGCATAGGCATAAATAGTAAACTTTAGGGTCACGCTGTGTACCCCCTAATTGACCTATATTTATTTCCTGTTGTAGGGTACACTATTACCCTGTAATATAATACCTGGTCCAATTTAAATATTATGGGTCAATATTAAGGTCTGATATTGCGCCTTGCGTTAGTTAACCATTGAAAGATGTCTTTGAATTTTTGAAGCATTTTAGAACGCTTATTTCTTCATTTTAAGCTTCTCAGAACACTTTATTTCGCATAGGCATGCATAGTAAATTTTAGGGTCACTCTGTGTACCCCCTAATTGACCTATAATTATTTCCTGTGGTAGGGTACACTATAACCCTGTAATATAATACGTGGTCCAATTTAAAAATTATAGGTCAATATTAAGGTCCGATACCGTACCGTTAGTTAACATAGAAAAATGTCTTTGAATTTTTAAAGCATTTTAGAACGCTTATTTCCTCATTTTAAGCTTCTCAGAACACTTTATTTTGCATAGGAATACATAGTAAACTTTAGGGTCACGCTGTGTACCCCCTAATTGACCTATAATTATTTCCTTCCTGCTGTAGGGTACCCTGCCACTATTACCCTGTAATATAATACCTGGTCCAATTTAAATATTATGGGTCAATATTAAGGTCTGATATCGCGCCTTGCGTTGATTAACCATTGAAAGATGTCTTTGAATTTTTAAAGCATTTTAGAACGCTTATTTCTTCATTTTAATCTTCTCAAAACATTTTATTTCGCATAGGCATACATAGTAAAATTTAGGGTCACGCTGTGTACCCCCTAAATGACCTATAATTATTTCCTGTGGTAGGGTACACTATTACCCTGTAATATAATACGTGGTCCAATTTAAAAATTATAGGTCAATATTAAGGTCCGATACCGTGCCGTTAGTTAACATAGAAAAATGTCTTTGAATTTTTAAAGCATTTTAGAACGCTTATTTCCTCATTTTAAGCTTCTCAGAACACTTTATTTTGCATAGGAATACATAGTAAACTTTAGGGTCACGCTGTGTACCCCCTAATTGACCTATAATTATTTCCTGTGGTAGGGTACACTATTACCCTGTAATATAATACCTGGTCCAATTTAAATATTATGGGTCAATATTAAGGTCTGATATTGCGCCTTGCGTTAGTTAACCATTGAAAGATGTCTTTGAATTTTTAAAGCATTTTAGAACGCTTATTTCTTCATTTTAAGCTTCTCAGAACACTCTATTTCGCATAGGCATAAATAGTAAACTTTAGGGTCACGCTGTGTACCCCCTAATTGACCTATATTTATTTCCTGTTGTAGGGTACACTATTACCCTGTAATATAATACCTGGTCCAATTTAAATATTATGGTTCCATATTAAGGTCTGATATCGCGCCTTGCGTTAGTTAACCATTGAAAGATGTCTTTGAATTTTTAAAGCATTTTAGAACGCTTATTTCTTTATTTTAAGCTTCTCAGAACACTCTATTTCGCATAGGCATAAATAGTAAACTTTAGGGTCACGCTGTGTACCCCCTCATTGACATATAATTATTTTCTGTGGTAGGGTACACTATAACCCTGTAATATAATACGTGGTCCAATTTAAAAATTATAGGTCAATATTAAGGTCCGATACCGTGCCGTTAGTTAACATAGAAAAGTGTCTTCGAATTTCCTTGTTTTAATGCACTATTTAAAATATACATAGTGTACCCCCTAATTGACCTATAATTATTTCCAGTGGTAGGGTACACTATTACCCTGTAATATAATACCTGGTCCAATTTAAATATTATGGGTCAATATTAAGGTCTGATATTGCGCCTTGCGTTAGTTAACCATTGAAAGATGTCTTTGAATTTTTGAAGCATTTTAGAACGCTTATTTCTTCATTTTAAGCTTCTCAAAACATTTTATTTCGCATAGGCATACATAGTAAAATTTAGGGTCACGCTGTGTACCCCCTAAATGACCTATAATTATTTCCTGTGGTAGGGTACACTATTACCCTGTAATATAACACGTGGTCCAATTTAAAAATTATAGGTCAATATAAAGGTCCGATACCGTGCCGTTAGTTAACATAGAAAAATGTCTTTGAATTCTTAAAGCATTTTAGAACGCTTATTTCCTCATTTTAAGCTTCTCAGAACACTTTATTTTGCATAGGCATACATAGTAAACTTTAGGGTCACGCTGTGTACCCCCTCATTGACATATAATTATTTCCTGTGGTAGGGTACACTATAACCCTGTAATATAATACGTGGTCCAATTTAAAAATTATAGGTCAATATTAAGGTCCGATACCGTGCCGTTAGTTAACATAGAAAAGTTTCTTCGAATTTCCTTGTTTTAATGCACTATTTAAAATATACATAGTGTACCCCCTAATTGACCTATAATTATTTCCTGTGGTAGGGTACACTATTACCCTGTAATATAATACCTGGTCCAATTTAAATATTATGGGTCAATATTAAGGTCTGATATTGCGCCTTGCGTTAGTTAACCATTGAAAGATGTCTTTGAATTTTTAAAGCATTTTAGAACGCTTATTTCTTCATTTTAAGCTTCTCAGAACACTTTATTTCGCATAGGCATACATAGTAAACTTTAGGGTCACTCTGTGTACCCCCTAATTGACCTATAATTATTTCCAGTGGAAGGGTACACTATAACCCTGTAATATAATACGTGGTCCAGTTTAAAAATTATAGGTCAATATTAAGGTCCGATACCGTACCGTTAGTTAACATAGAAAAATGTCTTTGAATTATTAAAGCATTTTAGAACGCTTATTTCCTCATTTTAAGCTTCTCAGAACACTTTATTTTGCTTAGGAATACATAGTAAACTTTAGGGTCACACTGTGTACCCCCTAATTGACCTATAATTATTTCCTGCTGTAGGGTACACTATTACCCTGTAATATAATACCTGGTCCAATTTAAATATTATGGGTCAATATTAAGGTCTGATATCGCGCCTTGCGTTGATTAACCATTGAAAGATGTCTTTGAATTTTTAAAGCATTTTAGAACGCTTATTTCTTCATTTTAAGCTTCTCAAAACATTTTATTTCGCATAGGCATACATAGTAAAATTTAGGGTCACGCTGTGTACCCCCTAAATGACCTATAATTATTTCCTGTGTTAGGGTACACTATTACCCTGTAATATAATACGTGGTCCAATTTAAAAATTATAGGTCAGTATTAAGCTCCGATACCGTGCCGTTAGTTAACATAGAAAAATGTCTTTCAATTTTTAAAGCATTTTAGAACGCTTATTTCCTCATTTTAAGCTTCTCAGAACACTTTATTTTGCATAGGCATACATAGTAAACTTTAGGGTCACGCTGTGTACCATCTAATTGACCTATAATTATTTCCTGTGGTAGGGTACACTATTACCCTTTAATATAATACCTGGTCCAATTTAAATATTATGGGTCAATATTAAGGTCTGATATCGCGCCTTGCGTTGATTAACCATTGAAAGATGTCTTTGAATTTTTAAAGCATTTTAGAACGCTTATTTCTTCATTTTAAGCTTCTCAAAACATTTTATTTCGCATAGGCATACATAGTAAAATTTAGGGTCACGCTGTGTACCCCCTCATTGACATATAATTATTTCCTGTGGTAGGGTTCACTATAACCCTGTAATATAATACGTGGTCCAATTTAAAAATTATAGGTCAATATTAAGGTCCGATACCGTGCCGTTAGTTAACATAGAAAAGTGTCTTCGAATTTCCTTGTTTTAATGCACTATTTAAAATATACATAGTGTACCCCCTAATTGACCTATAATTATTTCCTGTGGTAGGGTACACTATTACCCTGTAATATAATACCTGGTCCAATTTAAATATTATGGGTCAATATTAAGGTCTGATATTGCGCCTTGCGTTAGTTAACCATTGAAAGATGTCTTTGAATTTTTGAAGCATTTTAGAACGCTTATTTCTTCATTTTAAGCTTCTCAGAACACTTTATTTCGCATAGGCATGCATAGTAAACTTTAGGGTCACTCTGTGTACCCCCTAATTGACCTATAATTATTTCCTGTGGTAGGGTACACTATAACCCTGTAATATAATACGTGGTCCAATTTAAAAATTATAGGTCAATATTAAGGTCCGATACCGTACCGTTAGTTAACATAGAAAAATGTCTTTGAATTTTTAAAGCATTTTAGAACGCTTATTTCCTCATTTTAAGCTTCTCAGAACACTTTATTTTGCATAGGAATACATAGTAAACTTTAGGGTCACACTGTGTACCCCCTAATTGACCTATAATTATTTCCTGTGGTAGGGTACACTATTACCCTGTAATATAATACCTGGTCCAATTTAAATATTATGGGTCAATATTAAGGTCTGATATTGCGCCTTGCGTTAGTTAACCATTGAAAGATGTCTTTGAATTTTTAAAGCATTTTAGAACGCTTATTTCTTCATTTTAAGCTTCTCAGAACACTCTATTTCGCATATGCATACAGTAAAATTTAGGGTCACGCTGTGTACCCCCTAAATGACCTATAATTATTTCCTGTGGTAGGGTACACTATTACCCTGTAATATAATACGTGGTCCAATTTAAAAATTATAGGTCAATATTAAGGTCCGATACCGTGCCGTTAGTTAACATAGAAAAATGTCTTTGAATTTTTAAAGCATTTTAGAACGCTTATTTCCTCATTTTAAGCTTCTCAGAACACTTTATTTTGCATAGGCATACACAGTAAACTTTAGGGTCACGCTGTGTACCATCTAATTGACCTATAATTATTTCCTGTGGTAGGGTACACTATTACCCTGTAATATAATACCTGGTCCAATTTAAATATTATGGGTCAATATTAAGGTCTGATATTGCGCCTTGCGTTAGTTAACCATTGAAAGATGTCTTTGAATTTTTAAAGCATTTTAGAACGCTTATTTCTTCATTTTAAGCTTCTCAGAACACTTTATTTCGCATAGGCATACATAGTAAACTTTAGGGTCACTCTGTGTACCCCCTAATTGACCTATAATTGTTTCCTGTGGTAGGGTACACTATAACCCTGTAATATAATACGTGGTCCAATTTAAAAATTATATATCAATATTAAGGTCCGATACCGTACCGTTAGTTAACATAGAAAAAGGTCTTTGAATTTTTAAAGCATTTTAGAACGCTTATTTCCTCATTTTAAGCTTCTCAGAACACTTTATTTTGCATAGGAATACATAGTAAACTTTAGGGTCACGCTGTGTACCCCCTAATTGACCTATAATTATTTCCTGCAGTAGGGTACACTATTACCCTGTAATATTATACCTGGTCCAATTTAAATATTATGGGTCAATATTAAGGTCTGATATCGCGCCTTGCGTTGATTAACCATTGAAAGATGTCTTTGAATTTTTAAAGCATTTTAGAACGCTTATTTCTTCATTTTAAGCTTCTCAAAACATTTTATTTCGCATAGGCATACATAGTAAAATTTAGGGTCACGCTGTGTACCCCCTCATTGACATATAATTATTTCCTGTGGTAGGGTTCACTATAACCCTGTAATATAATACGTGGTCCAATTTAAAAATTATAGGTCAATATTAAGGTCCGATACCGTGCCGTTAGTTAACATAGAAAAGTGTCTTCGAATTTCCTTGTTTTAATGCACTATTTAAAATATACATAGTGTACCCCCTAATTGACCTATAATTATTTCCTGTGGTAGGGTACACTATTACCCTGTAATATAATACCTGGTCCAATTTAAATATTATGGGTCAATATTAAGGTCTGATATTGCGCCTTGCGTTAGGTAACCATTGAAAGATGTCTTTGAATTTTTGAAGCATTTTAGAACGCTTATTTCTTCATTTTAAGCTTCTCAGAACACTTTATTTCGCATAGGCATGCATAGTAAACTTTAGGGTCACTCTGTGTACCCCCTAATTGACCTATAATTATTTCCTGTGGTAGGGTACACTATAACCCTGTAATATAATACGTGGTCCAATTTAAAAATTATAGGTCAATATTAAGGTCCGATACCGTACCGTTAGTTAACATAGAAAAATGTCTTTGAATTTTTAAAGCATTTTAGAACGCTTATTTCCTCATTTTAAGCTTCTCAGAACACTTTATTTTGCATAGGAATACATAGTAAACTTTAGGGTCACGCTGTGTACCCCCTAATTGACCTATAATTATTTCCTTCCTGCTGTCGGGTACACTATTACCCTGTAATATAATACCTGGTCCAATTTAAATATTATGCGTCAATATTAAGGTCTGATATCGCGCCTTGCGTTGATTAACCATTGAAAGATGTCTTTGAATTTTTAAAGCATTTTAGAACGCTTATTTCTTCATTTTAAGCTTCTCAAAACATTTTATTTCACATAGGCATACATAGTAAAATTTAGGGTCACGCTGTGTACCCCCTAAATGACCTATAATTATTTCCTGTGGTAGGGTACACTATTACCCTGTAATATAATACGTGGTCCAATTTAAAAATTATAGGTCAATATTAAGGTCCGATACCGTGCCGTTAGTTAACATAGAAAAATGTCTTTGAATTCTTAAAGCATTTTAGAACGCTTATTTCCTCATTTTAAGCTTCTCAGAACACTTTATTTTGCATAGGCATACATAGTAAACTTTAGGGTCACGCTGTGTACCATCTAATTGACCTATAGTTATTTCCTGTGGTAGGGTACACTATTACCCTGTAATATAATACCTGGTCCAATTTAAATATTATGGGTCAATATTAAGGTCTGATATTGCGCCTTGCGTTAGTTAACCATTGAAAGATGTCTTTGAATTTTTAAAGCATTTTAGAACGCTTATTTCTTCATTTTAAGCTTCTCAGAACACTTTATTTTGCATAGGAATACATAGTAAACTTTAGGGTCACACTGTGTACCCCCTAATTGACCTATAATTATTTCCTGTGGTAGGGTACACTATTACCCTGTAATATAATACCTGGTCCAATTTAAATATTATGGGTCAATATTAAGGTCTGATATTGCGCCTTGCGTTAGTTAACCATTGAAAGATGTCTTTGAATTTTTAAAGCATTTTAGAACGCTTATTTCTTCATTTTAAGCTTCTCAGAACACTCTATTTCGCATATGCATACAGTAAAATTTAGGGTCACGCTGTGTACCCCCTAAATGACCTATAATTATTTCCTGTGGTAGGGTACACTATTACCCTGTAATATAATACGTGGTCCAATTTAAAAATTATAGGTCAATATTAAGGTCCGATACCATGCCGTTAGTTAACATAGAAAAATGTCTTTGAATTTTTAAAGCATTTTAGAACGCTTATTTCCTCATTTTAAGCTTCTCAGAACACTTTATTTTGCATAGGAATACATAGTAAACTTTACGGTTACGCTGTGTACCCCCTAATTGACCTATAATTATTTCCTGCTGTAGGGTACACTATTACCCTGTAATATAATACGTGGTCCAATTTAAAAATTATAGGTCAATATTAAGGTCCGATACCGTGCCGTTAGTTAACATAGAAAAATGTCTTTGAATTTTTAAAGCATTTTAGAACGCTTATTTCCTCATTTTAAGCTTCTCAGAACACTTTATTTCGCATAGGCATACATAGTAAACTTTAGGGTCACGCTGTGTACCATCTAATTGACCTATAATTATTTCCTGTGTTAGGGTTCACTATTACCCTGTAATATAATACCTGGTGCAATTTAAATATTATGGGTCAATATTAAGGTCTGATATTGCGCCTTGCGTTAGTTAACCATTGAAAGATGTCTTTGAATTTTTAAAGCATTTTAGAACGCTTATTTCCTCATTTTAAGCTTCTCAGAACACTCTATTTCGCATAGGCATACATAGTAAACTTAAGGGTCACTCTGTGTACCCCCTAATTGACCTATAATTATTTCCTGTTTTAGGGTACACTATAACCCTGTAATATAATACGTGGTCCAATTTAAAAATTATAGGTCAATATTAAGGTCCGATACCGCGCCGTTTGTTAACATAGAAAAGTGTCTTCGTATTTCCTTGTTTTAATGCACTTTTTAAAATATACATAGTGTACCCCCTAATTGACCTATAATTATTTCCTGTGGTAGGGTACACTATTACCCTGTAATATAATACCTTGTCTAATTTAAATATTATGGGTCAATATTAAGGTCTGATATTGCGCCTTGCGTTAGTTAACCATTGAAAGATGTCTTTGAATTTTTAAAGCATTTTAGAACGCTTATTTTTTCATTTTAAGCTTCTCAGAACACTCTATTTCGCATAGGCATACATAGTAAACTTTAGGGTCACGCTGTGTACCCCCTAAGTGACCTATAATTATTTCCCGTGGTAGGGAACAATATTACCCTGTAATATAATACGTGGTCCAATTAAAAAATTATAGCTCAATATTAAGGTCCGATACCGTGCCGTTAGTTAACATAGAAAAGTGACTTCGAATTTCCTTCTTTAAATGCACTATTTAAAATATACATAGTGTACCCCCTAATTGACCTATAATTATTTCCTGTGGTAGGGTACACTATTACCCTGTAATATAATACCTGGTCCAATTTAAATATTATGCAAATTATGGTCAATATTAAGGTCTGATATCGCGCCTTGCGTTGGTTAACCATTGAAAGATGTCTTTGAATTTTTAAAGCATTTTAGAACGCTTTTTTCCTCATTTTAAGCTTCTCAGAACACTTTATTTCGCATAGGCATACATAGTAAACTTTAGGGTCACGCTGTGTACCCCCTAATTGACCTATAATTATTTCCTGTGGTAGGGTACACTATTACCCTGTAATATAATACGTGGTCCAATTTATAAATTATAGGTCAATATTAAGGTCCGAAACCGTGCCGTTAGTTAACATAGAAAAATGTCTTTGAATTTTTAAAGCATTTTAGAACGCTTATTTCCTCATTTTAAGCTTCTCAGAACACTTTATTTCGCATAGGCATACATAGTAAACTTTAGGGTCACGCTGTGTACCCCTAATTGACCTATAATTATTTCCTGTGGTAGGGTGCACTATAACCCTGCAATATAATACGTGGTCCAATTTAAAAATTATAGGTCAATATTAAGGTCCGATACCGTGCCGTTAGTTAACATAGAAAAGTGTCTTCGAATTTCCTTGTTTTAATGCACTATTTAAAATATACATAGTGTACCCCCTAATTGACCTATAATAATTTCCTGTGGTAGGGTACACTATTACCCTGTAATATAATACCTGGGCCAATTTAAATATTATGGGTCAATATTAAGGTCTGATATTGCGCCTTGCGTTAGTTAACCATTGAAAGATGTCTTTGAATTTTTAAAGCATTTTAGAACGCTTATTTCTTCATTTTAAGCTTCTCAGAACACTTTATTTTGCATAGGAATACATAGTAAACTTTAGGGTCACACTGTGTACCCCCTAATTGACCTATAATTATTTCCTGTGGTAGGGTACACTATTACCCTGTAATATAATACCTGGTCCAATTTAAATATTATGGGTCAATATTAAGGTCTGATATTGCGCCTTGCGTTAGTTAACCATTGAAAGATGTCTTTGAATTTTTAAAGCATTTTAGAACGCTTATTTCTTCATTTTAAGCTTCTCAGAACACTCTATTTCGCATATGCATACAGTAAAATTTAGGGTCACGCTGTGTACCCCCTAAATGACCTATAATTATTTCCTCTGGTAGGGTACACTATTACCCTGTAATATAATACGTGGTCCAATTTAAAAATTATAGGTCAATATTAAGGTCCGATACCGTGCCGTTAGTTAACATAGAAAAATGTCTTTGAATTTTTAAAGCATTTTAGAACGCTTATTTCCTCATTTTAAGCTTCTCAGAACACTTTATTTTGCATAGGAATACATAGTAAACTTTACGGTTACGCTGTGTACCCCCTAATTGACCTATAATTATTTCCTGCTGTAGGGTACACTATTTCCGTGTAATATAATACCTGGTCCAATTTAAATATTATGGGTCAATATTAAGGTCTGATATCGCGCCTTGCGTTGGTTAACCATTGAAAGATGTCTTTGAATTTTTGAAGCATTTTAGAACGCTTATTTCTTCATTTTAAGCTTCTCAAAACATTTTATTTCGCATAGGCATACATAGTAAAATTTAGGGTCACGCTGTGTACCCCCTAAATGACCTATAATTATTTCCTGTGGTAGGGTACACTATTACCCTGTAATATAATACGTGGTCCAATTTAAAAATTATAGGTCAATATTAAGGTCCGATACCGTGCCGTTAGTTAACATAGAAAAATGTCTTTGAATTTTTAAAGCATTTTAGAACGCTTATTTCCTCATTTTAACCCCTTATTTCCGAAGCGTCACGAAAAAACATCTACATGCAAACTCCGGATAGGTGTTGTTTCGTGACTCTCCAGGTGAATAAGGTGGGGAAGGTAGCTTCGCGGTTGTTGGGGTTCATTGGGGGAGGGGAGAAAATAGGATTGTCAGTTAACATCAATTAGTTCCCTCCCTATGCATTGTTGAAAAGTTTTCTCCTAAGGTTGCTATTCTTAACTTTAAAAATTGCAGGCATGGCTCTTAGAGAAAGCGCCAAACACCAAATTTTATCTTCTAATTCTAACTTCAAAAAAAAAAAGGACACTGTTTTAAATCAACAAATGGGCGTATCCTGTGCTATAACGAAATGCTTCACAGCCCTTTTTTATAAAAAATAAATAAATAAATAAATGTTTTTCAGAATTGATGTTAACCTATTTACAATTATTTAATCAATAAGAATTTATAATTGTGTCAAATTACAATTAAAACTAAAACATAGCGTTTTTTTATTCTTCGCGGGAATTCCTAAGAGCTGCTATACTTTAATAATTCTTTTCTCTTAGCCACAAGAGTTTTTCATAGTGCAACCGTTAAGCAAACTTCGAATAATTATGGAACATATATTAATTTCTTCGGTTTAATAATTTTTCTTTGCATTAACACTATAAACTTCAAAATGAAATTATAATTTTTTTCATATCACATTATGAAATTTTATTTTTGAAGCAGAAAAAAAAAGAACCATTTAATCAACGGCTATGTTCATTTGTGGCAAATTGATTTTTTAAAATCGTGCTAAATATAAGTATATATGAATTTAAAATTTTTTCTTTTAACTGAAAGGTTAAATAAACTGTTGCCATATTGGATTTTCATGTCGAGTTTACTGACAAAATAGCCTAAACTGACGAAACTGTACTTCACTCTAACCACATTAAATATTCGCTATTCATAGGAATAAGAAAGTTGTTTAATTAATTCTGTCAAACATTGATTAACATTTCTTTTACACTTGCTAAAATACATCCGTGGTTAAAAAAAATGAATAAATAAAAGAAAGAAGGAAAAAAAGCACTTTTGTAATAGAAAAAAAAGCGTTTGTTATTAGCGCATACAGAAATTTGTTTGATATTTCAACTTAATTACCTAATACAATTCTTATTCTCAAGTCTTTGGAGGTTATGATACTTGAGTAATTACCTTATACTGAATTTTTCTTATTAAAAAGTGGAATCAAATTTTAATTACATAGTTTTTCGCGGAATTTTTTTTCAAAACAATATATCTAGTACACAAAGGAAATGTAGTGTTTTATACGTACATATACGAATTAATGTGCTTTTGAGCAGGTACACAAGGAAACCTCAGGAACACTTACATAAAACTTTCGAATGATAAAGATCAATGCTTTATTGTTAAATAATAATACGCCGCATAAATCGATAAAGGAAAAAAAAAAAAAAGATTGAAATTGAAAAAGGACTGATTTCTTGTTTCAGTTACTTTTTTAAATTTAAAAATGTATAACAACATTAAAACTTATATTTTTCACTATGATATGCGTTGTTATGTTACTCGATATTGATCGCGAATAAAGAAACTTAGACATTATCTTTTAATATTTTATGGTGTATAAAAATATTGAAAATACAATACATTAATGTCTACAAATTTATTTCAATGTAAGAAAAGATACGAATTTATTCTAAGGAATTTTCAGTATTTCTACTTTTTTCAATATCTTTTTCGTTTATTTTTGTTCAGAAAATGTTTAGAAATAGACGACCTAACAAATTTTCGAAAATGTTTGAAAGCTTTTCATTTGTCATACAAAAATCAAGTTTTTATCGATCAAAATACTACTTTAATTTCTCATTGATTCTCAACCTCATTGATATCAAACCGTTTTAATGTTATTCAAAATGCTAATGATTAGTGTTAATATTTTACTAACTTTAAATAATAAATATTTTCTTTTTTTTTCTTTTTCTTAATTATGCGTAATAATTTTTTTCTTCATAAAAATCATTCAGTGTTCTATTTCAAATTTATATTACTGTGGTAGTACTCCCTTAGGAATATTTCTTTCTTTTTTTTTTTTTTCGCGGCAAGGGAAAGACTAATGTTTGTAAGTATTCTGAGTAATGATTTGCACAATACGGTTGTCCACTATTTGCTTTACATAGAAAAATTTCACAAAGCTTTTTGACTCCTCTTCACCACAGGGTATCTAAACTATCCTACTAACCCACAGTTACCAGAGGCAGAAATTCTTTCAATACTTGTCTATTCCTTCTTCATTGTTACTTGTGGAATTACAATAGCTGCGGAAAGGCATTGTAAGGTATTGCACACAGTAAACGTCACCAAAGAAAAATACACAAAATTCAACCACTTCATTTTCTGTTGGTTTTTTTTTTAAATTCAAGAAAAAATTATACTACATTTTTTTTTTTTTCTGGGAGAGAGAAATTAGCGATCATCGTAAAAAATAAGGAAAAAACACGGAACACCTTAAGAGAAAGATATAGATAAAACTGATATTGGAGAAAAAAAAAGTTAGAGAAATTCAAACATTGTCACACCAAAAGGTCGGGCAATTTTCATCAGATTTATAAATATAATATTAACTAAGTACTGTTGGTTTTTCTATGGTGATAAAATTAAAGATATCTAGCCTTTTTTCTATTGCACTTTTTCTATTGTATTTAATTAGTTTCTTTTAGTAAATAATGTCTAATAATTCAACTGTTAGTCTCTCTCTCTTTAAACAATAACATGAGTTAATTAAATTTTAATTCTTTTAATTAGGGGAAAATAATATATACTTCAATTTATTAAGTGCAAATTTTTCATGCATTTTCAATTTCATATATACCTTCTCTGATCGACTACGTACCCTAGTTTATGGTGTTTCCCATAGATTTAAGAGAAAAAATAGAAAAAAATTTTATCCACACAAAAACAAAAATATAATTAAGTAAGTAAATAATTAAGCAGAGACATATATTGTTACTAATGCAAAGTAGAAACAGAAAATTATAAGAAATAAACTTCCTCTACTTAGTTATTTTTCTCTCTTCTTAAATTTTTTTTTTCAAAATAAGAAATGTGATTTTTATTAGAAATAATGAAATTTAATGTCTAAAAACTAATACTTAAAAATTAAAAGATTTTAAATATTGTGGGCATTTTTTTTTTCTTGCTGGCAGCCAATCTTAAAACAGATTTAACAATATTTAGAATATTTAATAAAGATTTTGAAAACAGAACTTTTAAGGAATTTAAAATACTTGTTCAAAAAAATCTAATTGCGCAGAAATTATAATTTAAAACTTTAAAGATTTCAATGATATAAGAAATTACATTGTATAGATATATTTAAATTTTAAATCACTTCACAAAATCAACCATTTAATAAATGTAAGCATATTCATAAAATAAATTTATTTCAATGGTACCATTCAATTGAAATTAATTCAAAACAATTTATTCAAAATCTGATGATTAATATTGGTAGACATAAGAAAACTCTATCATATTTTATGTAATCAAATCTTTTTTTTTTTCTTAAAGAAAATTCTTAAAAAGAAAACAATAGTTGTTTTGCTGTCTTTTTAGCTTTTTTTTCTCCTTTTTAAATTTTCTTTTTTTTTTTTCTACTAACGCAATTGGAAACAGTTACCTAAGTTTTTTGTTCTGTTTCGATTTTAGCAATTTTAATAAATTTCAAATTTTGTCAATAAATTAATCATTTGAATACAATTTGAAAAAGACTTTAGTTCTAGTCAGTCATAATTTTCCTTTTATTTTCTTTTGAATAACCTCTTTGTCTATGTATGCTTAAATTAAAAAATAAATAAAAATCAACTGTTTCACGAGGGAGGAAACGAGGGGGATTAAGTCTAGTAATTTTCGTTATGAATGAATGTGGTCTGCCGTTTTTCTATGTGTTCTAATTTAGGAGAAAGTGCAATAATTTTTCTTCTTATATGAGGAATGGATAAAATTTCTAAAAAATCGTTTCCATTCCAAAAATATTTTGAAAGTTTGATTGTTCTAGACGACGTATAAAAGTATTTACTGTTAGCCTGGAAGAACGAGCGGGGATAATTTTATGACACCATGCATTCTATAAGTTCGTATTCCTGAAAAACTAGGAAAGAAACCTTTTCATCCCTTTCTTATTCGTAGCTTCCTCTATCTATCTTATTCTGTACTTATCTACCTTTTGTGAGTAATTAAAATGATATTTGGGCATTTTCCTTCATCACCAATAGACGTTTTATCATTTCCCCAAATATCTTCCAGTTTGTTCTACCAATCATTTTATTTTTTGGTGGTTGCTGAGTTTAGTGTATTATTTTTTGCTCCCAACTGAATTTTCTTGAATTTGTATACAATGTTCACGAAAAGTTTTGCCGCAATACTTGCAAGAACTGAGCTATCTAATAAAAATCCACAATTTGTACCTAAGACGCTACCTATCTGTGAATGAAAATCAAAAACCTTGCTACGTCATTGATTAGAATCACTAATTACGCGTTCAAATATTAAACGATTTTCGCCTGGAATCAACCAAAGTATAAAATAAAAACTTCTAGAAGTTTTCTAGACTAACGATTTGTGCCTTATTTTTTTTCCGCCCCAAAACGTATGATTTCTGTCTGTAACTATTGTCTCTAATATAGCAAAATATAAAAAAAAAAAACATTATTATATACAAACATGTCTGCATTAAAACAATCATATCGAGTATAATATAATAATTTATATTCAAATTATCAGTGAAGTAAATATTATGCATTAAATTTTATTGCGAAAAAAAACAATGATACACGTTTCAAATAATTTAGCAATAATTATTCAAAGTAAGTCTAAGACTAAAAAGTGATATATTTCTATAAAAAAATTTTAATTTTTTTTTTGCAACGTATAAATGAATTTCATTTTGCGTCAATCAAATTTTGAATCGCACAATACTTTGGCTAGAGTTGAATAGAAAATATGGCTTAATTTGATGTTTCTTTGCGGTTGTAGCAAATTTAATCTTGCACTGATTTTTCTGACATTGCATGTATCTCTTCTTATTTTGTTTTAAGAAATTAGAAATGTTTTTACCTCATTAATTAAATTTTAAAAAAAATTATTCAGTGTGTTTATTTATTATTATTATTTTCTTTCAAGATTTAAGTTATTTTAATGCTATTAACCATGCAACATACTACTATTTCTATTTATTAAAATTATTCACGTTAATATTGAAAAAAAGAACATAAATGAAACATTTTACTTTTAAAAAAACTCAAGTATCAACAGGTTTTATTTAAAATGATAATATAACGGAATGGACATTATCACCTTCCCGCTTCCCGCTCCAATGTGCTGTTTACTTTATTCATTTATTTAATTTTTTAAAAAACTGAGTGTAATAAAAAATACTTTTAAAATTTAGAAAAAGCCTTCCAAAGTATTAAAATTAATCAGATAGTATCTTTAATTGTATCAATTTCTTTATCGTTTATACTTTTTTTCTATAGAGAAAATTTAAAAACAACTGAATTACTTTAGTTCTGTTTTGTATAAACTTTTGTTTTTGCAACAATAAACAATGCTTAGCACCTATGTGACTTATTAAAGCATTCTAACGTAAGAAATAAATAAGAAAAAGATAATTAAATAGATAAATTAATAACATTTGTAAAATTACGACAGCAATTATTTTTTTTAAAAATTATCTAGGGCGAAATGTTTCTAAAAATATACGAGCAAGAAGGATTCACATACAGTTTCCGTTTTATTTATTTATTTTTTTTCGGAGAAGGAGGCCAGCACACCTTGATCGAAGAATATAGTGGTGTCAATCGCCATACAAAAGGGAAAGAATTCCCGATGTGTGTTGTGAATGATTGAGCCGGTTGGAAAGGGTACTGAGTTGAGGCGTGTAAGACGAATACCTGCTGCGTAATGAGAATATAATAATATACTATGCAAAACACTTCTTGACATAAGATAGTAAAAGCTAAAATTTATTTTACTTTGGCCATTTTTGCTGAAAAGGATTGCAACCAGCAAGAAACATTTTCTTAGAAAAATAACAGTTGGGCTGCATTTAACCATGAAGAACTAACCACATTCTTTAATTTATTGTTGAACGTTTACGCAAACAAATTCCGATTCGACGTCAAAAGTGGTTATTGGGAGCAAAAAAAGAATCTGTAACTAGACTTGTATTTTAAAACTTAGACTAAATAATATACTTTCAAACTACAAAAGAAAATTCTTTTATTTTTATTAAAAAATGAATTTAAGGAATTCTAACAACTTTGAAATTCTCCATTATCAAATATTAATGTCAACAAATTGCTTAATATTACACTTATACCGTTAAAAGTAAATTATGCCTGATAATTATATACAAATTAGCTAAGATGATAGTATTCTATTTTTTCACAGATTTCTTTTCACTGAAAAAAAAAAAAAAGATACTAAACAGACTAATCCATCTTTCTGATTCTTCAATCATAAACTAACCATATATCTATAATAATACACACAAATAAAATGTGATAACTTGTGGCCACCAGATGCGGGAATAGTTTTTGTTATAATTTAATTTAAAGTTAATGAAGCCGATGACACTATCCGAATGTTCTTGCCTACAAGATAGCGAGCACGTTATGTAAAGGCTTAGTTCTTAAAGATGAAAACGCAGGTCTTGATATCATTCAGTTTTATTACTAATTTATTGAACAATATAAGATGTGCTCTGCAATAAAATGCTGCTCTAAATATTATCACTCTAAATTTAATAATTTTGAGTGATGATTCTATTTAATGAAAAGAAATAATACTTTTCTCTTAAGAGGTCCACTTAGAATATGCATATTATTTCATATAACTATTGATTTCCATGAAAAATTCAATACACAGGTGATTCCTCAGAATGAAAATAAATATTTTTCAAAATATTGTTGTCAGAAAGGAAAAGATAATTTGGAATATATGACCTTCATCGATCAGTAAAGAGAAAGATTGAAACTTATACCTTTAACTATTATGCCTTTCTATTACTCTCTCTGAATCTAATTATGGGGATCAAAAAGTATTACTCAAATAGTATAAAATTTGTTTACACTAGGGGTGCACAACCTGCGGCCCGCGGGTCAAATGCGGCCCTTCGACTACTGAAGTGCGGCCCGCGAAAGCTTCTAAACACATTAAAAAAAATTTAAAAAATGGCAATTTTTAATCGCACTTTTAAGTCATCACGTTTTGACACAATCAATTTTAACAGATTCTTTAGTAAATGTACGTTTAACGCGCTTTCTTTAAGCCGATTTTATAGTAAATATAAATGATTTTTTTTAAACAGTCATTTCCGCTTTTCTACCTGATTTCGAAAATCCCGAATTTTTATTACGACGCGAGTTTCAGATCGCAAATTATTTGTGACGATTTCATCTTAAATCTAAGTGATTTTTTATCTTTTCTTTGCAATTCTTTCTCTTTTTTTCAACAATTTTTTTCGGCAGTTATTGCTATGCGTTCCCACGTATTATAAAAAATTCCAATTATTCTATTACGACATGCAAATTTTAAATCATGCATTTGACACGCTTTATTCGTGCTGAGTTCAGCATAAATATATATTTTCCCACTTATTTCTATGCTTTTTCACATGATTTTGACTATCCCGTTATTTAACTATGATGTTATTACGACACGTGACTGTTAATCACGCAATTAAATAATCACTTTTTGATACAGTATTTCGGTACAGTTTTATCGTAAATCCTAGTTATTTTTCCTTCGTTTTTATTTCCGCAACGAATATGATTTGGTCGAATGTAATCATGAATTTTGATTTGGTCAAAAACCAAATATTCGGCAAAAAAAAAGAAGAAAAAATCAACTGAGCGCAGTACAATTGGGGTCAAACAGCAAAATCTTTTACTGCTACTAAACACTGAAACTAAAATTATAATGCTCAGAATAATATTTCCTGGAAAAACGTATTCATAAATTAACTCTAAAAAGAACGTTTTTGCCAATCAAGCGAAACAGAGAACATAAAAACCAATCTTAATTTTTGAAAATTTTTTTTAAAGCTGAACATCTTAGTTTTTCACTTACCAGAAAAAGCCAAGAAAAAGGAATTAAGTCATCAGAAATGCTATTAAAAATTACTGCGTTATAGTGAAAGCGTATAGAAAAAGTTTTTTTTTATTTAAAGAAAACAAAAAGATAGAAAAAACGTTCTTAATTTTTAAAATGAAAAACTTATGCTGAGAATCTCAATTTAAATTTTTCTCATTGCCATAATTTTGGAAGAAAAAAAATTGCTATAAAATAAACTTTATTAGTAACTTTATTTTTAAAAAAAATGCTGAGTCATAATAAAAATGCCTAAAAAAAGAAAAACAGAAGAAACAAATTTTTCTTAGTTCCTGAAACAAAACTTTAATACTGAGAATAACACTTTTCTATGTTACTGGTTATTTATATTACAGTACAGGGAAAGAGTGATAATAAATTAATACTATGAGACGTTCCGTTATAATAAAACGCTGGGTTATAATAAAAGCAGCAAAAAATGAAAAAAAAACCCTTCTCAATTCTCAAAGTATCGAAAAAATTGTCTGATTATAATTTTTTTAAAAAAAAGTAATATTTATAAAAATTCAAAAATAAAAAATACATTTCTAAAAAATATTCTGCCGAATATTTGACTGATCATTCAACCAACTGAATTTTTCACAGAACGGCCAAATACTCGTTACATCCCTCCCTAATTTAAATGCAATGTTATTTCAACTTGAAAAATTCATGAAATGGCGGAAAACGTGAATTTTTAAACTGCTCACTGTTTGTAGCTTAGATTTAAATTTTTTGTTGCTTAAGTGATCTTTTTCGATATAAAAAAGGAAAATGTTTACGATATAAAAAATCTAATAATTAATAAAATAAAATAACAAAGTACATTACAAAATAAGCATTGAATATTATTTTGAACTATCACAGTTTTGCTTTTATTTTAGGCTTTTGTTTAAAACCTATAAATTTTCTTTAATTAAAATATTTAATTTGGATTTATAATACTTAAATATGACTAAACTTTTTCCTATTTTCATTCTGTGGGCATTGCAGTTTTTTTTTATTTATTAGAATTTAATTCTAAAATGAATTTTCGTATTGCATGATATGATAAAAAAAAACATTTCTTTTCTTCAATGTTTATTTATTTTGATAAATCTATTGTTCATATAATAAAAATAGCAAGTTTTTTTTTCTAATAATGGAACACTACTAAGTTATTGATATCACTAAGTTTATTGATAAAAAAAATGGAACGCTTATGTTTAAATAAACATTAATACATTTGTCATTAACATGTCTAAATACATGTGCGGCCCTTCGTTAGCCAACCAGCTGTGCAAGTGGCCCTTCACTCAAAAAGGTTGTGCACCCCTAGTTTACACTAAGACAATTTGGTTGAAAATAAGTGAAAAATATTATATTTAGCATTTTAATAATTTATGGTTATGAAATAGAGCATGAAACACCCGTATCTTTTTCTGAGTTAACTAAAATCTTCCAAACACAGATCACTTCCAAACATTATATATATATATATTTTTAAAGTTTGCCTTTATTTTCACACACAGTTATTTTGATCTAAAAGAAACAATTTTCTTTAATTTTCAATTTTTACAATTTCCTTAATTTTGATAATCAATTTCGGATAACTTTTTTGCATGTATGAAAACAAAATTTTTGTTCAAATTATTATATTCATATTTCATATTTTAGTATAAATATAATTCTGATAATCTAACAGAGTTTTTTAGAAACTATCATACTGTTTTTTACAATTAAAAAATACTGAAATAAGTTATAGATGGTAATTTGAGTGCAAGAAAAAGTATATATAAAAGGAACACCGGTGTCTCATCTTCGTCAAACGGTTAAAAAATAAATTCTAGTATTTTTTAGGGACTGTTCAACTGACCATTTCGAGCCATGGGTATTCTCATTTATAAAACTAAGATAGCTAAATCGTTCAGATTCTGCAAAATATTAATCTTTAAACTTTAATCTTTAAGATTAAGCAAAATTTTATAATTTAATCTTTAAGATTCTGAAAAATTTAATGCAATATACTATTAAAAAACTATTTAATAAAAATCTCCATTTAATAAAAAATAATAGATTATTCAAATTATTTTTAAGTTAAATAAAATTTGAGTACAGAAGTCTCGAGATTCGATATCGGAAGTGGTAAAACAGAGAAATTTGTGAGGTATGGTATACATATTATTTAAAGCTAAATTAATTATTCAGGAATTATTTGAAATAATGCAATGTAATAAAAAATTTATTGAAGAGCAATTTTTATCTAAACTTTTTACATTTCATGATTTTGTGAAAAAAATCGAGTAAAAAAAAACAATAAAAGAAGGAAGGAAACTTTTACAATTCTAGTTATTCGTCGCCAAAAAAGTGCTGAACTAACGTTTTGGTAAATGGGGTGTTTTAAACTTATCCAACAATTTGTTGCTGCATGCATTTTTTCCCCACTTGACTGAGTTTCAATGAAGAGAAAGGAGAATCATTTACACCCCTTTTACTTATCTCACTGGGTGGGAACCGTGGTCGAGTTCAAGTGAAAAACCTTCCTTCTGAAAACTGCCGTAACAGGGGAACTCAAAATCTCAGACCCTACCGGAATGAAAGAGTTAAGCTTCTCAGAACACTTTATTTCGCATAGGCATACATAGTAAACTTTAGGGTCACGCTGTGTACCATCTAATTGACCTATAATTATTTCCTGTGTTAGGGTTCACTATTACCCTGTAATATAATACCTGGTGCAATTTAAATATTATGGGTCAATATTAAGGTCTGATATTGCGCCTTGCGTTAGTTAACCATTGAAAGATGTCTTTGAATTTTTAAAGCATTTTAGAACGCTTATTTCTTCATTTTAAGCTTCTCAGAACACTCTATTTCGCATAGGCATACATAGTAAACTTAAGGGTCACTCTGTGTACCCCCTAATTGACCTATAATTATTTCCTGTTTTAGGGTACACTATAACCCTGTAATATAATACGTGGTCCAATTTAAAAATTATAGGTCAATATTAAGGTCCGATACCGCGCCGTTTGTTAACATAGAAAAGTGTCTTCGTATTTCCTTGTTTTAATGCACTTTTTAAAATATACATAGTGTACCCCCTAATTGACCTATAATTATTTCCTGTGGTAGGGTACACTATTACCCTGTAATATAATACCTTGTCTAATTTAAATATTATGGGTCAATATTAAGGTCTGATATTGCGCCTTGCGTTAGTTAACCATTGAAAGATGTCTTTGAATTTTTAAAGCATTTTAGAACGCTTATTTTTTCATTTTAAGCTTCTCAGAACACTCTATTTCGCATAGGCATACATAGTAAACTTTAGGGTCACGCTGTGTACCCCCTAAGTGACCTATAATTATTTCCCGTGGTAGGGAACAATATTACCCTGTAATATAATACGTGGTCCAATTAAAAAATTATAGCTCAATATTAAGGTCCGATACCGTGCCGTTAGTTAACATAGAAAAGTGACTTCGAATTTCCTTCTTTAAATGCACTATTTAAAATATACATAGTGTACCCCCTAATTGACCTATAATTATTTCCTGTGGTAGGGTACACTATTACCCTGTAATATAATACCTGGGCCAATTTAAATATTATGGGTCAATATTAAGGTCTGATATTGCGCCTTGCGTTAGTTAACCGTTGAAAGATGTCTTTGAATTTTTAAAGCATTTTAGAACGCTTATTTCTTCATTTTAAGCTTCTCAGAACACTTTATTTCGCATAGGCATACATAGTAAACTTTAGGGTCACGCTGTGTACCCCCTAAGTGACCTATAATTATTTCCCGTGGAAGGGAACAATATTACCCTGTAATATAATACGTGGCCCAATTTAAAAATTATAGGTCAATATTAAGGTCCGATACCGTACCGTTAGTTAACATTGAAAAATGTCTTTGAATTTTTAAAGCATTTTAGAACGCTTATTTCCTCATTTTAAGCTTCTCAGAACACTTTATTTTGCATAGGAATACATAGTAAACTTTAGGGTCACGCTGTGTACCCCCTAATTGACCTATAATTATTTCCTGCTGTAGGGTATACTATTACCCTGTAATATAATACCTGGTACAATTTAAATATTATGCAAATTATGGTCAATATTAAGGTCTGATATCGCGCCTTGCGTTGGTTAACCATTGAAAGATGTCTTTGAATTTTTAAAGCATTTTAGAACGCTTTTTTCCTCATTTTAAGCTTCTCAGAACACTTTATTTCGCATAGGCATACATAGTAAACTTTAGGGTCACGCTGTGTACCCCCTAATTGACCTATAATTATTTCCTGTGGTAGGGTACACTATTACCCTGTAATATAATACGTGGTCCAATTTATAAATTATAGGTCAATATTAAGGTCCGAAACCGTGCCGTTAGTTAACATAGAAAAATGTCTTTGAATTTTTAAAGCATTTTAGAACGCTTATTTCCTCATTTTAAGCTTCTCAGAACACTTTATTTCGCATAGGCATACATAGTAAACTTTAGGGTCACGCTGTGTATCCCCTACTTGACCTATAATTATTTCCTGTGGTAGGGTACACAATAACCCTGTAATATAATACGTGGTCCAATTTAAAAATTATAGGTCAATATTAAGGTCCGATACCGTGCCGTTAGTTAACATAGAAAAGTGTCTTCGAATTTCCATGTTTTAATGCACTATTTAAAATATACATAGTGTACCCCCTAATTGACCTATAACTATTTCCTGTGTTAGGGTACACTATTACCCTGCAATATAATACCTGGTCTAATTTAAATATTATGGGTCAATATTAAGGTCCGATATTGCGCCTTGCGTTAGTTAACCATTGAAAGATGTCTTTGAATTTTTAAAGCATTTTAGAACGCTATTTCTTTATTTTAAGCTTCTCAGAACACTTTATTTCGCATAGGCATACATAGTAAACTTTAGGGTCACGCTGTGTACCCCTAATTGACCTATAATTATTTCCTGTGGTAGGGTGCACTATAACCCTGCAATATAATACGTGGTCCAATTTAAAAATTATAGGTCAATATTAAGGTCCGATACCGTGCCGTTAGTTAACATAGAAAAGTGTCTTCGAATTTCCTTGTTTTAATGCACTATTTAAAATATACATAGTGTACCCCCTAATTGACCTATAATAATTTCCTGTGGTAGGGTACACTATTACCCTGTAATATAATACCTGGGCCAATTTAAATATTATGGGTCAATATTAAGGTCTGATATTGCGCCTTGCGTTAGTTAACCATTGAAAGATGTCTTTGAATTTTTAAAGCATTTTAGAACGCTTTTTCTTCATTTTAAGCTTCTCAAAACATTTTATTTCGCATAGGCATACATAGTAAAATTTAGGGTCACGCTGTGAACCCCCTAAATGACCTATAATTATTTACTGTTTTAGGGTACACTATTACCCTGTAATATAATACGTGGTCCAATTTAAAAATTATAGGTCAATATTAAGGTCCGATACCGTGCCGTTAGTTAACATAGAAAAATGTCTTTGAATTTTTAAAGCATTTTAGAACGCTTATTTCCTCATTTTAAGCTTCTCAGAACACTTTATTTTGCATAGGAATACATAGTAAACTTTACGGTTACGCTGTGTACCCCCTAATTGACCTATAATTATTTCCTGCTGTAGGGTACACTATTTCCCTGTAATATAGTACCTGGTCCAATTTAAATATTATGGGTCAATATTAAGGTCTGATATCGCGCCTTGCGTTGGTTAACCATTGAAAGATGTCTTTGAATTTTTGAAGCATTTTAGAACGCTTATTTCTTCATTTTAAGCTTCTCAGAACACTCTATTTCGCATAGGCATACATAGTAAACTTAAGGGTCACTCTGTGTACCCCCTAATTGACCTATAATTATTTCCTGTGGTAGGGTACACTATAACCCTGTAATATAATACGTGGTCCAATTTAAAAATTATAGGTCAATATTAAAGTCCGATACCGTGCCGTTAGTTAACATAGAAAAGTGTCTTCGTATTTCCTTGTTTTAATGCACTATTTAAAATACACATAGTGTACCCCCTAATTGACCTATAATTATTTCCTGTTGTAGGGTACACTATTACCCTGTAATATAATACCTGGTCCAATTTAAATATTATGGTTCCATATTAAGGTCTGATATCGCGCCTTGCGTTAGTTAACCATTGAAAGATGTCTTTGAATTTTTAAAGCATTTTAGAACGCTTATTTCTTTATTTTAAGCTTCTCAGAACACTCTATTTCGCATAGGCATACATAGTAAACTTTAGGGTCACGCTGTGTACCCCCTAATTGACATATAATTATTTCCTGTGGTAGGGAACACTATAACCCTGTAATATAATACGTGGTCCAATTTAAAAATTATAGGTCAATATTAAGGTCCGATACCGTGCCGTTAGTTAACATAGAAAAGTGTCTTCGAATTTCCTTGTTTTAATGCACTATTTAAAATATACATAGTGTACCCCCTAATTGACCTATAATTATTTCCTGTGGTAGGGTACACTATTACCCTGTAATATAATACCTGGTCCAATTTAAATATTATGGGTCAATATTAAGGTCTGATATTGCGCCTTGCGTTAGTTAACCATTGAAAGATGTCTTTATATTTTTAAAGCATTTTAGAACGCTTATTTCTTCATTTTAAGCTTCTCAGAACACTTTATTTCGCATAGGCATACATAGTAAACTTTAGGGTCACTCTGTGTACCCCCTAATTGACCTATAATTATTTCCTGTGGTAGGGTACACTATTACTCTGTAATATAATACGTGGTCCAATTTAAAAATTATAGGTCAATATTAAGGTCCGATATCGCGCCTTGCGTTGATTAACCATTGAAAGAAGTCTTTTAAATTTTAAAGCATTTTAGAACGCTTATTTATTCATTTTAAGCTTCTCAAAACATTTTATTTCGCATAGGCATACATAGTAAAATTTAGGGTCACGCTGTGTACCCCCTAAATGACCTATAATTATTTCCTGTGGTAGGGTACACTATTACCTTGTAATATAATACGTGGTCCAATTTAAAAATTATAGGTCAATATTAAGGTCCGATACCGTGCCGTTAGTTGACATAGAAAAATGTCTTTGAATTTTTAAAGCATTTTAGAACGCTTATTTCCTCATTTTAAGCTTCTCAGAACACTTTATTTCGCATAGGCATACATAGTAAACTTTAGGGTCACGCTGTGTACCATCTAATTGACCTATAATTATTTTCTGCGGTAGGGTACACTATTACCCTGTAATATAATACCTGGTCCAATTTAAATATTATGGGTCAATATTAAGGTCTGATATTGCGCCTTGCGTTAGTTAAGCATTGAAAGATGTCTTTGAATTTTTAAAGCATTTTAGAACGCTTATTTCTTCATTTTAAGCTTCTCAGAACACTTTATTTCGCATAGGCATACATAATAAACTTTAGGGTCACTCTGTGTACCCCCTAATTGACCTATAATTATTTACAGTGGTAGGGTACACTATAACCCTGTAATATAATACGTGGTCCAGTTTAAAAATTATAGGTCAATATTAAGGTCCGATACCGTACCGTTAGTTAACATAGAAAAATGTCTTTGAATTTTTAAAGCATTTTAGAACGCTTATTTCCTCATTTTAAGCTTCTCAGAACACTTTATTTTGCTTAGGAATACATAGTAAACTTTAGGGTCACACTGTGTACCCCCTAATTGACCTATAATTATTTCCTGCTGTAGGGTACACTATTACCATGTAATATAATACCTGGTCCAATTTAAATATTATGGGTCAATATTAAGGTCTGATATCGCGCCTTCCGTTGATTAACCATTGAAAGATGTCTTTGAATTTTTAAAGCATTTTAGAACGCTTATTTCTTCATTTTAAGCTTCTCAAAACATTTTATATCGCATAGGCATACATAGTAAAATTTAGGGTCACGCTGTGTACCCCCTAAATGACCTATAATTACTTCCTGTGTTAGGGTACACTATTACACTGTAATATAATACGTGGTCCAATTTAAAAATTATAGGTCAGTATTAAGCTCCGATACCGTGCCGTTAGTTAACATAGAAAAATGTCTTTCAATTTTTAAAGCATTTTAGAACGCTTATTTCCTCATTTTAAGCTTCTCAGAACACTTTATTTTGCATAGGCATACATAGTAAACTTTAGGGTCACGCTGTGTACCATCTAATTGACCTATAATTATTTCCTGTGGTAGGGTACACTATTACCCTGTAATATAATACCTGGTCCAATTTAAATATTATGGGTCAATATTAAGGTCTGATATTGCGCCTTGCGTTAGTTAACCATTGAAAGATGTCTTTGAATTTTTAAAGCATTTTAGAACGCTTATTTCTTCATTTTAAGCTTCTCAGAACACTTTATTTCGCATAGGCATACATAGTAAACTTTAGGGTCACTCTGTGTACCCCCTAATTGACCTATAATTATTTCCTGTGGTAGGGTACACTATAACCCTGTAATATAATACGTGGTCCAATTTAAAAATTATAGGTCAATATTAAGGTCCGATACCGTACCGTTAGTTAACATAGAAAAATGTCTTTGAATTTTTAAAGCATTTTAGAACGCTTATTTCCTCATTTTAAGCTTCTCAGAACACTTTATTTTGCATAGGAATACATAGTAAACTTTAGGGTCACGCTGTGTACCCCCTAATTGACCTATAATTATTTCCTGCTGTAGGGTACACTATTACCCTGTAATATTATACCTGGTCCAATTTAAATATTATGGGTCAATATTAAGGTCTGATATCGCGCCTTGCGTTGATTAACCATTGAAAGATGTCTTTGAATTTTTAAAGCATTTTAGAACGCTTATTTCTTCATTTTAAGCTTCTCAAAACATTTTATTTCGCATAGGCATACATAGTAAAATTTAGGGTCACGCTGTGTACCCCCTAAATGACCTATAATTATTTCCTGTGGTAGGGTACACTATTACCCTGTAATATAATACGTGGTCCAATTTAAAAATTATAGGTCAATATTAAGGTCCGATACCGTGCCGTTAGTTAACATAGAAAAGTGTCTTCGAATTTCCATGTTTTAATGCACTATTTAAAATATACATAGTGTACCCCCTAATTGACCTATAACTATTTCCTGTGTTAGGGTACACTATTACCCTGTAATATAATACCTGGTCTAATTTAAATATTATGGGTCAATATTAAGGTCCGATATTGCGCCTTGCGTTAGTTAACCATTGAAAGATGTCTTTGAATTTTTAAAGCATTTTAGAACGCTATTTCTTTATTTTAAGCTTCTCAGAACACTTTATTTCGCATAGGCATACATAGTAAACTTTAGGGTCACGCTGTGTATCCCTAATTGACCTATAATTATTTTCCGTGGAAGGGTACACTATCACCCTGTAATATAATACGTGGTCCAATTTAAAAATTTTAGGTCAATATTAAGGTTCGATACCGTGCCGTTAGTTAACATAGAAAAGAGTCTTCGAATTTCCTTGTTTTAATGCACTATTTAAAATATACATAGTGTACCCCCTAATTGACCTATAATTATTTCCTGTTGTAGGGTACACTATTACCCTGTAATATAATACCTGGGCCAATTTAAATATTATGGGTCAATATTAAGGTCTGATATTGCGCCTTGCGTTAGTTAACCGTTGAAAGATGTCTTTGAATTTTTAAAGCATTTTAGAACGCTTATTTCTTCATTTTAAGCTTCTCAGAACACTTTATTTCGCATAGGCATACATAGTAAACTTTAGGGTCACGCTGTGTACCCCCTAAGTGACCTATAATTATTTCCCGTGGAAGGGAACAATATTACCCTGTAATATAATACGTGGCCCAATTTAAAAATTATAGGTCAATATTAAGGTCCGATACCGTACCGTTAGTTAACATAGAAAAATGTCTTTGAATTTTTAAAGCATTTTAGAACGCTTATTTCCTCATTTTAAGCTTCTCAGAACACTTTATTTTGCATAGGAATACATAGTAAACTTTAGGGTCACGCTGTGTAACCCCTAATTGACCTATAACTATTTCCTGCTGTAGGGTACACTATTACCCTGTAATATAATACCTGGTCCAATTTAAATATTATGCAAATTATGGTCAATATTAAGGTCTGATATCGCGCCTTGCGTTGGTTAACCATTGAAAGATGTCTTTGAATTTTTAAAGCATTTTAGAACGCTTTTTTCCTCATTTTAAGCTTCTCAGAACAATTTATTTCGCATAGGCATACATAGTAAACTTTAGGGTCACGCTGTGTACCCCCTAATTGACCTATAATTATTTCCTTTGGTAGGGTACACTATTACCCTGTAATATAATACGTGGTCCAATTTATAAATTATAGGTCAATATTAAGGTCCGATACCGTGCCGTTAGTTAACATAGAAAAATGTCTTTGAATTTTTAAAGCATTTTAGAACGCTTATTTCCTCATTTTAAGCTTCTCAGAACACTTTATTTCGCATAGGCATACATAGTAAACTTTAGGGTCACGCTGTGTATCCCCTAATTGACCTATAATTATTTCCTGTGGTAGGGTACACAATAACCCTGTAATATAATACGTGGTCCAATTTAAAAATTATAGGTCAATATTCAGGTCCGATACCGTGCCGTTAGTTAACATAGAAAAGTGTCTTCGAATTTTCTTGTTTTAATGCACTATTTAAAATATACATAGTGTACCCCCTAATTGACCTATAACTATTTCCTGTGTAAGGGTACACTATTACCCTGTAATATAATACCTGGTCTAATTTAAATATTATGGGTCAAAATTAAGGTCCGATATTGCGCCTTGCGTTAGTTAACCATTGAAAGATTTCTTTGAATTTTTAAAGCATTTTAGAACGCTATTTCTTTATTTTAAGCTTCTCAGAACACTTTATTTCGCATAGGCATACATAGTAAACTTTAGGGTCACGCTGTGTACCCCTAATTGACCTATAATTATTTTCCGTGGTAGGGAACACTATCACCCTGTAATATAATACGTGGTCCAATTTAAAAATTTTAGGTCAATATTAAGGTTCGATACCGTGCCGTTAGTTAACATAGAAAAGTGTCTTCGAATTTCCTTGTTTTAATGCACTATTTAAAATATACATAGTGTACCCCCTAATTGACCTATAATAATTTCCTGTGGTAGGGTGCACTATTACCCTGTAATATAATACCTGGGCCAATTTAAATATTATGGGTCAATATTAAGGTCTGATATTGCGCCTTGCGTTAGTTAACCATTGAAAGATGTCTTTGAATTTTTAAAGCATTTTAGAACGCTTTTTCTTCATTTTAAGCTTCTCAAAACATTTTATTTCGCATAGGCATACATAGTAAAATTTAGGGTCACGCTGTGAACCCCCTAAATGACCTATAATTATTTACTGTTTTAGGGTACACTATTACCCTGTAATATAATACGTGGTCCAATTTAAAAGTTATAGGTCAATATTAAGGTCCGATACCGTGCCGTTAGTTAACATAGAAAAATGTCTTTGAATTTTTAAAGCATTTTAGAACGCTTATTTCCTCATTTTAAGCTTCTCAGAACACTTTATTTTGCATAGGAATACATAGTAAACTTTACGGTTACGCTGTGTACCCCCTAATTGACCTATAATTATTTCCTGCTGTAGGGTACACTATTTCCCTGTAATATAATACCTGGTCCAATTTAAATATTATGGGTCAATATTAAGGTCTGATATCGCGCCTTGCGTTGGTTAACCATTGAAAGATGTCTTTGAATTTTTGAAGCATTTTAGAACGCTTATTTCTTCATTTTAAGCTTCTCAGAACACTCTATTTCGCATAGGCATACATAGTAAACTTAAGGGTCACTCTGTGTACCCCCTAATTGACCTATAATTATTTCCTGTGGTAGGGTACACTATAACCCTGTAATATAATACGTGGTCCAATTTAAAAATTATAGGTCAATATTAAAGTCCGATACCGTGCCGTTAGTTAACAGAGAAAAGTGTCTTCGTATTTCCTTGTTTTAATGCACTATTTAAAATACACATAGTGTACCCCCTAATTGACCTATAATTATTTCCTGTTGTAGGGTACACTATTACCCTGTAATATAATACCTGGTCCAATTTAAATATTATGGTTCCATATTAAGGTCTGATATCGCGCCTTGCGTTAGTTAACCATTGAAAGATGTCTTTGAATTTTTAAAGCATTTTAGAACGCTTATTTCTTTATTTTAAGCTTCTCAGAACACTCTATTTCGCATAGGCATACATAGTAAACTTTAGGGTCACGCTGTGTACCCCCTAATTGACATATAATTATTTCCTGTGGTAGGGAACACTATAACCCTGTAATATAATACGTGGTCCAATTTAAAAATTATAGGTCAATATTAAGGTCCGATACCGTGCCGTTAGTTAACATAGAAAAGTGTCTTCGAATTTCCTTGTTTTAATGCACTATTTAAAATATACATAGTGTACCCCCTAATTGACCTATAATTATTTCCTGTGGTAGGGTACACTATTACCCTGTAATATAATACCTGGTCCAATTTAAATATTATGGGTCAATATTAAGGTCTGATATTGCGCCTTGCGTTAGTTAACCATTGAAAGATGTCTTTATATTTTTAAAGCATTTTAGAACGCTTATTTCTTCATTTTAAGCTTCTCAGAACACTTTATTTCGCATAGGCATACATAGTAAACTTTAGGGTCACTCTGTGTACCCCCTAATTGACCTATAATTATTTCCTGTGGTAGGGTACACTATTACTCTGTAATATAATACGTGGTCCAATTTAAAAATTATAGGTCAATATTAAGGTCCGATATCGCGCCTTGCGTTGATTAACCATTGAAAGAAGTCTTTTAAATTTTAAAGCATTTTAGAACGCTTATTTCTTCATTTTAAGCTTCTCAAAACATTTTATTTCGCATAGGCATACATAGTAAAATTTAGGGTCACGCTGTGTACCCCCTAAATGACCTATAATTATTTCCTGTGGTAGGGTACAGTATTACCTTGTAATATAATACGTGGTCCAATTTAAAAATTATAGGTCAATATTAAGGTCCGATACCGTGCCGTTAGTTAACATAGAAAAATGTCTTTCAATTTTTAAAGCATTTTAGAACGCTTATTTCCTCATTTTAAGCTTCTCAGAACACTTTATTTTGCATAGGCATACATAGTAAACTTTAGGGTCACTTTGTGTACCCCCTAATTGACCTATAATTATTTCCTGTGGTAGGGTACACTATAACCCTGTAATATAATACGTGGTCCAATTTAAAAATTATAGGTCAATATTAAGGTCCGATACCGTACCGTTAGTTAACATAGAAAAATGTCTTTGAATTTTTAAAGCATTTTAGAACGCTTATTTCCTCATTTTAAGCTTCTCAGAACACTTTATTTTGCATAGGAATACATAGTAAACTTTAGGGTCACGCTGTGTACCCCCTAATTGACCTATAATTATTTCCTGCTGTAGGGTACACTATTACCCTGTAATATTATACCTGGTCCAATTTAAATATTATGCAAATTATGGTCAATATTAAGGTCTGATATCGCGCCTTGCGTTGGTTAACCATTGAAAGATGTCTTTGAATTTTTAGAGCATTTTAGAACGCTTTTTTCCTCATTTTAAGCTTCTCAGAACAATTTATTTCGCATAGGCATACATAGTAAACTTTAGGGTCACGCTGTGTACCCCCTAATTGACCTATAATTATTTCCTTTGGTAGGGTACACTATTACCCTGTAATATAATACGTGGTCCAATTTATAAATTATAGGTCAATATTAAGGTCCGATACCGTGCCGTTAGTTAACATAGAAAAATGTCTTTGAATTTTTAAAGCATTTTAGAACGCTTATTTCCTCATTTTAAGCTTCTCAGAACACTTTATTTCGCATAGGCATACATAGTAAACTTTAGGGTCACGCTGTGTATCCCCTAATTGACCTATAATTATTTCCTGTGGTAGGGTACACAATAACCCTGTAATATAATACGTGGTCCAATTTAAAAATTATAGGTCAATATTCAGGTCCGATACCGTGCCGTTAGTTAACATAGAAAAGTGTCTTCGAATTTCCTTGTTTTAATGCACTATTTAAAATATACATAGTGTACCCCCTAATTGACCTATAACTATTTCCTGTGTAAGGGTACACTATTACCCTGTAATATAATACCTGGCCTAATTTAAATATTATGGGTCAAAATTAAGGTCCGATATTGCGCCTTGCGTTAGTTAACCATTGAAAGATTTCTTTGAATTTTTAAAGCATTTTAGAACGCTATTTCTTTATTTTAAGCTTCTCAGAACACTTTATTTCGCATAGGCATACATAGTAAACTTTAGGGTCACGCTGTGTACCCCTAATTGACCTATAATTATTTTCCGTGGTAGGGAACACTATCACCCTGTAATATAATACGTGGTCCAATTTAAAAATTTTAGGTCAATATTAAGGTTCGATACCGTGCCGTTAGTTAACATAGAAAAGTGTCTTCGAATTTCCTTGTTTTAATGCACTATTTAAAATATACATAGTGTACCCCCTAATTGACCTATAATAATTTCCTGTGGTAGGGTGCACTATTACCCTGTAATATAATACCTGGGCCAATTTAAATATTATGGGTCAATATTAAGGTCTGATATTGCGCCTTGCGTTAGTTAACCATTGAAAGATGTCTTTGAATTTTTAAAGCATTTTAGAACGCTTTTTCTTCATTTTAAGCTTCTCAAAACATTTTATTTCGCATAGGCATACATAGTAAAATTTAGGGTCACGCTGTGAACCCCCTAAATGACCTATAATTATTTACTGTTTTAGGGTACACTATTACCCTGTAATATAATACGTGGTCCAATTTAAAAGTTATAGGTCAATATTAAGGTCCGATACCGTGCCGTTAGTTAACATAGAAAAATGTCTTTGAATTTTTAAAGCATTTTAGAACGCTTATTTCCTCATTTTAAGCTTCTCAGAACACTTTATTTTGCATAGGAATACATAGTAAACTTTACGGTTACGCTGTGTACCCCCTAATTGACCTATAATTATTTCCTGCTGTAGGGTACACTATTTCCCTGTAATATAATACCTGGTCCAATTTAAATATTATGGGTCAATATTAAGGTCTGATATCGCGCCTTGCGTTGGTTAACCATTGAAAGATGTCTTTGAATTTTTGAAGCATTTTAGAACGCTTATTTCTTCATTTTAAGCTTCTCAGAACACTCTATTTCGCATAGGCATACATAGTAAACTTAAGGGTCACTCTGTGTACCCCCTAATTGACCTATAATTATTTCCTGTGGTAGGGTACACTATAACCCTGTAATATAATACGTGGTCCAATTTAAAAATTATAGGTCAATATTAAAGTCCGATACCGTGCCGTTAGTTAACAGAGAAAAGTGTCTTCGTATTTCCTTGTTTTAATGCACTATTTAAAATACACATAGTGTACCCCCTAATTGACCTATAATTATTTCCTGTTGTAGGGTACACTATTAGCCTGTAATATAATACCTGGTCCAATTTAAATATTATGGTTCCATATTAAGGTCTGATATCGCGCCTTGCGTTAGTTAACCATTGAAAGATGTCTTTGAATTTTTAAAGCATTTTAGAACGCTTATTTCTTTATTTTAAGCTTCTCAGAACACTCTATTTCGCATAGGCATACATAGTAAACTTTAGGGTCACGCTGTGTACCCCCTAATTGACATATAATTATTTCCTGTGGTAGGGAACACTATAACCCTGTAATATAATACGTGGTCCAATTTAAAAATTATAGGTCAATATTAAGGTCCGATACCGTGCCGTTAATTAACATAGAAAAGTGTCTTCGAATTTCCTTGTTTTAATGCACTATTTAAAATATACATAGTGTACCCCCTAATTGACCTATAATTATTTCCTGTGGTAGGGTACACTATTACCCTGTAATATAATACCTGGTCCAATTTAAATATTATGGGTCAATATTAAGGTCTGATATTGCGCCTTGCGTTAGTTAACCATTGAAAGATGTCTTTATATTTTTAAAGCATTTTAGAACGCTTATTTCTTCATTTTAAGCTTCTCAGAACACTTTATTTCGCATAGGCATACATAGTAAACTTTAGGGTCACTCTGTGTACCCCCTAATTGACCTATAATTATTTCCTGTGGTAGGGTACACTATTACTCTGTAATATAATACGTGGTCCAATTTAAAAATTATAGGTCAATATTAAGGTCCGATATCGCGCCTTGCGTTGATTAACCATTGAAAGAAGTCTTTTAAATTTTAAAGCATTTTAGAACGCTTATTTCTTCATTTTAAGCTTCTCAAAACATTTTATTTCGCATAGGCATACATAGTAAAATTTAGGGTCACGCTGTGTACCCCCTAAATGACCTATAATTATTTCCTGTGGTAGGGTACAGTATTACCTTGTAATATAATACGTGGTCCAATTTAAAAATTATAGGTCAATATTAAGGTCCGATACCGTGCCGTTAGTTAACATAGAAAAATGTCTTTCAATTTTTAAAGCATTTTAGAACGCTTATTTCCTCATTTTAAGCTTCTCAGAACACTTTATTTTGCATAGGCATACATAGTAAACTTTAGGGTCACTCTGTGTACCCCCTAATTGACCTATAATTATTTCCTGTGGTAGGGTACACTATAACCCTGTAATATAATACGTGGTCCAATTTAAAAATTATAGGTCAATATTAAGGTCCGATACCGTACCGTTAGTTAACATAGAAAAATGTCTTTGAATTTTTAAAGCATTTTAGAACGCTTATTTCCTCATTTTAAGCTTCTCAGAACACTTTATTTTGCATAGGAATACATAGTAAACTTTAGGGTCACGCTGTGTACCCCCTAATTGACCTATAATTATTTCCTGCTGTAGGGTACACTATTACCCTGTAATATTATACCTGGTCCAATTTAAATATTATGGGTCAATATTAAGGTCTGATATCGCGCCTTGCGTTGATTAACCATTGAAAGATGTCTTTTAAATTTTAAAGCATTTTAGAACGCTTATTTCTTCATTTTAAGCTTCTCAAAACATTTTATTTCGCATAGGCATACATAGTAAAATTTAGGGTCACGCTGTGTACCCCCTAAATGACCTATAATTATTTCCTGTGGTAGGGTACAGTATTACCTTGTAATATAATACGTGGTCCAATTTAAAAATTTTAGGTCAATATTAAGGTTCGATACCGTGCCGTTAGTTAACATAGAAAAGTGTCTTCGAATTTCCTTGTTTTAATGCACTATTTAAAATATACATAGTGTACCCCCTAATTGACCTATAATAATTTCCTGTGGTAGGGTGCACTATTACCCTGTAATATAATACCTGGGCCAATTTAAATATTATGGGTCAATATTAAGGTCTGATATTGCGCCTTGCGTTAGTTAACCATTGAAAGATGTCTTTGAATTTTTAAAGCATTTTAGAACGCTTTTTCTTCATTTTAAGCTTCTCAAAACATTTTATTTCGCATAGGCATACATAGTAAAATTTAGGGTCACGCTGTGAACCCCCTAAATGACCTATAATTATTTACTGTTTTAGGGTACACTATTACCCTGTAATATAATACGTGGTCCAATTTAAAAGTTATAGGTCAATATTAAGGTCCGATACCGTGCCGTTAGTTAACATAGAAAAATGTCTTTGAATTTTTAAAGCATTTTAGAACGCTTATTTCCTCATTTTAAGCTTCTCAGAACACTTTATTTTGCATAGGAATACATAGTAAACTTTACGGTTACGCTGTGTACCCCCTAATTGACCTATAATTATTTCCTGCTGTAGGGTACACTATTTCCCTGTAATATAATACCTGGTCCAATTTAAATATTATGGGTCAATATTAAGGTCTGATATCGCGCCTTGCGTTGGTTAACCATTGAAAGATGTCTTTGAATTTTTGAAGCATTTTAGAACGCTTATTTCTTCATTTTAAGCTTCTCAGAACACTCTATTTCGCATAGGCATACATAGTAAACTTAAGGGTCACTCTGTGTACCCCCTAATTGACCTATAATTATTTCCTGTGGTAGGGTACACTATAACCCTGTAATATAATACGTGGTCCAATTTAAAAATTATAGGTCAATATTAAAGTCCGATACCGTGCCGTTAGTTAACAGAGAAAAGTGTCTTCGTATTTCCTTGTTTTAATGCACTATTTAAAATACACATAGTGTACCCCCTAATTGACCTATAATTATTTCCTGTTGTAGGGTACACTATTAGCCTGTAATATAATACCTGGTCCAATTTAAATATTATGGTTCCATATTAAGGTCTGATATCGCGCCTTGCGTTAGTTAACCATTGAAAGATGTCTTTGAATTTTTAAAGCATTTTAGAACGCTTATTTCTTTATTTTAAGCTTCTCAGAACACTCTATTTCGCATAGGCATACATAGTAAACTTTAGGGTCACGCTGTGTACCCCCTAATTGACATATAATTATTTCCTGTGGTAGGGAACACTATAACCCTGTAATATAATACGTGGTCCAATTTAAAAATTATAGGTCAATATTAAGGTCCGATACCGTGCCGTTAGTTAACATAGAAAAGTGTCTTCGAATTTCCTTGTTTTAATGCACTATTTAAAATATACATAGTGTACCCCCTAATTGACCTATAATTATTTCCTGTGGTAGGGTACACTATTACCCTGTAATATAATACCTGGTCCAATTTAAATATTATGGGTCAATATTAAGGTCTGATATTGCGCCTTGCGTTAGTTAACCATTGAAAGATGTCTTTATATTTTTAAAGCATTTTAGAACGCTTATTTCTTCATTTTAAGCTTCTCAGAACACTTTATTTCGCATAGGCATACATAGTAAACTTTAGGGTCACTCTGTGTACCCCCTAATTGACCTATAATTATTTCCTGTGGTAGGGTACACTATTACTCTGTAATATAATACGTGGTCCAATTTAAAAATTATAGGTCAATATTAAGGTCCGATATCGCGCCTTGCGTTGATTAACCATTGAAAGAAGTCTTTTAAATTTTAAAGCATTTTAGAACGCTTATTTCTTCATTTTAAGCTTCTCAAAACATTTTATTTCGCATAGGCATACATAGTAAAATTTAGGGTCACGCTGTGTACCCCCTAAATGACCTATAATTATTTCCTGTGGTAGGGTACAGTATTACCTTGTAATATAATACGTGGTCCAATTTAAAAATTATAGGTCAATATTAAGGTCCGATACCGTGCCGTTAGTTAACATAGAAAAATGTCTTTCAATTTTTAAAGCATTTTAGAACGCTTATTTCCTCATTTTAAGCTTCTCAGAACACTTTATTTTGCATAGGCATACATAGTAAACTTTAGGGTCACTCTGTGTACCCCCTAATTGACCTATAATTATTTCCTGTGGTAGGGTACACTATAACCCTGTAATATAATACGTGGTCCAATTTAAAAATTATAGGTCAATATTAAGGTCCGATACCGTACCGTTAGTTAACATAGAAAAATGTCTTTGAATTTTTAAAGCATTTTAGAACGCTTATTTCCTCATTTTAAGCTTCTCAGAACACTTTATTTTGCATAGGAATACATAGTAAACTTTAGGGTCACGCTGTGTACCCCCTAATTGACCTATAATTATTTCCTGCTGTAGGGTACACTATTACCCTGTAATATTATACCTGGTCCAATTTAAATATTATGGGTCAATATTAAGGTCTGATATCGCGCCTTGCGTTGATTAACCATTGAAAGATGTCTTTGAATTTTTAAAGCATTTTAGAACGCTTATTTCTTCATTTTAAGCTTCTCAAAACATTTTATTTCGCATAGGCATACATAGTAAAATTTAGGGTCACGCTGTGTACCCCCTAAATGACCTATAATTATTTCCTGTGGTAGGGTACACTATTACCCTGTAATATAATACGTGGTCCAATTTAAAAATTATAGGTCAATATTAAGGTCCGATACCGTGCCGTTAGTTAACATAGAAAAATGTCTTTGAATTTTTAAAGCATTTTAGAACGCTTATTTCCTCATTTTAAGCTTCTCAGAACACTTTATTTTGCATAGGCATACATAGTAAACTTTAGGGTCACGCTGTGTACCATCTAATTGACCTATAATTATTTCCTGTGGTAGGGTACACTATTACCCTGTAATATAATACCTGGTCCAATTTAAATATTATGGGTCAATATTAAGGTCTGATATTGCGCCTTGCGTTAGTTAACCATTGAAAGATGTCTTTGAATTTTTAAAGCATTTTAGAACGCTTATTTCTTCATTTTAAGCTTCTCAGAACACTCTATTTCGCATAGGCATAAATAGTAAACTTTAGGGTCACGCTGTGTACCCCCTAATTGACCTATATTTATTTCCTGTTGTAGGGTACACTATTACCCTGTAATATAATACCTGGTCCAATTTAAATATTATGGTTCCATATTAAGGTCTGATATCGCGCCTTGCGTTAGTTAACCATTGAAAGATGTCTTTGAATTTTTAAAGCATTTTAGAACGCCTATTTCTTTATTTTAAGCTTCTCAGAACACTCTATTTCGCATAGGCATACATAGTAAACTTTAGGGTCACGCTGTGTACCCCCTCATTGACATATAATTATTTCCTGTGGTAGGGTACACTATAACCCTGTAATATAATACGTGGTCCAATTTAAAAATTATAGGTCAATATTAAGGTCCGATACCGTGCCGTTAGTTAACATAGAAAAGTGTCTTCGAATTTCCTTGTTTTAATGCACTATTAAAAAAATACATAGTGTACCCCCTAATTGACCTATAATTATTTCCTGTGGTAGGGTACACTATTACCCTGTAATATAATACCTGGTCCAATTTAAATATTATGGGTCAATATTAAGGTCTGATATTGCGCCTTGCGTTAGTTAACCATTGAAAGATATCTTTGAATTTTTGAAGCATTTTAGAACGCTTATTTCTTCATTTTAAGCTTCTCAGAACACTTTATTTCGCATAGGCATACATAGTAAACTTTAGGGTCACTCTGTGTACCCCCTAATTGACCTATAATTATTTCCTGTGGTAGGGTACACTATAACCCTGTAATATAATACGTGGTCCAATTTAAAAATTATAGGTCAATATTAAGGTCCGATACCGTACCGTTAGTTAACATAGAAAAATGTCTTTGAATTTTTAAAGCATTTTAGAACGCTTATTTCCTCATTTTAAGCTTCTCAGAACACTTTATTTTGCATAGGAATACATAGTAAACTTTAGGGTCACGCTGTGTACCCCCTAATTGACCTATAATTATTTCCTGCTGTAGGGTACACTATTACCCTGTAATATAATACCTGGTCCAATTTAAATATTATGGGTCAATATTAAGGTCTGATATCGCGCCTTGCGTTGATTAACCATTGAAAGATGTCTTTTAATTTTTAAAGCATTTTAGAACGCTTATTTCTTCATTTTAAGCTTCTCAAAACATTTTATTTCGCATAGGCATACATAGTAAAATTTAGGGTCACGCTGTGTACCCCCTAAATGACCTATAATTATTTCCTGTGGTAGGGTACACTATTACCCTGTAATATAATACGTGGTCCAATTTAAAAATTATAGGTCAATATTAAGGTCCGATACCGTGCCGTTAGTTAACATAGAAAAATGTCTTTAAATTCTTAAAGCATTTTAGAACGCTTATTTCCTCATTTTAAGCTTCTCAGAACACTTTATTTTGCATAGGCATACATAGTAAACTTTAGGGTCACGCTGTGTACCCCCTCATTGACATATAATTATTTCCTGTGGTAGGGTACACTATAACCCTGTAATATAATACGTGGTCCAATTTAAAAATTATAGGTCAATATTAAGGTCCGATACCGTGCCGTTAGTTAACATAGAAAAGTTTCTTCGAATTTCCTTGTTTTAATGCACTATTTAAAATATACATAGTGTACCCCCTAATTGACCTATAATTATTTCCTGTGGTAGGGTACACTATTACCCTGTAATATAATACCTGGTCCAATTTAAATATTATGGGTCAATATTAAGGTCTGATATTGCGCCTTGCGTTAGTTAACCATTGAAAGATGTCTTTGAATTTTTAAAGCATTTTAGAACGCTTATTTCTTCATTTTAAGCTTCTCAGAACACTTTATTTCGCATAGGCATACATAGTAAACTTTAGGGTCACTCTGTGTACCCCCTAATTGACCTATAATTATTTCCAGTGGTAGGGTACACTATAACCCTGTAATATAATACGTGGTCCAGTTTAAAAATTATAGGTCAATATTAAGGTCCGATACCGTACCGTTAGTTAACATAGAAAAATGTCTTTGAATTTTTAAAGCATTTTAGAACGCTTATTTCCTCATTTTAAGCTTCTCAGAACACTTTATTTTGCTTAGGAATACATAGTAAACTTTAGGGTCGCACTGTGTTCCCCCTAATTGACCTATAATTATTTCCTGCTGTAGGGTACACTATTACCTTGTAATATAATACCTGGTCCAATTTAAATATTATGGGTCAATATTAAGGTCTGATATCGCACCTTCCGTTGATTAACCATTGAAAGATGTCTTTGAATTTTTAAAGCATTTTAGAACGCTTATTTCTTCATTTTAAGCTTCTCAAAACATTTTATTTCGCATAGGCATACATAGTAAAATTTAGGGTCACGCTGTGTACCCCCTAAATGACCTATAATTATTTCCTGTGTTAGGGTACACTATTACCCTGTAATATAATACGTGGTCCAATTTAAAAATTATAGGTCAGTATTAAGCTCCGATACCGTGCCGTTAGTTAACATAGAAAAATGTCTTTCAATTTTTAAAGCATTTTAGAACGCTTATTTCCTCATTTTAAGCTTCTCAGAACACTTTATTTTGCATAGGCATACATAGTAAACTTTAGGGTCACGCTGTGTACCCCCTCATTGACATATAATTATTTCCTGTGGTAGGGTACACTATAACCCTGTAATATAATACGTGGTCCAATTTAAAAATTATAGGTCAATATTAAGGTCCGATACCGTGCCGTTAGTTAACATAGAAAAGTTTCTTCGAATTTCCTTGTTTTAATGCACTATTTAAAATATACATAGTGTACCCCCTAATTGACCTATAATTATTTCCTGTGGTAGGGTACACTATTACCCTGTAATATAATACCTGGTCCAATTTAAATATTATGGGTCAATATTAAGGTCTGATATTGCGCCTTGCGTTAGTTAACCATTGAAAGATGTCTTTGAATTTTTAAAGCATTTTAGAACGCTTATTTCTTCATTTTAAGCTTCTCAGAACACTTTATTTCGCATAGGCATACATAGTAAACTTTAGGGTCACTCTGTGTACCCCCTAATTGACCTATAATTATTTCCAGTGGTAGGGTACACTATAACCCTGTAATATAATACGTGGTCCAGTTTAAAAATTATAGGTCAATATTAAGGTCCGATACCGTACCGTTAGTTAACATAGAAAAATGTCTTTGAATTTTTAAAGCATTTTAGAACGCTTATTTCCTCATTTTAAGCTTCTCAGAACACTTTATTTTGCTTAGGAATACATAGTAAACTTTAGGGTCGCACTGTGTACCCCCTAATTGACCTATAATTATTTCCTGCTGTAGGGTACACTATTACCTTGTAATATAATACCTGGTCCAATTTAAATATTATGGGTCAATATTAAGGTCTGATATCGCACCTTCCGTTGATTAACCATTGAAAGATGTCTTTGAATTTTTAAAGCATTTTAGAACGCTTATTTCTTCATTTTAAGCTTCTCAAAACATTTTATTTCGCATAGGCATACATAGTAAAATTTAGGGTCACGCTGTGTACCCCCTAAATGACCTATAATTATTTCCTGTGTTAGGGTACACTATTACCCTGTAATATAATACGTGGTCCAATTTAAAAATTATAGGTCAGTATTAAGCTCCGATACCGTGCCGTTAGTTAACATAGAAAAATGTCTTTCAATTTTTAAAGCATTTTAGAACGCTTATTTCCTCATTTTAAGCTTCTCAGAACACTTTATTTTGCATAGGCATACATAGTAAACTTTAGGGTCACGCTGTGTACCATCTAATTGACCTATAATTATTTCCTGTGGTAGGGTACACTATTACCCTGTAATATAATACCTGGTCCAATTTAAATATTATGGGTCAATATTAAGGTCTGATATTGCGCCTTGCGTTAGTTAACCATTGAAAGATGTCTTTGAATTTTTAAAGCATTTTAGAACGCTCATTTCTTCATTTTAAGCTTCTCAGAACACTTTATTTCGCATAGGCATACATAGTAAACTTTAGGGTCACTCTATGTACCCCCTAATTGACCTATAATTATTTCCTGTGGTAGGGTACACTATAACCCTGTAATATAATACGTGGTCCAATTTAAAAATTATCGGTCAATATTAAGGTCCGATACCGTACCGTTAGTTAACATAGAAAAATGTCTTTGAATTTTTAAAGCATTTTAGAACGCTTATTTCCTCATTTTAAGCTTCTCAGAACACTTTATTTTGCATAGGAATACATAGTAAACTTTAGGGTCACGCTGTGTACCCCCTAATTGACCTATAATTATTTCCTGCTGTAGGGTACACTATTACCCTGTAATATTATACCTGGTCCAATTTAAATATTATGGGTCAATATTAATTTCTGATATCGCGCCTTGCGTTGATTAACCATTGAACGATGTCTTTGAATTTTTAAAGCATTTTAGAACGCTTATTTCTTCATTTTAAGCTTCTCAAAACATTTTATTTCGCATAGGCATACATAGTAAAATTTAGGGTCACGCTGTGTACCCCCTAAATGACCTATAATTATTTCCTGTGTTAGGGTACACTATTACCCTGTAATATAATACGTGGTCCAATTTAAAAATTATGGGTCAATATTAAGGTCTGATATCGCACCTTCCGTTGATTAACCATTGAAAGATGTCTTTGAATTTTTAAAGCATTTTAGAACGCTTATTTCTTCATTTTAAGCTTCTCAAAACATTTTATTTCGCATAGGCATACATAGTAAAATTTAGGGTCACGCTGTGTACCCCCTAAATGACCTATAATTATTTCCTGTGTTAGGGTACACTATTACCCTGTAATATAATACGTGGTCCAATTTAAAAATTATAGGTCAGTATTAAGCTCCGATACCGTGCCGTTAGTTAACATAGAAAAATGTCTTTCAATTTTTAAAGCATTTTAGAACGCTTATTTCCTCATTTTAAGCTTCTCAGAACACTTTATTTTGCATAGGCATACATAGTAAACTTTAGGGTCACGCTGTGTACCATCTAATTGACCTATAATTATTTCCTGTGGTAGGGTACACTATTACCCTGTAATATAATACCTGGTCCAATTTAAATATTATGGGTCAATATTAAGGTCTGATATTGCGCCTTGCGTTAGTTAACCATTGAAAGATGTCTTTGAATTTTTAAAGCATTTTAGAACGCTCATTTCTTCATTTTAAGCTTCTCAGAACACTTTATTTCGCATAGGCATACATAGTAAACTTTAGGGTCACTCTATGTACCCCCTAATTGACCTATAATTATTTCCTGTGGTAGGGTACACTATAACCCTGTAATATAATACGTGGTCCAATTTAAAAATTATCGGTCAATATTAAGGTCCGATACCGTACCGTTAGTTAACATAGAAAAATGTCTTTGAATTTTTAAAGCATTTTAGAACGCTTATTTCCTCATTTTAAGCTTCTCAGAACACTTTATTTTGCATAGGAATACATAGTAAACTTTAGGGTCACGCTGTGTACCCCCTAATTGACCTATAATTATTTCCTGCTGTAGGGTACACTATTACCCTGTAATATTATACCTGGTCCAATTTAAATATTATGGGTCAATATTAATTTCTGATATCGCGCCTTGCGTTGATTAACCATTGAACGATGTCTTTGAATTTTTAAAGCATTTTAGAACGCTTATTTCTTCATTTTAAGCTTCTCAAAACATTTTATTTCGCATAGGCATACATAGTAAAATTTAGGGTCACGCTGTGTACCCCCTAAATGACCTATAATTATTTCCTGTGGTAGGGTACACTATTACCCTGTAATATAATACGTGATCCAATTTAAAAATTATAGGTCAATATTAAGGTCCGATACCGTGCCGTTAGTTAACATAGAAAAATGTCTTTGAATTTTTAAAGCATTTTAGAACGCTTATTTCCTCATTTTAAGCTTCTCAGAACACTTTATTTTGCATAGGCATACATAGTAAACTTTAGGGTCACGCTGTGTACCATCTAATTGACCTATAATTATTTCCTGTGGTAGGGTACACTATTACCCTGTTATATAATACCTGGTCCAATTTAAATATTATGGGTCAATATTAAGGTCTGATATTGCGCCTTGCGTTAGTTAACCATTGAAAGATGTCTTTGAATTTTTAAAGCATTTTAGAACGCTTATTTCTTCATTTTAAGCTTCTCAGAACACTCTATTTCGCATAGGCATAAATAGTAAACTTTAGGGTCACGCTGTGTACCCCCTAATTGACCTATATTTATTTCCTGTTGTAGGGTACATTATTACCCTGTAATATAATACCTGGTCCAATTTAAATATTATGGTTCCATATTAAGGTCTGAAATTGCGCCTTGCGTTAGTTAACCATTGAAAGATGTCTTTGAATTTTTAAAGCATTTTAGAACGCTTATTTCTTTATTTTAAGCTTCTCAGAACACTCTATTTCGCATAGGCATACATAGTAAACTTTAGGGTCACGCTGTGTACCCCCTCATTGACATATAATTATTTCCTGTGATAGGGTACACTATAACCCTGTAATATAATACGTGGTCCAATTTAAAAATTATAGGTCAATATTAAGGTCCGATACCGTACCGTTAGTTAACATAGAAAAATGTCTTTGAATTTTTAAAGCATTTTAGAACGTTTATTTCCTCATTTTAAGCTTCTCAGAACACTTTATTTTGCATAGGAATACATAGTAAACTTTAGGGTCACGCTGTGTACCCCCTAATTGACCTATAATTATTTCCTGCTGTAGGGTACACTATTACCCTGTAATATAATACCTGGTCCAATTTAAATATTATGGGGCAATATTAAGGTCTGATATCGCGCCTTGCGTTGATTAACCATTGAAAGATGTCTTTGAATTTTTAAAGCATTTTAGAACGCTTATTTCTTCATTTTAAGCTTCTCAAAACATTTTATTTCGCATAGGCATACATAGTAAAATTTAGGGTCACGCTGTGTACCCCCTAAATGACCTATAATTATTTCCTGTGGTAGGGTACACTATTACCCTGTAATATAATACGTGGTCCAATTTAAAAATTATAGGTCAATATTAAGGTCCGATACCGTGCCGTTAGTTAACAGAGAAAAATGTCTTTGAATTCTTAAAGCATTTTAGAACGCTTATTTCCTCATTTTAAGCTTCTCAGAACACTTTATTTTGCATAGGCATACATAGTAAACTTTAGGGTCACGCTGTGTACCCCCTCATTGACATATAATTATTTCCTGTGGTAGGGTACACTATAACCCTGTAATATAATACGTGGTCCAATTTAAAAATTATAGGTCAATATTAAGGTCCGATACCGTGCCGTTAGTTAACATAGAAAAGTTTCTTCGAATTTCCTTGTTTTAATGCACTATTTAAAATATACATAGTGTACCCCCTAATTGACCTATAATTATTTCCTGTGGTAGGGTACACTATTACCCTGTAATATAATACCTGGTCCAATTTAAATATTATGGGTCAATATTAAGGTCTGATATTGCGCCTTGCGTTAGTTAACCATTGAAAGATGTCTTTGAATTTTTAAAGCATTTTAGAACGCCTATTTCTTCATTTTAAGCTTCTCAGAACACTTTATTTCGCATAGGCATACATAGTAAACTTTAGGGTCACTCTGTGTACCCCCTAATTGACCTATAATTATTTCCTGTGGTAGGGTACACTATAACCCTGTAATATAATACGTGGTCCAATTTAAAAATTATAGGTCAATATTAAGGTCCGATACCGTACCGTTAGTTAACATAGAAAAATGTCTTTGAATTTTTAAAGCATTTTAGAACGCTTATTTCCTCATTTTAAGCTTCTCAGAACACTTTATTTTGCATAGGAATACATAGTAAACTTTAGGGTCACGCTGTGTACCCCCTAATTGACCTATAATTATTTCCTGCTGTAGGGTCCACTATTACCCTGTAATATAACACCTGGTCCAATTTAAATATTATGGGTCAATATTAAGGTCTGATATCGCGTCTTGCGTTCATTAACCATTGAAAGATATCTTTGAATTTTTAAAGCATTTTAGAACGCTTATTTCTTCAATTTAAGCTTCTCAAAACATTTTATTTCGCATAGGCATACATAGTAAAATTTAGGGTCACGCTGTGTACCCCCTAAATGACCTATAATTATTTCCTGTGGTAGGGTACACTATTACCCTGTAATATAATACGTGGTCCAATTTAAAAATTATAGGTCAATATTAAGGTCCGATACCGTGCCGTTAGTTAACATAGAAAAATGTCTTTAAATTCTTAAAGCATTTTAGAACGCTTATTTCCTCATTTTAAGCTTCTCAGAACACTTTATTTTGCATAGGCATACATAGTAAACTTTAGGGTCACGCTGTGTACCCCCTCATTGACATATAATTATTTCCTGTGGTAGGGTACACTATAACCCTGTAATATAATACGTGGTCCAATTTAAAAATTATAGGTCAATATTAAGGTCCGATACCGTGCCGTTAGTTAACATAGAAAAGTTTCTTCGAATTTCCTTGTTTTAATGCACTATTTAAAATATACATAGTGTACCCCCTAATTGACCTATAATTATTTCCTGTGGTAGGGTACACTATTACCCTGTAATATAATACCTGGTCCAATTTAAATATTATGGGTAGAAATTAAGGTCTGATATTGCGCCTTGCGTTAGTTAACCATTGAAAGATGTCTTTGAATTTTTAAAGCATTTTAGAACGCTTATTTCTTCATTTTAAGCTTCTCAGAACACTTTATTTCGCATAGGCATACATAGTAAACTTTAGGGTCACTCTGTGTACCCCCCAATTGACCTATAATTATTTCCAGTGGTAGGGTACACTATAACCCTGTAATATAATACGTGGTCCAGTTTAAAAATTATAGGTCAATATTAAGGTCCGATACCGTACCGTTAGTTAACATAGAAAAATGTCTTTGAATTTTTAAAGCATTTTAGAACGCTTATTTCCTCATTTTAAGCTTCTCAGAACACTTTATTTTGCTTAGGAATACATAGTAAACTTTAGGGTCGCACTGTGTACCCCCTAATTGACCTATAATTATTTCCTGCTGTAGGGTACACTATTACCTTGTAATATAATACCTGGTCCAATTTAAATATTATGGGTCAATATTAAGGTCTGATATCGCACCTTCCGTTGATTAACCATTGAAAGATGTCTTTGAATTTTTAAAGCATTTTAGAACGCTTATTTCTTCATTTTAAGCTTCTCAAAACATTTTATTTCGCATAGGCATACATAGTAAAATTTAGGGTCACGCTGTGTACCCCCTAAATGACCTATAATTATTTCCTGTGTTAGGGTACACTATTACCCTGTAATATAATACGTGGTCCAATTTAAAAATTATAGGTCAGTATTAAGCTCCGATACCGTGCCGTTAGTTAACATAGAAAAATGTCTTTCAATTTTTAAAGCATTTTAGAACGCTTATTTCCTCATTTTAAGCTTCTCAGAACACTTTATTTTGCATAGGCATACATAGTAAACTTTAGGGTCACGCTGTGTACCATCTAATTGACCTATAATTATTTCCTGTGGTAGGGTACACTATTACCCTGTAATATAATACCTGGTCCAATTTAAATATTATGGGGCAATATTAAGGTCAGATATCGCGCCTTGCGTTGATTAACCATTGAAAGATGTCTTTGAATTTTTAAAGCATTTTAGAACGCTTATTTCTTCATTTTAAGCTTCTCAAAACATTTTATTTTGCATAGGCATACATAGTAAACTTTAGGGTCACGCTGTGTACCCCCTCATTGACATATAATTATTTCCTGTGGTAGGGTACACTATAACCCTGTAATATAATACGTGGTCCAATTTAAAAATTATAGGTCAATATTAAGGTCCGATACCGTGCCGTTAGTTAACATAGAAAAGTTTCTTCGAATTTCCTTGTTTTAATGCACTATTTAAAATATACAAAGTGTACCCCCTAATTGACCTATAATTATTTCCTGTGGTAGGGTACACTATTACCCTGTAATATAATACCTGGTCCAATTTAAATATTATGGGTCAATATTAAGGTCTGATATTGCGCCTTGCGTTAGTTAACCATTGAAAGATGTCTTTGAATTTTTAAAGCATTTTAGAACGCCTATTTCTTCATTTTAAGCTTCTCAGAACACTTTATTTCGCATAGGCATACATAGTAAACTTTAGGGTCACTCTGTGTACCCCCTAATTGACCTATAATTATTTCCTGTGGTAGGGTACACTATAACCCTGTAATATAATACGTGGTCCAATTTAAAAATTATAGGTCAATATTAAGGTCCGATACCGTACCGTTAGTTAACATAGAAAAATGTCTTTGAATTTTTAAAGCATTTTAGAACGCTTATTTCCTCATTTTAAGCTTCTCAGAACACTTTATTTTGCATAGGAATACATAGTAAACTTTAGGGTCACGCTGTGTACCCCCTAATTGACCTATAATTATTTCCTGCTGTAGGGTCCACTATTACCCTGTAATATAACACCTGGTCCAATTTAAATATTATGGGTCAATATTAAGGTCTGATATCGCGCCTTGCGTTCATTAACCATTGAAAGATATCTTTGAATTTTTAAAGCATTTTAGAACGCTTATTTCTTCATTTTAAGCTTCTCAAAACATTTTATTTCGCATAGGCATACATAGTAAAATTTAGGGTCACGCTGTGTACCCATTAAATGACCTATAATTATTTCCTGTGGTAGGGTACACTATAACCCTGTAATATAATACGTGGTCCTATTTAAAAATTATACGTCAATATTAAGGTCCGATACCGTACCGTTAGTTAACATAGAAAAATGTCTTTGAATTTTTAAAGCATTTTAGAACGCTTATTTCCTCATTTTAAGCTTCTCAGAACACTTTATTTTGCATAGGAATACATAGTAAACTTTAGGGTCACGCTGTGTACCCCCTAATTGACCTATAATTATTTCCTGCTGTAGGGTACACTATTACCCTGTAATATAATATCTGGTCCAATTTAAATATTATGGGTCAATATTAAGGTCTGATATTGCGCCTTGCGTTAGTTAACCATTGAAAGATGTCTTTGATTTTTTAAAGCATTTTAGAACGCTTATTTCTTCATTTTAAGCTTCTCAGAACACTCTATTTCGCATAGGCATACATAGTAAACTTTAGGGTCACGCTGTGTACCCCCTAAATGACCTATAATTATTTCCTGTGGTAGGGTACACTATTACCCTGTAATATAATACGTGGTCCAATTTAAAAATTATAGGTCAATATTAAGGTCCGATACCGTGCCGTTAGTTAACATAGAAAAATGTCTTTGAATTTTTAAAGCATTTTAGAACGCTTATTTCCTCATTTTAAGCTTCTCGGAACACTTTATTTCGCATAGGCATACATAGTAAACTTTAGGGGCACGCTGTGTACCCCCTAATTGACCTATAATTATTTCCTGTGGTAGGGTACACTATTACCCTGTAATATAATACCTGGTCCAATTTAAATATTATGGGTCAATATTAAGGTCTGATATCGCGCCTTGCGTTGATTAACCATTGAAAGATGTCTTTGAATTTTTAAAGCATTTTAGAACGCTTATTTCTTCATTTTAAGCTTCTCAAAACATTTTATTTCGCATAGGCATACATAGTAAAATTTAGGGTTACGCTGTGTACCCCCTAAATGACCTATAATTATTTCCTGTGGTAGGGTACACTATTACCCTGTAATATAATACGTGGTTCAATTTAAAAATTATAGGTCAATATTAAGGTCCGATACCGTACCGTTAGTTAACATAGAAAAATGTCTTTGAATTTTTAAAGCATTTTAGAACGCTTATTTCCTCATTTTAAGCTTCTCAGAACACTTTATTTTGCATAGGAATACATAGTAAACTTTAGGGTCACGCTGTGTACCCCCTAATTGACCTATAATTATTTCCTGCTGTAGGGTCCACTATTACCCTGTAATATAACACCTGGTCCAATTTAAATATTATGGGTCAATATTAAGGTCTGATATCGCGCCTTGCGTTCATTAACCATTGAAAGATATCTTTGAATTTTTAAAGCATTTTAGAACGCTTATTTCTTCATTTTAAGCTTCTCAAAACATTTTATTTCGCATAGGCATACATAGTAAAATTTAGGGTCACGCTGTGTACCCATTAAATGACCTATAATTATTTCCTGTGGTAGGGTACACTATAACCCTGTAATATAATACGTGGTCCTATTTAAAAATTATACGTCAATATTAAGGTCCGATACCGTACCGTTAGTTAACATAGAAAAATGTCTTTGAATTTTTAAAGCATTTTAGAACGCTTATTTCCTCATTTTAAGCTTCTCAGAACACTTTATTTTGCATAGGAATACATAGTAAACTTTAGGGTCACGCTGTGTACCCCCTAATTGACCTATAATTATTTCCTGCTGTAGGGTACACTATTACCCTGTAATATAATATCTGGTCCAATTTAAATATTATGGGTCAATATTAAGGTCTGATATTGCGCCTTGCGTTAGTTAACCATTGAAAGATGTCTTTGATTTTTTAAAGCATTTTAGAACGCTTATTTCTTCATTTTAAGCTTCTCAGAACACTCTATTTCGCATAGGCATACATAGTAAACTTTAGGGTCACGCTGTGTACCCCCTAAATGACCTATAATTATTTCCTGTGGTAGGGTACACTATTACCCTGTAATATAATACGTGGTCCAATTTAAAAATTATAGGTCAATATTAAGGTCCGATACCGTGCCGTTAGTTAACATAGAAAAATGTCTTTGAATTTTTAAAGCATTTTAGAACGCTTATTTCCTCATTTTAAGCTTCTCGGAACACTTTATTTCGCATAGGCATACATAGTAAACTTTAGGGGCACGCTGTGTACCCCCTAATTGACCTATAATTATTTCCTGTGGTAGGGTACACTATTACCCTGTAATATAATACCTGGTCCAATTTAAATATTATGGGTCAATATTAAGGTCTGATATCGCGCCTTGCGTTGATTAACCATTGAAAGATGTCTTTGAATTTTTAAAGCATTTTAGAACGCTTATTTCTTCATTTTAAGCTTCTCAAAACATTTTATTTCGCATAGGCATACATAGTAAAATTTAGGGTTACGCTGTGTACCCCCTAAATGACCTATAATTATTTCCTGTGGTAGGGTACACTATTACCCTGTAATATAATACGTGGTTCAATTTAAAAATTATAGGTCAATATTAAGGTCCGATACCGTACCGTTAGTTAACATAGAAAAATGTCTTTGAATTTTTAAAGCATTTTAGAACGCTTATTTCCTCATTTTAAGCTTCTCAGAACACTTTATTTTGCATAGGAATACATAGTAAACTTTAGGGTCACGCTGTGTACCCCCTAATTGACCTATAATTATTTCCTGCTGTAGGGTCCACTATTACCCTGTAATATAACACCTGGTCCAATTTAAATATTATGGGTCAATATTAAGGTCTGATATCGCGCCTTGCGTTCATTAACCATTGAAAGATATCTTTGAATTTTTAAAGCATTTTAGAACGCTTATTTCTTCATTTTAAGCTTCTCAAAACATTTTATTTCGCATAGGCATACATAGTAAAATTTAGGGTCACGCTGTGTACCCATTAAATGACCTATAATTATTTCCTGTGGTAGGGTACACTATAACCCTGTAATATAATACGTGGTCCTATTTAAAAATTATACGTCAATATTAAGGTCCGATACCGTACCGTTAGTTAACATAGAAAAATGTCTTTGAATTTTTAAAGCATTTTAGAACGCTTATTTCCTCATTTTAAGCTTCTCAGAACACTTTATTTTGCATAGGAATACATAGTAAACTTTAGGGTCACGCTGTGTACCCCCTAATTGACCTATAATTATTTCCTGCTGTAGGGTACACTATTACCCTGTAATATAATATCTGGTCCTATTTAAATATTATGGGTCAATATTAAGGTCTGATATTGCGCCTTGCGTTAGTTAACCATTGAAAGATGTCTTTGATTTTTTAAAGCATTTTAGAACGCTTATTTCTTCATTTTAAGCTTCTCAGAACACTCTATTTCGCATAGGCATACATAGTAAACTTTAGGGTCACGCTGTGTACCCCCTAAATGACCTATAATTATTTCCTGTGGTAGGGTACACTATTACCCTGTAATATAATACGTGGTCCAATTTAAAAATTATAGGTCAATATTAAGGTCCGATACCGTGCCGTTAGTTAACATAGAAAAATGTCTTTGAATTTTTAAAGCATTTTAGAACGCTTATTTCCTCATTTTAAGCTTCTCGGAACACTTTATTTCGCATAGGCATACATAGTAAACTTTAGGGGCACGCTGTGTACCCCCTAATTGACCTATAATTATTTCCTGTGGTAGGGTACACTATTACCCTGTAATATAATACCTGGTCCAATTTAAATATTATGGGTCAATATTAAGGTCTGATATCGCGCCTTGCGTTGATTAACCATTGAAAGATGTCTTTGAATTTTTAAAGCATTTTAGAACGCTTATTTCTTCATTTTAAGCTTCTCAAAACATTTTATTTCGCATAGGCATACATAGTAAAATTTAGGGTCACGCTGTGTACCCCCTAAATGACCTATAATTATTTCCTGTGGTAGGGTACACTATTACCCTGTAATATAATACGTGGTTCAATTTAAAAATTATAGGTCAATATTAAGGTCCGATACCGTGCCGTTAGTTAACATAGAAAAATGTCTTTGAATTTTTAAAGCATTTTAGAACGCTTATTTCCTCATTTTAAGCTTCTCAGAACACTTTACTTCGCATAGGCATACATAGTAAACTTTAGGGGCATGCTGTGTACCCCCTAATTGACCTATAATTATTTCCTGTGGTAGGGTACACTATTACCCTGTAATATAATACCTGGTCCAATTTAAATATTATGGGTCAATATTAAGGTCTGATATCGCGCCTTGCGTTGATTAACCATTGAAAGATGTCTTTGAATTTTTAAAGCATTTTAGAACGCTTATTTCTTCATTTTAAGCTTCTCAAAACATTTTATTTTGCATAGGCATACATAGTAAAATTTAGGGTCACGCTGTGTTCCCCCTAAATGACCTATAATTATTTCCTGTGGTAGGGTACACTATTACCCTGTAATATAATACGTGGTCCAATTTAAAAATTATAGGTCAATATTAAGGTCCGATACCGTGCCGTTAGTTAACATAGAAAAATGTCTTTGAATTTTTAAAGCATTTTAGAACGCTTATTTCCTCATTTTAAGCTTCTCAGAACACTTTATTTTGCATAGGAATACATAGTAAACTTTAGGGTCACGCTGTGTACCCCCTAAATGACCTATAATTATTTCCTGTGGTAGGGTACACTATTACCCTGTAATATAATACGTGGTCCAATTTAAAAATTATAGGTCAATATTAAGGTCCGATACCGTGCCGTTAGTTAACATAGAAAAATGTCTTTGAATTCTTAAAGCATTTTAGAACGCTTATTTCCTCATTTTAAGCTTCTCAGAACACTTTATTTTGCATAGGCATACATAGTAAACTTTAGGGTCACGCTGTGTACCCCCTCATTGACATATAATTATTTCCTGTGGTAGGGTACACTATAACCCTGTAATATAATACGTGGTCCAATTTAAAAATTATAGGTCAATATTAAGGTCCGATACCGTGCCGTTAGTTAACATAGAAAAGTTTCTTCGAATTTCCTTGTTTTAATGCACTATTTAAAATATACATAGTGTACCCCCTAATTGACCTATAATTATTTCCTGCGGTAGGGTACACTATTACCCTGTAATATAATACCTGGTCCAATTTAAATATTATGGGTCAATATTAAGGTCTGATATTGCGCCTTGCGTTAGTTAACCATTGAAAGATGTCTTTGAATTTTTAAAGCATTTTAGAACGCTTATTTCTTCATTTTAAGCTTCTCAGAACACTTTATTTCGCATAGGCATACATAGTAAACTTTAGGGTCACTCTGTGTACCCCCTAATTGACCTATAATTATTTCCAGTGGTAGGGTACACTATAACCCTGTAATATAATACGTGGTCCAGTTTAAAAATTATAGGTCAATATTAAGGTCCGATACCGTACCGTTAGTTAACATAGAAAAATGTCTTTGAATTTTTAAAGCATTTTAGAACGCTTATTTCCTCATTTTAAGCTTCTCAGAACACTTTATTTTGCTTAGGAATACATAGTAAACTTTAGGGTCGCACTGTGTACCCCCTAATTGACCTATAATTATTTCCTGCTGTAGGGTACACTATTACCTTGTAATATAATACCTGGTCCAATTTAAATATTATGGGTCAATATTAAGGTCTGATATCGCACCTTCCGTTGATTAACCATTGAAAGATGTCTTTGAATTTTTAAAGCATTTTAGAACGCTTATTTCTTCATTTTAAGCTTCTCAAAACATTTTATTTCGCATAGGCATACATAGTAAAATTTAGGGTCACGCTGTGTACCCCCTAAATGACCTATAATTATTTCCTGTGTTAGGGTACACTATTACCCTGTAATATAATACGTGGTCCAATTTAAAAATTATAGGTCAGTATTAAGCTCCGATACCGTGCCGTTAGTTAACATAGAAAAATGTCTTTCAATTTTTAAAGCATTTTAGAACGCTTATTTCCTCATTTTAAGCTTCTCAGAACACTTTATTTTGCATAGGCATACATAGTAAACTTTAGGGTCACGCTGTGTACCATCTAATTGACCTATAATTATTTCCTGTGGTAGGGTACACTATTACCCTGTAATATAATACCTGGTCCAATTTAAATATTATGGGTCAATATTAAGGTCTGATATTGCGCCTTGCGTTAGTTAACCATTGAAAGATGTCTTTGAATTTTTAAAGCATTTTAGAACGCTCATTTCTTCATTTTAAGCTTCTCAGAACACTTTATTTCGCATAGGCATACATAGTAAACTTTAGGGTCACTCTGTGTACCCCCTAATTGACCTATAATTATTTCCTGTGGTAGGGTACACTATAACCCTGTAATATAATACGTGGTCCAATTTAAAAATTATAGGTCAATATTAAGGTCCGATACCGTACCGTTAGTTAACATAGAAAAATGTCTTTGAATTTTTAAAGCATTTTAGAACGCTTATTTCCTCATTTTAAGCTTCTCAGAACACTTTATTTTGCATAGGAATACATAGTAAACTTTAGGGTCACGCTGTGTACCCCCTAATTGACCTATAATTATTTCCTGCTGTAGGGTACACTATTACCCTGTAATATTATACCTGGTCCAATTTAAATATTATGGGTCAATATTAAGGTCTGATATCGCGCCTTGCGTTGATTAACCATTGAAAGATGTCTTTGAATTTTTAAAGCATTTTAGAACGCTTATTTCTTCATTTTAAGCTTCTCAAAACATTTTATTTCGCATAGGCATACATAGTAAAATTTAGGGTCACGCTGTGTACCCCCTAATTGACCTATAATTATTTCCTGTGGTAGGGTACACTATTACCCTGTAATATAATACCTGGTCCAATTTAAATATTATGGGTCAATATTAAGGTCTGATATCGCGCCTTGCGTTGATTAACCATTGAAAGATGTCTTTGAATTTTTAAAGCATTTTAGAACGCTTATTTCTTCATTTTAAGCTTCTCAAAACATTTTATTTTGCATAGGCATACATAGTAAAATTTAGGGTCACGCTGTGTTCCCCCTAAATGACCTATAATTATTTCCTGTGGTAGGGTACACTATTACCCTGTAATATAATACGTGGTCCAATTTAAAAATTATAGGTCAATATTAAGGTCCGATACCGTGCCGTTAGTTAACATAGAAAAATGTCTTTGAATTTTTAAAGCATTTTAGAACGCTTATTTCCTCATTTTAAGCTTCTCAGAACACTTTATTTTGCATAGGAATACATAGTAAACTTTAGGGTCACGCTGTGTACCCCCTAATTGACCTATAATTATTTCCTGCTGTAGGGTACACTATTACCCTGTAATATAATACCTGGTCCAATTTAAATATTATGGGTCAATATTAAGGTCTGATATCGCGCCTTGCGTTGATTAACCATTGAAAGATGTCTTTGAATTTTTAAAGCATTTTAGAACGCTTATTTCTTCATTTTAAGCTTCTCAAAACATTTTATTTCGCATAGGCATACATAGTAAAATTTAGGGTCACGCTGTGTACCCCCTAAATGACCTATAATTATTTCCTGTGGTAGGGTACACTATTACCCTGTAATATAATACGTGGTCCAATTTAAAAATTATAGGTCAATATTAAGGTCCGATACCGTGCCGTTAGTTAACATAGAAAAATGTCTTTGAATTCTTAAAGCATTTTAGAACGCTTATTTCCTCATTTTAAGCTTCTCAGAACACTTTATTTTGCATAGGCATACATAGTAAACTTTAGGGTCACGCTGTGTACCCCCTCATTGACATATAATTATTTCCTGTGGTAGGGTACACTATAACCCTGTAATATAATACGTGGTCCAATTTAAAAATTATAGGTCAATATTAAGGTCCGATACCGTGCCGTTAGTTAACATAGAAAAGTTTCTTCGAATTTCCTTGTTTTAATGCACTATTTAAAATATACATAGTGTACCCCCTAATTGACCTATAATTATTTCCTGTGGTAGGGTACACTATTACCCTGTAATATAATACCTGGTCCAATTTAAATATTATGGGTCAATATTAAGGTCTGATATTGCGCCTTGCGTTAGTTAACCATTGAAAGATGTCTTTGAATTTTTAAAGCATTTTAGAACGCTTATTTCTTCATTTTAAGCTTCTCAGAACACTTTATTTCGCATAGGCATACATAGTAAACTTTAGGGTCACTCTGTGTACCCCCTAATTGACCTATAATTATTTCCAGTGGTAGGGTACACTATAACCCTGTAATATAATACGTGGTCCAGTTTAAAAATTATAGGTCAATATTAAGGTCCGATACCGTACCGTTAGTTAACATAGAAAAATGTCTTTGAATTTTTAAAGCATTTTAGAACGCTTATTTCCTCATTTTAAGCTTCTCAGAACACTTTATTTTGCTTAGGAATACATAGTAAACTTTAGGGTCGCACTGTGTACCCCCTAATTGACCTATAATTATTTCCTGCTGTAGGGTACACTATTACCTTGTAATATAATACCTGGTCCAATTTAAATATTATGGGTCAATATTAAGGTCTGATATCGCACCTTCCGTTGATTAACCATTGAAAGATGTCTTTGAATTTTTAAAGCATTTTAGAACGCTTATTTCTTCATTTTAAGCTTCTCAAAACATTTTATTTCGCATAGGCATACATAGTAAAATTTAGGGTCACGCTGTGTACCCCCTAAATGACCTATAATTATTTCCTGTGTTAGGGTACACTATTTCCCTGTAATATAATACGTGGTCCAATTTAAAAATTATAGGTCAGTATTAAGCTCCGATACCGTGCCGTTAGTTAACATAGAAAAATGTCTTTCAATTTTTAAAGCATTTTAGAACGCTTATTTCCTCATTTTAAGCTTCTCAGAACACTTTATTTTGCATAGGCATACATAGTAAACTTTAGGGTCACGCTGTGTACCATCTAATTGACCTATAATTATTTCCTGTGGTAGGGTACACTATTACCCTGTAATATAATACCTGGTCCAATTTAAATATTATGGGTCAATATTAAGGTCTGATATTGCGCCTTGCGTTAGTTAACCATTGAAAGATGTCTTTGAATTTTTAAAGCATTTTAGAACGCTCATTTCTTCATTTTAAGCTTCTCAGAACACTTTATTTCGCATAGGCATACATAGTAAACTTTAGGGTCACTCTGTGTACCCCCTAATTGACCTATAATTATTTCCTGTGGTAGGGTACACTATAACCCTGTAATATAATACGTGGTCCAATTTAAAAATTATAGGTCAATATTAAGGTCCGATACCGTACCGTTAGTTAACATAGAAAAATGTCTTTGAATTTTTAAAGCATTTTAGAACGCTTATTTCCTCATTTTAAGCTTCTCAGAACACTTTATTTTGCATAGGAATACATAGTAAACTTTAGGGTCACGCTGTGTACCCCCTAATTGACCTATAATTATTTCCTGCTGTAGGGTACACTATTACCCTGTAATATTATACCTGGTCCAATTTAAATATTATGGGTCAATATTAAGGTCTGATATCGCGCCTTGCGTTGATTAACCATTGAAAGATGTCTTTGAATTTTTAAAGCATTTTAGAACGCTTATTTCTTCATTTTAAGCTTCTCAAAACATTTTATTTCGCATAGGCATACATAGTAAAATTTAGGGTCACGCTGTGTACCCCCTAAATGACCTATAATTATTTCCTGTGGTAGGGTACACTATTACCCTGTAATATAATACGTGGTCCAATTTAAAAATTATAGGTCAATATTAAGGTCCGATACCGTGCCGTTAGTTAACATAGAAAAATGTCTTTGAATTTTTAAAGCATTTTAGAACGCTTATTTCCTCATTTTAAGCTTCTCAGAACACTTTATTTTGCATAGGCATACATAGTAAACTTTAGGGTCACGCTGTGTACCATCTAATTGACCTATAATTATTTCCTGTGGTAAGGTACACTATTACCCTGTTATATAATACCTGGTCCAATTTAAATATTATGGGTCAATATTAAGGTCTGATATTGCGCCTTGCGTTAGTTAACCATTGAAAGATGTCTTTGAATTTTTAAAGCATTTTAGAACGCTTATTTCTTCATTTTAAGCTTCTCAGAACACTCTATTTCGCATAGGCATAAATAGTAAACTTTAGGGTCACGCTGTGTACCCCCTAATTAACCTATATTTATTTCCTGTTGTAGGGTACACTATTACCCTGTAATATAATACCTGGTCCAATTTAAATATTATGGTTCCATATTAAGGTCTGATATTGCGCCTTGCGTTAGTTAACCATTGAAAGATGTCTTTGAATTTTTAAAGCATTTTAGAACGCTTATTTCTTTATTTTAAGCTTCTCAGAACACTCTATTTCGCATAGGCATACATAGTAAACTTTAGGGTCACGCTGTGTACCCCCTCATTGACATATAATTATTTCCTGTGATAGGGTACACTATAACCCTGTAATATAATACGTGGTCCAATTTAAAAATTATAGGTCAATATTAAGGTCCGATACCGTACCGTTAGTTAACATAGAAAAATGTCTTTGAATTTTTAAAGCATTTTAGAACGCTTATTTCCTCATTTTAAGCTTCTCAGAACACTTTATTTTGCATAGGAATACATAGTAAACTTTAGGGTCACGCTGTGTACCCCCTAATTGACCTATAATTATTTCCTGCTGTAGGGTACACTATTACCCTGTAATATAATACCTGGTCCAATTTAAATATTATGGGGCAATATTAAGGTCTGATATCGCGCCTTGCGTTGATTAACCATTGAAAGATGTCTTTGAATTTTTAAAGCATTTTAGAACGCTTATTTCTTCATTTTAAGCTTCTCAAAACATTTTATTTCGCATAGGCATACATAGTAAAATTTAGGGTCACGCTGTGTACCCCCTAAATGACCTATAATTATTTCCTGTGGTAGGGTACACTATTACCCTGTAATATAATACGTGGTCCAATTTAAAAATTATAGGTCAATATTAAGGTCCGATACCGTGCCGTTAGTTAACATAGAAAAATGTCTTTGAATTCTTAAAGCATTTTAGAACGCTTATTTCCTCATTTTAAGCTTCTCAGAACACTTTATTTTGCATAGGCATACATAGTAAACTTTAGGGTCACGCTGTGTACCCCCTCATTGACATATAATTATTTCCTGTGGTAGGGTACACTATAACCTTGTAATATAATACGTGGTCCAATTTAAAAATTATAGGTCAATATTAAGGTCCGATACCGTGCCGTTAGTTAACATAGAAAAGTTTCTTCGAATTTCCTTGTTTTAATGCACTATTTAAAATATACATAGTGTACCCCCTAATTGACCTATAATTATTTCCTGTGGTAGGGTACACTATTACCCTGTAATATAATACCTGGTCCAATTTAAATATTATGGGTCAATATTAAGGTCTGATATTGCGCCTTGCGTTAGTTAACCATTGAAAGATGTCTTTGAATTTTTAAAGCATTTTAGAACGCCTATTTCTTCATTTTAAGCTTCTCAGAACACTTTATTTCTCATAGGCATACATAGTAAACTTTAGGGTCACTCTGTGTACCCCCTAATTGACCTATAATTATTTCCTGTGGTAGGGTACACTATAACCCTGTAATATAATACGTGGTCCAATTTAAAAATTATAGGTCAATATTAAGGTCCGATACCGTACCGTTAGTTAACATAGAAAAATGTCTTTGAATTTTTAAAGCATTTTAGAACGCTTATTTCCTCATTTTAAGCTTCTCAGAACACTTTATTTTGCATAGGAATACATAGTAAACTTTAGGGTCACGCTGTGTACCCCCTAATTGACCTATAATTATTTTCTGCTGTAGGGTCCACTATTACCCTGTAATATAACACCTGGTCCAATTTAAATATTATGGGTCAATATTAAGGTCTGATATCGCGCCTTGCGTTCATTAACCATTGAAAGATATCTTTGAATTTTTAAAGCATTTTAGAACACTTATTTCTTCATTTTAAGCTTCTCAAAACATTTTATTTCGCATAGGCATACATAGTAAAATTTAGGGTCACGCTGTGTACCCATTAAATGACCTATAATTATTTCCTGTGGTAGGGTACACTATAACCCTGTAATATAATACGTGGTCCTATTTAAAAATTATACGTCAATATTAAGGTCCGATACCGTACCGTTAGTTAACATAGAAAAATGTCTTTGAATTTTTAAAGCATTTTAGAACGCTTATTTCCTCATTTTAAGCTTCTCAGAACACTTTATTTTGCATAGGAATACATAGTAAACTTTAGGGTCACGCTGTGTACCCCCTAATTGACCTATAATTATTTCCTGCTGTAGGGTACACTATTACCCTGTAATATAATATCTGGTCCAATTTAAATATTATGGGTCAATATTAAGGTCTGATATTGCGCCTTGCGTTAGTTAACCATTGAAAGATGTCTTTGATTTTTTAAAGCATTTTAGAACGCTTATTTCTTCATTTTAAGCTTCTCAGAACACTCTATTTCGCATAGGCATACATAGTAAACTTTAGGGTCACGCTGTGTACCCCCTAAATGACCTATAATTATTTCCTGTGGTAGGGTACACTATTACCCTGTAATATAATACGTGGTCCAATTTAAAAATTATAGGTCAATATTAAGGTCCGATACCGTGCCGTTAGTTAACATAGAAAAATGTCTTTGAATTTTTAAAGCATTTTAGAACGCTTATTTCCTCATTTTAAGCTTCTCGGAACACTTTATTTCGCATAGGCATACATAGTAAACTTTAGGGGCACGCTGTGTACCCCCTAATTGACCTATAATTATTTCCTGTGGTAGGGTACACTATTACCCTGTAATATAATACCTGGTCCAATTTAAATATTATGGGTCAATATTAAGGTCTGATATCGCGCCTTGCGTTGATTAACCATTGAAAGATGTCTTTGAATTTTTAAAGCATTTTAGAACGCTTATTTCTTCATTTTATGCTTCTCAAAACATTTTATTTCGCATAGGCATACATAGTAAAATTTAGGGTCACGCTGTGTACCCCCTAAATGACCTATAATTATTTCCTGTGGTAGGGTACACTATTACCCTGTAATATAATACGTGGTTCAATTTAAAAATTATAGGTCAATATTAAGGTCCGATACCGTACCGTTAGTTAACATAGAAAAATGTCTTTGAATTTTTAAAGCATTTTAGAACGCTTATTTCCTCATTTTAAGCTTCTCAGAACACTTTATTTTGCATAGGAATACATAGTAAACTTTAGGGTCACGCTGTGTACCCCCTAATTGACCTATAATTATTTCCTGCTGTAGGGTCCACTATTACCCTGTAATATAACACCTGGTCCAATTTAAATATTATGGGTCAATATTAAGGTCTGATATCGCGCCTTGCGTTCATTAACCATTGAAAGATATCTTTGAATTTTTAAAGCATTTTAGAACGCTTATTTCTTCATTTTAAGCTTCTCAAAACATTTTATTTCGCATAGGCATACATAGTAAAATTTAGGGTCACGCTGTGTACCCATTAAATGACCTATAATATTTCCTGTGGTAGGGTACACTATAACCCTGTAATATAATACGTGGTCCTATTTAAAAATTATACGTCAATATTAAGGTCCGATACCGTACCGTTAGTTAACATAGAAAAATGTCTTTGAATTTTTAAAGCATTTTAGAACGCTTATTTCCTCATTTTAAGCTTCTCAGAACACTTTATTTTGCATAGGAATACATAGTAAACTTTAGGGTCACGCTGTGTACCCCCTAATTGACCTATAATTATTTCCTGCTGTAGGGTACACTATTACCCTGTAATATAATATCTGGTCCAATTTAAATATTATGGGTCAATATTAAGGTCTGATATTGCGCCTTGCGTTAGTTAACCATTGAAAGATGTCTTTGATTTTTTAAAGCATTTTAGAACGCTTATTTCTTCATTTTAAGCTTCTCAGAACACTCTATTTCGCATAGGCATACATAGTAAACTTTAGGGTCACGCTGTGTACCCCCTAAATGACCTATAATTATTTCCTGTGGTAGGGTACACTATTACCCTGTAATATAATACGTGGTCCAATTTAAAAATTATAGGTCAATATTAAGGTCCGATACCGTGCCGTTAGTTAACATAGAAAAATGTCTTTGAATTTTTAAAGCATTTTAGAACGCTTATTTCCTCATTTTAAGCTTCTCGGAACACTTTATTTCGCATAGGCATACATAGTAAACTTTAGGGGCACGCTGTGTACCCCCTAATTGACCTATAATTATTTCCTGTGGTAGGGTACACTATTACCCTGTAATATAATACCTGGTCCAATTTAAATATTATGGGTCAATATTAAGGTCTGATATCGCGCCTTGCGTTGATTAACCATTGAAAGATGTCTTTGAATTTTTAAAGCATTTTAGAACGCTTATTTCTTCATTTTAAGCTTCTCAAAACATTTTATTTCGCATAGGCATACATAGTAAAATTTAGGGTCACGCTGTGTACCCCCTAAATGACCTATAATTATTTCCTGTGGTAGGGTACACTATTACCCTGTAATATAATACGTGGTTCAATTTAAAAATTATAGGTCAATATTAAGGTCCGATACCGTGCCGTTAGTTAACATAGAAAAATGTCTTTGAATTTTTAAAGCATTTTAGAACGCTTATTTCCTCATTTTAAGCTTCTCAGAACACTTTACTTCGCATAGGCATACATAGTAAACTTTAGGAGCATGCTGTGTACCCCCTAATTGACCTATAATTATTTCCTGTGGTAGGGTACACTATTACCCTGTAATATAATACCTGGTCCAATTTAAATATTATGGGTCAATATTAAGGTCTGATATCGCGCCTTGCGTTGATTAACCATTGAAAGATGTCTTTGAATTTTTAAAGCATTTTAGAACGCTTATTTCTTCATTTTAAGCTTCTCAAAACATTTTATTTTGCATAGGCATACATAGTAAAATTTAGGGTCACGCTGTGTTCCCCCTAAATGACCTATAATTATTTCCTGTGGTAGGGTACACTATTACCCTGTAATATAATACGTGGTCCAATTTAAAAATTATAGGTCAATATTAAGGTCCGATACCGTGCCGTTAGATAACATAGAAAAATGTCTTTGAATTTTTAAAGCATTTTAGAACGCTTATTTCCTCATTTTAAGCTTCTCAGAACACTTTATTTTGCATAGGAATACATAAAACTTTAGGGTCACGCTGTGTACCCCCTAATTGACCTATAATTATTTCTTGCTGTAGGGTACACTATTACCCTGTAATATAATACGTGGTCCAATTTAAAAATTATAGGTCAATATTAAGGTCCGATACCGAGCCGTTAGTTAACATAGAAAAGTGTCTTCGAATTTCCTTGTTTTAATGCACTATTTAAAATATACATAGTGTACCCCCTAATTGACCTATAATTATTTCCTGTTTTAGGGTACACTATTACCCTGTAATATAACACCTGGGCCAATTTAAATATTTAGGGTCAATATTAAGGTATGATATTGCGCCTTGCGTTAGTTAACCATTGAAAGATGTCTTTGAATTTTTAAAGCATTTTAGAACGCTTATTTCTTCATTTTAAGCTTCTCAAAACATTTTATTTCGCATAGGCATACATAGTAAAATTTAGGGTCACGCTGTGTACCCCCTAAATGACCTATAATTATTTCCTGTGGTAGGGTACACTATTACCCTGTAATATAATACGTGGTCCAATTTAAAAATTATAGGTCAATATTAAGGTCCGATACCGTGCCGTTAGTTAACATAGAAAAATGTCTTTGAATTTTTAAAGCATTTTAGAACGCTTATTTCCTCATTTTAAGCTTCTCAGAACACTTTATTTCGCATAGGCATACATAGTAAGTTCTTTAGGGTCACGCTGTGTACCCCCTAATTGACCTATAATTATTTCCTGTTTTAGGGTACACTATTACCCTGTAATATAATACCTGGTCCAATTTAAATATTATGGGTCAATATTAAGGTCTGATATTGCGCCTTGCGTTAGTTAACCATTGAAAGATGTCTTTGAATTTTTAAAGCATTTTAGAACGCTTATTTCTTCATTTTAAGCTTCTCAGAACACTTTATTTCGCATAGGCATACATAGTAAACTTTAGGGTCACTCTGTGTACCCCCTAATTGACCGATAATTATTTCCTGTGGTAGGGTACACTATAACCCTGTAATATAATACGTGGTCCAATTTAAAAATTATAGGTCAATATTAAGGTCCGATACCGTACAGTTAGTTAACATAGAAAAATGTCTTTGAATTTTTAAAGCATTTTAGAACGCTTATTTCCTCATTTTAAGCTTCTCAGAACACTTTATTTTGCATAGGAATACATAGTAAACTTTAGGGTCACGCTGTGTACCCCCTAATTGACCTATAATTATTTCCTGCTGTAGGGTACACTATTACCCTGTAATATAATACCTGGTCCAATTTAAATATTATGGGTCAATATTAAGGTCTGATATCGCGCGTTGCGTTCATTAACCATTGAAAGATATCTTTGAATTTTTAAAGCATTTTAGAACGCTTATTTCTTCCTTTTAAGCTTCTCAAAACATTTTATTTCGCATAGGCATACATAGTAAAATTTAGGGTCACGCTGTGTACCCCCTAAATGACCTATAATTATTTCCTGTGGTAGGGTACACTATTACCGTGTAATATAATACGGGGTCCAATTTAAAATTTATAAGTCAATATTAAGGTCCGATACCGTGCCGTTAGTTAACATAGAAAAATGTCTTTGAATTTTTAAAGCATTTTAGAACGCTTATTTCCTCATTTTAAGCTTCTCAGAACACTTTATTTCGCATAGGCATACATAGTAAACTTTAGGGTCACGCTGTGTACCCCCTAATTGACCTATAATTATTTCCTGTGGTAGGGTACACTATTACCCTGTAATATAATAGCTGGTCCAATTTAAATATTATGGGTGAATATTAAGGTCTGATATTGCGCCTTGCGTTAGTTAACCATTGAAAGATGTCTTTGATTTTTTAAAGCATATTAGAACGCTTATTTCTTCATTTTAAGCTTCTCAGAACACTCTATTTCGCATAGGCATACATAGTAAACTTTAGGGTCACGCTGTGTACGCCCTAATTGAAATATAATTATTTCCTGTTGTAGGGTACACTATTACCCTGTAATATAATACCTGGTCCAATTTAAATATTATGGTTCCATATTAAGGTCTGATATCGCGCCTTGCGTGAGTTAACCATTGAAAGATGTCTTTGAATTTTTAAAGCATTTTAGAACGCTTATTTCTTCATTTTAAGCTTCTCAGAACACTCTATTTCGCATAGGCATACATAGTAAACTTTAGGGTCACGCTGTGTACCCCCTAAATGACCTATAATTATTTCCTGTGGTAGGGTACACTATTACCCTGTAATATAATACGTGGTCCAATTTAAAAATTATAGGTCAATATTAAGGTCCGATACCGTGCCGTTAGTTAACATAGAAAAATGTCTTTGAATTTTTAAAGCATTTTAGAACGCTTATTTCCTCATTTTAAGCTTCTCGGAACACTTTATTTCGCATAGGCATACATAGTAAACTTTAGGGGCACGCTGTGTACCCCCTAATTGACCTATAATTATTTCCTGTGGTAGGGTACACTATTACCCTGTAATATAATACCTGGTCCAATTTAAATATTATGGGTCAATATTAAGGTCTGATATCGCGCCTTGCGTTGATTAACCATTGAAAGATGTCTTTGAATTTTTAAAGCATTTTAGAACGCTTATTTCTTCATTTTAAGCTTCTCAAAACATTTTATTTCGCATAGGCATACATAGTAAAATTTAGGGTCACGCTGTGTACCCCCTAAATGACCTATAATTATTTCCTGTGGTAGGGTACACTATTACCCTGTAATATAATACGTGGTTCAATTTAAAAATTATAGGTCAATATTAAGGTCCGATACCGTGCCGTTAGTTAACATAGAAAAATGTCTTTGAATTTTTAAAGCATTTTAGAACGCTTATTTCCTCATTTTAAGCTTCTCAGAACACTTTACTTCGCATAGGCATACATAGTAAACTTTAGGGGCATGCTGTGTACCCCCTAATTGACCTATAATTATTTCCTGTGGTAGGGTACACTATTACCCTGTAATATAATACCTGGTCCAATTTAAATATTATGGGTCAATATTAAGGTCTGATATCGCGCCTTGCGTTGATTAACCATTGAAAGATGTCTTTGAATTTTTAAAGCATTTTAGAACGCTTATTTCTTCATTTTAAGCTTCTCAAAACATTTTATTTTGCATAGGCATACATAGTAAAATTTAGGGTCACGCTGTGTTCCCCCTAAATGACCTATAATTATTTCCTGTGGTAGGGTACACTATTACCCTGTAATATAATACGTGGTCCAATTTAAAAATTATAGGTCAATATTAAGGTCCGATACCGTGCCGTTAGTTAACATAGAAAAATGTCTTTGAATTTTTAAAGCATTTTAGAACGCTTATTTCCTCATTTTAAGCTTCTCAGAACACTTTATTTTGCATAGGAATACATAGTAAACTTTAGGGTCACGCTGTGTACCCCCTAATTGACCTATAATTATTTCTTGCTGTAGGGTACACTATTACCCTGTAATATAATACGTGGTCCAATTTAAAAATTATAGGTCAATATTAAGGTCCGATACCGAGCCGTTAGTTAACATAGAAAAGTGTCTTCGAATTTCCTTGTTTTAATGCACTATTTAAAATATACATAGTGTACCCCCTAATTGACCTATAATTATTTCCTGTTTTAGGGTACACTATTACCCTGTAATATAACACCTGGGCCAATTTAAATATTTAGGGTCAATATTAAGGTATGATATTGCGCCTTGCGTTAGTTAACCATTGAAAGATGTCTTTGAATTTTTAAAGCATTTTAGAACGCTTATTTCTTCATTTTAAGCTTCTCAAAACATTTTATTTCGCATAGGCATACATAGTAAAATTTAGGGTCACGCTGTGTACCCCCTAAATGACCTATAATTATTTCCTGTGGTAGGGTACACTATTACCCTGTAATATAATACGTGGTCCAATTTAAAAATTATAGGTCAATATTAAGGTCCGATACCGTGCCGTTAGTTAACATAGAAAAATGTCTTTGAATTTTTAAAGCATTTTAGAACGCTTATTTCCTCATTTTAAGCTTCTCAGAACACTTTATTTCGCATAGGCATACATAGTAAGTTCTTTAGGGTCACGCTGTGTACCCCCTAATTGACCTATAATTATTTCCTGTTTTAGGGTACACTATTACCCTGTAATATAATACCTGGTCCAATTTAAATATTATGGGTCAATATTAAGGTCTGATATTGCGCCTTGCGTTAGTTAACCATTGAAAGATGTCTTTGAATTTTTAAAGCATTTTAGAACGCTTATTTCTTCATTTTAAGCTTCTCAGAACACTTTATTTCGCATAGGCATACATAGTAAACTTTAGGGTCACTCTGTGTACCCCCTAATTGACCGATAATTATTTCCTGTGGTAGGGTACACTATAACCCTGTAATATAATACGTGGTCCAATTTAAAAATTATAGGTCAATATTAAGGTCCGATACCGTACAGTTAGTTAACATAGAAAAATGTCTTTGAATTTTTAAAGCATTTTAGAACGCTTATTTCCTCATTTTAAGCTTCTCAGAACACTTTATTTTGCATACGAATACATAGTAAACTTTAGGGTCACGCTGTGTACCCCCTAATTGACCTATAATTATTTCCTGCTGTAGGGTACACTATTACCCTGTAATATAATACCTGGTCCAATTTAAATATTATGGGTCAATATTAAGGTCTGATATCGCGCGTTGCGTTCATTAACCATTGAAAGATATCTTTGAATTTTTAAAGCATTTTAGAACGCTTATTTCTTCCTTTTAAGCTTCTCAAAACATTTTATTTCGCATAGGCATACATAGTAAAATTTAGGGTCACGCTGTGTACCCCCTAAATGACCTATAATTATTTCCTGTGGTAGGGTACACTATTACCGTGTAATATAATACGGGGTCCAATTTAAAATTTATAAGTCAATATTAAGGTCCGATACCGTGCCGTTAGTTAACATAGAAAAATGTCTTTGAATTTTTAAAGCATTTTAGAACGCTTATTTCCTCATTTTAAGCTTCTCAGAACACTTTATTTCGCATAGGCATACATAGTAAACTTTAGGGTCACGCTGTGTACCCCCTAATTGACCTATAATTATTTCCTGTGGTAGGGTACACTATTACCCTGTAATATAATAGCTGGTCCAATTTAAATATTATGGGTGAATATTAAGGTCTGATATTGCGCCTTGCGTTAGTTAACCATTGAAAGATGTCTTTGATTTTTTAAAGCATATTAGAACGCTTATTTCTTCATTTTAAGCTTCTCAGAACACTCTATTTCGCATAGGCATACATAGTAAACTTTAGGGTCACGCTGTGTACGCCCTAATTGAAATATAATTATTTCCTGTTGTAGGGTACACTATTACCCTGTAATATAATACCTGGTCCAATTTAAATATTATGGTTCCATATTAAGGTCTGATATCGCGCCTTGCGTGAGTTAACCATTGAAAGATGTCTTTGAATTTTTAAAGCATTTTAGAACGCTTATTTCTTCATTTTAAGCTTCTCAAAACATTTTATTTCGCATAGGCATACATAGTAAAATTTAGGGTCACGCTGTGTACCCCCTAAATGACCTATACTTATATCCTGTGGTAGGGTACACTATTACCCTGTAATATAATACGTGGTCCAATTTAAAATTTATAGGTCAATATTAAGGTCCGATACCGTGCCGTTAGTTAACATAGAAAAATGTCTTTGAATTTTTAAAGCATTTTAGAACGCTTATTTCCTCATTTTAAGCTTCTCAGAACACTTTATTTCGCATAGGCATACATAGTAAACTTTAGGGTCACGCTGTGTACCCCCTAATTGACCTATAATTATTTCCTGTGGTAGGGTACACTATTACCCTGTAATATAATACCTGGTCCAATTTAAATATTATGGGTGAATATTAAGGTCTGATATTGCGCCTTGCGTTAGTTAACCATTGAAAGATGTCTTTGATTTTTTAAAGCATTTTAGAACGCTTATTTCCTCATTTTAAGCTTCTCGGAACACTTTATTTCGCATAGGCATACATATTAATTTTTAGGGGCACGCTGTGTACCTTCTAATTGACCTATAATTATTTCCTGTGGTAGGGTACACTATTACCCTGTAATATAATACCTGGTCCAATTTAAATATTATGGGTCAATATTAAGGTCTGATATCGCGCCTTGCGTTGATTAACCATTGAAAGATGTCTTTGAATTTTTAAAGCATTTTAGAACGCTTATTTCTTCATTTTAAGCTTCTCAAAACATTTTATTTTGCATAGGCATACATAGTAAAATTTAGGGTCACGCTGTGTACCCCCTAAATGACCTATAATTATTTCCTGTGGTAGGGTACACTATTACCCTGTAATATAATACGTGGTCCAATTTAAAAATTATAGGTCAATATTAAGGTCCGATACCGTGCCGTTAGTTAACATAGAAAAATGTCTTTGAATTTTTAAAGCATTTTAGAACGCTTATTTCCTCATTTTAAGCTTCTCAAAACACTTTATTTTGCATAGGAATACATAGTAAACTTTAGGGTCACGCTGTGTACCCCCTAATTGACCTATAATTATTTCTTGCTGTAGGGTACACTATTACCCTGTAATATAATACGTGGTCCAATTTAAAAATTATAGGTCAATATTAAGGTCCGATACCGAGCCGTTAGTTAACGTAGAAAAGTGTCTTCGAATTTCCTTGTTTTAATGCACTATTTAAAATATACATAGTGTACCCCCTAATTGACCTATAATTATTTCCTGTGGTAGGGTACACTATTACCCTGTAATATAATAACATATTCCTATGCATTATATTACAGTTAACCATTGAAAGATGTCTTTGAATTTTTAAAGCATTTTAGAACGCTTATTTCTTCATTTTAAGCTTCTCAGAACACTTTATTTCGCATAGGCATACATAGTAAACTTTAGGGTCACTCTGTGTACCCCCTAATTGACCTATAATTATTTCCTGTGGTAGGGTACACTATAACCCTGTAATATAATACGTGGTCCAATTTAAAAATTATAGGTCAATATTAAGGTCCGATACCGTACCGTTAGTTAACATAGAAAAATGTCTTTGAATTTTTAAAGCATTTTAGAACGCTTATTTCCTCATTTTAAGCTTCTCAGAACACTTTATTTTGCATAGGAATACATAGTAAACTTTAGGGTCACGCTGTGTACCCCCTAATTGACCTATAATTATTTCCTGCTGTAGGGTACACTATTACCCTGTAATATTATACCTGGTCCAATTTAAATATTATGGGTCAATATTAAGGTCTGATATCGCGCCTTGCGTTGATTAACCATTGAAAGATGTCTTTGAATTTTTAAAGCATTTTAGAACGCTTATTTCTTCATTTTAAGCTTCTCAAAACATTTTATTTCGCATAGGCATACATAGTAAAATTTAGGGTCACGCTGTGTACCCCCTAAATGACCTATAATTATTTCCTGTGGTAGGGTACACTATTACCCTGTAATATAATACGTGGTCCAATTTAAAAATTATAGGTCAATATTAAGGTCCGATACCGTGCCGTTAGTTAACATAGAAAAATGTCTTTGAATTTTTAAAGCATTTTAGAACGCTTATTTCCTCATTTTAAGCTTCTCAGAACACTTTATTTTGCATAGGCATACATAATAAACTTTAGGGTCACGCTGTGTACCATCTAATTGACCTATAATTATTTCCTGTGGTAGGGTACACTATTACCCTGTAATATAATACCTGGTCCAATTTAAATATTATGGGTCAATATTAAGGTCTGATATTGCGCCTTGCGTTAGTTAACCATTGAAAGATGTCTTTGAATTTTTAAAGCATTTTAGAACGCTTATTTCTTCATTTTAAGCTTCTCAGAACACTCTATTTCGCATAGGCATAAATAGTAAACTTTAGGGTCACGCTGTGTACCCCCTAATTGACCTATATTTATTTCCTGTTGTAGGGTACACTATTACCCTGTAATATAATACCTGGTCCAATTTAAATATTATGGTTCCATATTAAGGTCTGATATCGCGCCTTGCGTTAGTTAACCATTGAAAGATGTCTTTGAATTTTTAAAGCATTTTAGAACGCCTATTTCTTTATTTTAAGCTTCTCAGAACACTCTATTTCGCATAGGCATACATAGTAAACTTTAGGATCACGCTGTGTACCCCCTCATTGACATATAATTATTTCCTGTGGTAGGGTACACTATAACCCTGTAATATAATACGTGGTCCAATTTAAAAATTATAGGTCAATATTAAGGTCCGATACCGTGCCGTTAGTTAACATAGAAAAATGTCTTTGAATTTTTAAAGCATTTTAGAACGCTTATTTCCTCATTTTAAGCTTCTCAGAACACTTTATTTCGCATAGGCATACATAGTAAGTTCTTTAGGGTCACGCTGTGTACCCCCTAATTGACCTATAATTATTTCCTGTTTTAGGGTACACTATTACCCTGTAATATAATACCTGGTCCAATTTAAATATTATGGGTCAATATTAAGGTCTGATATTGCGCCTTGCGTTAGTTAACCATTGAAAAATGTCTTTGAATTTTTAAAGCATTTTAGAACGCTTATTTCTTCATTTTAAGCTTCTCAGAACACTTTATTTCGCATAGGCATACATAGTAAACTTTAGGGTCACTCTGTGTACCCCCTAATTGACCGATAATTATTTCCTGTGGTAGGGTACACTATAACCCTGTAATATAATACGTGGTCCAATTTAAAAATTATAGGTCAATATTAAGGTCCGATACCGTACAGTTAGTTAACATAGAAAAATGTCTTTGAATTTTTAAAGCATTTTAGAACGCTTATTTCCTCATTTTAAGCTTCTCAGAACACTTTATTTTGCATACGAATACATAGTAAACTTTAGGGTCACGCTGTGTACCCCCTAATTGACCTATAATTATTTCCTGCTGTAGGGTACACTATTACCCTGTAATATAATACCTGGTCCAATTTAAATATTATGGGTCAATATTAAGGTCTGATATCGCGCGTTGCGTTCATTAACCATTGAAAGATATCTTTGAATTTTTAAAGCATTTTAGAACGCTTATTTCTTCCTTTTAAGCTTCTCAAAACATTTTATTTCGCATAGGCATACATAGTAAAATTTAGGGTCACGCTGTGTACCCCCTAAATGACCTATAATTATTTCCTGTGGTAGGGTACACTATTACCGTGTAATATAATACGGGGTCCAATTTAAAATTTATAAGTCAATATTAAGGTCCGATACCGTGCCGTTAGTTAACATAGAAAAATGTCTTTGAATTTTTAAAGCATTTTAGAACGCTTATTTCCTCATTTTAAGCTTCTCAGAACACTTTATTTCGCATAGGCATACATAGTAAACTTTAGGGTCACGCTGTGTACCCCCTAATTGACCTATAATTATTTCCTGTGGTAGGGTACACTATTACCCTGTAATATAATAGCTGGTCCAATTTAAATATTATGGGTGAATATTAAGGTCTGATATTGCGCCTTGCGTTAGTTAACCATTGAAAGATGTCTTTGATTTTTTAAAGCATATTAGAACGCTTATTTCTTCATTTTAAGCTTCTCAGAACACTCTATTTCGCATAGGCATACATAGTAAACTTTAGGGTCACGCTGTGTACGCCCTAATTGAAATATAATTATTTCCTGTTGTAGGGTACACTATTACCCTGTAATATAATACCTGGTCCAATTTAAATATTATGGTTCCATATTAAGGTCTGATATCGCGCCTTGCGTGAGTTAACCATTGAAAGATGTCTTTGAATTTTTAAAGCATTTTAGAACGCTTATTTCTTCATTTTAAGCTTCTCAAAACATTTTATTTCGCATAGGCATACATAGTAAAATTTAGGGTCACGCTGTGTACCCCCTAAATGACCTATACTTATTTCCTGTGGTAGGGTACACTATTACCCTGTAATATAATACGTGGTCCAATTTAAAATTTATAGGTCAATATTAAGGTCCGATACCGTGCCGTTAGTTAACATAGAAAAATGTCTTTGAATTTTTAAAGCATTTTAGAACGCTTATTTCCTCATTTTAAGCTTCTCAGAACACTTTATTTCGCATAGGCATACATAGTAAACTTTAGGGTCACGCTGTGTACCCCCTAATTGACCTATAATTATTTCCTGTGGTAGGGTACACTATTACCCTGTAATATAATACCTGGTCCAATTTAAATATTATGGGTGAATATTAAGGTCTGATATTGCGCCTTGCGTTAGTTAACCATTGAAAGATGTCTTTGATTTTTTAAAGCATTTTAGAACGCTTATTTCCTCATTTTAAGCTTCTCGGAACACTTTATTTCGCATAGGCATACATATTAATTTTTAGGGGCACGCTGTGTACCTTCTAATTGACCTATAATTATTTCCTGTGGTAGGGTACACTATTACCCTGTAATATAATACCTGGTCCAATTTAAATATTATGGGTCAATATTAAGGTCTGATATCGCGCCTTGCGTTGATTAACCATTGAAAGATGTCTTTGAATTTTTAAAGCATTTTAGAACGCTTATTTCTTCATTTTAAGCTTCTCAAAACATTTTATTTTGCATAGGCATACATAGTAAAATTTAGGGTCACGCTGTGTACCCCCTAAATGACCTATAATTATTTCCTGTGGTAGGGTACACTATTACCCTGTAATATAATACGTGGTCCAATTTAAAAATTATAGGTCAATATTAAGGTCCGATACCGTGCCGTTAGTTAACATAGAAAAATGTCTTTGAATTTTTAAAGCATTTTAGAACGCTTATTTCCTCATTTTAAGCTTCTCAAAACACTTTATTTTGCATAGGAATACATAGTAAACTTTAGGGTCACGCTGTGTACCCCCTAATTGACCTATAATTATTTCTTGCTGTAGGGTACACTATTACCCTGTAATATAATACGTGGTCCAATTTAAAAATTATAGGTCAATATTAAGGTCCGATACCGAGCCGTTAGTTAACGTAGAAAAGTGTCTTCGAATTTCCTTGTTTTAATGCACTATTTAAAATATACATAGTGTACCCCCTAATTGACCTATAATTATTTCCTGTGGTAGGGTACACTATTACCCTGTAATATAATAACATATTCCTATGCATTATATTACAGTTAACCATTGAAAGATGTCTTTGAATTTTTAAAGCATTTTAGAACGCTTATTTCTTCATTTTAAGCTTCTCAGAACACTTTATTTCGCATAGGCATACATAGTAAACTTTAGGGTCACTCTGTGTACCCCCTAATTGACCTATAATTATTTCCTGTGGTAGGGTACACTATAACCCTGTAATATAATACGTGGTCCAATTTAAAAATTATAGGTCAATATTAAGGTCCGATACCGTACCGTTAGTTAACATAGAAAAATGTCTTTGAATTTTTAAAGCATTTTAGAACGCTTATTTCCTCATTTTAAGCTTCTCAGAACACTTTATTTTGCATAGGAATACATAGTAAACTTTAGGGTCACGCTGTGTACCCCCTAATTGACCTATAATTATTTCCTGCTGTAGGGTACACTATTACCCTGTAATATTATACCTGGTCCAATTTAAATATTATGGGTCAATATTAAGGTCTGATATCGCGCCTTGCGTTGATTAACCATTGAAAGATGTCTTTGAATTTTTAAAGCATTTTAGAACGCTTATTTCTTCATTTTAAGCTTCTCAAAACATTTTATTTCGCATAGGCATACATAGTAAAATTTAGGGTCACGCTGTGTACCCCCTAAATGACCTATAATTATTTCCTGTGGTAGGGTACACTATTACCCTGTAATATAATACGTGGTCCAATTTAAAAATTATAGGTCAATATTAAGGTCCGATACCGTGCCGTTAGTTAACATAGAAAAATGTCTTTGAATTTTTAAAGCATTTTAGAACGCTTATTTCCTCATTTTAAGCTTCTCAGAACACTTTATTTTGCATAGGCATACATAGTAAACTTTAGGGTCACGCTGTGTACCATCTAATTGACCTATAATTATTTCCTGTGGTAGGGTACACTATTACCCTGTAATATAATACCTGGTCCAATTTAAATATTATGGGTCAATATTAAGGTCTGATATTGCGCCTTGCGTTAGTTAACCATTGAAAGATGTCTTTGAATTTTTAAAGCATTTTAGAACGCTTATTTCTTCATTTTAAGCTTCTCAGAACACTCTATTTCGCATAGGCATAAATAGTAAACTTTAGGGTCACGCTGTGTACCCCCTAATTGACCTATATTTATTTCCTGTTGTAGGGTACACTATTACCCTGTAATATAATACCTGGTCCAATTTAAATATTATGGTTCCATATTAAGGTCTGATATCGCGCCTTGCGTTAGTTAACCATTGAAAGATGTCTTTGAATTTTTAAAGCATTTTAGAACGCCTATTTCTTTATTTTAAGCTTCTCAGAACACTCTATTTCGCATAGGCATACATAGTAAACTTTAGGGTCACGCTGTGTACCCCCTCATTGACATATAATTATTTCCTGTGGTAGGGTACACTATAACCCTGTAATATAATACGTGGTCCAATTTAAAAATTATAGGTCAATATTAAGGTCCGATACCGTGCCGTTAGTTAACATAGAAAAGTGTCTTCGAATTTCCTTGTTTTAATGCACTATTAAAAAAATACATAGTGTACCCCCTAATTGACCTATAATTATTTCCTGTATTAGGGTACACTATTACCCTGTAATATAATACCTGGTCCAATTTAAATATTATGGGTCAATATTAAGGTCTGATATTGCGCCTTGCGTTAGTTAACCATTGAAAGATATCTTTGAATTTTTGAAGCATTTTAGAACGCTTATTTCTTCATTTTAAGCTTCTCAGAACACTTTATTTCGCATAGGCATACATAGTAAACTTTAGGGTCACTCTGTGTACCCCCTAATTGACCTATAATTATTTCCTGTGGTAGGGTACACTATAACCCTGTAATATAATACGTGGTCCAATTTAAAAATTATAGGTCAATATTAAGGTCCGATACCGTACCGTTAGTTAACATAGAAAAATGTCTTTGAATTTTTAAAGCATTTTAGAACGCTTATTTCCTCATTTTAAGCTTCTCAGAACACTTTATTTTGCATAGGCATACATAGTAAACTTTAGGGTCACGCTGTGTACCCCCTCATTGACATATAATTATTTCCTGTGGTAGGGTACACTATAACCCTGTAATATAATACGTGATCCAATTTAAAAATTATAGGTCAATATTAAGGTCCGATACCGTGCCGTTAGTTAACTTAGAAAAGTTTCTTCGAATTTCCTTGTTTTAATGCACTATTTAAAATATACATAGTGTACCCCCTAATTGACCTATAATTATTTCCTGTGGTAGGGTACACTATTACCCTGTAATATAATACCTGGTCCAATTTAAATATTATGGGTCAATATTAAGGTCTGATATTGCGCCTTGCGTTAGTTAACCATTGAAAGATGTCTTTGAATTTTTAAAGCATTTTAGAACGCTTATTTCTTCATTTTAAGCTTCTCAGAACACTTTATTTCGCATAGGCATACATAGTAAACTTTAGGGTCACTCTGTGTACCCCCTAATTGACCTATAATTATTTCCAGTGGTAGGGTACACTATAACCCTGTAATATAATACGTGGTCCAGTTTAAAAATTATAGGTCAATATTAAGGTCCGATACCGTACCGTTAGTTAACATAGAAAAATGTCTTTGAATTTTTAAAGCATTTTAGAACGCTTATTTCCTCATTTTAAGCTTCTCAGAACACTTTATTTTGCTTAGGAATACATAGTAAACTTTAGGGTCGCACTGTGTACCCCCTAATTGACCTATAATTATTTCCTGCTGTAGGGTACACTATTACCTTGTAATATAATACCTGGTCCAATTTAAATATTATGGGTCAATATTAAGGTCTGATATCGCACCTTCCGTTGATTAACCATTGAAAGATGTCTTTGAATTTTTAAAGCATTTTAGAACGCTTATTTCTTCATTTTAAGCTTCTCAAAACATTTTATTTCGCATAGGCATACATAGTAAAATTTAGGGTCACGCTGTGTACCCCCTAAATGACCTATAATTATTTCCTGTGTTAGGGTACACTATTACCCTGTAATATAATACGTGGTCCAATTTAAAAATTATAGGTCAGTATTAAGCTCCGATACCGTGCCGTTAGTTAACATAGAAAAATGTCTTTCAATTTTTAAAGCATTTTAGAACGCTTATTTCCTCATTTTAAGCTTCTCAGAACACTTTATTTTGCATAGGCATACATAGTAAACTTTAGGGTCACGCTGTGTACCATCTAATTGACCTATAATTATTTCCTGTGGTAGGGTACACTATTACCCTGTAATATAATACCTGGTCCAATTTAAATATTATGGGTCAATATTAAGGTCTGATATTGCGCCTTGCGTTAGTTAACCATTGAAAGATGTCTTTGAATTTTTAAAGCATTTTAGAACGCTTATTTCTTCATTTTAAGCTTCTCAGAACACTCTATTTCGCATAGGCATAAATAGTAAACTTTAGGGTCACGCTGTGTACCCCCTCATTGACATATAATTATTTCCTGTGGTAGGGTACACTATAACCCTGTAATATAATACGTGGTCCAATTTAAAAATTATAGGTCAATATTAAGGTCCGATACCGTGCCGTTAGTTAACATAGAAAAGTGTCTTCGAATTTCCTTGTTTTAATGCACTATTAAAAAAATACATAGTGTACCCCCTAATTGACCTATAATTATTTCCTGTATTAGGGTACACTATTACCCTGTAATATAATACCTGGTCCAATTTAAATATTATGGGTCAATATTAAGGTCTGATATTGCGCCTTGCGTTAGTTAACCATTGAAAGATATCTTTGAATTTTTGAAGCATTTTAGAACGCTTATTTCTTCATTTTAAGCTTCTCAGAACACTTTATTTCGCATAGGCATACATAGTAAACTTTAGGGTCACTCTGTGTACCCCCTAATTGACCTATAATTATTTCCTGTGGTAGGGTACACTATAACCCTGTAATATAATACGTGGTCCAATTTAAAAATTATAGGTCAATATTAAGGTCCGATACCGTACCGTTAGTTAACATAGAAAAATGTCTTTGAATTTTTAAAGCATTTTAGAACGCTTATTTCCTCATTTTAAGCTTCTCAGAACACTTTATTTTGCATAGGAATACATAGTAAACTTTAGGGTCACGCTGTGTACCCCCTAATTGACCTATAATTATTTCCTGCTGTAGGGTACACTATTACCCTGTAATATAATACCTGGTCCAATTTAAATATTATGGGTCAATATTAAGGTCTGATATCGCGCCTTGCGTTGATTAACCATTGAAAGATGTCTTTGAATTTTTAAAGCATTTTAGAACGCTTATTTCTTCATTTTAAGCTTCTCAAAACATTTTATTTCGCATAGGCATACATAGTAAAATTTAGGGTCACGCTGTGTACCCCCTAAATGACCTATAATTATTTCCTGTGGTAGGGTACACTATTACCCTGTAATATAATACGTGGTCCAATTTAAAAATTATAGGTCAATATTAAGGTCCGATACCGTGCCGTTAGTTAACATAGAAAAATGTCTTTGAATTCTTAAAGCATTTTAGAACGCTTATTTCCTCATTTTAAGCTTCTCAGAACACTTTATTTTGCATAGGCATACATAGTAAACTTTAGGGTCACGCTGTGTACCCCCTCATTGACATATAATTATTTCCTGTGGTAGGGTACACTATAACCCTGTAATATAATACGTGGTCCAATTTAAAAATTATAGGTCAATATTAAGGTCCGATACCGTGCCGTTAGTTAACTTAGAAAAGTTTCTTCGAATTTCCTTGTTTTAATGCACTATTTAAAATATACATAGTGTACCCCCTAATTGACCTATAATTATTTCCTGTGGTAGGGTACACTATTACCCTGTAATATAATACCTGGTCCAATTTAAATATTATGGGTCAATATTAAGGTCTGATATTGCGCCTTGCGTTAGTTAACCATTGAAAGATGTCTTTGAATTTTTAAAGCATTTTAGAACGCTTATTTCTTCATTTTAAGCTTCTCAGAACACTTTATTTCGCATAGGCATACATAGTAAACTTTAGGGTCACTCTGTGTACCCCCTAATTGACCTATAATTATTTCCAGTGGTAGGGTACACTATAACCCTGTAATATAATACGTGGTCCAGTTTAAAAATTATAGGTCAATATTAAGGTCCGATACCGTACCGTTAGTTAACATAGAAAAATGTCTTTGAATTTTTAAAGCATTTTAGAACGCTTATTTCCTCATTTTAAGCTTCTCAGAACACTTTATTTTGCTTAGGAATACATAGTAAACTTTAGGGTCGCACTGTGTACCCCCTAATTGACCTATAATTATTTCCTGCTGTAGGGTACACTATTACCTTGTAATATAATACCTGGTCCAATTTAAATATTATGGGTCAATATTAAGGTCTGATATCGCACCTTCCGTTGATTAACCATTGAAAGATGTCTTTGAATTTTTAAAGCATTTTAGAACGCTTATTTCTTCATTTTAAGCTTCTCAAAACATTTTATTTCGCATAGGCATACATAGTAAAATTTAGGGTCACGCTGTGTACCCCCTAAATGACCTATAATTATTTCCTGTGTTAGGGTACACTATTACCCTGTAATATAATACGTGGTCCAATTTAAAAATTATAGGTCAGTATTAAGCTCCGATACCGTGCCGTTAGTTAACATAGAAAAATGTCTTTCAATTTTTAAAGCATTTTAGAACGCTTATTTCCTCATTTTAAGCTTCTCAGAACACTTTATTTTGCATAGGCATACATAGTAAACTTTAGGGTCACGCTGTGTACCATCTAATTGACCTATAATTATTTCCTGTGGTAGGGTACACTATTACCCTGTAATATAATACCTGGTCCAATTTAAATATTATGGGTCAATATTAAGGTCTGATATTGCGCCTTGCGTTAGTTAACCATTGAAAGATGTCTTTGAATTTTTAAAGCATTTTAGAACGCTCATTTCTTCATTTTAAGCTTCTCAGAACACTTTATTTCGCATAGGCATACATAGTAAACTTTAGGGTCACTCTGTGTACCCCCTAATTGACCTATAATTATTTCCTGTGGTAGGGTACACTATAACCCTGTAATATAATACGTGGTCCAATTTAAAAATTATAGGTCAATATTAAGGTCCGATACCGTACCGTTAGTTAACATAGAAAAATGTCTTTGAATTTTTAAAGCATTTTAGAACGCTTATTTCCTCATTTTAAGCTTCTCAGAACACTTTATTTTGCATAGGAATACATAGTAAACTTTAGGGTCACGCTGTGTACCCCCTAATTGACCTATAATTATTTCCTGCTGTAGGGTACACTATTACCCTGTAATATTATACCTGGTCCAATTTAAATATTATGGGTCAATATTAAGGTCTGATATTGCGCCTTGCGTTAGTTAACCATTGAAAGATGTCTTTGAATTTTTAAAGCATTTTAGAACGCTTATTTCTTCATTTTAAGCTTCTCAGAACACTCTATTTCGCATAGGCATAAATAGTAAACTTTAGGGTCACGCTGTGTACCCCCTAATTGACCTATATTTATTTCCTGTTGTAGGGTACACTATTACCCTGTAATATAATACCTGGTCCAATTTAAATATTATGGTTCCATATTAAGGTCTGATATCGCGCCTTGCGTTAGTTAACCATTGAAAGATGTCTTTGAATTTTTAAAGCATTTTAGAACGCTTATTTCTTTATTTTAAGCTTCTCAGAACACTCTATTTCGCATAGGCATACATAGTAAACTTTAGGGTCACGCTGTGTACCCCCTCATTGACATATAATTATTTCCTGTGATAGGGTACACTATAACCCTGTAATATAATACGTGGTCCAATTTAAAAATTATAGGTCAATATTAAGGTCCGATACCGTACCGTTAGTTAACATAGAAAAATGTCTTTGAATTTTTAAAGCATTTTAGAACGCTTATTTCCTCATTTTAAGCTTCTCAGAACACTTTATTTTGCATAGGAATACATAGTAAACTTTAGGGTCACGCTGTGTACCCCCTAATTGACCTATAATTATTTCCTGCTGTAGGGTACACTATTACCCTGTAATATAATACCTGGTCCAATTTAAATATTATGGGTCAATATTAAGGTCTGATATCGCGCCTTGCGTTGATTAACCATTGAAAGATGTCTTTGAATTTTTAAAGCATTTTAGAACGCTTATTTCTTCATTTTAAGCTTCTCAAAACATTTTATTTCGCATAGGCATACATAGTAAAATTTAGGGTCACGCTGTGTACCCCCTAAATGACCTATAATTATTTCCCGTGGTAGGGTACACTATTACCCTGTAATATAATACGTAGTCCAATTTAAAAATTATAGGTCAATATTAAGGTCCGATACCGTGCCGTTAGTTAACATAGAAAAATGTCTTTGAATTCTTAAAGCATTTTAGAACGCTTATTTCCTCATTTTAAGCTTCTCAGAACACTTTATTTTGCATAGGCATACATAGTAAACTTTAGGGTCACGCTGTGTACCCCCTCATTGACATATAATTATTTCCTGTGGTAGGGTACACTATAACCCTGTAATATAATACGTGGTCCAATTTAAAAATTATAGGTCAATATTAAGGTCCGATACCGTGCCGTTAGTTAACATAGAAAAGTTTCTTCGAATTTCCTTGTTTTAATGCACTATTTAAAATATACATAGTGTACCCCCTAATTGACCTATAATTATTTCCTGTGGTAGGGTACACTATTACCCTGTAATATAATACCTGGTCCAATTTAAATATTATGGGTCAATATTAAGGTCTGATATTGCGCCTTGCGTTAGTTAACCATTGAAAGATGTCTTTGAATTTTTAAAGCATTTTAGAACGCCTATTTCTTCATTTTAAGCTTCTCAGAACACTTTATTTCGCATAGGCATACATAGTAAACTTTAGGGTCACTCTGTGTACCCCCTAATTGACCTATAATTATTTCCTGTGGTAGGGTACACTATAACCCTGTAATATAATACGTGGTCCAATTTAAAAATTATAGGTCAATATTAAGGTCCGATACCGTACCGTTAGTTAACATAGAAAAATGTCTTTGAATTTTTAAAGCATTTTAGAACGCTTATTTCCTCATTTTAAGCTTCTCAGAACACTTTATTTTGCATAGGAATACATAGTAAACTTTAGGGTCACGCTGTGTACCCCCTAATTGACCTATAATTATTTCCTGCTGTAGGGTCCACTATTACCCTGTAATATAACACCTGGTCCAATTTAAATATTATGGGTCAATATTAAGGTCTGATATCGCGCCTTGCGTTCATTAACCATTGAAAGATATCTTTGAATTTTTAAAGCATTTTAGAACGCTTATTTCTTCATTTTAAGCTTCTCAAAACATTTTATTTCAAATAGGCATACATAGTAAAATTTAGGGTCACGCTGTGTACCCATTAAATGACCTATAATTATTTCCTGTGGTAGGGTACACTATAACCCTGTAATATAATACGTGGTCCTATTTAAAAATTATACGTCAATATTAAGGTCCGATACCGTACCGTTAGTTAACATAGAAAAATGTCTTTGAATTTTTAAAGCATTTTAGAACGCTTATTTCCTCTTTTTAAGCTTCTCAGAACACTTTATTTTGCATAGGAATACATAGTAAACTTTAGGGTCACGCTGTGTACCCCCTAATTGACCTATAATTATTTCCTGCTGTAGGGTACACTAATACCCTGTAATATAATATCTGGTCCAATTTAAATATTATGGGTCAATATTAAGGTCTGATATTGCGCCTTGCGTTAGTTAACCATTGAAAGATGTCTTTGATTTTTTAAAGCATTTTAGAACGCTTATTTCTTCATTTTAAGCTTCTCAGAACACTCTATTTCGCATAGGCATACATAGTAAACTTTAGGGTCACGCTGTGTACCCCCTAATTGACCTATATTTATTTCCTGTTGTAGGGTACACTATTACCCTGTAATATAATACCTGGTCCAATTTAAATATTATGGTTCCATATTAAGGTCTGATATCGCGCCTTGCGTTAGTTAACCATTGAAAGATGTCTTTGAATTTTTAAAGCATTTTAGAACGCTTATTTCTTTATTTTAAGCTTCTCAGAACACTCTATTTCGCATAGGCATACATAGTAAACTTTAGGGTCACGCTGTGTACCCCCTCATTGACATATAATTATTTCCTGTGATAGGGTACACTATAACCCTGTAATATAATACGTGGTCCAATTTAAAAATTATAGGTCAATATTAAGGTCCGATACCGTACCGTTAGTTAACATAGAAAAATGTCTTTGAATTTTTAAAGCATTTTAGAACGCTTATTTCCTCATTTTAAGCTTCTCAGAACACTTTATTTTGCATAGGAATACATAGTAAACTTTAGGGTCACGCTGTGTACCCCCTAATTGACCTATAATTATTTCCTGCTGTAGGGTACACTATTACCCTGTAATATAATACCTGGTCCAATTTAAATATTATGGGTCAATATTAAGGTCTGATATCGCGCCTTGCGTTGATTAACCATTGAAAGATGTCTTTGAATTTTTAAAGCATTTTAGAACGCTTATTTCTTCATTTTAAGCTTCTCAAAACATTTTATTTCGCATAGGCATACATAGTAAAATTTAGGGTCACGCTGTGTACCCCCTAAATGACCTATAATTATTTCCCGTGGTAGGGTACACTATTACCCTGTAATATAATACGTAGTCCAATTTAAAAATTATAGGTCAATATTAAGGTCCGATACCGTGCCGTTAGTTAACATAGAAAAATGTCTTTGAATTCTTAAAGCATTTTAGAACGCTTATTTCCTCATTTTAAGCTTCTCAGAACACTTTATTTTGCATAGGCATACATAGTAAACTTTAGGGTCACGCTGTGTACCCCCTCATTGACATATAATTATTTCCTGTGGTAGGGTACACTATAACCCTGTAATATAATACGTGGTCCAATTTAAAAATTATAGGTCAATATTAAGGTCCGATACCGTGCCGTTAGTTAACATAGAAAAGTTTCTTCGAATTTCCTTGTTTTAATGCACTATTTAAAATATACATAGTGTACCCCCTAATTGACCTATAATTATTTCCTGTGGTAGGGTACACTATTACCCTGTAATATAATACCTGGTCCAATTTAAATATTATGGGTCAATATTAAGGTCTGATATTGCGCCTTGCGTTAGTTAACCATTGAAAGATGTCTTTGAATTTTTAAAGCATTTTAGAACGCCTATTTCTTCATTTTAAGCTTCTCAGAACACTTTATTTCGCATAGGCATACATAGTAAACTTTAGGGTCACTCTGTGTACCCCCTAATTGACCTATAATTATTTCCTGTGGTAGGGTACACTATAACCCTGTAATATAATACGTGGTCCAATTTAAAAATTATAGGTCAATATTAAGGTCCGATACCGTACCGTTAGTTAACATAGAAAAATGTCTTTGAATTTTTAAAGCATTTTAGAACGCTTATTTCCTCATTTTAAGCTTCTCAGAACACTTTATTTTGCATAGGAATACATAGTAAACTTTAGGGTCACGCTGTGTACCCCCTAATTGACCTATAATTATTTCCTGCTGTAGGGTACACTATTACCCTGTAATATAATACCTGGTCCAATTTAAATATTATGGGTCAATATTAAGGTCTGATATCGCGCCTTGCGTTGATTAACCATTGAAAGATGTCTTTGAATTTTTAAAGCATTTTAGAACGCTTATTTCTTCATTTTAAGCTTCTCAAAACATTTTATTTCGCATAGGCATACATAGTAAAATTTAGGGTCACGCTGTGTACCCCCTAAATGACCTATAATTATTTCCCGTGGTAGGGTACACTATTACCCTGTAATATAATACGTAGTCCAATTTAAAAATTATAGGTCAATATTAAGGTCCGATACCGTGCCGTTAGTTAACATAGAAAAATGTCTTTGAATTCTTAAAGCATTTTAGAACGCTTATTTCCTCATTTTAAGCTTCTCAGAACACTTTATTTTGCATAGGCATACATAGTAAACTTTAGGGTCACGCTGTGTACCCCCTCATTGACATATAATTATTTCCTGTGGTAGGGTACACTATAACCCTGTAATATAATACGTGGTCCAATTTAAAAATTATAGGTCAATATTAAGGTCCGATACCGTGCCGTTAGTTAACATAGAAAAGTTTCTTCGAATTTCCTTGTTTTAATGCACTATTTAAAATATACATAGTGTACCCCCTAATTGACCTATAATTATTTCCTGTGGTAGGGTACACTATTACCCTGTAATATAATACCTGGTCCAATTTAAATATTATGGGTCAATATTAAGGTCTGATATTGCGCCTTGCGTTAGTTAACCATTGAAAGATGTCTTTGAATTTTTAAAGCATTTTAGAACGCCTATTTCTTCATTTTAAGCTTCTCAGAACACTTTATTTCGCATAGGCATACATAGTAAACTTTAGGGTCACTCTGTGTACCCCCTAATTGACCTATAATTATTTCCTGTGGTAGGGTACACTATAACCCTGTAATATAATACGTGGTCCAATTTAAAAATTATAGGTCAATATTAAGGTCCGATACCGTACCGTTAGTTAACATAGAAAAATGTCTTTGAATTTTTAAAGCATTTTAGAACGGTTATTTCCTCATTTTAAGCTTCTCAGAACACTTTATTTTGCATAGGAATACATAGTAAACTTTAGGGTCACGCTGTGTACCCCCTAATTGACCTATAATTATTTCCTGCTGTAGGGTCCACTATTACCCTGTAATATAACACCTGGTCCAATTTAAATATTATGGGTCAATATTAAGGTCTGATATCGCGCCTTGCGTTCATTAACCATTGAAAGATATCTTTGAATTTTTAAAGCATTTTAGAACGCTTATTTCTTCATTTTAAGCTTCTCAAAACATTTTATTTCAAATAGGCATACATAGTAAAATTTAGGGTCACGCTGTGTACCCATTAAATGACCTATAATTATTTCCTGTGGTAGGGTACACTATAACCCTGTAATATAATACGTGGTCCTATTTAAAAATTATACGTCAATATTAAGGTCCGATACCGTACCGTTAGTTAACATAGAAAAATGTCTTTGAATTTTTAAAGCATTTTAGAACGCTTATTTCCTCTTTTTAAGCTTCTCAGAACACTTTATTTTGCATAGGAATACATAGTAAACTTTAGGGTCACGCTGTGTACCCCCTAATTGACCTATAATTATTTCCTGCTGTAGGGTACACTAATACCCTGTAATATAATATCTGGTCCAATTTAAATATTATGGGTCAATATTAAGGTCTGATATTGCGCCTTGCGTTAGTTAACCATTGAAAGATGTCTTTGATTTTTTAAAGCATTTTAGAACGCTTATTTCTTCATTTTAAGCTTCTCAGAACACTCTATTTCGCATAGGCATACATAGTAAACTTTAGGGTCACGCTGTGTACCCCCTAAATGACCTATAATTATTTCCTGTGGTAGGGTACACTATTACCCTGTAATATAATACGTGGTCCAATTTAAAAATTATAGGTCAATATTAAGGTCCGATACCGTGCCGTTAGTTAACATAGAAAAATGTCTTTGAATTTTTAAAGCATTTTAGAACGCTTATTTCCTCATTTTAAGCTTCTCGGAACACTTTATTTCGCATAGGCATACATAGTAAACTTTAGGGGCACGCTGTGTACCCCCTAATTGACCTATAATTATTTCCTGTGGTAGGGTACACTATTACCCTGTAATATAATACCTGGTCCAATTTAAATATTATGGGTCAATATTAAGGTCTAATATCGCGCCTTGCGTTGATTAACCATTGAAAGATGTCTTTGAATTTTTAAAGCATTTTAGAACGCTTATTTCTTCATTTTAAGCTTCTCAAAACATTTTATTTCGCATAGGCATACATAGTAAAATTTAGGGTCACGCTGTGTACCCCCTAAATGACCTATAATTATTTCCTGTGGTAGGGTACACTATTACCCTGTAATATAATACGTGGTTCAATTTAAAAATTATAGGTCAATATTAAGGTCCGATACCGTGCCGTTAGTTAACATAGAAAAATGTCTTTGAATTTTTAAAGCATTTTAGAACGCTTATTTCCTCATTTTAAGCTTCTCAGAACACTTTACTTCGCATAGGCATACATAGTAAACTTTAGGGGCACGCTGTGTACCCCCTAATTGACCTATAATTATTTCCTGTGGTAGGGTACACTATTACCCTGTAATATAATACCTGGTCCAATTTAAATATTATGGATCAATATTAAGGTCTGATATCGCGCCTTGCGTTGATTAACCATTGAAAGATGTCATTGAATTTTTAAAGCATTTTAGAACGCTTATTTCTTCATTTTAAGCTTCTCAAAACATTTTATTTTGCATAGGCATACATAGTAAAATTTAGGGTCACGCTGTGTTCCCCCTAAATGACCTATAATTATTTCCTGTGGTAGGGTACACTATTACCCTGTAATATAATACGTGGTCCAATTTAAAAATTATAGGTCAATATTAAGGTCCGATACCGTGCCGTTAGTTAACATAGAAAAATGTCTTTGAATTTTTAAAGCATTTTAGAACGCTTATTTCCTCATTTTAAGCTTCTCAGAACACTTTATTTTGCATAGGAATACATAGTAAACTTTAGGGTCACGCTGTGTACCCCCTAATTGACCTATAATTATTTCTTGCTGTAGGGTACACTATTACCCTGTAATATAATACGTGGTCCAATTTAAAAATTATAGGTCAATATTAAGGTCCGATACCGAGCCGTTAGTTAACATAGAAAAGTGTCTTCGAATTTCCTTGTTTTAATGCACTATTTAAAATATACATAGTGTACCCCCTAATTGACCTATAATTATTTCCTGTTTTAGGGTACACTATTACCCTGTAATATAACACCTGGGCCAATTTAAATATTTTGGGTCAATATTAAGGTATGATATTGCGCCTTGCGTTAGTTAACCATTGAAAGATGTCTTTGAATTTTTAAAGCATTTTAGAACGCTTATTTCTTCATTTTAAGCTTCTCAAAACATTTTATTTCGCATAGGCATACATAGTAAAATTTAGGGTCACGCTGTGTACCCCCTAAATGACCTATAATTATTTCCTGTGGTAGGGTACACTATTACCCTGTAATATAATACGTGGTCCAATTTAAAAATTATAGGTCAATATTAAGGTCCGATACCGTGCCGTTAGTTAACATAGAAAAATGTCTTTGAATTTTTAAAGCATTTTAGAACGCTTATTTCCTCATTTTAAGCTTCTCAGAACACTTTATTTCGCATAGGCATACATAGTAAGTTCTTTAGGGTCACGCTGTGTACCCCCTAATTGACCTATAATTATTTCCTGTTTTAGGGTACACTATTACCCTGTAATATAATACCTGGTCCAATTTAAATATTATGGGTCAATATTAAGGTCTGATATTGCGCCTTGCGTTAGTTAACCATTGAAAGATGTCTTTGAATTTTTAAAGCATTTTAGAACGCTTATTTCTTCATTTTAAGCTTCTCAGAACACTTTATTTCGCATAGGCATACATAGTAAACTTTAGGGTCACTCTGTGTACCCCCTAATTGACCTATAATTATTTCCTGTGGTAGGGTACACTATAACCCTGTAATATAATACGTGGTCCAATTTAAAAATTATAGGTCAATATTAAGGTCCGATACCGTACCGTTAGTTAACATAGAAAAATGTCTTTGAATTTTTAAAGCATTTTAGAACGCTTATTTCCTCATTTTAAGCTTCTCAGAACACTTTATTTTGCATAGGAATACATAGTAAACTTTAGGGTCACACTGTGTACCCCCTAATTGACCTATAATTATTTCCTGCTGTAGGGTACACTATTACCCTGTAATATAATACCTGGTCCAATTTAAATATTATGGGTCAATATTAAGGTCTGATATCGCGCCTTGCGTTCATTAACCATTGAAAGATGTCTTTGAATTTTTAAAGCATTTTAGAACGCTTATTTCTTCATTTTAAGCTTCTCAGAACACTCTATTTCGCATAGGCATAAATAGTAAACTTTAGGGTCACGCTGTGTACCCCCTAATTGACCTATATTTATTTCCTGTTGTAGGGTACACTATTACCCTGTAATATAATACCTGGTCCAATTTAAATATTATGGTTCCATATTAAGGTCTGATATCGCGCCTTGCGTTAGTTAACCATTGAAAGATGTCTTTGAATTTTTAAAGCATTTTAGAACGCCTATTTCTTTATTTTAAGCTTCTCAGAACACTCTATTTCGCATAGGCATACATAGTAAACTTTAGGGTCACGCTGTGTACCCCCTCATTGACATATAATTATTTCCTGTGGTAGGGTACACTATAACCCTGTAATATAATACGTGGTCCAATTTAAAAATTATAGGTCAATATTAAGGTCCGATACCGTGCCGTTAGTTAACATAGAAAAGTGTCTTCGAATTTCCTTGTTTTAATGCACTATTAAAAAAATACATAGTGTACCCCCTAATTGACCTATAATTATTTCCTGTATTAGGGTACACTATTACCCTGTAATATAATACCTGGTCCAATTTAAATATTATGGTTCCATATTAAGGTCAGATATCGCGCCTTGCGTTAGTTAACCATTGAAAGATGTCTTTGAATTTTTAAAGCATTTTAGAACGCTTATTTCTTTATTTTAAGCTTCTCAGAACACTCTATTTCGCATAGGCATACATAGTAAACTTTAGGGTCACGCTGTGTACCCCCTCATTGACATATAATTATTTCCTGTGATAGGGTACACTATAACCCTGTAATATAATACGTGGTCCAATTTAAAAATTATAGGTCAATATTAAGGTCCGATACCGTACCGTTAGTTAACATAGAAAAATGTCTTTGAATTTTTAAAGCATTTTAGAACGCTTATTTCCTCATTTTAAGCTTCTCAGAACACTTTATTTTGCATAGGAATACATAGTAAACTTTAGGGTCACGCTGTGTACCCCCTAATTGACCTATAATTATTTCCTGCTGTAGGGTACACTATTACCCTGTAATATAATACCTGGTCCAATTTAAATATTATGGGTCAATATTAAGGTCTGATATCGCGCCTTGCGTTGATTAACCATTGAAAGATGTCTTTGAATTTTTAAAGCATTTTAGAACGCTTATTTCTTCATTTTAAGCTTCTCAAAACATTTTATTTCGCATAGGCATACATAGTAAAATTTAGGGTCACGCTGTGTACCCCCTAAATGACCTATAATTATTTCCCGTGGTAGGGTACACTATTACCCTGTAATATAATACGTGGTCCAATTTAAAAATTATAGGTCAATATTAAAGTCCGATACCGTGCCGTTAGTTAACATAGAAAAATGTCTTTGAATTCTTAAAGCATTTTAGAACGCTTATTTCCTCATTTTAAGCTTCTCAGAACACTTTATTTTGCATAGGCATACATAGTAAACTTTAGGGTCACGCTGTGTACCCCCTCATTGACATATAATTATTTCCTGTGGTAGGGTACACTATAACCCTGTAATATAATACGTGGTCCAATTTAAAAATTATAGGTCAATATTAAGGTCCGATACCGTGCCGTTAGTTAACATAGAAAAGTTTCTTCGAATTTCCTTGTTTTAATGCACTATTTAAAATATACATAGTGTACCCCCTAATTGACCTATAATTATTTCCTGTGGTAGGGTACACTATTACCCTGTAATATAATACCTGGTCCAATTTAAATATTATGGGTCAATATTAAGGTCTGATATTGCGCCTTGCGTTAGTTAACCATTGAAAGATGTCTTTGAATTTTTAAAGCATTTTAGAACGCCTATTTCTTCATTTTAAGCTTCTCAGAACACTTTATTTCGCATAGGCATACATAGTAAACTTTAGGGTCACTCTGTGTACCCCCTAATTGACCTATAATTATTTCCTGTGGTAGGGTACACTATAACCCTGTAATATAATACGTGGTCCAATTTAAAAATTATAGGTCAATATTAAGGTCCGATACCGTACCGTTAGTTAACATAGAAAAATGTCTTTGATTTTTTAAAGCATTTTAGAACGCTTATTTCCTCATTTTAAGCTTCTCAGAACACTTTATTTTGCATAGGAATACATAGTAAACTTTAGGGTCACGCTGTGTACCTCCTAATTGACCTATAATTATTTCCTGCTGTAGGGTCCACTATTACCCTGTAATATAACACCTGGTCCAATTTAAATATTATGGGTCAATATTAAGGTCTGATATCGCGCCTTGCGTTCATTAACCATTGAAAGATATCTTTGAATTTTTAAAGCATTTTAGAACGCTTATTTCTTCATTTTAAGCTTCTCAAAACATTTTATTTCAAATAGGCATACATAGTAAACTTTAGGGTCACGCTGTGTACCCCCTAAATGACCTATAATTATTTCCTGTGGTAGGGTACACTATTACCCTGTAATATAATACGTGGTCCAATTTAAAAATTATAGGTCAATATTAAGGTCCGATACCGTGCCGTTAGTTAACATAGAAAAATGTCTTTGAATTTTTAAAGCATTTTAGAACGCTTATTTCCTCATTTTAAGCTTCTCGGAACACTTTATTTCGCATAGACGTACATAGTAAACTTTAGGGGCACGCTGTGTACCCCCTAATTGACCTATAATTATTTCCTGTGGTAGGGTACACTATTACCCTGTAATATAATACCTGGTCCAATTTAAATATTATGGGTCAATATTAAGGTCTGATATCGCGCCTTGCGTTGATTAACCATTGAAAGATGTCTTTGAATTTTTAAAGCATTTTAGAACGCTTATTTCTTCATTTTAAGCTTCTCAAAACATTTTATTTCGCATAGGCATACATAGTAAAATTTAGGGTCACGCTGTGTACCCCCTAAATGACCTATAATTATTTCCTGTGGTAGGGTACACTATTACCCTGTAATATAATACGTGGTTCAATTTAAAAATTATAGGTCAATATTAAGGTCCGATACCGTGCCGTTAGTTAACATAGAAAAATGTCTTTGAATTTTTAAAGCATTTTAGAACGCTTATTTCCTCATTTTAAGCTTCTCAGAACACTTTACTTCGCATAGGCATACATAGTAAACTTTAGGGGCACGCTGTGTACCCCCTAATTGACCTATAATTATTTCCTGTGGTAGGGTACACTATTACCCTGTAATATAATACCTGGTCCAATTTAAATATTATGGATCAATATTAAGGTCTGATATCGCGCCTTGCGTTGATTAACCATTGAAAGATGTCATTGAATTTTTAAAGCATTTTAGAACGCTTATTTCTTCATTTTAAGCTTCTCAAAACATTTTATTTTGCATAGGCATACATAGTAAAATTTAGGGTCACGCTGTGTTCCCCCTAAATGACCTATAATTATTTCCTGTGGTAGGGTACACTATTACCCTGTAATATAATACGTGGTCCAATTTAAAAATTATAGGTCAATATTAAGGTCCGATACCGTGCCGTTAGTTAACATAGAAAAATGTCTTTGAATTTTTAAAGCATTTTAGAACGCTTATTTCCTCATTTTAAGCTTCTCAGAACACTTTATTTTGCATAGGAATACATAGTAAACTTTAGGGTCACGCTGTGTACCCCCTAATTGACCTATAATTATTTCTTGCTGTAGGGTACACTATTACCCTGTAATATAATACGTGGTCCAATTTAAAAATTATAGGTCAATATTAAGGTCCGATACCGAGCCGTTAGTTAACATAGAAAAGTGTCTTCGAATTTCCTTGTTTTAATGCACTATTTAAAATATACATAGTGTACCCCCTAATTGACCTATAATTATTTCCTGTTTTAGGGTACACTATTACCCTGTAATATAACACCTGGGCCAATTTAAATATTTTGGGTCAATATTAAGGTATGATATTGCGCCTTGCGTTAGTTAACCATTGAAAGATGTCTTTGAATTTTTAAAGCATTTTAGAACGCTTATTTCTTCATTTTAAGCTTCTCAAAACATTTTATTTCGCATAGGCATACATAGTAAAATTTAGGGTCACGCTGTGTACCCCCTAAATGACCTATAATTATTTCCTGTGGTAGGGTACACTATTACCCTGTAATATAATACGTGGTCCAATTTAAAAATTATAGGTCAATATTAAGGTCCGATACCGTGCCGTTAGTTAACATAGAAAAATGTCTTTGAATTTTTAAAGCATTTTAGAACGCTTATTTCCTCATTTTAAGCTTCTCAGAACACTTTATTTCGCATAGGCATACATAGTAAGTTCTTTAGGGTCACGCTGTGTACCCCCTAATTGACCTATAATTATTTCCTGTTTTAGGGTACACTATTACCCTGTAATATAATACCTGGTCCAATTTAAATATTATGGGTCAATATTAAGGTCTGATATTGCGCCTTGCGTTAGTTAACCATTGAAAGATGTCTTTGAATTTTTAAAGCATTTTAGAACGCTTATTTCTTCATTTTAAGCTTCTCAGAACACTTTATTTCGCATAGGCATACATAGTAAACTTTAGGGTCACTCTGTGTACCCCCTAATTGACCTATAATTATTTCCTGTGGTAGGGTACACTATAACCCTGTAATATAATACGTGGTCCAATTTAAAAATTATAGGTCAATATTAAGGTCCGATACCGTACCGTTAGTTAACATAGAAAAATGTCTTTGAATTTTTAAAGCATTTTAGAACGCTTATTTCCTCATTTTAAGCTTCTCAGAACACTTTATTTTGCATAGGAATACATAGTAAACTTTAGGGTCACACTGTGTACCCCCTAATTGACCTATAATTATTTCCTGCTGTAGGGTACACTATTACCCTGTAATATAATACCTGGTCCAATTTAAATATTATGGGTCAATATTAAGGTCTGATATCGCGCCTTGCGTTCATTAACCATTGAAAGATATCTTTGAATTTTTAAAGCATTTTAGAACGCTTATTTCTTCCTTTTAAGCTTCTCAAAACATTTTATTTCGCATAGGCATACATAGTAAAATTTAGGGTCACGCTGTGTACCCCCTAAATGACCTATAATTATCTCCTGTGGTAGGGTACACTATTACCGTGTAATATAATACGGGGTCCAATTTAAAATTTATAGGTCAATATTAAGGATCGATACCGTGCCATTAGTTAACATAGAAAAATGTCTTTGAATTTTTAAAGCATTTTAGAACGCTTATTTCCTCATTTTAAGCTTCTCAGAACACTTTATTTCGCATAGGCATACATAGTAAACTTTAGGGTCACGCTGTGTACCCCCTAATTGACCTATAATTATTTCCTGTGGTAGGGTACACTATTACCCTGTAATATAATAGCTGGTCCAATTTAAATATTATGGGTGAATATTAAGGTCTGATATTGCGCCTTGCGTTAGTTAACCATTGAAAGATGTCTTTGATTTTTTAAAGCATATTAGAACGCTTATTTCTTCATTTTAAGCTTCTCAGAACACTCTATTTCGCATAGGCATACATAGTAAACTTTAGGGTCACGCTGTGTACCCCCTAATTGAAATATAATTATTTCCTGTTGTAGGGTACACTATTACCCTGTAATATAATACCTGGTCCAATTTAAATATTATGGTTCCATATTAAGGTCTGATATTGCGCCTTGCGTTAGTTAACCATTGAAAGATGTCTTTGATTTTTTATAGCATTTTAGAACGCTTATTTCCTCATTTTAAGCTTCTCGGAACACTTTATTTCGCATAGGCATACATATTAATTTTTAGGGGCACGCTGTGTACCTTCTAATTGACCTATAATTATTTCCTGTGGTAGGGTACACTATTACCCTGTAATATAATACCTGGTCCAATTTAAATATTATGGGTCAATATTAAGGTCTGATATCGCGCCTTGCGTTGATTAACCATTGAAAGATGTCATTGAATTTTTAAAGCATTTTAGAACGCTTATTTCTTCATTTTAAGCTTCTCAAAACATTTTATTTTGCATAGGCATACATAGTAAAATTTAGGGTCACGCTGTGTACCCCCTAAATGACCTATAATTATTTCCTGTGGTAGGGTACACTATTACCCTGTAATATAATACGTGGCCCAATTTAAAAATTATAGGTCAATATTAAGGTCCGATACCGTGCCGTTAGTTAACATAGAAAAATGTCTTTGAATTTTTAAAGCATTTTAGAACGCTTATTTCCTCATTTTAAGCTTCTCAAAACACTTTATTTTGCATAGGAATACATAGTAAACTTTAGGGTCACGCTGTGTACCCCCTAATTGACCTATAATTATTTCTTGCTGTAGGGTACACTATTACCCTGTAATATAATACGTGGTCCAATTTAAAAATTATAGGTCAATATTAAGGTCCGATACCGAGCCGTTAGTTAACGTAGAAAAGTGTCTTCGAATTTCCTTGTTTTAATGCACTATTTAAAATATACATAGTGTACCCCCTCATTGACATATAATTATTTCCTGTGATAGGGTACACTATAACCCTGTAATATAATACGTGGTCCAATTTAAAAATTATAGGTCAATATTAAGGTCCGATACCGTACCGTTAGTTAACATAGAAAAATGTCTTTGAATTTTTAAAGCATTTTAGAACGCTTATTTCCTCATTTTAAGCTTCTCAGAACACTTTATTTTGCATAGGAATACATAGTAAACTTTAGGGTCACGCTGTGTACCCCCTAATTGACCTATAATTATTTCTTGCTGTAGGGTACACTATTACCCTGTAATATAATACGTGGTCCAATTTAAAAATTATAGGTCAATATTAAGGTCCGATACCGAGCCGTTAGTTAACGTAGAAAAGTGTCTTCGAATTTCCTTGTTTTAATGCACTATTTAAAATATACATAGTGTACCCCCTCATTGACATATAATTATTTCCTGTGATAGGGTACACTATAACCCTGTAATATAATACGTGGTCCAATTTAAAAATTATAGGTCAATATTAAGGTCCGATACCGTACCGTTAGTTAACATAGAAAAATGTCTTTGAATTCTTAAAGCATTTTAGAACGCTTATTTCCTCATTTTAAGCTTCTCAGAACACTTTATTTTGCATAGGCATACATAGTAAACTTTAGGGTCACGCTGTGTACCCCCTCATTGACATATAATTATTTCCTGTGGTAGGGTACACTATAACCCTGTAATATAATACGTGGTCCAATTTAAAAATTATAGGTCAATATTAAGGTCCGATACCGTGCCGTTAGTTAACATAGAAAAGTTTCTTCGAATTTCCTTGTTTTAATGCACTATTTAAAATATACATAGTGTACCCCCTAATTGACCTATAATTATTTCCTGTGGTAGGGTACACTATTACCCTGTAATATAATACCTGGTCCAATTTAAATATTATGGGTCAATATTAAGGTCTGATATTGCGCCTTGCGTTAGTTAACCATTGAAAGATGTCTTTGAATTTTTAAAGCATTTTAGAACGCCTATTTCTTCATTTTAAGCTTCTCAGAACACTTTATTTCGCATAGGCATACATAGTAAACTTTAGGGTCACTCTGTGTACCCCCTAATTGACCTATAATTATTTCCTGTGGTAGGGTACACTATAACCCTGTAATATAATACGTGGTCCAATTTAAAAATTATAGGTCAATATTAAGGTCCGATACCGTACCGTTAGTTAACATAGAAAAATGTCTTTGAATTTTTAAAGCATTTTAGAACGCTTATTTCCTCATTTTAAGCTTCTCAGAACACTTTATTTTGCATAGGAATACATAGTAAACTTTAGGGTCACGCTGTGTACCCCCTAATTGACCTATAATTATTTCCTGCTGTAGGGTCCACTATTACCCTGTAATATAACACCTGGTCCAATTTAAATATTATGGGTCAATATTAAGGTCTGATATCGCGCCTTGCGTTGATTAACCATTGAAAGATGTCTTTGAATTTTTAAAGCATTTTAGAACGCTTATTTCTTCATTTTAAGCTTCTCAAAACATTTTATTTCGCATAGGCATACATAGTAAAATTTAGGGTCACGCTGTGTACCCCCTAAATGACCTATAATTATTTCCTGTGGTAGGGTACACTATTACCCTGTAATATAATACGTGGTTCAATTTAAAAATTATAGGTCAATATTAAGGTCCGATACCGTGCCGTTAGTTAACATAGAAAAATGTCTTTGAATTTTTAAAGCATTTTAGAACGCTTATTTCCTCATTTTAAGCTTCTCAGAACACTTTACTTCGCATAGGCATACATAGTAAACTTTAGGGGCACGCTGTGTACCCCCTAATTGACCTATAATTATTTCCTGTGGTAGGGTACACTATTACCCTGTAATATAATACCTGGTCCAATTTAAATATTATGGATCAATATTAAGGTCTGATATCGCGCCTTGCGTTGATTAACCATTGAAAGATGTCATTGAATTTTTAAAGCATTTTAGAACGCTTATTTCTTCATTTTAAGCTTCTCAAAACATTTTATTTTGCATAGGCATACATAGTAAAATTTAGGGTCACGCTGTGTTCCCCCTAAATGACCTATAATTATTTCCTGTGGTAGGGTACACTATTACCCTGTAATATAATACGTGGTCCAATTTAAAAATTATAGGTCAATATTAAGGTCCGATACCGTGCCGTTAGTTAACATAGAAAAATGTCTTTGAATTTTTAAAGCATTTTAGAACGCTTATTTCCTCATTTTAAGCTTCTCAGAACACTTTATTTTGCATAGGAATACATAGTAAACTTTAGGGTCACGCTGTGTACCCCCTAATTGACCTATAATTATTTCTTGCTGTAGGGTACACTATTACCCTGTAATATAATACGTGGTCCAATTTAAAAATTATAGGTCAATATTAAGGTCCGATACCGAGCCGTTAGTTAACATAGAAAAGTGTCTTCGAATTTCCTTGTTTTAATGCACTATTTAAAATATACATAGTGTACCCCCTAATTGACCTATAATTATTTCCTGTTTTAGGGTACACTATTACCCTGTAATATAACACCTGGGCCAATTTAAATATTTTGGGTCAATATTAAGGTATGATATTGCGCCTTGCGTTAGTTAACCATTGAAAGATGTCTTTGAATTTTTAAAGCATTTTAGAACGCTTATTTCTTCATTTTAAGCTTCTCAAAACATTTTATTTCGCATAGGCATACATAGTAAAATTTAGGGTCACGCTGTGTACCCCCTAAATGACCTATAATTATTTCCTGTGGTAGGGTACACTATTACCCTGTAATATAATACGTGGTCCAATTTAAAAATTATAGGTCAATATTAAGGTCCGATACCGTGCCGTTAGTTAACATAGAAAAATGTCTTTGAATTTTTAAAGCATTTTAGAACGCTTATTTCCTCATTTTAAGCTTCTCAGAACACTTTATTTCGCATAGGCATACATAGTAAGTTCTTTAGGGTCACGCTGTGTACCCCCTAATTGACCTATAATTATTTCCTGTTTTAGGGTACACTATTACCCTGTAATATAATACCTGGTCCAATTTAAATATTATGGGTCAATATTAAGGTCTGATATTGCGCCTTGCGTTAGTTAACCATTGAAAGATGTCTTTGAATTTTTAAAGCATTTTAGAACGCTTATTTCTTCATTTTAAGCTTCTCAGAACACTTTATTTCGCATAGGCATACATAGTAAACTTTAGGGTCACTCTGTGTACCCCCTAATTGACCTATAATTATTTCCTGTGGTAGGGTACACTATAACCCTGTAATATAATACGTGGTCCAATTTAAAAATTATAGGTCAATATTAAGGTCCGATACCGTACCGTTAGTTAACATAGAAAAATGTCTTTGAATTTTTAAAGCATTTTAGAACGCTTATTTCCTCATTTTAAGCTTCTCAGAACACTTTATTTTGCATAGGAATACATAGTAAACTTTAGGGTCACACTGTGTACCCCCTAATTGACCTATAATTATTTCCTGCTGTAGGGTACACTATTACCCTGTAATATAATACCTGGTCCAATTTAAATATTATGGGTCAATATTAAGGTCTGATATCGCGCCTTGCGTTCATTAACCATTGAAAGATATCTTTGAATTTTTAAAGCATTTTAGAACGCTTATTTCTTCCTTTTAAGCTTCTCAAAACATTTTATTTCGCATAGGCATACATAGTAAAATTTAGGGTCACGCTGTGTACCCCCTAAATGACCTATAATTATTTCCTGTGGTAGGGTACACTATTACCGTGTAATATAATACGGGGTCCAATTTAAAATTTATAGGTCAATATTAAGGATCGATACCGTGCCGTTAGTTAACATAGAAAAATGTCTTTGAATTTTTAAAGCATTTTAGAACGCTTATTTCCTCATTTTAAGCTTCTCAGAACACTTTATTTCGCATAGGCATACATAGTAAACTTTAGGGTCACGCTGTGTACCCCCTAATTGACCTATAATTATTTCCTGTGGTAGGGTACACTATTACCCTGTAATATAATAGCTGGTCCAATTTAAATATTATGGGTGAATATTAAGGTCTGATATTGCGCCTTGCGTTAGTTAACCATTGAAAGATGTCTTTGATTTTTTAAAGCATATTAGAACGCTTATTTCTTCATTTTAAGCTTCTCAGAACACTCTATTTCGCATAGGCATACATAGTAAACTTTAGGGTCACGCTGTGTACCCCCTAATTGAAATATAATTATTTCCTGTTGTAGGGTACACTATTACCCTGTAATATAATACCTGGTCCAATTTAAATATTATGGTTCCATATTAAGGTCTGATATTGCGCCTTGCGTTAGTTAACCATTGAAAGATGTCTTTGATTTTTTATAGCATTTTAGAACGCTTATTTCCTCATTTTAAGCTTCTCGGAACACTTTATTTCGCATAGGCATACATATTAATTTTTAGGGGCACGCTGTGTACCTTCTAATTGACCTATAATTATTTCCTGTGGTAGGGTACACTATTACCCTGTAATATAATACCTGGTCCAATTTAAATATTATGGGTCAATATTAAGGTCTGATATCGCGCCTTGCGTTGATTAACCATTGAAAGATGTCATTGAATTTTTAAAGCATTTTAGAACGCTTATTTCTTCATTTTAAGCTTCTCAAAACATTTTATTTTGCATAGGCATACATAGTAAAATTTAGGGTCACGCTGTGTACCCCCTAAATGACCTATAATTATTTCCTGTGGTAGGGTACACTATTACCCTGTAATATAATACGTGGTCCAATTTAAAAATTATAGGTCAATATTAAGGTCCGATACCGTGCCGTTAGTTAACATAGAAAAATGTCTTTGAATTTTTAAAGCATTTTAGAACGCTTATTTCCTCATTTTAAGCTTCTCAAAACACTTTATTTTGCATAGGAATACATAGTAAACTTTAGGGTCACGCTGTGTACCCCCTAATTGACCTATAATTATTTCTTGCTGTAGGGTACACTATTACCCTGTAATATAATACGTGGTCCAATTTAAAAATTATAGGTCAATATTAAGGTCCGATACCGAGCCGTTAGTTAACGTAGAAAAGTGTCTTCGAATTTCCTTGTTTTAATGCACTATTTAAAATATACATAGTGTACCCCCTAATTGACCTATAATTATTTCCTGTGGTAGGGTACACTATTACCCTGTAATATAATACCTGGTCCAATTTAAATATTATGGGTCAATATTAAGGTCTGATATTGCGCCTTGCGTTAGTTAACCATTGAAAGATGTCTTTGAATTTTTAAAGCACTTTAGAACGCTTATTTCTTCATTTTAAGCTTCTCAGAACACTTTATTTCGCATAGGCATACATAGTAAACTTTAGGGTCACTCTGTGTACCCCCTAATTGACCTATAATTATTTCCTATGGTAGGGTACACTATAACCCTGTAATATAATACGTGGTCCAATTTAAAAATTATAGGTCAATATTAAGGTCCGATACCGTACCGTTAGTTAACATAGAAAAATGTCTTTGAATTTTTAAAGCATTTTAGAACGCTTATTTCCTCATCTTAAGCTTCTCAGAACACTTTATTTTGCATAGGAATACATAGTAAACTTTAGGGTCACGCTGTGTACCCCCTAATTGACCTATAATTATTTCCTGCTGTAGGGTACACTATTACCCTGTAATATAATACCTGGTCCAATTTAAATATTATGGGTCAATATTAAGGTCTGATATCGCGCCTTGCGTTCATTAACCATTGAAAGATGTCTTTGAATTTTTAAAGCATTTTAGAACACTTATTTCTTCATTTTAAGCTTCTCAGAACACTATTTTTCGCATAGGCATACATAGTAAACTTTAGGTTCACTCTGTGTACCCCCTAATTGACCTATAATTATTTCCTATGGTAGGGTACACTATAACCCTGTAATATAATACGTGGTCCTATTTAAAAATTATACGTCAATATTAAGGTCCGATACCGTACCGTTAGTTAACATAGAAAAATGTCTTTGAATTTTTAAAGCATTTTAGAACGCTTATTTCCTCATTTTAAGCTTCTCAGAACACTTTATTTTGCATAGGAATACATAGTAAACTTTAGGGTCACGCTGTGTACCCCCTAATTGACCTATAATTATTTCCTGCTGTAGGGTACACTATTACCCTGTAATATAATATCTGGTCCAATTTAAATATTATGGGTCAATATTAAGGTCTGATATTGCGCCTTGCGTTAGTTAACCATTGAAAGATGTCTTTGATTTTTTAAAGCATTTTAGAACGCTTATTTCTTCATTTTAAGTTTCTCAGAACACTCTATTTCGCATAGGCATACATAGTAAACTTTAGGGTCACGCTGTGTACCCCCTAAATGACCTATAATTATTTCCTGTGGTAGGGTACACTATTACCCCGTAATATAATACGTGGTCCAATTTAAAAATTATAGGTCAATATTAAGGTCCGATACCGTGCCGTTAGTTAACATAGAAAAATGTCTTTGAATTTTTAAAGCATTTTAGAACGCTTATTTCCTCATTTTAAGCTTCTCGGAACACTTTATTTTGCATAGGAATACATAGTAAACTTTAGGGTCACACTGTGTACCCCCTAATTGACCTATAATTATTTCCTGCTGTAGGGTACACTATTACCCTGTAATATAATACCTGGTCCAATTTAAATATTATGGGTCAATATTAAGGTCTGATATCGCGCCTTGCGTTCATTAACCATTGAAAGATATCTTTGAATTTTTAAAGCATTTTAGAACGCTTATTTCTTCCTTTTAAGCTTCTCAAAACATTTTATTTCGCATAGGCATACATAGTAAAATTTAGGGTCACGCTGTGTACCCCCTAAATGACCTATAATTATTTCCTGTGGTAGGGTACACTATTACCGTGTAATATAATACGGGGTCCAATTTAAAATTTATAGGTCAATATTAAGGATCGATACCGTGCCGTTAGTTAACATAGAAAAATGTCTTTGAATTTTTAAAGCATTTTAGAACGCTTATTTCCTCATTTTAAGCTTCTCAGAACACTTTATTTCGCATAGGCATACATAGTAAACTTTAGGGTCACGCTGTGTACCCCCTAATTGACCTATAATTATTTCCTGTGGTAGGGTACACTATTACCCTGTAATATAACAGCTGGTCCAATTTAAATATTATGGGTGAATATTAAGGTCTGATATTGCGCCTTGCGTTAGTTAACCATTGAAAGATGTCTTTGATTTTTTAAAGCATATTAGAACGCTTATTTCTTCATTTTAAGCTTCTCAGAACACTCTATTTCGCATAGGCATACATAGTAAACTTTAGGGTCGCGCTGTGTACCCCCTAATTGAAATATAATTATTTCCTGTTGTAGGGTACACTATTACCCTGTAATATAATACCTGGTCCAATTTAAATATTATGGTTCCATATTAAGGTCTGATATTGCGCCTTGCGTTAGTTAACCATTGAAAGATGTCTTTGATTTTTTATAGCATTTTAGAACGCTTATTTCCTCATTTTAAGCTTCTCGGAACACTTTATTTCGCATAGGCATACATATTAATTTTTAGGGGCACGCTGTGTACCTTCTAATTGACCTATAATTATTTCCTGTGGTAGGGTACACTATTACCCTGTAATATAATACCTGGTCCAATTTAAATATTATGGGTCAATATTAAGGTCTGATATCGCGCCTTGCGTTGATTAACCATTGAAAGATGTCATTGAATTTTTAAAGCATTTTAGAACGCTTATTTCTGCATTTTAAGCTTCTCAAAACATTTTATTTTGCATAGGCATACATAGTAAAATTTAGGGTCACGCTGTGTACCCCCTAAATGACCTATAATTATTTCCTGTGGTAGGGTACACTATTACCCTGTAATATAATACGTGGTCCAATTTAAAAATTATAGGTCAATATTAAGGTCCGATACCGTGCCGTTAGTTAACATAGAAAAATGTCTTTGAATTTTTAAAGCATTTTAGAACGCTTATTTCCTCATTTTAAGCTTCTCAAAACACTTTATTTTGCATAGGAATACATAGTAAACTTTAGGGTCACGCTGTGTACCCCCTAATTGACCTATAATTATTTCTTGCTGTAGGGTACACTATTACCCTGTAATATAATACGTGGTCCAATTTAAAAATTATAGGTCAATATTAAGGTCCGATACCGAGCCGTTAGTTAACGTAGAAAAGTGTCTTCGAATTTCCTTGTTTTAATGCACTATTTAAAATATACATAGTGTACCCCCTAATTGACCTATAATTATTTCCTGTGGTAGGGTACACTATTACCCTGTAATATAATACCTGGTCCAATTTAAATATTATGGGTCAATATTAAGGTCTGATATTGCGCCTTGCGTTAGTTAACCATTGAAAGATGTCTTTGAATTTTTAAAGCACTTTAGAACGCTTATTTCTTCATTTTAAGCTTCTCAGAACACTTTATTTCGCATAGGCATACATAGTAAACTTTAGGGTCACTCTGTGTACCCCCTAATTGACCTATAATTATTTCCTATGGTAGGGTACACTATAACCCTGTAATATAATACGTGGTCCAATTTAAAAATTATAGGTCAATATTAAGGTCCGATACCGTACCGTTAGTTAACATAGAAAAATGTCTTTGAATTTTTAAAGCATTTTAGAACGCTTATTTCCTCATCTTAAGCTTCTCAGAACACTTTATTTTGCATAGGAATACATAGTAAACTTTAGGGTCACGCTGTGTACCCCCTAATTGACCTATAATTATTTCCTGCTGTAGGGTACACTATTACCCTGTAATATAATACCTGGTCCAATTTAAATATTATGGGTCAATATTAAGGTCTGATATCGCGCCTTGCGTTCATTAACCATTGAAAGATGTCTTTGAATTTTTAAAGCATTTTAGAACACTTATTTCTTCATTTTAAGCTTCTCAGAACACTATTTTTCGCATAGGCATACATAGTAAACTTTAGGTTCACTCTGTGTACCCCCTAATTGACCTATAATTATTTCCTATGGTAGGGTACACTATAACCCTGTAATATAATACGTGGTCCTATTTAAAAATTATACGTCAATATTAAGGTCCGATACCGTACCGTTAGTTAACATAGAAAAATGTCTTTGAATTTTTAAAGCATTTTAGAACGCTTATTTCCTCATTTTAAGCTTCTCAGAACACTTTATTTTGCATAGGAATACATAGTAAACTTTAGGGTCACGCTGTGTACCCCCTAATTGACCTATAATTATTTCCTGCTGTAGGGTACACTATTACCCTGTAATATAATATCTGGTCCAATTTAAATATTATGGGTCAATATTAAGGTCTGATATTGCGCCTTGCGTTAGTTAACCATTGAAAGATGTCTTTGATTTTTTAAAGCATTTTAGAACGCTTATTTCTTCATTTTAAGTTTCTCAGAACACTCTATTTCGCATAGGCATACATAGTAAACTTTAGGGTCACGCTGTGTACCCCCTAAATGACCTATAATTATTTCCTGTGGTAGGGTACACTATTACCCTGTAATATAATACGTGGTCCAATTTAAAAATTATAGGTCAATATTAAGGTCCGATACCGTGCCGTTAGTTAACATAGAAAAATGTCTTTGAATTTTTAAAGCATTTTAGAACGCTTATTTCCTCATTTTAAGCTTCTCGGAACACTTTATTTCGCATAGGCATACATAGTAAACTTTAGGGGCACGCTGTGTACCCCCTAATTGACCTATAATTATTTCCTGTGGTAGGGTATACTATTACCCTGTAATATAATACCTGGTCCAATTTAAATATTATGGGTCAATATTAAGGTCTGATATCGCGCCTTGCGTTGATTAACCATTGAAAGATGTCTTTGAATTTTTAAACCATTTTAGAACGCTTATTTCTTCATTTTAAGCTTCTCAAAACATTTTATTTCGCATAGGCATACATAGTAAAATTTAGGGTCACGCTGTGTACCCCCTAAATGACCTATAATTATTTCCTGTGGTAGGGTACACTATTACCCTGTAATATAATACGTGGTCCAATTTAAAAATTATAGGTCAATATTAAGGTCCGATACCGTGCCGTTAGTTAACATAGAAAAATGTCTTTGAATTTTTAAAGCATTTTAGAACGCTTATTTCCTCATTTTAAGCTTCTCAGAACACTTTACTTCGCATAGGCAAACATAGTAAACTTTAGGGTCACGCTGTGTACCCCCTAATTGACCTATAATTATTTCCTGTGGTAGGGTACACTATTACCCTGTAATATAATACCTGGTCCAATTTAAATATTATGGGTGAATATTAAGGTCTGATATTGCGCCTTGCGTTAGTTAACCATTGAAAGATGTCTTTGATTTTTAAAGCATTTTAGAACGCTTATTTCTTCATTTTAAGCTTCTCAGAACACTCTATTTCGCATAGGCATACATAGTAAACTTTAGGGTCACGCTGTGTACCCCCTAATTGAAATATAATTATTTCCTGTTGTAGGGTACACTATTACCCTGTAATATAATATCTGGTCCAATTTAAATATTATGGTTCCATATTAAGGTCTGATATCGCGCCTTGCGTTGGTTAACCATTGAAAGATGTCTTTGAATTTTTAAAGCATTTTAGAACGCTTATTTCTTCATTTTAAGCTTCTCAAAACATTTTATTTCGCATAGGCATACATAGTAAAATTTAGGGTCACGCTGTGTACCCCCTAAATGACCTATAATTATTTCCTGTGGTAGGGTACACTATTACCCTGTAATATAATACGTGGTCCAATTTAAAAATTATAGGTCAATATTAAGGTCCGATACCGTGCCGTTAGTTAACATAGAAAAATGTCTTTGAATTTTTAAAGCATTTTAGAACGCTTATTTCCTCATTTTAAGCTTCTCGGAACACTTTATTTCGCATAGGCATACATAGTAAACTTTAGGGGCACGCTGTGTACCCCCTAATTGACCTATAATTATTTCCTGTGGTAGGGTACACTATTACCCTGTAATATAATACCTGGTCCAATTTAAATATTATGGGTCAATATTAAGGTCTGATATCGCGCCTTGCGTTGATTAACCATTGAAAGATGTCTTTGAATTTTTAAAGCATTTTAGAACGCTTATTTCTTCATTTTAAGCTTTTCAAAACATTTTATTTCGCATAGGCATACATTGTAAAATTTAGGGTCACGCTGTGTACCCCCTAAATGACCTATAATTATTTTCTGTGGTAGGGTACACTATTACCCTGTAATATAATACGTGGTCCAATTTAAAAATTATAGGTCAATATTAAGGTCCGATACCGTGCCGTTAGTTAACATAGAAAAATGTCTTTGAATTTTTAAAGCATTTTAGAACGCTTATTTCCTCATTTTAAGCTTCTCGGAACACTTTATTTCGCATAGGCATACATAGTAAACTTTAGGGGCACGCTGTGTACCCCCTAATTGACCTATAATTATTTCCTGTGGTAGGGTACACTATTACCCTGTAATATAATACCTGGTCCAATTTAAATATTATGGGTCAATATTAAGGTCTGATATCGCGCCTTGCGTTGATTAACCATTGAAAGATGTCTTTGAATTTTTAAAGCATTTTAGAAAGCTTATTTCTTCATTTTAAGCTTCTCAAAACATTTTATTTCGCATAGGCATACATAGTAAAATTTAGGGTCACGCTGTGTACCCCCTAAATGACCTATAATTATTTCCTGTGGTAGGGTACACTATTACCCTGTAATATAATACGTGGTCCAATTTAAAAATTATAGGTCAATATTAAGGTCCGATACCTTGCCGTTAGTTAACATAGAAAAATGTCTTTGAATTTTTAAAGCATTTTAGAACGCTTATTTCCTCATTTTAAGCTTCTCGGAACACTTTATTTCGCATAGGCATACATAGTAAAATTTAGGTTCACGCTGTGTACCCCCTAAATGACCTATAATTATTTCCTGTGGTAGGGTACACTATTACCCTGTAATATAATACGTGGTCCAATTTAAAAATTATAGGTCAATATTAAGGTCCGAAACCGTGCCGTTAGTTAACATAGAAAAATGTCTTTGAATTTTTAAAGCATTTTAGAACGCTTATTTCCTCATTTTAAGCTTCTCAAAACACTTTATTTTGCATAGGAATACATAGTAAACTTTAGGGTCACGCTGTGTACCCCCTAATTGACCTATAATTATTTCTTGCTGTAGGGTACACTATTACCCTGTAATATAATACGTGGTCCAATTTAAAAATTATAGGTCAATATTAATGTCCGATACCGAGCCGTTAGTTAACGTAGAAAAGTGTCTTCGAATTTCCTTGTTTTAATGCACTATTTAAAATATACATAGTGTACCCCCTAATTGACCTATAATTATTTCCTGTGGTAGGGTACACTATTACCCTGTAATATAATACCTGGTCCAATTTAAATATTATGGGTCAATATTAAGGTCTGATATTGCGCCTTGCGTTAGTTAACCATTGAAAGATGTCTTTGAATTTTTAAAGCACTTTAGAACTCTTATTTCTTCATTTTAAGCTTCTCAGAACACTTTATTTCGCATAGGCATACATAGTAAACTTTAGGGTCACTCTGTGTACCCCCTAATTGACCTATAATTATTTCCTGTGGTAGGGTACACTATAACCCTGTAATATAATACGTGGTCCAATTTAAAAATTATAGGTCAATATTAAGGTCCGATACCGTACCGTTAGTTAACATAGAAAAATGTCTTTGAATTTTTAAAGCATTTTAGAACGCTTATTTCCTCATTTTAAGCTTCTCAGAACACTTTATTTTGCATAGGAATACATAGTAAACTTTAGGGTCACGCTGTGTACCCCCTAATTGACCTATAATTATTTCCTGCTGTAGGGTACACTATTACCCTGTAATATAATACCTGGTCCAATTTAAATATTATGGGTCAATATTAAGGTCTGATATCGCGCCTTGCGTTCATTAACCATTGAAAGATGTCTTTGAATTTTTAAAGCATTTTAGAACACTTATTTCTTCATTTTAAGCTTCTCAGAACACTATTTTTCGCATAGGCATACATAGTAAACTTTAGGTTCACTCTGTGTACCCCCTAATTGACCTATAATTATTTCCTATGGTAGGGTACACTATTACCCTGTAATATAATACCTGGTCCAATTTAAATATTATGGGTCAATATTAAGGTCTGATATCGCGCCTTGCGTTCATTAACCATTGAAAGATATCTTTGAATTTTTAAAGCATTTTAGAACGCTTATTTCTTCCTTTTAAGCTTCTCAAAACAATTTATTTCGCATAGGCATACATAGTAAAATTTAGGGTCACGCTGTGTACCCCCTAAATGACCTATAATTATTTCCTGTGGTAGGGTACACTATTACCGTGTAATATAATACGGGGTCCAATTTAAAATTTATAGGTCAATATTAAGGTCCGATACCGTGCCGTTAGTTAACATAGAAAAATGTCTTTGAATTTTTAAAGCATTTTAGAACGCTTATTTCCTCATTTTAAGCTTCTCAGAACACTTTATTTCGCATAGGCATACATAGTAAACTTTAGGGTCACGCTGTGTACCCCCTAATTGACCTATAATTATTTCCTGTGGTAGGGTACACTATTACCCTGTAATATAATAGCTGGTCCAATTTAAATATTATGGGTGAATATTAAGGTCTGATATTGCGCCTTGCGTTAGTTAACCATTGAAAGATGTCTTTGATTTTTTAAAGCATATTAGAACGCTTATTTCTTCATTTTAAGCTTCTCAGAACACTCTATTTCGCATAGGCATACATAGTAAACTTTAGGGTCACGCTGTGTACCCCCTAATTGAAATATAATTATTTCCTGTTGTAGGGTACACTATTACCCTGTAATATAATACCTGGTCCAATTTAAATATTATGGTTCCATATTAAGGTCTGATATTGCGCCTTGCGTTAGTTAACCATTGAAAGATGTCTTTGATTTTTTATAGCATTTTAGAACGCTTATTTCCTCATTTTAAGCTTCTCGGAACACTTTATTTCGCATAGGCATACATATTAATTTTTAGGGGCACGCTGTGTACCTTCTAATTGACCTATAATTATTTCCTGTGGTAGGGTACACTATTACCCTGTAATATAATACCTGGTCCAATTTAAATATTATGGGTCAATATTAAGGTCTGATATCGCGCCTTGCGTTGATTAACCATTGAAAGATGTCTTTGAATTTTTAAAGCATTTTAGAACGCTTATTTCTTCATTTTAAGCTTCTCAAAACATTTTATTTTGCATAGGCATACATAGTAAAATTTAGGGTCACGCTGTGTACCCCCTAAATGACCTATAATTATTTCCTGTGGTAGGGTACACTATTACCCTGTAATATAATACGTGGTCCAATTTAAAAATTATAGGTCAATATTAAGGTCCGATACCGTGCCGTTAGTTAACATAGAAAAATGTCTTTGAATTTTTAAAGCATTTTAGAACGCTTATTTCCTCATTTTAAGCTTCTCAAAACACTTTATTTTGCATAGGAATACATAGTAAACTTTAGGGTCACGCTGTGTACCCCCTAATTGACCTATAATTATTTCTTGCTGTAGGGTACACTATTACCCTGTAATATAATACGTGGTCCAATTTAAAAATTATAGGTCAATATTAAGGTCCGATACCGAGCCGTTAGTTAACGTAGAAAAGTGTCTTCGAATTTCCTTGTTTTAATGCACTATTTAAAATATACATAGTGTACCCCCTAATTGACCTATAATTATTTCCTGTGGTAGGGTACACTATTACCCTGTAATATAATACCTGGTCCAATTTAAATATTATGGGTCAATATTAAGGTCTGATATTGCGCCTTGCGTTAGTTAACCATTGAAAGATGTCTTTGAATTTTTAAAGCACTTTAGAACGCTTATTTCTTCATTTTAAGCTTCTCAGAACACTTTATTTCGCATAGGCATACATAGTAAACTTTAGGGTCACTCAGTGTACCCCCTAATTGACCTATAATTATTTCCTGTGGTAGGGTACACTATAACCCTGTAATATAATACGTGGTCCAATTTAAAAATTATAGGTCAATATTAAGGTCCGATACCGTACCGTTAGTTAACATAGAAAAATGTCTTTGAATTTTTAAAGCATTTTAGAACGCTTATTTCCTCATTTTAAACTTCTCAGAACACTTTATTTTGCATAGGAATACATAGTAAACTTTAGGGTCACGCTGTGTACCCCCTAATTGACCTATAATTATTTCCTGCTGTAGGGTACACTATTACCCTGTAATATAATACCTGGTCCAATTTAAATATTATGGGTCAATATTAAGGTCTGATATCGCGCCTTGCGTTCATTAACCATTGAAAGATGTCTTTGAATTTTTAAAGCATTTTAGAACACTTATTTCTTCATTTTAAGCTTCTCAGAACACTATTTTTCGCATAGGCATACATAGTAAACTTTAGGTTCACTCTGTGTACCCCCTAATTGACCTATAATTATTTCCTATGGTAGGGTACACTATAACCCTGTAATATAATACGTGGTCCTATTTAAAAATTATACGTCAATATTAAGGTCCGATACCGTACCGTTAGTTAACATAGAAAAATGTCTTTGAATTTTTAAAGCATTTTAGAAAGCTTATTTCCTCATTTTAAGCTTCTCAGAACACTTTATTTTGCATAGGAATACATAGTAAACTTTAGGGTCACGCTGTGTACCCCCTAATTGACCTATAATTATTTCCTGCTGTAGGGTACACTATTACCCTGTAATATAATATCTGGTCCAATTTAAATATTATGGGTCAATATTAAGGTCTGATATTGCGCCTTGCGTTAGTTAACCATTGAAAGATGTCTTTGATTTTTTAAAGCATTTTAGAACGCTTATTTCTTCATTTTAAGTTTCTCAGAACACTCTATTTCGCATAGGCATACATAGTAAACTTTAGGGTCACGCTGTGTACCCCCTAAATGACCTATAATTATTTCCTGTGGTAGGGTACACTATTACCCTGTAATATAATACGTGGTCCAATTTAAAAATTATAGGTCAATATTAAGGTCCGATACCGTGCCGTTAGTTAACATAGAAAAATGTCTTTGAATTTTTAAAGCATTTTAGAACGCTTATTTCCTCATTTTAAGCTTCTCGGAACACTTTATTTCGCATAGGCATACATAGTAAACTTTAGGGGCACGCTGTGTACCCCCTAATTGACCTATAATTATTTCCTGTGGTAGGGTATACTATTACCCTGTAATATAATACCTGGTCCAATTTAAATATTATGGGTCAATATTAAGGTCTGATATTGCGCCTTGCGTTAGTTAACCATTGAAAGATGTCTTTGATTTTTTAAAGCATATTAGAACGCTTATTTCTTCATTTTAAGCTTCTCAGAACACTCTATTTCGCATAGGCATACATAGTAAACTTTAGGGTCACGCTGTGTACCCCCTAATTGAAATATAATTATTTCCTGTTGTAGGGTACACTATTACCCTGTAATATAATACCTGGTCCAATTTAAATATTATGGTTCCATATTAAGGTCTGATATTGCGCCTTGCGTTAGTTAACCATTGAAAGATGTCTTTGATTTTTTATAGCATTTTAGAACGCTTATTTCCTCATTTTAAGCTTCTCGGAACACTTTATTTCGCATAGGCATACATATTAATTTTTAGGGGCACGCTGTGTACCTTCTAATTGACCTATAATTATTTCCTGTGGTAGGGTACACTATTACCCTGTAATATAATACCTGGTCCAATTTAAATATTATGGGTCAATATTAAGGTCTGATATCGCGCCTTGCGTTGATTAACCATTGAAAGATGTCTTTGAATTTTTAAAGCATTTTAGAACGCTTATTTCTTCATTTTAAGCTTCTCAAAACATTTTATTTTGCATAGGCATACATAGTAAAATTTAGGGTCACGCTGTGTACCCCCTAAATGACCTATAATTATTTCCTGTGGTAGGGTACACTATTACCCTGTAATATAATACGTGGTCCAATTTAAAAATTATAGGTCAATATTAAGGTCCGATACCGTGCCGTTAGTTAACATAGAAAAATGTCTTTGAATTTTTAAAGCATTTTAGAACGCTTATTTCCTCATTTTAAGCTTCTCAAAACACTTTATTTTGCATAGGAATACATAGTAAACTTTAGGGTCACGCTGTGTACCCCCTAATTGACCTATAATTATTTCTTGCTGTAGGGTACACTATTACCCTGTAATATAATACGTGGTCCAATTTAAAAATTATAGGTCAATATTAAGGTCCGATACCGAGCCGTTAGTTAACGTAGAAAAGTGTCTTCGAATTTCCTTGTTTTAATGCACTATTTAAAATATACATAGTGTACCCCCTAATTGACCTATAATTATTTCCTGTGGTAGGGTACACTATTACCCTGTAATATAATACCTGGTCCAATTTAAATATTATGGGTCAATATTAAGGTCTGATATTGCGCCTTGCGTTAGTTAACCATTGAAAGATGTCTTTGAATTTTTAAAGCACTTTAGAACGCTTATTTCTTCATTTTAAGCTTCTCAGAACACTTTATTTCGCATAGGCATACATAGTAAACTTTAGGGTCACTCAGTGCACCCCCTAATTGACCTATAATTATTTCCTGTGGTAGGGTACACTATAACCCTGTAATATAATACGTGGTCCAATTTAAAAATTATAGGTCAATATTAAGGTCCGATACCGTACCGTTAGTTAACATAGAAAAATGTCTTTGAATTTTTAAAGCATTTTAGAACGCTTATTTCCTCATTTTAAACTTCTCAGAACACTCTATTTCGCATAGGCATACATAGTAAACTTTAGGGTCACGCTGTGTACCCCCTAATTGAAATATAATTATTTCCTGTTGTAGGGTACACTATTACCCTGTAATATAATACCTGGTCCAATTTAAATATTATGGTTCCATATTAAGGTCTGATATTGCGCCTTGCGTTAGTTAACCATTGAAAGATGTCTTTGATTTTTTATAGCATTTTAGAACGCTTATTTCCTCATTTTAAGCTTCTCGGAACACTTTATTTCGCATAGGCATACATATTAATTTTTAGGGGCACGCTGTGTACCTTCTAATTGACCTATAATTATTTCCTGTGGTAGGGTACACTATTACCCTGTAATATAATACCTGGTCCAATTTAAATATTATGGGTCAATATTAAGGTCTGATATCGCGCCTTGCGTTGATTAACCATTGAAAGATGTCTTTGAATTTTTAAAGCATTTTAGAACGCTTATTTCTTCATTTTAAGCTTCTCAAAACATTTTATTTTGCATAGGCATACATAGTAAAATTTAGGGTCACGCTGTGTACCCCCTAAATGACCTATAATTATTTCCTGTGGTAGGGTACACTATTACCCTGTAATATAATACGTGGTCCAATTTAAAAATTATAGGTCAATATTAAGGTCCGATACCGTGCCGTTAGTTAACATAGAAAAATGTCTTTGAATTTTTAAAGCATTTTAGAACGCTTATTTCCTCATTTTAAGCTTCTCAAAACACTTTATTTTGCATAGGAATACATAGTAAACTTTAGGGTCACGCTGTGTACCCCCTAATTGACCTATAATTATTTCTTGCTGTAGGGTACACTATTACCCTGTAATATAATACGTGGTCCAATTTAAAAATTATAGGTCAATATTAAGGTCCGATACCGAGCCGTTAGTTAACGTAGAAAAGTGTCTTCGAATTTCCTTGTTTTAATGCACTATTTAAAATATACATAGTGTACCCCCTAATTGACCTATAATTATTTCCTGTGGTAGGGTACACTATTACCCTGTAATATAATACCTGGTCCAATTTAAATATTATGGGTCAATATTAAGGTCTGATATTGCGCCTTGCGTTAGTTAACCATTGAAAGATGTCTTTGAATTTTTAAAGCACTTTAGAACGCTTATTTCTTCATTTTAAGCTTCTCAGAACACTTTATTTCGCATAGGCATACATAGTAAACTTTAGGGTCACTCAGTGCACCCCCTAATTGACCTATAATTATTTCCTGTGGTAGGGTACACTATAACCCTGTAATATAATACGTGGTCCAATTTAAAAATTATAGGTCAATATTAAGGTCCGATACCGTACCGTTAGTTAACATAGAAAAATGTCTTTGAATTTTTAAAGCATTTTAGAACGCTTATTTCCTCATTTTAAACTTCTCAGAACACTTTATTTTGCATAGGAATACATAGTAAACTTTAGGGTCACGCTGTGTACCCCCTAATTGACCTATAATTATTTCCTGCTGTAGGGTACACTATTACCCTGTAATATAATACCTGGTCCAATTTAAATATTATGGGTCAATATTAAGGTCTGATATCGCGCCTTGCGTTCATTAACCATTGAAAGATGTCTTTGAATTTTTAAAGCATTTTAGAACACTTATTTCTTCATTTTAAGCTTCTCAGAACACTATTTTTCGCATAGGCATACATAGTAAACTTTAGGTTCACTCTGTGTACCCCCTAATTGACCTATAATTATTTCCTATGGTAGGGTACACTATAACCCTGTAATATAATACGTGGTCCTATTTAAAAATTATACGTCAATATTAAGGTCCGATACCGTACCGTTAGTTAACATAGAAAAATGTCTTTGAATTTTTAAAGCATTTTAGAAAGCTTATTTCCTCATTTTAAGCTTCTCAGAACACTTTATTTTGCATAGGAATACATAGTAAACTTTAGGGTCACGCTGTGTACCCCCTAATTGACCTATAATTATTTCCTGCTGTAGGGTACACTATTACCCTGTAATATAATATCTGGTCCAATTTAAATATTATGGGTCAATATTAAGGTCTGATATTGCGCCTTGCGTTAGTTAACCATTGAAAGATGTCTTTGATTTTTTAAAGCATTTTAGAACGCTTATTTCTTCATTTTAAGTTTCTCAGAACACTCTATTTCGCATAGGCATACATAGTAAACTTTAGGGTCACGCTGTGTACCCCCTAAATGACCTATAATTATTTCCTGTGGTAGGGTACACTATTACCCTGTAATATAATACGTGGTCCAATTTAAAAATTATAGGTCAATATTAAGGTCCGATACCGTGCCGTTAGTTAACATAGAAAAATGTCTTTGAATTTTTAAAGCATTTTAGAACGCTTATTTCCTCATTTTAAGCTTCTCGGAACACTTTATTTCGCATAGGCATACATAGTAAACTTTAGGGGCACGCTGTGTACCCCCTAATTGACCTATAATTATTTCCTGTGGTAGGGTATACTATTACCCTGTAATATAATACCTGGTCCAATTTAAATATTATGGGTCAATATTAAGGTCTGATATCGCGCCTTGCGCTGATTAACCATTGAAAGATGTCTTTGAATTTTTAAAGCATTTTAGAACGCTTATTTCTTCATTTTAAGCTTCTCAAAACATTTTATTTCGCATAGGCATACATAGTAAAATTTAGGGTCACGCTGTGTACCCCCTAAATGACCTATAATTATTTCCTGTGGTAGGGTACACTATTACCCTGTAATATAATACCTGGTCCAATTTAAATATTATGGGTGAATATTAAGGTCTGATATTGCGCCTTGCGTTAGTTAACCATTGAAAAATGTCTTTGATTTTTTAAAGCATTTTAGAACGCTTATTTCTTCATTTTAAGCTTCTCAGAACACTCTATTTCGCATAGGCATACATAGTAAACTTTAGGGTCACGCTGTGTACCCCCTAATTGAAATATAATTATTTCCTGTTGTAGGGTACACTATTACCCTGTAATATAATATCTGGTCCAATTTAAATATTATGGTTCCATATTAAGGTCTGATATCGCGCCTTGCGTTGGTTAACCATTGAAAGATGTCTTTGAATTTTTAAAGCATTTTAGAACGCTTATTTCTTCATTTTAAGCTTCTCAAAACATTTTATTTCGCATAGGCAAACATAGTAAAATTTAGGGTCACGCTGTGTACCCCCTAAATGACCTATAATTATTTCCTGTGGTAGGGTACACTATTACCCTGTAATATAATACGTGGTCCAATTTAAAAATTATAGGTCAATATTAAGGTCCGATACCGTGCCGTTAGTTAACATAGAAAAATGTCTTTGAATTTTTAAAGCATTTTAGAACGCTTATTTCCTCATTTTAAGCTTCTCGGAACACTTTATTTCGCATAGGCATACATAGTAAACTTTAGGGGCACGCTGTGTACCCCCTAATTGACCTATAATTATTTCCTGTGGTAGGGTACACTATTACCCTGTAATATAATACCTGGTCCAATTTAAATATTATGGGTCAATATTAAGGTCTGATATCGCGCCTTGCGTTGATTAACCATTGAAAGATGTCTTTGAATTTTTAAAGCATTTTAGAACGCTTATTTCTTCATTTTAAGCTTCTCAAAACATTTTATTTCGCATAGGCATACATAGTAAAATTTAGGGTCACGCTGTGTACCCCCTAAATGACCTATAATTATTTTCTGTGGTAGGGTACACTATTACCCTGTAATATAATACGTGGTCCAATTTAAAAATTATAGGTCAATATTAAGGTCCGATACCGTGCCGTTAGTTAACATAGAAAAATGTCTTTGAATTTTTAAAGCATTTTAGAACGCTTATTTCCTCATTTTAAGCTTCTCGGAACACTTTATTTCGCATAGGCATACATAGTAAACTTTAGGGGCACGCTGTGTACCCCCTAATTGACCTATAATTATTTCCTGTGGTAGGGTACACTATTACCCAGTAATATAATACCTGGTCCAATTTAAATATTATGGGTCAATATTAAGGTCTGATATCGCGCCTTGCGTTGATTAACCATTGAAAGATGTCTTTGAATTTTTAAAGCATTTTAGAAAGCTTATTTCTTCATTTTAAGCTTCTCAAAACATTTTATTTCGCATAGGCATACATAGTAAAATTTAGGGTCACGCTGTGTACCCCCTAAATGACCTATAATTATTTCCTGTGGTAGGGTACACTATTACCCTGTAATATAATACGTGGTCCAATTTAAAAATTATAGGTCAATATTAAGGTCCGATACCTTGCCGTTAGTTAACATAGAAAAATGTCTTTGAATTTTTAAAGCATTTTAGAACGCTTATTTCCTCATTTTAAGCTTCTCGGAACACTTTATTTCGCATAGGCATACATAGTAAAATTTAGGTTCACGCTGTGTACCCCCTAAATGACCTATAATTATTTCCTGTGGTAGGGTACACTATTACCCTGTAATATAATACGTGGTCCAATTTAAAAATTATAGGTCAATATTAAGGTCCGATACCGTGCCGTTAGTTAACATAGAAAAATGTCTTTGAATTTTTAAAGCATTTTAGAACGCTTATTTCCTCATTTTAAGCTTCTCAAAACACTTTATTTTGCATAGGAATACATAGTAAACTTTAGGGTCACGCTGTGTACCCCCTAATTGACCTATAATTATTTCTTGCTGTAGGGTACACTATTACCCTGTAATATAATACGTGGTCCAATTTAAAAATTATAGGTCAATATTAAGGTCCGATACCGAGCCGTTAGTTAACGTAGAAAAGTGTCTTCGAATTTCCTTGTTTTAATGCACTATTTAAAATATACATAGTGTACCCCCTAATTGACCTATAATTATTTCCTGTGGTAGGGTATACTATTACCCTGTAATATAATACCTGGTCCAATTTAAATATTATGGGTCAATATTAAGGTCTGATATTGCGCCTTGCGTTAGTTAACCATTGAAAGATGTCTTTGAATTTTTAAAGCACTTTAGAACTCTTATTTCTTCATTTTAAGCTTCTCAAAACACTTTATTTCGCATAGGCATACATAGTAAACTTTAGGGTCACTCTGTGTACCCCCTAATTGACCTATAATTATTTCCTGTGGTAGGGTACACTATAACCCTGTAATATAATACGTGGTCCAATTTAAAAATTATAGGTCAATATTAAGGTCCGATACCGTACCGTTAGTTAACATAGAAAAATGTCTTTGAATTTTTAAGCATTTTAGAACGCTTATTTCCTCATTTTAAGCTTCTCAGAACACTTTATTTTGCATAGGAATACATAGTAAACTTTAGGGTCACGCTGTGTACCCCCTAATTGACCTATAATTATTTCCTGCTGTAGGGTACACTATTACCCTGTAATATAATACCTGGTCCAATTTAAATATTATGGGTCAATATTAAGGTCTGATATCGCGCCTTGCGTTCATTAACCATTGAAAGATGTCTTTGAATTTTTAAAGCATTTTAGAACACTTATTTCTTCATTTTAAGCTTCTCAGAACACTATTTTTCGCATAGGCATACATAGTAAACTTTAGGTTCACTCTGTGCACCCCCTAATTGACCTATAATTATTTCCTATGGTAGGGTACACTATAACCCTGTAATATAATACCTGGTCCAATTTAAATATTATGGGTCAATATTAAGGTCTGATATCGCGCCTTGCGTTGATTAACCATTGAAAGATGTCTTTGAATTTTTAAAGCATTTTAGAACGCTTATTTCTTCATTTTAAGCTTCTCAAAACATTTTATTTCGCATAGGCATACATAGTAAAATTTAGGGTCACGCTGTGTACCCCCTAAATGACCTATAATTATTTCCTGTGGTAGGGTACACTATTACCCTGTAATATAATACGTGGTCCAATTTAAAAATTATAGGTCAATATTAAGGTCCGATACCGTGCCGTTAGTTAACATAGAAAAATGTCTTTGAATTTTTAAAGCATTTTAGAACGCTTATTTCCTCATTTTAAGCTTCTCAGAACACTTTACTTCGCATAGGCAAACATAGTAAACTTTAGGGTCACGCTGTGTACCCCCTAATTGACCTATAATTATTTCCTGTGGTAGGGTACACTATTACCCTGTAATATAATACCTGGTCCAATTTAAATATTATGGGTGAATATTAAGGTCTGATATTGCGCCTTGCGTTAGTTAACCATTGAAAGATGTCTTTGATTTTTTAAAGCATTTTAGAACGCTTATTTCTTCATTTTAAGCTTCTCAGAACACTCTATTTCGCATAGGCATACATAGTAAACTTTAGGGTCACGCTGTGTACCCCCTAATTGAAATATAATTATTTCCTGTTGTAGGGTACACTATTACCCTGTAATATAATATCTGGTCCAATTTAAATATTATGGTTCCAAATTAAGGTCTGATATCGCGCCTTGCGTTGGTTAACCATTGAAAGATGTCTTTGAATTTTTAAAGCATTTTAGAACGCTTATTTCTTCATTTTAAGCTTCTCAAAACATTTTATTTCGCATAGGCATACATAGTAAAATTTAGGGTCACGCTGTGTACCCCCTAAATGACCTATAATTATTTCCTGTGGTAGGGTACACTATTACCCTGTAATATAATACGTGGTCCAATTTAAAAATTATAGGTCAATATTAAGGTCCGATACCGTGCCGTTAGTTAACATAGAAAAATGTCTTTGAATTTTTAAAGCATTTTAGAACGCTTATTTCCTCATTTTAAGCTTCTCGGAACACTTTATTTCGCATAGGCATACATAGTAAACTTTAGGGGCACGCTGTGTACCCCCTAATTGACCTATAATTATTTCCTGTGGTAGGGTACACTATTGCCCTGTAATATAATACCTGGTCCAATTTAAATATTATGGGTCAATATTAAGGTCTGATATCGCGCCTTGCGTTGATTAACCATTGAAAGATGTCTTTGAATTTTTAAAGCATTTTAGAAAGCTTATTTCTTCATTTTAAGCTTCTCAAAACATTTTATTTCGCATAGGCATACATAGTAAAAAATAAGGTTAAAGTTGTGTACCCCCTAAATGACCTATAATTATTTTCTGTGGTAGGGTACACTATTACCCTGTAATATAATCCGTGGTCCAATTTAAAAATTATAGGTCAATATTAAGGTCCGATACCGTGCCGTTAGTTAACATAGAAAAATGTCTTTGAATTTTTAAAGCATTTTAGAACGCTTATTTCCTCATTTTAAGCTTCTCGGAACACTTTATTTCGCATAGGCATACATAGTAAACTTTAGGGGCACGCTGTGTACCCCCTAATTGACCTATAATTATTTCCTGTGGTAGGGTACACTATTACCCTGTAATATAATACCTGGTCCAATTTAAATATTATGCGTCAATATTAAGGTCTGATATCGCGCCTTGCGTTGATTAACCATTGAAAGATGTCTTTGAATTTTTAAAGCATTTTAGAAAGCTTATTTCTTCATTTTAAGCTTCTCAAAACATTTTATTTCGCATAGGCATACATAGTAAAATTTAGGGTCACGCTGTGTACCCCCTAAATGACCTATAATTATTTCCTGTGGTAGGGTACACTATTACCCTGTAATATAATACGTGGTCCAATTTAAAAATTATAGGTCAATATTAAGGTCCGATACCTTGCCGTTAGTTAACATAGAAAAATGTCTTTGAATTTTTAAAGCATTTTAGAACGCTTATTTCCTCATTTTAAGCTTCTCGGAACACTTTATTTCGCATAGGCATACATATTAATTTTTAGGGGCACGCTGTGTACCCCCTAATTGACCTATAATTATTTCCTGTGGTAGGGTACACTATTACCCTGTAATATAATACCTGGTCCAATTTAAATATTATGGGTCAATATTAAGGTCTGATATCGCGCCTTGCGTTGATTAACCATTGAAAGATGTCTTTGAATTTTTAAAGCATTTTAGAACGCTTATTTCTTCATTTTAAGCTTCTCAAAACATTTTATTTTGCATAGGCATACATAGTAAAATTTAGGGTCACGCTGTGTACCCCCTAAATGACCTATAATTATTTCCTGTGGTAGGGTACACTATTACCCTGTAATATAATACGTGGTCCAATTTAAAAATTATAGGTCAATATTAAGGTCCGATACCTTGCCGTTAGTTAACATAGAAAAATGTCTTTGAATTTTTAAAGCATTTTAGAACGCTTATTTCCTCATTTTAAGCTTCTCGGAACACTTTATTTCGCATAGGCATACATATTAATTTTTAGGGGCACGCTGTGTACCCCCTAATTGACCTATAATTATTTCCTGTGGTAGGGTACACTATTTCCCTGTAATATAATACCTGGTCCAATTTAAATATTATGGGTCAATATTAAGGTCTGATATCGCGCCTTGCGTTGATTAACCATTGAAAGATTTCTTTGAATTTTTAAAGCACTTTAGAACTCTTATTTCTTCATTTTAAGCTTCTCAGAACACTTTATTTCGCATAGGCATACATAGTAAACTTTAGGGTCACTCTGTGTACCCCCTAATTGACCTATAATTATTTCCTGTGGTAGGGTACACTATAACCCTGTAATATAATACGTTGTCCAATTTAAAAATTATAGGTCAATATTAAGGTCCGATACCGTACCGTTAGTTAACATAGAAAAATGTCTTTGAATTTTTAATGCATTTTAGAACGCTTATTTCCTCATTTTAAGCTTCTCAGAACACTTTATTTTGCATAGGAATACATAGTAAACTTTAGGGTCACGCTGTGTACCCCCTAATTGACCTATAATTATTTCCTGCTGTAGGGTACACTATTACCCTGTAATATAATACCTGGTCCAATTTAAATATTATGGGTCAATATTAAGGTCTGATATCGCGCCTTGCGTTCATTAACCATTGAAAGATGTCTTTGAATTTTTAAAGCATTTTAGAACACTTATTTCTTCATTTTAAGCTTCTCAGAACACTATTTTTCGCATAGGCATACATAGTAAACTTTAGGTTCACTCTGTGTACCCCCTAATTGACCTATAATTATTTCCTATGGTAGGGTACACTATAACCCTGTAATATAATACGTGGTCCTATTTAAAAATTATACGTCAATATTAAGGTCCGATACCGTACCGTTAGTTAACATAGAAAAATGTCTTTGAATTTTTAAAGCATTTTAGAACGCTTATTTCCTCATTTTAAGCTTCTCAGAACACTTTATTTTGCATAGGAATACATAGTAAACTTTAGGGTCACGCTGTGTACCCCCTAATTGACCTATAATTATTTCCTGCTGTAGGGTACACTATTACCCTGTAATATAATATCTGGTCCAATTTAAATATTATGGGTCAATATTAAGGTCTGATATTGCGCCTTGCGTTAGTTAACCATTGAAAGATGTCTTTGATTTTTTAAAGCATTTTAGAACGCTTATTTCTTCATTTTAAGCTTCTCAGAACACTCTATTTCGCATAGGCATACATAGTAAACTTTAGGGTCACGCTGTGTACCCCCTAAATGACCTATAATTTTTCCTGTGGTAGGGTACACTATTACCCTGTAATATAATACGTGGTCCAATTTAAAAATTATAGGTCAATATTAAGGTCCGATACCGTGCCGTTAGTTAACATAGAAAAATGTCTTGGAATTTTTAAAGCATTTTAAAACGCTTATTTCCTCATTTTAAGCTTCTCGGAACACTTTATTTCGCATAGGCATACATAGTAAACTTTAGGGGCACGCTGTGTACCCCCTAATTGACCTATAATTATTTCCTGTGGTAGGGTACACTATTACCCTGTAATATAATACGTGGTCCAATTTAAAAATTATAGGTCAATATTAAGGTCCGATACCGTGCCGTTAGTTAACATAGAAAAATGTCTTTGAATTTTTAAAGCATTTTAGAACGCTTATTTCCTCATTTTAAGCTTCTCAGAACACTTTACTTCGCATAGGCAAACATAGTAAACTTTAGGGTCACGCTGTGTACCCCCTAATTGACCTATAATTATTTCCTGTGGTAAGGTACACTATTACCCTGTAATATAATACCTGGTCCAATTTAAATATTATGGGTGAATATTAAGGTCTGATATTGCGCCTTGCGTTGATTAACCATTGAAAGATGTCTTTGAATTTTTAAAGCATTTTAGAACGCTTATTTCTTCATTTTAAGCTTCTCAAAACATTTTATTTTGCATAGGCATACATAGTAAAATTTAGGGTCACGCTGTGTACCCCCTAAATGACCTATAATTATTTCCTGTGGTAGGGTACACTATTACCCTGTAATATAATACGTGGTCCAATTTAAAAATTATAGGTCAATATTAAGGTCCGATACCGTGCCGTTAGTTAACATAGAAAAATGTCTTTGAATTTTTAAAGCATTTTAGAACGCTTATTTCCTCATTTTAAGCTTCTCAAAACACTTTATTTTGCATAGGAATATATAGTAAACTTTAGGGTCACGCTGTGTACCCCCTAATTGACCTATAATTATTTCTTGCTGTAGGGTACACTATTACCCTGTAATATAATACGTGGTCCAATTTAAAAATTATAGGTCAATATTAAGGTCCGATACCGAGCCGTTAGTTAACGTAGAAAAGTGTCTTCGAATTTCCTTGTTTTAATGCACTGTTTAAAATATACATAGTGTACCCCTTAAGTGACCTATAATTATTTCCTGTGGTAGGGTACACTATTACCCTGTAATATAATACCTGGTCTAATTTAAATATTATGGGTCAATATTAAGGTCTGATATTGCGCCTTGCGTTAGTTAACCATTGAAAGATGTCTTTGAATTTTTAAAGCACTTTAGAACTCTTATTTCTTCATTTTAAGCTTCTCAGAACACTTTATTTCGCATAGGCATACATAGTAAACTTTAGGGTCACTCTGTGTACCCCCTAATTGACCTATAATTATTTCCTGTGGTAGGGTACACTATAACCCTGTAATATAATACGTGGTCCAATTTAAAAATTATAGGTCAATATTAAGGTCCGATACCGTACCGTTAGTTAACATAGAAAAATGTCTTTGAATTTTTAAAGCATTTTAGAACGCTTATTTCCTCATTTTAAGCTTCTCAGAACACTTTATTTTGCATAGGAATACATAGTAAACTTTAGGGTCACGCTGTGTACCCCCTAATTGACCTATAATTATTTCCTGCTGTAGGGTACACTATTACCCTGTAATATAATACATGGTCCAATTTAAATATTATGGGTCAATATTAAGGTCTGATATCGCGCCTTGCGTTCATTAACCATTGAAAGATGTCTTTGAATTTTTAAAGCATTTTAGAACACTTATTTCTTCATTTTAAGCTTCTCAGAACACTATTTTTCGCATAGGCATACATAGTAAACTTTAGGTTCACTCTGTGTACCCCCTAATTGACCTATAATTATTTCCTATGGTAGGGTACACTATAACCCTGTAATATAATACGTGGTCCTATTTAAAAATTATACGTCAATATTAAGGTCCGATACCGTACCGTTAGTTAACATAGAAAAATGTCTTTGAATTTTTAAAGCATTTTAGAACGCTTATTTCCTCATTTTAAGCTTCTCAGAACACTTTATTTTGCATAGGAATACATAGTAAACTTTAGGGTCACGCTGTGTACCCCCTAATTGACCTATAATTATTTCCTGCTGTAGGGTACACTATTACCCTGTAATATAATATCTGGTCCAATTTAAATATTATGGGTCAATATTAAGGTCTGATATTGCGCCTTGCGTTAGTTAACCATTGAAAGATGTCTTTGATTTTTTGAAGCATTTTAGAACGCTTATTTCTTCATTTTAAGCTTCTCAGAACACTCTATTTCGCATAGGCATACATAGTAAACTTTAGGGTCACGCTGTGTACCCCCTAAATGACCTATAATTATTTCCTGTGGTAGGGTACACTATTACCCTGTAATATAATACGTGGTCCAATTTAAAAATTATAGGTCAATATTAAGGTCCGATACCGTGCCGTTAGTTAACATAGAAAATGTCTTTGAATTTTTAAAGCATTTTAGAACGCTTATTTCCTCATTTTAAGCTTCTCGGAACACTTTATTTCGCATAGGCATACATAGTAAACTTTAGGGGCACGCTGTGTACCCCCTAATTGACCTATAATTATTTCCTGTGGTAGGGTACACTATTACCCTGTAATATAATACCTGGTCCAATTTAAATATTATGGGTCAATATTAAGGTCTGATATCGCGCCTTGCGTTGATTAACCATTGAAAGATGTCTTTGAATTTTTAAAGCATTTTAGAACGCTTATTTCTTCATTTTAAGCTTCTCAAAACATTTTATTTCGCATAGGCATACATAGTAAAATTTAGGGTCACGCTGTGTACCCCCTAAATGACCTATAATTATTTCCTGTGGTAGGGTACACTATTACCCTGTAATATAATACGTGGTCCAATTTAAAAATTATAGGTCAATATTAAGGTCCGATACCGTGCCGTTAGTTAACATAGAAAAATGTCTTTGAATTTTTAAAGCATTTTAGAACGCTTATTTCCTCATTTTAAGCTTCTCAGAACACTTTACTTCGCATAGGCAAACATAGTAAACTTTAGGGTCACGCTGTGTACCCCCTAATTGACCTATAATTATTTCCTGTGGTAGGGTACACTATTACCCTGTAATATAATACCTGGTCCAATTTAAATATTATGGGTGAATATTAAGGTCTGATATTGCGCCTTGCGTTAGTTAACCATTGAAAGATGTCTTTGATTTTTTAAAGCATTTTAGAACGCTTATTTCTTCATTTTAAGCTTCTCAAAACATTTTATTTCGCATAGGCATACATAGTAAAATTTAGGGTCACGCTGTGTACCCCCTAAATGACCTATAATTATTTCCTGTGGTAGGGTACACTATTACCCTGTAATATAATACGTGGTCCAATTTAAAAATTATAGGTCAATATTAAGGTCCGATACCGTGCCGTTAGTTAACATAGAAAAATGTCTTTGAATTTTTAAAGCATTTTAGAACGCTTATTTCCTCATTTTAAGCTTCTCGGAACACTTTATTTCGCATAGGCATACATAGTAAACTTTAGGGGCACGCTGTGTACCCCCTAATTGACCTATAATTATTTCCTGTGGTAGGGTACACTATTACCCTGTAATATAATATCTGGTCCAATTTAAATATTATGGGTCAATATTAAGGTCTGATATTGCGCCTTGCGTTAGTTAACCATTGAAAGATGTCTTTGATTTTTTAAAGCATTTTAGAACGCTTATTTCTTCATTTTAAGCTTCTCAGAACACTCTATTTCGCATAGGCATACATAGTAAACTTTAGGGTCACGCTGTGTACCCCCTAAATGACCTATAATTATTTCCTGTGGTAGGGTACACTATTACCCTGTAATATAATACGTGGTCCAATTTAAAAATTATAGGTCAATATTAAGGTCCGATACCGTGCCGTTAGTTAACATAGAAAAATGTCTTTGAATTTTTAAAGCATTTTAGAACGCTTATTTCCTCATTTTAAGCTTCTCGGAACACTTTATTTCGCATAGGCATACATAGTAAACTTTAGGGGCACGCTGTGTACCCCCTAATTGACCTATAATTATTTCCTGTGGTAGGGTACACTATTACCCTGTAATATAATACCTGGTCCAATTTAAATATTATGGGTCAATATTAAGGTCTGATATCGCGCCTTGCGTTGATTAACCATTGAAAGATGTCTTTGAATTTTTAAAGCATTTTAGAACGCTTATTTCTTCATTTTAAGCTTCTCAAAACATTTTATTTCGCATAGGCATACATAGTAAAATTTAGGGTCACGCTGTGTACCCCCTAAATGACCTATAATTATTTCCTGTGGTAGGGTACACTATTACCCTGTAATATAATACGTGGTCCAATTTAAAAATTATAGGTCAATATTAAGGTCCGATACCGTGCCGTTAGTTAACATAGAAAAATGTCTTTGAATTTTTAAAGCATTTTAGAACGCTTATTTCCTCATTTTAAGCTTCTCAGAACACTTTACTTCGCATAGGCAAACATAGTAAACTTTAGGGTCACGCTGTGTACCCCCTAATTGACCTATAATTATTTCCTGAGGTAGGGTACACTATTACCCTGTAATATAATACCTGGTCCAATTTAAATATTATGGTTCCATATTAAGGTCTGATATCGCGCCTTGCGTTGGTTAACCATTGAAAGATGTCTTTGAATTTTTAAAGCATTTTAGAACGCTTATTTCTTCATTTTAAGCTTCTCAAAACATTTTATTTCGCATAGACATACATAGTAAAATTTAGGGACACGCTGTGTACCCCCTAAATGACCTATAATTATTTCCTGTGGTAGGGTACACTATTACCCTGTAATATAATACGTGGTCCAATTTAAAAATTATAGGTCAATATTAAGGTCCGATACCGTGCCGTTAGTTAACATAGAAAAATGTCTTTGAATTTTTAAAGCATTTTAGAACGCTTATTTCCTCATTTTAAGCTTCTCGGAACACTTTATTTCGCATAGGCATACATAGTAAACTTTAGAGGCACGCTGTGTACCCCCTAATTGACCTATAATTATTTCCTGTGGTAGGGTACACTATTACCCTGTAATATAATACCTGGTCCAATTTAAATATTATGGGTCAATATTAAGGTCTGATATTGCGCCTTGCGTTAGTTAACCATTGAAAGATGTCTTTGAATTTTTAAAGCATTTTAGAACGCTTATTTCTTCATTTTAAGCTTCTCAGAACACTTTATTTCGCATAGGCATACATAGTAAACTTTAGGGTCACTCTGTGTACCCCCTAATTGACCTATAATTATTTCCTGTGGTAGGGTACACTATAACCCTGTAATATAATACGTGGTCCAATTTAAAAATTATAGGTCAATATTAAGGTCCGATACCGTACCGTTAGTTAACATAGAAAAATGTCTTTGAATTTTTAAAGCATTTTAGAACGCTTATTTCCTCATTTTAAGCTTCTCAGAACACTTTATTTTGCATAGGAATACATAGTAAACTTTAGGGTCACGCTGTGTACCCCCTAATTGACCTATAATTATTTCCTGCTGTAGGGTACACTATTACCCTGTAATATAATACCTGGTCCAATTTAAATATTATGGGTCAATATTAAGGTCTGATATCGCGCCTTGCGTTCATTAACCATTGAAAGATATCTTTGAATTTTTAAAGCATTTTAGAACGCTTATTTCTTCCTTTTAAGCTTCTCAAAACATTTTATTTCGCATAGGCATACATAGTAAAATTTAGGGTCACGCTGTGTACCCCCTAAATGACCTATAATTATTTCCTGTGGTAGGGTACACTATTACCGTGTAATATAATACGGGGTCCAATTTAAAATTCATAGGTCAATATTAAGGTCCGATACCGTGCCGTTAGTTAACATAGAAAAATGTCTTTGAATTTTTAAAGCATTTTAGAACGCTTATTTCCTCATTTTAAGCTTCTCAGAACACTTTATTTCGCATAGGCATACATAGTAAACTTTAGGGTCACGCTGTGTACCCCCTAAATGACCTATAATTATTTCCTGTGGTAGGGTACACTATTACCCTGTAATATAATACGTGGTCCAATTTAAAAATTATAGGTCAATATTAAGGTCCGATACCTTGCCGTTAGTTAACATAGAAAAATGTCTTTGAATTTTTAAAGCATTTTAGAACGCTTATTTCCTCATTTTAAGCTTCTCGGAACACTTTATTTCGCATAGGCATACATATTAATTTTTAGGGGCACGCTGTGTACCCCCTAATTGACCTATAATTATTTCCTGTGGTAGGGTACACTATTACCCTGTAATATAATACCTGGTCCAATTTAAATATTATGGGTCAATATTAAGGTCTGATATCGCGCCTTGCGTTGATTAACCATTGAAAGATGTCTTTGAATTTTTAAAGCATTTTAGAACGCTTATTTCTTCATTTTAAGCTTCTCAAAACATTTTATTTTGCATAGGCATACATAGTAAAATTTAGGGTCACGCTGTGTACCCCCTAAATGACCTATAATTATTTCCTGTGGTAGGGTACACTATTACCCTGTAATATAATACCTGGTCCAATTTAAATATTATGGGTCAATATTAAGGTCTGATATCGCGCCTTGCGATCATTAACCATTGAAAGATGTCTTTGAATTTTTAAAGCATTTTAGAACACTTATTTCTTCATTTTAAGCTTCTCAGAACACTATTTTTCGCATAGGCATACATAGTAAACTTTAGGTTCACTCTGTGTACCCCCTAATTGACCTATAATTATTTCCTATGGTAGGGTACACTATAACCCTGTAATATAATACGTGGTCCTATTTAAAAATTATACGTCAATATTAAGGTCCGATACCGTACCGTTAGTTAACATAGAAAAATGTCTTTGAATTTTTAAATCATTTTAGAACGCTTATTTCCTCATTTTAAGCTTCTCAGAACACTTTATTTTGCATAGGAATACATAGTAAACTTTAGGGTCACGCTGTGTACCCCCTAATTGACCTATAATTATTTCCTGCTGTAGGGTACACTATTACCCTGTAATATAATATCTGGTCCAATTTAAATATTATGGGTCAATATTAAGGTCTGATATTGCGCCTTGCGTTAGTTAACCATTGAAAGATGTCTTTGATTTTTTAAAGCATTTTAGAACGCTTATTTCTTCATTTTAAGCTTCTCAGAACACTCTATTTCGCATAGGCATACATAGTAAACTTTAGGGTCACGCTGTGTACCCCCTAAATGACCTATAATTATTTCCTGTGGTAGGGTACACTATTACCCTGTAATATAATACGTGGTCCAATTTAAAAATTATAGGTCAATATTAAGGTCCGATACCGTGCCGTTAGTTAACATAGAAAAATGTCTTTGAATTTTTAAAGCATTTTAGAACGCTTATTTCCTCATTTTAAGCTTCTCGGAACACTTTATTTCGCATAGGCATACATAGTAAACTTTAGGGGCACGCTGTGTACCCCCTAATTGACCTATAATTATTTCCTGTGGTAGGGTACACTATTACCCTGTAATATAATACCTGGTCCAATTTAAATATTATGGGTCAATATTAAGGTCTGATATCGCGCCTTGCGTTGATTAACCATTGAAAGATGTCTTTGAATTTTTAAAGCATTTTAGAACGCTTATTTCTTCATTTTAAGCTTCTCAAAACATTTTATTTCGCATAGGCATACATAGTAAAATTTAGGGTCACGCTGTGTACCCTCTAAATGACCTATAATTATTTCCTGTGGTAGGGTACACTATTACCCTGTAATATAATACGTGGTCCAATTTAAAAATTATAGGTCAATATTAAGGTCCGATACCGTGCCGTTAGTTAACATAGAAAAATGTCTTTGAATTTTTAAAGCATTTTAGAACGCTTATTTCCTCATTTTAAGCTTCTCAGAACACTTTACTTCGCATAGGCAAACATAGTAAATTTTAGGGTCACGCTGTGTACCCCCTAATTGACCTATAATTATTTCCTGTGGTAGGGTACACTATTACCCTGTAATATAATACCTGGTCCAATTTAAATATTATGGGTGAATATTAAGGTCTGATATTGCGCCTTGCGTTAGTTAACCATTGAAAGATGTCTTTGATTTTTTAAAGCATTTTAGAACGCTTATTTCTTCATTTTAAGCTTCTCAAAACATTTTATTTCGCATAGGCATACATAGTAAAATTTAGGGTCACGCTGTGTACCCCCTAAATGACCTATAATTATTTCCTGTGGTAGGGTACACTATTACCCTGTAATATAATACGTGGTCCAATTTAAAAATTATAGGTCAATATTAAGGTCCGATACCGTGCCGTTAGTTAACATAGAAAAATGTCTTTGAATTTTTAAAGCATTTTAGAACGCTTATTTCCTCATTTTAAGCTTCTCGGAACACTTTATTTCGCATAGGCATACATAGTAAACTTTAGGGGCACGCTGTGTACCCCCTAATTGACCTATAATTATTTCCTGTGGTAGGGTACACTATTACCCTGTAATATAATATCTGGTCCAATTTAAATATTATGGGTCAATATTAAGGTCTGATATTGCGCCTTGCGTTAGTTAACCATTGAAAGATGTCTTTGATTTTTTAAAGCATTTTAGAACGCTTATTTCTTCATTTTAAGCTTCTCAGAACACTCTATTTCGCATAGGCATACATAGTAAACTTTAGGGTCACGCTGTGTACCCCCTAAATGACCTATAATTATTTCCTGTGGTAGGGTACACTATTACCCTGTAATATAATACGTGGTCCAATTTAAAAATTATAGGTCAATATTAAGGTCCGATACCGTGCCGTTAGTTAACATAGAAAAATGTCTTTGAATTTTTAAAGCATTTTAGAACGCTTATTTCCTCATTTTAAGCTTCTCGGAACACTTTATTTCGCATAGGCATACATAGTAAACTTTAGGGGCACGCTGTGTACCCCCTAATTGACCTATAATTATTTCCTGTGGTAGGGTACACTATTACCCTGTAATATAATACCTGGTCCAATTTAAATATTATGGGTCAATATTAAGGTCTGATATCGCGCCTTGCGTTGATTAACCATTGAAAGATGTCTTTGAATTTTTAAAGCATTTTAGAACGCTTATTTCTTCATTTTAAGCTTCTCAAAACATTTTATTTCGCATAGGCATACATAGTAAAATTTAGGGTCACGCTGTGTACCCCCTAAATGACCTATAATTATTTCCTGTGGTAGGGTACACTATTACCCTGTAATATAATACGTGGTCCAATTTAAAAATTATAGGTCAATATTAAGGTCCGATACCGTGCCGTTAGTTAACATAGAAAAATGTCTTTGAATTTTTAAAGCATTTTAGAACGCTTATTTCCTCATTTTAAGCTTCTCAGAACACTTTACTTCGCATAGGCAAACATAGTAAACTTTAGGGTCACGCTGTGTACCCCCTAATTGACCTATAATTATTTCCTGTGGTAGGGTACACTATTACCCTGTAATATAATACCTGGTCCAATTTAAATATTATGGGTGAATATTAAGGTCTGATATTGCGCCTTGCGTTAGTTAACCATTGAAAGATGTCTTTGATTTTTTAAAGCATTTTAGAACGCTTATTTCTTCATTTTAAGCTTCTCAAAACATTTTATTTCGCATAGGCATACATAGTAAAATTTAGGGTCACGCTGTGTACCCCCTAAATGACCTATAATTATTTCCTGTGGTAGGGTACACTATTACCCTGTAATATAATACGTGGTCCAATTTAAAAATTATAGGTCAATATTAAGGTCCGATACCGTGCCGTTAGTTAACATAGAAAAATGTCTTTGAATTTTTAAAGCATTTTAGAACGCTTATTTCCTCATTTTAAGCTTCTCGGAACACTTTATTTCGCATAGGCATACATAGTAAACTTTAGGGGCACGCTGTGTACCCCCTAATTGACCTATAATTATTTCCTGTGGTAGGGTACACTATTACCCTGTAATATAATACCTGGTCCAATTTAAATATTATGGGTCAATATTAAGGTCTGATATTGCGCCTTGCGTTAGTTAACCATTGAAAGATGTCTTTGAATTTTTAAAGCATTTTGGAACGCTTATTTCTTCATTTTAAGCTTCTCAGAACACTTTATTTCGCATAGGCATACATAGTAAACTTTAGGGTCACTCTGTGTACCCCCTAATTGACCTATAATTATTTCCTGTGGTAGGGTACACTATAACCCTGTAATATAATACGTGGTCCAATTTAAAAATTATAGGTCAATATTAAGGTCCGATACCGTACCGTTAGTTAACATAGAAAAATGTCTTTGAATTTTTAAAGCATTTTAGAACGCTTATTTCCTCATTTTAAGCTTCTCAGAACACTTTATTTTGCATAGGAATACATAGTAAACTTTAGGGTCACGCTGTGTACCCCCTAATTGACCTATAATTATTTGCTGCTGTAGGGTACACTATTACCCTGTAATATAATACCTGGTCCAATTTAAATATTATGGGTCAATATTAAGGTCTGATATCGCGCCTTGCGTTCATTAACCATTGAAAGATATCTTTGAATTTTTAAAGCATTTTAGAACGCTTATTTCTTCCTTTTAAGCTTCTCAAAACATTTTATTTCGCATAGGCATACATAGTAAAATTTAGGGTCACGCTGTGTACCCCCTAAATGACCTATAATTATTTCCTGTGGTAGGGTACACTATTACCGTGTAATATAATACGGGGTCCAATTTAAAATTCATAGGTCAATATTAAGGTCCGATACCGTGCCGTTAGTTAACATAGAAAAATGTCTTTGAATTTTTAAAGCATTTTAGAACGCTTATTTCCTCATTTTAAGCTTCTCAGAACACTTTATTTCGCATAGGCATACATAGTAAACTTTAGGGTCACGCTGTGTACCCCCTAATTGACCTATAATTATTTTCTGTGGTAGGGTACACTATTACCCTGTAATATAATAGCTGGTCCAATTTAAATATTATGGGTGAATATTAAGGTCTGATATTGCGCCTTGCGTTAGTTAACCATTGAAAGATGTCTTTGATTTTTTAAAGCATATTAGAACGCTTATTTCTTCATTTTAAGCTTCTCAGAACACTCTATTTCGCTTAGGCATACATAGTAAACTTTAGGGTCACGCTGTGTACCCCCTAATTGAAATATAATTATTTCCTGTTGTAGGGTACACTTTTACCCTGTAATATAATACCTGGTCCAATTTAAATATTATGGTTCCATATTAAGGTCTGATATCGCGCCTTGCGTTAGTTAACCATTGAAAGATGTCTTTGAATTTTTAAAGCATTTTAGAACGCTTATTTCTTCATTTTAAGCTTCTCAAAACATTTTATTTCGCATAGGCATACATAGTAAAATTTAGGGTCACGCTGTGTACCCCCTAAATGACCTATACTTATTTCCTGTGGTAGGGTACACTATTACCCTGTAATATAATACGTGGACCAATTTAAAATTTATAGGTCAATATTAAGGTCCGATACCGTGCCGTTAGTAAACATAGAAAAATGTCTTTGAATTTTTAAAGCAATTTAGAACGCTTATTTCCTCATTTTAAGCTTCTCAGAACACTTTATTTCGCATAGGCATACATAGTAAACTTTAGGGTCACGCTGTGTACCCCCTAATTGACCTATAATTATTTCCTGTGGTAGGGTACACTATTACCCTGTAATATAATACCTGGTCCAATTTAAATATTATGGGTGAATATTAAGGTCTGATATTGCGCCTTGCGTTAGTTAACCATTGAAAGATGTCTTTGATTTTTTAAAGCATTTTAGAACGCTTATTTCCTCATTTTAAGCTTCTCGGAACACTTTATTTCGCATAGGCATACATATTAATTTTTAGGGGCACGCTGTGTACCTTCTAATTGACCTATAATTATTTCCTGTGGTAGGGTACACTATTACCCTGTAATATAATACCTGGTCCAATTTAAATATTATGGGTCAATATTAAGGTCTGATATCGCGCCTTGCGTTGATTAACCATTGAAAGATGTCTTTGAATTTTTAAAGCATTTTAGAACGCTTATTTTTTCATTTTAAGCTTCTCAAAACATTTTATTTTGCATAGGCATACATAGTAAAATTTAGGGTCACGCTGTGTACCCCCTAAATGACCTATAATTATTTCCTGTGGTAGGGTACACTATTACCCTGTAATATAATACGTGGTCCAATTTAAAAATTATAGGTCAATATTAAGGTCCGATACCGTGCCGTTAGTTAACATAGAAAAATGTCTTTGAATTTTTAAAGCATTTTAGAACGCTTATTTCCTCATTTTAAGCTTCTCAAAACACTTTATTTTGCATAGGAATACATAGTAAACTTTAGGGTCACGATGTGTACCCCCTAATTGACCTATAATTATTTCTTGCTGTAGGGTACACTATTACCCTGTAATATAATACGTGGTCCAATTTAAAAATTATAGGTCAATATTAAGGTCCGATACCGAGCCGTTAGTTAACGTAGAAAAGTGTCTTCGAATTTCCTTGTTTTAATGCACTATTTAAAATATACATAGTGTACCCCCTAATTGACCTATAATTATTTCCTGTGGTAGGGTACACTATTACCCTGTAATATAATACCTGGTCCAATTTAAATATTATGGGTCAATATTAAGGTCTGATATTGCGCCTTGCGTTAGTTAACCATTGAAAGATGTCTTTGAATTTTTAAAGCACTTTAGAACGCTTATTTCTTCATTTTAAGCTTCTCAGAACACTTTATTTCGCATAGGCATACATAGTAAACTTTAGGGTCACTCTGTGTACCCCCTAATTGACCTATAATTATTTCCTGTGGTAGGGTACACTATAACCCTGTAATATAATACGTGGTCCAATTTAAAAATTATAGGTCAATATTAAGGTCCGATACCGTACCGTTAGTTAACATAGAAAAATGTCTTTGAATTTTTAAAGCATTTTAGAACGCTTATTTCCTCATTTTAAGCTTCTCAGAACACTTTATTTTGCATAGGAATACATAGTAAACTTTAGGGTCACGCTGTGTACCCCCTAATTGACCTATAATTATTTCCTGCTGTAGGGTACACTATTACCCTGTAATATAATACCTGGTCCAATTTAGATATTATGGGTCAATATCAAGGTCTGATATCGCGCCTTGCGTTCATTAACCATTGAAAGATGTCTTTGAATTTTTAAAGCATTTTAGAACACTTATTTCTTCATTTTAAGCTTCTCAGAACACTATTTTTCGCATAGGCATACATAGTAAACTTTAGGTTCACTCTTTGTACCCCCTAATTGACCTATAATTATTTCCTATGGTAGGGTACACTATAACCCTGTAATATAATACGTGGTCCTATTTAAAAATTATACGTCAATATTAAGGTCCGATACCGTACCGTTAGTTAACATAGAAAAATGTCTTTGAATTTTTAAAGCATTTTAGAACGCTTATTTCCTCATTTTAAGCTTCTCAGAACACTTTATTTTGCATAGGAATACATAGTAAACTTTAGGGTCACGCTGTGTACCCCCTAATTGACCTATAATTATTTCCTGCTGTAGGGTACACTATTACCCTGTAATATAATATCTGGTCCAATTTAAATATTATGGGTCAATATTAAGGTCTGATATTGCGCCTTGCGTTAGTTAACCATTGAAAGATGTCTTTGATTTTTTAAAGCATTTTAGAACGCTTATTTCTTCATTTTAAGTTTCTCAGAACACTCTATTTCGCATAGGCATACATAGTAAACTTTAGGGTCACGCTGTGTACCCCCTAAATGACCTATAATTATTTCCTGTGGTAGGGTACACTATTACCCTGTAATATAATACGTGGTCCAATTTAAAAATTATAGGTCAATATTAAGGTCCGATACCGTGCCGTTAGTTAACATAGAAAAATGTCTTTGAATTTTTAAAGCATTTTAGAACGCTTATTTCCTCATTTTAAGCTTCTCGGAACACTTTATTTCGCATAGGCATACATAGTAAACTTTAGGGGCACGCTGTGTACCCCCTAATTGACCTATAATTATTTCCTGTGGTAGGGTACACTATTACCCTGTAATATAATACCTGGTCCAATTTAAATATTATGGGTCAATATTAAGGTCTGATATCGCGCCTTGCGTTGATTAACCATTGAAAGATGTCTTTGAATTTTTAAAGCATTTTAGAACGCTTATTTCTTCATTTTAAGCTTCTCAAAACATTTTATTTCGTATAGGCATACATAGTAAAATTTAGGGTCACGCTGTGTACCCCCTAAATGACCTATAATTATTTCCTGTGGTAGGGTACACTATTACCCTGTAATATAATACGTGGTCCAATTTAAAAATTATAGGTCAATATTAAGGTCCGATACCGTGCCGTTAGTTAACATAGAAAAATGTCTTTGAATTTTTAAAGCATTTTAGAACGCTTATTTCCTCATTTTAAGCTTCTCAGAACACTTTACTTCGCATAGGCAAACATAGTAAACTTTAGGGTCACGCTGTGTACCCCCTAATTGACCTATAATTATTTCCTGTGGTAGGGTACACTATTACCCTGTAATATAATACCTGGTCTAATTTAAATATTATGGGTGAATATTAAGGTCTGATATTGCGCCTTGCGTTAGTTAACCATTGAAAGATGTCTTTGATTTTTTAAAGCATTTTAGAACGCTTATTTCTTCATTTTAAGCTTCTCAGAACACTCTATTTCGCATAGGCATACATAGTAAACTTTAGGGTCACGCTGTGTACCCCCTAATTGAAATATAATTATTTCCTGTTGTAGGGTACACTATTACCCTGTAATATAATATCTGGTCCAATTTAAATATTATGGTTCCATATTAAGGTCTGATATCGCGCCTTGCGTTGGTTAACCATTGAAAGATGTCTTTGAATTTTTAAAGCATTTTAGAACGCTTATTTCTTCATTTTAAGCTTCTCAAAACATTTTATTTCGCATAGGCATACATAGTAAAATTTAGGGTCACGCTGTGTACCCCCTAAATGACCTATAATTATTTCCTGTGGTAGGGTACACTATTACCCTGTAATATAATACGTGGTCCAATTTAAAAATTATAGGTCAATATTAAGGTCCGATACCGTGCCGTTAGTTAACATAGAAAAATGTCTTTGAATTTTTAAAGCATTTTAGAATGCTTATTTCCTCATTTTAAGCTTCTCGGAACACTTTATTTCGCATAGGCATACATAGTAAACTTTAGGGGCACGCTGTGTACCCCCTAATTGACCTATAATTATTTCCTGTGGTAGGGTACACTATTACCCTGTAATATAATACCTGGTCCAATTTAAATATTATGGGTCAATATTAAGGTCTGATATCGCGCCTTGCGTTGATTAACCATTGAAAGATGTCTTTGAATTTTTAAAGCATTTTAGAATGCTTATTTCTTCATTTTAAGCTTCTCAAAACATTTTATTTCGCATAGGCATACATAGTAAAATTTAGGGTCACGCTGTGTACCCCCTAAATGACCTATAATTATTTTCTGTGGTAGGGTACACTATTACCCTGTAATATAATACGTGGTCCAATTTAAAAATTATAGGTCAATATTAAGGTCCGATACCGTGCCGTTAGTTAACATAGAAAAATGTCTTTGAATTTTTAAAGCATTTTAGAACGCTTATTTCCTCATTTTAAGCTTCTCGGAACACTTTATTTCGCATAGGCATACATAGTAAACTTTAGGGGCACGCTGTGTACCCCCTAATTGACCTATAATTATTTCCTGTGGTAGGGTACACTATTACCCTGTAATATAATACCTGGTCCAATTTAAATATTATGGGTCAATATTAAGGTCTGATATCGCGCCTTGCGTTCATTAACCATTGAAAGATGTCTTTGAATTTTTAAAGCATTTTAGAACACTTATTTCTTCATTTTAAGCTTCTCAGAACACTATTTTTCGCATAGGCATACATAGTAAACTTTAGGTTCACTCTGTGTACCCCCTAATTGACCTATAATTATTTCCTATGGTAGGGTACACTATAACCCTGTAATATAATACGTGGTCCTATTTAAAAATTATACGTCAATATTAAGGTCCGATACCGTACCGTTAGTTAACATAGAAAAATGTCTTTGAATTTTTAAAGCATTTTAGAACGCTTATTTCCTCATTTTAAGCTTCTCAGAACACTTTATTTTGCATAGGAATACATAGTAAACTTTAGGGTCACGCTGTGTACCCCCTAATTGACCTATAATTATTTCCTGCTGTAGGGTACACTATTACCCTGTAATATAATATCTGGTCCAATTTAAATATTATGGGTCAATATTAAGGTCTGATATTGCGCCTTGCGTTAGTTAACCATTGAAAGATGTCTTTGATTTTTTAAAGCATTTTAGAACGCTTATTTCTTCATTTTAAGTTTCTCAGAACACTCTATTTCGCATAGGCATACATAGTAAACTTTAGGGTCACGCTGTGTACCCCCTAAATGACCTATAATTATTTCCTGTGGTAGGGTACACTATTACCCTGTAATATAATACGTGGTCCAATTTAAAAATTATAGGTCAATATTAAGGTCCGATACCGTGCCGTTAGTTAACATAGAAAAATGTCTTTGAATTTTTAAAGCATTTTAGAACGCTTATTTCCTCATTTTAAGCTTCTCGGAACACTTTATTTCGCATAGGCATACATAGTAAACTTTCGGGGCACGCTGTGTACCCCCTAATTGACCTATAATTATTTCCTGTGGTAGGGTACACTATTACCCTGTAATATAATACCTGGTCCAATTTAAATATTATGGGTCAATATTAAGGTCTGATATCGCGCCTTGCGTTGATTAACCATTGAAAGATGTCTTTGAATTTTTAAAGCATTTTAGAACGCTTATTTCTTCATTTTAAGCTTCTCAAAACATTTTATTTCGCATAGGCATACATAGTAAAATTTAGGGTCACGCTGTGTACCCCCTAAATGACCTATAATTATTTCCTGTGGTAGGGTACACTATTACCCTGTAATATAATACGTGGTCCAATTTAAAAATTATAGATCAATATTAAGGTCCGATACCGTGCCGTTAGTTAACATAGAAAAATGTCTTTGAATTTTTAAAGCATTTTAGAACGCTTATTTCCTCATTTTAAGCTTCTCAGAACACTTTACTTCGCATAGGCAAACATAGTAAACTTTAGGGTCACGCTGTGTACCCCCTAATTGACCTATAATTATTTCCTGTGGTAGGGTACACTATTACCCTGTAATATAATACCTGGTCCAATTTAAATATTATGGGTCAATATTAAGGTCTGATATCGCGCCTTGCGTTGATTAACCATTGAAAGATGTCTTTGAATTTTTAAAGCATTTTAGAATGCTTATTTCTTCATTTTAAGCTTCTCAAAACATTTTATTTCGCATAGGCATACATAGTAAAATTTAGGGTCACGCTGTGTACCCCCTAAATGACCTATAATTATTTTCTGTGGTAGGGTACACTATTACCCTGTAATATAATACGTGGTCCAATTTAAAAATTATAGGTCAATATTAAGGTCCGATACCGTGCCGTTAGTTAACATAGAAAAATGTCTTTGAATTTTTAAAGCATTTTAGAACGCTTATTTCCTCATTTTAAGCTTCTCGGAACACTTTATTTCGCATAGGCATACATAGTAAACTTTAGGGGCACGCTGTGTACCCCCTAATTGACCTATAATTATTTCCTGTGGTAGGGTACACTATTACCCTGTAATATAATACCTGGTCCAATTTAAATATTATGGGTCAATATTAAGGTCTGATATCGCGCCTTGCGTTCATTAACCATTGAAAGATGTCTTTGAATTTTTAAAGCATTTTAGAACACTTATTTCTTCATTTTAAGCTTCTCAGAACACTATTTTTCGCATAGGCATACATAGTAAACTTTAGGTTCACTTTGTGTACCCCCTAATTGACCTATAATTATTTCCTATGGTAGGGTACACTATAACCCTGTAATATAATACGTGGTCCTATTTAAAAATTATACGTCAATATTAAGGTCCGATACCGTACCGTTAGTTAACATAGAAAAATGTCTTTGAATTTTTAAAGCATTTTAGAACGCTTATTTCCTCATTTTAAGCTTCTCAGAACACTTTATTTTGCATAGGAATACATAGTAAACTTTAGGGTCACGCTGTGTACCCCCTAATTGACCTATAATTATTTCCTGCTGTAGGGTACACTATTACCCTGTAATATAATATCTGGTCCAATTTAAATATTATGGGTCAATATTAAGGTCTGATATTGCGCCTTGCGTTAGTTAACCATTGAAAGATGTCTTTGATTTTTTAAAGCATTTTAGAACGCTTATTTCTTCATTTTAAGTTTCTCAGAACACTCTATTTCGCATAGGCATACATAGTAAACTTTAGGGTCACGCTGTGTACCCCCTAAATGACCTATAATTATTTCCTGTGGTAGGGTACACTATTACCCTGTAATATAATACGTGGTCCAATTTAAAAATTATAGGTCAATATTAAGGTCCGATACCGTGCCGTTAGTTAACATAGAAAAATGTCTTTGAATTTTTAAAGCATTTTAGAACGCTTATTTCCTCATTTTAAGCTTCTCGGAACACTTTATTTCGCATAGGCATACATAGTAAACTTTAGGGGCACGCTGTGTACCCCCTAATTGACCTATAATTATTTCCTGTGGTAGGGTACACTATTACCCTGTAATATAATACCTGGTCCAATTTAAATATTATGGGTCAATATTAAGGTCTGATATCGCGCCTTGCGTTGATTAACCATTGAAAGATGTCTTTGAATTTTTAAAGCATTTTAGAACGCTTATTTCTTCATTTTAAGCTTCTCAAAACATTTTATTTCGCATAGGCATACATAGTAAAATTTAGGGTCACGCTGTGTACCCCCTAAATGACCTATAATTATTTCCTGTGGTAGGGTACACTATTACCCTGTAATATAATACGTGGTCCAATTTAAAAATTATAGGTCAATATTAAGGTCCGATACCGTGCCGTTAGTTAACATAGAAAAATGTCTTTGAATTTTTAAAGCATTTTAGAACGCTTATTTCCTCATTTTAAGCTTCTCAGAACACTTTACTTCGCATAGGCAAACATAGTAAACTTTAGGGTCACGCTGTGTACCCCCTAATTGACCTATAATTATTTCCTGTGGTAGGGTACACTATTACCCTGTAATATAATACCTGGTCCAATTTAAATATTATGGGTCAATATTAAGGTCTGATATCGCGCCTTGCGTTGATTAACCATTGAAAGATGTCTTTGAATTTTTAAAGCATTTTAGAATGCTTATTTCTTCATTTTAAGCTTCTCAAAACATTTTATTTCGCATAGGCATACATAGTAAAATTTAGGGTCACGCTGTGTACCCCCTAAATGACCTATAATTATTTTCTGTGGTAGGGTACACTATTACCCTGTAATATAATACGTGGTCCAATTTAAAAATTATAGGTCAATATTAAGGTCCGATACCGTGCCGTTAGTTAACATAGAAAAATGTCTTTGAATTTTTAAAGCATTTTAGAACGCTTATTTCCTCATTTTAAGCTTCTCGGAACACTTTATTTCGCATAGGCATACATAGTAAACTTTAGGGGCACGCTGTGTACCCCCTAATTGACCTATAATTATTTCCTGTGGTAGGGTACACTATTACCCTGTAATATAATACCTGGTCCAATTTAAATATTATGGGTCAATATTAAGGTCTGATATCGCGCCTTGCGTTGATTAACCATTGAAAGATGTCTTTGAATTTTTAAAGCATTTTAGAAAGCTTATTTCTTCATTTTAAGCTTCTCAAAACATTTTATTTCGCATAGGCATACATAGTAAAATTTAGGGTCACGCTGTGTACCCCCTAAATGACCTATAATTATTTCCTGTGGTAGGGTACACTATTACCCTGTAATATAATACGTGGTCCAATTTAAAAATTATAGGTCAATATTAAGGTCCGATACCTTGCCGTTAGTTAACATAGAAAAATGTCTTTGAATTTTTAAAGCATTTTAGAACGCTTATTTCCTCATTTTAAGCTTCTCGGAACACTTTATTTCGCATAGGCATACATATTAATTTTTAGGGGCACGCTGTGTACCCCCTAATTGACCTATAATTATTTCCTGTGGTAGGGTACACTATTACCCTGTAATATAATACCTGGTCCAATTTAAATATTATGGGTCAAAATTAAGGTCTGATATCGCGCCTTGCGTTGATTAACCATTGAAAGATGTCTTTGAATTTTTAAAGCATTTTAGAACGCTTATTTCTTCATTTTAAGCTTCTCAAAACATTTTATTTTGCATAGGCATACATAGTAAAATTTAGGGTCACGCTGTGTACCCCCTAAATGACCTATAATTATTTCCTGTGGTAGGGTACACTATTACCCTGTAATATAATACGTGGTCCAATTTAAAAATTATAGGTCAATATTAAGGTCCGATACCGTGCCGTTAGTTAACATAGAAAAATGTCTTTGAATTTTTAAAGCATTTTAGAACGCTTATTTCCTCATTTTAAGCTTCTCAAAACACTTTATTTTGCATAGGAATACATAGTAAACTTTAGGGTCACGCTGTGTACCCCCTAATTGACCTATAATTATTTCTTGCTGTAGGGTACACTATTACCCTGTAATATAATACGTGGTCCAATTTAAAAATTATAGGTCAATATTAAGGTCCGATACCGAGCCGTTAGTTAACGTAGAAAAGTGTCTTCGAATTTCCTTGTTTTAATGCACTATTTAAAATATACATAGTGTACCCCCTAATTGACCTATAATTATTTCCTGTGGTAGGGTACACTATTACCCTGTAATATAATACCTGGTCCAATTTAAATATTATGGGTCAATATTAAGGTCTGATATTGCGCCTTGCGTTAGTTAACCATTGAAAGATGTCTTTGAATTTTTAAAGCACTTTAGAACGTTTATTTCTTCATTTTAAGCTTCTCAGAACACTTTATTTCGCATAGGCATACATAGTAAACTTTAGGGTCACTCTGTGTACCCCCTAATTGACCTATAATTATTTCCTGTGGTAGGGTACACTATAACCCTGTAATATAATACGTGGTCCAATTTAAAAATTATAGGCCAATATTAAGGTCCGATACCGTACCGTTAGTTAACATAGAAAAATGTCTTTGAATTTTTAAAGCATTTTAGAACGCTTATTTCCTCATTTTAAGCTTCTCAGAACACTTTATTTTGCATAGGAATACATAGTAAACTTTAGGGTCACGCTGTGTACCCCCTAATTGACCTATAATTATTTCCTGCTGTAGGGTACACTATTACCCTGTAATATAATATCTGGTCCAATTTAAATATTATGGGTCAATATTAAGGTCTGATATTGCGCCTTGCGTTAGTTAACCATTGAAAGATGTCTTTGATTTTTTAAAGCATTTTAGAACGCTTATTTCTTCATTTTAAGCTTCTCAGAACACTCTATTTCGCATAGGCATACATAGTAAACTTTAGGGTCACGCTGTGTACCCCCTAAATGACCTATAATTATTTCCTGTGGTAGGGTACACTATTACCCTGTAATATAATACGTGGTCCAATTTAAAAATTATAGGTCAATATTAAGGTCCGATACCGTGCCGTTAGTTAACATAGAAAAATGTCTTTGAATTTTTAAAGCATTTTAGAACGCTTATTTCCTCATTTTAAGCTTCTCGGAACACTTTATTTCGCATAGGCATACATAGTAAACATTAGGGGCACGCTGTGTACCCCCTAATTGACCTATAATTATTTCCTGTGGTAGGGTACACTATTACCCTGTAATATAATACCTGGTCCAATTTAAATATTATGGGTCAATATTAAGGTCTGATATCGCGCCTTGCGTTGATTAACCATTGAAAGATGTCTTTGAATTTTTAAAGCATTTTAGAACGCTTATTTCTTCATTTTAAGCTTCTCAAAACATTTTATTTCGCATAGGCATACATAGTAAAATTTAGGGTCACGCTGTGTACCCCCTAAATGACCTATAATTATTTCCTGTGGTAGGGTACACTATTACCCTGTAATATAATACGTGGTCCAATTTAAAAATTATAGGTCAATATTAAGGTCCGATACCGTGCCGTTAGTTAACATAGAAAAATGTCTTTGAATTTTTAAAGCATTTTAGAACGCTTATTTCCTCATTTTAAGCTTCTCAGAACACTTTACTTCGCATAGGCAAACATAGTAAACTTTAGGGTCACGCTGTGTACCCCCTAATTGACCTATAATTATTTCCTGTGGTAGGGTACACTATTACCCTGTAATATAATACCTGGTCCAATTTAAATATTATGGGTGAATATTAAGGTCTGATATTGCGCCTTGCGTTAGTTAACCATTGAAAGATGTCTTTGATTTTTTAAAGCATTTTAGAACGCTTATTTCTTCATTTTAAGCTTCTCAGAACACTCTATTTCGCATAGGCATACATAGTAAACTTTTGGGGCACGCTGTGTACCCCCTAATTAAAATATAATTATTTCCTGTTGTAGGGTACACTATTACCCTGTAATATAATATCTGGTCCAATTTAAATATTATGGTTCCATATTAAGGTCTGATATCGCGCCTTGCGTTGGTTAACCATTGAAAGATGTCTTTGAATTTTTAAAGCATTTTAGAACGCTTATTTCTTCATTTTAAGCTTCTCAAAACATTTTATTTCGCATAGGCATACATAGTAAAATTTAGGGTCACGCTGTGTACCCCCTAAATGACCTATAATTATTTCCTGTGGTAGGGTACACTATTACCCTGTAATATAATACGTGGTCCAATTCAAAAATTATAGGTCAATATTAAGGTCCGATACCGTGCCGTTAGTTAACATAGAAAAATGTCTTTGAATTTTTAAAGCATTTTAGAACGCTTATTTCCTCATTTTAAGCTTCTCGGAACACTTTATTTCGCATAGGCATACATAGTAAACTTTAGGGTCACGCTGTGTACCCCCTAATTGACCTATAATTATTTCCTGTGGTAGGGTACACTATTACCCTGTAATATAATACCTGGTCCAATTTAAATATTATGGGTCAATATTAAGGTCTGATATCGCGCCTTGCGTTGATTAACCATTGAAAGATGTCTTTGAATTTTTAAAGCATTTTAGAACGCTTATTTCTTCATTTTAAGCTTCTCAAAACATTTTATTTCGCATAGGCATACATAGTAAAATTTAGGGTCACGATGTGTACCCCCTAAATGACCTATAATTATTTTCTGTGGTAGGGTACACTATTACCCTGTAATATAATACGTGGTCCAATTTAAAAATTATAGGTCAATATTAAGGTCCGATACCGTGCCGTTAGTTAACATAGAAAAATGTCTTTGAATTTTTAAAGCATTTTAGAACGCTTATTTCCTCATTTTAAGCTTCTCGGAACACTTTATTTCGCATAGGCATACATAGTAAACTTTAGGGGCACGCTGTGTACCCCCTAATTGACCTATAATTATTTCCTGTGGTAGGGTACACTATTACCCTGTAATATAATAGCTGGTCCAATTTAAATATTATGGGTCAATATTAAGGTCTGATATCGCGCCTTGCGTTGATTAACCATTGAAAGATGTCTTTGAATTTTTAAAGCATTTTAGAAAGCTTATTTCTTCATTTTAAGCTTCTCAAAACATTTTATTTCGCATACGCATACATAGTAAAATTTAGGGTCACGCTGTGTACCCCCTAAATGACCTATAATTATTTCCTGTGGTAGGGTACACTATTACCCTGTAATATAATACGTGGTCCAATTTAAAAATTATAGGTCAATATTAAGGTCCGATACCTTGCCGTTAGTTAACATAGAAAAATGTCTTTGAATTTTTAAAGCATTTTAGAACGCTTATTTCCTCATTTTAAGCTTCACAGAACACTTTATTTCGCATAGGCATACATAGTAAACTTTAGGGTCACGCTGTGTACCCCCTAATTGACCTATAATTATTTCCTGTGGTAGGGTACACTATTACCCTGTAATATAATACCTGGTCCAATTTAAATATTATGGGTCAATATTAAGGTCTGATATTGCGCCTTGCGTTAGTTAACCATTGAAAGATGTCTTTGAATTTTTAAAGCACTTTAGAACGCTTATTTCTTCATTTTAAGCTTCTCAGAACACTTTATTTCGCATAGGCATACATAGTAAACTTTAGGGTCACTCTGTGTACCCCCTAATTGACCTATAATTATTTCCTGTGGTAGGGTACACTATAACCCTGTAATATAATACGTGGTCCAATTTAAAAATTATAGGTCAATATTAAGGTCCGATACCGTACCGTTAGTTAACATAGAAAAATGTCTTTGAATTTTTAAAGCATTTTAGAACGCTTATTTCCTCATTTTAAGCTTCTCAGAACACTTTATTTTGCATAGGAATACATAGTAAACTTTAGGGTCACGCTGTGTACCCCCTAATTGACCTATAATTATTTCCTGCTGTAGGGTACACTATTACCCTGTAATATAATACCTGGTCCAATTTAAATATTATGGGTTAATATTAAGGTCTGATATCGCGCCTTGCGTTCATTAACCATTGAAAGATGTCTTTGAATTTTTAAAGCATTTTAGAACACTTATTTCTTCATTTTAAGTTTCTCAGAACACTTTATTTCGCATAGGCATACATAGTAAACTTTAGGTTCACTCTGTGTACCCCCTAATTGACCTATAATTATTTCCTATGGTAGGGTACACTATAACCCTGTAATATAATACGTGGTCCTATTTAAAAATTATACGTCAATATTAAGGTCCGATACCGTAACGTTAGTTAACATAGAAAAATGTCTTTGAATTTTTAAAGCATTTTAGAACGCTTATTTCCTCATTTTAAGCTTCTCAGAACACTTTATTTTGCATAGGAATACATAGTAAACTTTAGGGTCACGCTGTGTACCCCCTAATTGACCTATAATTATTTCCTGCTGTAGGGTACACTATTACCCTGTAATATAATATCTGGTCCAATTTAAATATTATGTTTCAATATTAAGGTCTGATATTGCGTCTTGCGTTAGTTAACCATTGAAAGATGTCTTTGATTTTTTAAAGCATTTTAGAACGCTTATTTCTTCATTTTAAGCTTCTCAGAACACTCTATTTCGCATAGGCATACATAGTAAACTTTAGGGTCACGCTGTGTACCCCCTAAATGACCTATAATTATTTCCTGTGGTAGGGTACACTATTACCCTGTAATATAATACGTGGTCCAATTTAAAAATTATAGGTCAATATTAAGGTCCGATACCGTGCCGTTAGTTAACATAGAAAAATGTCTTTGAATTTTTAAAGCATTTTAGAACGCTTATTTCCTCATTTTAAGCTTCTCGGAACACTTTATTTCGCATAGGCATACATAGTAAACTTTAGGGGCACGCTGTGTACCCCCTAATTGACCTATAATTATTTCCTGCTGTAGGGTACACTATTACCCTGTAATATAATACGTGGTCCAATTTAAATATTATAGGTCAATATTAAGGTCCGATACCGTACCGTTAGTTAACATAGAAAAATGTCTTTGAATTTTTAAAGCATTTTAGAACGCTTATTTCCTCATTTTAAGCTTCTCAGAACACTTTATTTTGCATAGGAATACATAGTAAACTTTAGGGTCACGCTGTGTACCCCCTAATTGACCTATAATTATTTCCTGCTGTAGGGTACACTATTACCCTGTAATATAATACCTGGTCCAATTTAAATATTATGGGTCAATATTAAGGTCTGATATCGCGCCTTGCGTTCATTAACCATTGAAAGATGTCTTTGAATTTTTAAAGCATTTTAGAACACTTATTTCTTCATTTTAAGTTTCTCAGAACACTTTATTTCGCATAGGCATACATAGTAAACTTTAGGTTCACTCTGTGTACCCCCTAATTGACCTATAATTATTTCCTATGGTAGGGTACACTATAACCCTGTAATATAATACGTGGTCCTATTTAAAAATTATACGTCAATATTAAGGTCCGATACCGTACCGTTAGTTAACATAGAAAAATGTCTCTGAATTTTTAAAGCATTTTAGAACGCTTATTTCCTCATTTTAAGCTTCTCAGAACACTTTATTTTGCATAGGAATACATAGTAAACTTTAGGGTCACGCTGTGTACCCCCTAATTGACCTATAATTATTTCCTGCTGTAGGGTACACTATTACCCTGTAATATAATATCTGGTCCAATTTAAATATTATGTTTCAATATTAAGGTCTGATATTGCGCCTTGCGTTAGTTAACCATTGAAAGATGTCTTTGATTTTTTAAAGCATTTTAGAACGCTTATTTCTTCATTTTAAGCTTCTCAGAACACTCTATTTCGCATAGGCATACATAGTAAACTTTAGGGTCACGCTGTGTACCCCCTAAATGACCTATAATTATTTCCTGTGGTAGGGTACACTATTACCCTGTAATATAATACGTGGTCCAATTTAAAAATTATAGGTCAATATTAAGGTCCGATACCGTGCCGTTAGTTAACATAGAAAAATGTCTTTGAATTTTTAAAGCATTTTAGAACGCTTATTTCCTCATTTTAAGCTTCTCGGAACACTTTATTTCGCATAGGCATACATAGTAAACTTTAGGGGCACTCTGTGTACCCCCTAATTGACCTATAATTATTTCCTGCTGTAGGGTACACTATTACCCTGTAATATAATACGTGGTCCAATTTAAAAATTATAGGTCAATATTAAGGTCCGATACCGTGCCGTTAGTTAACATAGAAAAATGTCTTTGAATTTTTAAAGCATTTTAGAACGCTTATTTCCTCATTTTAAGCTTCTCGGAACACTTTATTTCGCATAGGAATACATAGTAAACTTTAGGGTCACGCTGTGTACCCCCTAATTGACCTATAATTATTTCCTGCTGTAGGGTACACTATTACCCTGTAATATAATACCTGGTCCAATTTAAATATTATGGGTCAATATTAAGGTCTGATATCGCGCCTTGCGTTCATTAACCATTGAAAGATGTCTTTGAATTTTTAAAGCATTTTAGAACACTTATTTCTTCATTTTAAGTTTCTCAGAACACTTTATTTCGCATAGGCATACATAGTAAACTTTAGGTTCACTCTGTGTACCCCCTAATTGACCTATAATTATTTCCTATGGTAGGGTACACTATAACCCTGTAATATAATACGTGGTCCTATTTAAAAATTATACGTCAATATTAAGGTCCGATACCGTACCGTTAGTTAACATAGAAAAATGTCTTTGAATTTTTAAAGCATTTTAGAACGCTTATTTCCTCATTTTAAGCTTCTCAGAACACTTTATTTTGCATAGGAATACATAGTAAACTTTAGGGTCACGCTGTGTACCCCCTAATTGACCTATAATTATTTCCTGCTGTAGGGTACACTATTACCCTGTAATATAATATCTGGTCCAATTTAAATATTATGTTTCAATATTAAGGTCTGATATTGCGCCTTGCGTTAGTTAACCATTGAAAGATGTCTTTGATTTTTTAAAGCATTTTAGAACGCTTATTTCTTCATTTTAAGCTTCTCAGAACACTCTATTTCGCATAGGCATACATAGTAAACTTTAGGGTCACGCTGTGTACCCCCTAAATGACCTATAATTATTTCCTGTGGTAGGGTACACTATTACCCTGTAATATAATACGTGGTCCAATTTAAAAATTATAGGTCAATATTAAGGTCCGATACCGTGCCGTTAGTTAACATAGAAAAATGTCTTTGAATTTTTAAAGCATTTTAGAACGCTTATTTCCTCATTTTAAGCTTCTCGGAACACTTTATTTCGCATAGGCATACATAGTAAACTTTAGGGGCACGCTGTGTACCCCCTAATTGACCTATAATTATTTCCTGTGGTAGGGTACACTATTACCCTGTAATATAATACCTGGTCCAATTTAAATATTATGGGTCAATATTAAGGTCTGATATCGCGCCTTGCGTTGATTAACCATTGAAAGATGTCTTTGAATTTTTAAAGCATTTTAGAACGCTTATTTCTTCATTTTAAGCTTCTCAAAACATTTTATTTCGCATAGGCATACATAGTAAAATTTAGGGTCACGCTGTGTACCCCCTAAATGACCTATAATTATTTCCTGTGGTAGGGTACACTATTACCCTGTAATATAATACGTGGTCCAATTTAAAAATTATAGGTCAATATTAAGGTCCGATACCGTGCCGTTAGTTAACATAGAAAAATGTCTTTGAATTTTTAAAGCATTTTAGAACGCTTATTTCCTCATTTTAAGCTTCTCAGAACACTTTACTTCGCATAGGCAAACATAGTAAACTTTAGGGTCACGCTGTGTACCCCCTAATTGACCTATAATTATTTCCTGTGGTAGGGTACACTATTACCCTGTAATATAATACCTGGTCCAATTTAAATATTATGGGTGAATATTAAGGTCTGATATTGCGCCTTGCGTTAGTTAACCATTGAAAGATGTCTTTGAATTTTTAAAGCATTTTAGAACGCTTATTTCCTCATTTTAAGCTTCTCGGAACACTTTATTTCGCATAGGCATACATAGTAAACTTTAGGGGCACGCTGTGTACCCCCTAATTGACCTATAATTATTTCCTGTGGTAGGGTACACTATTACCCTGTAATATAATACCTGGTCCAATTTAAATATTATGGGTCAATATTAAGGTCTGATATCGCGCCTTGCGTTGATTAACCATTGAAAGATGTCTTTGAATTTTTAAAGCATTTTAGAACGCTTATTTCTTCATTTTAAGCTTCTCAAAACATTTTATTTCGCATAGGCATACATAGTAAAATTTAGGGTCACGCTGTGTACCCCCTAAATGACCTATAATTATTTCCTGTGGTAGGGTACACTATTACCCTGTAATATAATACGTGGTCCAATTTAAAAATTATAGGTCAATATTAAGGTCCGATACCGTGCCGTTAGTTAACATAGAAAAATGTCTTTGAATTTTTAAAGCATTTTAGAACGCTTATTTCCTCATTTTAAGCTTCTCAGAACACTTTACTTCGCATAGGCAAACATAGTAAACTTTAGGGTCACGCTGTGTACCCCCTAATTGACCTATAATTATTTCCTGTGGTAGGGTACACTATTACCCTGTAATATAATACCTGGTCCAATTTAAATATTATGGGTGAATATTAAGGTCTGATATTGCGCCTTGCGTTAGTTAACCATTGAAAGATGTCTTTGATTTTTTAAAGCATTTTAGAACGCTTATTTCTTCATTTTAAGCTTCTCAGAACACTCTATTTCGCATAGGCATACATAGTAAACTTTAGGGTCACGCTGTGTACCCCCTAATTGAAATATAATTATTTCCTGTTGTAGGGTACACTATTACCCTGTAATATAATATCTGGTCCAATTTAAATATTATGGTTCCATATTAAGGTCTGATATCGCGCCTTGCGTTGGTTAACCATTGAAAGATGTCTTTGAATTTTTAAAGCATTTTAGAACGCTTATTTCTTCATTTTAAGCTTCTCAAAACATTTTATTTCGCATAGGCATACATAGTAAAATTTAGGGTCACGCTGTGTACCCCCTAAATGACCTATAATTATTTCCTGTGGTAGGGTACACTATTACCCTGTAATATAATACGTGGTCCAATTTAAAAATTATAGGTCAATATTAAGGTCCGATACCGTGCCGTTAGTTAACATAGAAAAATGTCTTTGAATTTTTAAAGCATTTTAGAACGCTTATTTCCTCATTTTAAGCTTCTCGGAACACTTTATTTCGCATAGGCATACATAGTAAACTTTAGGGGCACGCTGTGTACCCCCTAATTGACCTATAATTATTTCCTGTGGTAGGGTACACTATTACCCTGTAATATAATACCTGGTCCAATTTAAATATTATGGGTCAATATTAAGGTCTGATATCGCGCCTTGCGTTGATTAACCATTGAAAGATGTCTTTGAATTTTTAAAGCATTTTAGAACGCTTATTTCTTCATTTTAAGCTTGTCAAAACATTTTATTTCGCATAGGCATGCATAGTAAAATTTAGGGTCACGCTGTGTACCCCCTAAATGACCTATAATTATTTTCTGTGGTAGGGTACACTATTACCCTGTAATATAATACGTGGTCCAATTTAAAATTATAGGTCAATATTAAGGTCCGATACCGTGCCGTTAGTTAACATAGAAAAATGTCTTTGAATTTTTAAAGCATTTTAGAACGCTTATTTCCTCATTTTAAGCTTCTCGGAACACTTTATTTCGCATAGGCATACATAGTAAACTTTAGGGGCACGCTGGGTACCCCCTAATTGACCTATAATTATTTCCTGTGGTAGGGTACACTATTACCCTGTAATATAATACCTGGTCCAATTTAAATATTATGGGTCAATATTAAGGTCTGATATCGCGCCTTGCGTTGATTAACCATTGAAAGATGTCTTTGAATTTTTAAAGCATTTTAGAAAGCTTATTTCTTCATTTTAAGCTTCTCAAAACATTTTATTTCGCATAGGCATACATAGTAAAATTTAGGGTCACGCTGTGTAAACCCTAAATGACCTATAATTATTTCCTGTGGTAGGGTACACTATTACCCTGTAATATAATACGTGGTCCAATTTAAAAATTATAGGTCAATATTAAGGTCCGATACCTTGCCGTTAGTTAACATAGAAAAATGTCTTTGAATTTTTAAAGCATTTTAGAACGCTTATTTCCTCATTTTAAGCTTCACAGAACACTTTATTTCGCATAGGCATACATAGTAAACTTTAGGGTCACGCTGTGTACCCCCTAATTGACCTATAATTATTTCCTGTGGTAGGGTACACTATTACCCTGTAATATAATACCTGGTCCAATTTAAATATTACGGGTCAATATTAAGGTCTGATATTGCGCCTTGCGTTAGTTAACCATTGAAAGATGTCTTTGAATTTTTAAAGCATTTTAGAACACTTATTTCTTCATTTTAAGCTTCTCAGAACACTTTATTTCGCATAGGCATACATAGTAAACTTTAGGTTCACTCTGTGTACCCCTTAATTGACCTATAATTATTTCTTGCTGTAGGGTACACTATTACCCTGTAATATAATACGTGGTCCAATTTAAAAATTATAGGTCAATATTAAGGTCCGATACCGAGCCGTTAGTTAACATAGAAAAGTGTCTTCGAATTTACTTGTTTTAATGCACTATTTAAAATATACATAGTGTACCCCCTAATTGACCTATAATTATTTCCTGTTTTAGGGTACACTATTACCCTGTAATATAACACCTGGGCCAATTTAAATATTTTGGGTCAATATTAAGGTATGATATTGCGCCTTGCGTTAGTTAACCATTGAAAGATGTCTTTGAATTTTTAAAGCATTTTAGAACGCTTATTTCTTCATTTTAAGCTTCTCAAAACATTTTATTTCGCATAGGCATACATAGTAAAATTTAGGGTCACGCTGTGTACCCCCTAAATGACCTATAATTATTTCCTGTGGTAGGGTACACTATTACCCTGTAATATAATACGTGGTCCAATTTAAAAATTATAGGTCAATATTAAGGTCCGATACCGTGCCGTTAGTTAACATAGAAAAATGTCTTTGAATTTTTAAAGCATTTTAGAACGCTTATTTCCTCATTTTAAGCTTCTCAGAACAGTTTATTTCGCATAGGCATACATAGTAAGTTCTTTAGGGTCACGCTGTGTACCCCCTAATTGACCTATAATTATTTCCTGTTTTAGGGTACACTATTACCCTGTAATATAATACCTGGTCCAATTTAAATATTATGGGTCAATATTAGGGTCTGATATTGCGCCTTGCGTTAGTTAACCATTGAAAGATGTCTTTGAATTTTTAAAGCATTTTAGAACGCTTATTTCTTCATTTTAAGCTTCTCAGAACACTTTATTTCGCATAGGCATACATAGTAAACTTTAGGGTCACTCTGTGTACCCCCTAATTGACCTATAATTATTTCCTGTGGTAGGGTACACTATAACCCTGTAATATAATACGTGGTCCAATTTAAAAATTATAGGTCAATATTAAGGTCCGATACCGTACCGTTAGTTAACATAGAAAAATGTCTTTGAATTTTTAAAGCATTTTAGAACGCTTATTTCCTCATTTTAAGCTTCTCAGAACACTTTATTTTGCATAGGAATACATAGTAAACCTTAGGGTCACGCTGTGTTCCCCCTAATTGACCTATAATTATTTCCTGCTGTAGGGTACACTATTACCCTGTAATATAATACCTGGTCCAATTTAAATATTATGGGTCAATATTAAGGTCTGATATTGCGCCTTGCGTTAGTTAACCATTGAAAGATGTCTTTGAATTTTTAAAGCATTTTAGAACACTTATTTCTTCATTTTAAGCTTCTCAGAACACTTTATTTCGCTTAGGCATACATAGTAAACTTTAGGTTCACTCTGTGTACCCCTTAATTGACCTATAATTATTTCCTGTGGTAGGGTACACTATTACCCTGTAATATAATACCTGGTCCAATTTAAATATTATGGGTCAATATTAAGGTCTGATATCGCGCCTTGCGTTGATTAACCATTGAAAGATGTCTTTGAATTTTTAAAGCATTTTAGAACGCTTATTTCTTCATTTTAAGCTTCTCAAAACATTTTATTTTGCATAGGCATACATAGTAAAATTTAGGGTCACGCTGTGTACCCCCTAAATGACCTATAATTATTTCCTGTGGTAGGGTACACTATTACCCTGTAATATAATACGTGGTCCAATTTAAAAATTATAGGTCAATATTAAGGTCCGATACCGTGCCGTTAGTTAACATAGAAAAATGTCTTTGAATTTTTAAAGCATTTTAGAACGCTTATTTCCTCATTTTAAGCTTCTCAAAACACTTTTTTTTGCATAGGAATACATAGTAAACTTTAGGGTCACGCTGTGTACCCCCTAATTGACCTATAATTATTTCTTGCTGTAGGGTACACTATTACCCTGTAATATAATACGTGGTCCAATTTAAAAATTATAGGTCAATATTAAGGTCCGATACCGAGCCGTTAGTTAACGTAGAAAAGTGTCTTCGAATTTCCTTGTTTTAATGCACTATTTAAAATATACATAGTGTACCCCCTAATTGACCTATAATTATTTCCTGTGGTAGGGTACACTATTACCCTGTAATATAATACCTGGTCCAATTTAAATATTATGGGTCAATATTAAGGTCTGATATTGCGCCTTGCGTTAGTTAACCATTGAAAGATGTCTTTGAATTTTTAAAGCACTTTAGAACGCTTATTTCTTCATTTTAAGCTTCTCAGAACACTTTATTTCGCATAGGCATACATAGTAAACTTTAGGGTCACTCTGTGTACCCCTTAATTGACCTATAATTATTTCTTGCTGTAGGGTACACTATTACCCTGTAATATAATACGTGGTCCAATTTAAAAATTATAGGTCAATATTAAGGTCCGATACCGAGCCGTTAGTTAACATAGAAAAGTGTCTTCGAATTTACTTGTTTTAATGCACTATTTAAAATATACATAGTGTACCCCCTAATTGACCTATAATTATTTCCTGTTTTAGGGTACACTATTACCCTGTAATATAACACCTGGGCCAATTTAAATATTTTGGGTCAATATTAAGGTATGATATTGCGCCTTGCGTTAGTTAACCATTGAAAGATGTCTTTGAATTTTTAAAGCATTTTAGAACGCTTATTTCTTCATTTTAAGCTTCTCAAAACATTTTATTTCGCATAGGCATACATAGTAAAATTTAGGGTCACGCTGTGTACCCCCTAAATGACCTATAATTATTTCCTGTGGTAGGGTACACTATTACCCTGTAATATAATACGTGGTCCAATTTAAAAATTATAGGTCAATATTAAGGTCCGATACCGTGCCGTTAGTTAACATAGAAAAATGTCTTTGAATTTTTAAAGCATTTTAGAACGCTTATTTCCTCATTTTAAGCTTCTCAGAACACTTTATTTCGCATAGGCATTCATAGTAAGTTCTTTAGGGTCACGCTGTGTACCCCCTAATTGACCTATAATTATTTCCTGTTTTAGGGTACACTATTACCCTGTAATATAATACCTGGTCCAATTTAAATATTATGGGGCAATATTAGGGTCTGATATTGCGCCTTGCGTTAGTTAACCATTGAAAGATGTCTTTGAATTTTTAAAGCATTTTAGAACGCTTATTTCTTCATTTTAAGCTTCTCAAAACATTTTATTTCGCATAGGCATACATAGTAAAATTTAGGGTCACGCTGTGTACCCCCTAAATGACCTATAATTATTTCCTGTGGTAGGGTACACTATTACCCTGTAATATAATACGTGGTCCAATTTAAAAATTATAGGTCAATATTAAGGTCCGATACCGTGCCGTTAGTTAACATAGAAAAATGTCTTTGAATTTTTAAAGCATTTTAGAACGCTTATTTCCTCATTTTAAGCTTCTCAGAACACTTTATTTCGCATAGGCATACATAGTAAGTTCTTTAGGGTCACGCTGTGTACCCCCTAATTGACCTATAATTATTTCCTGTTTTAGGGTACACTATTACCCTGTAATATAATACCTGGTCCAATTTAAATATTATGGGTCAATATTAGGGTCTGATATTGCGCCTTGCGTTAGTTAACCATTGAAAGATGTCTTTGAATTTTTAAAGCATTTTAGAACGCTTATTTCTTCATTTTAAGCTTCTCAGAACACTTTATTTCGCATAGGCATACATAGTAAACTTTAGGGTCACTCTGTGTACCCCCTAATTGACCTATAATTATTTCCTGTGGTAGGGTACACTATAACCCTGTAATATAATACGTGGTCCAATTTAAAAATTATAGGTCAATATTAAGGTCCGATACCGTACCGTTAGTTAACATAGAAAAATGTCTTTGAATTTTTAAAGCATTTTAGAACGCTTATTTCCTCATTTTAAGCTTCTCGGAACACTTTATTTCGCATAGGCATACATATTAATTTTTAGGGGCACGCTGTGTACCCCCTAATTGACCTATAATTATTTCCTGTGGTAGGGTACACTATTACCCTGTAATATAATACCTGGTCCAATTTAAATATTATGGGTCAATATTAAGGTCTGATATCGCGCCTTGCGTTGATTAACCATTGAAAGATGTCTTTGAATTTTTAAAGCATTTTAGAACGCTTATTTCTTCATTTTAAGCTTCTCAAAACATTTTATTTTGCATAGGCATACATAGTAAAATTTAGGGTCACGCTGTGTACCCCCTAAATGACCTATAATTATTTCCTGTGGTAGGGTACACTATTACCCTGTAATATAATACGTGGTCCAATTTAAAAATTACAGGTCAATATTAAGGTCCGATACCGTGCCGTTAGTTAACATAGAAAAATGTCTTTGAATTTTTAAAGCATTTTAGAACGCTTATTTCCTCATTTTAAGCTTCTCAAAACACTTTATTTTGCATAGGAATACATAGTAAACTTTAGGGTCACGCTGTGTACCCCCTAATTGACCTATAATTATTTCTTGCTGTAGGGTACACTATTACCCTGTAATATAATACGTGGTCCAATTTAAAAATTATAGGTCAATATTAAGGTCCGATACCGAGCCGTTAGTTAACGTAGAAAAGTGTCTTCGAATTTCCTTGTTTTAATGCACTATTTAAAATATACATAGTGTACCCCCTAATTGACCTATAATTATTTCCTGTGGTAGGGTACACTATTACCCTGTAATATAATACCTGGTCCAATTTAAATATTATGGGTCAATATTAAGGTCTGATATTGCGCCTTGCGTTAGTTAACCATTGAAAGATGTCTTTGAATTTTTAAAGCACTTTAGAACGCTTATTTCTTCATTTTAAGCTTCTCAGAACACTTTATTTCGCATAGGCATACATAGTAAACTTTAGGGTCACTCTGTGTACCCCCTAATTGACCTATAATTATTTCCTGTGGTAGGGTACACTATAACCCTGTAATATAATACGTGGTCCAATTTAAAAATTATAGGTCAATATTAAGGTCCGATACCGTACCGTTAGTTAACATAGAAAAATGTCTTTGAATTTTTAAAGCATTTTAGAACGCTTATTTCCTCATTTTAAGCTTCTCAGAACACTTTATTTTGCATAGGAATACATAGTAAACTTTAGGGTCACGCTGTGTACCCCCTAATTGACCTATAATTATTTCCTGCTGTAGGGTACACTATTACCCTGTAATATAATACCTGGTCCAATTTAAATATTATGGGTCAATATTAAGGTCTGATATCGCGCCTTGCGTTCATTAACCATTGAAAGATGTCTTTGAATTTTTAAAGCATTTTAGAACACTTATTTCTTCATTTTAAGCTTCTCAGAACACTATTTTTCGCATAGGCATACATAGTAAACTTTAGGTTCACTCTGTGTACCCCCTAATTGACCTATAATTATTTCCTATGGTAGGGTACACTATAACCCTGTAATATAATACGTGGTCCTATTTAAAAATTATACGTCAATATTAAGGTCCGATACCGTACCGTTAGTTAACATAGAAAAATGTCTTTGAATTTTTAAAGCATTTTAGAACGCTTATTTCCTCATTTTAAGCTTCTCAGAACACTTTATTTTGCATAGGAATACATAGTAAACTTTAGGGTCACGCTGTGTACCCCCTAATTGACCTATAATTATTTCCTGCTGTAGGGTACACTATTACCCTGTAATATAATATCTGGTCCAATTTAAATATTATGGGTCAATATTAAGGTCTGATATTGCGCCTTGCGTTAGTTAACCATTGAAAGATGTCTTTGATTTTTTAAAGCATTTTAGAACGCTTATTTCTTCATTTTAAGCTTCTCAGAACACTCTATTTCGCATAGGCATACATAGTAAACTTTAGGGTCACGCTGTGTACCCCCTAAATGACCTATAATTATTTCCTGTGGTAGGGTACACTATTACCCTGTAATATAATACGTGGTCCAATTTAAAAATTATAGGTCAATATTAAGGTCCGATACCGTGCCGTTAGTTAACATAGAAAAATGTCTTTGAATTTTTAAAGCATTTTAGAACGCTTATTTCCTCATTTTAAGCTTCTCGGAACACTTTATTTCGCATAGGCATACATAGTAAACTTTAGAGGCACGCTGTGTACCCCCTAATTGACCTATAATTATTTCCTGTGGTAGGGTACACTATTACCCTGTAATATAATACCTGGTCCAATTTAAATATTATGGGTCAATATTAAGGTCTGATATCGCGCCTTGCGTTGATTAACCATTGAAAGATGTCTTTGAATTTTTAAAGCATTTTAGAACGCTTATTTCTTCATTTTAAGCTTCTCAAAACATTTTATTTCGCATAGGCATACATAGTAAAATTTAGGGTCACGCTGTGTACCCCCTAAATGACCTATAATTATTTCCTGTGGTAGGGTACACTATTACCCTGTAATATAATACGTGGTCCAATTTAAAAATTATAGGTCAATATTAAGGTCCGATACCGTGCCGTTAGTTAACATAGAAAAATGTCTTTGAATTTTTAAAGCATTTTAGAACGCTTATTTCCTCATTTTAAGCTTCTCGGAACACTTTATTTCGCATAGGCATACATAGTAAACTTTAGGGGCACGCTGTGTACCCCCTAATTGATCTATAATTATTTCCTGTGGTAGGGTACACTATTACCCTGTAATATAATACCTGGTCCAATTTAAATATTATGGGTCAATATTAAGGTCTGATATCGCGCCTTGCGTTGATTAACCATTGAAAGATGTCTTTGAATTTTTAAAGCATTTTAGAACGCTTATTTCTTCATTTTAAGCTTCTCAAAACATTTTATTTCGCATAGGCATACATAGTAAAATTTAGGGTCACGCTGTGTACCCCCTAAATGACCTATAATTATTTCCTGTGGTAGGGTACACTATTACCCTGTAATATAATACGTGGTCCAATTTAAAAATTATAGGTCAATATTAAGGTCCGATACCGAGCCGTTAGTTAACGTAGAAAAGTGTCTTCGAATTTCCTTGTTTTAATGCACTATTTAAAATATACATAGTGTACCCCCTAATTGACCTATAATTATTTCCTGTGGTAGGGTACACTATTACCCTGTAATATAATACCTGGTCCAATTTAAATATTATGGGTCAATATTAAGGTCTGATATTGCGCCTTGCGTTAGTTAACCATTGAAAGATGTCTTTGAATTTTTAAAGCACTTTAGAACGCTTATTTCTTCATTTTAAGCTTCTCAGAACACTTTATTTCGCATAGGCATACATAGTAAACTTTAGGGTCACTCTGTGTACCCCCTAATTGACCTATAATTATTTCCTGTGGTAGGGTACACTATAACCCTGTAATATAATACGTGGTCCAATTTAAAAATTATAGGTCAATATTAAGGTCCGATACCGTACCGTTAGTTAACATAGAAAAATGTCTTTGAATTTTTAAAGCATTTTAGAACGCTTATTTCCTCATTTTAAGCTTCTCAGAACACTTTATTTTGCATAGGAATACATAGTAAACTTTAGGGTCACGCTGTGTACCCCCTAATTGACCTATAATTATTTCCTGTGGTAGGGTACACTATTACCCTGTAATATAATACCTGGTCCAATTTAAATATTATGGGTCAATATTAAGGTCTGATATTGCGCCTTGCGTTAGTTAACCATTGAAAGATGTCTTTGAATTTTTAAAGCACTTTAGAACGCTTATTTCTTCATTTTAAGCTTCTCAGAACACTTTATTTCGCATAGGCATACATAGTAAACTTTAGGGTCACTCTGTGTACCCCCTAATTGACCTATAATTATTTCCTGTGGTAGGGTACACTATAACCCTGTAATATAATACGTGGTCCTATTTAAAAATTATACGTCAATATTAAGGTCCGATACCGTACCGTTAGTTAACATAGAAAAATGTCTTTGAATTTTTAAAGCATTTTAGAACGCTTATTTCCTCATTTTAAGCTTCTCAGAACACTTTATTTTGCATAGGAATACATAGTAAACTTTAGGGTCACGCTGTGTACCCCCTAATTGACCTATAATTATTTCCTGCTGTAGGGTACACTATTACCCTGTAATATAATATCTGGTCCAATTTAAATATTATGGGTCAATATTAAGGTCTGATATTGCGCCTTGCGTTAGTTAACCATTGAAAGATGTCTTTGATTTTTTAAAGCATTTTAGAACGCTTATTTCTTCATTTTAAGCTTCTCAGAACACTCTATTTCGCATAGGCATACATAGTAAACTTTAGGGTCACGCTGTGTACCCCCTAAATGACCTATAATTATTTCCTGTGGTAGGGTACACTATTACCCTGTAATATAATACGTGGTCCAATTTAAAAATTATAGGTCAATATTAAGGTCCGATACCGTGCCGTTAGTTAACATAGAAAAATGTCTTTGAATTTTTAAAGCATTTTAGAACGCTTATTTCCTCATTTTAAGCTTCTCGGAACACTTTATTTCGCATAGGCATACATAGTAAACTTTAGAGGCACGCTGTGTACCCCCTAATTGACCTATAATTATTTCCTGTGGTAGGGTACACTATTACCCTGTAATATAATACCTGGTCCAATTTAAATATTATGGGTCAATATTAAGGTCTGATATCGCGCCTTGCGTTGATTAACCATTGAAAGATGTCTTTGAATTTTTAAAGCATTTTAGAACGCTTATTTCTTCATTTTAAGCTTCTCAAAACATTTTATTTCGCATAGGCATACATAGTAAAATTTAGGGTCACGCTGTGTACCCCCTAAATGACCTATAATTATTTCCTGTGGTAGGGTACACTATTACCCTGTAATATAATACGTGGTCCAATTTAAAAATTATAGGTCAATATTAAGGTCCGATACCGTGCCGTTAGTTAACATAGAAAAATGTCTTTGAATTTTTAAAGCATTTTAGAACGCTTATTTCCTCATTTTAAGCTTCTCAGAACACTTTACTTCGCATAGGCAAACATAGTAAACTTTAGGGTCACGCTGTGTACCCCCTAATTGACCTATAATTATTTCCTGTGGTAGGGTACACTATTACCCTGTAATATAATACCTGGTCCAATTTAAATATTATGGGTGAATATTAAGGTCTGATATTGCGCCTTGCGTTAGTTAACCATTGAAAGATGTCTTTGATTTTTTAAAGCATTTTAGAACGCTTATTTCTTCATTTTAAGCTTCTCAGAACACTCTATTTCGCATAGGCATACATAGTAAACTTTAGGGTCACGCTGTGTACCCCCTAATTGAAATATAATTATTTCCTGTTGTAGGGTACACTATTACCCTGTAATATAATATCTGGCCCAATTTAAATATTATGGTTCCATATTAAGGTCTGATATCGCGCCTTGCGTTGGTTAACCATTGAAAGATGTCTTTGAATTTTTAAAGCATTTTAGAACGCTTATTTCTTCATTTTAAGCTTCTCAAAACATTTTATTTCGCATAGGCATACATAGTAAAATTTAGGGTCACGCTGTGTACCCCCTAAATGACCTATAATTATTTCCTGTGGTAGGGTACACTATTACCCTGTAATATAATACGTGGTCCAATTTAAAAATTATAGGTCAATATTAAGGTCCGATACCGTGCCGTTAGTTAACATAGAAAAATTTCTTTGAATTTTTAAAGCATTTTAGAACGCTTATTTCCTCATTTTAAGCTTCTCGGAACACTTTATTTCGCATAGGCATACATAGTAAACTTTAGGGGCACGCTGTGTACCCCCTAATTGACCTATAATTATTTCTTGCTGTAGGGTACACTATTACCCTGTAATATAATACGTGGTCCAATTTAAAAATTATAGGTCAATATTAAGGTCCGATACCGAGCCGTTAGTTAACGTAGAAAAGTGTCTTCGAATTTCCTTGTTTTAATGCACTATTTAAAATATACATAGTGTACCCCCTAATTGACCTATAATTATTTCCTGTGGTAGGGTACACTATTACCCTGTAATATAATACCTGGTCCAATTTAAATATTATGGGTCAATATTAAGGTCTGATATTGCGCCTTGCGTTAGTTAACCATTGAAAGATGTCTTTGAATTTTTAAAGCACTTTAGAACGCTTATTTCTTCATTTTAAGCTTCTCAGAACACTTTATTTCGCATAGGCATACATAGTAAACTTTAGGGTCACTCTGTGTACCCCCTAATTGACCTATAATTATTTCCTGTGGTAGGGTACACTATAACCCTGTAATATAATACGTGGTCCTATTTAAAAATTATACGTCAATATTAAGGTCCGATACCGTACCGTTAGTTAACATAGAAAAATGTCTTTGAATTTTTAAAGCATTTTAGAACGCTTATTTCCTCATTTTAAGCTTCTCAGAACACTTTATTTTGCATAGGAATACATAGTAAACTTTAGGGTCACGCTGTGTACCCCCTAATTGACCTATAATTATTTCCTGCTGTAGGGTACACTATTACCCTGTAATATAATATCTGGTCCAATTTAAATATTATGGGTCAATATTAAGGTCTGATATTGCGCCTTGCGTTAGTTAACCATTGAAAGATGTCTTTGATTTTTTAAAGCATTTTAGAACGCTTATTTCTTCATTTTAAGCTTCTCAGAACACTCTATTTCGCATAGGCATACATAGTAAACTTTAGGGTCACGCTGTGTACCCCCTAAATGACCTATAATTATTTCCTGTGGTAGGGTACACTATTACCCTGTAATATAATACGTGGTCCAATTTAAAAATTATAGGTCAATATTAAGGTCCGATACCGTGCCGTTAGTTAACATAGAAAAATGTCTTTGAATTTTTAAAGCATTTTAGAACGCTTATTTCCTCATTTTAAGCTTCTCGGAACACTTTATTTCGCATAGGCATACATAGTAAACTTTAGAGGCACGCTGTGTACCCCCTAATTGACCTATAATTATTTCCTGTGGTAGGGTACACTATTACCCTGTAATATAATACCTGGTCCAATTTAAATATTATGGGTCAATATTAAGGTCTGATATCGCGCCTTGCGTTGATTAACCATTGAAAGATGTCTTTGAATTTTTAAAGCATTTTAGAACGCTTATTTCTTCATTTTAAGCTTCTCAAAACATTTTATTTCGCATAGGCATACATAGTAAAATTTAGGGTCACGCTGTGTACCCCCTAAATGACCTATAATTATTTCCTGTGGTAGGGTACACTATTACCCTGTAATATAATACGTGGTCCAATTTAAAAATTATAGGTCAATATTAAGGTCCGATACCGTGCCGTTAGTTAACATAGAAAAATGTCTTTGAATTTTTAAAGCATTTTAGAACGCTTATTTCCTCATTTTAAGCTTCTCAGAACACTTTACTTCGCATAGGCAAACATAGTAAACTTTAGGGTCACGCTGTGTACCCCCTAATTGACCTATAATTATTTCCTGTGGTAGGGTACACTATTACCCTGTAATATAATACCTGGTCCAATTTAAATATTATGGGTGAATATTAAGGTCTGATATTGCGCCTTGCGTTAGTTAACCATTGAAAGATGTCTTTGATTTTTTAAAGCATTTTAGAACGCTTATTTCTTCATTTTAAGCTTCTCAGAACACTCTATTTCGCATAGGCATACATAGTAAACTTTAGGGTCACGCTGTGTACCCCCTAATTGAAATATAATTATTTCCTGTTGTAGGGTACACTATTACCCTGTAATATAATATCTGGCCCAATTTAAATATTATGGTTCCATATTAAGGTCTGATATCGCGCCTTGCGTTGGTTAACCATTGAAAGATGTCTTTGAATTTTTAAAGCATTTTAGAACGCTTATTTCTTCATTTTAAGCTTCTCAAAACATTTTATTTCGCATAGGCATACATAGTAAAATTTAGGGTCACGCTGTGTACCCCCTAAATGACCTATAATTATTTCCTGTGGTAGGGTACACTATTACCCTGTAATATAATACGTGGTCCAATTTAAAAATTATAGGTCAATATTAAGGTCCGATACCGTGCCGTTAGTTAACATAGAAAAATGTCTTTGAATTTTTAAAGCATTTTAGAACGCTTATTTCCTCATTTTAAGCTTCTCGGAACACTTTATTTCGCATAGGCATACATAGTAAACTTTAGGGGCACGCTGTGTACCCCCTAATTGATCTATAATTATTTCCTGTGGTAGGGTACACTATTACCCTGTAATATAATACCTGGTCCAATTTAAATATTATGGGTCAATATTAAGGTCTGATATCGCGCCTTGCGTTGATTAACCATTGAAAGATGTCTTTGAATTTTTAAAGCATTTTAGAACGCTTATTTCTTCATTTTAAGCTTCTCAAAACATTTTATTTCGCATAGGCATACATAGTAAAATTTAGGGTCACGCTGTGTACCCCCTAAATGACCTATAATTATTTCCTGTGGTAGGGTACACTATTACCCTGTAATATAATACGTGGTCCAATTTAAAAATTATAGGTCAATATTAAGGTCCGATACCGTGCCGTTAGTTAACATAGAAAAATGTCTTTGAATTTTTAAAGCATTTTAGAACGCTTATTTCCTCATTTTAAGCTTCTCAGAACACTTTACTTCGCATAGGCAAACATAGTAAACTTTAGGGTCACGCTGTGTACCCCCTAATTGACCTATAATTATTTCCTGTGGTAGGGTACACTATTACCCTGTAATATAATACCTGGTCCAATTTAAATATTATGGGTGAATATTAAGGTCTGATATTGCGCCTTGCGTTAGTTAACCATTGAAAGATGTCTTTGATTTTTTAAAGCATTTTAGAACGCTTATTTCTTCATTTTAAGCTTCTCAGAACACTCTATTTCGCATAGGCATACATAGTAAACTTTAGGGTCACGCTGTGTACCCCCTAATTGAAATATAATTATTTCCTGTTGTAGGGTACACTATTACCCTGTAATATAATATCTGGCCCAATTTAAATATTATGGTTCCATATTAAGGTCTGATATCGCGCCTTGCGTTGGTTAACCATTGAAAGATGTCTTTGAATTTTTAAAGCATTTTAGAACGCTTATTTCTTCATTTTAAGCTTCTCAAAACATTTTATTTCGCATAGGCATACATAGTAAAATTTAGGGTCACGCTGTGTACCCCCTAAATGACCTATAATTATTTCCTGTGGTAGGGTACACTATTACCCTGTAATATAATACGTGGTCCAATTTAAAAATTATAGGTCAATATTAAGGTCCGATACCGTGCCGTTAGTTAACATAGAAAAATTTCTTTGAATTTTTAAAGCATTTTAGAACGCTTATTTCCTCATTTTAAGCTTCTCGGAACACTTTATTTCGCATAGGCATACATAGTAAACTTTAGGGGCACGCTGTGTACCCCCTAATTGACCTATAATTATTTCTTGCTGTAGGGTACACTATTACCCTGTAATATAATACGTGGTCCAATTTAAAAATTATAGGTCAATATTAAGGTCCGATACCGAGCCGTTAGTTAACGTAGAAAAGTGTCTTCGAATTTCCTTGTTTTAATGCACTATTTAAAATATACATAGTGTACCCCCTAATTGACCTATAATTATTTCCTGTGGTAGGGTACACTATTACCCTGTAATATAATACCTGGTCCAATTTAAATATTATGGGTCAATATTAAGGTCTGATATTGCGCCTTGCGTTAGTTAACCATTGAAAGATGTCTTTGAATTTTTAAAGCACTTTAGAACGCTTATTTCTTCATTTTAAGCTTCTCAGAACACTTTATTTCGCATAGGCATACATAGTAAACTTTAGGGTCACTCTGTGTACCCCCTAATTGACCTATAATTATTTCCTGTGGTAGGGTACACTATAACCCTGTAATATAATACGTGGTCCAATTTAAAAATTATAGGTCAATATTAAGGTCCGATACCGTACCGTTAGTTAACATAGAAAAATGTCTTTGAATTTTTAAAGCATTTTAGAACGCTTATTTCCTCATTTTAAGCTTCTCGGAACACTTTATTTCGCATAGGCATACATAGTAAACTTTAGGGGCACGCTGTGTACCCCCTAATTGATCTATAATTATTTCCTGTGGTAGGGTACACTATTACCCTGTAATATAATACCTGGTCCAATTTAAATATTATGGGTCAATATTAAGGTCTGATATCGCGCCTTGCGTTGATTAACCATTGAAAGATGTCTTTGAATTTTTAAAGCATTTTAGAACGCTTATTTCTTCATTTTAAGCTTCTCAAAACATTTTATTTCGCATAGGCATACATAGTAAAATTTAGGGTCACGCTGTGTACCCCCTAAATGACCTATAATTATTTCCTGTGGTAGGGTACACTATTACCCTGTAATATAATACGTGGTCCAATTTAAAAATTATAGGTCAATATTAAGGTCCGATACCGTGCCGTTAGTTAACATAGAAAAATGTCTTTGAATTTTTAAAGCATTTTAGAACGCTTATTTCCTCATTTTAAGCTTCTCAGAACACTTTACTTCGCATAGGCAAACATAGTAAACTTTAGGGTCACGCTGTGTACCCCCTAATTGACCTATAATTATTTCCTGTGGTAGGGTACACTATTACCCTGTAATATAATACCTGGTCCAATTTAAATATTATGGGTGAATATTAAGGTCTGATATTGCGCCTTGCGTTAGTTAACCATTGAAAGATGTCTTTGAATTTTTAAAGCACTTTAGAACGCTTATTTCTTCATTTTAAGCTTCTCAGAACACTTTATTTCGCATAGGCATACATAGTAAACTTTAGGGTCACTCTGTGTACCCCCTAATTGACCTATAATTATTTCCTGTATTAGGGTACACTATAACCCTGTAATATAATACGTGGTCCAATTTAAAAATTATAGGTCAATATTAAGGTCCGATACCGTACCGTTAGTTAACATAGAAAAATGTCTTTGAATTTTTAAAGCATTTTAGAACGCTTATTTCCTCATTTTAAGCTTCTCAGAACACTTTATTTTGCATAGGAATACATAGTAAACTTTAGGGTCACGCTGTGTACCCCCTAATTGACCTATAATTATTTCCTGCTGTAGGGTACACTATTACCCTGTAATATAATACCTGGTCCAATTTAAATATTATGGGTCAATATTAAGGTCTGATATCGCGCCTTGCGTTCATTAACAATTGAAAGATGTCTTTGAATTTTTAAAGCATTTTAGAACACTTATTTCTTCATTTTAAGCTTCTCAGAAAACTATTTTTCGCATAGGCATACATAGTAAACTTTAGGTTCACTCTGTGTACCCCCTAATTGACCTATAATTATTTCCTATGGTAGGGTACACTATAACCCTGTAATATAATACGTGGTCCTATTTAAAAATTATACGTCAATATTAAGGTCCGATACCGTACCGTTAGTTAACATAGAAAAATGTCTTTGAATTTTTAAAGCATTTTAGAACGCTTATTTCCTCATTTTAAGCTTCTCAGAACACTTTATTTTGCATAGGAATACATAGTAAACTTTAGGGTCACGCTGTGTACCCCCTAATTGACCTATAATTATTTCCTGCTGTAGGGTACACTATTACCCTGTAATATAATATCTGGTCCAATTTAAATATTATGGGTCAATATTAAGGTCTGATATTGCGCCTTGCGTTAGTTAACCATTGAAAGATGTCTTTGATTTTTTAAAGCATTTTAGAACGCTTATTTCTTCATTTTAAGCTTCTCAGAACACTCTATTTCGCATAGGCATACATAGTAAACTTTAGGGTCACGCTGTGTACCCCCTAAATGACCTATAATTATTTCCTGTGGTAGGGTACACTATTACCCTGTAATATAATACGTGGTCCAATTTAAAAATTATAGGTCAATATTAAGGTCCGATACCGTGCCGTTAGTTAACATAGAAAAATGTCTTTGAATTTTTAAAGCATTTTAGAACGCTTATTTCCTCATTTTAAGCTTCTCGGAACACTTTATTTCGCATAGGCATACATAGTAAACTTTAGGGGCACGCTGTGTACCCCCTAATTGACCTATAATTATTTCCTGTGGTAGGGTACACTATTACCCTGTAATATAATACCTGGTCCAATTTAAATATTATGGGTCAATATTAAGGTCTGATATCGCGCCTTGCGTTGATTAACCATTGAAAGATGTCTTTGAATTTTTAAAGCATTTTAGAACGCTTATTTCTTCATTTTAAGCTTCTCAAAACATTTTATTTCGCATAGGCATACATAGTAAAATTTAGGGTCACGCTGTGTACCCCCTAAATGACCTATAATTATTTCCTGTGGTAGGGTACACTATTACCCTGTAATATAATACGTGGTCCAATTTAAAAATTATAGGTCAATATTAAGGTCCGATACCGTGCCGTTAGTTAACATAGAAAAATGTCTTTGAATTTTTAAAGCATTTTAGAACGCTTATTTCCTCATTTTAAGCTTCTCAGAACACTTTACATCGCATAGGCAAACATAGTAAACTTTAGGGTCACGCTGTGTACCCCCTAATTGACCTATAATTATTTCCTGTGGTAGGGTACACTATTACCCTGTAATATAATACCTGGTCCAATTTAAATATTATGGGTGAATATTAAGGTCTGATATTGCGCCTTGCGTTAGTTAACCATTGAAAGATGTCTTTGATTTTTTAAAGCATTTTAGAACGCTTATTTCTTCATTTTAAGCTTCTCAGAACACTCTATTTCGCATAGGCATACATAGTAAACTTTAGGGTCACGCTGTGTACCCCCTAATTGAAATATAATTATTTCCTGTTGTAGGGTACACTATTACCCTGTAATATAATATCTGGTCCAATTTAAATATTATGGTTCCATATTAAGGTCTGATATCGCGCCTTGCGTTGGTTAACCATTGAAAGATGTCTTTGAATTTTTAAAGCATTTTAGAACGCTTATTTCTTCATTTTAAGCTTCTCAAAACATTTTATTTCGCATAGGCATACATAGTAAAATTTAGGGTCACGCTGTGTACCCCCTAAATGACCTATAATTATTTCCTGTGGTAGGGTACACTATTACCCTGTAATATAATACGTGGTCCAATTTAAAAATTATAGGTCAATATTAAGGTCCGATACCGTGCCGTTAGTTAACATAGAAAAATGTCTTTGAATTTTTAAAGCATTTTAGAACGCTTATTTCCTCATTTTAAGCTTCTCGGAACACTTTATTTCGCATTGGCATACATAGTAAACTTTAGGGGCACGCTGTGTACCCCCTAATTGACCTATAATTATTTCCTGTGGTAGGGTACACTATTACCCTGTAATATAATACCTGGTCCAATTTAAATATTATGGGTCAATATTAAGGTCTGATATCGCGCCTTGCGTTGATTAACCATTGAAAGATGTCTTTGAATTTTTAAAGCATTTTAGAACGCTTATTTCTTCATTTTAAGCTTCTCAAAACATTTTATTTCGCATAGGCATACATAGTAAAATTTAGGGTCACGCTGTGTACCCCCTAAATGACCTATAATTATTTTCTGTGGTAGGGTACACTATTACCCTGTAATATAATACGTGGTCCAATTTAAAAATTATAGGTCAATATTAAGGTCCGATACCGTGCCGTTAGTTAACATAGAAAAATGTCTTTGAATTTTTAAAGCATTTTAGAACGCTTATTTCCTCATTTTAAGCTTCTCGGAACACTTTATTTCGCATAGGCATACATAGTAAACTTTAGGGGCATGCTGTGTACCCCCTAATTGACCTATAATTATTTCCTGTGGTAGGGTACACTATTACCCTGTAATATAATACGTGGTCCAATTTAAAAATTATAGGTCAATATTAAGGTCCGATACCTTGCCGTTAGTTAACATAGAAAAATGTCTTTGAATTTTTAAAGCATTTTAGAACGCTTATTTCCTCATTTTAAGCTTCTCGGAACACTTTATTTCGCATAGGCATACATATTAATTTTTAGGGGCACGCTGTGTACCCCCTAATTGACCTATAATTATTTCCTGTGGTAGGGTACACTATTACCCTGTAATATAATACCTGGTCCAATTTAAATATTATGGGTCAATATTAAGGTCTGATATCGCGCCTTGCGTTGATTAACCATTGAAAGATGTCTTTGAATTTTTAAAGCATTTTAGAACGCTTATTTCTTCATTTTAAGCTTCTCAAAACATTTTATTTTGCATAGGCATACATAGTAAAATTTAGGGTCACGCTGTGTACCCCCTAAATGACCTATAATTATTTCCTGTGGTAGGGTACACTATTACCCTGTAATATAATACGTGGTCCAATTTAAAAATTATAGGTCAATATTAAGGTCCGATACCGTGCCGTTAGTTAACATAGAAAAATGTCTTTGAATTTTTAAAGCATTTTAGAACGCTTATTTCCTCATTTTAAGCTTCTCGGAACACTTTATTTCGCATAGGCATACATAGTAAACTTTAGGGGCACGCTGTGTACCCCCTAATTGACCTATAATTATTTCCTGTGGTAGGGTACACTATTACCCTGTAATATAATACCTGGTCCAATTTAAATATTATGGGTCAATATTAAGGTCTGATATCGCGCCTTGCGTTGATTAACCATTGAAAGATGTCTTTGAATTTTTAAAGCATTTTAGAACACTTATTTCTTCATTTTAAGCTTCTCAAAACATTTTATTTCGCATAGGCATACATAGTAAAATTTAGGGTCACGCTGTGTACCCCCTAAATGACCTATAATTATTTTCTGTGGTAGGGTACACTATTACCCTGTAATATAATACGTGGTCCAATTTAAAAATTATAGGTCAATATTAAGGTCCGATACCGTGCCGTTAGTTAACATAGAAAAATGTCTTTGAATTTTTAAAGCATTTTAGAACGCTTATTTCCTCATTTTAAGCTTCTCGGAACACTTTATTTCGCATAGGCATACATAGTAAACTTTAGGGGCACGCTGTGTACCCCCTAATTGACCTATAATTATTTCTTGCTGTAGGGTACACTATTACCCTGTAATATAATACATGGTCCAATTTAAAAATTATAGGTCAATATTAAGGTCCGATACCGAGCCGTTAGTTAACGTAGAAAAGTGTCTTCGAATTTCCTTGTTTTAATGCACTATTTAAAATATACATAGTGTACCCCCTAATTGACCTATAATTATTTCCTGTGGTAGGGTACACTATTACCCTGTAATATAATACCTGGTCCAATTTAAATATTATGGGTCAATATTAAGGTCTGATATTGCGCCTTGCGTTAGTTAACCATTGAAAGATGTCTTTGAATTTTTAAAGCACTTTAGAACGCTTATTTCTTCATTTTAAGCTTCTCAGAACACTTTATTTCGCATAGGCATACATAGTAAACTTTAGGGTCACTCTGTGTACCCCCTAATTGACCTATAATTATTTCCTGTGGTAGGGTACACTATAACCCTGTAATATAATACGTGGTCCAATTTAAAAATTATAGGTCAATATTAAGGTCCGATACCGTACCGTTAGTTAACATAGAAAAATGTCTTTGAATTTTTAAAGCATTTTAGAACGCTTATTTCCTCATTTTAAGCTTCTCAGAACACTTTATTTTGCATAGGAATACATAGTAAACTTTAGGGTCACGCTGTGTACCCCCTAATTGACCTATAATTATTTCCTGCTGTAGGGTACACTATTACCCTGTAATATAATACCTGGTCCAATTTAAATATTATGGGTCAATATTAAGGTCTGATATCGCGCCTTGCGTTCATTAACCATTGAAAGATGTCTTTGAATTTTTAAAGCATTTTAGAACACTTATTTCTTCATTTTAAGCTTCTCAGAACACTATTTTTCGCATAGGCATACATAGTAAACTTTAGGTTCACTCTGTGTACCCCCTAATTGACCTATAATTATTTCCTATGGTAGGGTACACTATAACCCTGTAATATAATACGTGGTCCTATTTAAAAATTATACGTCAATATTAAGGTCCGATACCGTACCGTTAGTTAACATAGAAAAATGTCTTTGAATTTTTAAAGCATTTTAGAACGCTTATTTCCTCATTTTAAGCTTCTCAGAACACTTTATTTTGCATAGGAATACATAGTAAACTTTAGGGTCACGCTGTGTACCCCCTAATTGACCTATAATTATTTCCTGCTGTAGGGTACACTATTACCCTGTAATATAATATCTGGTCCAATTTAAATATTATGGGTCAATATTAAGGTCTGATATTGCGCCTTGCGTTAGTTAACCATTGACAGATGTCTTTGATTTTTTAAAGCATTTTAGAACGCTTATTTCTTCATTTTAAGCTTCTCAGAACACTCTATTTCGCATAGGCATACATAGTAAACTTTAGGGTCACGCTGTGTACCCCCTAAATGACCTATAATTATTTCCTGTGGAAGGGTACACTATTACCCTGTAATATAATACGTGGTCCAATTTAAAAATTATAGGTCAATATTAAGGTCCGATACCGTGCCGTTAGTTAACATAGAAAAATGTCTTTGAATTTTTAAAGCATTTTAGAACGCTTATTTCCTCATTTTAAGCTTCTCGGAACACTTTATTTCGCATAGGCATACATAGTAAACTTTAGGGGCACGCTGTGTACCCCCTAATTGACCTATAATTATTTCCTGTGGTAGGGTACACTATTACCCTGTAATATAATACCTGGTCCAATTTAAATATTATGGGTCAATATTAAGGTCTGATATCGCGCCTTGCGTTGATTAACCATTGAAAGATGTCTTTGAATTTTTAAAGCATTTTAGAACGCTTATTTCTTCATTTTAAGCTTCTCAAAACATTTTATTTCGCATAGGCATACATAGTAAAATTTAGGGTCACGCTGTGTACCCCCTAAATGACCTATAATTATTTCCTGTGGTAGGGTACACTATTACCCTGTAATATAATACGTGGTCCAATTTAAAAATTATAGGTCAATATTAAGGTCCGATACCGTGCCGTTAGTTAACATAGAAAAATGTCTTTGAATTTTTAAAGCATTTTAGAACGCTTATTTCCTCATTTTAAGCTTCTCAAAACACTTTATTTTGCATAGGAATACATAGTAAACTTTAGGGTCACGCTGTGTACCCCCTAATTGACCTATAATTATTTCTTGCTGTAGGGTACACTATTACCCTGTAATATAATACCTGGTCCAATTTAAATATTATGGGTCAATATTAAGGTCTGATATCGCGCCTTGCGTTCATTAACCATTGAAAGATGTCTTTGAATTTTTAAAGCATTTTAGAACACTTATTTCTTCATTTTAAGCTTCTCAGAACACTATTTTTCGCATAGGCATACATAGTAAACTTTAGGTTCACTCTGTGTACCCCCTAATTGACCTATAATTATTTCCTATGGTAGGGTACACTATAACCCTGTAATATAATACGTGGTCCTATTTAAAAATTATACGTCAATATTAAGGTCCGATACCGTACCGTTAGTTAACATAGAAAAATGTCTTTGAATTTTTAAAGCATTTTAGAACGCTTATTTCCTCATTTTAAGCTTCTCAGAACACTTTATTTTGCATAGGAATACATAGTAAACTTTAGGGTCACGCTGTGTACCCCCTAATTGACCTATAATTATTTCCTGCTGTAGGGTACACTATTACCCTGTAATATAATATCTGGTCCAATTTAAATATTATGGGTCAATATTAAGGTCTGATATTGCGCCTTGCGTTAGTTAACCATTGAAAGATGTCTTTGATTTTTTAAAGCATTTTAGAACGCTTATTTCTTCATTTTAAGCTTCTCAGAACACTCTATTTCGCATAGGCATACATAGTAAACTTTAGGGTCACGCTGTGTACCCCCTAAATGACCTATAATTATTTCCTGTGGTAGGGTACACTATTACCCTGTAATATAATACGTGGTCCAATTTAAAAATTATAGGTCAATATTAAGGTCCGATACCGTGCCGTTAGTTAACATAGAAAAATGTCTTTAAATTTTTAAAGCATTTTAGAACGCTTATTTCCTCATTTTAAGCTTCTCGGAACACTTTATTTCGCATAGGCATACATAGTAAACTTTAGGGGCACGCTGTGTACACCCTAATTGACCTATAATTATTTCCTGTGGTAGGGTACACTATTACCCTGTAATATAATACCTGGTCCAATTTAAATATTATGGGTCAATATTAAGGTCTGATATCGCGCCTTGCGTTGATTAACCATTGAAAGATGTCTTTGAATTTTTAAAGCATTTTAGAACGCTTATTTCTTCATTTTAAGCTTCTCAAAACATTTTATTTCGCATAGGCATACATAGTAAAATTTAGGGTCACGCTGTGTACCCCCTAAATGACCTATAATTATTTCCTGTGGTAGGGTACACTATTACCCTGTAATATAATACGTGGTCCAATTTAAAAATTATAGGTCAATATTAAGGTCCGATACCGTGCCGTTAGTTAACATAGAAAAATGTCTTTGAATTTTTAAAGCATTTTAGAACGCTTATTTCCTCATTTTAAGCTTCTCAGAACACTTTACTTCGCATAGGCAAACATAGTAAACTTTAGGGTCACGCTGTGTACCCCCTAATTGACCTATAATTATTTCCTGTGGTAGGGTACACTATTACCCTGTAATATAATACCTGGTCCAATTTAAATATTATGGGTGAATATTAAGGTCTGATATTGCGCCTTGCGTTAGTTAACCATTGAAAGATGTCTTTGATTTTTTAAAGCATTTTAGAACGCTTATTTCTTCATTTTAAGCTTCTCAGAACACTCTATTTCGCATAGGCATACATAGTAAACTTTAGGGTCACGCTGTGTACCCCCTAATTGAAATATAATTATTTCCTGTTGTAGGTTACACTATTACCCTGTAATATAATATCTGGTCCAATTTAAATATTATGGTTCCATATTAAGGTCTGATATCGCGCCTTGCGTTGGTTAACCATTGAAAGATGTCTTTGAATTTTTAAATCATTTTAGAACGCTTATTTCTTCATTTTAAGCTTCTCAAAACATTTTATTTCGCATAGGCATACATAGTAAAATTTAGGGTCACGCTGTGTACCCCCTAAATGACCTATAATTATTTCCTGTGGTAGGGTACACTATTACCCTGTAATATAATACGTGGTCCAATTTAAAAATTATAGGTCAATATTAAGGTCCGATACCGTGCCGTTAGTTAACATAGAAAAATGTCTTTGAATTTTTAAAGCATTTTAGAACGCTTATTTCCTCATTTTAAGCTTCTCAGAACACTTTATTTTGCATAGGAATACATAGTAAACTTTAGGGTCACGCTGTGTACCCCCTAATTGACCTATAATTATTTCCTGCTGTAGGGTACACTATTACCCTGTAATATAATATCTGGTCCAATTTAAATATTATGGGTCAATATTAAGGTCTGATATTGCGCCTTGCGTTAGTTAACCATTGAAAGATGTCTTTGATTTTTTAAAGCATTTTAGAACGCTTATTTCTTCATTTTAAGCTTCTCAGAACACTCTATTTCGCATAGGCATACATAGTAAACTTTAGGGTCACGCTGTGTACCCCCTAAATGACCTATAATTATTTCCTGTGGTAGGGTACACTATTACCCTGTAATATAATACGTGGTCCAATTTAAAAATTATAGGTCAATATTAAGGTCCGATACCGTGCCGTTAGTTAACATAGAAAAATGTCTTTAAATTTTTAAAGCATTTTAGAACGCTTATTTCCTCATTTTAAGCTTCTCGGAACACTTTATTTCGCATAGGCATACATAGTAAACTTTAGGGGCACGCTGTGTACACCCTAATTGACCTATAATTATTTCCTGTGGTAGGGTACACTATTACCCTGTAATATAATACCTGGTCCAATTTAAATATTATGGGTCAATATTAAGGTCTGATATCGCGCCTTGCGTTGATTAACCATTGAAAGATGTCTTTGAATTTTTAAAGCATTTTAGAACGCTTATTTCTTCATTTTAAGCTTCTCAAAACATTTTATTTCGCATAGGCATACATAGTAAAATTTAGGGTCACGCTGTGTACCCCCTAAATGACCTATAATTATTTCCTGTGGTAGGGTACACTATTACCCTGTAATATAATACGTGGTCCAATTTAAAAATTATAGGTCAATATTAAGGTCCGATACCGTGCCGTTAGTTAACATAGAAAAATGTCTTTGAATTTTTAAAGCATTTTAGAACGCTTATTTCCTCATTTTAAGCTTCTCAGAACACTTTACTTCGCATAGGCAAACATAGTAAACTTTAGGGTCACGCTGTGTACCCCCTAATTGACCTATAATTATTTCCTGTGGTAGGGTACACTATTACCCTGTAATATAATACCTGGTCCAATTTAAATATTATGGGTGAATATTAAGGTCTGATATTGCGCCTTGCGTTAGTTAACCATTGAAAGATGTCTTTGATTTTTTAAAGCATTTTAGAACGCTTATTTCTTCATTTTAAGCTTCTCAGAACACTCTATTTCGCATAGGCATACATAGTAAACTTTAGGGTCACGCTGTGTACCCCCTAATTGAAATATAATTATTTCCTGTTGTAGGTTACACTATTACCCTGTAATATAATATCTGGTCCAATTTAAATATTATGGTTCCATATTAAGGTCTGATATCGCGCCTTGCGTTGGTTAACCATTGAAAGATGTCTTTGAATTTTTAAATCATTTTAGAACGCTTATTTCTTCATTTTAAGCTTCTCAAAACATTTTATTTCGCATAGGCATACATAGTAAAATTTAGGGTCACGCTGTGTACCCCCTAAATGACCTATAATTATTTCCTGTGGTAGGGTACACTATTACCCTGTAATATAATACGTGGTCCAATTTAAAAATTATAGGTCAATATTAAGGTCCGATACCGTGCCGTTAGTTAACATAGAAAAATGTCTTTGAATTTTTAAAGCATTTTAGAACGCTTATTTCCTCATTTTAAGCTTCTCGGAACACTTTATTTCGCATAGGCATACATAGTAAACTTTAGGGGCACGCTGTGTACCCCCTAATTGACCTATAATTATTTCCTGTGGTAGGGTACACTATTACCCTGTAATATAATACCTGGTCCAATTTAAATATTATGGGTCAATATTAAGGTCTGATATCGCGCCTTGCGTTGATTAACCATTGAAAGATGTCTTTGAATTTTTAAAGCATTTTAAAACGCTTATTTCTTCATTTTAAGCTTCTCAAAACATTTTATTTCGCATAGGCATACATAGTAAAATTTAGGGTCACGCTGTGTACCCCCTAAATGACCTATAATTATTTTCTGTGGTAGGGTACACTATTACCCTGTAATATAATACGTGGTCCAATTTAAAAATTATAGGTCAATATTAAGGTCCGATACCGTGCCGTTAGTTAACATAGAAAAATGTCTTTGAATTTTTAAAGCATTTTAGAACGCTTATTTCCTCATTTTAAGCTTCTCGGAACACTTTATTTCGCATAGGCATACATAGTAAACTTTAGGGGCACGCTGTGTACCCCCTAATTGACCTATAATTATTTCCTGTGGTAGGGTACACTATTACCCTGTAATATAATACCTGGTCCAATTTAAATATTATGGGTCAATATTAAGGTCTGATATCGCGCCTTGCGTTGATTAACCATTGAAAGATGTCTTTGAATTTTTAAAGCATTTTAGAAAGCTTATTTCTTCATTTTAAGCTTCTCAAAACATTTTATTTCGCATAGGCATACATAGTAAAATTTAGGGTCACGCTGTGTACCCCCTAAATGACCTATAATTATTTCCTGTGGTAGGGTACACTATTACCCTGTAATATAATACGTGGTCCAATTTAAAAATTATAGGTCAATATTAAGGTCCGATACCTTGCCGTTAGTTAACATAGAAAAATGTCTTTGAATTTTTAAAGCATTTTAGAACGCTTATTTCCTCATTTTAAGCTTCACAGAACACTTTATTTCGCATAGGCATACATAGTAAACTTTAGGGTCACGCTGTGTACCCCCTAATTGACCTATAATTATTTCCTGTGGTAGGGTACACTATAACCCTGTAATATAATACGTGGTCCAATTTAAAAATTATAGGTCAATATTAAGGTCCGATACCGTACCGTTAGTTAACATAGAAAAATGTCTTTGAATTTTTAAAGCATTTTAGAACGCTTATTTCCTCATTTTAAGCTTCTCAGAACACTTTATTTTGCATAGGAGTACATAGTAAACTTTAGGGTCACGCTGTGTACCCCCTAATTGACCTATAATTATTTCCTGCTGTAGGGTACACTATTACCCTGTAATATAATACCTGGTCCAATTTAAATATTATGGGTCAATATTAAGGTCTGATATCGCGCCTTGCGTTCATTAACCATTGAAAGATGTCTTTGAATTTTTAAAGAATTTTAGAACACTTATTTCTTCATTTTAAGTTTCTCAGAACACTTTATTTCGCATAGGCATACATAGTAAACTTTAGGTTCACTCTGTGTACCCCCTAATTGACCTATAATTATTTCCTATGGTAGGGTACACTATAACCCTGTAATATAATACGTGGTCCTATTTAAAAATTATACGTCAATATTAAGGTCCGATACAGTACCGTTAGTTAACATAGAAAAATGTCTTTGAATTTTTAAAGCATTTTAGAACGCTTATTTCTTCATTTTAAGCTTCTCAAAACATTTTATTTCGCATAGGCATACATAGTAAAATTTAGGGTCACGCTGTGTACCCCCTAAATGACCTATAATTATTTCCTGTGGTAGGGTACACTATTACCCTGTAATATAATACGTGGTCCAATTTAAAAATTATAGGTCAATATTAAGGTCCGATACCGTGCCGTTAGTTAACATAGAAAAATGTCTTTGAATTTTTAAAGCATTTTAGAACGCTTATTTCCTCATTTTAAGCTTCTCAGAACACTTTACTTCGCATAGGCAAACATAGTAAACTTTAGGGTCACGCTGTGTACCCCCTAATTGACCTATAATTATTTCCTGTGGTAGGGTACACTATCACCCTGTAATATAATACCTGGTCCAATTTAAATATTATGGGTGAATATTAAGGTCTGATATTGCGCCTTGCGTTAGTTAACCATTGAAAGATGTCTTTGATTTTTTAAAGCATTTTAGAACGCTTATTTCTTCATTTTAAGCTTCTCAGAACACTCTATTTCGCATAGGCATACATAGTAAACTTTAGGGTCACGCTGTGTACCCCCTAATTGAAATATAATTATTTCCTGTTGTAGGGTACACTATTACCCTGTAATATAATATCTGGTCCAATTTAAATATTATGGTTCCATATTAAGGTCTGATATCGCGCCTTGCGTTGGTTAACCATTGAAAGATGTCTTTGAATTTTTAAAGCATTTTAGAACGCTTATTTCTTCATTTTAAGCTTCTCAAAACATTTTATTTCGCATAGGCATACATAGTAAAATTTAGGGTCACGCTGTGTACCCCCTAAATGACCTATAATTATTTCCTGTGGTAGGGTACACTATTACCCTGTAATATAATACGTGGTCCAATTTAAAAATTATAGGTCAATATTAAGGACCGATACCGTGCCGTTAGTTAACATAGAAAAATGTCTTTGAATTTTTAAAGCATTTTAGAACGCTTATTTCCTCATTTTAAGCTTCTCGGAACACTTTATTTCGCATAGGCAAACATAGTAAACTTTAGGGGCACGCTGTGTACCCCCTAATTGACCTATAATTATTTCCTGTGGTAGGGTACACTATTACCCTGTAATATAATACCTGGTCCAATTTAAATATTATGGGTCAATATTAAGGTCTGATATCGCGCCTTGCGTTGATTAACCATTGAAAGATGTCTTTGAATTTTTAAAGCATTTTAAAACGCTTATTTCTTCATTTTAAGCTTCTCAAAACATTTTATTTCGCATAGGCATACATAGTAAAATTTAGTGTCACGCTGTGTACCCCCTAAATGACCTATAATTATTTTCTGTGGTAGGGTACACTATTACCCTGTAATATAATACGTGGTCCAATTTAAAAATTATAGGTCAATATTAAGGTCCGATACCGTGCCGTTAGTTAACATAGAAAAATGTCTTTGAATTTTTAAAGCATTTTAGAACGCTTATTTCCTCATTTTAAGCTTCTCGGAACACTTTATTTCGCATAGGCATACATAGTAAACTTTAGGGGCACGCTGTGTACCCCCTAATTGACCTATAATTATTTCCTGTGGTAGGGTACACTATTACCCTGTAATATAATACCTGGTCCAATTTAAATATTATGGGTCAATATTAAGGTCTGATATTGCGCCTTGCGTTAGTTAACCATTGAAAGATGTCTTTGAATTTTTAAAGCACTTTAGAACGCTTATTTCTTCATTTTAAGCTTCTCAGAACACTTTATTTCGCATAGGCATACATAGTAAACTTTAGGGTCACTCTGTGTACCCCCTAATTGACCTATAATTATTTCCTGTGGTAGGGTACACTATAACCCTGTAATATAATACGTGGTCCAATTTAAAAATTATAGGTCAATATTAAGGTCCGATACCGTACCGTTAGTTAACTTAGAAAAATGTCTTTGAATTTTTAAAGCATTTTAGAACGCTTATTTCCTCATTTTAAGCTTCTCAGAACACTTTATTTTGCATAGGAGTACATAGTAAACTTTAGGGTCACGCTGTGTACCCCCTAATTGACCTATAATTATTTCCTGCTGTAGGGTACACTATTACCCTGTAATATAATACCTTTTCCAATTTAAATATTATGGGTCAATATTAAGGTCTGATATCGCGCCTTGCGTTCATTAACCATTGAAAGATGTCTTTGAATTTTTAAAGAATTTTAGAACACTTATTTCTTCATTTTAAGTTTCTCAGAACACTTTATTTCGCATAGGCATACATAGTAAACTTTAGGTTCACTCTGTGTACCCCCTAATTGACCTATAATTATTTCCTATGGTAGGGTACACTATAACCCTGTAATATAATACGTGGTCCTATTTAAAAATTATACGTCAATATTAAGGTCCGATACCGTACCGTTAGTTAACATAGAAAAATGTCTTTGAATTTTTAAAGCATTTTAGAACGCTTATTTCCTCATTTTAAGCTTCTCAGAACACTTTATTTCGCATAGGCAAACATAATAAACTTTAGGGTCACGCTGTGTACCCCCTAATTGACCTATAATTATTTCCTGTGGTAGGGTACACTATTACCCTGTAATATAATACCTGGTCCAATTTAAATATTATGGGTGAATATTAAGGTCTGATATTGCGCCTTGCGTTAGTTAACCATTGAAAGATGTCTTTGATTTTTTAAAGCATTTTAGAACGCTTATTTCTTCATTTTAAGCTTCTCAGAACACTCTATTTCGCATAGGCATACATAGTAAACTTTAGGGTCACGCTGTGTACCCCCTAATTGAAATATAATTATTTCCTGTTGTAGGGTACACTATTACCCTGTAATATAATATCTGGTCCAATTTAAATATTATGGTTCCATATTAAGGTCTGATATCGCGCCTTGCGTTGGTTAACCATTGAAAGATGTCTTTGAATTTTTAAAGCATTTTAGAACGCTTATTTCTTCATTTTAAGCTTCTCAAAACATTTTATTTCGCATAGGCATACATAGTAAAATTTAGGGTCACGCTGTGTACCCCCTAAATGACCTATAATTATTTCCTGTGGTAGGGTACACTATTACCCTGTAATATAATACGTGGTCCAATTTAAAAATTATAGGTCAATATTAAGGTCCGATACCGTGCCGTTAGTTAACATAGAAAAATGTCTTTGAATTTTTAAAGCATTTTAGAACGCTTATTTCCTCATTTTAAGCTTCTCGGAACACTTTATTTCGCATAGGCATACATAGTAAACTTTAGGGGCACGCTGTGTACCCCCTAATTGACCTATAATTATTTCCTGTGGTAGGGTACACTATAACCCTGTAATATAATACCTGGTCCAATTTAAATATTATGGGTCAATATTAAGGTCTGATATCGCGCCTTGCGTTGATTAACCATTGAAAGATGTCTTTGAATTTTTAAAGCATTTTAGAAAGCTTATTTCTTCATTTTAAGCTTCTCAAAACATTTTATTTCGCATAGGCATACATAGTAAAATTTAGAGTCACGCTGTGTACCCCCTAAATGACCTATAATTATTTCCTGTGGTAGGGTACACTATTACCCTGTAATATAATACGTGGTCCAATTTAAAAATTATAGGTCAATATTAAGGTCCGATACCTTGCCGTTAGTTAACATAGAAAAATGTCTTTGAATTTTTAAAGCATTTTAGAACGCTTATTTCCTCATTTTAAGCTTCACAGAACACTTTATTTCGCATAGGCATACATAGTAAACTTTAGGGTCACGCTGTGTACCCCCTAATTGACCTATAATTATTTCCTGTGGTAGGGTACACTATTACCCTGTAATATAATACCTGGTCCAATTTAAATATTATGGGTCAATATTAAGGTCTGATATTGCGCCTTGCGTTAGTTAACCATTGAAAGATGTCTTTGATTTTTTAAAGCATTTTAGAACGCTTATTTCTTCATTTTAAGCTTCTCAGAACACTCTATTTCGCATAGGCATACATAGTAAACTTTAGGGTCACGCTGTGTACCCCCTAAATGACCTATAATTATTTCCTGTGGTAGGGTACACTATTACCCTGTAATATAATACGTGGTCCAATTTAAAAATTATAGGTCAATATTAAGGTCCGATACCGTGCCGTTAGTTAACATAGAAAAATGTCTTTGAATTTTTAAAGCATTTTAGAACGCTTATTTCTTCTTTTTAAGCTTCTCAAAACATTTTATTTCGCATAGGCATACATAGTAAAATTTAGGGTCACGCTGTGTACCCCCTAAATGACCTATAATTATTTCCTGTGGTAGGGTACACTATTACCCTGTAATATAATACGTGGTCCAATTTAAAAATTATAGGTCAATATTAAGGTCCGATACCGTGCCGTTAGTTAACATAGAAAAATGTCTTTGAATTTTTAAAGCATTTTAGAACGCTTATTTCCTCATTTTAAGCTTCTCAGAACACTTTACTTCGCATAGGCAAACATAGTAAACTTTAGGGTCACGCTGTGTACCCCCTAATTGACCTATAATTATTTCCTGTTTTAGGGTACACTATTACCCTGTAATATAATACCTGGTCCAATTTAAATATTATGGGTGAATATTAAGGTCTGATATTGCGCCTTGCGTTAGTTAACCATTGAAAGATGTCTTTGATTTTTTAAAGCATTTTAGAACGCTTATTTCTTCATTTTAAGCTTCTCGGAACACTTTATTTCGCATTGGCATACATAGTAAACTTTAGGGGCACGCTGTGTACCCCCTAATTGACCTATAATTATTTCCTGTGGTAGGGTACACTATTACCCTGTAATATAATACCTGGTCCAATTTAAATATTATGGGTCAATATTAAGGTCTGATATCGCGCCTTGCGTTGATTAACCATTGAAAGATGTCTTTGAATTTTTAAAGGATTTTAGAACGCTTATTTCTTCATTTTAAGCTTCTCAAAACATTTTATTTCGCATAGGCATACATAGTAAAATTTAGGGTCACGCTGTGTACCCCCTAAATGACCTATAATTATTTTCTGTGGTAGGGTACACTATTACCCTGTAATATAATACGTGGTCCAATTTAAAAATTATAGGTCAATATTAAGGTCCGATACCGTGCCGTTAGTTAACATAGAAAAATGTCTTTGATTTTTTAAAGCATTTTAGAACGCTTATTTCCTCATTTTAAGCTTCTCGGAACACTTTATTTCGCATAGGCATACATAGTAAACTTTAGGGGCACGCTGTGTACCCCCTAATTGACCTATAATTATTTCCTGTGGTAGGGTACACTATTACCCTGTAATATAATACCTGGTCCAATTTAAATATTATGGGTCAATATTAAGGTCTGATATCGCGCCTTGCGTTGATTAACCATTGAAAGATGTCTTTGAATTTTTAAAGCATTTTAGAACGCTTATTTCTTCATTTTAAGCTTCTCAAAACATTTTATTTCGCATAGGCATACATAGTAAAATTTAGGGTCACGCTGTGTACCCCCTAAATGACCTATAATTATTTCCTGTGGTAGGGTACACTATTACCCTGTAATATAATACGTGGTCCAATTTAAAAATTATAGGTTAATATTAAGGTCCGATACCTTGCCGTTAGTTAACATAGAAAAATGTCTTTGAATTTTTAAAGCATTTTAGAACGCTTATTTCCTCATTTTAAGCTTCTCAGAACACTTTATTTCGCATAGGCAAACATAGTAAACTTTAGGGTCACGCTGTGTACCCCCTAATTGACCTATAATTATTTCCTGTGGTAGGGTACGCTATAACCCTGTAATATAATACGTTGTCCAATTTAAAAATTATAGGTCAATATTAAGGTCCGATACCGTGCCGTTAGTTAACATAGAAAAGTGTCTTCGAATTTCCTTGTTTTAATGCACTATTTAAAATATACATAGTGTACCCCCTAATTGACCTATAATTATTTCCTGTTGTAGGGTACACTATTACCCTGTAATATAATACCTGGTCCAATTTAAATATTATGGTTCCATATTAAGGTCTGATATCGCGCCTTGCGTTAGTTAACCATTGAAACATGTCTTTGAATTTTTAAAGCATTTTAGAACGCTTATTTCTTCATTTTAAGCTTCTCAAAACATTTTATTTCGCATAGGCATACATAGTAAAATTTAGGGTCACGCTGTGTACCCCCTAAATGACCTATAGTTATTTCCTGTGGTAGGGTACACTATTACCCTGTAATATAATACGTGGTCCAATTTAAAAATTATAGGTCAATATTAAGGTCCGATACCGTGACGTTAGTTAACATAGAAAAATGTCTTTGAATTTTTAAAGCATTTTAGAACGCTTATTTCCTCATTTTAAGCTTCTCAGAACACTTTATTTCGCATAGGTATACATAGTAAGTTCTTTAGGGTCACGCTGTGTACCCCCTAATTGACCTATAATTTTTTCCTGTGGTAGGGTACACTATTACCCTGTAATATAATACCTGGTCCAATTTAAATATTATGGTTCCATATTAAGGTCTGATATCGCGCCTTGCGTTAGTTAACCATTGAAACATGTCTTTGAATTTTTAAAGCATTTTAGAACGCTTATTTCTTCATTTTAAGCTTCTCAAAACATTTTATTTCGCATAGGCATACATAGTAAAATTTAGGGTCACGCTGTGTACCCCCTAAATGACCTATAATTATTTCCTGTGGTAGGGTACACTATTACCCTGTAATATAATACGTGGTCCAATTTAAAAATTATAGGTCAATATTAAGGTCCGATACCGTGACGTTAGTTAACATAGAAAAATGTCTTTGAATTTTTAAAGCATTTTAGAACGCTTATTTCCTCATTTTAAGCTTCTCAGAACACTTTATTTCGCATAGGTATACATAGTAAGTTCTTTAGGGTCACGCTGTGTACCCCCTAATTGACCTATAATTTTTTCCTGTGGTAAGGTACACTATTACCCTGTAATATAATACCTGGTCCAATTTAAATATTATGGGTCAATATTAAGGTCTGATATTGCGCCTTGCGTTAGTTAACCATTGAAACATGTCTTTGAATTTTTAAAGAATTTTAGAACGCTTATTTCTTTATTTTAAGCTTCTCAAAACATTTTATTTCGCATAGGCATACATAGTAAAATTTAGGGTCACGCTGTGTACCCCCTAAATGACCTATAATTATTTCCTGTGGTAGGGTACACTATTACCCTGTAATATAATACGTGGTCCAATTTAAAAATTATAGGTCAATATTAAGGTCCGATACCGTGCCGTTAGTTAACATAGAAAAATGTCTTTGAATTTTTAATCCATTTTAGAACGCTTATTTCCTCATTTTAAGCTTCTCGGAACACTTTATTTCGCATAGGCATACATAGTAAACTTTAGGGGCACGCTGTGTACCCCCTATTTGACCTATAATTATTTCCTGTGGTAGGGTACACTATTACCCTGTAATATAATACGTGGTCCAATTTAAAAATTATAGGTCAATATTAAGGTCCGATACCGTGCCGTTAGTTAACATTGAAAAATGTCTTTGAATTTTTAAAGCATTTTAGAACGCTTATTTCCTCATTTTAAGCTTCTCAGAACACTTTACTTCGCATAGGCAAACATAGTAAACTTTAGGGTCACGCTGTGTACCCCCTAATTGACCTATAATTATTTCCTGTTTTAGGGTACACTATTACCCTGTAATATAATACCTGGTCCAATTTAAATATTATGGGTGAATATTAAGGTCTGATATTGCGCCTTGCGTTAGTTAACCATTGAAAGATGTCTTTGAATTTTTAAAGCATTTTAGAACGCTTATTTCTTCATTTTAAGCTTCTCAAAACATTTTATTTCGCATAGTCATACATAGTAAAATTTAGGGTCACGCTGTGTACCCCCTAAATGACCTATAATTATTTTCTGTGGTAGGGTACACTATTACCCTGTAATATAATACGTGGTCCAATTTAAAAATTATAGGTCAATATTAAGGTCCGATACCGTGCCGTTAGTTAACATAGAAAAATGTCTTTGAATTTTTAAAGCATTTTAGAACGCTTATTTCCTCATTTTAAGCTTCTCGGAACACTTTATTTCGCATAGGCATACATAGTAAACTTTAGGGGCACGCTGTGTACCCCCTAATTGACCTATAATTATTTCCTGTGGTAGGGTACACTATTACCCTGTAATATAATACCTGGTCCAATTTAAATATTATGGGTCAATATTAAGGTCTGATATCGCGCCTTGCGTTGATTAACCATTGAAAGATGTCTTTGAATTTTTAAAGCATTTTAGAACGCTTATTTCTTCATTTTAAGCTTCTCAAAACATTTTATTTCGCATAGGCATACATAGTAAAATTTAGGGTCACGCTGTGTACCCCCTAAATGACCTATAATTATTTCCTGTGGTAGGGTACACTATTACCCTGTAATATAATACGTGGTCCAATTTAAAAATTATAGGTTAATATTAAGGTCCGATACCTTGCCGTTAGTTAACATAGAAAAATGTCTTTGAATTTTTAAAGCATTTTAGAACGCTTATTTCCTCATTTTAAGCTTCTCAGAACACTTTATTTCGCATAGGCAAACATAGTAAACTTTAGGGTCACGCTGTGTACCCCCTAATTGACCTATAATTATTTCCTGTGGTAGGGTACGCTATAACCCTGTAATATAATACGTTGTCCAATTTAAAAATTATAGGTCAATATTAAGGTCCGATACCGTGCCGTTAGTTAACATAGAAAAGTGTCTTCGAATTTCCTTGTTTTAATGCACTATTTAAAATATACATAGTGTACCCCCTAATTGACCTATAATTATTTCCTGTTGTAGGGTACACTATTACCCTGTAATATAATACCTGGTCCAATTTAAATATTATGGTTCCATATTAAGGTCTGATATCGCGCCTTGCGTTAGTTAACCATTGAAACATGTCTTTGAATTTTTAAAGCATTTTAGAACGCTTATTTCTTCATTTTAAGCTTCTCAAAACATTTTATTTCGCATAGGCATACATAGTAAAATTTAGGGTCACGCTGTGTACCCCCTAAATGACCTATAGTTATTTCCTGTGGTAGGGTACACTATTACCCTGTAATATAATACGTGGTCCAATTTAAAAATTATAGGTCAATATTAAGGTCCGATACCGTGACGTTAGTTAACATAGAAAAATGTCTTTGAATTTTTAAAGCATTTTAGAACGCTTATTTCCTCATTTTAAGCTTCTCAGAACACTTTATTTCGCATAGGTATACATAGTAAGTTCTTTAGGGTCACGCTGTGTACCCCCTAATTGACCTATAATTTTTTCCTGTGGTAGGGTACACTATTACCCTGTAATATAATACCTGGTCCAATTTAAATATTATGGTTCCATATTAAGGTCTGATATCGCGCCTTGCGTTAGTTAACCATTGAAACATGTCTTTGAATTTTTAAAGCATTTTAGAACGCTTATTTCTTCATTTTAAGCTTCTCAAAACATTTTATTTCGCATAGGCATACATAGTAAAATTTAGGGTCACGCTGTGTACCCCCTAAATGACCTATAATTATTTCCTGTGGTAGGGTACACTATTACCCTGTAATATAATACGTGGTCCAATTTAAAAATTATAGGTCAATATTAAGGTCCGATACCGTGACGTTAGTTAACATAGAAAAATGTCTTTGAATTTTTAAAGCATTTTAGAACGCTTATTTCCTCATTTTAAGCTTCTCAGAACACTTTATTTCGCATAGGTATACATAGTAAGTTCTTTAGGGTCACGCTGTGTACCCCCTAATTGACCTATAATTTTTTCCTGTGGTAGGGTACACTATTACCCTGTAATATAATACCTGGTCCAATTTAAATATTATGGGTCAATATTAAGGTCTGATATTGCGCCTTGCGTTAGTTAACCATTGAAACATGTCTTTGAATTTTTAAAGCATTTTAGAACGCTTATTTCTTCATTTTAAGCTTCTCAAAACATTTTATTTCGCATAGGCATACATAGTAAAATTTAGGGTCACGCTGTGTACCCCCTAAATGACCTATAATTATTTCCTGTGGTAGGGTACACTATTACCCTGTAATATAATACGTGGTCCAATTTGAAAATTATAGGTCAATATTAAGGTCCGATACCGTGCCGTTAGTTAACATAGAAAAATGTCTTTGAATTTTTAAAGCATTTTAGAACGCTTATTTCCTCATTTTAAGCTTCTCGGAACACTTTATTTCGCATAGGCATACATAGTAAACTTTAGGGGCACGCTGTGTACCCCCTAATTGACCTATAATTATTTCCTGTGGTAGGGTACACTATTACCCTGTAATATAATACCTGGTCCAATTTAAATATTATGGGTCAATATTAAGGTCTGATATCGCGCCTTGCGTTGATTAACCATTGAAAGATGTCTTTGAATTTTTAAAGCATTTTAGAACGCTTATTTCTTAATTTTAAGCTTCTCAAAACATTTTATTTCGCATAGGCATACATAGTAAAATTTAGGGTCACGCTGTGTACCCCCTAAATGACCTATAATTATTTCCTGTGGTAGGGTACACTATTACCCTGTAATATAATACGTGGTCCAATTTAAAAATTATAGGTCAATATTAAGGTCCGAAACCGTGCCGTTAGTTAACATAGAAAAATGTCTTTGAATTTTTAAAGCATTTTAGAACGCTTATTTCCTCATTTTAAGCTTCTCAGAACACTTTACTTCGCATAGGCAAACATAGTAAACTTTAGGGTCACGCTGTGTACCCCCTAATTGACCTATAATTATTTCCTGTGGTAGGGTACACTATTACCCTGTAATATAATACCTGGTCCAATTTAAATATTATGGGTGAATATTAAGGTCTGATATTGCGCCTTGCGTTAGTTAACCATTGAAAGATGTCTTTGATTTTTTAAAGCATTTTAGAACGCTTATTTCTTCATTTTAAGCTTCTCAGAACACTCTATTTCGCATAGGCATACATAGTAAACTTTAGGGTCACGCTGTGTACCCCCTAATTGAAATATAATTATTTCCTGCTGTAGGGTACACTATTACCCTGTAATATAATATCTGGTCCAATTTAAATATTATGGGTCAATATTAAGGTCTGATATTGCGCCTTGCGTTAGTTAACCATTGAAAGATGTCTTTGATGTTTTAAAGCATTTTAGAACGCTTATTTCTTCATTTTAAGCTTCTCAGAACACTCTATTTCGCATAGGCATACATAGTAAACTTTAGGGTCACGCTGTGTACCCCCTAAATGACCTATAATTATTTCCTGTGGTAGGGTACACTATTACCCTGTAATATAATACGTGGTCCAATTTAAAAATTATAGGTCAATATTAAGGTCCGATACCGTGCCGTTAGTTAACATAGAAAAATGTCTTTGAATTTTTAAAGCATTTTAGAACGCTTATTTCCTCATTTTAAGCTTCTCGGAACACTTTATTTCGCATAGGCATACATAGTAAACTTTAGGGGCACGCTGTGTACCCCCTAATTGACCTATAATTATTTCCTGTGGTAGGGTACACTATTACCCTGTAATATAATACCTGATCCAATTTAAATATTATGGGTCAATATTAAGGTCTGATATCGCGCCTTGCTTTGATTAACCATTGAAAGATGTCTTTGAATTTTTAAAGCATTTTAGAAAGCTTATTTCTTCATTTTAAGCTTCTCAAAACATTTTATTTCGCATAGGCATACATAGTAAAATTTAGGGTCACGCTGTGTACCCCCTAAATGACCTATAATTATTTCCTGTGGTAGGGTACACTATTACCCTGTAATATAATACGTGGTCCAATTTAAAAATTATAGGTCAATATTAAGGTCCGATACCTTGCCGTTAGTTAACATAGAAAAATGTCTTTGAATTTTTAAAGCATTTTAGAACGCTTATTTCCTCATTTTAAGCTTCACAGAACACTTTATTTCGCATAGGCATACATAGTAAACTTTAGGGTCACGCTGTGTACCCCCTAATTGACCTATAATTATTTCCTGTGGTAGGGTACACTATTACCCTGTAATATAATACCTGGTCCAATTTAAATATTATGGGTCAATATTAAGGTCTGATATCGCGCCTTGCGTTGGTTAACCATTGAAAGATGTCTTTGAATTTTTAAAGCATTTTAGAACGCTTATTTCTTCATTTTAAGCTTCTCAAAACATTTATTTCGCATAGGCATACATAGTAAAATTTAGGGTCACGCTGTGTACCCCCTAAATGACCTATAATTATTTTCTGTGGTAGGGTACACTATTACCCTGTAATATAATACGTGGTCCAATTTAAAAATTATAGGTCAATATTAAGGTCCGATATTGCGCCTTGCGTTAGTTAACCATTGAAAGATGTCTTTGATTTTTTAAAGCATTTTAGAACGCTTATTTCTTCATTTTAAGCTTCTCAGAACACTCTATTTCGCATAGGCATACATAGTAAACTTTAGGGTCACGCTGTGTACCCCCTAATTGAAATATAATTATTTCCTGTTGTAGGGTACACTATTACCCTGTAATATAATATCTGGTCCAATTTAAATATTATGGTTCCATATTAAGGTCTGATATCGCGCCTTGCGTTGGTTAACCATTGAAAGATGTCTTTGAATTTTTAAAGCATTTTAGAACGCTTATTTCTTCATTTTAAGCTTCTCAAAACATTTTATTTCGCATAGGCATACATAGTAAAATTTAGGGTCACGCTGTGTACCCCCTAAATGACCTATAATTATTTTCTGTGGTAGGGTACACTATTACCCTGTAATATAATACGTGGTCCAATTTAAAAATTATAGGTCAATATTAAGGTCCGATACCGTGCCGTTAGTTAACATAGAAAAATGTCTTTGAATTTTTAAAGCATTTTAGAACGCTTATTTCCTCATTTTAAGCTTCTCGGAACACTTTATTTCGCATAGGCATACATAGTAAACTTTAGGGGCACGCTGTGTACCCCCTAATTGACCTATAATTATTTCCTGTGGTAGGGTACACTATTACCCTGTAATATAATACCTGGTCCAATTTAAATATTATGGGTCAATATTAAGGTCTGATATCGCGCCTTGCGTTGATTAAATATTGAAAGATGTCTTTGAATTTTTAAAGCATTTTAGAAAGCTTATTTCTTCATTTTAAGCTTCTCAAAACATTTTATTTCGCATAGGCATACATAGTAAAATTTAGGGTCACGCTGTGTACCCCCTAATTGAAATATAATTATTTCCTGTTGTAGGGTACACTATTACCCTGTAATATAATATCTGGTCCAATTTAAATATTATGGTTCCATATTAAGGTCTGATATCGCGCCTTGCGTTGGTTAACCATTGAAAGATGTCTTTGAATTTTTAAAGCATTTTAGAACGCTTATTTCTTCATTTTAAGCTTCTCAAAACATTTTATTTCGCATAGGCATACATAGTAAAATTTAGGGTCACGCTGTGTACCCCCTAAATGACCTATAATTATTTCCTGTGGTAGGGTACACTATTACCCTGTAATATAATACGTGGTCCAATTTAAAAATTATAGGTCAATATTAAGGTCCGATACCGTGCCGTTAGTTAACATAGAAAAATGTCTTTGAATTTTTAAAGCATTTTAGAACGCTTATTTCCTCATTTTAAGCTTCTCGGAACACTTTATTTCGCATAGGCATACATAGTAAACTTTAGGGGCACGCTGTGTACCCCCTAATTGACCTATAATTATTTCCTGTGGTAGGGTACACTATTACCCTGTAATATAATACCTGGTCCAATTTAAATATTATGGGTCAATATTAAGGTCTGATATTGCGCCTTGCGTTAGTTAACCATTGAAAGATGTCTTTGAATTTTTAAAGCATTTTAGAACGCTTATTTCTTCATTTTAAGCTTCTCAGAACACTTTATTTCGCATAGGCATACATAGTAAACTTTAGGGTCACTCTGTGTACCCCCTAATTGACCTATAATTATTTCCTGTGGTAGGGTACACTATAACCCTGTAATATAATACGTGGTCCAATTTAAAAATTATAGGTCAATATTAAGGTCCGATACCGTACCGTTAGTTAACATAGAAAAATGTCTTTGAATTTTTAAAGCATTTTAGAACGCTTATTTCCTCATTTTAAGCTTCTCAGAACACTTTATTTTGCATAGGAATACATAGTAAACTTTAGGGTCACGCTGTGTACCTCTAATTGACCTATAATTATTTCCTGCTGTAGGGTACACTATTACCCTGTAATATAATACCTGGTCGAATTTAAATATTATGGGTCAATATTAAGGTCTGATATCGCGCCTTGCGTTCATTAACCATTGAAAGATATCTTTGAATTTTTAAAGCATTTTAGAACGCTTATTTCTTCATTTTAAGCTTCTCAAAACATTTTATTTCGCATAGGCATACATAGTAAAATTTAGGGTCACGCTGTGTACCCCCTAAATGACCTATAATTATTTCCTGTGGTAGGGTACACTATTACCCTGTAATATAATACGTGGTCCAATTTAAAATTTATAGGTCAATATTAAGGTCCGATACCGTGCCGTTAGTTAACATAGAAAAATGTCTTTGAATTTTTAAAGCATTTTAGAACGCTAATTTCCTCATTTTAAGCTTCTCAGAACACTTTATTTCGCATAGGCATACATAGTAAACTTTAGGGTTACGCTGTGTACCCCCTAATTGACCAATAATTATTTCCTGTGGTAGGGTACACTATTACCCTGTAATATAATACCTGGTCCAATTTAAATATTATGGGTCAATATTAAGGTCTGATATCGCGCCTTGCGTTGATTAACCATTGAAAGATGTTTTTGAATTTTTAAAGCATTTTAGAACGCTTATTTCTTCATTTTAAGCATCTCAGAACACTTTATTTCGCATAGGCATACATAGTAAACTTTAGGGTCACGCTGTGTACCCCCTAATTGACCTATAATTATTTCTTGCTGTAGGGTACACTATTACCCTGTAATATAATACGTGGTCCAATTTAAAAATTATAGGTCAATATTAAGGTCCGATACCGAGCCGTTAGTTAACATAGAAAAGTGTCTTCGAATTTCCTTGTTTTAATGCACTATTTAAAATATACATAGTGTACCCCCTAATTGACCAATAATTATTTCCTGTGGTAGGGTACACTATTACCCTGTAATATAACACCTGGGCCAATTTAAATATTATGGGTCAATATTAAGGTATGATATTGCGCCTTGCGTTAGTTAACCATTGAAAGATGTCTTTGAATTTTTAAAGCATTTTAGAACGCTTATTTCTTCATTTTAAGCTTCTCAAAACATTTTATTTCGCATAGGCATACATAGTAAAATTTAGGGTCACGCTGTGTACCCCCTAAATGACCTATAATTATTTCCTGTGGTAGGGTACACTATTACCCTGTAATATAATACGTGGTCCAATTTAAAAATTATAGGTCAATATTAAGGTCCGATACCGTGCCGTTAGTTAACATAGAAAAATGTCTTTGAATTTTTAAAGCATTTTAGAACGCTTATTTCCTCATTTTAAGCTTCTCGGAACACTTTATTTCGCATAGGCATACATAGTAAACTTTAGGGGCACGCTGTGTACCCCCTAATTGACCTATAATTATTTCCTGTGGTAGGGTACACTATTACCCTGTAATATAATACCTGGACCAATTTACATATTATGGGTCAATATTAAGGTCTGATATCGCGCCTTGCGTTGATTAACCATTGAAAGATGTCTTTGAATTTTTAAAGCATTTTAGAACGCTTATTTCTTCATTTTAAGCTTCTCAAAACATTTTATTTCGCATAGGCATACATAGTAAAATTTAGGGTCACGCTGTGTACCCCCTAAATGACCTATAATTATTTCCTGTGGTAGGGTACACTATTACCCTGTAATATAATACGTGGTCCAATTTAAAAATTATAGGTCAATATTAAGGTCCGATACCGTGCCGTTAGTTAACATAGAAAAATGTCTTTGAATTTTTAAAGCATTTTAGAACGCTTATTTCCTCATTTTAAGCTTCTCAGAACACTTTACTTCGCATAGGCAAACATAGTAAACTTTAGGGTCACGCTGTGTACCCCCTAATTGACCTATAATTATTTCCTGTGGTAGGGTACACTATTACCCTGTAATATAATACCTGGTCCAATTTAAATATTATGGGTCAATATTAAGGTCTGATATTGCGCCTTGCGTTAGTTAACCATTGAAAGATGTCTTTGAATTTTTAAAGCACTTTAGAACGCTTATTTCTTCATTTTAAGCTTCTCAGAACACTTTATTTCGCATAGGCATACATAGTAAACTTTAGGGTCACTCTGTGTACCCCCTAATTGACCTATAATTATTTCCTGTGGTAGGGTACACTATAACCCTGTAATATAATACGTGGTCCAATTTAAAAATTATAGGTCAATATTAAGGTCCGATACCGTGCCGTTAGTTAACATAGAAAAGTGTCTTCGAATTTCCTTGTTTTAATGCACTATTTAAAATATACATAGTGTACCCCCTAATTGACCTATAATTATTTCCTGTGGTAGGGTACACTATTACCCTGTAATATAATACCTGGTCCAATTTAAATATTATGGGTAAATATTAAGGTCTGATATTGCGCCTTGCGTTAGTTAACCATTGAAAGATGTCTTTGAATTTTTAAAGCATTTTAGAACGCTTATTTTTTCATTTTAAGCTTCTCAGAACACTTTATTTCGCATAGGCATACATAGTAAACTTTAGGGTCACACTGTGTACCCCCTAATTGACCTATAATTATTTTCCGTGGTATGGTACACTATCACCCTGTAATATAATACGTGGTCCAATTTAAAAATTTTAGGTCAATATTAAGGTCCGATACCGTGCCGTTAGTTAGCATAGAAAAGTTTCTTCGAATTTCCTTGTTTTAATGCACTATTTAAAATATACATAGTGTACCCCCTAATTGACCTATAATTATTTCCTGTGGTAGGGTACACTATTACCCTGTAATATAATACCTGGTCCAATTTAAATATTATGGGTCAATATTAAGGTCTGATATTGCGCCTTGCGTTAGTTAACCATTGAAAGATGTCTTTGAATTTTTAAAGCATTTTTGAACGCTTATTTCTTCATTTTAAGCTTCTCAGAACACTTTATTTCGCATAGGCATACATAGTAAACTTTAGGGTCACGCTGTGTACCCCCTAATTGACCTATAATTATTTTCCGTGGTATGGTACACTATCACCCTGTAATATAATACGTGGTCCAATTTAAAAATTTTAGGTCAATATTAAGGTCCGATACCGTGCCGTTAGTTAACATAGAAAAGAGTCTTCGAATTTCCTTGTTTTAATGCACTATTTAAAATACACATAGTGTAGCCCCTAATTGACCTATAATTATTTCCTGTGGTAGGGTACACTATTACCCTGTAATATAATACCTGGTCCGATTTAAATATTATGGGTCAATATTAAGGTCTGATATTGCGCCTTGCGTTAGTTAAGCATTGAAAGATGTCTTTGAATTTTTAAGGCATTTTAGAACGCTTATTTCTTCATTTTAAGCTTCTCAGAACACTTTATTTCGCATAGGCATACATAGTAAACTTTAGGGTCACGCTGTGTACCCCCTAAATGTCCTGTAATTATTTTCCGTGGTAGGGTACACTATCACCCTGTAATATAATACGTGGTCCAATTTAAAAATTTTAGGTCAATATTAAGGTCCGATACCGTGCCGTTAGTTAACATAGAAAAGAGTCTTCGAATTTCCTTGTTTTAATGCACTATTTAAAATACACATAGTGTACCCCCTAATTGACCTATAATTATTTCCTGTTGTAGGGTACACTATTACCCTGTAATATAAAACCTGGTCCAATTTAAATATTATGGTTCCATATTAAGGTCTGATATGCGCCTTGCGTTAGTTAACCATTGAAAGATGTCTTTGAATTTTTAAAGCATTTTAGAACGCTTATTTCTTCATTTTAAGCTTCTCAGAACACTCTATTTCGCATAGGCATACATAGTAAACTTTAGGGTCACTCTGTGTACCCCCTAATTGACCTATAATTATTTCCTGTGGTAGGGTACACTATAACCCTGTAATATAATACGTGGTCCAATTTAAAAATTATAGGTCAATATTAAGGTCCGATACCGTGCCGTTAGTTAACATAAAAAAGTGTCTTCGTATTTCCTTGTTTTAATGCTTTATTTAAAATACACATAGTGTACCTCCTAATTGACCTATAATTATTTCCTGTTGTAGGGTACACTATTACCCTGTAATATAAAACCTGGTCCAATTTAAATATTATGGTTCCATATTAAGGTCTAATATCGCGCCTTGCGTTAGTTAACCATTGAAAGATGTCTTTGAATTTTTAAAGCATTTTAGAACGCTTATTTCTTCATTTTAAGCTTCTCAGAGCACTTTATTTCGCATAGGCATACATAGTAAACTTTAGGGTCACGCTGTGTACCCCCTAATTGACCTGTAATTATTTTCCGTGTTAGGGTACACTATCACCCTGTAATATAATACGTGGTCCAATTTAAAAATTATAGGTCAATATTAAGGTCCGATACCGTGCCGTTAGTTAACATAGAAAAATGTCTTTGAATTTTTAAAGCATTTTAGAACGCTTATTTCCTCATTTTAAGCTTCTCAGAACACTTTATTTCACATAGGCATACATAGTAAACTTTAGGGTCACGCTGTGTACCCCCTAATTGACCTATAATTATTTCCTGTGGTTGGGTACACTATCACCCTGTAATAGAATACGTGGTCCAATTTAAAAATTTTAGGTCAATATTAAGGTCTGATATTGCGCCTTGCGTTAGTTAACCATTGAAAGATGTCTTTGAATTTTTAAAGCATTTTAGAACGCTTATTTCTTCATTTTAAGCTTCTCAAAACATTTTATTTTGCATAGGCATACATAGTAAAATTTAGGGTCACGCTGTGTACCCCCTAAATGACCTATAATTATTTCCTGTGGTAGGGTACACTATTACCCTGTAATATAATACGTGGTCCAATTTAAAAATTATAGGTCAATATTAAGGTCCGATACCGTGCCGTTAGTTAACATAGAAAAATGTCTTTGAATTTTTAAAGCATTTTAGAACGCTTATTTCCTCATTTTAAGCTTCTCAAAACACTTTATTTTGCATAGGAATACATAGTAAACTTTAGGGTCACGCTGTGTACCCCCTAATTGACCTATAATTATTTCTTGCTGTAGGGTACACTATTACCCTGTAATATAATACGTGGTCCAATTTAAAAATTATAGGTCAATATTAAGGTCCGATACCGAGCCGTTAGTTAACGTAGAAAAGTGTCTTCGAATTTCCTTGTTTTAATGCACTATTTAAAATATACATAGTGTACCCCCTAATTGACCTATAATTATTTCCTGTGGTAGGGTACACTATTACCCTGTAATATAATACCTGGTCCAATTTAAATATTATGGGTCAATATTAAGGTCTGATATTGCGCCTTGCGTTAGTTAACCATTGAAAGATGTCTTTGAATTTTTAAAGCACTTTAGAACGCTTATTTCTTCATTTTAAGCTTCTCAGAACACTTTATTTCGCATAGGCATACATAGTAAACTTTAGGGTCACTCTGTGTACCCCCTAATTGACCTATAATTATTTCCTGTGGTAGGGTACACTATAACCCTGTAATATAATACGTTGTCCAATTTAAAAATTATAGGTCAATATTAAGGTCCGATACCGTACCGTTAGTTAACATAGAAAAATGTCTTTGAATTTTTAAAGCATTTTAGAACGCTTATTTCCTCATTTTAAGCTTCTCAGAACACTTTATTTTGCATAGGAATACATAGTAAACTTTAGGGTCACGCTGTGTACCCCCTAATTGACCTATAATTATTTCCTGCTGTAGGGTACACTATTACCCTGTAATATAATATCTGGTCCAATTTAAATATTATGGGTCAATATTAAGGTCTGATATTGCGCCTTGCGTTAGTTAACCATTGAAAGATGTCTTTGATTTTTTAAAGCATTTTAGAACGCTTATTTCTTCATTTTAAGTTTCTCAGAACACTCTATTTCGCATAGGCATACATAGTAAACTTTAGGGTCACGCTGTGTACCCCCTAAATGACCTATAATTATTTCCTGTGGTAGGGTACACTATTACCCTGTAATATAATACGTGGTCCAATTTAAAAATTATAGGTCAATATTAAGGTCCGATACCGTGCCGTTAGTTAACATAGAAAAATGTCTTTGAATTTTTAAAGCATTTTAGAACGCTTATTTCCTCAGTTTAAGCTTCTCGGAACACTTTATTTCGCATAGGCATACATAGTAAACTTTAGGGGCACGCTGTGTACCCCCTAATTGACCTATAATTATTTCCTGTGGTAGGGTACACTATTACCCTGTAATATAATACCTGGTCCAATTTAAATATTATGGGTCAATATTAAGGTCTGATATCGCGCCTTGCGTTGATTAACCATTGAAAGATGTCTTTGAATTTTTAAAGCATTTTAGAACGCTTATTTCTTCATTTTAAGCTTCTCAAAACATTTTATTTCGCATAGGGATACATAGTAAAATTTAGGGTCACGCTGTGTACCCCCTAAATGACCTATAATTATTTCCTGTGGTAGGGTACACTATTACCCTGTAATATAATACGTGGTCCAATTTAAAAATTATAGGTCAATATTAAGGTCCGATACCGTGCCGTTAGTTAACATAGAAAAATGTCTTTGAATTTTTAAAGCATTTTAGAACGCTTATTTCCTCATTTTAAGCTTCTCAGAACACTTTACTTCGCATAGGCAAACATAGTAAACTTTAGGGTCACGCTGTGTACCCCCTAATTGACCTATAATTATTTCCTGTGGTAGGGTACACTATTACCCTGTAATATAATACCTGGTCCAATTTAAATATTATGGGTGAATATTAAGGTCTGATATTGCGCCTTGCGTTAGTTAACCATTGAAAGATGTCTTTGATTTTTTAAAGCATTTTAGAACGCTTATTTCTTCATTTTAAGCTTCTCAGAACACTCTATTTCGCATAGGCATACATAGTAAACTTTAGGGTCACGCTGTGTACCCCCTAATTGAAATATAATTATTTCCTGTTGTAGGGTACACTATTACCCTGTAATATAATATCTGGTCCAATTTAAATATTATGGTTCCATATTAAGGTCTGATATCGCGCCTTGCGTTGGTTAACCATTGAAAGATGTCTTTGAATTTTTAAAGCATTTTAGAACGCTTATTTCTTCATTTTAAGCTTCTCAAAACATTTTATTTCGCATAGGCATACATAGTAAAATTTAGGGTCACGCTGTGTACCCCCTAAATGACCTATAATTATTTCCTGTGGTAGGGTACACTATTACCCTGTAATATAATACGTGGTCCAATTTAAAACTTATAGGTCAATATTAAGGTCCGATACCGTGCCGTTAGTTAACATAGAAAAATGTCTTTGAATTTTTAAAGCATTTTAGAACGCTTATTTCCTCATTTTAAGCTTCTCGGAACACTTTATTTCGCATAGGCATACATAGTAAACTTTAGGGGCACGCTGTGTACCCCCTAATTGACCTATAATTATTTCCTGTGGTAGGGTACACTATTACCCTGCAATATAATACCTGGTCCAATTTAAAAATTATAGGTCAATATTAAGGTCCGATACCGTGCCGTTAGTTAACATAGAAAAATGTCTTTGAATTTTTAAAGCATTTTAGAACGCTTATTTCCTCATTTTAAGCTTCTCGGAACACTTTATTTCGCATAGGCATACATAGTAAACTTTAGGGGCACGCTGTGTACCCCCTAATTGACCTATAATTATTTCCTGTGGTAGGGTACACTATTACCCTGTAATATAATACCTGGTCCAATTTAAATATTATGGGTCAATATTAAGGTCTGATATCGCGCCTTGCGTTGATTAACCATTGAAAGATGTCTTTGAATTTTTAAAGCATTTTAGAAAGCTTATTTCTTCATTTTAAGCTTCTCAAAACATTTTATTTCGCATAGGCATACATAGTAAAATTTAGGGTCACGCTGTGTACCCCCTAAATGACCTATAATTATTTCCTGTGGTAGGGTACACTATTACCCTGTAATATAATACGTGGTCCAATTTAAAAATTATAGGTCAATATTAAGGTCCGATACCTTGCCGTTAGTTAACATAGAAAAATGTCTTTGAATTTTTAAAGCATTTTAGAACGCTTATTTCCTCATTTTAAGCTTCTCGGAACACTTTATTTCGCATAGGCATACATATTAATTTTTAGGGGCACGCTGTGTACCCCCTAATTGACCTATAATTATTTCCTGTGGTAGGGTACACTATTACCCTGTAATATAATACCTGGTCCAATTTAAATATTATGGGTCAATATTAAGGTCTGATATCGCGCCTTGCGTTGATTAACCATTGAAAGATGTCTTTGAATTTTTAAAGCATTTTAGAACGCTTATTTCTTCATTTTAAGCTTCTCAAAACATTTTATTTTGCATAGGCATACATAGTAAAATTTAGGGTCACGCTGTGTACCCCCTAAATGACCTATAATTATTTCCTGTGGTAGGGTACACTATTACCCTGTAATATAATACGTGGTCCAATTTAAAAATTATAGGTCAATATTAAGGTCCGATACCGTGCCGTTAGTTAACATAGAAAAATGTCTTTGAATTTTTAAAGCATTTTAGAACGCTTATTTCCTCATTTTAAGCTTCTCAAAACATTTTATTTTGCATAGGAATACATAGTAAACTTTAGGGTCACGCTGTGTACCCCCTAATTGACCTATAATTATTTCTTGCTGTAGGGTACACTATTACCCTGTAATATAATACGTGGTCCAATTTAAAAATTATAGGTCAATATTAAGGTCCGATACCGAGCCGTTAGTTAACGTAGAAAAGTGTCTTCGAATTTCCTTGTTTTAATGCACTATTTAAAATATACATAGTGTACCCCCTAATTGACCTATAATTATTTCCTGTGGTAGGGTACACTATTACCCTGTAATATAATACCTGGTCCAATTTAAATATTATGGGTCAATATTAAGGTCTGATATTGCGCCTTGCGTTAGTTAACCATTGAAAGATGTCTTTGAATTTTTAAAGCACTTTAGAATGCTTATTTCTTCATTTTAAGCTTCTCAGAACACTTTATTTCGCATAGGCATACATAGTAAACTTTAGGGTCACTCTGTGTACCCCCTAATTGACCTATAATTATTTCCTGTGGTAGGGTACACTATAACCCTGTAATATAATACGTGGTCCAATTTAAAAATTATAGGTCAATATTAAGGTCCGATACCGTACCGTTAGTTAACATAGAAAAATGTCTTTGAATTTTTAAAGCATTTTAGAACGCTTATTTCCTCATTTTAAGCTTCTCAGAACACTTTATTTTGCATAGGAATACATAGTAAACTTTAGGGTCACGCTGTGTACCCCCTAATTGACCTATAATTATTTCCTGCTGTAGGGTACACTATTACCCTGTAATATAATACCTGGTCCAATTTAAATATTATGGGTCAATATTAAGGTCTGATATCGCGCCTTGCGTTCATTAACCATTGAAAGATGTCTTTGAATTTTTAAAGCATTTTAGAACACTTATTTCTTCATTTTAAGCTTCTCAGAACACTATTTTTCGCATAGGCATACATAGTAAACTTTAGGTTCACCTGTGTACCCCCTAATTGACCTATAATTATTTCCTATGGTAGGGTACACTATTACCCTGTAATATAATACGTGGTCCAATTTAAAAATTATAGGTCAATATTAAGGTCCGATACCGTGCCGTTAGTTAACATAGAAAAATGTCTTTGAATTTTTAAAGCATTTTAGAACGCTTATTTCCTCATTTTAAGCTTCTCGGAACACTTTATTTCGCATAGGCATACATAGTAAACTTTAGGGGCACGCTGTGTACCCCCTAATTGACCTATAATTATTTCCTGTGGTAGGGTACACTATTACCCTGTAATATAATACCTGGTCCAATTTAAATATTATGGGTCAATATTAAGGTCTGATATCGCGCCTTGCGTTGATTAACCATTGAAAGATGTCTTTGAATTTTTAAAGCATTTTAGAACGCTTATTTCTTCATTTTAAGCTTCTCAAAACATTTTATTTCGCATAGGCATACATAGTAAAATTTAGGGTCACGCTGTGTACCCCCTAAATGACCTATAATTATTTCCTGTGGTAGGGTACACTATTACCCTGTAATATAATACGTGGTCCAATTTAAAAATTATAGGTCAATATTAAGGTCCGATACCGTGCCGTTAGTTAACATAGAAAAATGTCTTTGAATTTTTAAAGCATTTTAGAACGCTTATTTCCTCATTTTAAGCTTCTCAGAACACTTTACTTCGCATAGGCAAACATAGTAAACTTTAGGGTCACGCTGTGTACCCCCTAATTGACCTATAATTATTTCCTGTGGTAGGGTACACTATTACCCTGTAATATAATACCTGGTCCAATTTAAATATTATGGGTGAATATTAAGGTCTGATATTGCGCCTTGCGTTAGTTAACCATTGAAAGATGTCTTTGATTTTTTAAAGCATTTTAGAACGCTTATTTCTTCATTTTAAGCTTCTCAGAACACTCTATTTCGCATAGGCATACATAGTAAACTTTAGGGGCACGCTGTGTACCCCCTAATTGAAATATAATTATTTCCTGTTGTAGGGTACACTATTACCCTGTAATATAATATCTGGTCCAATTTAAATATTATGGTTCCATATTAAGGTCTGATATCGCGCCTTGCGTTGGTTAACCATTGAAAGATGTCTTTGAATTTTTAAAGCATTTTAGAACTTTTATTTCTTCATTTTAAGCTTCTCAAAACATTTTATTTCGCATAGGCATACATAGTAAAATTTAGGGTCACGCTGTGTGCCCCCTAAATGACCTATAATTATTTCCTGTGGTAGGGTACACTATTACCCTGTAATATAATACGTGGTCCAATTTAAAAATTATAGGTCAATATTAAGGTCCGATACCGTGCCGTTAGTTAACATAGAAAAATGTCTTTGAATTTTTAAAGCATTTTAGAACGCTTATTTCCTCATTTTAAGCTTCTCGGAACACTTTATTTCGCATAGGCATACATAGTAAACTTTAGGGTCACGCTGTGTACCCCCTATTTGACCTATAATTATTTCCTGTGGTAGGGTACACTATTACCCTGTAATATAATACCTGGTCCAATTTAAATATTATGGGTCAATATTAAGGTCTGATATCGCGCCTTGCGTTGATTAACCATTGAAAGATGTCTTTGAATTTTTAAAGCATTTTAGAACGCTTATTTCTTCATTTTAAGCTTCTCAAAACATTTTATTTCGCATAGGCATACATAGTAAAATTTAGGGTCACGCTGTGTACCCCCTAAATGACCTATAATTATTTTCTGTGGTAGGGTACACTATTACCCTGTAATATAATACGTGGTCCAATTTAAAAATTATAGGTCAATATTAAGGTCCGATACCGTGCCGTTAGTTAACATAGAAAAATGTCTTTGAATTTTTAAAGCATTTTAGAACGCTTCTTTCCTCATTTTAAGCTTCTCGGAACACTTTATTTCGCATAGGCATACATAGTAAACTTTAGGGGCACGCTGTGTACCCCCTAATTGACCTATAATTATTTCCTGTGGTAGGGTACACTATTACCCTGTAATATAATACCTGGTCCAATTTAAATATTATGGGTCAATATTAAGGTCTGATATCGCGCCTTGCGTTGATTAACCATTGAAAGATGTCTTTGAATTTTTAAAGCATTTTAGAAAGCTTATTTCTTCATTTTAAGCTTCTCAAAACATTTTATTTCGCATAGGCATACATAGTAAAATTTAGGGTCACGCTGTGTACCCCCTAAATGACCTATAATTATTTCCTGTGGTAGGGTACACTATTACCCTGTAATATAATACGTGGTCCAATTTAAAAATTATAGGTCAATATTAAGGTCCGATACCTTGCCGTTAGTTAACATAGAAAAATGTCTGAATTTTTAAAGCATTTTAGAACGCTTATTTCCTCATTTTAAGCTTCACAGAACACTTTATTTCGCATAGGCATACATAGTAAACTTTAGGGTCACGCTGTGTACCCCCTAATTCACCTATAATTATTTCCTGTGGTAGGGTACACTATTACCCTGTAATATAATACCTGGTCCAATTTAAATATTATGGGTCAATATTAAGGTCTGATATCGCGCCTTGCGTTGATTAACCATTGAAAGATGTCTTTGAATTTTTAAAGCATTTTAGAACGCTTATTTCTTCATTTTAAGCTTCTCAAAACATTTTATTTCGCATAGGCATACATAGTAAAATTTAGGGTCACGCTGTGTACCCCCTAAATGACCTATAATTATTTCCTGTGGTAGGGTACACTATTACCCTGTAATATAATACGTGGTCCAATTTAAAAATTATAGGTCAATATTAAGGTCCGATACCGTGCCGTTAGTTAACATAGAAAAATGTCTTTGAATTTTTAAAGCATTTTAGAACGCTTATTTCCTCATTTTAAGCTTCTCAGAACACTTTACTTCGCATAGGCAAACATAGTAAACTTTAGGGTCACGCTGTGTACCCCCTAATTGACCTATAATTATTTCCTGTGGTAGGGTACACTATTACCCTGTAATATAATACCTGGTCCAATTTAAATATTATGGGTGAATATTAAGGTCTGATATTGCGCCTTGCGTTAGTTAACCATTGAAAGATGTCTTTGATTTTTTAAAGCATTTTAGAACGCTTATTTCTTCATTTTAAGCTTCTCAGAACACTCTATTTCGCATAGGCATACATAGTAAACTTTAGGGGCACGCTGTGTACCCCCTAATTGAAATATAATTATTTCCTGTTGTAGGGTACACTATTACCCTGTAATATAATATCTGGTCCAATTTAAATATTATGGTTCCATATTAAGGTCTGATATCGCGCCTTGCGTTGGTTAACCATTGAAAGATGTCTTTGAATTTTTAAAGCATTTTAGAACGCTTATTTCTTCATTTTAAGCTTCTCAAAACATTTTATTTCGCATAGGCATACATAGTAAAATTTAGGGTCACGCTGTGTGCCCCCTAAATGACCTATAATTATTTCCTGTGGTAGGGTACACTATTACCCTGTAATATAATACGTGGTCCAATTTAAAAATTATAGGTCAATATTAAGGTCCGATACCGTGCCGTTAGTTAACATAGAAAAATGTCTTTGAATTTTTAAAGCATTTTAGAACGCTTATTTCCTCATTTTAAGCTTCTCGGAACACTTTATTTCGCATAGGCATACATAGTAAACTTTAGGGTCACGCTGTGTACCCCCTAATTGACCTATAATTATTTCCTGTGGTAGGGTACACTATTACCCTGTAATATAATACCTGGTCCAATTTAAATATTATGGGTCAATATTAAGGTCTGATATCGCGCCTTGCGTTGATTAACCATTGAAAGATGTCTTTGAATTTTTAAAGCATTTTAGAACGCTTATTTCTTCATTTTAAGCTTCTCAAAACATTTTATTTCGCATAGGCATACATAGTAAAATTTAGGGTCACGCTGTGTACCCCCTAAATGACCTATAATTATTTTCTGTGGTAGGGTACACTATTACCCTGTAATATAATACGTGGTCCAATTTAAAAATTATAGGTCAATATTAAGGTCCGATACCGTGCCGTTAGTTAACATAGAAAAATGTCTTTGAATTTTTAAAGCATTTTAGAACGCTTCTTTCCTCATTTTAAGCTTCTCGGAACACTTTATTTCGCATAGGCATACATAGTAAACTTTAGGGGCACGCTGTGTACCCCCTAATTGACCTATAATTATTTCCTGTGGTAGGGTACACTATTACCCTGTAATATAATACCTGGTCCAATTTAAATATTATGGGTCAATATTAAGGTCTGATATCGCGCCTTGCGTTGATTAACCATTGAAAGATGTCTTTGAATTTTTAAAGCATTTTAGAAAGCTTATTTCTTCATTTTAAGCTTCTCAAAACATTTTATTTCGCATAGGCATACATAGTAAAATTTAGGGTCACGCTGTGTACCCCCTAAATGACCTATAATTATTTCCTGTGGTAGGGTACACTATTACCCTGTAATATAATACGTGGTCCAATTTAAAAATTATAGGTCAATATTAAGGTCCGATACCTTGCCGTTAGTTAACATAGAAAAATGTCTGAATTTTTAAAGCATTTTAGAACGCTTATTTCCTCATTTTAAGCTTCACAGAACACTTTATTTCGCATAGGCATACATAGTAAACTTTAGGGTCACGCTGTGTACCCCCTAATTCACCTATAATTATTTCCTGTGGTAGGGTACACTATTACCCTGTAATATAATACCTGGTCCAATTTAAATATTATGGGTTAATATTAAGGTCTGATATTGCGCCTTGCGTTAGTTAACCATTGAAAGATGTCTTTGAATTTTTAAAGCACTTTAGAACGCTTATTTCTTCATTTTAAGCTTCTCAGAACACTTTATTTCGCATAGGCATACATAGTAAACTTTAGGGTCACTCTGTGTACCCCCTAATTGACCTATAATTATTTCCTGTGGTAGGGTACACTATAACCCTGTAATATAATACGTGGTCCAATTTAAAAATTATAGGTCAATATTAAGGTCCGATACCGTACCGTTAGTTAACATAGAAAAATGTCTTTGAATTTTTAAAGCATTTTAGAACGCTTATTTCCTCATTTTAAGCTTCTCAGAACACTTTATTTTGCATAGGAATACATAGTAAACTTTAGGGTCACGCTGTGTACCCCCTAATTGACCTATAATTATTTCCTGCTGTAGGGTACACTATTACCCTGTAATATAATACCTGGTCCAATTTAAATATTATGGGTCAATATTAAGGTCTGATATCGCGCCTTGCGTTCATTAACCATTGAAAGATGTCTTTGAATTTTTAAAGCATTTTAGAACACTTATTTCTTCATTTTAAGTTTCTCAGAACACTTTATTTCGCATAGGCATACATAGTAAACTTTAGGTTCACTCTGTGTACCCCCTAATTGACCTATAATTATTTCCTATGGTAGGGTACACTATAACCCTGTAATATAATACGTGGTCCTATTTAAAAATTATACGTCAATATTAAGGTCCGATACCGTACCGTTAGTTAACATAGAAAAATGTCTTTGAATTTTTAAAGCATTTTAGAACGCTTATTTCCTCATTTTAAGCTTCTCAGAACACTTTATTTTGCATAGGAATACATAGTAAACTTTAGGGTCACGCTGTGTACCCCCTAATTGACCTATAATTATTTCCTGCTGTAGGGTACACTATTACCCTGTAATATAATATCTGGTCCAATTTAAATATTATGTTTCAATATTAAGGTCTGATATTGCGCCTTGCGTTAGTTAACCATTGAAAGATGTCTTTGATTTTTTAAAGCATTTTAGAACGCTTATTTCTTCATTTTAAGCTTCTCAGAACACTCTATTTCGCATAGGCATACATAGTAAATTTTAGGGTCACGCTGTGTACCCCCTAAATGACCTATAATTATTTCCTGTGGTAGGGTACACTATTACCCTGTAATATAATACGTGGTCCAATTTAAAAATTATAGGTCAATATTAAGGTCCGATACCGTGCCGTTAGTTAACATAGAAAAATGTCTTTGAATTTTTAAAGCATTTTAGAACGCTTATTTCCTCATTTTAAGCTTCTCGGAACACTTTATTTCGCATAGGCATACATAGTAAACTTTAGGGGCACGCTGTGTACCCCCTAATTGACCTATAATTATTTCCTGTGGTAGGGTACACTATTACCCTGTAATATAATACCTGGTCCAATTTAAATATTATGGGTCAATATTAAGGTCTGATATCGCGCCTTGCGTTGATTAACCATTGAAAGATGTCTTTGAATTTTTAAAGCATTTTAGAACGCTTATTTCTTCATTTTAAGCTTCTCAAAACATTTTATTTCGCATAGGCATACATAGTAAAATTTCGGGTCACGCTGTGTACCCCCTAAATGACCTATAATTATTTCCTGTGGTAGGGTACACTATTACCCTGTAATATAATACGTGGTCCAATTTAAAAATTATAGGTCAATATTAAGGTCCGATACCGTGCCGTTAGTTAACATAGAAAAATGTCTTTGAATTTTTAAAGCATTTTAGAACGCTTATTTCCTCATTTTAAGCTTCTCAGAACACTTTACTTCGCATAGGCAAACATAGTAAACTTTAGGGTCACGCTGTGTACCCCCTAATTGACCTATAATTATTTCCTGTGGTAGGGTACACTATTACCCTGTAATATAATACCTGGTCCAATTTAAATATTATGGGTGAATATTAAGGTCTGATATTGCGCCTTGCGTTAGTTAACCATTGAAAGATGTCTTTGATTTTTTAAAGCATTTTAGAACGCTTATTTCTTCATTTTAAGCTTCCCAGAACACTCCAATTTCGCATAGGCATACATAGTAAACTTTAGGGTCACGCTGTGTACCCCCTAATTGAAATATAATTATTTCCTGTTGTAGGGTACACTATTACCCTGTAATATAATATCTGGTCCAATTTAAATATTATGGTTCCATATTAAGGTCTGATATCGCGCCTTGCGTTGGTTAACCATTGAAAGATGTCTTTGAATTTTTAAAGCATTTTAGAACGCTTATTTCTTCATTTTAAGCTTCTCAAAACATTTTATTTCGCATAGGCATACATAGTAAAATTTAGGGTCACGCTGTGTACCCCCTAAATGACCTATAATTATTTCCTGTGGTAGGGTACACTATTACCCTGTAATATAATACCTGGTCCAATTTAAATATTATGGGTCAATATTAAGGTCTGATATTGCGCCTTGCGTTAGTTAACCATTGAAAGATGTCTTTGAATTTTTAAAGCATTTTTGAATGCTTATTTCTTCATTTTAAGCTTCTCAAAACATTTTATTTCGCATAGGCATACATAGTAAAATTTAGGGTCACGCTGTGTACCCCCTAAATGACCTATAATTATTTCCTGTGGTAGGGTACACTATTACCCTGTAATATAATACGTGGTCCAATTTAAAAATTATAGGTCAATATTAAGGTCCGATACCTTGCCGTTAGTTAACATAGAAAAATGTCTGAATTTTTAAAGCATTTTAGAACGCTTATTTCCTCATTTTAAGCTTCACAGAACACTTTATTTCGCATAGGCATACATAGTAAACTTTAGGGTCACGCTGTGTACCCCCTAATTCACCTATAATTATTTCCTGTGGTAGGGTACACTATTACCCTGTAATATAATACCTGGTCCAATTTAAATATTATGGGTCAATATTAAGGTCTGATATTGCGCCTTGCGTTAGTTAACCATTGAAAGATGTCTTTGAATTTTTAAAGCACTTTAGAACGCTTATTTCTTCATTTTAAGCTTCTCAGAACACTTTATTTCGCATAGGCATACATAGTAAACTTTAGGGTCACTCTGTGTACCCCCTAATTGACCTATAATTATTTCCTGTGGTAGGGTACAGTATAACCCTGTAATATAATACGTGGTCCAATTTAAAAATTATAGGTCAATATTAAGGTCCGATACCGTACCGTTAGTTAACATAGAAAAATGTCTTTGAATTTTTAAAGCATTTTAGAACGCTTATTTCCTCATTTTAAGCTTCTCAGAACACTTTATTTTGCATAGGAATACATAGTAAACTTTAGGGTCACGCTGTGTACCCCCTAATTGACCTATAATTATTTCCTGCTGTAGGGTACACTATTACCCTGTAATATAATACCTGGTCCAATTTAAATATTATGGGTCAATATTAAGGTCTGATATCGCGCCTTGCGTTCATTAACCATTGAAAGATGTCTTTGAATTTTTAAAGCATTTTAGAACACTTATTTCTTCATTTTAAGTTTCTCAGAACACTTTATTTCGCATAGGCATACATAGTAAACTTTAGGTTCACTCTGTGTACCCCCTAATTGACCTATAATTATTTCCTATGGTAGGGTACACTATAACCCTGTAATATAATACGTGGTCCTATTTAAAAATTATACGTCAATATTAAGGTCCGATACCGTACCGTTAGTTAACATAGAAAAATGTCTTTGAATTTTTAAAGCATTTTAGAACGCTTATTTCCTCATTTTAAGCTTCTCAGAACACTTTATTTTGCATAGGAATACATAGTAAACTTTAGGGTCACGCTGTGTACCCCCTAATTGACCTATAATTATTTCCTGCTGTAGGGTACACTATTACCCTGTAATATAATATCTGGTCCAATTTAAATATTATGTTTCAATATTAAGGTCTGATATTGCGCCTTGCGTTAGTTAACCATTGAAAGATGTCTTTGATTTTTTAAAGCATTTTAGAACGCTTATTTCTTCATTTTAAGCTTCTCAGAACACTCTATTTCGCATAGGCATACATAGTAAACTTTAGGGTCACGCTGTGTACCCCCTAAATGACCTATAATTATTTCCTGTGGTAGGGTACACTATTACCCTGTAATATAATACGTGGTCCAATTTAAAAATTATAGGTCAATATTAAGGTCCGATACCGTGCCGTTAGTTAACATAGAAAAATGTCTTTGAATTTTTAAAGCATTTTAGAACGCTTATTTCCTCATTTTAAGCTTCTCGGAACACTTTATTTCGCATAGGCATACATAGTAAACTTTAGGGGCACGCTGTGTACCCCCTAATTGACCTATAATTATTTCCTGTGGTAGGGTACACTATTACCCTGTAATATAATACCTGGTCCAATTTAAATATTATGGGTCAATATTAAGGTCTGATATCGCGCCTTGCGTTGATTAACCATTGAAAGATGTCTTTAAATTTTTAAAGCATTTTAGAACGCTTATTTCTTCATTTTAAGCTTCTCAAAACATTTTATTTCGCATAGGCATACATAGTAAAATTTCGGGTCACGCTGTGTACCCCCTAAATGACCTATAATTATTTCCTGTGGTAGGGTACACTATTACCCTGTAATATAATACGTGGTCCAATTTAAAAATTATAGGTCAATATTAAGGTCCGATACCGTGCCGTTAGTTAACATAGAAAAATGTCTTTGAATTTTTAAAGCATTTTAGAACGCTTATTTCCTCATTTTAAGCTTCTCAGAACACTTTACTTCGCATAGGCAAACATAGTAAACTTTAGGGTCACGCTGTGTACCCCCTAATTGACCTATAATTATTTCCTGTGGTAGGGTACACTATTACCCTGTAATATAATACCTGGTCCAATTTAAATATTATGGGTGAATATTAAGGTCTGATATTGCGCCTTGCGTTAGTTAACCATTGAAAGATGTCTTTGATTTTTTAAAGCATTTTAGAACGCTTATTTCTTCATTTTAAGCTTCCCAGAACACTCCAATTTCGCATAGGCATACATAGTAAACTTTAGGGTCACGCTGTGTACCCCCTAATTGAAATATAATTATTTCCTGTTGTAGGGTACACTATTACCCTGTAATATAATATCTGGTCCAATTTAAATATTATGGTTCCATATTAAGGTCTGATATCGCGCCTTGCGTTGGTTAACCATTGAAAGATGTCTTTGAATTTTTAAAGCATTTTAGAACGCTTATTTCTTCATTTTAAGCTTCTCAAAACATTTTATTTCGCATAGGCATACATAGTAAAATTTAGGGTCACGCTGTGTACCCCCTAAATGACCTATAATTATTTCCTGTGGTAGGGTACACTATTACCCTGTAATATAATACCTGGTCCAATTTAAATATTATGGGTCAATATTAAGGTCTGATATTGCGCCTTGCGTTAGTTAACCATTGAAAGATGTCTTTGAATTTTTAAAGCATTTTTGAATGCTTATTTCTTCATTTTAAGCTTCTCAGAACACTTTATTTCGCATAGGCATACATAGTAAACTTTAGGGTCACGCTGTGTACCCCCTAATTGACCTATAATTATTTTCCGTGGTAGGGTACACTATCAGCCTGTAATATAATACGTGGTCCAATTTAAAAATTTTAGGTCAATATTAAGGTCCGATACCGTGCCGTTAGTTAACATAGAAAAGTGTCTCCGAATTTCCTTGTTTTATGCACTATTTAAAATATACATAGTGTACCCCCTAATTGACCTATAATTATTTCCTGTGGTAGGGTACACTATTACCCTGTAATATAATACCTGGTCCGATTTAAATATTATGGGTCAATATTAAGGTCTGATATTGCGCCTTGCGTTAGTTAACCATTGAAAAATGTCTTTGAATTTTTAAAGCATTTTAGAACGCTAATTTCTTCATTTTAAGCTTCTCAGAACACTCTATTTCGCATAGGCATACAGTAAAATTTAGGGTCACGCTGTGTACCCCCTAAATGACCTATAATTATTTCCTGTGGTAGGGTACACTATTACCCTGTAATATAATACGTGGTCCAATTTAAAAATTATAGGTCAATATTAAGGTCCGATACCGTGCCGTTAGTTAACATAGAAAAATGTCTTTGAATTTTTAAAGCATTTTAGAACGCTTATTTCCTCATTTTAAGCTTCTCAGAACACTTTATTTCGCATAGGCATACATAGTAAACTTTAGGGTCACGCTGTGTACTCCCTAATTGACCTATAATTATTTTCCGTGGTAGGGTACACTATCACCCTGTAATATAATACGTGGTCCAATTTAAAAATTTTAGGTCAATATTAAGGTCCGATACCGTGCCGTTAGTTAACATAGAAAAGTGTCTTCGAATTTCCTTGTTTTAATGCACTATTTAAAATATACATAGTGTACCCCCTAATTGACCTATAATTATTTCCTGTGGTAGGGTACACTATTACCCTGTAATATAATACCTGGTCCGATTTAAATATTATGGGTCAATATTAAGGTCTGATATTGCGCCTTGCGTTAGTTAACCATTGAAAAATGTCTTTGAATTTTTAAAGCATTTTAGAACGCTAATTTCTTCATTTTAAGCTTCTCAGAACACTCTATTTCGCATAGGCATACAGTAAAATTTAGGGTCACGCTGTGTACCCCCTAAATGACCTATAATTATTTCCTGTGGTAGGGTACACTATTACCCTGTAATATAATACGTGGTCCAATTTAAAAATTATAGGTCAATATTAAGGTCCGATACCGTGCCGTTAGTTAACATAGAAAAATGTCTTTGAATTTTTAAAGCATTTTAGAACGCTTATTTCCTCATTTTAAGCTTCTCAGAACACTTTATTTCGCATAGGCATACATAGTAAACTTTAGGGTCACGCTGTGTACTCCCTAATTGACCTATAATTATTTTCCGTGGTAGGGTACACTATCACCCTGTAATATAATACGTGGTCCAATTTAAAAATTTTAGGTCAATATTAAGGTCCGATACCGTGCCGTTAGTTAACATAGAAAAGTGTCTTCGAATTTCCTTGTTTTAATGCACTATTTAAAATATACATAGTGTACCCCCTAATTGACCTATAATTATTTCCTGTGGTAGGGTACACTATTACCCTGTAATATAATACCTGGTCCGATTTAAATATTATGGGTCAATATTAAGGTCTGATATTGCGCCTTGCGTTAGTTAACCATTGAAAGATGTCTTTGAATTTTTAAGGCATTTTAGAACGCTTATTTCTTCATTTTAAGCTTCTCAGAACACTTTATTTCGCATAGGCATACATAGTAAACTTTAGGGTCACGCTGTGTACCCCCTAAATGTCCTGTAATTATTTTCCGTGGTAGGGTACACTATCACCCTGTAATATAATACGTGGTCCAATTTAAAAATTTTAGGTCAATATTAAGGTCCGATACCGTGCCGTTAGTTAACATAGAAAAGAGTCTTCGAATTTCCTTGTTTTAATGCACTATTTAAAATACACATAGTGTACCCCCTAATTGACCTATAATTATTTCCTGTGGTAGGGTACACTATTACCCTGTAATATAATACCTGGTCCGATTTAAATATTATGGGTCAATATTAAGGTCTGATATTGCGCCTTGCGTTAGTTAAGCATTGAAAGATGTCTTTGAATTTTTAAGGCATTTTAGAACGCTTATTTCTTCATTTTAAGCTTCTCAGAACACTTTATTTCGCATAGGCATACATAGTAAACTTTAGGGTCACGCTGTGTACCCCCTAAATGTCCTGTAATTATTTTCCGTGGTAGGGTACACTATCACCCTGTAATATAATACGTGGTCCAATTTAAAAATTTTAGGTCAATATTAAGGTCCGATACCGTGCCGTTAGTTAACATAGAAAAGAGTCTTCGAATTTCCTTGTTTTAATGCACTATTTAAAATACACATAGTGTACCCCCTAATTGACCTATAATTATTTCCTGTTGTAGGGTACACTATTACCCTGTAATATAAAACCTGGTCCAATTTAAATATTATGGTTCCATATTAAGGTCTAATATCGCGCCTTGCGTTAGTTAACCATTGAAAGATGTCTTTGAATTTTTAAAGCATTTTAGAACGCTTATTTCTTCATTTTAAGCTTCTCAGAGCACTTTATTTCGCATAGGCATACATAGTAAACTTTAGGGTCACGCTGTGTACCCCCTAATTGACCTGTAATTATTTTCCGTGTTAGGGTACACTATCACCCTGTAATATAATACGTGGTCCAATTTAAAAATTATAGGTCAATATTAAGGTCCGATACCGTGCCGTTAGTTAACATAGAAAAATGTCTTTGAATTTTTAAAGCATTTTAGAACGCTTATTTCCTCATTTTAAGCTTCTCAGAACACTTTATTTCACATAGGCATACATAGTAAACTTTAGGGTCACGCTGTGTACCCCCTAATTGACCTATAATTATTTCCTGTGGTTGGGTACACTATCACCCTGTAATAGAATACGTGGTCCAATTTAAAAATTTTAGGTCAATATTAAGGTCCGATACCGTGCCGTTAGTTAACATAGAAAAGTGTCCTCGAATTTCCTTGTTTTAATGCACTATTTAAAATATACATAGTATACCCCCTAATTGACCTATAATTATTTCCTGTGGTAGGGTACACTATTACCCTGTAATATAATACCTGGTCCAATTTAAATATTATGGGTCAATATTAAGGTCTGATATTGCGCCTTGCGTTAGTTAACCATTGAAAGATGTCTTTGAATTTTTAAAGCATTTTAGAACGCTTATTTCTTCATTTTAAGCTTCTCAGAACACTTTATTTCGCATAGGCATACATAGTAAACTTTAGGGTCACGCTGTGTACCCCCTAATTGAAATATAATTATTTCCTGTTGTAGGGTACACTATTACCCTGTAATATAATATCTGGTCCAATTTAAATATTATGGTTCCATATTAAGGTCTGATATCGCGCCTTGCGTTGGTTAACCATTGAAAGATGTCTTTGAATTTTTAAAGCATTTTAGAACGCTTATTTCTTCATTTTAAGCTTCTCAAAACATTTTATTTCGCATAGGCATACATAGTAAAATTTAGGGTCACGCTGTGTACCCCCTAAATGACCTATAATTATTTCCTGTGGTAGGGTACACTATTACCCTGTAATATAATACGTGGTCCAATTTAAAAATTATAGGTCAATATTAAGGTCCGATACCGTGCCGTTAGTTAACATAGAAAAATGTCTTTGAATTTTTAAAGCATTTTAGAACGCTTATTTCCTCATTTTAAGCTTCTCGGAACACTTTATTTCGCATAGGCATACATAGTAAACTTTAGGGGCACGCTGTGTACCCCCTAATTGACCTATAATTATTTCCTGTGGTAGGGTACACTATTACCCTGTAATATAATACCTGGTCCAATTTAAAAATTATAGGTCAATATTAAGGTCCGATACCGTGCCGTTAGTTAACATAGAAAAATGTCTTTGAATTTTTAAAGCATTTTAGAACGCTTATTTCCTCATTTTAAGCTTCTCGGAACACTTTATTTCGCATAGGCATACATAGTAAACTTTAGGGGCACGCTGTGTACCCCCTAATTGACCTATAATTATTTCCTGTGGTAGGGTACACTATTACCCTGTAATATAATACCTGGTCCAATTTAAATATTATGGGTCAATATTAAGGTCTGATATCGCGCCTTGCGTTGATTAACCATTGAAAGATGTCTTTGAATTTTTAAAGCATTTTAGAAAGCTTATTTCTTCATTTTAAGCTTCTCAAAACATTTTATTTCGCATAGGCATACATAGTAAAATTTAGGGTCACGCTGTGTACCCCCTAAATGACCTATAATTATTTCCTGTGGTAGGGTACACTATTACCCTGTAATATAATACGTGGTCCAATTTAAAAATTATAGGTCAATATTAAGGTCCGATACCTTGCCGTTAGTTAACATAGAAAAATGTCTTTGAATTTTTAAAGCATTTTAGAAAGCTTATTTCCTCATTTTAAGCTTCTCGGAACACTTTATTTCGCATAGGCATACATATTAATTTTTAGGGGCACGCTGTGTACCCCCTAATTGACCTATAATTATTTCCTGTGGTAGGGTACACTATTACCCTGTAATATAATACCTGGTCCAATTTAAATATTATGGGTCAATATTAAGGTCTGATATCGCGCCTTGCGTTGATTAACCATTGAAAGATGTCTTTGAATTTTTAAAGCATTTTAGAACGCTTATTTCTTCATTTTAAGCTTCTCAAAACATTTTATTTTGCATAGGCATACATAGTAACATTTAGGGTCACGCTGTGTACCCCCTAAATGACCTATAATTATTTCCTGTGGTAGGGTACACTATTACCCTGTAATATAATACGTGGTCCAATTTAAAAATTATAGGTCAATATTAAGGTCCGATACCGTGCCGTTAGTTAACATAGAAAAATGTCTTTGAATTTTTAAAGCATTTTAGAACGCTTATTTCCTCATTTTAAGCTTCTCAAAACACTTTATTTTGCATAGGAATACATAGCAAACTTTAGGGTCACGCTGTGTACCCCCTAATTGACCTATAATTATTTCTTGCTGTAGGGTACACTATTACCCTGTAATATAATACGTGGTCCAATTTAAAAATTATAGGTCAATATTAAGGTCCGATACCGAGCCGTTAGTTAACGTAGAAAAGTGTCTTCGAATTTCCTTGTTTTAATGCACTATTTAAAATATACATAGTGTACCCCCTAATTGACCTATAATTATTTCCTGTGGTAGGGTACACTATTACCCTGTAATATAATACCTGGTCCAATTTAAATATTATGGGTCAATATTAAGGTCTGATATTGCGCCTTGCGTTAGTTAACCATTGAAAGATGTCTTTGAATTTTTAAAGCACTTTAGAACGCTTATTTCTTCATTTTAAGCTTCTCAGAACACTTTATTTCGCATAGGCATACATAGTAAACTTTAGGGTCACTCTGTGTACCCCCTAATTGACCTATAATTATTTCCTGTGGTAGGGTACACTATAACCCTGTAATATAATACGTGGTCCAATTTAAAAATTATAGGTCAATATTAAGGTCCGATACCGTACCGTTAGTTAACATAGAAAAATGTCTTTGAATTTTTAAAGCATTTTAGAACGCTTATTTCCTCATTTTAAGCTTCTCAGAACACTTTATTTTGCATAGGAATACATAGTAAACTTTAGGGTCACGCTGTGTACCCCCTAATTGACCTATAATTATTTCCTGCTGTAGGGTACACTATTACCCTGTAATATAATACCTGGTCCAATTTAAATATTATGGGTCAATATTAAGGTCTGATATCGCGCCTTGCGTTCATTAACCATTGAAAGATGTCTTTGAATTTTTAAAGCATTTTAGAACACTTATTTCTTCATTTTAAGCTTCTCAGAACACTATTTTTCGCATAGGCATACATAGTAAACTTTAGGTTCACCTGTGTACCCCCTAATTGACCTATAATTATTTCCTATGGTAGGGTACACTATAACCCTGTAATATAATACGTGGTCCTATTTAAAAATTATACGTCAATATTAAGGTCCGATACCGTACCGTTAGTTAACATAGAAAAATGTCTTTGAATTTTTAAAGCATTTTAGAACGCTTATTTCCTCATTTTAAGCTTCTCAGAACACTTTCTTTTGCATAGGAATACATAGTAAACTTTAGGGTCACGCTGTGTACCCCCTAATTGACCTATAATTATTTCCTGCTGTAGGGTACACTATTACCCTGTAATATAATATCTGGTCCAATTTAAATATTATGGGTCAATATTAAGGTCTGATATTGCGCCTTGCGTTAGTTAACCATTGAAAGGTGTCTTTGATTTTTTAAAGCATTTTAGAACGCTTATTTCTTCATTTTAAGCTTCTCAGAACACTCTATTTCGCATAGGCATACATAGTAAACTTTAGGGTCACGCTGTGTACCCCCTAAATGACCTATAATTATTTCCTGTGGTAGGGTACACTATTACCCTGTAATATAATACGTGGTCCAATTTAAAAATTATAGGTCAATATTAAGGTCCGATACCGTGCCGTTAGTTAACATAGAAAAATGTCTTTGAATTTTTAAAGCATTTTAGAACGCTTATTTCCTCATTTTAAGCTTCTCGGAACACTTTATTTCGCATAGGCATACATAGTAAACTTTAGGGGCACGCTGTGTACCCCCTAATTGACCTATAATTATTTCCTGTGGTAGGGTACACTATTACCCTGTAATATAATACCTGGTCCAATTTAAATATTATGGGTCAATATTAAGGTCTGATATTGCGCCTTGCGTTAGTTAACCATTGAAAGATGTCTTTGAATTTTTAAAGCATTTTTGAACGCTTATTTCTTCATTTTAAGCTTCTCAGAACACTTTATTTCGCATAGGCATACATAGTAAACTTTAGGGTCACGCTGTGTACCCCCTAATTGACCTATAATTATTTTCCGTGGTAGGGTACACTATCAGCCTGTAATATAATACGTGGTCCAATTTAAAAATTTTAGGTCAATATTAAGGTCCGATACCGTGCCGTTAGTTAACATAGGAAAGTGTCTCCGAATTTCCTTGTTTTAATGCACTATTTAAAATATACATAGTGTACCCCCTAATTGACCTATAATTATTTCCTGTGGTAGGGTACACTATTACCTTGTAATATAATACCTGGTCCGATTTAAATATTATGGGTCAATATTAAGGTCTGATATTGCGCCTTGCGTTAGTTAACCATTGAAAGATGTCTTTGAATTTTTAAGGCATTTTAGAACGCTTATTTCTTCATTTTAAGCTTCTCAGAACACTTTATTTCGCATAGGCATACATAGTAAACTTTAGGGTCACGCTGTGTACCCCCTAATTGTCCTGTAATTATTTTCCGTGGTAGGGTACACTATCACCCTGTAATATAATACGTGGTCCAATTTAAAAATTTTAGGTCAATATTAAGGTCCGATACCGTGCCGTTAGTTAACATAGAAAAGAGTCTTCGAATTTCCTTGTTTTAATGCACTATTTAAAATACACATAGTGTACCCCCTAATTGACCTATAATTATTTCCTGTGGTAGGGTACACTATTACCCTGTAATATAATACCTGGTCCGATTTAAATATTATGGGTCAATATTAAGGTCTGATATTGCGCCTTGCGTTAGTTAAGCATTGAAAGATGTCTTTGAATTTTTAAGGCATTTTAGAACGCTTATTTCTTCATTTTAAGCTTCTCAGAACACTTTATTTCGCATAGGCATACATAGTAAACTTTAGGGTCACGCTGTGTACCCCCTAAATGTCCTGTAATTATTTTCCGTGGTAGGGTACACTATCACCCTGTAATATAATACGTGGTCCAATTTAAAAATTTTAGGTCAATATTAAGGTCCGATACCGTGCCGTTAGTTAACATAGAAAAGAGTCTTCGAATTTCCTTGTTTTAATGCACTATTTAAAATACACATAGTGTACCCCCTAATTGACCTATAATTATTTCCTGTTGTAGGGTACACTATTACCCTGTAATATAAAACCTGGTCCAATTTAAATATTATGGTTCCATATTAAGGTCTGATATCGCGCCTTGCGTTAGTTAACCATTGAAAGATGTCTTTGAATTTTTAAAGCATTTTAGAACGCTTATTTCTTCATTTTAAGCTTCTCAGAACACTCTATTTCGCATAGGCATACATAGTAAACTTTAGGGTCACTCTGTGTACCCCCTAATTGACCTATAATTATTTCCTGTGGTAGGGTTCACTATAACCCTGTAATATAATACGTGGTCCAATTTAAAAATTATAGGTCAATATTAAGGTCCGATACCGTGCCGTTAGTTAACATAAAAAAGTGTCTTCGTATTTCCTTGTTTTAATGCTTTATTTAAAATACACATAGTGTACCTCCTAATTGACCTATAATTATTTCCTGTTGTAGGGTACACTATTACCCTGTAATATAAAACCTGGTCCAATTTAAATATTATGGTTCCATATTAAGGTCTAATATCGCGCCTTGCGTTAGTTAACCATTGAAAGATGTCTTTGAATTTTTAAAGCATTTTAGAACGCTTATTTCTTCATTTTAAGCTTCTCAGAGCACTTTATTTCGCATAGGCATACATAGTAAACTTTAGGGTCACGCTGTGTACCCCCTAATTGACCTGTAATTATTTTCCGTGTTAGGGTACACTATCACCCTGTAATATAATACGTGGTCCAATTTAAAAATTATAGGTCAATATTAAGGTCCGATACCGTGCCGTTAGTTAACATAGAAAAATGTCTTTGAATTTTTAAAGCATTTTAGAACGCTTATTTCCTCATTTTAAGCTTCTCAGAACACTTTATTTCACATAGGCATACATAGTAAACTTTAGGGTCACGCTGTGTACCCCCTAATTGACCTATAATTATTTCCTGTGGTTGGGTACACTATCACCCTGTAATAGAATACGTGGTCCAATTTAAAAATTTTAGGTCAATATTAAGGTCCGATACCGTGCCGTTAGTTAACATAGAAAAGTGTCTTCGAATTTCCTTGTTTTAATGCACTATTTAAAATATACATAGTATACCCCCTAATTGACCTATAATTATTTCCTGTGGTAGGGTACACTATTACCCTGTAATATAATGCCTGGTCCAATTTAAATATTATGGGTCAATATTAAGGTCTGATATTGCGCCTTGCGTTAGTTAACCATTGAAAGATGTCTTTGAATTTTTAAAGCATTTTAGAACGCTTATTTCTTCATTTTAAGCTTCTCAGAACACTTTATTTCGCATAGGCATACATAGTAAACTTTAGGGTCACGCTGTGTACCCCCTAATTGAAATATAATTATTTCCTGTTGTAGGGTACACTATTACCCTGTAATATAATATCTGGTCCAATTTAAATATTATGGTTCCATATTAAGGTCTGATATCGCGCCTTGCGTTGGTTAACCATTGAAAGATGTCTTTGAATTTTTAAAGCATTTTAGAACGCTTATTTCTTCATTTTAAGCTTCTCAAAACATTTTATTTCGCATAGGCATACATAGTAAACTTTAGGGGCACGCTGTGTACCCCCTAATTGACCTATAATTATTTCCTGTGGTAGGGTACACTATTACCCTGTAATATAATACCTGGTCCAATTTAAAAATTATAGGTCAATATTAAGGTCCGATACCGTGCCGTTAGTTAACATAGAAAAATGTCTTTGAATTTTTAAAGCATTTTAGAACGCTTATTTCCTCATTTTAAGCTTCTCGGAACACTTTATTTCGCATAGGCATACATAGTAAACTTTAGGGGCACGCTGTGTACCCCCTAATTGACCTATAATTATTTCCTGTGGTAGGGTACACTATTACCCTGTAATATAATACCTGGTCCAATTTAAATATTATGGGTCAATATTAAGGTCTGATATCGCGCCTTGCGTTGATTAACCATTGAAAGATGTCTTTGAATTTTTAAAGCATTTTAGAAAGCTTATTTCTTCATTTTAAGCTTCTCAAAACATTTTATTTCGCATAGGCATACATAGTAAAATTTAGGGTCACGCTGTGTACCCCCTAAATGACCTATAATTATTTCCTGTGGTAGGGTACACTATTACCCTGTAATATAATACGTGGTCCAATTTAAAAATTATAGGTCAATATTAAGGTCCGATACCTTGCCGTTAGTTAACATAGAAAAATGTCTTTGAATTTTTAAAGCATTTTAGAAAGCTTATTTCCTCATTTTAAGCTTCTCGGAACACTTTATTTCGCATAGGCATACATATTAATTTTTAGGGGCACGCTGTGTACCCCCTAATTGACCTATAATTATTTCCTGTGGTAGGGTACACTATTACCCTGTAATATAATACCTGGTCCAATTTAAATATTATGGGTCAATATTAAGGTCTGATATCGCGCCTTGCGTTGATTAACCATTGAAAGATGTCTTTGAATTTTTAAAGCATTTTAGAACGCTTATTTCTTCATTTTAAGCTTCTCAAAACATTTTATTTTGCATAGGCATACATAGTAAAATTTAGGGTCACGCTGTGTACCCCCTAAATGACCTATAATTATTTCCTGTGGTAGGGTACACTATTACCCTGTAATATAATACGTGGTCCAATTTAAAAATTATAGGTCAATATTAAGGTCCGATACCGTGCCGTTAGTTAACATAGAAAAATGTCTTTGAATTTTTAAAGCATTTTAGAACGCTTATTTCCTCATTTTAAGCTTCTCAGAACACTTTCTTTTGCATAGGAATACATAGTAAACTTTAGGGTCACGCTGTGTACCCCCTAATTGACCTATAATTATTTCCTGCTGTAGGGTACACTATTACCCTGTAATATAATATCTGGTCCAATTTAAATATTATGGGTCAATATTAAGGTCTGATATTGCGCCTTGCGTTAGTTAACCATTGAAAGATGTCTTTGATTTTTTAAAGCATTTTAGAACGCTTATTTCTTCATTTTAAGCTTCTCAGAACACTCTATTTCGCATAGGCATACATAGTAAACTTTAGGGTCACGCTGTGTACCCCCTAAATGACCTATAATTATTTCCTGTGGTAGGGTACACTATTACCCTGTAATATAATACGTGGTCCAATTTAAAAATTATAGGTCAATATTAAGGTCCGATACCGTGCCGTTAGTTAACATAGAAAAATGTCTTTGAATTTTTAAAGCATTTTAGAACGCTTATTTCCTCATTTTAAGCTTCTCGGAACACTTTATTTCGCATAGGCATACATAGTAAACTTTAGGGGCACGCTGTGTACCCCCTAATTGACCTATAATTATTTCCTGTGGTAGGGTACACTATTACCCTGTAATATAATACCTTTTCCAATTTAAATATTATGGGTCAATATTAAGGTCTGATATTGCGCCTTGCGTTAGTTAACCATTGAAAGATGTCTTTGAATTTTTAAAGCATTTTTGAACGCTTATTTCTTCATTTTAAGCTTCTCAGAACACTTTATTTCGCATAGGCATACATAGTAAACTTTAGGGTCACGCTGTGTACCCCCTAATTGACCTATAATTATTTTCCGTGGTAGGGTACACTATCAGCCTGTAATATAATACGTGGTCCAATTTAAAAATTTTAGGTCAATATTAAGGTCCGATACCGTGCCGTTAGTTAACATAGGAAAGTGTCTCCGAATTTCCTTGTTTTAATGCACTATTTAAAATATACATAGTGTACCCCCTAATTGACCTATAATTATTTCCTGTGGTAGGGTACACTATTACCTTGTAATATAATACCTGGTCCGATTTAAATATTATGGGTCAATATTAAGGTCTGATATTGCGCCTTGCGTTAGTTAACCATTGAAAGATGTCTTTGAATTTTTAAGGCATTTTAGAACGCTTATTTCTTCATTTTAAGCTTCTCAGAACACTTTATTTCGCATAGGCATACATAGTAAACTTTAGGGTCACGCTGTGTACCCCCTAATTGTCCTGTAATTATTTTCCGTGGTAGGGTACACTATCACCCTGTAATATAATACGTGGTCCAATTTAAAAATTTTAGGTCAATATTAAGGTCCGATACCGTGCCGTTAGTTAACATAGAAAAGAGTCTTCGAATTTCCTTGTTTTAATGCACTATTTAAAATACACATAGTGTACCCCCTAATTGACCTATAATTATTTCCTGTGGTAGGGTACACTATTACCCTGTAATATAATACCTGGTCCGATTTAAATATTATGGGTCAATATTAAGGTCTGATATTGCGCCTTGCGTTAGTTAAGCATTGAAAGATGTCTTTGAATTTTTAAGGCATTTTAGAACGCTTATTTCTTCATTTTAAGCTTCTCAGAACACTTTATTTCGCATAGGCATACATAGTAAACTTTAGGGTCACGCTGTGTACCCCCTAAATGTCCTGTAATTATTTTCCGTGGTAGGGTACACTATCACCCTGTAATATAATACGTGGTCCAATTTAAAAATTTTAGGTCAATATTAAGGTCCGATACCGTGCCGTTAGTTAACATAGAAAAGAGTCTTCGAATTTCCTTGTTTTAATGCACTATTTAAAATACACATAGTGTACCCCCTAAATGACCTATAATTATTTCCTGTTGTAGGGTACACTATTACCCTGTAATATAAAACCTGGTCCAATTTAAATATTATGGTTCCATATTAAGGTCTGATATCGCGCCTTGCGTTAGTTAACCATTGAAAGATGTCTTTGAATTTTTAAAGCATTTTAGAACGCTTATTTCTTCATTTTAAGCTTCTCAGAACACTCTATTTCGCATAGGCATACATAGTAAACTTTAGGGTCACTCTGTGTACCCCCTAATTGACCTATAATTATTTCCTGTGGTAGGGTTCACTATAACCCTGTAATATAATACGTGGTCCAATTTAAAAATTATAGGTCAATATTAAGGTCCGATACCGTGCCGTTAGTTAACATAAAAAAGTGTCTTCGTATTTCCTTGTTTTAATGCTTTATTTAAAATACACATAGTGTACCTCCTAATTGACCTATAATTATTTCCTGTTGTAGGGTACACTATTACCCTGTAATATAAAACCTGGTCCAATTTAAATATTATGGTTCCATATTAAGGTCTAATATCGCGCCTTGCGTTAGTTAACCATTGAAAGATGTCTTTGAATTTTTAAAGCATTTTAGAACGCTTATTTCTTCATTTTAAGCTTCTCAGAGCACTTTATTTCGCATAGGCATACATAGTAAACTTTAGGGTCACGCTGTGTACCCCCTAATTGACCTGTAATTATTTTCCGTGTTAGGGTACACTATCACCCTGTAATATAATACGTGGTCCAATTTAAAAATTATAGGTCAATATTAAGGTCCGATACCGTGCCGTTAGTTAACATAGAAAAATGTCTTTGAATTTTTAAAGCATTTTAGAACGCTTATTTCCTCATTTTAAGCTTCTCAGAACACTTTATTTCACATAGGCATACATAGTAAACTTTAGGGTCACGCTGTGTACCCCCTAATTGACCTATAATTATTTCCTGTGGTTGGGTACACTATCACCCTGTAATAGAATACGTGGTCCAATTTAAAAATTTTAGGTCAATATTAAGGTCCGATACCGTGCCGTTAGTTAACATAGAAAAGTGTCTTCGAATTTCCTTGTTTTAATGCACTATTTAAAATATACATAGTATACCCCCTAATTGACCTATAATTATTTCCTGTGGTAGGGTACACTATTACCCTGTAATATAATACCTGGTCCAATTTAAATATTATGGGTCAATATTAAGGTCTGATATTGCGCCTTGCGTTAGTTAACCATTGAAAGATGTCTTTGAATTTTTAAAGCATTTTAGAACGCTTATTTCTTCATTTTAAGCTTCTCAGAACACTTTATTTCGCATAGGCATACATAGTAAACTTTAGGGTCACGCTGTGTACCCCCTAATTGACCTGTAATTATTTTCCGTGGTAGGGTACACAAGGTCTGATATCGCGCCTTGCGTTGATTAACCATTGAAAGATGTCTTTGAATTTTTAAAGCATTTTAGAACGCTTATTTCTTCATTTTAAGCTTCTCAAAACATTTTATTTTGCATAGGCATACATAGTAAAATTTAGGGTCACGCTGTGTACCCCCTAAATGACCTATAATTATTTCCTGTGGTAGGGTACACTATTACCCTGTAATATAATACGTGGTCCAATTTAAAAATTATAGGTCAATATTAAGGTCCGATACCGTGCCGTTAGTTAACATAGAAAAATGTCTTTGAATTTTTAAAGCATTTTAGAACGCTTATTTCCTCATTTTAAGCTTCTCAAAACACTTTATTTTGCATAGGAATACATAGTAAACTTTAGGGTCACGCTGTGTACCCCCTAATTGACCTATAATTATTTCTTGCTGTAGGGTACACTATTACCCTGTAATATAATACGTGGTCCAATTTAAAAATTATAGGTCAATATTAAGGTCCGATACCGAGCCGTTAGTTAACGTAGAAAAGTGTCTTCGAATTTCCTTGTTTTAATGCACTATTTAAAATATACATAGTGTACCCCCTAATTGACCTATAATTATTTCCTGTGGTAGGGTACACTATTACCCTGTAATATAATACCTGGTCCAATTTAAATATTATGGGTCAATATTAAGGTCTGATATTGCGCCTTGCGTTAGTTAACCATTGAAAGATGTCTTTGAATTTTTAAAGCACTTTAGAACGCTTATTTCTTCATTTTAAGCTTCTCAGAACACTTTATTTCGCATAGGCATACATAGTAAACTTTAGGGTCACGCTGTGTACCCCCTAAATGACCTATAATTATTTCCTGTGGTAGGGTACACTATTACCCTGTAATATAATACGTGGTCCAATTTAAAAATTATAGGTCAATATTAAGGTCCGATACCGTGCCGTTAGTTAACATAGAAAAATGTCTTTGAATTTTTAAAGCATTTTAGAACGCTTATTTCCTCAGTTTAAGCTTCTCGGAACACTTTATTTCGCATAGGCATACATAGTAAACTTTAGGGGCACGCTGTGTACCCCCTAATTGACCTATAATTATTTCCTGTGGTAGGGTACACTATTACCCTGTAATATAATACCTGGTTCAATTTAAATATTATGGGTCAATATTAAGGTCTGATATCGCGCCTTGCGTTGATTAACCATTGAAAGATGTCTTTGAATTTTTAAAGCATTTTAGAACGCTTATTTCTTCATTTTAAGCTTCTCAAAACATTTTATTTCGCATAGGCATACATAGTAAAATTTAGGGTCACGCTGTGTACCCCCTAAATGACCTATAATTATTTCCTGTGGTAGGGTACACTATTACCCTGTAATATAATACGTGGTCCAATTTAAAAATTATAGGTCAATATTAAGGTCCGATACCGTGCCGTTAGTTAACATAGAAAAATGTCTTTGAATTTTTAAAGCATTTTAGAACGCTTATTTCCTCATTTTAAGCTTCTCGGAACACTTTATTTCGCATAGGCATACATAGTAAACTTTAGGGGCACGCTGTGTACCCCCTAATTGACCTATAATTATTTCCTGTGGTAGGGTACACTATTACCCTGTAATATAATACCTGGTCCAATTTAAAAATTATAGGTCAATATTAAGGTCCGATACCGTGCCGTTAGTTAACATAGAAAAATGTCTTTGAATTTTTAAAGCATTTTAGAACGCTTATTTCCTCATTTTAAGCTTCTCGGAACACTTTATTTCGCATAGGCATACATAGTAAACTTTAGGGGCACGCTGTGTACCCCCTAATTGACCTATAATTATTTCCTGTGGTAGGGTACACTATTACCCTGTAATATAATACCTGGTCCAATTTAAATATTATGGGTCAATATTAAGGTCTGATATCGCGCCTTGCGTTGATTAACCATTGAAAGATGTCTTTGAATTTTTAAAGCATTTTAGAAAGCTTATTTCTTCATTTTAAGCTTCTCAAAACATTTTATTTCGCATAGGCATACATAGTAAAATTTAGGGTCACGCTGTGTACCCCCTAAATGACCTATAATTATTTCCTGTGGTAGGGTACACTATTACCCTGTAATATAATACGTGGTCCAATTTAAAAATTATAGGTCAATATTAAGGTCCGATACCTTGCCGTTAGTTAACATAGAAAAATGTCTTTGAATTTTTAAAGCATTTTAGAACGCTTATTTCCTCATTTTAAGCTTCTCGGAACACTTTATTTCGCATAGGCATACATATTAAGTTTTAGGGGCACGCTGTGTACCCCCTAATTGACCTATAATTATTTCCTGTGGTAGGGTACACTATTACCCTGTAATATAATACCTGGTCCAATTTAAATATTATGGGTCAATATTAAGGTCTGATATCGCGCCTTGCGTTGATTAACCATTGAAAGATGTCTTTGAATTTTTAAAGCATTTTAGAACGCTTATTTCTTCATTTTAAGCTTCTCAAAACATTTTATTTTGCATAGGCATACATAGTAAAATTTAGGGTCACGCTGTGTACCCCCTAAATGACCTATAATTATTTCCTGTGGTAGGGTACACTATTACCCTGTAATATAATACGTGGTCCAATTTAAAAATTATAGGTCAATATTAAGGTCCGATACCGTGCCGTTAGTTAACATAGAAAAATGTCTTTGAATTTTTAAAGCATTTTAGAACGCTTATTTCCTCATTTTAAGCTTCTCAAAACACTTTATTTTGCATAGGAATACATAGTAAACTTTAGGGTCACGCTGTGTACCCCCTAATTGACCTATAATTATTTCTTGCTGTAGGGTACACTATTACCCTGTAATATAATACGTGGTCCAATTTAAAAATTATAGGTCAATATTAAGGTCCGATACCGAGCCGTTAGTTAACGTAGAAAAGTGTCTTCGAATTTCCTTGTTTTAATGCACTATTTAAAATATACATAGTGTACCCCCTAATTGACCTATAATTATTTCCTGTGGTAGGGTACACTATTACCCTGTAATATAATACCTGGTCCAATTTAAATATTATGGGTCAATATTAAGGTCTGATATTGCGCCTTGCGTTAGTTAACCATTGAAAGATGTCTTTGAATTTTTAAAGCACTTTAGAACGCTTATTTCTTCATTTTAAGCTTCTCAGAACACTTTATTTCGCATAGGCATACATAGTAAACTTTAGGGTCACTCTGTGTACCCCCTAATTGACCTATAATTATTTCCTGTGGTAGGGTACACTATAACCCTGTAATATAATACGTGGTCCAATTTAAAAATTATAGGTCAATATTAAGGTCCGATACCGTACCGTTAGTTAACATAGAAAAATGTCTTTGAATTTTTAAAGCATTTTAGAACGCTTATTTCCTCATTTTAAGCTTCTCAGAACACTTTATTTTGCATAGGAATACATAGTAAACTTTAGGGTCACGCTGTGTACCCCCTAATTGACCTATAATTATTTCCTGCTGTAGGGTACACTATTACCCTGTAATATAATACCTGGTCCAATTTAAATATTATGGGTCAATATTAAGGTCTGATATCGCGCCTTGCGTTCATTAACCATTGAAAGATGTCTTTGAATTTTTAAAGCATTTTAGAACACTTATTTCTTCATTTTAAGCTTCTCAGAACACTATTTTTCGCATAGGCATACATAGTAAACTTTAGGTTCACCTGTGTACCCCCTAATTGACCTATAATTATTTCCTATGGTAGGGTACACTATAACCCTGTAATATAATACGTGGTCCTATTTAAAAATTATACGTCAATATTAAGGTCCGATACCGTACCGTTAGTTAACATAGAAAAATGTCTTTGAATTTTTAAAGCATTTTAGAACGCTTATTTCCTCATTTTAAGCTTCTCAGAACACTTTCTTTTGCATAGGAATACATAGTAAACTTTAGGGTCACGCTGTGTACCCCCTAATTGACCTATAATTATTTCCTGCTGTAGGGTACACTATTACCCTGTAATATAATATCTGGTCCAATTTAAATATTATGGGTCACTATTAAGGTCTGATATTGCGCCTTGCGTTAGTTAACCATTGAAAGATGTCTTTGATTTTTTAAAGCATTTTAGAACGCTTATTTCTTCATTTTAAGCTTCTCAGAACACTCTATTTCGCATAGGCATACATAGTAAACTTTAGGGTCACGCTGTGTACCCCCTAAATGACCTATAATTATTTCCTGTGGTAGGGTACACTATTACCCTGTAATATAATACGTGGTCCAATTTAAAAATTATAGGTCAATATTAAGGTCCGATACCGTGCCGTTAGTTAACATAGAAAAATGTCTTTGAATTTTTAAAGCATTTTAGAACGCTTATTTCCTCATTTTAAGCTTCTCGGAACACTTTATTTCGCATAGGCATACATAGTAAACTTTAGGGGCACGCTGTGTACCCCCTAATTGACCTATAATTATTTCCTGTGGTAGGGTACACTATTACCCTGTAATATAATACCTGGTCCAATTTAAATATTATGGGTCAATATTAAGGTCTGATATCGCGCCTTGCGTTGATTAACCATTGAAAGATGTCTTTGAATTTTTAAAGCATTTTAGAACGCTTATTTCTTCATTTTAAGCTTCTCAAAACATTTTATTTCGCATAGGCATACATAGTAAACTTTAGGGGCACGCTGTGTACCCCCTAATTGAAATATAATTATTTCCTGTTGTAGGGTACACTATTACCCTGTAATATAATATCTGGTCCAATTTAAATATTATGGTTCCATATTAAGGTCTGATATCGCGCCTTGCGTTGGTTAACCATTGAAAGATGTCTTTGAATTTTTAAAGCATTTTAGAACGCTTATTTCTTCATTTTAAGCTTCTCAAAACATTTTATTTCGCATAGGCATACATAGTAAAATTTAGGGTCACGCTGTGTGCCCCCTAAATGACCTATAATTATTTCCTGTGGTAGGGTACACTATTACCCTGTAATATAATACGTGGTCCAATTTAAAAATTATAGGTCAATATTAAGGTCCGATACCGTGCCGTTAGTTAACATAGAAAAATGTCTTTGAATTTTTAAAGCATTTTAGAACGCTTATTTCCTCATTTTAAGCTTCTCGGAACACTTTATTTCGCATAGGCATACATAGTAAACTTTAGGGTCACGCTGTGTACCCCCTAATTGACCTATAATTATTTCCTGTGGTAGGGTACACTATTACCCTGTAATATAATACCTGGTCCAATTTAAATATTATGGGTCAATATTAAGGTCTGATATCGCGCCTTGCGTTGATTAACCATTGAAAGATGTCTTTGAATTTTTAAAGCATTTTAGAACGCTTATTTCTTCATTTTAAGCTTCTCAAAACATTTTATTTCGCATAGGCATACATAGTAAAATTTAGGGTCACGCTGTGTACCCCCTAAATGACCTATAATTATTTCCTGTGGTAGGGTACACTATTACCCTGTAATATAATACGTGGTCCAATTTAAAAATTATTGGTCAATATTAAGGTCCGATACCTTGCCGTTAGTTAACATAGAAAAATGTCTGAATTTTTAAAGCATTTTAGAACGCTTATTTCCTCATTTTAAGCTTCACAGAACACTTTATTTCGCATAGGCATACATAGTAAACTTTAGGGTCACGCTGTGTACCCCCTAATTGACCTATAATTATTTCCTGTGGTAGGGTACACTATTACCCTGCAATATAATACCTGGTCCAATTTAAATATTATGGGTCAATATTAAGGTCTGATATTGCGCCTTGCGTTAGTTAACCATTGAAAGATGTCTTTGAATTTTTAAAGCACTTTAGAACGCTTATTTCTTCATTTTAAGCTTCTCAGAACACTTTATTTCGCATAGGCATACATAGTAAACTTTAGGGTCACTCTGTGTACCCCCTAATTGACCTATAATTATTTCCTGTGGTAGGGTACACTATAACCCTGTAATATAATACGTGGTCCAATTTAAAAATTATAGGTCAATATTAAGGTCCGATACCGTACCGTTAGTTAACATAGAAAAATGTCTTTGAATTTTTAAAGCATTTTAGAACGCTTATTTCCTCATTTTAAGCTTCTCAGAACACTTTATTTTTCATAGGAATACATAGTAAACTTTAGGGTCACGCTGTGTACCCCCTAATTGACCTATAATTATTTCCTGCTGTAGGGTACACTATTACCCTGTAATATAATACCTGGTCCAATTTAAATATTATGGGTCAATATTAAGGTCTGATATCGCGCCTTGCGTTCATTAACCATTGAAAGATGTCTTTGAATTTTTAAAGCATTTTAGAACACTTATTTCTTCATTTTAAGTTTCTCAGAACACTTTATTTCGCATAGGCATACATAGTAAACTTTAGGTTCACTCTGTGTACCCCCTAATTGACCTATAATTATTTCCTATGGTAGGGTACACTATAACCCTGTAATATAATACGTGGTCCTATTTAAAAATTATACGTCAATATTAAGGTCCGATACCGTACCGTTAGTTAACATAGAAAAATGTCTTTGAATTTTTAAAGCATTTTAGAACGCTTATTTCCTCATTTTAAGCTTCTCAGAACACTTTATTTTGCATAGGAATACATAGTAAACTTTAGGGTCACGCTGTGTACCCCCTAATTGACCTATAATTATTTCCTGCTGTAGGGTACATAATTACCCTGTAATATAATATCTGGTCCAATTTAAATATTATGTTTCAATATTAAGGTCTGATATTGCGCCTTGCGTTAGTTAACCATTGAAAGATGTCTTTGATTTTTTAAAGCATTTTAGAACGCTTATTTCTTCATTTTAAGCTTCTCAGAACACTCTATTTCGCATAGGCATACATAGTAAACTTTAGGGTCACGCTGTGTACCCCCTAAATGACCTATAATTATTTCCTGTGGTAGGGTACACTATTACCCTGTAATATAATACGTGGTCCAATTTAAAAATTATAGGTCAATATTAAGGTCCGATACCGTGCCGTTAGTTAACATAGAAAAATGTCTTTGAATTTTTAAAGCATTTTAGAACGCTTATTTCCTCATTTTAAGCTTCTCGGAACACTTTATTTCGCATAGGCATACATAGTAAACTTTAGGGGCACGCTGTGTACCCCCTAATTGACCTATAATTATTTCCTGTGGTAGGGTACACTATTACCCTGTAATATAATACCTGGTCCAATTTAAATATTATGGGTCAATATTAAGGTCTGATATCGCGCCTTGCGTTGATTAACCATTGAAAGATGTCTTTGAATTTTTAAAGCATTTTAGAACGCTTATTTCTTCATTTTAAGCTTCTCAAAACATTTTATTTCGCATAGGCATACATAGTAAAATTTCGGGTCACGCTGTGTACCCCCTAAATGACCTATAATTATTTCCTGTGGTAGGGTACACTATTACCCTGTAATATAATACGTGGTCCAATTTAAAAATTATAGGTCAATATTAAGGTCCGATACCGTGCCGTTAGTTAACATAGAAAAATGTCTTTGAATTTTTAAAGCATTTTAGAACGCTTATTTCCTCATTTTAAGCTTCTCAGAACACTTTACTTCGCATAGGCAAACATAGTAAACTTTAGGGTCACGCTGTGTACCCCCTAATTGACCTATAATTATTTCCTGTGGTAGGGTACACTATTACCCTGTAATATAATACCTGGTCCAATTTAAATATTATGGGTGAATATTAAGGTCTGATATTGCGCCTTGCGTTAGTTAACCATTGAAAGATGTCTTTGATTTTTTAAAGCATTTTAGAACGCTTATTTCTTCATTTTAAGCTTCCCAGAACACTCCAATTTCGCATAGGCATACATAGTAAACTTTAGGGTCACGCTGTGTACCCCCTAATTGAAATATAATTATTTCCTGTTGTAGGGTACACTATTACCCTGTAATATAATATCTGGTCCAATTTAAATATTATGGTTCCATATTAAGGTCTGATATCGCGCCTTGCGTTGGTTAACCATTGAAAGATGTCTTTGAATTTTTAAAGCATTTTAGAACGCTTATTTCTTCATTTTAAGCTTCTCAAAACATTTTATTTCGCATAGGCATACATAGTAAAATTTAGGGTCACGCTGTGTACCCCCTAAATGACCTATAATTATTTCCTGTGGTAGGGTGCACTATTACCCTGTAATATAATACGTGGTCCAATTTAAAAATTATAGGTCAATATTAAGGTCCGATACCGTGCCGTTAGTTAACATAGAAAAATGTCTTTGAATTTTTAAAGCATTTTAGAACGCTTATTTCCTCATTTTAAGCTTCTCGGAACACTTTATTTCGCATAGGCATACATAGTAAACTTTAGGGGCACGCTGTGTACCCCCTAATTGACCTATAATTATTTCCTGTGGTAGGGTACACTATTACCCTGTAATATAATACCTGGTCCAATTTAAATATTATGGGTCAATATTAAGGTCTGATATCGCGCCTTGCGTTGATTAACCATTGAAAGATGTCTTTGAATTTTTAAAGCATTTTAGAACGCTTATTTCTTCATTTTAAGCTTCTCAAAACATTTTATTTCGCATAGGCATACATAGTAAAATTTAGGGTCACGCTGTGTACCCCCTAAATGACCTATAATTATTTTCTGTGGTAGGGTACACTATTACCCTGTAATATAATACGTGGTCCAATTTAAAAATTATAGGTCAATATTAAGGTCCGATACCGTGCCGTTAGTTAACATAGAAAAATGTCTTTGAATTTTTAAAGCATTTTAGAACGCTTATTTCCTCATTTTAAGCTTCTCGGAACACTTTATTTCGCATAGGCATACATAGTAAACTTTAGGGGCACGCTGTGTACCCCCTAATTGACCTATAATTATTTCCTGTGGTAGGGTACACTATTACCCTGTAATATAATACCTGGTCCAATTTAAATATTATGGGTCAATATTAAGGTCTGATATCGCGCCTTGCGTTGATTAACCATAGAAAGATGTCTTTGAATTTTTAAAGCATTTTAGAAAGCTTATTTCTTCATTTTAAGCTTCTCAAAACATTTTATTTCGCATAGGCATACATAGTAAAATTTAGGGTCACTCTGTGTACCCCCTAATTGACCTATAATTATTTCCTGTGGTAGGGTACACTATAACCCTGTAATATAATACGTGGTCCAATTTAAAAATTATAGGTCAATATTAAGGTCCGATACCGTACCGTTAGTTAACATAGAAAAATGTCTTTGAATTTTTAAAGCATTTTAGAACGCTTATTTCCTCATTTTAAGCTTCTCAGAACACTTTATTTTGCATAGGAATACATAGTAAACTTTAGGGTCACGCTGTGTACCCCCTAATTGACCTATAATTATTTCCTGCTGTAGGGTACACTATTACCCTGTAATATAATACCTGGTCCAATTTAAATATTATGGGTCAATATTAAGGTCTGATATCGCGCCTTGCGTTCATTAACCATTGAAAGATGTCTTTGAATTTTTAAAGCATTTTAGAACACTTATTTCTTCATTTTAAGTTTCTCAGAACACTTTATTTCGCATAGGCATACATAGTAAACTTTAGGTTCACTCTGTGTACCCCCTAATTGACCTATAATTATTTCCTATGGTAGGGTACACTATAACCCTGTAATATAATACGTGGTCCTATTTAAAAATTATACGTCAATATTAAGGTCCGATACCGTACCGTTAGTTAACATAGAAAAATGTCTTTGAATTTTTAAAGCATTTTAGAACGCTTATTTCCTCATTTTAAGCTTCTCAGAACACTTTATTTTGCATAGGAATACATAGTAAACTTTAGGGTCACGCTGTGTACCCCCTAATTGACCTATAATTATTTCCTGCTGTAGGGTACATTATTACCCTGTAATATAATATCTGGTCCAATTTAAATATTATGTTTCAATATTAAGGTCTGATATTGCGCCTTGCGTTAGTTAACCATTGAAATATGTCTTTGATTTTTTAAAGCATTTTAGAACGCTTATTTCTTCATTTTAAGCTTCTCAGAACACTCTATTTCGCATAGGCATACATAGTAAACTTTAGGGTCACGCTGTGTACCCCCTAAATGACCTATAATTATTTCCTGTGGTAGGGTACACTATTACCCTGTAATATAATACGTGGTCCAATTTAAAAATTATAGGTCAATATTAAGGTCCGATACCGTGCCGTTAGTTAACATAGAAAAATGTCTTTGAATTTTTAAAGCATTTTAGAACGCTTATTTCCTCATTTTAAGCTTCTCGGAACACTTTATTTCGCATAGGCATACATAGTAAACTTTAGGGGCACGCTGTGTACCCCCTAATTGACCTATAATTATTTCCTGTGGTAGGGTACACTATTACCCTGTAATATAATACCTGGTCCAATTTAAATATTATGGGTCAATATTAAGGTCTGATATCGCGCCTTGCGTTGATTAACCATTGAAAGATGTCTTTGAATTTTTAAAGCATTTTAGAACGCTTATTTCTTCATTTTAAGCTTCTCAAAACATTTTATTTCGCATAGGCATACATAGTAAAATTTCGGGTCACGCTGTGTACCCCCTAAATGACCTATAATTATTTCCTGTGGTAGGGTACACTATTACCCTGTAATATAATACGTGGTCCAATTTAAAAATTATAGGTCAATATTAAGGTCCGATACCGTGCCGTTAGTTAACATAGAAAAATGTCTTTGAATTTTTAAAGCATTTTAGAACGCTTATTTCCTCATTTTAAGCTTCTCAGAACACTTTACTTCGCATAGGCAAACATAGTAAACTTTAGGGTCACGCTGTGTACCCCCTAATTGACCTATAATTATTTCCTGCTGTAGGGTACACTATTACCCTGTAATATAATACCTGGTCCAATTTAAATATTATGGGTCAATATTAAGGTCTGATATCGCGCCTTGCGTTCATTAACCATTGAAAGATGTCTTTGAATTTTTAAAGCATTTTAGAACACTTATTTCTTCATTTTAAGTTTCTCAGAACACTTTATTTCGCATAGGCATACATAGTAAACTTTAGGTTCACTCTGTGTACCCCCTAATTGACCTATAATTATTTCCTATGGTAGGGTACACTATAACCCTGTAATATAATACGTGGTCCTATTTAAAAATTATACGTCAATATTAAGGTCCTATACCGTACCGTTAGTTAACATAGAAAAATGTCTTAGAATTTTTAAAGCATTTTAGAACGCTTATTTCCTCATTTTAAGCTTCTCAGAACACTTTATTTTGCATAGGAATACATAGTAAACTTTAGGGTCACGTTGTGTACCCCCTAATTGACCTATAATTATTTCCTGCTGTAGGGTACATTATTACCCTGTAATATAATATCTGGTCCAATTTAAATATTATGTTTCAATATTAAGGTCTGATATTGCGCCTTGCGTTAGTTAACCATTGAAAGATGTCTTTGATTTTTTAAAGCATTTTAGAACGCTTATTTCTTCATTTTAAGCTTCTCAGAACACTCTATTTCGCATAGGCATACATAGTAAACTTTAGGGTCACGCTGTGTACCCCCTAAATGACCTATAATTATTTCCTGTGGTAGGGTACACTATTACCCTGTAATATAATACGTGGTCCAATTTAAAAATTATAGGTCAATATTAAGGTCCGATACCGTGCCGTTAGTTAACATAGAAAAATGTCTTTGAATTTTTAAAGCATTTTAGAACGCTTATTTCCTCATTTTAAGCTTCTCGGAACACTTTATTTCGCATAGGCATACATAGTAAACTTTAGGGGCACGCTGTGTACCCCCTAATTGACCTATAATTATTTCCTGTGGTAGGGTACACTATTACCCTGTAATATAATACCTGGTCCAATTTAAATATTATGGGTCAATATTAAGGTCTGATATCGCGCCTTGCGTTGATTAACCATTGAAAGATGTCTTTGAATTTTTAAAGCATTTTAGAACGCTTATTTCTTCATTTTAAGCTTCTCAAAACATTTTATTTCGCATAGGCATACATAGTAAAATTTCGGGTCACGCTGTGTACCCCCTAAATGACCTATAATTATTTCCTGTGGTAGGGTACACTATTACCCTGTAATATAATACGTGGTCCAATTTAAAAATTATAGGTCAATATTAAGGTCCGATACCGTGCCGTTAGTTAACATAGAAAAATGTCTTTGAATTTTTAAAGCATTTTAGAACGCTTATTTCCTCATTTTAAGCTTCTCAGAACACTTTACTTCGCATAGGCAAACATAGTAAACTTTAGGGTCACGCTGTGTACCCCCTAATTGACCTATAATTATTTCCTGTGGTAGGGTACACTATTACCCTGTAATATAATACCTGGTCCAATTTAAATATTATGGGTGAATATTAAGGTCTGATATTGCGCCTTGCGTTAGTTAACCATTGAAAGATGTCTTTGATTTTTTAAAGCATTTTAGAACGCTTATTTCTTCATTTTAAGCTTCCCAGAACACTCCAATTTCGCATAGGCATACATAGTAAACTTTAGGGTCACGCTGTGTACCCCCTAATTGAAATATAATTATTTCCTGTTGTAGGGTACACTATTACCCTGTAATATAATATCTGGTCCAATTTAAATATTATGGTTCCATATTAAGGTCTGATATCGCGCCTTGCGTTGGTTAACCATTGAAAGATGTCTTTGAATTTTTAAAGCATTTTAGAACGCTTATTTCTTCATTTTAAGCTTCTCAAAACATTTTATTTCGCATAGGCATACATAGTAAAATTTAGGGTCACGCTGTGTACCCCCTAAATGACCTATAATTATTTCCTGTGGTAGGGTACACTATTACCCTGTAATATAATACGTGGTCCAATTTAAAAATTATAGGTCAATATTAAGGTCCGATACCGTGCCGTTAGTTAACATAGAAAAATGTCTTTGAATTTTTAAAGCATTTTAGAACGCTTATTTCCTCATTTTAAGCTTCTCAGAACACTTTACTTCGCATAGGCAAACATAGTAAACTTTAGGGTCACGCTGTGTACCCCCTAATTGACCTATAATTATTTCCTGTGGTAGGGTACACTATTACCCTGTAATATAATACCTGGTCCAATTTAAATATTATGGGTGAATATTAAGGTCTGATATTGCGCCTTGCGTTAGTTAACCATTAAAAGATGTCTTTAATTTTTTAAAGCATTTTAGAACGCTTATTTCTTCATTTTAAGCTTCTCAGAACACTCTATTTCGCATAGGCATACATAGTAAACTTTAGGGTCACGCTGTGTACCCCCTAATTGAAATATAATTATTTCCTGTTGTAGGGTACACTATTACCCTGTAATATAATATCTGGTCCAATTTAAATATTATGGTTCCATATTAAGGTCTGATATCGCGCCTTGCGTTGGTTAACCATTGAAAGATGTCTTTGAATTTTTAAAGCATTTTAGAACGCTTATTTCCTCATTTTAAGCTTCTCGGAACACTTTATTTCGCATAGGCATACATAGTAAACTTTAGGGGCACGCTGTGTACCCCCTAATTGACCTATAATTATTTCCTGTGGTAGGGTACACTATTACCCTGTAATATAATACCTGGTCCAATTTAAATATTATGGGTCAATATTAAGGTCTGATATCGCGCCTTGCGTTGATTAACCATTGAAAGATGTCTTTGAATTTTTAAAGCATTTTAGAACGTTTATTTCTTCATTTTAAGCTTGTCAAAACATTTTATTTCGCATAGGCATGCATAGTAAAATTTAGGGTCACGCTGTGTACCCCCTAAATGACCTATAATTATTTTCTGTGGTAGGGTACACTATTACCCAGTAATATAATACGTGGTCCAATTTAAAATTATAGGTCAATATTAAGGTCCGATACCGTGCCGTTAGTTAACATAGAAAAATGTCTTTGAATTTTTAAAGCATTTTAGAACGCTTATTTCCTCATTTTAAGCTTCTCGGAACACTTTATTTCGCATAGGCATACATAGTAAACTTTAGGGGCACGCTGTGTACCCCCTAATTGACCTATAATTATTTCCTGTGGTAGGGTACACTATTACCCTGTAATATAATACCTGGTCCAATTTAAATATTATGGGTCAATATTAAGGTCTGATATCGCGCCTTGCGTTGATTAACCATTGAAAGATGTCTTTGAATTTTTAAAGCATTTTAGAAAGCTTATTTCTTCATTTTAAGCTTCTCAAAACATTTTATTTCGCATAGGCATACATAGTAAAATTTAGGGTCACGCTGTGTACCCCCTAAATGACCTATAATTATTTCCTGTGGTAGGGTACACTATTACCCTGTAATATAATACGTGGTCCAATTTAAAAATTATAGGTCAATATTAAGGTCCGATACCTTGCCGTTAGTTAACATAGAAAAATGTCTTTGAATTTTTAAAGCATTTTAGAACGCTTATTTCCTCATTTTAAGCTTCACAGAACACTTTATTTCGCATAGGCATACATAGTAAACTTTAGGGTCACGCTGTGTACCCCCTAATTGACCTATAATTATTTCCTGTGGTAGGGTACACTATTACCCTGTAATATAATACCTGGTCCAATTTAAATATTATGGGTCAATATTAAGGTCTGATATTGCGCCTTGCGTTAGTTAACCATTGAAAGATGTCTTTGAATTTTTAAAGCATTTTAGAACACTTATTTCTTAATTTTAAGCTTCTCAGAACACTTTATTTCGCATAGGCATACATAGTAAACTTTAGGTTCACTCTGTGTACCCCTTAATTGACCTATAATTATTTCTTGCTGTAGGGTACACTATTACCCTGTAATATAATACGTGGTCCAATTTAAAAATTATAGGTCAATATTAAGGTCCGATACCGAGCCGTTAGTTAACATAGAAAAGTGTCTTCGAATTTCCTTGTTTTAATGCACTATTTAAAATATACATAGTGTACCCCCTAATTGACCTATAATTATTTCCTGTTTTAGGGTACACTATTACCCTGTAATATAACACCTGGGCCAATTTAAATATTTTGGGTCAATATTAAGGTATGATATTGCGCCTTGCGTTAGTTAACCATTGAAAGATGTCTTTGAATTTTTAAAGCATTTTAGAACGCTTATTTCTTCATTTTAAGCTTCTCAAAACATTTTATTTCGCATAGGCATACATAGTAAAATTTAGGGTCACGCTGTGTACCCCCTAAATGACCTATAATTATTTCCTGTGGTAGGGTACACTATTACCCTGTAATATAATACGTGGTCCAATTTAAAAATTATAGGTCAATTTTAAGGTCCGATACCGTGCCGTTAGTTAACATAGAAAAATGTGTTTGAATTTTTAAAGCATTTTAGAACGCTTATTTCCTCATTTTAAGCTTCTCAGAACACTTTATTTCGCATAGGCATACATAGTAAGTTCTTTAGGGTCACGCTGTGTACCCCCTAATTGACCTATAATTATTTCCTGTTTTAGGGTACACTATTACCCTGTAATATAATACCTGGTCCAATTTAAATATTATGGGTCAATATTAGGGTCTGATATTGCGCCTTGCGTTAGTTAACCATTGAAAGATGTCTTTGAATTTTTAAAGCATTTTAGAACGCTTATTTCTTCATTTTAAGCTTCTCAGAACACTTTATTTCGCATAGGCATACATAGTAAACTTTAGGGTCACTCTGTGTACCCCCTAATTGACCTATAATTATTTCCTGTGGTAGGGTACACTATAACCCTGTAATATAATACGTGGTCCAATTTAAAAATTATAGGTCAATATTAAGGTCCGATACCGTACCGTTAGTTAACATAGAAAAATGTCTTTGAATTTTTAAAGCATTTTAGAACGCTTATTTCCTCATTTTAAGCTTCTCAGAACACTTTATTTTGCATAGGAATACATAGTAAACTTTAGGGTCACGCTGTGTACCCCCTAATTGACCTATAAATATTTCCTGCTGTAGGGTACACTATTACCCTGTAATATAATACCTGGTCCAATTTAAATATTATGGGTCAATATTAAGGTCTGATATCGCGCCTTGCGTTCATTAACCATTGAAAGATATCTTTGAATTTTTAAAGCATTTTAGAACGCTTATTTCTTCCTTTTAAGCTTCTCAAAACATTTTATTTCGCATAGGCATACATAGTAAAATTTAGGGTCACGCTGTGTACCCCCTAAATGACCTATACTTATTTCCTGTGGTAGGGTACACTATTACCCTGTAATATAATACCTGGTCCAATTTAAATATTATGGGTGAATATTAAGGTCTAATATTGCGCCTTGCGTTAGTTAACCATTGAAAGATGTCTTTGATTTTTTAAAGCATTTTAGAACGCTTATTTCCTCATTTTAAGCTTCTCGGAACACTTTATTTCGCATAGGCATACATATTAATTTTTAGGGGCACGCTGTGTACCCCCTAATTGACCTATAATTATTTCCTGTGGTAGGGTACACTATTACCCTGTAATATAATACCTGGTCCAATTTAAATATTATGGGTCAATATTAAGGTCTGATATCGCGCCTTGCGTTGATTAACCATTGAAAGATGTCTTTGAATTTTTAAAGCATTTTAGAACGCTTATTTCTTCATTTTAAGCTTCTCAAAACATTTTATTTTGCATAGGCATACACAGTAAAATTTAGGGTCACGCTGTGTACCCCCTAAATGACCTATAATTATTTCCTGTGGTAGGGTACACTATTACCCTGTAATATAATACGTGGTCCAATTTAAAAATTATAGGTCAATATTAAGGTCCGATACCGTGCCGTTAGTTAACATAGAAAAATGTCTTTGAATTTTTAAAGCATTTTAGAACGCTTATTTCCTCATTTTAAGCTTCTCAAAACACTTTATTTTGCATAGGAATACATAGTAAACTTTAGGGTCACGCTGTGTACCCCCTAATTGACCTATAATTATTTCTTGCTGTAGGGTACACTATTACCCTGTAATATAATACGTGGTCCAATTTAAAAATTATAGGTCAATATTAAGGTCCGATACCGAGCCGTTAGTTAACGTAGAAAAGTGTCTTCGAATTTCCTTGTTTTAATGCACTATTTAAAATATACATAGTGTACCCCCTAATTGACCTATAATTATTTCCTGTGGTAGGGTACACTATTACCCTGTAATATAATACCTGGTCCAATTTAAATATTATGGGTCAATATTAAGGTCTGATATTGCGCCTTGCGTTAGTTAACCATTGAAAGATGTCTTTGAATTTTTAAAGCACTTTAGAACGCTTATTTCTTCATTTCAAGCTTCTCAGAACACTTTATTTCGCATAGGCATACATAGTAAACTTTAGGGTCACTCTGTGTACCCCCTAATTGACCTATAATTATTTCCTGTGGTAGGGTACACTATAACCCTGTAATATAATACGTGGTCCAATTTAAAAATTATAGGTCAATATTAAGGTCCGATACCGTACCGTTAGTTAACGTAGAAAAATGTCTTTGAATTTTTAAAGCATTTTAGAACGCTTATTTCCTCATTTTAAGCTTCTCAGAACACTTTATTTTGCATAGGAATACATAGTAAACTTTAGGGTCACGCTGTGTACCCCCTAATTGACCTATAATTATTTCCTGCTGTAGGGTACACTATTACCCTGTAATATAATATCTGGTCCAATTTAAATATTATGGGTCAATATTAAGGTCTGATATTGCGCCTTGCGTTAGTTTACCATTGAAAGATGTCTTTGATTTTTTAAAGCATTTTAGAACGCTTATTTCTTCATTTTAAGCTTCTCAGAACACTCTATTTCGCATAGGCATACATAGTAAACTTTAGGGTCACGCTGTGTACCCCCTAAATGACCTATAATTATTTCCTGTGGTAGGGTACACTATTACCCTGTAATATAATACGTGGTCCAATTTAAAAATTATAGGTCAATATTAAGGTCCGATACCGTGCCGTTAGTTAACATAGAAAAATGTCTTTGAATTTTCAAAAGCATTTTAGAACGCTTATTTCCTCATTTTAAGCTTCTCGGAACACTTTATTTCGCATAGGCATACATAGTAAACTTTAGGGGCACGCTGTGTACCCCCTAATTGACCTATAATTATTTCCTGTGGTAGGGTACACTATTACCCTGTAATATAATACCTGGTCCAATTTAAATATTATGGGTGAATATTAAGGTCTAATATTGCGCCTTGCGTTAGTTAACCATTGAAAGATGTCTTTGATTTTTTAAAGCATTTTAGAACGCTTATTTCCTCATTTTAAGCTTCTCGGAACACTTTATTTCGCATAGGCATACATATTAATTTTTAGGGGCACGCTGTGTATCCCCTAATTGACCTATAATTATTTCCTGCTGAAGGGTACACTATTACCCTGTAATATAATACCTGGTCCAATTTAAATATTATGGGTCAATATTAAGGTCTGATATCGCGCCTTGCGTTGATTAACCATTGAAAGATGTCTTTGAATTTTTAAAGCATTTTAGAACGCTTATTTCTTCATTTTAAGCTTCTCAAAACATTTTATTTTGCATAGGCATACATAGTAAAATTTAGGGTCACGCTGTGTACCCCCTAAATGACCTATAATTATTTCCTGTGGTAGGGTACACTATTACCCTGTAATATAATACGTGGTCCAATTTAAAAATTATAGGTCAATATTAAGGTCCGATACCGTGCCGTTAGTTAACATAGAAAAATGTCTTTGAATTTTTAAAGCATTTTAGAACGCTTATTTCCTCATTTTAAGCTTCTCAAAACACTTTATTTTGCATAGGAATACATAGTAAACTTTAGGGTCACGCTGTGTACCCCCTAATTGACCTATAATTATTTCTTGCTGTAGGGTACACTATTACCCTGTAATATAATACGTGGTCCAATTTAAAAATTATAGGTCAATATTAAGGTCCGATACCGAGCCGTTAGTTAACGTAGAAAAGTGTCTTCGAATTTCCTTGTTTTAATGCACTATTTAAAATATACATAGTGTACCCCCTAATTGACCTATAATTATTTCCTGTGGTAGGGTACACTAATACCCTGTAATATAATACGTGGTCCAATTTAAAAATTATAGGTCAATATTAAGGTCCGATACCGTACCGTTAGTTATCATAGAAAAATGTCTTTGAATTTTTAAAGCATTTTAGAACGCTTATTTCCTCATTTTAAGCTTCTCAGAACACTTTATTTTGCATAGGAATACATAGTAAACTTTAGGGTCACGCTGTGTACCCCCTAATTGACCTATAATTATTTCCTGCTGTAGGGTACACTATTACCCTGTAATATAATATCTGGTCCAATTTAAATATTATGGGTCAATATTAAGGTCTGATATTGCGCCTTGCGTTAGTTTACCATTGAAAGATGTCTTTGATTTTTTAAAGCATTTTAGAACGCTTATTTCTTCATTTTAAGCTTCTCAGAACACTCTATTTCGCATAGGCATACATAGTAAACTTTAGGGTCACGCTGTGTACCCCCTAAATGACCTATAATTATTTCCTGTGGTAGGGTACACTATTACCCTGTAATATAATACGTGGTCCAATTTAAAAATTATAGGTCAATATTAAGGTCCGATACCGTGCCGTTAGTTAACATAGAAAAATGTCTTGGAATTTTCAAAAGCATTTTAGAACGCTTATTTCCTCATTTTAAGCTTCTCGGAACACTTTATTTCGCATAGGCATACATAGTAAACTTTAGGGGCACGCTGTGTACCCCCTAATTGACCTATAATTATTTCCTGTGGTAGGGTACACTATTACCCTGTAATATAATACCTGGTCCAATTTAAATATTATGGGTCAATATTAAGGTCTGATATCGCGCCTTGCGTTGATTAACCATAGAAAGATGTCTTTGAATTTTTAAAGCATTTTAGAAAGCTTATTTCTTCATTTTAAGCTTCTCAAAACATTTTATTTCGCATAGGCATACATAGTAAAATTTAGGGTCACTCTGTGTACCCCCTAATTGACCTATAATTATTTCCTGTGGTAGGGTACACTATAACCCTGTAATATAATACGTGGTCCAATTTAAAAATTATAGGTCAATATTAAGGTCCGATACCGTACCGTTAGTTAACATAGAAAAATGTCTTTGAATTTTTAAAGCATTTTAGAACGCTTATTTCCTCATTTTAAGCTTCTCAGAACACTTTATTTTGCATAGGAATACATAGTAAACTTTAGGGTCACGCTGTGTACCCCCTAATTGACCTATAATTATTTCCTGCTGTAGGGTACACTATTACCCTGTAATATAATACCTGGTCCAATTTAAATATTATGGGTCAATATTAAGGTCTGATATCGCGCCTTGCGTTCATTAACCATTGAAAGATGTCTTTGAATTTTTAAAGCATTTTAGAACACTTATTTCTTCATTTTAAGTTTCTCAGAACACTTTATTTCGCATAGGCATACATAGTAAACTTTAGGGTCACGCTGTGTACCCCCTAAATGACCTATAATTATTTCCTGTGGTAGGGTACACTATTACCCTGTAATATAATACGTGGTCCAATTTAAAAATTATAGGTCAATATTAAGGTCCGATACCGTGCCGTTAGTTAACATAGAAAAATGTCTTTGAATTTTTAAAGCATTTTAGAACGCTTATTTCCTCATTTTAAGCTTCTCGGAACACTTTATTTCGCATAGGCATACATAGTAAACTTTAGGGGCACGCTGTGTACCCCCTAATTGACCTATAATTATTTCCTGTGGTAGGGTACACTATTACCCTGTAATATAATACCTGGTCCAATTTAAATATTATGGGTCAATATTAAGGTCTGATATCGCGCCTTGCGTTGATTAACCATTGAAAGATGTCTTTGAATTTTTAAAGCATTTTAGAACGCTTATTTCTTCATTTTAAGCTTCTCAAAACATTTTATTTCGCATAGGCATACATAGTAAAATTTCGGGTCACGCTGTGTACCCCCTAAATGACCTATAATTATTTCCTGTGGTAGGGTACACTATTACCCTGTAATATAATACGTGGTCCAATTTAAAAATTATAGGTCAATATTAAGGTCCGATACCGTGCCGTTAGTTAACATAGAAAAATGTCTTTGAATTTTTAAAGCATTTTAGAACGCTTATTTCCTCATTTTAAGCTTCTCAGAACACTTTACTTCGCATAGGCAAACATAGTAAACTTTAGGGTCACGCTGTGTACCCCCTAATTGACCTATAATTATTTCCTGCTGTAGGGTACACTATTACCCTGTAATATAATACCTGGTCCAATTTAAATATTATGGGTCAATATTAAGGTCTGATATCGCGCCTTGCGTTCATTAACCATTGAAAGATGTCTTTGAATTTTTAAAGCATTTTAGAACACTAATTTCTTCATTTTAAGTTTCTCAGAACACTTTATTTCGCATAGGCATACATAGTAAACTTTAGGTTCACTCTGTGTACCCCCTAATTGACCTATAATTATTTCCTATGGTAGGGTACACTATAACCCTGTAATATAATACGTGGTCCTATTTAAAAATTATACGTCAATATTAAGGTCCGATACCGTACCGTTAGTTAACATAGAAAAATGTCTTTGAATTTTTAAAGCATTTTAGAACGCTTATTTCCTCATTTTAAGCTTCTCAGAACACTTTATTTTGCATAGGAATACATAGTAAACTTTAGGGTCACGTTGTGTACCCCCTAATTGACCTATAATTATTTCCTGCTGTAGGGTACATTATTACCCTGTAATATAATATCTGGTCCAATTTAAATATTATGTTTCAATATTAAGGTCTGATATTGCGCCTTGCGTTAGTTAACCATTGAAAGATGTCTTTGATTTTTTAAAGCATTTTAGAACGCTTATTTCTTCATTTTAAGCTTCTCAGAACACTCTATTTCGCATAGGCATACATAGTAAACTTTAGGGTCACGCTGTGTACCCCCTAAATGACCTATAATTATTTCCTGTGGTAGGGTACACTATTACCCTGTAATATAATACGTGGTCCAATTTAAAAATTATAGGTCAATATTAAGGTCCGATACCGTGCCGTTAGTTAACATAGAAAAATGTCTTTGAATTTTTAAAGCATTTTAGAACGCTTATTTCCTCATTTTAAGCTTCTCGGAACACTTTATTTCGCATAGGCATACATAGTAAACTTTAGGGGCACGCTGTGTACCCCCTAATTGACCTATAATTATTTCCTGTGGTAGGGTACACTATTACCCTGTAATATAATACCTGGTCCAATTTAAATATTATGGGTCAATATTAAGGTCTGATATCGCGCCTTGCGTTGATTAACCATTGAAAGATGTCTTTGAATTTTTAAAGCATTTTAGAACGCTTATTTCTTCATTTTAAGCTTCTCAAAACATTTTATTTCGCATAGGCATACATAGTAAAATTTCGGGTCACGCTGTGTACCCCCTAAATGACCTATAATTATTTCCTGTGGTAGGGTACACTATTACCCTGTAATATAATACGTGGTCCAATTTAAAAATTATAGGTCAATATTAAGGTCCGATACCGTGCCGTTAGTTAACATAGAAAAATGTCTTTGAATTTTTAAAGCATTTTAGAACGCTTATTTCCTCATTTTAAGCTTCTCAGAACACTTTACTTCGCATAGGCAAACATAGTAAACTTTAGGGTCACGCTGTGTACCCCCTAATTGACCTATAATTATTTCCTGTGGTAGGGTACACTATTACCCTGTAATATAATACCTGGTCCAATTTAAATATTATGGGTGAATATTAAGGTCTGATATTGCGCCTTGCGTTAGTTAACCATTGAAAGATGTCTTTGATTTTTTAAAGCATTTTAGAACGCTTATTTCTTCATTTTAAGCTTCCCAGAACACTCCAATTTCGCATAGGCATACATAGTAAACTTTAGGGTCACGCTGTGTACCCCCTAATTGAAATATAATTATTTCCTGTTGTAGGGTACACTATTACCCTGTAATATAATATCTGGTCCAATTTAAATATTATGGTTCCATATTAAGGTCTGATATCGCGCCTTGCGTTGGTTAACCATTGAAAGATGTCTTTGAATTTTTAAAGCATTTTAGAACGCTTATTTCTTCATTTTAAGCTTCTCAAAACATTTTATTTCGCATAGGCATACATAGTAAAATTTAGGGTCACGCTGTGTACCCCCTAAATGACCTATAATTATTTCCTGTGGTAGGGTACACTATTACCCTGTAATATAATACGTGGTCCAATTTAAAAATTATAGGTCAATATTAAGGTCCGATACCGTGCCGTTAGTTAACATAGAAAAATGTCTTTGAATTTTTAAAGCATTTTAGAACGCTTATTTCCTCATTTTAAGCTTCTCGGAACACTTTATTTCGCATAGGCATACATAGTAAACTTTAGGGGCACGCTGTGTACCCCCTAATTGACCTATAATTATTTCCTGTGGTAGGGTACACTATTACCCTGTAATATAATACCTGGTCCAATTTAAATATTATGGGTCAATATTAAGGTCTGATATCGCGCCTTGCGTTGATTAACCATTGAAAGATGTCTTTGAATTTTTAAAGCATTTTAGAACGCTTATTTATTCATTTTAAGCTTCTCAAAACATTTTATTTCGCATAGGCATACATAGTAAAATTTAGGGTCACGCTGTGTACCCCCTAAATGACCTATAATTATTTCCTGTGGTAGGGTACACTATTACCCTGTAATATAATACGTGGTCCAATTTAAAAATTATAGGTCAATATTAAGGTCCGATACCGTGCCGTTAGTTAACATAGAAAAATGTCTTTGAATTTTTAAAGCATTTTAGAACGCTTATTTCCTCATTTTAAGCTTCTCAGAACACTTTACTTCGCATAGGCAAACATAGTAAACTTTAGGGTCACGCTGTGTACCCCCTAATTGACCTATAATTATTTCCTGTGGTAGGGTACACTATTACCCTGTAATATAATACCTGGTCCAATTTAAATATTATGGGTGAATATTAAGGTCTGATATTGCGCCTTGCGTTAGTTAACCATTGAAAGATGTCTTTGATTTTTTAAAGCATTTTAGAACGCTTATTTCTTCATTTTAAGCTTCTCAGAACACTCTATTTCGCATAGGCATACATAGTAAACTTTAGGGTCACGCTGTGTACCCCCTAATTGAAATATAATTATTTCCTGTTGTAGGGTACACTATTACCCTGTAATATAATATCTGGTCCAATTTAAATATTATGGTTCCATATTAAGGTCTGATATCGCGCCTTGCGTTGGTTAACCATTGAAAGATGTCTTTGAATTTTTAAAGCATTTTAGAACGCTTATTTCCTCATTTTAAGCTTCTCGGAACACTTTATTTCGCATAGGCATACATAGTAAACTTTAGGGGCACGCTGTGTACCCCCTAATTGACCTATAATTATTTCCTGTGGTAGGGTACACTATTACCCTGTAATATAATACCTGGTCCAATTTAAATATTATGGGTCAATATTAAGGTCTGATATCGCGCCTTGCGTTGATTAACCATTGAAAGATGTCTTTGAATTTTTAAAGCATTTTAGAACGTTTATTTCTTCATTTTAAGCTTGTCAAAACATTTTATTTCGCATAGGCATGCATAGTAAAATTTAGGGTCACGCTGTGTACCCCCTAAATGACCTATAATTATTTTCTGTGGTAGGGTACACTATTACCCAGTAATATAATACGTGGTCCAATTTAAAATTATAGGTCAATATTAAGGTCCGATACCGTGCCGTTAGTTAACATAGAAAAATGTCTTTGAATTTTTAAAGCATTTTAGAACGCTTATTTCCTCATTTTAAGCTTCTCGGAACACTTTATTTCGCATAGGCATACATAGTAAACTTTAGGGGCACGCTGTGTACCCCCTAATTGACCTATAATTATTTCCTGTGGTAGGGTACACTATTACCCTGTAATATAATACCTGGTCCAATTTAAATATTATGGGTCAATATTAAGGTCTGATATCGCGCCTTGCGTTGATTAACCATTGAAAGATGTCTTTGAATTTTTAAAGCATTTTAGAAAGCTTATTTCTTCATTTTAAGCTTCTCAAAACATTTTATTTCGCATAGGCATACATAGTAAAATTTAGGGTCACGCTGTGTACCCCCTAAATGACCTATAATTATTTCCTGTGGTAGGGTACACTATTACCCTGTAATATAATACGTGGTCCAATTTAAAAATTATAGGTCAATATTAAGGTCCGATACCTTGCCGTTAGTTAACATAGAAAAATGTCTTTGAATTTTTAAAGCATTTTAGAACGCTTATTTCCTCATTTTAAGCTTCACAGAACACTTTATTTCGCATAGGCATACATAGTAAACTTTAGGGTCACGCTGTGTACCCCCTAATTGACCTATAATTATTTCCTGTGGTAGGGTACACTATTACCCTGTAATATAATACCTGGTCCAATTTAAATATTATGGGTCAATATTAAGGTCTGATATTGCGCCTTGCGTTAGTTAACCATTGAAAGATGTCTTTGAATTTTTAAAGCATTTTAGAACACTTATTTCTTAATTTTAAGCTTCTCAGAACACTTTATTTCGCATAGGCATACATAGTAAACTTTAGGTTCACTCTGTGTACCCCTTAATTGACCTATAATTATTTCTTGCTGTAGGGTACACTATTACCCTGTAATATAATACGTGGTCCAATTTAAAAATTATAGGTCAATATTAAGGTCCGATACCGAGCCGTTAGTTAACATAGAAAAGTGTCTTCGAATTTCCTTGTTTTAATGCACTATTTAAAATATACATAGTGTACCCCCTAATTGACCTATAATTATTTCCTGTTTTAGGGTACACTATTACCCTGTAATATAACACCTGGGCCAATTTAAATATTTTGGGTCAATATTAAGGTATGATATTGCGCCTTGCGTTAGTTAACCATTGAAAGATGTCTTTGAATTTTTAAAGCATTTTAGAACGCTTATTTCTTCATTTTAAGCTTCTCAAAACATTTTATTTCGCATAGGCATACATAGTAAAATTTAGGGTCACGCTGTGTACCCCCTAAATGACCTATAATTATTTCCTGTGGTAGGGTACACTATTACCCTGTAATATAATACGTGGTCCAATTTAAAAATTATAGGTCAATTTTAAGGTCCGATACCGTGCCGTTAGTTAACATAGAAAAATGTGTTTGAATTTTTAAAGCATTTTAGAACGCTTATTTCCTCATTTTAAGCTTCTCAGAACACTTTATTTCGCATAGGCATACATAGTAAGTTCTTTAGGGTCACGCTGTGTACCCCCTAATTGACCTATAATTATTTCCTGTTTTAGGGTACACTATTACCCTGTAATATAATACCTGGTCCAATTTAAATATTATGGGTCAATATTAGGGTCTGATATTGCGCCTTGCGTTAGTTAACCATTGAAAGATGTCTTTGAATTTTTAAAGCATTTTAGAACGCTTATTTCTTCATTTTAAGCTTCTCAGAACACTTTATTTCGCATAGGCATACATAGTAAACTTTAGGGTCACTCTGTGTACCCCCTAATTGACCTATAATTATTTCCTGTGGTAGGGTACACTATAACCCTGTAATATAATACGTGGTCCAATTTAAAAATTATAGGTCAATATTAAGGTCCGATACCGTACCGTTAGTTAACATAGAAAAATGTCTTTGAATTTTTAAAGCATTTTAGAACGCTTATTTCCTCATTTTAAGCTTCTCAGAACACTTTATTTTGCATAGGAATACATAGTAAACTTTAGGGTCACGCTGTGTACCCCCTAATTGACCTATAAATATTTCCTGCTGTAGGGTACACTATTACCCTGTAATATAATACCTGGTCCAATTTAAATATTATGGGTCAATATTAAGGTCTGATATCGCGCCTTGCGTTCATTAACCATTGAAAGATATCTTTGAATTTTTAAAGCATTTTAGAACGCTTATTTCTTCCTTTTAAGCTTCTCAAAACATTTTATTTCGCATAGGCATACATAGTAAAATTTAGGGTCACGCTGTGTACCCCCTAAATGACCTATACTTATTTCCTGTGGTAGGGTACACTATTACCCTGTAATATAATACGTGGTCCAATTTAAAATTTATAGGTCAATATTAAGGTCCGATACCGTGCCGTTAGTTAACGTAGAAAAAGTCTTTGAATTTTTAAAGCATTTTAGAACGCTTATTTCCTCATTTTAAGCTTCTCAGAACACTTTATTTCGTATAGGCATACATAGTAAACTTTAGGGTCACGCTGTGTACCCCCTAATTGACCTATAATTATTTCCTGTGGTAGGGTACACTATTACCCTGTAATATAATACCTGGTCCAATTTAAATATTATGGGTGAATATTAAGGTCTAATATTGCGCCTTGCGTTAGTTAACCATTGAAAGATGTCTTTGATTTTTTAAAGCATTTTAGAACGCTTATTTCCTCATTTTAAGCTTCTCGGAACACTTTATTTCGCATAGGCATACATATTAATTTTTAGGGGCACGCTGTGTACCCCCTAATTGACCTATAATTATTTCCTGTGGTAGGGTACACTATTACCCTGTAATATAATACCTGGTCCAATTTAAATATTATGGGTCAATATTAAGGTCTGATATCGCGCCTTGCGTTGATTAACCATTGAAAGATGTCTTTGAATTTTTAAAGCATTTTAGAACGCTTATTTCTTCATTTTAAGCTTCTCAAAACATTTTATTTTGCATAGGCATACACAGTAAAATTTAGGGTCACGCTGTGTACCCCCTAAATGACCTATAATTATTTCCTGTGGTAGGGTACACTATTACCCTGTAATATAATACGTGGTCCAATTTAAAAATTATAGGTCAATATTAAGGTCCGATACCGTGCCGTTAGTTAACATAGAAAAATGTCTTTGAATTTTTAAAGCATTTTAGAACGCTTATTTCCTCATTTTAAGCTTCTCAAAACACTTTATTTTGCATAGGAATACATAGTAAACTTTAGGGTCACGCTGTGTACCCCCTAATTGACCTATAATTATTTCTTGCTGTAGGGTACACTATTACCCTGTAATATAATACGTGGTCCAATTTAAAAATTATAGGTCAATATTAAGGTCCGATACCGAGCCGTTAGTTAACGTAGAAAAGTGTCTTCGAATTTCCTTGTTTTAATGCACTATTTAAAATATACATAGTGTACCCCCTAATTGACCTATAATTATTTCCTGTGGTAGGGTACACTATTACCCTGTAATATAATACCTGGTCCAATTTAAATATTATGGGTCAATATTAAGGTCTGATATTGCGCCTTGCGTTAGTTAACCATTGAAAGATGTCTTTGAATTTTTAAAGCACTTTAGAACGCTTATTTCTTCATTTCAAGCTTCTCAGAACACTTTATTTCGCATAGGCATACATAGTAAACTTTAGGGTCACTCTGTGTACCCCCTAATTGACCTATAATTATTTCCTGTGGTAGGGTACACTATAACCCTGTAATATAATACGTGGTCCAATTTAAAAATTATAGGTCAATATTAAGGTCCGATACCGTACCGTTAGTTAACGTAGAAAAATGTCTTTGAATTTTTAAAGCATTTTAGAACGCTTATTTCCTCATTTTAAGCTTCTCAGAACACTTTATTTTGCATAGGAATACATAGTAAACTTTAGGGTCACGCTGTGTACCCCCTAATTGACCTATAATTATTTCCTGCTGTAGGGTACACTATTACCCTGTAATATAATATCTGGTCCAATTTAAATATTATGGGTCAATATTAAGGTCTGATATTGCGCCTTGCGTTAGTTTACCATTGAAAGATGTCTTTGATTTTTTAAAGCATTTTAGAACGCTTATTTCTTCATTTTAAGCTTCTCAGAACACTCTATTTCGCATAGGCATACATAGTAAACTTTAGGGTCACGGTGTGTACCCCCTAAATGACCTATAATTATTTCCTGTGGTAGGGTACACTATTACCCTGTAATATAATACGTGGTCCAATTTAAAAATTATAGGTCAATATTAAGGTCCGATACCGTGCCGTTAGTTATCATAGAAAAATGTCTTTGAATTTTCAAAAGCATTTTAGAACGCTTATTTCCTCATTTTAAGCTTCTCGGAACACTTTATTTCGCATAGGCATACATAGTAAACTTTAGGGGCACGCTGTGTACCCCCTAATTGACCTATAATTATTTCCTGTGGTAGGGTACACTATTACCCTGTAATATAATACCTGGTCCAATTTAAATATTATGGGTGAATATTAAGGTCTAATATTGCGCCTTGCGTTAGTTAACCATTGAAAGATGTCTTTGATTTTTTAAAGCATTTTAGAACGCTTATTTCCTCATTTTAAGCTTCTCGGAACACTTTATTTCGCATAGGCATACATATTAATTTTTAGGGGCACGCTGTGTATCCCCTAATTGACCTATAATTATTTCCTGTGGTAGGGTACACTATTACCCTGTAATATAATACCTGGTCCAATTTAAATATTATGGGTCAATATTAAGGTCTGATATCGCGCCTTGCGTTGATTAACCATTGAAAGATGTCTTTGAATTTTTAAAGCATTTTAGAACGCTTATTTCTTCATTTTAAGCTTCTCAAAACATTTTATTTTGCATAGGCATACATAGTAAAATTTAGGGTCACGCTGTGTACCCCCTAAATGACCTATAATTATTTCCTGTGGTAGGGTACACTATTACCCTGTAATATAATACGTGGTCCAATTTAAAAATTATAGGTCAATATTAAGGTCCGATACCGTGCCGTTAGTTAACATAGAAAAATGTCTTTGAATTTTTAAAGCATTTTAGAACGCTTATTTCCTCATTTTAAGCTTCTCAAAACACTTTATTTTGCATAGGAATACATAGTAAACTTTAGGGTCACGCTGTGTACCCCCTAATTGACCTATAATTATTTCTTGCTGTAGGGTACACTATTACCCTGTAATATAATACGTGGTCCAATTTAAAAATTATAGGTCAATATTAAGGTCCGATACCGAGCCGTTAGTTAACGTAGAAAAGTGTCTTCGAATTTCCTTGTTTTAATGCACTATTTAAAATATACATAGTGTACCCCCTAATTGACCTATAACTATTTCCTGTGGTAGGGTACACTAATACCCTGTAATATAATACGTGGTCCAATTTAAAAATTATAGGTCAATATTAAGGTCCGATACCGTACCGTTAGTTATCATAGAAAAATGTCTTTGAATTTTTAAAGCATTTTAGAACGCTTATTTCCTCATTTTAAGCTTCTCAGAACACTTTATTTTGCATAGGAATACATAGTAAACTTTAGGGTCACGCTGTGTACCCCCTAATTGACCTATAATTATTTCCTGCTGTAGGGTACACTATTACCCTGTAATATAATATCTGGTCCAATTTAAATATTATGGGTCAATATTAAGGTCTGATATTGCGCCTTGCGTTAGTTTACCATTGAAAGATGTCTTTGATTTTTTAAAGCATTTTAGAACGCTTATTTCTTCATTTTAAGCTTCTCAGAACACTTTATTTCGCATAGGCATACATAGTAAACTTTAGGGTCACGCTGTGTACCCCCTAAATGACCTATAATTATTTCCTGTGGTAGGGTACACTATTACCCTGTAATATAATACGTGGTCCAATTTAAAAATTATAGGTCAATATTAAGGTCCGATACCGTGCCGTTAGTTAACATAGAAAAATGTCTTTGAATTTTCAAAAGCATTTTAGAACGCTTATTTCCTCATTTTAAGCTTCTCGGAACACTTTATTTCGCATAGGCATACATAGTAAACTTTAGGGGCACGCTGTGTACCCCCTAATTGACCTATAATTATTTCCTGTGGTAGGGTACACTATTACCCTGTAATATAATATCTGGTCCAATTTAAATATTATGGGTCAATATTAAGGTCTAATATTGCGCCTTGCGTTAGTTAACCATTGAAAGATGTCTTTGATTTTTTAAAGCATTTTAGAACGCTTATTTCCTCATTTTAAGCTTCTCGGAACACTTTATTTCGCATAGGCATACATATTAATTTTTAGGGGCACGCTGTGTACCCCCTAATTGACCTATAATTATTTCCTGTGGTAGGGTACACTATTACCCTGTAATATAATACCTGGTCCAATTTAAATATTATGGGTCAATATTAAGGTCTGATATCGCGCCTTGCGTTGATTAACCATTGAAAGATGTCTTTGAATTTTTAAAGCATTTTAGAACGCTTATTTCTTCATTTTAAGCTTCTCAAAACATTTTATTTTGCATAGGCATACATAGTAAAATTTAGGGTCACGCTGTGTACCCCCTAAATGACCTATAATTATTTCCTGTGGTAGGGTACACTATTACCCTGTAATATAATACGTGGTCCAATTTAAAAATTATAGGTCAATATTAAGGTCCGATACCGTGCCGTTAGTTAACATAGAAAAATGTCTTTGAATTTTTAAAGCATTTTAGAACGCTTATTTCCTCATTTTAAGCTTCTCAAAACACTTTATTTTGCATAGGAAAACATAGTAAACTTTAGGGTCACGCTGTGTACCCCCTAATTGACCTATAATTATTTCTTGCTGTAGGGTACACTATTACCCTGTAATATAATACGTGGTCCAATTTAAAAATTATAGGTCAATATTAAGGTCCGATACCGAGCCGTTAGTTAACGTAGAAAAGTGTCTTCGAATTTCCTTGTTTTAATGCACTATTTAAAATATACATAGTGTACCCCCTAATTGACCTATAATTATTTCCTGTGGTAGGGTACACTATTACCCTGTAATATAATACCTGGTCCAATTTAAATATTATGGGTCAATATTAAGGTCTGATATTGCGCCTTGCGTTAGTTAACCATTGAAAGATGTCTTTGAATTTTTAAAGCACTTTAGAACGCTTATTTCTTCATTTTAAGCTTCTCAGAACACTTTATTTCGCATAGGCATACATAGTAAACTTTAGGGTCACTCTGTGTACCCCCTAATTGACCTATAATTATTTCCTGTGGTAGGGTACACTATAACCCTGTAATATAATACGTGGTCCAATTTAAAAATTATAGGTCAATATTAAGGTCCGATACCGTACTGTTAGTTAACATAGAAAAATGTCTTTGAATTTTTAAAGCATTTTAGAACGCTTATTTCCTCATTTTAAGCTTCTCAGAACACTTTATTTTGCATAGGAATACATAGTAAACTTTAGGGTCACGCTGTGTACCCCCTAATTGACCTATAATTATTTCCTGCTGAAGGGTACACTATTACCCTGTAATATAATACCTGGTCCAATTTAAATATTATGGGTCAATATTAAGGTCTGATATCGCGCCTTGCGTTCATTAACCATTGAAAGATGTCTTTGAATTTTTAAAGCATTTTAGAACACTTATTTCTTCATTTTAAGCTTCTCAGAACACTATTTTTCGCATAGGCATACATAGTAAACTTTAGGTTCACTCTGTGTACCCCCTAATTGACCTATAATTATTTCCTATGGTAGGGTACACTATAACCCTGTAATATAATATCTGGTCCAATTTAAATATTATGGGTCAATATTAAGGTCTGATATTGCGCCTTGCGTTAGTTAACCATTGAAAGATGTCTTTGATTTTTTAAAGCATTTTAGAACGCTTATTTCTTCATTTTAAGCTTCTCAGAACACTCTATTTCGCATAGGCATACATAGTAAACTTTAGGGTCACGCTGTGTACCCTCTAAATGACCTATAATTATTTCCTGTGGTAGGGTACACTATTACCCTGTAATATAATACGTGGTCCAATTTAAAAATTATAGGTCAATATTAAGGTCCGATACCGTGCCGTTAGTTAACATAGAAAAATGTCTTTGAATTTTCAAAGCATTTTAGAACGCTTATTTCCTCATTTTAAGCTTCTCGGAACACTTTATTTCGCATAGGCATACATAGTAAACTTTAGGGGCACGCTGTGTACCCCCTAATTGACCTATAATTATTTCCTGTGGTAGGGTACACTATTACCCTGTAATATAATACCTGGTCCAATTTAAATATTATGGGTCAATATTAAGGTCTGATATCGCGCCTTGCGTTGATTAACCATTGAAAGATGTCTTTGAATTTTTAAAGCATTTTAGAACGCTTATTTCTTCATTTTAAGCTTCTCAAAACATTTTATTTCGCATAGGCATACATAGTAAAATTTAGGGTCACGCTGTGTACCCCCTAAATGACCTATAATTATTTCCTGTGGTAGGGTACACTATTACCCTGTAATATAATACGTGGTCCAATTTAAAAATTATAGGTCAATATTAAGGTCCGATACCGTGCCGTTAGTTAACATAGAAAAATGTCTTTGAATTTTTAAAGCATTTTAGAACGCTTATTTCCTCATTTTAAGCTTCTCAGAACACTTTACTTCGCATAGGCAAACATAGTAAACTTTAGGGTCACGCTGTGTACCCCCTAATTGACCTATAATTATTTCCTGTGGTAGGGTACACTATTACCCTGTAATATAATACCTGGTCCAATTTAAATATTATGGGTGAATATTAAGGTCTGATATTGCGCCTTGCGTTAGTTAACCATTGAAAGATGTCTTTGATTTTTTAAAGCATTTTAGAACGCTTATTTCTTCATTTTAAGCTTCTCAGAACACTCTATTTCGCATAGGCATACATAGTAAACTTTAGGGTCACCCTGTGTACCCCCTAATTGAAATATAATTATTTCCTGTTGTAGGTTACACTATTACCATGTAATATAATATCTGGTCCAATGTAAATATTATGGTTCCATATTAAGGTCTGATATCGCGCCTTGCGTTGGTTAACCATTGAAAGATGTCTTTGAATTTTTAAAGCATTTTAGAACGCTTATTTCTTCATTTTAAGCTTCTCAAAACATTTTATTTCGCATAGGCATACATAGTAAAATTTAGGGTCACGCTGTGTACCCCCTAAATGACCTATAATTATTTCCTGTGGTAGGGTACACTATTACCCTGTAATATAATACGTGGTCCAATTTAAAAATTATAGGTCAATATTAAGGTCCGATACCTTGCCGTTAGTTAACATAGAAAAATGTCTTTGAATTTTTAAAGCATTTTAGAACGCTTATTTCCTCATTTTAAGCTTCTCGGAACACTTTATTTCGCATAGGCATACATATTAATTTTTAGGGGCACGCTGTGTACCCCCTAATTGACCTATAATTATTTCCTGTGGTAGGGTACACTATTACCCTGTAATATAATACCTGGTCCAATTTAAATATTATGGGTCAATATTAAGGTCTGATATTGCGCCTTGCGTTAGTTAACCATTGAAAGATGTCTTTGAATTTTTAAAGCACTTTAGAACGCTTATTTCTTCATTTTAAGCTTCTCAGAACACTTTATTTCGCATAGGCATACATAGTAAACTTTAGGGTCACTCTGTGTACCCCCTAATTGACCTATAATTATTTCCTGTGGTAGGGTACACTATAACCCTGTAATATAATACGTGGTCCAATTTAAAAATTATAGGTCAATATTAAGGTCCGATACCGTACCGTTAGTTAACATAGAAAAATGTCTTTGAATTTTTAAAGCATTTTAGAACGCTTATTTCCTCATTTTAAGCTTCTCAGAACACTTTATTTTGCATAGGAATACATAGTAAACTTTAGGGTCACGCTGTGTACCCCCTAATTGACCTATAATTATTTCCTGCTGAAGGGTACACTATTACCCTGTAATATAATACCTGGTCCAATTTAAATATTATGGGTCAATATTAAGGTCTGATATCGCGCCTTGCGTTCATTAACCATTGAAAGATGTCTTTGAATTTTTAAAGCATTTTAGAACACTTATTTCTTCATTTTAAGCTTCTCAGAACACTATTTTTCGCATAGGCATACATAGTAAACTTTAGGTTCACTCTGTGTACCCCCTAATTGACCTATAATTATTTCCTATGGTAGGGTACACTATAACCCTGTAATATAATACGTGGTCCTATTTAAAAATTATACGTCAATATTAAGGTCCGATACCGTACCGTTAGTTAACATAGAAAAATGTCTTTGAATTTTTAAAGCATTTTAGAACGCTTATTTCCTCATTTTAAGCTTCTCAGAACACTTTATTTTGCATAGGAATACATAGTAATCTTTAGGGTCACGCTGTGTACCCCCTAATTGACCTATAATTATTTCCTGCTGTAGGGTACACTATTACCCTGTAATATAATATCTGGTCCAATTTAAATATTATGGGTCAATATTAAGGTCTGATATTGCGCCTTGCGTTAGTTTACCATTGAAAGATGTCTTTGATTTTTTAAAGCATTTTAGAACGCTTATTTCTTCATTTTAAGCTTCTCAGAACACTCTATTTCGCATAGGCATACATAGTAAACTTTAGGGTCACGCTGTGTACCCCCTAAATGACCTATAATTATTTCCTGTGGTAGGGTACACTATTACCCTGTAATATAATACGTGGTCCAATTTAAAAATTATAGGTCAATATTAAGGTCCGATACCGTGCCGTTAGTTAACATAGAAAAATGTCTTTGAATTTTCAAAGCATTTTAGAACGCTTATTTCCTCATTTTAAGCTTCTCGGAACACTTTATTTCGCATAGGCATACATAGTAAACTTTAGGGGCACGCTGTGTACCCCCTAATTGACCTATAATTATTTCCTGTGGTAGGGTACACTATTACCCTGTAATATAATACCTGGTCCAATTTAAATATTATGGGTGAATATTAAGGTCTAATATTGCGCCTTGCGTTAGTTAACCATTGAAAGATATCTTTGATTTTTTAAAGCATTTTAGAACGCTTATTTCCTCATTTTAAGCTTCTCGGAACACTTTATTTCGCATAGGCATACATATTAATTTTTAGGGGCACGCTGTGTACCCCCTAATTGACCTATAATTATTTCCTGTGGTAGGGTACACTATTACCCTGTAATATAATACCTGGTCCAATTTAATTATTATGGGTCAATATTAAGGTCTGATATCGCGCCTTGCGTTGATTAACCATTGAAAGATGTCTTTGAATTTTTAAAGCATTTTAGAACGCTTATTTCTTCATTTTAAGCTTCTCAAAACATTTTATTTTGCATAGGCATACATAGTAAAATTTAGGGTCACGCTGTGTACCCCCTAAATGACCTATAATTATTTCCTGTGGTAGGGTACACTATTACCCTGTAATATAATACGTGGTCCAATTTAAAAATTATAGGTCAATATTAAGGTCCGATACCGTGCCGTTAGTTAACATAGAAAAATGTCTTTGAATTTTTAAAGCATTTTAGAACGCTTATTTCCTCATTTTAAGCTTCTCAAAACACTTTATTTTGCATAGGAATACATAGTAAACTTTAGGGTCACGCTGTGTACCCCCTAATTGACCTATAATTATTTCTTGCTGTAGGGTACACTATTACCCTGTAATATAATACGTGGTCCAATTTAAAAATTATAGGTCAATATTAAGGTCCGATACCGAGCCGTTAGTTAACGTAGAAAAGTGTCTTCGAATTTCCTTTTTTTAATGCACTATTTAAAATATACATAGTGTACCCCCTAATTGACCTATAATTATTTCCTGTGGTAGGGTACACTATTACCCTGTAATATAATACCTGGTCCAATTTAAATATTATGGGTCAATATTAAGGTCTGATATTGCGCCTTGCGTTAGTTAACCATTGAAAGATGTCTTTGAATTTTTAAAGCACTTTAGAACGCTTATTTCTTCATTTTAAGCTTCTCAGAACACTTTATTTCGCATAGGCATACATAGTAAATTTTAGGGTCACTCTGTGTACCCCCTAATTGACCTATAATTATTTCCTGTGGTAGGGTACACTATAACCCTGTAATATAATACGTGGTCCAATTTAAAAATTATAGGTCAATATTAAGGTCCGATACCGTACCGTTAGTTAACATAGAAAAATGTCTTTGAATTTTTAAAGCATTTTAGAACGCTTATTTCCTCATTTTAAGCTTCTCAGAACACTTTATTTTGCATAGGAATACATAGTAAACTTTAGGGTCACGCTGTGTACCCCCTAATTGACCTATAATTATTTCCTGCTGAAGGGTACACTATTACCCTGTAATATAATACCTGGTCCAATTTAAATATTATGGGTCAATATTAAGGTCTGATATCGCGCCTTGCGTTCATTAACCATTGAAAGATGTCTTTGAATTTTTAAAGCATTTTAGAACACTTATTTCTTCATTTTAAGCTTCTCAGAACACTATTTTTCGCATAGGCATACATAGTAAACTTTAGGTTCACTCTGTGTACCCCCTAATTGACCTATAATTATTTCCTATGGTAGGGTACACTATAACCCTGTAATATAATATCTGGTCCAATTTAAATATTATGGGTCAATATTAAGGTCTGATATTGCGCCTTGCGTTAGTTAACCATTGAAAGATGTCTTTGATTTTTTAAAGCATTTTAGAACGCTTATTTCTTCATTTTAAGCTTCTCAGAACACTCTATTTCGCATAGGCATACATAGTAAACTTTAGGGTCACGCTGTGTACCCTCTAAATGACCTATAATTATTTCCTGTGGTAGGGTACACTATTACCCTGTAATATAATACGTGGTCCAATTTAAAAATTATAGGTCAATATTAAGGTCCGATACCGTGCCGTTAGTTAACATAGAAAAATGTCTTTGAATTTTCAAAGCATTTTAGAACGCTTATTTCCTCATTTTAAGCTTCTCGGAACACTTTATTTCGCATAGGCATACATAGTAAACTTTAGGGGCACGCTGTGTACCCCCTAATTGACCTATAATTATTTCCTGTGGTAGGGTACACTATTACCCTGTAATATAATACCTGGTCCAATTTAAATATTATGGGTCAATATTAAGGTCTGATATCGCGCCTTGCGTTGATTAACCATTGAAAGATGTCTTTGAATTTTTAAAGCATTTTAGAACGCTTATTTCTTCATTTTAAGCTTCTCAAAACATTTTATTTCGCATAGGCATACATAGTAAAATTTAGGGTCACGCTGTGTACCCCCTAAATGACCTATAATTATTTCCTGTGGTAGGGTACACTATTACCCTGTAATATAATACGTGGTCCAATTTAAAAATTATAGGTCAATATTAAGGTCCGATACCGTGCCGTTAGTTAACATAGAAAAATGTCTTTGAATTTTTAAAGCATTTTAGAACGCTTATTTCCTCATTTTAAGCTTCTCAGAACACTTTACTTCGCATAGGCAAACATAGTATACTTTAGGGTCACGCTGTGTACCCCCTAATTGACCTATAATTATTTCCTGTGGTAGGGTACACTATTACCCTGTAATATAATACCTGGTCCAATTTAAATATTATGGGTGAATATTAAGGTCTGATATTGCGCCTTGCGTTAGTTAACCATTGAAAGATGTCTTTGATTTTTTAAAGCATTTTAGAACGCTTATTTCTTCATTTTAAGCTTCTCAGAACACTCTATTTCGCATAGGCATACATAGTAAACTTTAGGGTCACCCTGTGTACCCCCTAATTGAAATATAATTATTTCCTGTTGTAGGTTACACTATTACCCTGTAATATAATATCTGGTCCAATGTAAATATTATGGTTCCATATTAAGGTCTGATATCGCGCCTTGCGTTGGTTAACCATTGAAAGATGTCTTTGAATTTTTAAAGCATTTTAGAACGCTTATTTCTTCATTTTAAGCTTCTCAAAACATTTTATTTCGCATAGGCATACATAGTAAAATTTAGGGTCACGCTGTGTACCCCCTAAATGACCTATAATTATTTCCTGTGGTAGGGTACACTATTACCCTGTAATATAATACGTGGTCCAATTTAAAAATTATAGGTCAATATTAAGGTCCGATACCGTGCCGTTAGTTAACATAGAAAAATGTCTTTGAATTTTTAAAGCATTTTAGAACGCTTATTTCCTCATTTTAAGCTTCTCGGAACACTTTATTTCGCATAGGCATACATAGTAAACTTTAGGGGCACGCTGTGTACCCCCTAATTGACCTATAATTATTTCCTGTGGTAGGGTACACTATTACCCTGTAATATAGTACCTGGTCCAATTTAAATATTATGGGTCAATATTAAGGTCTGATATCGCGCCTTGCGTTGATTAACCATTGAAAGATGTCTTTGAATTTTTAAAGCATTTTAGAAAGCTTATTTCTTCATTTTAAGCTTCTCAAAACATTTTATTTCGCATAGGCATACATAGTAAAATTTAGGGTCACGCTGTGTACCCCCTAAATGACCTATAATTATTTCCTGTGGTAGGGTACACTATTACCCTGTAATATAATACGTGGTCCAATTTAAAAATTATAGGTCAATATTAAGGTCCGATACCTTGCCGTTAGTTAACATAGAAAAATGTCTTTGAATTTTTAAAGCATTTTAGAACGCTTATTTCCTCATTTTAAGCTTCTCGGAACACTTTATTTCGCATAGGCATACATATTAATTTTTAGGGGCACGCTGTGTACCCCCTAATTGACCTATAATTATTTCCTGTGGTAGGGTACACTATTACCCTGTAATATAATACCTGGTCCAATTTAAATATTATGGGTCAATATTAAGGTCTGATATCGCGCCTTGCGTTGATTAACCATTGAAAGATGTCTTTGAATTTTTAAAGCATTTTAGAACGCTTATTTCTTCATTTTAAGCTTCTCAAAACATTTTATTTTGCATAGGCATACATAGTAAAATTTAGGGTCACGCTGTGTACCCCCTAAATGACCTATATTTATTTCCTGTGGTAGGGTACACTATTACCCTGTAATATAATACGTGGTCCAATTTAAAATTTATAGGTCAATATTAAGGTCCGATACCGTGCCGTTAGATAACATAGAAAAATGTCTTTGAATTTTTAAAGCATTTTAGAACGCTTATTTCCTCATTTTAAGCTTCTCAGAACACTTTATTTCGCATAGGCATACATAGTAAACTTTAGGGTCACGCTGTGTACCCCCTAATTGACCTATAATTATTTCCTGTGGTAGGGTACACTATTACCCTGTAATATAATACCTGGTCCAATTTAAATATTATGGGTGAATATTAAGGTCTAATATTGCGCCTTGCGTTAGTTAACCATTGAAAGATGTCTTTGATTTTTTAAAGCATTTTAGAATGCTTATTTCCTCATTTTAAGCTTCTCGGAACACTTTATTTCGCATAGGCATACATATTAATTTTTAGGGGCACGCTGTGTACCCCCTAATTGACCTATAATTATTTCCTGTGGTAGGGTACACTATTACCCTGTAATATAATACCTGGTCCAATTTAAATATTATGGGTCAATATTAAGGTCTGATATCGCGCCTTGCGTTGATTAACCATTGAAAGATGTCTTTGAATTTTTAAAGCATTTTAGAACGCTTATTTCTTCATTTTAAGCTTCTCAAAACATTTTATTTTGCATAGGCATACATAGTAAAATTTAGGGTCACGCTGTGTACCCCCTAAATGACCTATAATTATTTTCTGTGGTAGGGTACACTATTACCCTGTAATATAATACGTGGTCCAATTTAAAAATTATAGGTCAATATTAAGGTCCGATACCGTGCCGTTAGTTAACATAGAAAAATGTCTTTGAATTTTTAAAGCATTTTAGAACGCTTATTTCCTCATTTTAAGCTTCTCAAAACACTTTATTTTGCATAGGAATACATAGTAAACTTTAGGGTCACGCTGTGTACCCCCTAATTGACCTATAATTATTTCTTGCTGTAGGGTACACTATTACCCTGTAATATAATACGTGGTCCAATTTAAAAATTATAGGTCAATATTAAGGTCCGATACCGAGCCGTTAGTTAACGTAGAAAAGTGTCTTCGAATTTCCTTGTTTTAATGCACTATTTAAAATATACATAGTGTACCCCCTAATTGACCTATAATTATTTCCTGTGGTAGGGTACACTATTACCCTGTAATATAATACCTGGTCCAATTTAAATATTATGGGTCAATATTAAGGTCTGATATTGCGCCTTGCGTTAGTTAACCATTGAAAGATGTCTTTGAATTTTTAAAGCACTTTAGAACGCTTATTTCTTCATTTTAAGCTTCTCAGAACACTTTATTTCGCATAGGCATACATAGTAAACTTTAGGGTCACTCTGTGTACCCCCTAATTGACCTATAATTATTTCCTGTGGTAGGGTACACTATAACCCTGTAATATAATACGTGGTCCAATTTAAAAATTATAGGTCAATATTAAGGTCCGATACCGTACCGTTAGTTAACATAGAAAAATGTCTTTGAATTTTTAAAGCATTTTAGAACGCTTATTTCCTCATTTTAAGCTTCTCAGAACACTTTATTTTGCATAGGAACACATAGTAAACTTTAGGGTCACGCTGTGTACCCCCTAATTGACCTATAATTATTTCCTGCTGAAGGGTACACTATTACCCTGTAATATAATACCTGGTCCAATTTAAATATTATGGGTCAATATTAAGGTCTGATATCGCGCCTTGCGTTCATTAACCATTGAAAGATGTCTTTGAATTTTTAAAGCATTTTAGAACACTTATTTCTTCATTTTAAGCTTCTCAGAACACTATTTTTCGCATAGGCATACATAGTAAACTTTAGGCTCACTCTGTGTACCCCCTAATTGACCTATAATTATTTCCTATGGTAGGGTACACTATAACCCTGTAATATAATACGTGGTCCTATTTAAAAATTATACGTCAATATTAAGGTCCGATACCGTACCGTTAGTTAACATAGAAAAATTTTTTTTTGAATTTTTAAAGCATTTTAGAACGCTTATTTCCTCATTTTAAGCTTCTCAGAACACTTTATTTTGCATAGGAATACATAGTAAACTTTAGGGTCACGCTGTGTACCCCCTAATTGACCTATAATTATTTCCTGCTGTAGGGTACACTATTACCCTGTAATATAATATCTGGTCCAATTTAAATATTATGGGTCAATATTAAGGTCTGATATTGCGCCTTGCGTTAGTTAACCATTGAAAGATGTCTTTGATTTTTTAAAGCATTTTAGAACGCTTATTTCTTCATTTTAAGCTTCTCAGAACACTCTATTTCGCATAGGCATACATAGTAAACTTTAGGGTCACGCTGTGTACCCCCTAAATGACCTATAATTATTTCCTGTGGTAGGGTACACTATTACCCTGTAATATAATACGTGGTCCAATTTAAAAATTATAGGTCAATATTAAGGTCCGATACCGTGCCGTTAGTTAACATAGAAAAATGTCTTTGAATTTTCAAAGCATTTTAGAACGCTTATTTCTTCATTTTAAGCTTTTCGGAACACTTTATTTCGCATAGGCATACATAGTAAACTTTAGGGGCACGCTGTGTACCCCCTAATTGACCTATAATTATTTCCTGTGGTAGGGTACACTATTACCCTGTAATATAATACCTGGTCCAATTTAAATATTATGGGTCAATATTAAGGTCTGATATCGCGCCTTGCGTTGATTAACCATTGAAAGATGTCTTTGAATTTTTAAAGCATTTTAGAACGCTTATTTCTTCATTTTAAGCTTCTCAAAACATTTTATTTCGCATAGGCATACATAGTAAAATTTAGGGTCACGCTGTGTACCCCCTAAATGACCTATAATTATTTCCTGTGGTAGGGTACACTATTACCCTGTAATATAATACGTGGTCCAATTTAAAAATTATAGGTCAATATTAAGGTCCGATACCGTGCCGTTAGTTAACATAGAAAAATGTCTTTGAATTTTTAAATCATTTTAGAACGCTTATTTCCTCATTTTAAGCTTCTCAGAACACTTTACTTCGCATAGGCAAACATAGTAAACTTTAGGGTCACGCTGTGTACCCCCTAATTGACCTATAATTATTTCCTGTGGTAGGGTACACTATTACCCTGTAATATAATACCTGGTCCAATTTAAATATTATGGGTGAATATTAAGGTCTGATATTGCGCCTTGCGTTAGTTAACCATTGAAAGATGTCTTTGATTTTTTAAAGCATTTTAGAACGCTTATTTCTTCATTTTAAGCTTCTCAGAACACTCTATTTCGCATAGGCATACATAGTAAACTTTAGGGTCACCCTGTGTACCCCCTAATTGAAATATAATTATTTCCTGTTGTAGGGTACACTATTACCCTGTAATATAATATCTGGTCCAATGTAAATATTATGGTTCCATATTAAGGTCTGATATCGCGCCTTGCGTTGGTTAACCATTGAAAGATGTCTTTGAATTTTTAAAGCATTTTAGAACGCTTATTTCTTCATTTTAAGCTTCTCAAAACATTTTATTTCGCATAGGCATACATAGTAAAATTTAGGGTCACGCTGTGTACCCCCTAAATGACCTATAATTATTTCCTGTGGTAGGGTACACTATTACCCTGTAATATAATACGTGGTCCAATTTAAAAATTATAGGTCAATATTAAGGTCCGATACCGTGCCGTTAGTTAACATAGAAAAATGTCTTTGAATTTTTAAAGCATTTTAGAACGCTTATTTCCTCATTTTAAGCTTCTCGGAACACTTTATTTCGCATAGGCATACATAGTAAACTTTAGGGGCACGCTGTGTACCCCCTAATTGACCTATAATTATTTCCTGTGGTAGGGTACACTATTACCCTGTAATATAATACCTGGTCCAATTTAAATATTATGGGTCAATATTAAGGTCTGATATCGCGCCTTGCGTTGATTAACCATTGAAAGATGTCTTTGAATTTTTAAAGCATTTTAGAAAGCTTATTTCTTCATTTTAAGCTTCTCAAAACATTTTATTTCGCATAGGCATACATAGTAAAATTTAGGGTCACGCTGTGTACCCCCTAAATGACCTATAATTATTTCCTGTGGTAGGGTACACTATTACCCTGTAATATAATACGTGGTCCAATTTAAAAATTATAGGTCAATATTAAGGTCCGATACCTTGCCGTTAGTTAACATAGAAAAATGTCTTTGAATTTTTAAAGCATTTTAGAACGCTTATTTCCTCATTTTAAGCTTCTCGGAACACTTTATTTCGCATAGGCATACATATTAATTTTTAGGGGCACGCTGTGTACCCCCTAATTGACCTATAATTATTTTCTGTGGTAGGGTACACTATTACCCTGTAATATAATACCTGGTCCAATTTAAATATTATGGGTCAATATTAAGGTCTGATATCGCGCCTTGCGTTGATTAACCATTGAAAGATGTCTTTGAATTTTTAAAGCATTTTAGAACGCTTATTTCTTCATTTTAAGCTTCTCAAAACATTTTATTTTGCATAGGCATACATAGTAAAATTTAGGGTCACGCTGTGTACCCCCTAAATGACCTATAATTATTTCCTGTGGTAGGGTACACTATTACCCTGTAATATAATACGTGGTCCAATTTAAAAATTATAGGTCAATATTAAGGTCCGATACCGTGCCGTTAGTTAACATAGAAAAATGTCTTTGAATTTTTAAAGCATTTTAGAACGCTTATTTCCTCATTTTAAGCTTCTCAGAACACTTTACTTCGCATAGGCAAACATAGTAAACTTTAGGGTCACGCTGTGTACCCCCTAATTGACCTATAATTATTTCCTGTGGTAGGGTACACTATTACCCTGTAATATAATACCTGGTCCAATTTAAATATTATGGGTGAATATTAAGGTCTGATATTGCGCCTTGCGTTAGTTAACCATTGAAAGATGTCTTTGATTTTTTAAAGCATTTTAGAACGCTTATTTCTTCATTTTAAGCTTCTCAGAACACTCTATTTCGCATAGGCATACATAGTAAACTTTAGGGTCACCCTGTGTACCCCCTAATTGAAATATAATTATTTCCTGTTGTAGGGTACACTATTACCCTGTAATATAATATCTGGTCCAATGTAAATATTATGGTTCCATATTAAGGTCTGATATCGCGCCTTGCGTTGGTTAACCATTGAAAGATGTCTTTGAATTTTTAAAGCATTTTAGAACGCTTATTTCTTCATTTTAAGCTTCTCAAAACATTTTATTTCGCATAGGCATACATAGTAAAATTTAGGGTCACGCTGTGTACCCCCTAAATGACCTATAATTATTTCCTGTGGTAGGGTACACTATTACCCTGTAATATAATACGTGGTCCAATTTAAAAATTATAGGTCAATATTAAGGTCCGATACCGTGCCGTTAGTTAACATAGAAAAATGTCTTTGAATTTTTAAAGCATTTTAGAACGCTTATTTCCTCATTTTAAGCTTCTCGGAACACTTTATTTCGCATAGGCATACATAGTAAACTTTAGGGGCACGCTGTGTACCCCCTAATTGACCTATAATTATTTCCTGTGGTAGGGTACACTATTACCCTGTAATATAATACCTGGTCCAATTTAAATATTATGGGTCAATATTAAGGTCTGATATCGCGCCTTGCGTTGATTAACCATTGAAAGATGTCTTTGAATTTTTAAAGCATTTTAGAAAGCTTATTTCTTCATTTTAAGCTTCTCAAAACATTTTATTTCGCATAGGCATACATAGTAAAATTTAGGGTCACGCTGTGTACCCCCTAAATGACCTATAATTATTTCCTGTGGTAGGGTACACTATTACCCTGTAATATAATACGTGGTCCAATTTAAAAATTATAGGTCAATATTAAGGTCCGATACCTTGCCGTTAGTTAACATAGAAAAATGTCTTTGAATTTTTAAAGCATTTTAGAACGCTTATTTCCTCATTTTAAGCTTCTCGGAACACTTTATTTCGCATAGGCATACATATTAATTTTTAGGGGCACGCTGTGTACCCCCTAATTGACCTATAATTATTTCCTGTGGTAGGGTACACTATTACCCTGTAATATAATACCTGGTCCAATTTAAATATTATGGGTCAATATTAAGGTCTGATATCGCGCCTTGCGTTGATTAACCATTGAAAGATGTCTTTGAATTTTTAAAGCATTTTAGAACGCTTATTTCTTCATTTTAAGCTTCTCAAAACATTTTATTTTGCATAGGCATACATAGTAAAATTTAGGGTCACGCTGTGTACCCCCTAAATGACCTATAATTATTTCCTGTGGTAGGGTACACTATTACCCTGTAATATAATACGTGGTCCAATTTAAAAATTATAGGTCAATATTAAGGTCCGATACCGTGCCGTTAGTTAACATAGAAAAATGTCTTTGAATTTTTAAAGCATTTTAGAACGCTTATTTCCTCATTTTAAGCTTCTCAAAACACTTTATTTTGCATAGGAATACATAGTAAACTTTAGGGTCACGCTGTGTACCCCCTAATTGACCTATAATTATTTCTTGCTGTAGGGTACACTATTACCCTGTAATATAATACGTGGTCCAATTTAAAAATTATAGGTCAATATTAAGGTCCGATACCGAGCCGTTAGTTAACGTAGAAAAGTGTCTTCGAATTTCCTTGTTTTAATGCACTATTTAAAATATACATAGTGTACCCCCTAATTGACCTATAATTATTTCCTGTGGTAGGGTACACTATTACCCTGTAATATAATACCTGGTCCAATTTAAATATTATGGGTCAATATTAAGGTCTGATATTGCGCCTTGCGTTAGTTAACCATTGAAAGATGTCTTTGAATTTTTAAAGCACTTTAGAACGCTTATTTCTTCATTTTAAGCTTCTCAGAACACTTTATTTCGCATAGGCATACATAGTAAACTTTAGGGTCACTCTGTGTACCCCCTAATTGACCTATAATTATTTCCTGTGGTAGGGTACACTATAACCCTGTAATATAATACGTGGTCCAATTTAAATATTATGGGTCAATATTAAGGTCTGATATCGCGCCTTGCGTTGATTAACCATTGAAAGATGTCTTTGAATTTTTAAAGCATTTTAGAAAGCTTATTTCTTCATTTTAAGCTTCTCAAAACATTTTATTTCGCATAGGCATACATAGTAAAATTTAGGGTCACGCTGTGTACCCCCTAAATGACCTATAATTATTTCCTGTGGTAGGGTACACTATTACCCTGTAATATAATACGTGGTCCAATTTAAAAATTATAGGTCAATATTAAGGTCCGATACCTTGCCGTTAGTTAACATAGAAAAATGTCTTTGAATTTTTAAAGCATTTTAGAACGCTTATTTCCTCATTTTAAGCTTCTCGGAACACTTTATTTCGCATAGGCATACATATTAATTTTTAGGGGCACGCTGTGTACCCCCTAATTGACCTATAATTATTTCCTGTGGTAGGGTACACTATTACCCTGTAATATAATACCTGGTCCAATTTAAATATTATGGGTCAATATTAAGGTCTGATATCGCGCCTTGCGTTGATTAACCATTGAAAGATGTCTTTGAATTTTTAAAGCATTTTAGAACGCTTATTTCTTCATTTTAAGCTTCTCAAAACATTTTATTTTGCATAGGCATACATAGTAAAATTTAGGGTCACGCTGTGTACCCCCTAAATGACCTATAATTATTTCCTGTGGTAGGGTACACTATTACCCTGTAATATAATACGTGGTCCAATTTAAAAATTATAGGTCAATATTAAGGTCCGATACCGTGCCGTTAGTTAACATAGAAAAATGTCTTTGAATTTTTAAAGCATTTTAGAACGCTTATTTCCTCATTTTAAGCTTCTCAAAACACTTTATTTTGCATAGGAATACATAGTAAACTTTAGGGTCACGCTGTGTACCCCCTAATTGACCTATAATTATTTCTTGCTGTAGGGTACACTATTACCCTGTAATATAATACGTGGTCCAATTTAAAAATTATAGGTCAATATTAAGGTCCGATACCGAGCCGTTAGTTAACGTAGAAAAGTGTCTTCGAATTTCCTTGTTTTAATGCACTATTTAAAATATACATAGTGTACCCCCTAATTGACCTATAATTATTTCCTGTGGTAGGGTACACTATTACCCTGTAATATAATACCTGGTCCAATTTAAATATTATGGGTCAATATTAAGGTCTGATATTGCGCCTTGCGTTAGTTAACCATTGAAAGATGTCTTTGAATTTTTAAAGCACTTTAGAACGCTTATTTCTTCATTTTAAGCTTCTCAGAACACTTTATTTCGCATAGGCATACATAGTAAACTTTAGGGTCACTCTGTGTACCCCCTAATTGACCTATAATTATTTCCTGTGGTAGGGTACACTATAACCCTGTAATATAATACGTGGTCCAATTTAAAAATTATAGGTCAATATTAAGGTCCGATACCGTACCGTTAGTTAACATAGAAAAATGTCTTTGAATTTTTAAAGCATTTTAGAACGCTTATTTCCTCATTTTAAGCTTCTCAGAACACTTTATTTTGCATAGGAATACATAGTAAACTTTAGGGTCACGCTGTGTACCCCCTAATTGACCTATAATTATTTCCTGCTGTAGGGTACACTATTACCCTGTAATATAATACCTGGTCCAATTTAAATATTATGGGTCAATATTAAGGTCTGATATCGCGCCTTGCGTTCATTAACCATTGAAAGATGTCTTTGAATTTTTAAAGCATTTTAGAACACTTATTTCTTCATTTTAAGCTTCTCAGAACACTATTTTTCGCATAGGCATACATAGTAAACTTTAGGTTCACTCTGTGTACCCCCTAATTGACCTATAATTATTTCCTATGGTAGGGTACACTATAACCCTGTAATATAATACGTGGTCCTATTTAAAAATTATACGTCAATATTAAGGTCCGATACCGTACCGTTAGTTAACATAGAAAAATGTCTTTGAATTTTTAAAGCATTTTAGAACGCTTATTTCCTCATTTTAAGCTTCTCAGAACACTTTATTTTGCATAGGAATACATAGTAAACTTTAGGGTCACGCTGTGTACCCCCTAATTGACCTATAATTATTTCCTGTGGTAGGGTACACTATTACCCTGTAATATAATACCTGGTCCAATTTAAATATTATGGGTCAATATTAAGGTCTGATATCGCGCCTTGCGTTGATTAACCATTGAAAGATGTCTTTGAATTTTTAAAGCATTTTAGAACGCTTATTTCTTCATTTTAAGCTTCTCAAAACATTTTATTTCGCATAGGCATACATAGTAAAATTTAGGGTCACGCTGTGTACCCCCTAAAAGACCTATAATTATTTCCTGTGGTAGGGTACACTATTACCCTGTAATATAATACGTGGTCCAATTTAAAAATTATAGGTCAATATTAAGGTCCGATACCGTGCCGTTAGTTAACATAGAAAAATGTCTTTGAATTTTTAAAGCATTTTAGAACGCTTATTTCCTCATTTTAAGCTTCTCAGAACACTTTACTTCGCATAGGCAAACATAGTAAACTTTAGGGTCACGCTGTGTACCCCCTAATTGACCTATAATTATTTCCTGTGGTAGGGTACACTATTACCCTGTAATATAATACCTGGTCCAATTTAAATATTATGGGTGAATATTAAGGTCTGATATTGCGCCTTGCGTTAGTTAACCATTGAAAGATGTCTTTGATTTTTTAAAGCATTTTAGAACGCTTATTTCTTCATTTTAAGCTTCTCAGAACACTCTATTTCGCATAGGCATACATAGTAAAATTTAGGGTCACGCTGTGTACCCCCTAAATGACCTATAATTATTTCCTGTGGTAGGGTACACTATTACCCTGTAATATAATACGTGGTCCAATTTAAAAATTATAGGTCAATATTAAGGTCCGATACCGTGCCGTTAGTTAACATAGAAAAATGTCTTTGAATTTTTAAAGCATTTTAGAACGCTTATTTCCTCATTTTAAGCTTCTCAGAACACTTTACTTCGCATAGGCAAACATAGTAAACTTTAGGGTCACGCTGTGTACCCCCTAATTGACCTATAATTATTTCCTGTGGTAGGGTACACTATTACCCTGTAATATAATACCTGGTCCAATTTAAAAATTATGGGTGAATATTAAGGTCTGATATTGCGCCTTGCGTTAGTTAACCATTGAAAGATGTCTTTGATTTTTTAAAGCATTTTAGAACGCTTATTTCTTCATTTTAAGCTTCTCAGAACACTCTATTTCGCATAGGCATACATAGTAAACTTTAGGGTCACGCTGTGTACCCCCTAATTGAAATATAATTATTTCCTGTTGTAGGGTACACTATTACCCTGTAATATAATATCTGGTCCAATTTAAATATTATGGTTCCATATTAAGGTCTGATATCGCGCCTTGCGTTGGTTAACCATTGAAAGATGTCTTTGAATTTTTAAAGCATTTTAGAACGCTTATTTCTTCATTTTAAGCTTCTCAAAACATTTTATTTCGCATAGGCATACATAGTAAAATTTAGGGTCACGCTGTGTACCCCCTAAATGACCTATAATTATTTCCTGTGGTAGGGTACACTATTACCCTGTAATATAATACGTGGTCCAATTTAAAAATTATAGGTCAATATTAAGGTCCGATACCGTGCCGTTAGTTAACATAGAAAAATGTCTTTGAATTTTTAAAGCATTTTAGAACGCTTATTTCCTCATTTTAAGCTTCTCGGAACACTTTATTTCGCATAGGCATACATAGTAAATTTTAGGGGCACGCTGTGTACCCCCTAATTGACCTATAATTATTTCCTGTGGTAGGGTACACTATTACCCTGTAATATAATACCTGGTCCAATTTAAATATTATGGGTCAATATTAAGGTCTGATATCGCGCCTTGCGTTGATTAACCATTGAAAGATGTCTTTGAATTTTTAAAGCATTTTAGAACGCTTATTTCTTCATTTTAAGCTTCTCAAAACATTTTATTTCGCATAGGCATACATAGTAAAATTTAGGGTCACGCTGTGTACCCCCTAAATGACCTATAATTATTTTCTGTGGTAGGGTACACTATTACCCTGTAATATAATACGTGGTCCAATTTAAAAATTATAGGTCAATATTAAGGTCCGATACCGTGCCGTTAGTTAACATAGAAAAATGTCTTTGAATTTTTAAAGCATTTTAGAACGCTTATTTCCTCATTTTAAGCTTCTCGGAACACTTTATTTCGCATAGGCATACATAGTAAACTTTAGGGGCACGCTGTGTACCCCCTAATTGACCTATAATTATTTCCTGTGGTAGGGTACACTATTACCCTGTAATATAATACCTGGTCCAATTTAAATATTATGGGTCAATATTAAGGTCTGATATCGCGCCTTGCGTTGATTAACCATTGAAAGATGTCTTTGAATTTTTAAAGCATTTTAGAAAGCTTATTTCTTCATTTTAAGCTTCTCAAAACATTTTATTTCGCATAGGCATACATAGTAAAATTTAGGGTCACGCTGTGTACCCCCTAAATGACCTATAATTATTTCCTGTGGTAGGGTACACTATTACCCTGTAATATAATACGTGGTCCAATTTAAAAATTATAGGTCAATATTAAGGTCCGATACCTTGCCGTTAGTTAACATAGAAAAATGTCTTTGAATTTTTAAAGCATTTTAGAACGCTTATTTCCTCATTTTAAGCTTCACAGAACACTTTATTTCGCATAGGCATACATAGTAAACTTTAGGGTCACGCTGTGTACCCCCTAATTGACCTATAATTATTTCCTGTGGTAGGGTACACTATTACCCTGTAATATAATACCTGGTCCAATTTAAATATTATGGGTCAATATTAAGGTCTGATATTGCGCCTTGCGTTAGTTAACCATTGAAAGATGTCTTTGAATTTTTAAAGCACTTTAGAACGCTTATTTCTTCATTTCAAGCTTCTCAGAACACTTTATTTCGCATAGGCATACATAGTAAACTTTAGGGTCACTCTGTGTACCCCCTAATTGGCCTATAATTATTTCCTGTGGTAGGGTACACTATAACCCTGTAATATAATACGTGGTCCAATTTAAAAATTATAGGTCAATATTAAGGTCCGATACCGTACCGTTAGTTAACATAGAAAAATGTCTTTGAATTTTTAAAGCATTTTAGAACGCTTATTTCCTCATTTTAAGCTTCTCAGAACACTTTATTTTGCATAGGAGTACATAGTAAACTTTAGGGTCACGCTGTGTACCCCCTAATTGACCTATAATTATTTCCTGCTGTAGGGTACACTATTACCCTGTAATATAATACCTGGTCCAATTTAAATATTATGGGTCAATATTAAGGTCTGATATCGCGCCTTGCGTTCATTAACCATTGAAAGATGTCTTTGAATTTTTAAAGCATTTTAGAACACTTATTTCTTCATTTTAAGTTTCTCAGAACACTTTATTTCGCATAGGCATACATAGTAAACTTTAGGTTCACTCTGTGTACCCCCTAATTGACCTATAATTATTTCCTATGGTAGGGTACACTATAACCCTGTAATATAATACGTGGTCCTATTTAAAAATTATACGTCAATATTAAGGTCCGATACCGTACCGTTAGTTAACATAGAAAAATGTCTTTAAATTTTTAAAGCATTTTAGAACGCTTATTTCCTCATTTTAAGCTTCTCAGAACACTTTATTTCGCATAGGCATACATAGTAAACTTTAGGGTCACGCTGTGTACCCCCTAATTGACCTATAATTATTTCCTGCTGTAGGGTACACTATTACCCTGTAATATAATATCTGGTTCAATTTAAATATTATGTTTCAATATTAAGGTCTGATATTGCGCCTTGCGTTAGTTAACCATTGAAAGATGTCTTTGATTTTTTAAAGCATTTTAGAACGCTTAATTCTTCATTTTAAGCTTCTCAGAACACTCTATTTCGCATAGGCATACATAGTAAACTTTAGGGTCACGCTGTGTACCCCCTAAATGACCTATAATTATTTCCTGTGGTAGGGTACACTATTACCCTGTAATATAATACGTGGTCCAATTTAAAAATTATAGGTCAATATTAAGGTCCGATACCGTGCCGTTAGTTAACATAGAAAAATGTCTTTGAATTTTTAAAGCATTTTAGAACGCTTATTTCCTCATTTTAAGCTTCTCGGAACACTTTATTTCGCATAGGCATACATAGTAAACTTTAGGGGCATGCTGTGTACCCCCTAATTGACCTATAATTATTTCCTGTGGTAGGGTACACTATTACCCTGTAATATAATACCTGGTCCAATTTAAATATTATGGGTCAATATTAAGGTCTGATATCGCGCCTTGCGTTGATTAACCATTGAAAGATGTCTTTGAATTTTTAAAGCATTTTAGAACGCTTATTTCTTCATTTTAAGCTTCTCAAAACATTTTATTTCGCATAGGCATACATAGTAAAATTTAGGGTCACGCTGTGTACCCCCTAAATGACCTATAATTATTTCCTGTGGTAGGGTACACTATTACCCTGTAATATAATACGTGGTCCAATTTAAAAATTATAGGTCAATATTAAGGTCCGATACCGTGCCGTTAGTTAACATAGAAAAATGTCTTTGAATTTTTAAAGCATTTTAGAACGCTTATTTCCACATTTTAAGCTTCTCAGAACACTTTACTTCGCATAGGCAAACATAGTAAACTTTAGGGTCACGCTGTGTACCCCCTAATTGACCTATAATTATTTCCTGTGGTAGGGTACACTATTACCCTGTAATATAATACCTGGTCCAATTTAAATATTATGGGTGAATATTAAGGTCTGATATTGCGCCTTGCGTTAGTTAACCATTGAAAGATGTCTTTGATTTTTTAAAGCATTTTAGAACGCTTATTTCTTCATTTTAAGCTTCTCAGAACACTCTATTTCGCATAGGCATACATAGTAAACTTTAGGGTCACTCTGTGTACCCCCTAATTGACCTATAATTATTTCCTGTGGTAGGGTACACTATTACCCTGTAATATAATACCTGGTCCAATTTAAATATTATGGGTCAATATTAAGGTCTGATATTGCGCCTTGCGTTAGTTAACCATTGAAAGATGTCTTTGAATTTTTAAAGCATTTTAGAACACTTATTTCTTCATTTTAAGCTTCTCAGAACACTTTATTTCGCATAGGCATACATAGTAAACTTTAGGTTCACTCTGTGTACCCCTTAATTGACCTATAATTATTTCCTATGGTAGGGTACACTATAACCCTGTAATATAATACGTGGTCCTATTTAAAAATTATACGTCAATATTAAGGTCCGATACCGTACCGTTAGTTAACATAGAAAAATGTCTTTGAATTTTTAAAGCATTTTAGAACGCTTATTTCCTCATTTTAAGCTTCTCAGAACACTTTATTTTGCATAGGAATACATAGTAAACTTTAGGGTCACGCTGTGTACCCCCTAATTGCCCTATAATTATTTCCTGCTGTAGGGTACACTATTACCCTGTAATATAATATCTGGTCCAATTTAAATATTATGGGTCAATATTAAGGTCTGATATTGCGCCTTGCGTTAGTTAACCATTGAAAGATGTCTTTGATTTTTTAAAGCATTTTAGAACGCTTATTTCTTCATTTTAAGCTTCTCAGAACACTCTATTTCGCATAGGCATACATAGTAAACTTTAGGGTCACGCTGTGTACCCCCTAAATGACCTATAATTATTTCCTGTGGTAGGGTACACTATTACCCTGTAATATAATACGTGGTCCAATTTAAAAATTATAGGTCAATATTAAGGTCCGATACCGTGCCGTTAGTTAACATAGAAAAATGTCTTTGAATTTTTAAAGCATTTTAGAACGCTTATTTCTTCTTTTTAAGCTTCTCAAAACATTTTATTTCGCATAGGCATACATAGTAAAATTTAGGGTCACGCTGTGTACCCCCTAAATGACCTATAATTATTTCCTGTGGTAGGGTACACTATTACCCTGTAATATAATACGTGGTCCAATTTAAAAATTATAGGTCAATATTAAGGTCCGATACCGTGCCGTTAGTTAACATAGAAAAATGTCTTTGAATTTTTAAAGCATTTTAGAACGCTTATTTCCTCATTTTAAGCTTCTCGGAACACTTTATTTCGCATAGGCATACATAGTAAACTTTAGGGGCACGCTGTGTACCCCCTAATTGACCTATAATTATTTCCTGTGGTAGGGTACACTATTACCCTGTAATATAATACCTGGTCCAATTTAAATATTATGGGTCAATATTAAGGTCTGATATCGCGCCTTGCGTTGATTAACCATTGAAAGATGTCTTTGAATTTTTAAAGCATTTTAGAACGCTTATTTCTTCATTTTAAGCTTCTCAAAACATTTTATTTCGCATAGGCATACATAGTAAAATTTAGGGTCACGCTGTGTACCCCCTAAATGACCTATAATTATTTCCTGTGGTAGGGTACACTATTACCCTGTAATATAATACGTGGTCCAATTTAAAAATTATAGGTCAATATTAAGGTCCGATACCGTGCCGTTAGTTAACATAGAAAAATGTCTTTGAATTTTTAAAGCATTTTAGAACGCTTATTTCCTCATTTTAAGCTTCTCAGAACACTTTACTTCGCATAGGCAAACATAGTAAACTTTAGGGTCACGCTGTGTACCCCCTAATTGACCTATAATTATTTCCTGTGGTAGGGTACACTATTACCCTGTAATATAATACCTGGTCCAATTTAAATATTATGGGTGAATATTAAGGTCTGATATTGCGCCTTGCGTTAGTTAACCATTGAAAGATGTCTTTGATTTTTTAAAGCATTTTAGAACGCTTATTTCTTCATTTTAAGCTTCTCAGAACACTCTATTTCGCATAGGCATACATAGTAAACTTTAGGGGCACGCTGTGTACCCCCTAATTGACCTATAATTATTTCCTGTGGTAGGGTACACTATTACCCTGTAATATAATACCTGGTCCAATTTAAATATTATGGGTCAATATTAAGGTCTGATATCGCGCCTTGCGTTGATTAACCATTGAAAGATGTCTTTGAATTTTTAAAGCATTTTAGAACGCTTATTTCTTCATTTTAAGCTTCTCAAAACATTTTATTTCGCATAGGCATACATAGTAAAATTTAGGGTCACGCTGTGTACCCCCTAAATGACCTTTAATTATTTTCTGTGGTAGGGTACACTATTACCCTGTAATATAATACGTGGTCCAATTTAAAAATTATAGGTCAATATTAAGGTCCGATACCGTGCCGTTAGTTAACATAGAAAAATGTCTTTGAATTTTTAAAGCATTTTAGAACGCTTATTTCCTCATTTTAAGCTTCTCGGAACACTTTATTTCGCATAGGCATACATAGTAAACTTTAGGGGCACGCTGTGTACCCCCTAATTGACCTATAATTATTTCCTGTGGTAGGGTACACTATTACCCTGTAATATAATACCTGGTCCAATTTAAATATTATGGGTCAATATTAAGGTCTGATATCGCGCCTTGCGTTGATTAACCATTGAAAGATGTCTTTGAATTTTTAAAGCATTTTAGAAAGCTTATTTCTTCATTTTAAGCTTCTCAAAACATTTTATTTCGCATAGGCATACATAGTAAAATTTAGGGTCACGCTGTGTACCCCCTAAATGACCTATAATTATTTCCTGTGGTAGGGTACACTATTACCCTGTAATATAATACGTGGTCCAATTTAAAAATTATAGGTCAATATTAAGGTCCGATACCGTGCCGTTAGTTAACATAGAAAAATGTCTTTGAATTTTTAAAGCATTTTAGAACGCTTATTTCCTCATTTTAAGCTTCTCAGAACACTTTACTTCGCATAGGCAAACATAGTAAACTTTAGGGTCACGCTGTGTACCCCCTAATTGACCTATAATTATTTCCTGTGGTAGGGTACACTATTACCCTGTAATATAATACCTGGTCCAATTTAAATATTATGGGTGAATATTAAGGTCTGATATTGCGCCTTGCGTTACTTAACCATTGAAAGATGTCTTTGATTTTTTAAAGCATTTTAGAACGCTTATTTCTTCATTTTAAGCTTCTCAGAACACTCTATTTCGCATAGGCATACATAGTAAACTTTAGGGTCACGCTGTGTACCCCCTAATTGAAATATAATTATTTCCTGTTGTAGGGTACACTATTACCCTGTAATATAATATCTGGTCCAATTTAAATATTATGGTTCCATATTAAGGTCTGATATCGCGCCTTGCGTTGGTTAACCATTGAAAGATGTCTTTGAATTTTTAAAGCATTTTAGAACGCTTATTTCTTCATTTTAAGCTTCTCAAAACATTTTATTTCGCATAGGCATACATAGTAAAATTTAGGGTCACGCTGTGTACCCCCTAAATGACCTATAATTATTTCCTGTGGTAGGGTACACTATTACCCTGTAATATAATACGTGGTCCAATTTAAAAATTATAGGTCAATATTAAGGTCCGATACCGTGCCGTTAGTTAACATAGAAAAATGTCTTTGAATTTTTAAAGCATTTTAGAACGCTTATTTCCTCATTTTAAGCTTCTCGGAACACTTTATTTCGCATAGGCATACATAGTAAACTTTAGGGGGACGCTGTGTACCCCCTAATTGACCTATAATTATTTCCTGTGGTAGGGTACACTATTACCCTGTAATATAATACCTGGTCCAATTTAAATATTATGGGTCAATATTAAGGTCTGATATCGCGCCTTGCGTTGATTAACCATTGAAAGATGTCTTTGAATTTTTAAAGCATTTTAGAACGCTTATTTCTTCATTTTAAGCTTCTCAAAACATTTTATTTCGCATAGGCATACATAGTAAAATTTAGGGTCACGCTGTGTACCCCCTAAATGACCTATAATTATTTTCTGTGGTAGGGTACACTATTACCCTGTAATATAATACGTGGTCCAATTTAAAAATTATAGGTCAATATTAAGGTCCGATACCGTGCCGTTAGTTAACATAGAAAAATGTCTTTGAATTTTTAAAGCATTTTAGAACGCTTATTTCCTCATTTTAAGCTTCTCGGAACACTTTATTTCGCATAGGCATACATAGTAAACTTTAGGGGCACGCTGTGTACCCCCTAATTGACCTATAATTATTTCCTGTGGTAGGGTACACTATTACCCTGTAATAAAATACCTGGTCCAATTTAAATATTATGGGTCAATATTAAGGTCTGATATCGCGCCTTGCGTTGATTAACCATTGAAAGATGTCTTTGAATTTTTAAAGCATTTTAGAAAGCTTATTTCTTCATTTTAAGCTTCTCAAAACATTTTATTTCGCATAGGCATACATAGTAAAATTTAGGGTCACGCTGTGTACCCCCTAAATGACCTATAATTATTTCCTGTGGTAGGGTACACTATTACCCTGTAATATAATACGTGGTCCAATTTAAAAATTATAGGTCAATATTAAGGTCCGATACCTTGCCGTTAGTTAACATAGAAAAATGTCTTTGAATTTTTAAAGCATTTTAGAACGCTTATTTCCTCATTTTAAGCTTCACAGAACACTTTATTTCGCATAGGCATACATAGTAAACTTTAGGGTCACGCTGTGTACCCCCTAATTGACCTATAATTATTTCCTGTGGTAGGGTACACTATTACCCTGTAATATAATACCTGGTCCAATTTAAATATTATGGGTCAATATTAAGGTCTGATATTGCGCCTTGCGTTAGTTAACCATTGAAAGATGTCTTTGAATTTTTAAAGCACTTTAGAACGCTTATTTCTTCATTTTAAGCTTCTCAGAACACTTTATTTCGCATAGGCATACATAGTAAACTTTAGGGTCACTCTGTGTACCCCCTAATTGACCTATAATTATTTCCTGTGGTAGGGTACACTATAACCCTGTAATATAATACGTGGTCCAATTTAAAAATTATACGTCAATATTAAGGTCCGATACCGTACCGTTAGTTAACATAGAAAAATGTCTTTGAATTTTTAAAGCATTTTAGAACGCTTATTTCCTCATTTTAAGCTTCTCAGAACACTTTATTTTGCATAGGAATACATAGTAAACTTTAGGGTCACGCTGTGTACCCCCTAATTGACCTATAATTATTTCCTGCTGTAGGGTACACTATTACCCTGTAATATAATATCTGGTCCAATTTAAATATTATGTTTCAATATTAAGGTCTGATATTGCGCCTTGCGTTAGTTAACCATTGAAAGATGTCTTTGATTTTTTAAAGCATTTTAGAACGCTTATTTCTTCATTTTAAGCTTCTCAGAACACTCTATTTCGCATAGGCATACATAGTAAACTTTAGGGTCACGCTGTGTACCCCCTAAATGACCTATAATTATTTTCTGTGGTAGGGTACACTATTACCCTGTAATATAATACGTGGTCCAATTTAAAAATTATAGGTCAATATTAAGGTCCGATACCGTGCCGTTAGTTAACATAGAAAAATGTCTTTGAATTTTTAAAGCATTTTAGAACGCTTATTTCCTCATTTTAAGCTTCTCGGAACACTTTATTTCGCATAGGCATACATAGTAAACTTTAGGGGCATGCTGTGTACCCCCTAATTGACCTATAATTATTTCCTGTGGTAGGGTACACTATTACCCTGTAATATAATACCTGGTCCAATTTAAATATTATGGGTCAATATTAAGGTCTGATATCGCGCCTTGCGTTGATTAACCATTGAAAGATGTCTTTGAATTTTTAAAGCATTTTAGAACGCTTATTTCTTCATTTTAAGCTTCTCAAAACATTTTATTTCGCATAGGCATACATAGTAAAATTTAGGGTCACGCTGTGTACCCCCTAAATGACCTATAATTATTTCCTGTGGTAGGGTACACTATTACCCTGTAATATAATACGTGGTCCAATTTAAAAATTATAGGTCAATATTAAGGTCCGATACCGTGCCGTTAGTTAACATAGAAAAATGTCTTTGAATTTTTAAAGCATTTTAGAACGCTTATTTCCTCATTTTAAGCTTCTCAGAACACTTTACTTCGCATAGGCAAACATAGTAAACTTTAGGGTCACGCTGTGTACCCCCTAATTGACCTATAATTATTTCCTGTGGTAGGGTACACTATTACCCTGTAATATAATACCTGGTCCAATTTAAATATTATGGGTGAATATTAAGGTCTGATATTGCGCCTTGCGTTACTTAACCATTGAAAGATGTCTTTGATTTTTTAAAGCATTTTAGAACGCTTATTTCTTCATTTTAAGCTTCTCAGAACACTCTATTTCGCATAGGCATACATAGTAAACTTTAGGGTCACGCTGTGTACCCCCTAATTGAAATATAATTATTTCCTGTTGTAGGGTACACTATTACCCTGTAATATAATATCTGGTCCAATTTAAATATTATGGTTCCATATTAAGGTCTGATATCGCGCCTTGCGTTGGTTAACCATTGAAAGATGTCTTTGAATTTTTAAAGCATTTTAGAACGCTTATTTCTTCATTTTAAGCTTCTCAAAACATTTTATTTCGCATAGGCATACATAGTAAAATTTAGGGTCACGCTGTGTACCCCCTAAATGACCTATAATTATTTCCTGTGGTAGGGTACACTATTACCCTGTAATATAATACGTGGTCCAATTTAAAAATTATAGGTCAATATTAAGGTCCGATACCGTGCCGTTAGTTAACATAGAAAAATGTCTTTGAATTTTTAAAGCATTTTAGAACGCTTATTTCCTCATTTTAAGCTTCTCGGAACACTTTATTTCGCATAGGCATACATAGTAAACTTTAGGGGGACGCTGTGTACCCCCTAATTGACCTATAATTATTTCCTGTGGTAGGGTACACTATTACCCTGTAATATAATACCTGGTCCAATTTAAATATTATGGGTCAATATTAAGGTCTGATATCGCGCCTTGCGTTGATTAACCATTGAAAGATGTCTTTGAATTTTTAAAGCATTTTAGAACGCTTATTTCTTCATTTTAAGCTTCTCAAAACATTTTATTTCGCATAGGCATACATAGTAAAATTTAGGGTCACGCTGTGTACCCCCTAAATGACCTATAATTATTTTCTGTGGTAGGGTACACTATTACCCTGTAATATAATACGTGGTCCAATTTAAAAATTATAGGTCAATATTAAGGTCCGATACCGTGCCGTTAGTTAACATAGAAAAATGTCTTTGAATTTTTAAAGTATTTTAGAACGCTTATTTCCTCATTTTAAGCTTCTCGGAACACTTTATTTCGCATAGGCATACATAGTAAACTTTAGGGGCACGCTGTGTACCCCCTAATTGACCTATAATTATTTCCTGTGGTAGGGTACACTATTACCCTGTAATAAAATACCTGGTCCAATTTAAATATTATGGGTCAATATTAAGGTCTGATATCGCGCCTTGCGTTGATTAACCATTGAAAGATGTCTTTGAATTTTTAAAGCATTTTAGAAAGCTTATTTCTTCATTTTAAGCTTCTCAAAACATTTTATTTCGCATAGGCATACATAGTAAAATTTAGGGTCACGCTGTGTACCCCCTAAATGACCTATAATTATTTCCTGTGGTAGGGTACACTATTACCCTGTAATATAATACGTGGTCCAATTTAAAAATTATAGGTCAATATTAAGGTCCGATACCTTGCCGTTAGTTAACATAGAAAAATGTCTTTGAATTTTTAAAGCATTTTAGAACGCTTATTTCCTCATTTTAAGCTTCACAGAACACTTTATTTCGCATAGGCATACATAGTAAACTTTAGGGTCACGCTGTGTACCCCCTAATTGACCTATAATTATTTCCTGTGGTAGGGTACACTATTACCCTGTAATATAATACCTGGTCCAATTTAAATATTATGGGTCAATATTAAGGTCTGATATTGCGCCTTGCGTTAGTTAACCATTGAAAGATGTCTTTGAATTTTTAAAGCACTTTAGAACGCTTATTTCTTCATTTTAAGCTTCTCAGAACACTTTATTTCGCATAGGCATACATAGTAAACTTTAGGGTCACTCTGTGTACCCCCTAATTGACCTATAATTATTTCCTGTGGTAGGGTACACTATAACCCTGTAATATAATACGTGGTCCAATTTAAAAATTATACGTCAATATTAAGGTCCGATACCGTACCGTTAGTTAACATAGAAAAATGTCTTTGAATTTTTAAAGCATTTTAGAACGCTTATTTCCTCATTTTAAGCTTCTCAGAACACTTTATTTTGCATAGGAATACATAGTAAACTTTAGGGTCACGCTGTGTACCCCCTAATTGACCTATAATTATTTCCTGCTGTAGGGTACACTATTACCCTGTAATATAATATCTGGTCCAATTTAAATATTATGTTTCAATATTAAGGTCTGATATTGCGCCTTGCGTTAGTTAACCATTGAAAGATGTCTTTGATTTTTTAAAGCATTTTAGAACGCTTATTTCTTCATTTTAAGCTTCTCAGAACACTCTATTTCGCATAGGCATACATAGTAAACTTTAGGGTCACGCTGTGTACCCCCTAAATGACCTATAATTATTTTCTGTGGTAGGGTACACTATTACCCTGTAATATAATACGTGGTCCAATTTAAAAATTATAGGTCAATATTAAGGTCCGATACCGTGCCGTTAGTTAACATAGAAAAATGTCTTTGAATTTTTAAAGCATTTTAGAACGCTTATTTCCTCATTTTAAGCTTCTCGGAACACTTTATTTCGCATAGGCATACATAGTAAACTTTAGGGGCATGCTGTGTACCCCCTAATTGACCTATAATTATTTCCTGTGGTAGGGTACACTATTACCCTGTAATATAATACCTGGTCCAATTTAAATATTATGGGTCAATATTAAGGTCTGATATCGCGCCTTGCGTTGATTAACCATTGAAAGATGTCTTTGAATTTTTAAAGCATTTTAGAACGCTTATTTCTTCATTTTAAGCTTCTCAAAACATTTTATTTCGCATAGGCATACATAGTAAAATTTAGGGTCACGCTGTGTACCCCCTAAATGACCTATAATTATTTCCTGTGGTAGGGTACACTATTACCCTGTAATATAATACGTGGTCCAATTTAAAAATTATAGGTCAATATTAAGGTCCGATACCGTGCCGTTAGTTAACATAGAAAAATGTCTTTGAATTTTTAAAGCATTTTAGAACGCTTATTTCCTCATTTTAAGCTTCTCAGAACACTTTACTTCGCATAGGCAAACATAGTAAACTTTAGGGTCACGCTGTGTACCCCCTAATTGACCTATAATTATTTCCTGTGGTAGGGTACACTATTACCCTGTAATATAATACCTGGTCCAATTTAAATATTATGGGTGAATATTAAGGTCTGATATTGCGCCTTGCGTTACTTAACCATTGAAAGATGTCTTTGATTTTTTAAAGCATTTTAGAACGCTTATTTCTTCATTTTAAGCTTCTCAGAACACTCTATTTCGCATAGGCATACATAGTAAACTTTAGGGTCACGCTGTGTACCCCCTAATTGAAATATAATTATTTCCTGTTGTAGGGTACACTATTACCCTGTAATATAATATCTGGTCCAATTTAAATATTATGGTTCCATATTAAGGTCTGATATCGCGCCTTGCGTTGGTTAACCATTGAAAGATGTCTTTGAATTTTTAAAGCATTTTAGAACGCTTATTTCTTCATTTTAAGCTTCTCAAAACATTTTATTTCGCATAGGCATACATAGTAAAATTTAGGGTCACGCTGTGTACCCCCTAAATGACCTATAATTATTTCCTGTGGTAGGGTACACTATTACCCTGTAATATAATACGTGGTCCAATTTAAAAATTATAGGTCAATATTAAGGTCCGATACCGTGCCGTTAGTTAACATAGAAAAATGTCTTTGAATTTTTAAAGCATTTTAGAACGCTTATTTCCTCATTTTAAGCTTCTCGGAACACTTTATTTCGCATAGGCATACATAGTAAACTTTAGGGGGACGCTGTGTACCCCCTAATTGACCTATAATTATTTCCTGTGGTAGGGTACACTATTACCCTGTAATATAATACGTGGTCCAATTTAAAAATTATAGGTCAATATTAAGGTCCGATACCGTGCCGTTAGTTAACATAGAAAAATGTCTTTGAATTTTTAAAGCATTTTAGAACGCTTATTTCCTCATTTTAAGCTTCTCAGAACACTTTACTTCGCATAGGCAAACATAGTAAACTTTAGGGTCACGCTGTGTACCCCCTAATTGACCTATAATTATTTCCTGTTTTAGGGTACACTATTACCCTGTAATATAATACCTGGTCCAATTTAAATATTATGGGTGAATATTAAGGTCTGATATTGCCCCTTGCGTTAGTTAACCATTGAAAGATGTCTTTGATTTTTTAAAGCATTTTAGAACGCTTATTTCTTCATTTTAAGCTTCTCGGAACACTTTATTTCGCATAGGCATACATAGTAAACTTTAGGGGCACGCTGTGTACCCCCTAATTGACCTATAATTATTTCCTGTGGTAGGGTACACTATTACCCTGTAATATAATACCTGGTCCAATTTAAATATTATGGGTCAATATTAAGGTCTGATATCGCGCCTTGCGTTGATTAACCATTGAAAGATGTCTTTGAATTTTTAAAGCATTTTAGAACGCTTATTTCTTCATTTTAAGCTTCTCAAAACATTTTATTTCGCATAGGCATACATAGTAAAATTTAGGGTCACGCTGTGTACCCCCTAAATGACCTATAATTATTTTCTGTGGTAGGGTACACTATTACCCTTTAATATAATACGTGGTCCAATTTAAAAATTATAGGTCAATATTAAGGTCCGATACCGTGCCGTTAGTTAACATAGAAAAATGTCTTTGAATTTTTAAAGCATTTTAGAACGCTTATTTACTCATTTTAAGCTTCTCGGAACACTTTATTTCGCATAGGCATACATAGTAAACTTTAGGGGCACGCTGTGTACCCCCTAATTGACCTATAATTATTTCCTGTGGTAGGGTACACTATTACCCTGTAATATAATACCTGGTCCAATTTAAATATTATGGGTCAATATTAAGGTCTGATATCGCGCCTTGCGTTGATTAACCATTGAAAGATGTCTTTGAATTTTTAAAGCATTTTAGAACGCTTATTTCTTCATTTTAAGCTTCTCAAAACATTTTATTTCGCATAGGCATACATAGTAAAATTTAGGGTCACGCTGTGTACCCCCTAAATGACCTATAATTATTTCCTGTGGTAGGGTACACTATTACCCTGTAATATAATACGTGGTCCAATTTAAAAATTATAGGTCAATATTAAGGTCCGATACCGTGCCGTTAGTTAACATAGAAAAATGTCTTTGAATTTTTAAAGCATTTTAGAACGCTTATTTCCTCATTTTAAGCTTCTCAGAACACTTTACTTCGCATAGGCAAACATAGTAAACTTTAGGGTCACGCTGTGTACCCCCTAATTGACCTATAATTATTTCCTGTTTTAGGGTACACTATTACCCTGTAATATAATACCTGGTCCAATTTAAATATTATGGGTGAATATTAAGGTCTGATATTGCGCCTTGCGTTAGTTAACCATTGAAAGATGTCTTTGATTTTTTAAAGCATTTTAGAACGCTTATTTCTTCATTTTAAGCTTCTCGGAACACTTTATTTCGCATAGGCATACATAGTAAACTTTAGGGGCACGCTGTGTACCCCCTAATTGACCTATAATTATTTCCTGTGGTAGGGTACACTATTACCCTGTAATATAATACCTGGTCCAATTTAAATATTATGGGTCAATATTAAGGTCTGATATCGCGCCTTGCGTTGATTAACCATTGAAAGATGTCTTTGAATTTTTAAAGCATTTTAGAACGCTTATTTCTTCATTTTAAGCTTCTCAAAACATTTTATTTCGCATAGGCATACATAGTAAAATTTAGGGTCACGCTGTGTACCCCCTAAATGACCTATAATTATTTTCTGTGGTAGGGTACACTATTACCCTTTAATATAATACGTGGTCCAATTTAAAAATTATAGGTCAATATTAAGGTCCGATACCGTGCCGTTAGTTAACATAGAAAAATGTCTTTGAATTTTTAAAGCATTTTAGAACGCTTATTTACTCATTTTAAGCTTCTCGGAACACTTTATTTCGCATAGGCATACATAGTAAACTTTAGGGGCACGCTGTGTACCCCCTAATTGACCTATAATTATTTCCTGTGGTAGGGTACACTATTACCCTGTAATATAATACCTGGTCCAATTTAAATATTATGGGTCAATATTAAGGTCTGATATCGCGCCTTGCGTTGATTAACCATTGAAAGATGTCTTTGAATTTTTAAAGCATTTTAGAACGCTTATTTCTTCATTTTAAGCTTCTCAAAACATTTTATTTCGCATAGGCATACATAGTAAAATTTAGGGTCACGCTGTGTACCCCCTAAATGACCTATACTTATTTCCTGTGGTAGGGTACACTATTACCCTGTAATATAATACGTGGTCCAATTTAAAAATTATAGGTTAATATTAAGGTCCGATACCTTGCCGTTAGTTAACATAGAAAAATGTCTTTGAATTTTTAAAGCATTTTAGAACGCTTATTTCCTCATTTTAAGCTTCTCAGAACACTTTATTTCGCATAGGCAAACATAGTAAACTTTAGGGTCACGCTGTGTACCCCCTAATTGACCTATAATTATTTCCTGTGGTAGGGTACGCTATAACCCTGTAATATAATACGTTGTCCAATTTAAAAATTATAGGTCAATATTAAGGTCCGATACCGTGCCGTTAGTTAACATAGAAAAATGTCTTTGAATTTTTAAAGCATTTTAGAACGCTTATTTCCTCATTTTAAGCTTCTCGGAACACTTTATTTCGCATAGGCATACATAGTAAACTTTAGGGGCACGCTGTGTACCCCCTAATTGACCTATAATTATTTCCTGTGGTAGGGTACACTATTACCCTGTAATATAATACCTGGTCCAATTTAAATATTATGGGTCAATATTAAGGTCTGATATCGCGCCTTGCGTTGATTAACCATTGAAAGATGTCTTTGAATTTTTAAAGCATTTTAGAACGCTTATTTCTTCATTTTAAGCTTCTCAAAACATTTTATTTCGCATAGGCATACATAGTAAAATTTAGGGTCACGCTGTGTACCCCCTAAATGACCTATAATTATTTTCTGTGGTAGGGTACACTATTACCCTGTAATATAATACGTGGTCCAATTTAAAAATTATAGGTCAATATTAAGGTCCGATACCGTGCCGTTAGTTAACATAGAAAAATGTCTTTGAATTTTTAAAGCATTTTAGAACGCTTATTTCCTCATTTTAAGCTTCTCGGAACACTTTATTTCGCATAGGCATACATAGTAAACTTTAGGGGCACGCTGTGTACCCCCTAATTGACCTATAATTATTTCCTGTGGTAGGGTACACTATTACCCTGTAATATAATACCTGGTCCAATTTAAATATTATGGGTCAATATTAAGGTCTGATATCGCGCCTTGCGTTGATTAACCATTGAAAGATGTCTTTGAATTTTTAAAGCATTTTAGAAAGCTTATTTCTTCATTTTAAGCTTCTCAAAACATTTTATTTCGCATAGGCATACATAGTAAAATTTAGGGTCACGCTGTGTACCCCCTAAATGACCTATAATTATTTCCTGTGGTAGGGTACACTATTACCCTGTAATATAATACGTGGTCCAATTTAAAAATTATAGGTCAATATTAAGGTCCGATACCTTGCCGTTAGTTAACATAGAAAAATGTCTTTGAATTTTTAAAGCATTTTAGAACGCTTATTTCCTCATTTTAAGCTTCACAGAACACTTTATTTCGCATAGGCATACATAGTAAACTTTAGGGTCACGCTGTGTACCCCCTAATTGACCTATAATTATTTCCTGTGGTAGGGTACACTATTACCCTGTAATATAATACCTGGTCCAATTTAAATATTATGGGTGAATATTAAGGTCTGATATTGCGCCTTGCGTTAGTTAACCATTGAAAGATGTCTTTGATTTTTTAAAGCATTTTAGAACGCTTATTTCTTCATTTTAAGCTTCTCAGAACCCTCTATTTCGCATAGGCATACATAGTAAACTTTAGGGTCACGCTGTGTACCCCCTAATTGACCTATAATTATTTCCTGTGGTAGGGTACACTATTACCCTGTAATATAATACCTGGTCCAATTTAAATATTATGGGTCAATATTAAGGTCTGATATTGCGCCTTGCGTTAGTTAACCATTGAAAGATGTCTTTGAATTTTTAAAGCATTTTAGAACACTTATTTCTTCATTTTAAGCTTCTCAGAACACTTTATTTCGCATAGGCATACATAGTAAACTTTAGGTTCACTCTGTGTACCCCTTAATTGACCTATAATTATTTCCTATGGTAGGGTACACTATAACCCTGTAATATAATACGTGGTCCTATTTAAAAATTATACGTCAATATTAAGGTCCGATACCGTACCGTTAGTTAACATAGAAAAATGTCTTTGAATTTTTAAAGCATTTTAGAACGCTTATTTCCTCATTTTAAGCTTCTCAGAACACTTTATTTTGCATAGGAATACATAGTAAACTTTAGGGTCACGCTGTGTACCCCCTAATTGACCTATAATTATTTCCTGCTGTAGGGTACACTATTACCCTGTAATATAATATCTGGTCCAATTTAAATATTATGGGTCAATATTAAGGTCTGATATTGCGCCTTGCGTTAGTTAACCATTGAAAGATGTCTTTGATTTTTTAAAGCATTTTAGAACGCTTATTTCTTCATTTTAAGCTTCTCAGAACACTCTATTTCGCATAGGCATACATAGTAAACTTTAGGGTCACGCTGTGTACCCCCTAAATGACCTATAATTATTTCCTGTGGTAGGGTACACTATTACCCTGTAATATAATACGTGGTCCAATTTAAAAATTATAGGTCAATATTAAGGTCCGATACCGTGCCGTTAGTTAACATAGAAAAATGTCTTTGAATTTTTAAAGCATTTTAGAACGCTTATTTCTTCTTTTTAAGCTTCTCAAAACATTTTATTTCGCATAGGCATACATAGTAAAATTTAGGGTCACGCTGTGTACCCCCTAAATGACCTATAATTATTTCCTGTGGTAGGGTACACTATTACCCTGTAATATAATACGTGGTCCAATTTAAAAATTATAGGTCAATATTAAGGTCCGATACCGTGCCGTTAGTTAACATAGAAAAATGTCTTTGAATTTTTAAAGCATTTTAGAACGCTTATTTCCTCATTTTAAGCTTCTCAGAACACTTTACTTCGCATAGGCAAACATAGTAAACTTTAGGGTCACGCTGTGTACCCCCTAATTGACCTATAATTATTTCCTGTTTTAGGGTACACTATTACCCTGTAATATAATACCTGGTCCAATTTAAATATTATGGGTGAATATTAAGGTCTGATATTGCGCCTTGCGTTAGTTAACCATTGAAAGATGTCTTTGATTTTTTAAAGCATTTTAGAACGCTTATTTCTTCATTTTAAGCTTCTCGGAACACTTTATTTCGCATAGGCATACATAGTAAACTTTAGGGGCACGCTGTGTACCCCCTAATTGACCTATAATTATTTCCTGTGGTAGGGTACACTATTACCCTGTAATATAATACCTGGTCCAATTTAAATATTATGGGTCAATATTAAGGTCTGATATCGCGCCTTGCGTTGATTAACCATTGAAAGATGTCTTTGAATTTTTAAAGCATTTTAGAACGCTTATTTCTTCATTTTAAGCTTCTCAAAACATTTTATTTCGCATAGGCATACATAGTAAAATTTAGGGTCACGCTGTGTACCCCCTAAATGACCTATAATTATTTTCTGTGGTAGGGTACACTATTACCCTTTAATATAATACGTGGTCCAATTTAAAAATTATAGGTCAATATTAAGGTCCGATACCGTGCCGTTAGTTAACATAGAAAAATGTCTTTGAATTTTTAAAGCATTTTAGAAAGCTTATTTACTCATTTTAAGCTTCTCGGAACACTTTATTTCGCATAGGCATACATAGTAAACTTTAGGGGCACGCTGTGTACCCCCTAATTGACCTATAATTATTTCCTGTGGTAGGGTACACTATTACCCTGTAATATAATACCTGGTCCAATTTAAATATTATGGGTCAATATTAAGGTCTGATATCGCGCCTTGCGTTGATTAACCATTGAAAGATGTCTTTGAATTTTTAAAGCATTTTAGAACGCTTATTTCTTCATTTTAAGCTTCTCAAAACATTTTATTTCGCATAGGCATACATAGTAAAATTTAGGGTCACGCTGTGTACCCCCTAAATGACCTATAATTATTTCCTGTGGTAGGGTACACTATTACCCTGTAATATAATACGTGGTCCAATTTAAAAATTATAGGTCCATATTAAGGTCCGATACCGTGCCGTTAGTTAACATAGAAAAATGTCTTTGAATTTTTAAAGCATTTTAGAACGCTTATTTCCTCATTTTAAGCTTCTCAGAACACTTTACTTCGCATAGGCAAACATAGTAAACTTTAGGGTCACGCTGTGTACCCCCTAATTGACCTATAATTATTTCCTGTTTTAGGGTACACTATTACCCTGTAATATAATACCTGGTCCAATTTAAATATTATGGGTGAATATTAAGGTCTGATATTGCGCCTTGCGTTAGTTAACCATTGAAAGATGTCTTTGATTTTTTAAAGCATTTTAGAACGCTTATTTCTTCATTTTAAGCTTCTCGGAACACTTTATTTCGCATAGGCATACATAGTAAACTTTAGGGGCACGCTGTGTACCCCCTAATTGACCTATAATTATTTCCTGTGGTAGGGTACACTATTACCCTGTAATATAATACCTGGTCCAATTTAAATATTATGGGTCAATATTAAGGTCTGATATCGCGCCTTGCGTTGATTAACCATTGAAAGATGTCTTTGAATTTTTAAAGCATTTTAGAACGCTTATTTCTTCATTTTAAGCTTCTCAAAACATTTTATTTCGCATAGGCATACATAGTAAAATTTAGGGTCACGCTGTGTACCCCCTAAATGACCTATAATTATTTTCTGTGGTAGGGTACACTATTACCCTTTAATATAATACGTGGTCCAATTTAAAAATTATAGGTCAATATTAAGGTCCGATACCGTGCCGTTAGTTAACATAGAAAAATGTCTTTGAATTTTTAAAGCATTTTAGAAAGCTTATTTACTCATTTTAAGCTTCTCGGAACACTTTATTTCGCATAGGCATACATAGTAAACTTTAGGGGCACGCTGTGTACCCCCTAATTGACCTATAATTATTTCCTGTGGTAGGGTACACTATTACCCTGTAATATAATACCTGGTCCAATTTAAATATTATGGGTCAATATTAAGGTCTGATATCGCGCCTTGCGTTGATTAACCATTGAAAGATGTCTTTGAATTTTTAAAGCATTTTAGAACGCTTATTTCTTCATTTTAAGCTTCTCAAAACATTTTATTTCGCATAGGCATACATAGTAAAATTTAGGGTCACGCTGTGTACCCCCTAAATGACCTATAATTATTTCCTGTGGTAGGGTACACTATTACCCTGTAATATAATACGTGGTCCAATTTAAAAATTATAGGTCAATATTAAGGTCCGATACCGTGCCGTTAGTTAACATAGAAAAATGTCTTTGAATTTTTAAAGCATTTTAGAACGCTTATTTCCTCATTTTAAGCTTCTCAGAACACTTTACTTCGCATAGGCAAACATAGTAAACTTTAGGGTCACGCTGTGTACCCCCTAATTGACCTATAATTATTTCCTGTTTTAGGGTACACTATTACCCTGTAATATAATACCTGGTCCAATTTAAATATTATGGGTGAATATTAAGGTCTGATATTGCGCCTTGCGTTAGTTAACCATTGAAAGATGTCTTTGATTTTTTAAAGCATTTTAGAACGCTTATTTCTTCATTTTAAGCTTCTCGGAACACTTTATTTCGCATAGGCATACATAGTAAACTTTAGGGGCACGCTGTGTACCCCCTAATTGACCTATAATTATTTCCTGTGGTAGGGTACACTATTACCCTGTAATATAATACCTGGTCCAATTTAAATATTATGGGTCAATATTAAGGTCTGATATCGCGCCTTGCGTTGATTAACCATTGAAAGATGTCTTTGAATTTTTAAAGCATTTTAGAACGCTTATTTCTTCATTTTAAGCTTCTCAAAACATTTTATTTCGCATAGGCATACATAGTAAAATTTAGGGTCACGCTGTGTACCCCCTAAATGACCTATAATTATTTTCTGTGGTAGGGTACACTATTACCCTTTAATATAATACGTGGTCCAATTTAAAAATTATAGGTCAATATTAAGGTCCGATACCGTGCCGTTAGTTAACATAGAAAAATGTCTTTGAATTTTTAAAGCATTTTAGAACGCTTATTTACTCATTTTAAGCTTCTCGGAACACTTTATTTCGCATAGGCATACATAGTAAACTTTAGGGGCACGCTGTGTACCCCCTAATTGACCTATAATTATTTCCTGTGGTAGGGTACACTATTACCCTGTAATATAATACCTGGTCCAATTTAAATATTATGGGTCAATATTAAGGACTGATATCGCGCCTTGCGTTGATTAACCATTGAAAGATGTCTTTGAATTTTTAAAGCATTTTAGAACGCTTATTTCTTCATTTTAAGCTTCTCAAAACATTTTATTTCGCATAGGCATACATAGTAAAATTTAGGGTCACGCTGTGTACCCCCTAAATGACCTATACTTATTTCCTGTGGTAGGGTACACTATTACCCTGTAATATAATACGTGGTCCAATTTAAAAATTATAGGTTAATATTAAGGTCCGATACCTTGCCGTTAGTTAACATAGAAAAATGTCTTTGAATTTTTAAAGCATTTTAGAACGCTTATTTCCTCATTTTAAGCTTCTCAGAACACTTTATTTCGCATAGGCAAACATAGTAAACTTTAGGGTCACGCTGTGTACCCCCTAATTGACCTATAATTATCTCCTGTGGTAGGGTACGCTATAACCCTGTAATATAATACGTTGTCCAATTTAAAAATTATAGGTCAATATTAAGGTCCGATACCGTGCCGTTAGTTAACATAGAAAAATGTCTTTGAATTTTTAAAGCATTTTAGAACGCTTATTTCCTCATTTTAAGCTTCTCGGAACACTTTATTTCGCATAGGCATACATAGTAAACTTTAGGGGCACGCTGTGTACCCCCTAATTGACCTATAATTATTTCCTGTGGTAGGGTACACTATTACCCTGTAATATAATACCTGGTCCAATTTAAATATTATGGGTCAATATTAAGGTCTGATATCGCGCCTTGCGTTGATTAACCATTGAAAGATGTCTTTGAATTTTTAAAGCATTTTAGAACGCTTATTTCTTCATTTTAAGCTTCTCAAAACATTTTATTTCGCATAGGCATACATAGTAAAATTTAGGGTCACGCTGTGTACCCCCTAAATGACCTATAATTATTTTCTGTGGTAGGGTACACTATTACCCTGTAATATAATACGTGGTCCAATTTAAAAATTATAGGTCAATATTAAGGTCCGATACCGTGCCGTTAGTTAACATAGAAAAATGTCTTTGAATTTTTAAAGCATTTTAGAACGCTTATTTCCTCATTTTAAGCTTCTCGGAACACTTTATTTCGCATAGGCATACATAGTAAACTTTAGGGGCACGCTGTGTACCCCCTAATTGACCTATAATTATTTCCTGTGGTAGGGTACACTATTACCCTGTAATATAATACCTGGTCCAATTTAAATATTATGGGTCAATATTAAGGTCTGATATCGCGCCTTGCGTTGATTAACCATTGAAAGATGTCTTTGAATTTTTAAAGCATTTTAGAAAGCTTATTTCTTCATTTTAAGCTTCTCAAAACATTTTATTTCGCATAGGCATACATAGTAAAATTTAGGGTCACGCTGTGTACCCCCTAAATGACCTATAATTATTTCCTGTGGTAGGGTACACTATTACCCTGTAATATAATACGTGGTCCAATTTAAAAATTATAGGTCAATATTAAGGTCCGATACCTTGCCGTTAGTTAACATAGAAAAATGTCTTTGAATTTTTAAAGCATTTTAGAACGCTTATTTCCTCATTTTAAGCTTCACAGAACACTTTATTTCGCATAGGCATACATAGTAAACTTTAGGGTCACGCTGTGTACCCCCTAATTGACCTATAATTATTTCCTGTGGTAGGGTACACTATTACCCTGTAATATAATACCTGGTCCAATTTAAATATTATGGGTCAATATTAAGGTCTGATATTGCGCCTTGCTTTAGTTAACCATTGAAAGATGTCTTTGAATTTTTAAAACACTTTAGAACGCTTATTTCTTCATTTTAAGCTTCTCAGAACACTTTATTTCGCATAGGCATACATAGTAAACTTTAGGGTCACTCTGTGTACCCCCTAATTGACCTATAATTATTTCCTGTGGTAGGGTACACTATAACCCTGTAATATAATACGTGGTCCAATTTAAAAATTATAGGTCAATATTAAGGTCCGATACCGTACCGTTAGTTAACATAGAAAAATGTCTTTGAATTTTTAAAGCATTTTAGAACGCTTATTTCCTCATTTTAAGCTTCTCAGAACACTTTATTTTGCATAGGAGTACATAGTAAACTTTAGGGTCACGCTGTGTACCCCCTAATTGACCTATAATTATTTCCTGCTGTAGGGTACACTATTACCCTGTAATATAATACCTGGTCCAATTTAAATATTATGGGTCAATATTAAGGTCTGATATCGCGCCTTGCGTTCATTAACCATTGAAAGATGTCTTTGAATTTTTAAAGCATTTTAGAACACTTATTTCTTCATTTTAAGTTTCTCAGAACACTTTATTTCGCATAGGCATACATAGTAAACTTTAGGTTCACTCTGTGTACCCCCTAATTGACCTATAATTATTTCCTATGGTAGGGTACACTATAACCCTGTAATATAATACGTGGTCCTATTTAAAAATTATACGTCAATATTAAGGTCCGATACCGTACCGTTAGTTAACATAGAAAAATGTCTTTGAATTTTTAAAGCATTTTAGAACGCTTATTTCCTCATTTTAAGCTTCTCAGAACACTTTATTTTGCATAGGAATACATAGTAAACTTTAGGGTCACGCTGTGTACCCCCTAATTGACCTATAATTATTTCCTGCTGTAGGGTACACTATTACCCTGTAATATAATATCTGGTCCAATTTAAATATTATGTTTCAATATTAAGGTCTGATATTGCGCCTTGCGTTAGTTAACCATTGAAAGATGTCTTTGATTTTTTAAAGCATTTTAGAACGCTTATTTCTTCATTTTAAGCTTCTCAGAACACTCTATTTCGCATAGGCATACATAGTAAACTTTAGGGTCACGCTGTGTACCCCCTAAATGACCTATAATTATTTCCTGTGGTAGGGTACACTATTACCCTGTAATATAATACGTGGTCCAATTTAAAAATTATAGGTCAATATTAAGGTCCGATACCGTGCCGTTAGTTAACATAGAAAAATGTCTTTGAATTTTTAAAGCATTTTAGAACGCTTATTTCCTCATTTTAAGCTTCTCGGAACACTTTATTTCGCATAGGCATACATAGTAAACTTTAGGGGCATGCTGTGTACCCCCTAATTGACCTATAATTATTTCCTGTGGTAGGGTACACTATTACCCTGTAATATAATACCTGATCCAATTTAAATATTATGGGTCAATATTAAGGTCTGATATCGCGCCTTGCGTTGATTAACCATTGAAAGATGTCTTTGAATTTTTAAAGCATTTTAGAACGCTTATTTCTTCATTTTAAGCTTCTCAAAACATTTTATTTCGCATAGGCATACATAGTAAAATTTAGGGTCACGCTGTGTACCCCCTAAATGACCTATAATTATTTCCTGTGGTAGGGTACACTATTACCCTGTAATATAATACGTGGTCCAATTTAAAAATTATAGGTCAATATTAAGGTCCGATACCGTGCCGTTAGTTAACATAGAAAAATGTCTTTGAATTTTTAAAGCATTTTAGAACGCTTATTTCCTCATTTTAAGCTTCTCAGAACACTTTACTTCGCATAGGCAAACATAGTAAACTTTAGGGTCACGCTGTGTACCCCCTAATTGACCTATAATTATTTCCTGTGGTAGGGTACACTATTACCCTGTAATATAATACCTGGTCCAATTTAAATATTATGGGTGAATATTAAGGTCTGATATTGCGCCTTGCGTTAGTTAACCATTGAAAGATGTCTTTGATTTTTTAAAGCATTTTAGAACGCTTATTTCTTCATTTTAAGCTTCTCAGAACACTCTATTTCGCATAGGCATACATAGTAAACTTTAGGGTCACGCTGTGTACCCCCTAATTGACCTATAATTATTTCCTGTGGTAGGGTACACTATTACCCTGTAATATAATACCTGGTCCAATTTAAATATTATGGGTCAATATTAAGGTCTGATATTGCGCCTTGCGTTAGTTAACCATTGAAAGATGTCTTTGAATTTTTAAAGCATTTTAGAACACTTATTTCTTCATTTTAAGCTTCTCAGAACACTTTATTTCGCATAGGCATACATAGTAAACTTTAGGTTCACTCTGTGTACCCCTTAATTGACCTATAATTATTTCCTATGGTAGGGTACACTATAACCCTGTAATATAATACGTGGTCCTATTTAAAAATTATACGTCAATATTAAGGTCCGATACCGTACCGTTAGTTAACATAGAAAAATGTCTTTGAATTTTTAAAGCATTTTAGAACGCTTATTTCCTCATTTTAAGCTTCTCAGAACACTTTATTTTGCATAGGAATACATAGTAAACTTTAGGGTCACGCTGTGTACCCCCTAATTGACCTATAATTATTTCCTGCTGTAGGGTACACTATTACCCTGTAATATAATATCTGGTCCAATTTAAATATTATGGGTCAATATTAAGGTCTGATATTGCGCCTTGCGTTAGTTAACCATTGAAAGATGTCTTTGATTTTTTAAAGCATTTTAGAACGCTTATTTCTTCATTTTAAGCTTCTCAGAACACTCTATTTCGCATAGGCATACATAGTAAACTTTAGGGTCACGTTGTGTACCCCCTAAATGACCTATAATTATTTCCTGTGGTAGGGTACACTATTACCCTGTAATATAATACGTGGTCCAATTTAAAAATTATAGGTCAATATTAAGGTCCGATACCGTGCCGTTAGTTAACATAGAAAAATGTCTTTGAATTTTTAAAGCATTTTAGAACGCTTATTTCTTCTTTTTAAGCTTCTCAAAACATTTTATTTCGCATAGGCATACATAGTAAAATTTAGGGTCACGCTGTGTACCCCCTAAATGACCTATAATTATTTCCTGTGGTAGGGTACACTATTACCCTGTAATATAATACGTGGTCCAATTTAAAAATTATAGGTCAATATTAAGGTCCGATACCGTGCCGTTAGTTAACATAGAAAAATGTCTTTGAATTTTTAAAGCATTTTAGAACGCTTATTTCCTCATTTTAAGCTTCTCAGAACACTTTACTTCGCATAGGCAAACATAGTAAACTTTAGGGTCACGCTGTGTACCCCCTAATTGACCTATAATTATTTCCTGTTTTAGGGTACACTATTACCCTGTAATATAATACCTGGTCCAATTTAAATATTATGGGTGAATATTAAGGTCTGATATTGCGCCTTGCGTTAGTTAACCATTGAAAGATGTCTTTGATTTTTTAAAGCATTTTAGAACGCTTATTTCTTCATTTTAAGCTTCTCGGAACTCTTTATTTCGCATAGGCATACATAGTAAACTTTAGGGCACGCTGTGTACCCCCTAATTGACCAATAATTATTTCCTGTGGTAGGGTACACTATTACCCTGTAATATAATACCTGGTCCAATTTAAATATTATGGGTCAATATTAAGGTCTGATATCGCGCCTTGCGTTGATTAACCATTGAAAGATGTCTTTGAATTTTTAAAGCATTTTAGAACGCTTATTTCCTCATTTTAAGCTTCTCAGAACACTTTACTTCGCATAGGCAAACATAGTAAACTTTAGGGTCACGCTGTGTACCCCCTAATTGACCTATAATTATTTCCTGTGGTAGGGTACACTATTACCCTGTAATATAATACGTGGTCCAATTTAAAAATTATAGGTCAATATTAAGGTCCGATACCGTGTCGTTAGTTAACATAGAAAAATGTCTTTGAATTTTTAAAGCATTTTAGAACGCTTATTTACTCATTTTAAGCTTCTCGGAACACTTTATTTCGCATAGGCATACATAGTAAACTTTAGGGGCACGCTGTGTACCCCCTAATTGACCTATAATTATTTCCTGTGGTAGGGTACACTATTACCCTGTAATATAATACCTGGTCCAATTTAAATATTATGGGTCAATATTAAGGTCTGATATCGCGCCTTGCGTTGATTAACCATTGAAAGATGTCTTTGAATTTTTAAAGCATTTTAGAACGCTTATTTCTTCATTTTAAGCTTCTCAAAACATTTTATTTCGCATAGGCATACATAGTAAAATTTAGGGTCACGCTGTGTACCCCCTAAATGACCTACACTTATTTCCTGTGGTAGGGTACACTATTACCCTGTAATATAATACGTGGTCCAATTTAAAAATTATAGGTTAATATTAAGGTCCGATACCTTGCCGTTAGTTAACATAGAAAAATGTCTTTGAATTTTTAAAGCATTTTAGAACGCTTATTTCCTCATTTTAAGCTTCTCAGAACACTTTATTTCGCATAGGCAAACATAGTAAACTTTAGGGTCACGCTGTGTACCCCCTAATTGACCTATAATTATTTCCTGTGGTAGGGTACGCTATAACCCTGTAATATAATACGTTGTCCAATTTAAAAATTATAGGTCAATATTAAGGTCCGATACCGTGCCGTTAGTTAACATAGAAAAGTGTCTTCGAATTTCCTTGTTTTAATGCACTATTTAAAATATACATAGTGTACCCCCTAATTGACCTATAATTATTTCCTGTTGTAGGGTACACTATTACCCTGTAATATAATACCTGGTCCAATTTAAATATTATGGTTCCATATTAAGGTCTGATATCGCGCCTTGCGTTAGTTAACCATTGAAACATGTCTTTGAATTTTTAAAGCATTTTAGAACGCTTATTTCTTCATTTTAAGCTTCTCAAAACATTTTATTTCGCATAGGCATACATAGTAAAATTTAGGGTCACGCTGTGTACCCCCTAAATGACCTATAGTTATTTCCTGTGGTAGGGTACACTATTACCCTGTAATATAATACGTGGTCCAATTTAAAAATTATAGGTCAATATTAAGGTCCGATACCGTGACGTTAGTTAACATAGAAAAATGTCTTTGAATTTTTAAAGCATTTTAGAACGCTTATTTCCTCATTTTAAGCTTCTCAGAACACTTTATTTCGCATAGGTATACATAGTAAGTTCTTTAGGGTCACGCTGTGTACCCCCTAATTGACCTATAATTTTTTCCTGTGGTAGGGTGCACTATTACCCTGTAATATAATACCTGGTCCAATTTAAATATTATGGTTCCATATTAAGGTCTGTATCGCGCCTTGCGTTAGTTAACCATTGAAACATGTCTTTGAATTTTTAAAGCATTTTAGAACGCTTATTTCTTCATTTTAAGCTTCTCAAAACATTTTATTTCGCATAGGCATACATAGTAAAATTTAGGGTCACGCTGTGTACCCCCTAAATGACCTATAATTATTTCCTGTGGTAGGGTACACTATTACCCTGTAATATAATACGTGGTCCAATTTAAAAATTATAGGTCAATATTAAGGTCCGATACCGTGACGTTAGTTAACATAGAAAAATGTCTTTGAATTTTTAAAGCATTTTAGAACGCTTATTTCCTCATTTTAAGCTTCTCAGAACACTTTATTTCGCATAGGTATACATAGTAAGTTCTTTAGGGTCACGCTGTGTACCCCCTAATTGACCTATAATTTTTTCCTGTGTTAGGGTACACTATTACCCTGTAATATAATACCTGGTCCAATTTAAATATTATGGGTCAATATTAAGGTCTGATATTGCGCCTTGCGTTAGTTAACCATTGAAACATGTCTTTGAATTTTTAAAGCATTTTAGAACGCTTATTTCTTCATTTTAAGCTTCTCAAAACATTTTATTTCGCATAGGCATACATAGTAAAATTTAGGGTCACGCTGTGTACCCCCTAAATGACCTATAATTAGTTCCTGTGGTAGGGTACACTATTACCCTGTAATATAATACGTGGTCCAATTTAAAAATTATAGGTCAATATTAAGGTCCGATACCGTGCCGTTAGTTAACATAGAAAAATGTCTTTGAATTTTTAAAGCATTTTAGAACGCTTATTTCCTCATTTTAAGCTTCTCGGAACACTTTATTTCGCATAGGCATACATAGTAAACTTTAGGGGCACGCTGTGTACCCCCTAATTGACCTATAATTATTTCCTGTGGTAGGGTACACTATTACCCTGTAATATAATACCTGGTCCAATTTAAATATTATGGGTCAATATTAAGGTCTGATATCGCGCCTTGCGTTGATTAACCATTGAAAGATGTCTTTGAATTTTTAAAGCATTTTAGAACGCTTATTTCTTAATTTTAAGCTTCTCAAAACATTTTATTTCGCATAGGCATACATAGTAAAATTTAGGGTCACGCTGTGTACCCCCTAAATGACCTATAATTATTTCCTGTGGTAGGGTACACTATTACCCTGTAATATAATACGTGGTCCAATTTAAAAATTATAGGTCAATATTAAGGTCCGATACCGTGCCGTTAGTTAACATAGAAAAATGTCTTTGAATTTTTAAAGCATTTTAGAACGCTTATTTACTCATTTTAAGCTTCTCGGAACACTTTATTTCGCATAGGCATACATAGTAAACTTTAGGGGCACGCTGTGTACCCCCTAATTGACCTATAATTATTTCCTGTGGTAGGGTACACTATTACCCTGTAATATAATACCTGGTCCAATTTAAATATTATGGGTCAATATTAAGGTCTGATATCGCGCCTTGCGTTGATTAACCATTGAAAGATGTCTTTGAATTTTTAAAGCATTTTAGAACGCTTATTTCTTCATTTTAAGCTTCTCAAAACATTTTATTTCGCATAGGCATACATAGTAAAATTTAGGGTCACGCTGTGTACCCCCTAAATGACCTATACTTATTTCTGTGGTAGGGTACACTATTACCCTGTAATATAATACGTGGTCCAATTTAAAAATTATAGGTTAATATTAAGGTCCGATACCTTGCCGTTAGTTAACATAGAAAAATGTCTTTGAATTTTTAAAGCATTTTAGAACGCTTATTTCCTCATTTTAAGCTTCTCAGAACACTTTATTTCGCATAGGCAAACATAGTAAACTTTAGGGTCACGCTGTGTACCCCCTAATTGACCTATAATTATTTCCTGTGGTAGGGTACGCTATAACCCTGTAATATAATACGTTGTCCAATTTAAAAATTATAGGTCAATATTAAGGTCCGATACCGTGCCGTTAGTTAACATAGAAAAGTGTCTTCGAATTTCCTTGTTTTAATGCACTATTTAAAATATACATAGTGTACCCCCTAATTGACCTATAATTATTTCCTGTTGTAGGGTACACTATTACCCTGTAATATAATACCTGGTCCAATTTAAATATTATGGTTCCATATTAAGGTCTGATATCGCGCCTTGCGTTAGTTAACCATTGAAACATGTCTTTGAATTTTTAAAGCATTTTAGAACGCTTATTTCTTCATTTTAAGCTTCTCAAAACATTTTATTTCGCATAGGCATACATAGTAAAATTTAGGGTCACGCTGTGTACCCCCTAAATGACCTATAGTTATTTCCTGTGGTAGGGTACACTATTACCCTGTAATATAATACGTGGTCCAATTTAAAAATTATAGGTCAATATTAAGGTCCGATACCGTGACGTTAGTTAACATAGAAAAATGTCTTTGAATTTTTAAAGCATTTTAGAACGCTTATTTCCTCATTTTAAGCTTCTCAGAACACTTTATTTCGCATAGGTATACATAGTAAGTTCTTTAGGGTCACGCTGTGTACCCCCTAATTGACCTATAATTTTTTCCTGTGGTAGGGTGCACTATTACCCTGTAATATAATACCTGGTCCAATTTAAATATTATGGTTCCATATTAAGGTCTGATATCGCGCCTTGCGTTAGTTAACCATTGAAACATGTCTTTGAATTTTTAAAGCATTTTAGAACGCTTATTTCTTCATTTTAAGCTTCTCAAAACATTTTATTTCGCATAGGCATACATAGTAAAATTTAGGGTCACGCTGTGTACCCCCTAAATGACCTATAATTATTTCCTGTGGTAGGGTACACTATTACCCTGTAATATAATACGTGGTCCAATTTAAAAATTATAGGTCAATATTAAGGTCCGATACCGTGACGTTAGTTAACATAGAAAAATGTCTTTGAATTTTTAAAGCATTTTAGAACGCTTATTTCCTCATTTTAAGCTTCTCAGAACACTTTACTTCGCATAGGCAAACATAGTAAACTTTAGGGTCACGCTGTGTACCCCCTAATTGACCTATAATTATTTCCTGTGGTAGGGTACACTATTACCCTGTAATATAATACCTGGTCCAATTTAAATATTATGGGTGAATATTAAGGTCTGATATTGCGCCTTGCGTTAGTTAACCATTGAAAGATGTCTTTGATTTTTTAAAGCATTTTAGAACGCTTATTTCTTCATTTTAAGCTTCTCAGAACACTCTATTTCGCATAGGCATACATAGTAAACTTTAGGGTCACGCTGTGTACCCCCTAATTGAAATATAATTATTTCCTGTTGTAGGGTACACTATTACCCTGTAATATAATATCTGGTCCAATTTAAATATTATGGTTCCATATTAAGGTCTGATATCGCGCCTTGCGTTGGTTAACCATTGAAAGATGTCTTTGAATTTTTAAAGCATTTTAGAACGCTTATTTCTTCATTTTAAGCTTCTCAAAACATTTTATTTCGCATAGGCATACATAGTAAAATTTAGGGTCACGCTGTGTACCCCCTAAATGACCTATAATTATTTTCTGTGGTAGGGTACACTATTACCCTGTAATATAATACGTGGTCCAATTTAAAAATTATAGGTCAATATTAAGGTCCGATACCGTGCCGTTAGTTAACATAGAAAAATGTCTTTGAATTTTTAAAGCATTTTAGAACGCTTATTTCCTCATTTTAAGCTTCTCGGAACACTTTATTTCGCATAGGCATACATAGTAAACTTTAGGGGCACGCTGTGTACCCCCTAATTGACCTATAATTATTTCCTGTGGTAGGGTACACTATTACCCTGTAATATAATACCTGGTCCAATTTAAATATTATGGGTCAATATTAAGGTCTGATATCGCGCCTTGCGTTGATTAACCATTGAAAGATGTCTTTGAATTTTTAAAGCATTTTAGAAAGCTTATTTCTTCATTTTAAGCTTCTCAAAACATTTTATTTCGCATAGGCATACATAGTAAAATTTAGGGTCACGCTGTGTACCCCCTAAATGACCTATAATTATTTCCTGTGGTAGGGTACACTATTACCCTGTAATATAATACGTGGTCCAATTTAAAAATTATAGGTCAATATTAAGGTCCGATACCTTGCCGTTAGTTAACATAGAAAAATGTCTTTGAATTTTTAAAGCATTTTAGAAAGCTTATTTCCTCATTTTAAGCTTCACAGAACACTTTATTTCGCATAGGCATACATAGTAAACTTTAGGGTCACGCTGTGTACCCCCTAAATGACCTATAATTTTTTCCTGTGGTAGGGTGCACTATTACCCTGTAATATAATACCTGGTCCAATTTAAATATTATGGTTCCATATTAAGGTCTGATATCGCGCCTTGCGTTAGTTAACCATTGAAACATGTCTTTGAATTTTTAAAGCATTTTAGAACGCTTATTTCTTCATTTTAAGCTTCTCAAAACATTTTATTTCGCATAGGCATACATAGTAAAATTTAGGGTCACGCTGTGTACCCCCTAAATGACCTATAATTATTTCCTGTGGTAGGGTACACTATTACCCTGTAATATAATACGTGGTCCAATTTAAAAATTATAGGTCAATATTAAGGTCCGATACCGTGACGTTAGTTAACATAGAAAAATGTCTTTGAATTTTTAAAGCATTTTAGAACGCTTATTTCCTCATTTTAAGCTTCTCAGAACACTTTATTTCGCATAGGTATACATAGTAAGTTCTTTAGGGTCACGCTGTGTACCCCCTAATTGACCTATAATTTTTTCCTGTGTTAGGGTACACTATTACCCTGTAATATAATACCTGGTCAAATTTAAATATTATGGGTCAATATTAAGGTCTGATATTGCGCCTTGCGTTAGTTAACCATTGAAACATGTCTTTGAATTTTTAAAGCATTTTAGAACGCTTATTTCTTCATTTTAAGCTTCTCAAAACATTTTATTTCGCATAGGCATACATAGTAAAATTTAGGGTCACGCTGTGTACCCCCTAAATGACCTATAATTATTTCCTGTGGTAGGGTACACTATTACCCTGTAATATAATACGTGGTCCAATTTAAAAATTATAGGTCAATATTAAGGTCCGATACCGTGCCGTTAGTTAACATAGAAAAATGTCTTTGAATTTTTAAAGCATTTTAGAACGCTTATTTCCTCATTTTAAGCTTCTCAGAACACTTTACTTCGCATAGGCAAACATAGTAAACTTTAGGGTCACGCTGTGTACCCCCTAATTGACCTATAATTATTTCCTGTGGTAGGGTACACTATTACCCTGTAATATAATACCTGGTCCAATTTAAATATTATGGGTGAATATTAAGGTCTGATATTGCGCCTTGCGTTAGTTAACCATTGAAAGATGTCTTTGATTTTTTAAAGCATTTTAGAACGCTTATTTCTTCATTTTAAGCTTCTCAGAACACTCTATTTCGCATAGGCATACATAGTAAACTTTAGGGTCACGCTGTGTACCCCCTAATTGAAATATAATTATTTCCTGTTGTAGGGTACACTATTACCCTGTAATATAATATCTGGTCCAATTTAAATATTATGGTTCCATATTAAGGTCTGATATCGCGCCTTGCGTTGGTTAACCATTGAAAGATGTCTTTGAATTTTTAAAGCATTTTAGAACGCTTATTTCTTCATTTTAAGCTTCTCAAAACATTTTATTTCGCATAGGCATACATAGTAAAATTTAGGGTCACGCTGTGTACCCCCTAAATGACCTATAATTATTTTCTGTGGTAGGGTACACTATTACCCTGTAATATAATACGTGGTCCAATTTAAAAATTATAGGTCAATATTAAGGTCCGATACCGTGCCGTTAGTTAACATAGAAAAATGTCTTTGAATTTTTAAAGCATTTTAGAACGCTTATTTCCTCATTTTAAGCTTCTCGGAACACTTTATTTCGCATAGGCATACATAGTAAACTTTAGGGGCACGCTGTGTACCCCCTAATTGACCTATAATTATTTCCTGTGGTAGGGTACACTATTACCCTGTAATATAATACCTGGTCCAATTTAAATATTATGGGTCAATATTAAGGTCTGATATCGCGCCTTGCGTTGATTAACCATTGAAAGATGTCTTTGAATTTTTAAAGCATTTTAGAAAGCTTATTTCTTCATTTTAAGCTTCTCAAAACATTTTATTTCGCATAGGCATACATAGTAAAATTTAGGGTCACGCTGTGTACCCCCTAAATGACCTATAATTATTTCCTGTGGTAGGGTACACTATTACCCTGTAATATAATACGTGGTCCAATTTAAAAATTATAGGTCAATATTAAGGTCCGATACCTTGCCGTTAGTTAACATAGAAAAATGTCTTTGAATTTTTAAAGCATTTTAGAAAGCTTATTTCCTCATTTTAAGCTTCACAGAACACTTTATTTCGCATAGGCATACATAGTAAACTTTAGGGTCACGCTGTGTACCCCCTAAATGACCTATAATTTTTTCCTGTGGTAGGGTGCACTATTACCCTGTAATATAATACCTGGTCCAATTTAAATATTATGGTTCCATATTAAGGTCTGATATCGCGCCTTGCGTTAGTTAACCATTGAAACATGTCTTTGAATTTTTAAAGCATTTTAGAACGCTTATTTCTTCATTTTAAGCTTCTCAAAACATTTTATTTCGCATAGGCATACATAGTAAAATTTAGGGTCACGCTGTGTACCCCCTAAATGACCTATAATTATTTCCTGTGGTAGGGTACACTATTACCCTGTAATATAATACGTGGTCCAATTTAAAAATTATAGGTCAATATTAAGGTCCGATACCGTGACGTTAGTTAACATAGAAAAATGTCTTTGAATTTTTAAAGCATTTTAGAACGCTTATTTCCTCATTTTAAGCTTTTCAGAACACTTTATTTCGCATAGGTATACATAGTAAGTTCTTTAGGGTCACGCTGTGTACCCCCTAATTGACCTATAATTTTTTCCTGTGGTAGGGTACACTATTACCCTGTAATATAATACCTGGTCCAATTTAAATATTATGGGTCAATATTAAGGTCTGATATTGCGCCTTGCGTTAGTTAACCATTGAAACATGTCTTTGAATTTTTAAAGCATTTTAGAACGCTTATTTCTTCATTTTAAGCTTCTCAAAACATTTTATTTCGCATAGGCATACATAGTAAAATTTAGGGTCACGCTGTGTACCCCCTAAATGACCTATAATTATTTCCTGTGGTAGGGTACACTATTACCCTGTAATATAATACCTGGTCCAATTTAAATATTATGGGTGAATATTAAGGTCTGATATTGCGCCTTGCGTTAGTTAACCATTGAAAGATGTCTTTGATTTTTTAAAGCATTTTAGAACGCTTATTTCTTCATTTTAAGCTTCTCAGAACACTCTATTTCGCATAGGCATACATAGTAAACTTTAGGGTCACGCTGTGTACCCCCTAATTGAAATATAATTATTTCCTGTTGTAGGGTACACTATTACCCTGTAATATAATATCTGGTCCAATTTAAATATTATGGTTCCATATTAAGGTCTGATATCGCGCCTTGCGTTGGTTAACCATTGAAAGATGTCTTTGAATTTTTAAAGCATTTTAGAACGCTTATTTCTTCATTTTAAGCTTCTCAAAACATTTTATTTCGCATAGGCATACATAGTAAAATTTAGGGTCACGCTGTGTACCCCCTAAATGACCTATAATTATTTTCTGTGGTAGGGTACACTATTACCCTGTAATATAATACGTGGTCCAATTTAAAAATTATAGGTCAATATTAAGGTCCGATACCGTGCCGTTAGTTAACATAGAAAAATGTCTTTGAATTTTTAAAGCATTTTAGAACGCTTATTTCCTCATTTTAAGCTTCTCGGAACACTTTATTTCGCATAGGCATACATAGTAAACTTTAGGGGCACGCTGTGTACCCCCTAATTGACCTATAATTATTTCCTGTGGTAGGGTACACTATTACCCTGTAATATAATACCTGGTCCAATTTAAATATTATGGGTCAATATTAAGGTCTGATATCGCGCCTTGCGTTGATTAACCATTGAAAGATGTCTTTGAATTTTTAAAGCATTTTAGAAAGCTTATTTCTTCATTTTAAGCTTCTCAAAACATTTTATTTCGCATAGGCATACATAGTAAAATTTAGGGTCACGCTGTGTACCCCCTAAATGACCTATAATTATTTCCTGTGGTAGGGTACACTATTACCCTGTAATATAATACGTGGTCCAATTTAAAAATTATAGGTCAATATTAAGGTCCGATACCGTGCCGTTAGTTAACATAGAAAAATGTCTTTGAATTTTTAAAGCATTTTAGAACGCTTATTTCCTCATTTTAAGCTTCTCAGAACACTTTACTTCGCATAGGCAAACATAGTAAACTTTAGGGTCACGCTGTGTACCCCCTAATTGACCTATAATTATTTCCTGTGGTAGGGTACACTATTACCCTGTAATATAATACCTGGTCCAATTTAAATATTATGGGTGAATATTAAGGTCTGATATTGCGCCTTGCGTTAGTTAACCATTGAAAGATGTCTTTGATTTTTTAAAGCATTTTAGAACGCTTATTTCTTCATTTTAAGCTTCTCAGAACACTCTATTTCGCATAGGCATACATAGTAAACTTTAGGGTCACGCTGTGTACCCCTAATTGAAATATAATTATTTCCTGTTGTAGAGTACACTATTACCCTGTAATATAATATCTGGTCCAATTTAAATATTATGGTTCCATATTAAGGTCTGATATCGCGCCTTGCGTTGGTTAACCATTGAAAGATGTCTTTGAATTTTTAAAGCATTTTAGAACGCTTATTTCTTCATTTTAAGCTTCTCAAAACATTTTATTTCGCATAGGCATACATAGTAAAATTTAGGGTCACGCTGTGTACCCCCTAAATGACCTATAATTATTTTCTGTGGTAGGGTACACTATTACCCTGTAATATAATACGTGGTCCAATTTAAAAATTATAGGTCAATATTAAGGTCCGATACCGTGCCGTTAGTTAACATAGAAAAATGTCTTTGAATTTTTAAAGCATTTCAGAACGCTTATTTCCTCATTTTAAGCTTCTCGGAACACTTTATTTCGCATAGGCATACATAGTAAACTTTAGGGGCACGCTGTGTACCCCCTAATTGACCTATAATTATTTCCTGTGGTAGGGTACACTATTACCCTGTAATATAATACCTGGTCCAATTTAAATATTATGGGTCAATATTAAGGTCTGATATCGCGCCTTGCGTTGATTAACCATTGAAAGATGTCTTTGAATTTTTAAAGCATTTTAGAAAGCTTATTTCTTCATTTTAAGCTTCCCAAAACATTTTATTTCGCATAGGCATACATAGTAAAATTTAGGGTCACGCTGTGTACCCCCTAAATGACCTATAATTATTTCCTGTGGTAGGGTACACTATTACCCTGTAATATAATACGTGGTCCAATTTAAAAATTATAGGTCAATATTAAGGTCCGATACCGTGCCGTTAGTTAACATAGAAAAATGTCTTTGAATTTTTAAAGCATTTTAGAACGCTTATTTCCTCATTTTAAGCTTCTCAGAACACTTTACTTCGCATAGGCAAACATAGTAAACTTTAGGGTCACGCTGTGTACCCCCTAATTGACCTATAATTATTTCCTGTGGTAGGGTACACTATTACCCTGTAATATAATACCTGGTCCAATTTAAATATTATGGGTGAATATTAAGGTCTGATATTGCGCCTTGCGTTAGTTAACCATTGAAAGATGTCTTTGATTTTTTAAAGCATTTTAGAACGCTTATTTCTTCATTTTAAGCTTCTCAGAACACTCTATTTCGCATAGGCATACATAGTAAACTTTAGGGTCACGCTGTGTACCCCCTAATTGAAATATAATTATTTCCTGTTGTAGGGTACACTATTACCCTGTAATATAATATCTGGTCTAATTTAAATATTATGGTTCCATATTAAGGTCTGATATCGCGCCTTGCGTTGGTTAACCATTGAAAGATGTCTTTGAATTTTTAAAGCATTTTAGAACGCTTATTTCTTCATTTTAAGCTTCTCAAAACATTTTATTTCGCATAGGCATACATAGTAAAATTTAGGGTCACGCTGTGTACCCCCTAAATGACCTATAATTATTTTCTGTGGTAGGGTACACTATTACCCTGTAATATAATACGTGGTCCAATTTAAAAATTATAGGTCAATATTAAGGTCCGATACCGTGCCGTTAGTTAACATAGAAAAATGTCTTTGAATTTTTAAAGCATTTTAGAACGCTTATTTCCTCAGTTTAAGCTTCTCGGAACACTTTATTTCGCATAGGCATACATAGTAAACTTTAGGGGCACGCTGTGTACCCCCTAATTGACCTATAATTATTTCCTGTGGTAGGGTACACTATTACCCTGTAATATAATACCTGGTCCAATTTAAATATTATGGGTCAATATTAAGGTCTGATATCGCGCCTTGCGTTGATTAACCATTGAAAGATGTCTTTGAATTTTTAAAGCATTTTAGAACGCTTATTTCTTCATTTTAAGCTTCTCAAAACATTTTATTTCGCATAGGCATACATAGTAAAATTTAGGGTCACGCTGCGTACCCCCTAAATGACCTATAATTATTTCCTGTGGTAGGGTACACTATTACCCTGTAATATAATACGTGGTCCAATTTAAAAATTATAGGTCAATATTAAGGTCCGATACCGTGCCGTTAGTTAACATAGAAAAATGTCTTTGAATTTTTAAAGCATTTTAGAACGCTTATTTCCTCATTTTAAGCTTCTCAGAACACTTTACTTCGCATAGGCAAACATAGTAAACTTTAGGGTCACGCTGTGTACCCCCTAATTGACCTATAATTATTTCCTGTGGTAGGGTACACTATTACCCTGTAATATAATACCTGGTCCAATTTAAATATTATGGGTGAATATTAAGGTCTGATATTGCACCTTGCGTTAGTTAACCATTGAAAGATGTCTTTGATTTTTTAAAGCATTTTAGAACGCTTATTTCTTCATTTTAAGCTTCTCAGAACACTCTATTTCGCATAGGCATACATAGTAAACTTTAGGGTCACGCTGTGTACCCCCTAATTGAAATATAATTATTTCCTGTTGTAGGGTACACTATTACCCTGTAATATAATATCTGGTCCAATTTAAATATTATGGTTCCATATTAAGGTCTGATATCGCGCCTTGCGTTGGTTAACCATTGAAAGATGTCTTTGAACTTTTAAAGCATTTTAGAACGCTTATTTCTTCATTTTAAGCTTCTCAAAACATTTTATTTCGCATAGGCATACATAGTAAAATTTAGGGTCACGCTGTGTACCCCCTAAATGACCTATAATTATTTCCTGTGGTAGGGTACACTATTACCCTGTAATATAATACGTGGTCCAATTTAAAAATTATAGGTCAATATTAAGGTCCGATACCGTGCCGTTAGTTAACATAGAAAAATGTCTTTGAATTTTTAAAGCATTTTAGAACGCTTATTTCCTCATTTTAAGCTTCTCGGAACACTTTATTTCGCATAGGCATACATAGTAAACTTTAGGGGCACGCTGTGTACCCCCTAATTGACCTATAATTATTTCCTGTGGTAGGGTACACTATTACCCTGTAATATAATACCTGGTCCAATTTAAATATTATGGGTCAATATTAAGGTCTGATATCGCGCATTGCGTTGATTAACCATTGAAAGATGTCTTTGAATTTTTAAAGCATTTTAGAACGCTTATTTCTTCATTTTAAGCTTCTCAAAACATTTTATTTCGCATAGGCATGCATAGTAAAATTTAGGGTCACGCTGTGTACCCCCTAAATGACCTATAATTATTTTCTGTGGTAGAGTACACTATTACCCTGTAATATAATACGTGGTCCAATTTAAAAATTATAGGTCAATATTAAGGTCCGATACCGTGCCGTTAGTTAACATAGAAAAATGTCTTTGAATTTTTAAAGCATTTTAGAACGCTTATTTCCTCATTTTAAGCTTCTCGGAACACTTTATTTCGCATAGGCATACATAGTAAACTTTAGGGGCACGCTGTGTACCCCCTAATTGACCTATAATTATTTCCTGTGGTAGGGTACACTATTACCCTGTAATATAATACCTGGTCCAATTTAAATATTATGGGTCAATATTAAGGTCTGATATCGCGCCTTGCGTTGATTAACCATTGAAAGATGTCTTTGAATTTTTAAAGCATTTTAGAAAGCTTATTTCTTCATTTTAAGCTTCCCAAAACATTTTATTTCGCATAGGCATACATAGTAAAATTTAGGGTCACGCTGTGTACCCCCTAAATGACCTATAATTATTTCCTGTGGTAGGGTACACTATTACCCTGTAATATAATACGTGGTCCAATTTAAAAATTATAGGTCAATATTAAGGTCCGATACCGTGCCGTTAGTTAACATAGAAAAATGTCTTTGAATTTTTAAAGCATTTTAGAACGCTTATTTCCTCATTTTAAGCTTCTCAGAACACTTTACTTCGCATAGGCAAACATAGTAAACTTTAGGGTCACGCTGTGTACCCCCTAATTGACCTATAATTATTTCCTGTGGTAGGGTACACTATTACCCTGTAATATAATACCTGGTCCAATTTAAATATTATGGGTGAATATTAAGGTCTGATATTGCGCCTTGCGTTAGTTAACCATTGAAAGATGTCTTTGATTTTTTAAAGCATTTTAGAACGCTTATTTCTTCATTTTAAGCTTCTCAGAACACTCTATTTCGCATAGGCATACATAGTAAACTTTAGGGTCACGCTGTGTACCCCCTAATTGAAATATAATTATTTCCTGTTGTAGGGTACACTATTACCCTGTAATATAATATCTGGTCCAATTTAAATATTATGGTTCCATATTAAGGTCTGATATCGCGCCTTGCGTTGGTTAACCATTGAAAGATGTCTTTGAATTTTTAAAGCATTTTAGAACGCTTATTTCTTCATTTTAAGCTTCTCAAAACATTTTATTTCGCATAGGCATACATAGTAAAATTTAGGGTCACGCTGTGTACCCCCTAAATGACCTATAATTATTTTCTGTGGTAGGGTACACTATTACCCTGTAATATAATACGTGGTCCAATTTAAAAATTATAGGTCAATATTAAGGTCCGATACCGTGCCGTTAGTTAACATAGAAAAATGTCTTTGAATTTTTAAAGCATTTTAGAACGCTTATTTCCTCATTTTAAGCTTCTCGGAACACTTTATTTCGCATAGGCATACATAGTAAACTTTAGGGGCACGCTGTGTACCCCCTAATTGACCTATAATTATTTCCTGTGGTAGGGTACACTATTACCCTGTAATATAATACCTGGTCCAATTTAAATATTATGGGTCAATATTAAGGTCTGATATCGCGCCTTGCGTTGATTAACCATTGAAAGATGTCTTTGAATTTTTAAAGCATTTTAGAAAGCTTATTTCTTCATTTTAAGCTTCTCAAAACATTTTATTTCGCATAGGCATACATAGTAAAATTTAGGGTCACGCTGTGTACCCCCTAAATGACCTATAATTATTTCCTGTGGTAGGGTACACTATTACCCTGTAATATAATACGTGGTCCAATTTAAAAATTATAGGTCAATATTAAGGTCCGATACCGTGCCGTTAGTTAACATAGAAAAATGTCTTTGAATTTTTAAAGCATTTTAGAACGCTTATTTCCTCATTTTAAGCTTCTCAGAACACTTTACTTCGCATAGGCAAACATAGTAAACTTTAGGGTCACGCTGTGTACCCCCTAATTGACCTATAATTATTTCCTGTGGTAGGGTACACTATTACCCTGTAATATAATACCTGGTCCAATTTAAATATTATGGGTGAATATTAAGGTCTGATATTGCGCCTTGCGTTAGTTAACCATTGAAAGATGTCTTTGATTTTTTAAAGCATTTTAGAACGCTTATTTCTTCATTTTAAGCTTCTCAGAACACTCTATTTCGCATAGGCATACATAGTAAACTTTAGGGTCACGCTGTGTACCCCTAATTGAAATATAATTATTTCCTGTTGTAGGGTACACTATTACCCTGTAATATAATATCTGGTCCAATTTAAATATTATGGTTCCATATTAAGGTCTGATATCGCGCCTTGCGTTGGTTAACCATTGAAAGATGTCTTTGAATTTTTAAAGCATTTTAGAACGCTTATTTCTTCATTTTAAGCTTCTCAAAACATTTTATTTCGCATAGGCATACATAGTAAAATTTAGGGTCACGCTGTGTACCCCCTAAATGACCTATAATTATTTTCTGTGGTAGGGTACACTATTACCCTGTAATATAATACGTGGTCCAATTTAAAAATTATAGGTCAATATTAAGGTCCGATACCGTGCCGTTAGTTAACATAGAAAAATGTCTTTGAATTTTTAAAGCATTTTAGAACGCTTATTTCCTCATTTTAAGCTTCTCGGAACACTTTATTTCGCATAGGCATACATAGTAAACTTTAGGGGCACGCTGTGTACCCCCTAATTGACCTATAATTATTTCCTGTGGTAGGGTACACTATTACCCTGTAATATAATACCTGGTCCAATTTAAATATTATGGGTCAATATTAAGGTCTGATATCGCGCCTTGCGTTGATTAACCATTGAAAGATGTCTTTGAATTTTTAAAGCATTTTAGAAAGCTTATTTCTTCATTTTAAGCTTCCCAAAACATTTTATTTCGCATAGGCATACATAGTAAAATTTAGGGTCACGCTGTGTACCCCCTAAATGACCTATAATTATTTCCTGTGGTAGGGTACACTATTACCCTGTAATATAATACGTGGTCCAATTTAAAAATTATAGGTCAATATTAAGGTCCGATACCTTGCCGTTAGTTAACATAGAAAAATGTCTTTAAATTTTTAAAGCATTTTAGAACGCTTATTTCCTCATTTTAAGCTTCACAGAACACTTTATTTCGGATAGGCATACATAGTAAACTTTAGGGTCACGCTGTGTACCCCCTAATTGACCTATAATTATTTCCTGTGGTAGGGTACACTATTACCCTGAATTATAATACCTGGTCCAATTTAAATATTATGGGTCAATATTAAGGTCTGATATTGCGCCTTGCGTTAGTTAACCATTGAAAGATGTCTTTGAATTTTTAAAGCATTTTAGAACACTTATTTCTTCATTTTAAGCTTCTCAGAACACTTTATTTCGCATAGGCATACATAGTAAACTTTAGGTTCACTCTGTGTACCCCTTTATTGACCTATAATTATTTCCTATGGTAGGGTACACTATAACCCTGTAATATAATACGTGGTCCTATTTAAAAATTATACGTCAATATTAAGGTCCGATACCGTACCGTTAGTTAACATAGAAAAATGTCTTTGAATTTTTAAAGCATTTTAGAACGCTTATTTCCTCATTTTAAGCTTCTCAGAACACTTTATTTTGCATAGGAATACATAGTAAATTTTAGGGTCACGCTGTGTACCCCCTAATTGACCTATAATTATTTCCTGCTGTAGGGTACACTATTACCCTGTAATATAATATCTGGTCCAATTTAAATATTATGGGTCAATATTAAGGTCTGATATTGCGCCTTGCGTTAGTTAACCATTGAAAGATGTCTTTGATGTTTTAAAGCATTTTAGAACGCTTTTTTCTTCATTTTAAGCTTCTCAGAACACTCTATTTCGCATAGGCATACATAGTAAACTTTAGGGTCACGCTGTGTACCCCCTAAATGACCTATAATTATTTCCTGTGGTAGGGTACACTATTACCCTGTAATATAATACGTGGTCCAATTTAAAAATTATAGGTCAATATTAAGGTCCGATACCGTGCCGTTAGTTAACATAGAAAAATGTCTTTGAATTTTTAAAGCATTTTAGAACGCTTATTTCCTCAGTTTAAGCTTCTCGGAACACTTTATTTCGCATAGGCATACATAGTAAACTTTAGGGGCACGCTGTGTACCCCCTAATTGACCTATAATTATTTCCTGTGGTAGGGTACACTATTACCCTGTAATATAATACCTGGTCCAATTTAAATATTATGGGTCAATATTAAGGTCTGATATCGCGCCTTGCGTTGATTAACCATTGAAAGATGTCTTTGAATTTTTAAAGCATTTTAGAACGCTTATTTCTTCATTTTAAGCTTCTCAAAACATTTTATTTCGCATAGGCATACATAGTAAAATTTAGGGTCACGCTGCGTACCCCCTAAATGACCTATAATTATTTCCTGTGGTAGGGTACACTATTACCCTGTAATATAATACGTGGTCCAATTTAAAAATTATAGGTCAATATTAAGGTCCGATACCGTGCCGTTAGTTAACATAGAAAAATGTCTTTGAATTTTTAAAGCATTTTAGAACGCTTATTTCCTCATTTTAAGCTTCTCAGAACACTTTACTTCGCATAGGCAAACATAGTAAACTTTAGGGTCACGCTGTGTACCCCCTAATTGACCTATAATTATTTCCTGTGGTAGGGTACACTATTACCCTGTAATATAATACCTGGTCCAATTTAAATATTATGGGTGAATATTAAGGTCTGATATTGCACCTTGCGTTAGTTAACCATTGAAAGATGTCTTTGATTTTTTAAAGCATTTTAGAACGCTTATTTCTTCATTTTAAGCTTCTCAGAACACTCTATTTCGCATAGGCATACATAGTAAACTTTAGGGTCACGCTGTGTACCCCCTAATTGAAATATAATTATTTCCTGTTGTAGGGTACACTATTACCCTGTAATATAATATCTGGTCCAATTTAAATATTATGGTTCCATATTAAGGTCTGATATCGCGCCTTGCGTTGGTTAACCATTGAAAGATGTCTTTGAATTTTTAAAGCATTTTAGAACGCTTATTTCTTCATTTTAAGCTTCTCAAAACATTTTATTTCGCATAGGCATACATAGTAAAATTTAGGGTCACGCTGTGTACCCCCTAAATGACCTATAATTATTTCCTGTGGTAGGGTACACTATTACCCTGTAATATAATACGTGGTCCAATTTAAAAATTATAGGTCAATATTAAGGTCCGATACCGTGCCGTTAGTTAACATAGAAAAATGTCTTTGAATTTTTAAAGCATTTTAGAACGCTTATTTCCTCATTTTAAGCTTCTCGGAACACTTTATTTCGCATAGGCATACATAGTAAACTTTAGGGGCACGCTGTGTACCCCCTAATTGACCTATAATTATTTCCTGTGGTAGGGTACACTATTACCCTGAATTATAATACCTGGTCCAATTTAAATATTATGGGTCAATATTAAGGTCTGATATTGCGCCTTGCGTTAGTTAACCATTGAAAGATGTCTTTGAATTTTTAAAGCATTTTAGAACACTTATTTCTTCATTTTAAGCTTCTCAGAACACTTTATTTCGCATAGGCATACATAGTAAACTTTAGGTTCACTCTGTGTACCCCTTTATTGACCTATAATTATTTCCTATGGTAGGGTACACTATAACCCTGTAATATAATACGTGGTCCTATTTAAAAATTATACGTCAATATTAAGGTCCGATACCGTACCGTTAGTTAACATAGAAAAATGTCTTTGAATTTTTAAAGCATTTTAGAACGCTTATTTCCTCATTTTAAGCTTCTCAGAACACTTTATTTTGCATAGGAATACATAGTAAATTTTAGGGTCACGCTGTGTACCCCCTAATTGACCTATAATTATTTCCTGCTGTAGGGTACACTATTACCCTGTAATATAATATCTGGTCCAATTTAAATATTATGGGTCAATATTAAGGTCTGATATTGCGCCTTGCGTTAGTTAACCATTGAAAGATGTCTTTGATGTTTTAAAGCATTTTAGAACGCTTTTTTCTTCATTTTAAGCTTCTCAGAACACTCTATTTCGCATAGGCATACATAGTAAACTTTAGGGTCACGCTGTGTACCCCCTAAATGACCTATAATTATTTCCTGTGGTAGGGTACACTATTACCCTGTAATATAATACGTGGTCCAATTTAAAAATTATAGGTCAATATTAAGGTCCGATACCGTGCCGTTAGTTAACATAGAAAAATGTCTTTGAATTTTTAAAGCATTTTAGAACGCTTATTTCCTCAGTTTAAGCTTCTCGGAACACTTTATTTCGCATAGGCATACATAGTAAACTTTAGGGGCACGCTGTGTACCCCCTAATTGACCTATAATTATTTCCTGTGGTAGGGTACACTATTACCCTGTAATATAATACCTGGTCCAATTTAAATATTATGGGTCAATATTAAGGTCTGATATCGCGCCTTGCGTTGATTAACCATTGAAAGATGTCTTTGAATTTTTAAAGCATTTTAGAACGCTTATTTCTTCATTTTAAGCTTCTCAAAACATTTTATTTCGCATAGGCATACATAGTAAAATTTAGGGTCACGCTGCGTACCCCCTAAATGACCTATAATTATTTCCTGTGGTAGGGTACACTATTACCCTGTAATATAATACGTGGTCCAATTTAAAAATTATAGGTCAATATTAAGGTCCGATACCGTGCCGTTAGTTAACATAGAAAAATGTCTTTGAATTTTTAAAGCATTTTAGAACGCTTATTTCCTCATTTTAAGCTTCTCAGAACACTTTACTTCGCATAGGCAAACATAGTAAACTTTAGGGTCACGCTGTGTACCCCCTAATTGACCTATAATTATTTCCTGTGGTAGGGTACACTATTACCCTGTAATATAATACCTGGTCCAATTTAAATATTATGGGTGAATATTAAGGTCTGATATTGCACCTTGCGTTAGTTAACCATTGAAAGATGTCTTTGATTTTTTAAAGCATTTTAGAACGCTTATTTCTTCATTTTAAGCTTCTCAGAACACTCTATTTCGCATAGGCATACATAGTAAACTTTAGGGTCACGCTGTGTACCCCCTAATTGAAATATAATTATTTCCTGTTGTAGGGTACACTATTACCCTGTAATATAATATCTGGTCCAATTTAAATATTATGGTTCCATATTAAGGTCTGATATCGCGCCTTGCGTTGGTTAACCATTGAAAGATGTCTTTGAATTTTTAAAGCATTTTAGAACGCTTATTTCTTCATTTTAAGCTTCTCAAAACATTTTATTTCGCATAGGCATACATAGTAAAATTTAGGGTCACGCTGTGTACCCCCTAAATGACCTATAATTATTTCCTGTGGTAGGGTACACTATTACCCTGTAATATAATACGTGGTCCAATTTAAAAATTATAGGTCAATATTAAGGTCCGATACCGTGCCGTTAGTTAACATAGAAAAATGTCTTTGAATTTTTAAAGCATTTTAGAACGCTTATTTCCTCATTTTAAGCTTCTCGGAACACTTTATTTCGCATAGGCATACATAGTAAACTTTAGGGGCACGCTGTGTACCCCCTAATTGACCTATAATTATTTCCTGTGGTAGGGTACACTATTACCCTGTAATATAATACCTGGTCCAATTTAAATATTATGGGTCAATATTAAGGTCTGATATCGCGCCTTGCGTTGATTAACCATTGAAAGATGTCTTTGAATTTTTAAAGCATTTTAGAACGCTTATTTCTTCATTTTAAGCTTCTCAAAACATTTTATTTCGCATAGGCATGCATAGTAAAATTTAGGGTCACGCTGTGTACCCCCTAAATGACCTATAATTATTTTCTGTGGTAGAGTACACTATTACCCTGTAATATAATACGTGGTCCAATTTAAAAATTATAGGTCAATATTAAGGTCCGATACCGTGCCGTTAGTTAACATAGAAAAATGTCTTTGAATTTTTAAAGCATTTTAGAACGCTTATTTCCTCATTTTAAGCTTCTCGGAACACTTTATTTCGCATAGGCATACATAGTAAACTTTAGGGGCACGCTGTGTACCCCCTAATTGACCTATAATTATTTCCTGTGGTAGGGTACACTATTACCCTGTAATATAATACCTGGTCCAATTTAAATATTATGGGTCAATATTAAGGTCTGATATCGCGCCTTGCGTTGATTAACCATTGAAAGATGTCTTTGAATTTTTAAAGCATTTTAGAAAGCTTATTTCTTCATTTTAAGCTTCTCAAAACATTTTATTTCGCATAGGCATACATAGTAAAATTTAGGGTCACGCTGTGTACCCCCTAAATGACCTATAATTATTTCCTGTGGTAGGGTACACTATTACCCTGTAATATAATACGTGGTCCAATTTAAAAATTATAGGTCAATATTAAGGTCCGATACCTTGCCGTTAGTTAACATAGAAAAATGTCTTTGAATTTTTAAAGCATTTTAGAACGCTTATTTCCTCATTTTAAGCTTCACAGAACACTTTATTTCGCATAGGCATACATAGTAAACTTTAGGGTCACGCTGTGTACCCCCTAATTGACCTATAATTATTTCCTGTGGTAGGGTACACTATTACCCTGTAATATAATACGTGGTCCAATTTAAAAATTATAGGTCAATATTAAGGTCCGATACCTTGCCGTTAGTTAACATAGAAAAATGTCTTTGAATTTTTAAAGCATTTTAGAACGCTTATTTCCTCATTTTAAGCTTCACAGAACACTTTATTTCGCATAGGCATACATAGTAAACTTTAGGGTCACGCTGTGTACCCCCTAATTGACCTATAATTATTTCCTGTGGTAGGGTACACTATTACCCTGTAATATAATACGTGGTCCAATTTAAAAATTATAGGTCAATATTAAGGTCCGATACCTTGCCGTTAGTTAACATAGAAAAATGTCTTTGAATTTTTAAAGCATTTTAGAACGCTTATTTCCTCATTTTAAGCTTCACAGAACACTTTATTTCGCATAGGCATACATAGTAAAATTTAGGGTCACGCTGTGTACCCCCTAAATGACCTATAATTATTTCCTGTGGTAGGGTACACTATTACCCTGTAATATAATACGTGGTCCAATTTAAAAATTATAGGTCAATATTAAGGTCCGATACCTTGCCGTTAGTTAACATAGAAAAATGTCTTTGAATTTTTAAAGCATTTTAGAACGCTTATTTCCTCATTTTAAGCTTCACAGAACACTTTATTTCGCATAGGCATACATAGTAAACTTTAGGGTCACGCTGTGTACCCCCTAATTGACCTATAATTATTTCCTGTGGTAGGGTACACTATTACCCTGTAATATAATACCTGGTCCAATTTAAATATTATGGGTCAATATTAAGGTCTGATATTGCGCCTTGCGTTAGTTAACCATTGAAAGATGTCTTTGAATTTTTAAAGCATTTTAGAACACTTATTTCTTCATTTTAAGCTTCTCAGAACACTTTATTTCGCATAGGCATACATAGTAAACTTTAGGTTCACTCTGTGTACCCCTTAATTGACCTATAATTATTTCCTGTGGTAGGGTACACTATTACCCTGTAATATAATACGTGGTCCAATTTAAAAATTATAGGTCAATATTAATGTCCGATACCGTGCCGTTAGTTAACATAGAAAAATGTCTTTGAATTTTTAAAGCATTTTAGAACGCTTATTTCCTCATTTTAAGCTTCTCGGAACACTTTATTTCGCATAGGCATACATAGTAAACTTTAGGGGCACGCTGTGTACCCCCTAATTGACCTATAATTATTTCCTGTGGTAGGGTACACTATTACCTTGTAATATAATACCTGGTCCAATTTAAATATTATGGGTCAATATTAAGGTCTGATATCGCGCCTTGCGTTGATTAACCATTGAAAGATGTCTTTGAATTTTTAAAGCATTTTAGAACGCTTATTTCTTCATTTTAAGCTTCTCAAAACATTTTATTTCGCATAGGCATACATAGTAAAATTTAGGGTCACGCTGTGTACCCCCTAAATGACCTATAATTATTTCCTGTGGTAGGGTACACTATTACCCTGTAATATAATACGTGGTCCAATTTAAAAATTATAGGTCAATATTAAGGTCCGATACCGTGCCGTTAGTTAACATAGAAAAATGTCTTTGAATTTTTAAAGCATTTTAGAACGCTTATTTCCTCATTTTAAGCTTCTCAGAACACTTTACTTCGCATAGGCAAACATAGTAAACTTTAGGGTCACGCTGTGTACCCCCTAATTGACCTATAATTATTTCCTGTGGTAGGGTACACTATTACCCTGTAATATAATACCTGGTCCAATTTAAATATTATGGGTGAATATTAAGGTCTGATATTGCACCTTGCGTTAGTTAACCATTGAAAGATGTCTTTGATTTTTTAAAGCATTTTAGAACGCTTATTTCTTCATTTTAAGCTTCTCAGAACACTCTATTTCGCATAGGCATACATAGTAAACTTTAGGGTCACGCTGTGTACCCCCTAATTGAAATATAATTATTTCCTGTTGTAGGGTACACTATTACCCTGTAATATAATATCTGGTCCAATTTAAATATTATGGTTCCATATTAAGGTCTGATATCGCGCCTTGCGTTGGTTAACCATTGAAAGATGTCTTTGAATTTTTAAAGCATTTTAGAACGCTTATTTCTTCATTTTAAGCTTCTCAAAACATTTGATTTCGCATAGGCATACATAGTAAAATTTAGGGTCACGCTGTGTACCCCCTAAATGACCTATAATTATTTCCTGTGGTAGGGTACACTATTACCCTGTAATATAATACGTGGTCCAATTTAAAAATTATAGGTCAATATTAAGGTCCGATACCGTGCCGTTAGTTAACATAGAAAAATGTCTTTGAATTTTTAAAGCATTTTAGAACGCTTATTTCCTCATTTTAAGCTTCTCGGAACACTTTATTTCGCATAGGCATACATAGTAAACTTTAGGGGCACGCTGTGTACCCCCTAATTGACCTATAATTATTTCCTGTGGTAGGGTACACTATTACCCTGTAATATAATACCTGGTCCAATTTAAATATTATGGGTCAATATTAAGGTCTGATATCGCGCCTTGCGTTGATTAGCCATTGAAAGATGTCTTTGAATTTTTAAAGCATTTTAGAAAGCTTATTTCTTCATTTTAAGCTTCTCAAAACATTTTATTTCGCATAGGCATACATAGTAAAATTTAGGGTCACGCTGTGTACCCCCTAAATGACCTATAATTATTTCCTGTGGTAGGGTACACTATTACCCTGTAATATAATACGTGGTCCAATTTAAAAATTATAGGTCAATATTAAGGTCCGATACCTTGCCGTTAGTTAACATAGAAAAATGTCTTTGAATTTTTAAAGCATTTTAGAACGCTTATTTCCTCATTTTAAGCTTCACAGAACACTTTATTTCGCATAGGCATACATAGTAAACTTTAGGGTCACGCTGTGTACCCCCTAATTGACCTATAATTATTTCCTGTGGTAGGGTACACTATTACCCTGTAATATAATACCTGGTCCAATTTAAATATTATGGGTCAATATTAAGGTCTGATATTGCGCCTTGCGTTAGTTAACCATTGAAAGATGTCTTTGAATTTTTAAAGCATTTTAGAACACTTATTTCTTCATTTTAAGCTTCTCAGAACACTTTATTTCGCATAGGCATACATAGTAAACTTTAGGTTCACTCTGTGTACCCCTTAATTGACCTATAATTATTTCCTATGGTAGGGTACACTATAACCCTGTAATATAACACGTGGTCCTATTTAAAAATTATACGTCAATATTAAGGTCCGATACCGTACCGTTAGTTAACATAGAAAAATGTCTTTGAATTTTTAAAGCATTTTAGAACGCTTATTTCCTCATTTTAAGCTTCTCAGAACACTTTATTTTGCATAGGAATACATAGTAAACTTTAGGGTCACGCTGTGTACCCCATAATTGACCTATAATTATTTCCTGCTGTAGGGTACACTATTACCCTGTAATATAATATCTGGTCCAATTTAAATATTATGGGTCAATATTAAGGTCTGATATTGCGCCTTGCGTTAGTTAACCATTGAAAGATGTCTTTGATTTTTTAAAGCATTTTAGAACGCTTATTTCTTCATTTTAAGCTTCTCAGAACACTCTATTTCGCATAGGCATACATAGTAAACTTTAGGGTCACGCTGTGTACCCCCTAAATGACCTATAATTATTTCCTGTGGTAGGGTACACTATTACCCTGTAATATAATACGTGGTCCAATTTAAAAATTATAGGTCAATATTAAGGTCCGATACCGTGCCGTTAGTTAACATAGAAAAATGTCTTTGAATTTTTAAAGCATTTTAGAACGCTTATTTCCTCATTTTAAGCTTCTCGGAACACTTTATTTCGCATAGGCATACATAGTAAACTTTAGGGGCACGCTGTGTACCCCCTAATTGACCTATAATTATTTCCTGTGGTAGGGTACACTATTACCCTGTAATATAATACCTGGTCCAATTTAAATATTATGGGTCAATATTAAGGTCTGATATCGCGCCTTGCGTTGATTAACCATTGAAAGATGTCTTTGAATTTTTAAAGCATTTTAGAACGCTTATTTCTTCATTTTAAGCTTCTCAAAACATTTTATTTCGCATAGGCATACATAGTAAAATTTAGGGTCACGCTGTGTACCCCCTAAATGACCTATAATTATTTCCTGTGGTAGGGTACACTATTACCCTGTAATATAATACGTGGTGCAATTTAAAAATTATAGGTCAATATTAAGGTCCGATACCGTGCCGTTAGTTAACATAGAAAAATGTCTTTGAATTTTTAAAGCATTTTAGAACGCTTATTTCCTCATTTTAAGCTTCTCAGAACACTTTACTTCGCATAGGCAAACATAGTAAACTTTAGGGTCACGCTGTGTACCCCCTAATTGACCTATAATTATTTCCTGTGGTAGGGTACACTATTACCCTGTAATATAATACCTGGTCCAATTTAAATATTATGGGTGAATATTAAGGTCTGATATCGCGCCTTGCGTTAGTTAACCATTGAAAGATGTCTTTGATTTTTTAAAGCATTTTAGAACGCTTATTTCTTCATTTTAAGCTTCTCAAAACATTTTATTTCGCATAGGCATACATAGTAAACTTTAGGGGCACGCTGTGTACCCCCTAATTGACCTATAATTATTTCCTGTGGTAGGGTACACTATTACCCTGTAATATAATACCTGGTCCAATTTAAATAATATGGGTCAATATTAAGGTCTGATATCGCGCCTTGCGTTGATTAACCATTGAAAGATGTCTTTGAATTTTTAAAGCATTTTAGAACGCTTATTTCTTCATTTTAAGCTTCTCAAAACATTTTATTTCGCATAGGCATGCATAGTAAAATTTAGGGTCACGCTGTGTACCCCCTAATTGACCTATAATTATTTCCTGTGGTAGGGTACACTATTACCCTGTAATATAATACCTGGTCCAATTTAAATATTATGGGTCAATATTAAGGTCTGATATTGCGCCTTGCGTTAGTTAACCATTGAAAGATGTCTTTGAATTTTTAAAGCATTTTAGAACACTTATTTCTTCATTTTAAGCTTCTCAGAACACTTTATTTCGCATAGGCATACATAGTAAACTTTAGGTTCACTCTGTGTACCCCTTAATTGACCTATAATTATTTCCTATGGTAGGGTACACTATAACCCTGTAATATAATACGTGGTCCTATTTAAAAATTATACGTCAATATTAAGGTCCGATACCGTACCGTTAGTTAACATAGAAAAATGTCTTTGAATTTTTAAAGCATTTTAGAACGCTTATTTCCTCATTTTAAGCTTCTCAGAACACTTTATTTTGCATAGGAATACATAGTAAACTTTAGGGTCACGCTGTGTACCCCATAATTGACCTATAATTATTTCCTGCTGTAGGGTACACTATTACCCTGTAATATAATATCTGGTCCAATTTAAATATTATGGGTCAATATTAAGGTCTGATATTGCGCCTTGCGTTAGTTAACCATTGAAAGATGTCTTTGATTTTTTAAAGCATTTTAGAACGCTTATTTCTTCATTTTAAGCTTCTCAGAACACTCTATTTCGCATAGGCATACATAGTAAACTTTAGGGTCACGCTGTGTACCCCCTAAATGACCTATAATTATTTCCTGTGGTAGGGTACACTATTACCCTGTAATATAATACGTGGTCCAATTTAAAAATTATAGGTCAATATTAAGGTCCGATACCGTGCCGTTAGTTAACATAGAAAAATGTCTTTGAATTTTTAAAGCATTTTAGAACGCTTATTTCCTCATTTTAAGCTTCTCGGAACACTTTATTTCGCATAGGCATACATAGTAAACTTTAGGGGCACGCTGTGTACCCCCTAATTGACCTATAATTATTTCCTGTGGTAGGGTACACTATTACCCTGTAATATAATACCTGGTCCAATTTAAATATTATGGGTCAATATTAAGGTCTGATATCGCGCCTTGCGTTGATTAACCATTGAAAGATGTCTTTGAATTTTTAAAGCATTTTAGAACGCTTATTTCTTCATTTTAAGCTTCTCAAAACATTTTATTTCGCATAGGCATACATAGTAAAATTTAGGGTCACGCTGTGTACCCCCTAAATGACCTATAATTATTTCCTGTGGTAGGGTACACTATTACCCTGTAATATAATACGTGGTGCAATTTAAAAATTATAGGTCAATATTAAGGTCCGATACCGTGCCGTTAGTTAACATAGAAAAATGTCTTTGAATTTTTAAAGCATTTTAGAACGCTTATTTCCTCATTTTAAGCTTCTCAGAACACTTTACTTCGCATAGGCAAACATAGTAAACTTTAGGGTCACGCTGTGTACCCCCTAATTGACCTATAATTATTTCCTGTGGTAGGGTACACTATTACCCTGTAATATAATACCTGGTCCAATTTAAATATTATGGGTGAATATTAAGGTCTGATATTGCGCCTTGCGTTAGTTAACCATTGAAAGATGTCTTTGATTTTTTAAAGCATTTTAGAACGCTTATTTCTTCATTTTAAGCTTCTCGGAACACTTTATTTCGCATAGGCATACATAGTAAACTTTAGGGGCACGCTGTGTACCCCCTAATTGACCTATAATTATTTCCTGTGGTAGGGTACACTATTACCCTGTAATATAATACCTGGTCCAATTTAAATATTATGGGTCAATATTAAGGTCTGATATCGCGCCTTGCGTTGATTAACCATTGAAAGATGTCTTTGAATTTTTAAAGCATTTTAGAACGCTTATTTCTTCATTTTAAGCTTCTCAAAACATTTTATTTCGCATAGGCATACATAGTAAACTTTAGGGGCACGCTGTGTACCCCCTAATTGACCTATAATTATTTCCTGTGGTAGGGTACACTATTACCCTGTAATATAATACCTGGTCCAATTTAAATAATATGGGTCAATATTAAGGTCTGATATCGCGCCTTGCGTTGATTAACCATTGAAAGATGTCTTTGAATTTTTAAAGCATTTTAGAACGCTTATTTCTTCATTTTAAGCTTCTCAAAACATTTTATTTCGCATAGGCATGCATAGTAAAATTTAGGGTCGCGCTGTGTACCCCCTAAATGACCTATAATTATTTTCTGTGGTAGGGTACACTATTACCCTGTAATATAATACGTGGTCCAATTTAAAAATTATAGGTCAATATTAAGGTCCGATACCGTGCCGTTAGTTAACATAGAAAAATGTCTTTGAATTTTTAAAGCATTTTAGAACGCTTATTTCCTCATTTTAAGCTTCTCGGAACACTTTATTTCGCATAGGCATACATAGTAAACTTTAGGGGCACGCTGTGTACCCCCTAATTGACCTATAATTATTTCCTGTGGTAGGGTACACTATTACCCTGTAATATAATACCTGGTCCAATTTAAATATTATGGGTCAATATTAAGGTCTGATATCGCGCCTTGCGTTGATTAACCATTGAAAGATGTCTTTGAATTTTTAAAGCATTTTAGAAAGCTTATTTCTTCATTTTAAGCTTCTCAAAACATTTTATTTCGCATAGGCATACATAGTAAAATTTAGGGTCACGCTGTGTACCCCCTAAATGACCTATAATTATTTCCTGTGGTAGGGTACACTATTACCCTGTAATATAATACGTGGTCCAATTTAAAAATTATAGGTCAATATTAAGGTCCGATACCTTGCCGTTAGTTAACATAGAAAAATGTCTTTGAATTTTTAAAGCATTTTAGAACGCTTATTTCCTCATTTTAAGCTTCACAGAACACTTTATTTCGCATAGGCATACATAGTAAAGTTTAGGGTCACGCTGTGTACCCCCTAATTGACCTATAATTATTTCCTGTGGTAGGGTACACTATTACCCTGTAATATAATACCTGGTCCAATTTAAATATTATGGGTCAATATTAAGGTCTGATATTGCGCCTTGCGTTAGTTAACCATTGAAAGATGTCTTTGAATTTTTAAAGCATTTTAGAACACTTATTTCTTCATTTTAAGCTTCTCAGAACACTTTATTTCGCATAGGCATACATAGTAAACTTTAGGTTCACTCTGTGTACCCCTTAATTGACCTATAATTATTTCCTATGGTAGGGTACACTATAACCCTGTAATATAATACGTGGTCCTATTTAAAAATTATACGTCAATATTAAGGTCCGATACCGTACCGTTAGTTAACATAGAAAAATGTCTTTGAATTTTTAAAGCATTTTAGAACGCTTATTTCCTCATTTTAAGCTTCTCAGAACACTTTATTTTGCATAGGAATACATAGTAAACTTTAGGGTCACGCTGTGTACCCCCTAATTGACCTATAATTATTTCCTGCTGTAGGGTACACTATTACCCTGTAATATAATATCTGGTCCAATTTAAATATTATGGGTCAATATTAGGGTCTGATATTGCGCCTTGCGTTAGTTAACCATTGAAAGATGTCTTTGATTTTTTAAAGCATTTTAGAACGCTTATTTCTTCATTTTAAGCTTCTCAGAACACTTTATTTCGCATAGGCATACATAGTAAACTTTAGGTTCACTCTGTGTACCCCTTAATTGACCTATAATTATTTCCTATGGTAGGGTACACTATAACCCTGTAATATAATACGTGGTCCTATTTAAAAATTATACGTCAATATTAAGGTCCGATACCGTACCGTTAGTTAACATAGAAAAATGTCTTTGAATTTTTAAAGCATTTTAGAACGCTTATTTCCTCATTTTAAGCTTCTCAGAACACTTTATTTCGCATAGGCATACATAGTAAGTTTTTTAGGGTCACGCTGTGTACCCCCTAATTCACCTATAATTATTTCCTGTTTTAGGGTACACTATTACCCTGTAATATAATACCTGGTCCAATTTAAATATTATGGGTCAATATTAAGGTCTGATATTGCGCCTTGCGTTAGTTAACCATTGAAAGATGTCTTTGAATTTTTAAAGCATTTTAGAACGCTTATTTCTTCATTTTAAGCTTCTCAGAACACTTTATTTCGCATAGGCATACATAGTAAACTTTAGGGTCACTCTGTGTACCCCCTAATTGACCTATAATTATTTCCTGTGGTAGGGTACACTATAACCCTGTAATATAATACGTGGTCCAATTTAAAAATTATAGGTCAATATTAAGGTCCGATACCGTACCGTTAGTTAACATAGAAAAATGTCTTTGAATTTTTAAAGCATTTTAGAACGCTTATTTCCTCATTTTAAGCTTCTCAGAACACTTTATTTTGCAAAGGAATACATAGTAAACTTTAGGGTCACGCTGTGTACCCCCTAATTGACCTATAATTATTTCCTGCTGTAGGGTACACTATTACCCTGTAATGTAATACCTGGTCGAATTTAAATATTATGGGTCAATATTAAGGTCTGATATCGCGCCTTGCGTTCATTAACCATTGAAAGATATCTTTGAATTTTTAAAGCATTTTAGAACGCTTATTTCTTCATTTTAAGCTTCTCAAAACATTTTATTTCGCATAGGCATACATAGTAAAATTTAGGGTCACGCTGTGTACCCCCTAAATGACCTATAATTATTTCCTGTGGTAGGGTACACTATTACCCTGTAATATAATACGTGGTCCAATTTAAAATTTATAGGTCAATATTAAGGTCCGATACCGTGCCGTTAGTTAACATAGAAAAATGTCTTTGAATTTTTAAAGCATTTTAGAACGCTAATTTCCTCATTTTAAGCTTCTCAGAACACTTTATTTCGCATAGGCATGCATAGTAAACTTTAGGGTTACGCTGTGTACCCCCTAATTGACCAATAATTATTTCCTGTGGTAGGGTACACTATTACCCTGTAATATAATACCTGGTCCAATTTAAATATTATGGGTCAATATTAAGGTCTGATATCGCGCCTTGCGTTGATTAACCATTGAAAGATGTTTTTGAATTTTTAAAGCATTTTAGAACGCTTATTTCTTCATTTTAAGCATCTCAGAACACTTTATTTCGCATAGGCATACATAGTAAACTTTAGGGTCACGCTGTGTACCCCCTAATTGACCTATAATTATTTCTTGCTGTAGGGTACACTATTACCCTGTAATATAATACGTGGTCCAATTTAAAAATTATAGGTCAATATTAAGGTCCGATACCGAGCCGTTAGTTAACATAGAAAAGTGTCTTCGAATTTCCTTGTTTTAATGCACTATTTAAAATATACATAGTGTACCCCCTAATTGACCAATAATTATTTCCTGTGGTAGGGTACACTATTACCCTGTAATATAACACCTGGGCCAATTTAAATATTATGGGTCAATATTAAGGTATGATATTGCGCCTTGCGTTAGTTAACCATTGAAAGATGTCTTTGAATTTTTAAAGCATTTTAGAACGCTTATTTCTTCATTTTAAGCTTCTCAAAACATTTTATTTCGCATAGGCATACATAGTAAAATTTAGGGTCACGCTGTGTACCCCCTAAATGACCTATAATTATTTCCTGTGGTAGGGTACACTATTACCCTGTAATATAATACGTGGTCCAATTTAAAAATTATAGGTCAATATTAAGGTCCGATACCGTGCCGTTAGTTAACATAGAAAAATGTCTTTGAATTTTTAAAGCATTTTAGAACGCTTATTTCCTCATTTTAAGCTTCTCAGAACACTTTACTTCGCATAGGCAAACATAGTAAACTTTAGGGTCACGCTGTGTACCCCCTAATTGACCTATAATTATTTCCTGTGGTAGGGTACACTATTACCCTGTAATATAATACCTGGTCCAATTTAAATATTATGGGTCAATATTAAGGTCTGATATTGCGCCTTGCGTTAGTTAACCATTGAAAGATGTCTTTGAATTTTTAAAGCACTTTAGAACGCTTATTTCTTCATTTTAAGCTTCTCAGAACACTTTATTTCGCATAGGCATACATAGTAAACTTTAGGGTCACTCTGTGTACCCCCTAATTGACCTATAATTATTTCCTGTGGTAGGGTACACTATAACCCTGTAATATAATACGTGGTCCAATTTAAAAATTATAGGTCAATATTAAGGTCCGATACCGTACCGTTAGTTAACATAGAAAAATGTCTTTGAATTTTTAAAGCATTTTAGAACGCTTATTTCCTCATTTTAAGCTTCTCAGAACACTTTATTTTGCATAGGAATACATAGTAAACTTTAGGGTCACGCTGTGTACCCCCTAATTGACCTATAATTATTTCCTGCTGTAGGGTACACTATTACCCTGTAATATAATACCTGGTCCAATTTAAATATTATGGGTCAATATTAAGGTCTGATATCGTGCCTTGCGTTCATTAACCATTGAAAGATATCTTTGAATTTTTAAAGCATTTTAGAACGCTTATTTCTTCATTTTAAGCTTCTCAAAACATTTTATTTCGCATAGGCATACATAGTAAAATTTAGGGTCACGCTGTGTACCCCCTAAATGACCTATAATTATTTCCTGTGGTAGGGTACACTATTACCCTGTAATATAATACGTGGTCCAATTTAAAAATTATAGGTCAATATTAAGGTCCGATACCGTGCCGTTAGTTAACATAGAAAAATGTCTTTGAATTTTTAAAGCATTTTAGAACGCTTATTTCCTCATTTTAAGCTTCTCGGAACAATTTATTTCGCATAGGCATACATAGTAAACTTTAGGGGCACGCTGTGTACCCCCTAATTGACCTATAATTATTTCCTGTGGTAGGGTACACTATTACCCTGTAATATAATACCTGGGCCAATTTACATATTATGGGTCAATATTAAGGTCTGATATCGCGCCTTGCGTTGATTAACCATTGAAAGATGTCTTTGAATTTTAAAGCATTTTAGAACGCTTATTTCTTCATTTTAAGCTTCTCAAAACATTTTATTTCGCATAGGCATTCATTGTAAAATTTAGGGTCACGCTGTGTACCCCCTAAATGACCTATAATTATTTCCTGTGGTAGGGTACACTATTACCATGTAATATAATACGTGGTCCAATTTAAATATTATGGGTCAATATTAAGGTCTGATATTGTGCCTTGCGTTAGTTAACCATTGAAAGATGTCTTTGAATTTTTAAAGCACTTTAGAACGCTTATTTCTTCATTTTAAGCTTCTCAGAACACTTTATTTCGCATAGGCATACATAGTAAACTTTAGGGTCACTCTGTGTACCCCCTAATTGACCTATAATTATTTCCTGTGGTAGGGTACACTATAACCCTGTAATATAATACGTGGTCCAATTTAAAAATTATAGGTCAATATTAAGGTCCGATACCGTACCGTTAGTTAACATAGAAAAATGTCTTTGAATTTTTAAAGCATTTTAGAACGCTTATTTCCTCATTTTAAGCTTCTCAGAACACTTTATTTTGCATAGGAATACATAGTAAACTTTAGGGTCACGCTGTGTACCCCCTAATTGACCTATAATTATTTCCTGCTGTAGGGTACACTATTACCCTGTAATATAATACCTGGTCCAATTTAAATATTATGGGTCAATATTAAGGTCTGATATCGCGCCTTGCGTTCATTAACCATTGAAAGATATCTTTGATTTTTTAAAGCATTTTAGAACGCTTATTTCTTCATTTTAAGCTTCTCAAAACATTTTATTTCGCATAGGCATACATAGTAAAATTTAGGGTCACGCTGTGTACCCCCTAAATGACCTATAATTATTTCCTGTGGTAGGGTACACTATTACCCTGTAATATAATACGTGGTCCAATTTAAAATTTATAGGTCAATATTAAGGTCCGATACCGTGCCGTTAGTTAACATAGAAAAATGTCTTTGAATTTTTAAAGCATTTTAGAACGCTTATTTCCTCATTTTAAGCTTCACAGAACACTTTATTTCGCATAGGCATACATAGTAAACTTTAGGGTCACGCTGTGTACCCCCTAATTGACCTATAATTATTTCCTGTGGTAGGGTACACTATTTCCCTGTAATATAATACCTGGTCCAATTTAAATATTATGGGTCAATATTAAGGTCTGATATTGCGCCTTGCGTTAGTTAACCATTGAAAGATGTCTTTGATTTTTTAAAGCATTTTAGAACGCTTATTTCTTCATTTTAAGCTTCTCAAAACATTTTATTTCGCATAGGCATACATAGCAAAATTTAGGGTCACGTTGTGTACCCCCTAAATGACCTATAATTATTTCCTGTGGTAGGGTACACTATTTCCCTGTAATATAATACGTGGTCCAATTTAAAAATTATAGGTCAATATTAAGGTCCGATACCGTGCCGTTAGTTAACATAGAAAAATGTCTTTGAATTTTTAAAGCATTTTAGAACGCTTATTTCCTCATTTTAAGCTTCTCAGAACACTTTACTTCGCATAGGCAAACATAGTAAACTTTAGGGTCACGCTGTGTACCCCCTAATTGACCTATAATTATTTCCTGTGGTAGGGTACACTATTACCCTGTAATATAATACCTGGTCCAATTTAAATATTATGGGTGAATATTAAGGTCTGATATTGCGTCTTGCGTTAGTTAACCATTGAAAGATGTCTTTGATTTTTTAAAGCATTTTAGAACGCTTATTTCTTCATTTTAAGCTTCTCAGAACACTCTATTTCGCATAGGCATACATAGTAAACTTTAGGGTCACGCTGTGTACCCCCTAATTGAAATATAATTATTTCCTGTTGTAGGGTACACTATTACCCTGTAATATAATACCTGGTCCAATTTAAATATTATGGTTCCATATTAAGGTCTGATATCGCGCCTTGCGTTAGTTAACATAGAAAAATGTCTTTGAATTTTTAAAGCATTTTAGAACGCTTATTTCCTCATTTTAAGCTTCTCGGAACACTTTATTTCGCATAGGCATACATAGTAAACTTTAGGGGCACGCTGTGTACCCCCTAATTGACCTATAATTATTTCCTGTGGTAGGGTACACTATTACCCTGTAATATAATACCTGGTCCAATTTAAATATTATGGGTCAATATTAAGGTCTGATATCGCGCCTTGCGTTGATTAACCATTGAAAGATGTCTTTGAATTTTTAAAGCATTTTAGAACGCTTATTTCTTCATTATAAGCTTCTCAAAACATTTTATTTTGCATAGGCATACATAGTAAAATTTAGGGTCACGCTGTGTTCCCCCTAAATGACCTATAATTATTTCCTGTGGTAGGGTACACTATTTCCCTGTAATATAATACGTGGTCCAATTTAAAAATTATAGGTCAATATTAAGGTCCGATACCGTGCCGTTAGTTAACATAGAAAAATGTCTCTGAATTTCTAAAGCATTTTAGAACGCTTATTTCCTCATTTTAAGCTTCTCAGAACACTTTATTTTGCATAGGAATACATAGTAAACTTTAGGGTCACGCTGTGTTCCCCCTAATTGACCTATAATTATTTCTTGCTGTAGGGTACACTATTACCCTGTAATATAATACGTGGTCCAATTTAAAAATTATAGGTCAATATTAAGGTCCGATACCGAGCCGTTAGTTAACATAGAAAAGTGTCTTCGAATTTCCTTGTTTTAATGCACTATTTAAAATATACATAGTGTACCCCCTAATTGACCTATAATTATTTCCTGTTTTAGGGTACACTATTACCCTGTAATATAACACCTGGGCCAATTTAAATATTTTGGGTCAATATTAAGGTATGATATTGCGCCTTGCGTTAGTTAACCATTGAAAGATGTCTTTGAATTTTTAAAGCATTTTAGAACGCTTATTTCTTCATTTTAAGCTTCTCAAAACATTTTATTTCGCATAGGCATACATAGTAAAATTTAGGGTCACGCTGTGTACCCCCTAAATGACCTATAATTATTTCCTGTGGTAGGGTACACTATTACCCTGTAATATAATACGTGGTCCAATTTAAAAATTATAGGTCAATATTAAGGTCCGATACCGTGCCGTTAGTTAACATAGAAAAATGTCTTTGAATTTTTAAAGCATTTTAGAACGCTTATTTCCTCATTTTAAGCTTCTCAGAACACTTTATTTCGCATAGGCATACATAGTAAGTTCTTTAGGGTCACGCTGTGTACCCCCTAATTGACCTATAATTATTTCCTGTGGTAGGGTACACTATTACCCTGTAATATAATACCTGGTCCAATTTAAATATTATGGGTCAATATTAAGGTCTGATATTGCGCCTTGCGTTAGTTAACCATTGAAAGATGTCTTTGAATTTTTAAAGCATTTTAGAACGCTTATTTCCTCATTTTAAGCTTCTCAAAACATTTTATTTCGCATAGGCATACATAGTAAAATTTAGGGTCACGCTGTGTACCCCCTAAATGACCTATAATTATTTCCTGTGGTAGGGTACACTATTACCCTGTAATATAATACGTGGTCAAATTTAAAAATTATAGGTCAATATTAAGGTCCGATACCGTGCCGTTAGTTAACATAGAAAAATGTCTTTGAATTTTTAAAGAATATTAGAACGCTTATTTTCTCATTTTAAGCTTCTCAGAACACTTTATTTCGCATAGGCATACATAGTAAGTTCTTTAGGGTCACGCTGTGTGCCCCCTAATTGACCTATAATTATTTCCTGTTTTAGGGTACACTATTACCCTGTAATATAATACCTGGTCCAATTTAAATATTATGGGTCAATATTAAGGTCTGATATTGCGCCTTGCGTTAGTTAACCATTGAAAGATGTCTTTGAATTTTTAAAGCATTTTAGAACGCTTATTTCTTCATTTTAAGCTTCTCAGAACACTTTATTTCGCATAGGCATACATAGTAAACTTTAGGGTCACTCTGTGTACCCCCTAATTGACCTATAATTATTTCCTGTGGTAGGGTACACTATAACCCTGTAATATAATACGTGGTCCAATTTAAAAATTATAGGTCAATATTAAGGTCCGATACCGTACCGTTAGTTAACATAGAAAAATGTCTTTGAATTTTTAAAGCATTTTAGAACGCTTATTTCCTCATTTTAAGCTTCTCAGAACACTTTATTTTGCATAGGAATACATAGTAAACTTTAGGGTCACGCTGGGTACCCCCTAATTGACCTATAATTATTTCCTGCTGTAGGGTACACTATTACCCTGTAATATAATACCTGGTCCAATTTAAATATTATGGGTCAATATTAAGGTCTGATATCGCGCCTTGCGTTCATTAACCATTGAAAGATATCTTTGAATTTTTAAAGCATTTTAGAACGCTTATTTCTTCATTTTAAGCTTCTCAAAACATTTTATTTCGCATAGGCATACATAGTAAAATTTAGGGTCACGCTGTGTACCCCCTAAATGACCTATAATTATTTCCTGTGGTAGGGTACACTATTACCCTGTAATATAATACGGGGTCCAATTTAAAATTTATAGGTCAATATTAAGGTCCGATACCGTGCCGTTAGTTAACATAGAAAAATGTCTTTGAATTTTTAAAGCATTTTAGAACGCTTATTTCCTCATTTTAAGCTTCTCAGAACACTTTATTTCGCATAGGCATACATAGTAAACTTTAGGGTCACGCTGTGTACCCCCTAATTGAAATATAATTATTTCCTGTTGTAGGGTACACTATTACCCTGTAATATAATACCTGGTCCAATTTAAATATTATGGTTCCATATTAAGGTCTGATATCGCGCCTTGCGTTAGTTTACCATTGAAAGATGTCTTTGAATTTTTAAAGCATTTTAGAACGCTTATTTCTTCATTTTAAGCTTCTCAAAACATTTTATTTCGCATAGGCATACATAGTAAAATTTAGGGTCACGCTGTGTACCCCCTAAATGACCTATAATTATTTCCTGTGGTAGGGTACACTATTACCCTGTAATATAATACGTGGTCCAATTTAAAATTTATAGGTCAATATTAAGGTCCGATACAGTGCCGTTAGTTAACATAGAAATATGTCTTTGAATTTTTAAAGCATTTTAGAACGCTTATTTCCTCATTTTAAGCTTCTCAGAACACTTTATTTCGCATAGGCATACATAGTAAACTTTAGGGTCACTCTGTGTACCCCCTAATTGACCTATAATTATTTCCTGTGGTAGGGTACACTATAACCCTGTAATATAATACGTGGTCCAATTTAAAAATTATAGGTCAATATTAAGGTCCGATACCGTACCGTTAGTTAACATAGAAAAATGTCTTTGAATTTTTAAAGCATTTTAGAACGCTTATTTCCTCATTTTAAGCTTCTCAGAACACTTTATTTTGCATAGGAATACATAGTAAACTTTAGGGTCACGCTGGGTACCCCCTAATTGACCTATAATTATTTCCTGCTGTAGGGTACACTATTACCCTGTAATATAATACCTGGTCCAATTTAAATATTATGGGTCAATATTAAGGTCTGATATCGCGCCTTGCGTTCATTAACCATTGAAAGATATCTTTGAATTTTTAAAGCATTTTAGAACGCTTATTTCTTCATTTTAAGCTTCTCAAAACATTTTATTTCGCATAGGCATACATAGTAAAATTTAGGGTCACGCTGTGTACCCCCTAAATGACCTATAATTATTTCCTGTGGTAGGGTACACTATTACCCTGTAATATAATACGGGGTCCAATTTAAAATTTATAGGTCAATATTAAGGTCCGATACCGTGCCGTTAGTTAACATAGAAAAATGTCTTTGAATTTTTAAAGCATTTTAGAACGCTTATTTCCTCATTTTAAGCTTCTCAGAACACTTTATTTCGCATAGGCATACATAGTAAACTTTAGGGTCACGCTGTGTACCCCCTAATTGAAATATAATTATTTCCTGTTGTAGGGTACACTATTACCCTGTAATATAATACCTGGTCCAATTTAAATATTATGGTTCCATATTAAGGTCTGATATCGCGCCTTGCGTTAGTTTACCATTGAAAGATGTCTTTGAATTTTTAAAGCATTTTAGAACGCTTATTTCTTCATTTTAAGCTTCTCAAAACATTTTATTTCGCATAGGCATACATAGTAAAATTTAGGGTCACGCTGTGTACCCCCTAAATGACCTATAATTATTTCCTGTGGTAGGGTACACTATTACCCTGTAATATAATACGTGGTCCAATTTAAAATTTATAGGTCAATATTAAGGTCCGATACAGTGCCGTTAGTTAACATAGAAATATGTCTTTGAATTTTTAAAGCATTTTAGAACGCTTATTTCCTCATTTTAAGCTTCTCAGAACACTTTATTTCGCATAGGCATACATAGTAAACTTTAGGGTCACGCTGTGTACCCCCTAATTGACCTATAATTATTTCCTGTGGTAGGGTACACTATTACCCTGTAATATAATACCTGGTCCAATTTAAATATTATGGGTGAATATTAAGGTCTGATATTGCGCCTTGCGTTAGTTAACCATTGAAAGATGTCTTTGATTTTTTAAAGCATTTTAGAACGCTTATTTCTTCATTTTAAGCTTCTCAGAACACTCTATTTCGCATAGGCATACATAGTAAACTTTAGGGTCACGCTGTGTACCCCCTAATTGAAATATAATTATTTCCTGTTGTAGGGTACACTATTACCCTGTAATATAATACCTGGTCCAATTTAAATATTATGGTTCCATATTAAGGTCTGATATCGCGCCTTGCGTTATTTAACCATTGAAAGATGTCTTTGAATTTTTAAAGCATTTTAGAACGCTTATTTCTTCATTTTAAGCTTCTCAAAACATTTTATTTCGCATAGGCATACATAGTAAAATTTAGGGTCACGCTGTGTACCCCCTAAATGACCTATAATTATTTCCTGTGGTAGGGTACACTATTACCCTGTAATATAATACGTGGTCCAATTTAAAAATTATAGGTCAATATTAAGGTCCGATACCGTGGCGTTAGTTAACATAGAAAAATGTCTTTGAATTTTTAAAGCATTTTAGAACGCTTATTTCCTCATTTTAAGCTTCTCGGAACACTTTATCTCGCATAGGCATACATAGTAATTTTTAGGGGCACGCTGTGTACCCCCTAATTGACCTATAATTATTTCCTGTGGTAGGGTACACTATTACCCTGTAATATAATACCTGGTCCAATTTAAATATTATGGGTCAATATTAAGGTCTGATATCGCGCCTTGCGTTGATTAACCATTTAAAGATGTCTTTGAATTTTTAAAGCATTTTAGAACGCTTATTTCTTCATTTTAAGCTTCTCAAAACATTTTATTTTGCATAGGCATACATAGTAAAGTTTAGGGTCACGCTGTGTACCCCCTAAATGACCTATAATTATTTCCTGTGGTAGGGTACACTATTACCCTGTAATATAATACGTGGTCCAATTTAAAAATTATAGGTCAATATTAAGGTCCGATACCGTGCCGTTAGTTAACATAGAAAAATGTCTTTGAATTTTTAAAGCATTTTAGAACGTTTATTTCCTCATTTTAAGCTTCTCAGAACACTTTATTTTGCATAGGAATACATAGTAAACTTTAGGGTCACGCTGTGTACCCCCTAATTGACCTATAATTATTTCTTGCTGTAGGGTACACTATTACCCTGTAATATAATACGTGGTCCAATTTAAAAATTATAGGTCAATATTAAGGTCCGATACCGAGCCGTTAGTTAACATAGAAAAGTGTCTTCGAATTTCCTTGTTTTAATGCACTATTTAAAATATACATAGTGTACCCCCTAATTGACCTATAATTATTTCCTGTTTTAGGGTACACTATTACCCTGTAATATAACACCTGGGCCAATTTAAATATTTTGGGTCAATATTAAGGTATGATATTGCGCCTTGCGTTAGTTAACCATTGAAAGATGTCTTTGAATTTTTAAAGCATTTTAGAACGCTTATTTCTTCATTTTAAGCTTCTCAAAACATTTTATTTCGCATAGGCATACATAGTAAAATTTAGGGTCACGCTGTGTACCCCCTAAATGACCTATAATTATTTCCTGTGGTAGGGTACTTTATTACCCTGTAATATAATACGTGGTCCAATTTAAAAATTATAGGTCAATATTAAGGTCCGATACCGTGCCGTTAGTTAACATAGAAAAATGTCTTTGAATTTTTAAAGCATTTTAGAACGCTTATTTCCTCTTTTTAAGCTTCTCAGAACACTTTATTTCGCATAGGCATACATAGTAAGTTCTTTAGGGTCACGCTGTGTACCCTCTAATTGACCTATAATTATTTCCTGTGGTAGGGTACACTATTACCCTGTAATATAATACCTGGTCCAATTTAAATATTATGGGTCAATATTAAGGTCTGATATTGCGCCTTGCGTTAGTTAACCATTGAAAGATGTCTTTGAATTTTTAAAGCATTTTAGAACGCTTATTTCTTCATTTTAAGCTTCTCAAAACATTTTATTTCGCATAGGCATACATAGTAAAATTTAGGGTTACGCTGTGTACCCCCTAAATGACCTATAATTATTTCCTGTGGTAGGGTACACTATTACCCTGTAATATAATACGTGGTCCAATTAAAAAATTATAGGTCAATATTAAGATCCGATACCGTGCCGTTAGTTAACATAGAAAAATGTCTTTGAATTTTTAAAGCATTTTAGAACGCTTATTTCCTCATTTTAAGCTTCTCAGAACACTTTATTTCGCATAGGCATACATAGTAAGTTCTTTAGGGTCACGCTGTGTACCCCCTAATTGACCTATAATTATTTCCTGTTTTAGGGTACACTATTACCCTGTAATATAATACCTGGTCCAATTTAAATATTATGGGTCAATATTAAGGTCTGATATTGCGCCTTGCGTTAGTTAACCATTGAAAGATGTCTTTGAATTTTTAAAGCATTTTAGAACGCTTATTTCTTCATTTTAAGCTTCTCAGAACACTTTATTTCGCATAGGCATACATAGTAAACTTTAGGGTCACTCTGTGTACCCCCTAATTGACCTATAATTATTTCCTGTGGTAGGGTACACTATAACCCTGTAATATAATACGTGGTCCAATTTAAAAATTATAGGTCAATATTAAGGTCCGATACCGTACCGTTAGTTAACATAGAAAAATGTCTTTGAATTTTTAAAGCATTTTAGAACGCTTATTTCCTCATTTTAAGCTTCTCAGAACACTTTATTTTGCATAGGAATACATAGTAAACTTTAGGGTCACGCTGTGTACCCCCTAATTGACCTATAATTATTTCCTGCTGTAGGGTACACTATTACCCTGTAATATAACACCTGGTCCAATTTAAATATTATGGGTCAATATTAAGGTCTGATATCGCGCCTTGCGTTCATTAACCATTGAAAGATATCTTTGAATTTTTAAAGCATTTTAGAACGCTTATTTCTTCATTTTAAGCTTCTCAAAACATTTTATTTCGCATAGGCATACATAGTAAAATTTAGGGTCACGCTGTGTACCCATTAAATGACCTATAATTATTTCCTGTGGTAGGGTACACTATTACCCTGTAATATAATACGTGGTCCAATTTAAAATTTATAGGTCAATATTAAGGTCCGATACCGTGCCGTTAGTTAACATAGAAAAATGTCTTTGAATTTTTAAAGCATTTTAGAACGCTTATTTCTTCATTTTAAGCTTCTCAGAACACTTTATTTCGCATAGGCATACATAGTAAACTTTAGGTTCACTCTGTGTACCCCTTAATTGACCTATAATTATTTCCTATGGTAGGGTACACTATAACCCTGTAATATAATACGTGGTCCAATTTAAAAATTATAGGTCAATATTAAGGTCCGATACCGTGCCGTTAGTTAACATAGAAAAATGTCTCTGAATTTTTAAAGCATTTTAGAACGCTTATTTCCTCATTTTAAGCTTCTCGGAACACTTTATTTCGCTTAGGCATACATAGTAAACTTTAGGGGCACGCTGTGTACCCCCTAATTGATCTATAATTATTTCCTGTGGTAGGGTACACTATTACCCTGTAATATAATACCTGGTCCAATTTAAATATTATGGGTGAATATTAAGGTCTGATATTGCGCCTTGCGTTAGTTAACCATTGAAAGATGTCTTTGATTTTTTAAAGCATTTTAGAACGCTTATTTCTTCATTTTAAGCTTCTCGGAACACTTTATTTCGCATAGGCATACATAGTAAACTTTAGGGGCACGCTGTGTACCCCCTTATTGACCTATAATTATTTCCTGTGGTAGGGTACACTATTACCCTGTAATATAATACCTGGTCCAATTTAAATATTATGGGTCAATATTAAGGTCTGACATCGCGCCTTGCGTTGATTAACCATTGAAAGATGTCTTTGAATTTTTAAAGCATTTTAGAACGCTTATTTCTTCATTTTAAGCTTCTCAAAACATTTTATTTCGCATAGGCATACATAGTAAAATTTAGGGTCACGCTGTGTACCCCCTAAATGACCTATAATTATTTTCTGTGGTAGGGTACACTATTACCCTGTAATATAATACGTGGTCCAATTTAAAAATTATTGGTCAATATTAAGGTCCGATACCGTGCCGTTAGTTAACATAGAAAAATGTCTTTGAATTTTTAAAGCATTTTAGAACGCTTATTTCCTCATTTTAAGCTTCTCGGAACACTTTATTTCGCATAGGCATACATAGTAAACTTTAGGGGCATGCTGTGTACCCCCTAATTGACCTATAATTATTTCCTGTGGTAGGGTGCACTATTACCCTGTAATATAATACCTGGTCCAATTTAAATATTATGGGTCAATATTAAGGTCTGATATCGCGCCTTGCGTTGATTAACCATTGAAAGATGTCTTTGAATTTTTAAAGCATTTTAGAACGCTTATTTCTTCATTTTAAGCTTCTCAAAACATTTTATTTCGCATAGGCATACATAGTAAAATTTTGGGTCACGCTGTGTACCCCCTAAATGACCTATAATTATTTCCTGTGGTAGGGTACACTATTACCCTGTAATATAATACGTGGTCCAATTTAAAAATTATAGGTCAATATTAAGGTCCGATACCTTGCCGTTAGTTAACATAGAAAAATGTCTTTGAATTTTTAAAGCATTTTAGAACGCTTATTTCCTCATTTTAAGCTTCTCAGAACACTTTATTTCGCATAGGCAAACATAGTAAACTTTAGGGTCACGCTGTGTACCCCCTAATTGACCTATAATTATTTCCTGTGGTAGGGTACGCTATAACCCTGTAATATAATACGTGGTCCAATTTAAAAATTATAGGTCAATATTAAGGTCCGATACCGTGCCGTTAGTTAACATAGAAAAGTGTCTTCGAATTTCCTTGTTTTAATGCACTATTTAAAATGTACATAGTGTACCCCCTAATTGACCTATAATTATTTCCTGTTGTAGGGTACACTATTACCCTGTAATATAATACCTGGTCCAATTTAAATATTATGGTTCCATATTAAGGTCTGATATCGCGCCTTGCGTTAGTTAACCATTGAAAGATGTCTTTGAATTTTTAAAGCATTTTAGAACGCTTATTTCTTCATTTTAAGCTTCTCAAAACATTTTATTTCGCATAGGCATACATAGTAAAATTTAGGGTCACGCTGTGTACCCCCTAAATGACCTATAATTATTTCCTGTGGTAGGGTACACTATTACCCTGTAATATAATACGTGGTCCAATTTAAAAATTATAGGTCAATATTAAGGTCCGATACCGTGACGTTAGTTAACATAGAAAAATGTCTTTGAATTTTTAAAGCATTTTAGAACGCTTATTTCCTCATTTTAAGCTTCTCAGAACACTTTATTTCGCATAGGTATACATAGTAAGTTCTTTAGGGTCACGCTGTGTACCCCCTAATTGACCTATAATTATTTCCTGTGGTAGGGTACACTATTACCCTGTAATATAATACCTGGTCCAATTTAAATATTATGGGTCAATATTAAGGTCTGATATTGCGCCTTGCGTTAGTTAACCATTGAAAGATGTCTTTGAATTTTTAAAGCATTTTAGAACGCTTATTTCTTCATTTTAAGCTTCTCAAAACATTTTATTTCGCATAGGCATACATAGTAAAATTTAGGGTCACGCTGTGTACCCCCTAAATGACCTATAATTATTTCCTGTGGTAGGGTACACTATTACCCTGTAATATAATACGTGGTCCAATTTAAAAATTATAGGTCAATATTAAGGTCCGATACCGTGCCGTTAGTTAACATAGAAAAATGTCTTTGAATTTTTAAAGCATTTTAGAACGCTTATTTCCTCATTTTAAGCTTCTCAGAACACTTTATTTCGCATAGGCATACATAGTAAGTTCTTTAGGGTCACGCTGTGTACCCCCTAATTGACCTATAATTATTTCCTGTTTTAGGGTACACTATTACCCTGTAATATAATACCTGGTCCAATTTAAATATTATGGGTCAATATTAAGGTCTGATATTGCGCCTTGCGTTAGTTAACCATTGAAAGATGTCTTTGAATTTTTAAAGCATTTTAGAACGCTTATTTCTTCATTTTAAGCTTCTCAGAACACTTTATTTCGCATAGGCATACATAGTAAACTTTAGGTTCACTCTGTGTACCCCTTAATTGACCTATAATTATTTCCTATGGTAGGGTACACTATAACCCTGTAATATAATACGTGGTCCAATTTAAAAATTATAGGTCAATATTAAGGTCCGATACCGTGCCGTTAGTTAACATAGAAAAATGTCTCTGAATTTTTAAAGCATTTTAGAACGCTTATTTCCTCATTTTAAGCTTCTCGGAACACTTTATTTCGCTTAGGCATACATAGTAAACTTTAGGGGCACGCTGTGTACCCCCTAATTGATCTATAATTATTTCCTGTGGTAGGGTACACTATTACCCTGTAATATAATACCTGGTCCAATTTAAATATTATGGGTGAATATTAAGGTCTGATATTGCGCCTTGCGTTAGTTAACCATTGAAAGATGTCTTTGATTTTTTAAAGCATTTTAGAACGCTTATTTCTTCATTTTAAGCTTCTCGGAACACTTTATTTCGCATAGGCATACATAGTAAACTTTAGGGGCACGCTGTGTACCCCCTTATTGACCTATAATTATTTCCTGTGGTAGGGTACACTATTACCCTGTAATATAATACCTGGTCCAATTTAAATATTATGGGTCAATATTAAGGTCTGACATCGCGCCTTGCGTTGATTAACCATTGAAAGATGTCTTTGAATTTTTAAAGCATTTTAGAACGCTTATTTCTTCATTTTAAGCTTCTCAAAACATTTTATTTCGCATAGGCATACATAGTAAAATTTAGGGTCACGCTGTGTACCCCCTAAATGACCTATAATTATTTTCTGTGGTAGGGTACACTATTACCCTGTAATATAATACGTGGTCCAATTTAAAAATTATTGGTCAATATTAAGGTCCGATACCGTGCCGTTAGTTAACATAGAAAAATGTCTTTGAATTTTTAAAGCATTTTAGAACGCTTATTTCCTCATTTTAAGCTTCTCGGAACACTTTATTTCGCATAGGCATACATAGTAAACTTTAGGGGCATGCTGTGTACCCCCTAATTGACCTATAATTATTTCCTGTGGTAGGGTGCACTATTACCCTGTAATATAATACCTGGTCCAATTTAAATATTATGGGTCAATATTAAGGTCTGATATCGCGCCTTGCGTTGATTAACCATTGAAAGATGTCTTTGAATTTTTAAAGCATTTTAGAACGCTTATTTCTTCATTTTAAGCTTCTCAAAACATTTTATTTCGCATAGGCATACATAGTAAAATTTTGGGTCACGCTGTGTACCCCCTAAATGACCTATAATTATTTCCTGTGGTAGGGTACACTATTACCCTGTAATATAATACGTGGTCCAATTTAAAAATTATAGGTCAATATTAAGGTCCGATACCTTGCCGTTAGTTAACATAGAAAAATGTCTTTGAATTTTTAAAGCATTTTAGAACGCTTATTTCCTCATTTTAAGCTTCTCAGAACACTTTATTTCGCATAGGCAAACATAGTAAACTTTAGGGTCACGCTGTGTACCCCCTAATTGACCTATAATTATTTCCTGTGGTAGGGTACGCTATAACCCTGTAATATAATACGTGGTCCAATTTAAAAATTATAGGTCAATATTAAGGTCCGATACCGTGCCGTTAGTTAACATAGAAAAGTGTCTTCGAATTTCCTTGTTTTAATGCACTATTTAAAATGTACATAGTGTACCCCCTAATTGACCTATAATTATTTCCTGTTGTAGGGTACACTATTACCCTGTAATATAATACCTGGTCCAATTTAAATATTATGGTTCCATATTAAGGTCTGATATCGCGCCTTGCGTTAGTTAACCATTGAAAGATGTCTTTGAATTTTTAAAGCATTTTAGAACGCTTATTTCTTCATTTTAAGCTTCTCAAAACATTTTATTTCGCATAGGCATACATAGTAAAATTTAGGGTCACGCTGTGTACCCCCTAAATGACCTATAATTATTTCCTGTGGTAGGGTACACTATTACCCTGTAATATAATACGTGGTCCAATTTAAAAATTATAGGTCAATATTAAGGTCCGATACCGTGACGTTAGTTAACATAGAAAAATGTCTTTGAATTTTTAAAGCATTTTAGAACGCTTATTTCCTCATTTTAAGCTTCTCAGAACACTTTATTTCGCATAGGTATACATAGTAAGTTCTTTAGGGTCACGCTGTGTACCCCCTAATTGACCTATAATTATTTCCTGTGGTAGGGTACACTATTACCCTGTAATATAATACCTGGTCCAATTTAAATATTATGGGTCAATATTAAGGTCTGATATTGCGCCTTGCGTTAGTTAACCATTGAAAGATGTCTTTGAATTTTTAAAGCATTTTAGAACGCTTATTTCTTCATTTTAAGCTTCTCAAAACATTTTATTTCGCATAGGCATACATAGTAAAATTTAGGGTCACGCTGTGTACCCCCTAAATGACCTATAATTATTTCCTGTGGTAGGGTACACTATTACCCTGTAATATAATACGTGGTCCAATTTAAAAATTATAGGTCAATATTAAGGTCCGATTCCGTGCCGTTAGTTAACATAGAAAAATGTCTTTGAATTTTTAAAGCATTTTAGAACGCTTATTTCCTCATTTTAAGCTTCTCAGAACACTTTATTTCGCATAGGCATACATAGTAAGTTCTTTAGGGTCACGCTGTGTACCCCCTAATTGACCTATAATTATTTCCTGTTTTAGGGTACACTATTACCCTGTAATATAATACCTGGTCCAATTTAAATATTATGGGTCAATATTAAGGTCTGATATTGCGCCTTGCGTTAGTTAACCATTGAAAGATGTCTTTGAATTTTTAAAGCATTTTAGAACGCTTATTTCTTCATTTTAAGCTTCTCAGAACACTTTATTTCGCATAGGCATACATTGTAAACTTTAGGGTCACTCTGTGTACCCCCTAATTGACCTATAATTATTTCCTGTGGTAGGGTAAACTATAACCCTGTAATATAATACGTGGTCCAATTTAAAAATTATAGGTCAATATTAAGGTCCGATACCGTACCGTTAGTTAACATAGAAAAATGTCTTTGAATTTTTAAAGCATTTTAGAACGCTTATTTCCTCATTTTAAGCTTCTCAGAACACTTTATTTTGCATAGGAATACATAGTAAACTTTAGGGTCACGCTGTGTACCCCCTAATTGACCTATAATTATTTCCTGCTGTAGGGTACACTATTACCCTGTAATATAATACCTGGTCCAATTTAAATATTATGGGTCAATATTAAGGTCTGATATCGCGCCTTGCGTTCATTAACCATTGAAAGATATCTTTGAATTTTTAAAGCATTTTAGAACGCTTATTTCTTCATTTTAAGCTTCTCAAAACATTTTATTTCGCATAGGCATACATAGTAAAATTTAGGGTCACGCTGTGTACCCCCTAAATGACCTATAATTATTTCCTGTGGTAGGGTACACTATTACCCTGTAATATAATACGTGGTCCAATTTAAAATTTATAGGTCAATATTAAGGTCCGATACCGTGCCGTTAGTTAACATAGAAAAATGTCTTTGAATTTTTAAAGCATTTTAGAACGCTTATTTCCTCATTTTAAGCTTCTCAGAACACTTTATTTCGCATAGGCATACATAGTAAACTTTAGGGTCACGCTGTGTACTCCCTAATTGACCTATAATTATTTCCTGTGGTAGGGTACACTATTACCCTGTAATATAATACCTGGTCCAATTTAAATATTATGGGTCAATATTAAGGTCTGATATTGCGCCTTGCGTTAGTTAACCATTGAAAGATGACTTTGAATTTTTAAAGCATTTTAGAACGCTTATTTCTTCATTTTAAGCTTCTCAGAACACTTTATTTCGCATAGGCATACATAGTAAACTTTAGGGTCACTCTGTGTACCCCCTAATTGACCTATAATTATTTCCTGTGGTAGGGTACACTATAACCCTGTAATATAATACGTGGTCCAATTTAAAAATTATAGGTCAATATTAAGGTCCGATACCGTACCGTTAGTTAACATAGAAAAATGTCTTTGAATTTTTAAAGCATTTTAGAACGCTTATTTCCTCATTTTAAGCTTCTCAGAACACTTTATTTTGCATAGGAATACATAGTAAACTTTAGGGTCACGCTGTGTACCCCCTAATTGACCTATAATTATTTCCTGCTGTAGGTTACACTATTACCCTGTAATATAACACCTGGTCCAATTTAAATATTATGGGTCAATATTAAGGTCTGATATCGCGCCTTGCGTTCATTAACCATTGAAAGATATCTTTGAATTTTTAAAGCATTTTAGAACGCTTATTTCTTCATTTTAAGCTTCTCAAAACATTTTATTTCGCATAGGCATACATAGTAAAATTTAGGGTCACGCTGTGTACCCATTAAATGACCTATAATTATTTCCTGTGGTAGGGTACACTATTACCCTGTAATATAATACGTGGTCCAATTTAAAATTTATAGGTCAATATTAAGGTCCGATACCGTGCCGTTAGTTAACATAGAAAAATGTCTTTGAATTTTTAAAGCATTTTAGAACGCTTATTTCCTCATTTTAAGCTTCACAGAACACTTTATTTCGCATAGGCATACATAGTAAACTTTAGGGTCACGCTGTGTACCCCCTAATTGACCTATAATTATTTCCTGTGGTAGGGTACACTATTACCCTGTAATATAATACCTGGTCCAATTTAAATATTATGGGTCAATATTAAGGTCTGATATTGCGCCTTGCGTTAGTTAACCATTGAAAGATGTCTTTGAATTTTTAAAGCATTTTAGAACACTTATTTCTTCATTTTAAGCTTCTCAGAACACTTTATTTCACATAGGCATACATAGTAAACTTTAGGTTCACTCTGTGTACCCCCTAATTGACCTATAATTATTTCCTGAGGTAGGGTACACTATAACCCTGTAATATAATACGTGGTCCTATTTAAAAATTATACGTCAATATTAAGGTCCGATACCGTACCGTTAGTTAACATAGAAAAATGTCTTTGAATTTTTAAAGCATTTTAGAACGCTTATTTCCTCATTTTAAGCTTCTCAGAACACTTTAATTTGCATAGGAATACATAGTAAACTTTAGGGTCACGCTGTGTACCCCCTAATTGACCTATAATTATTTCCTGTGGTAGGGTACACTATAACCCTGTAATATAATACGTGGTCCTATTTAAAAATTATACGTCAATATTAAGGTCCGATACCGTACCGTTAGTTAACCATTGAAAGATGTCTTTGATTTTTTAAAGCATTTTAGAACGCTTATTTCCTCATTTTAAGCTTCTCAGAACACTTTATTTCGCATAGGCATACATAGTAAGTTCTTTAGGGTCACGCTGTGTACCCCCTAATTGACCTATAATTATTTCCTGTTTTAGGGTACACTATTACCCTGTAATATAATACCTGGTCCAATTTAAATATTATGGGTCAATATTAAGGTCTGATATTGCGCCTTGCGTTAGTTAACCATTGAAAGATGTCTTTGAATTTTTAAAGCATTTTAGAACGCTTATTTCTTCATTTTAAGCTTCTCAGAACACTTTATTTCGCATAGGCATACATAGTAAACTTTAGGGTCACTCTGTGTACCCCCTAATTGACCTATAATTATTTCCTGTGGTAGGGTACACTATAACCCTGTAATATAATACGTGGTCCAATTTAAAAATTATAGGTCAATATTAAGGTCCGATACCGTACCGTTAGTTAACATAGAAAAATGTCTTTGAATTTTTAAAGCATTTTAGAACGCTTATTTCCTCATTTTAAGCTTCTCAGAACACTTTATTTCGCATAGGCATACATAGTAAACTTTAGGGTCACGCTGTGTACTCCCTAATTGACCTATAATTATTTCCTGTGGTAGGGTACACTATTACCCTGTAATATAATACCTGGTCCAATTTAAATATTATGGGTCAATATTAAGGTCTGATATTGCGCCTTGCGTTAGTTAACCATTGAAAGATGTCTTTGAATTTTTAAAGCATTTTAGAACGCTTATTTCTTCATTTTAAGCTTCTCAGAACACTTTATTTCGCATAGGCATACATAGTAAACTTTAGGGTCACTCTGTGTACCCCCTAATTGACCTATAATTATTTCCTGTGGTAGGGTACACTATAACCCTGTAATATAATACGTGGTCCAATTTAAAAATTATAGGTCAATATTAAGGTCCGATACCGTACCGTTAGTTAACATAGAAAAATGTCTTTGAATTTTTAAAGCATTTTAGAACGCTTATTTCCTCATTTTAAGCTTCTCAGAACACTTTATTTTGCATAGGAATACATAGTAAACTTTAGGGTCACGCTGTGTACCCCCTGATTGACCTATAATTATTTCCTGCTGTAGGTTACACTATTACCCTGTAATATAACACCTGGTCCAATTTAAATATTATGGGTCAATATTAAGGTCTGATATCGCGCCTTGCGTTCATTAACCATTGAAAGATATCTTTGAATTTTTAAAGCATTTTAGAACGCTTATTTCTTCATTTTAAGCTTCTCAAAACATTTTATTTCGCATAGGCATACATAGTAAAATTTAGGGTCACGCTGTGTACCCATTAAATGACCTATAATTATTTCCTGTGGTAGGGTACACTATTACCCTGTAATATAATACGTGGTCCAATTTAAAAGTTATAGGTCAATATTAAGGTCCGATACCGTGCCGTTAGTTAACATAGAAAAATGTCTTTGAATTTTTAAAGCATTTTAGAACGCTTATTTCCTCATTTTAAGCTTCACAGAACACTTTATTTCGCATAGGCATACATAGTAAACTTTAGGGTCACGCTGTGTACCCCCTAATTGACCTATAATTATTTCCTGTGGTAGGGTACACTATTACCCTGTAATATAATACCTGGTCCAATTTAAATATTATGGGTCAATATTAAGGTCTGATATTGCGCCTTGCGTTAGTTAACCATTGAAAGATGTCTTTGAATTTTTAAAGCATTTTAGAACACTTATTTCTTCATTTTAAGCTTCTCAGAACACTTTATTTCGCATAGGCATACATAGTAAACTTTAGGTTCACTCTGTGTACCCCCTAATTGACCTATAATTATTTCCTGTGGTAGGGTACACTATAACCCTGTAATATAATACGTGGTCCTATTTAAAAATTATACGTCAATATTAAGGTCCGATACCGTACCGTTAGTTAACATAGAAAAATGTCTTTGAATTTTTAAAGCATTTTAGAACGCTTATTTCCTCATTTTAAGCTTCTCAGAACACTTTATTTTGCATAGGAATACATAGTAAACTTTAGGGTCACGCTATGTACCCCCTAATTGACCTATAATTATTTCCTGTGGTAGGGTACACTATAACCCTGTAATATAATACGTGGTCCTATTTAAAAATTATACGTCAATATTAAGGTCCGATACCGTACCGTTAGTTAACCATTGAAAGATGTCTTTGATTTTTTAAAGCATTTTAGAACGCTTATTTCTTCATTTTAAGCTTCTCAGAACACTCTATTTCGCATAGGCATACATAGTAAACTTTAGGGTCACGCTGTGTACCCCCTAATTGACCTATAATTATTTCCTGTGGTAGGGTACACTATTACCCTGTAATATAATACGTGGTGCAATTTAAAATTTATAGGTCAATATTAAGGTCCGATACCGTGCCGTTAGTTAACATAGAAAAATGTCTTTGAATTTTTAAAGCATTTTAGAACGCTTATTTCCTCATTTTAAGCTTCTCAGAACACTTTATTTCGCATAGGCATACATAGTAAACTTTAGGGTCACGCTGTGTACTCCCTAATTGACCTATAATTATTTCCTGTGGTAGGGTACACTATTACCCTGTAATATAATACCTGGTCCAATTTAAATACTATGGGTCAATATTAAGGTCTGATATTGCGCCTTGCGTTAGTTAACCATTGAAAGATGCCTTTGAATTTTTAAAGCATTTTAGAACGCTTATTTCTTCATTTTAAGCTTCTCAGAACACTTTATTTCGCATAGGCATACATAGTAAACTTTAGGGTCACTCTGTGTTCCCCCTAATTGACCTATAATTATTTCCTGTGGTAGGGTACACTATAACCCAGTAATATAATACGTGGTCCAATTTAAAAATTATAGGTCAATATTAAGGTCCGATACCGTACCGTTAGTTAACATAGAAAAATGTCTTTGAATTTTTAAAGCATTTTAGAACGCTTATTTCCTCATTTTAAGCTTCTCAGAACACTTTATTTCGCATAGGCATACATAGTAAACTTTAGGGGCACGCTGTGTACCCCCTAATTGACCTATAATTATTTCCTGTGGTAGGGTACACTATTACCCTGTAATATAATACCTGGTCCAATTTAAATATTATGGGTCAATATTAAGGTCTGATATCGCGCCTTGCGTTGATTAACCATTGAAAGATGTCTTTGAATTTTTAAAGCATTTTAGAACGCTTATTTCTTCATTTTAAGCTTCTCAAAACATTTTATTTCGCATAGGCATACATAGTAAAATTTAGGGTCACGCTGTGTACCCCCTAAATGACCTATAATTATTTCCTGTGGTAGGGTACACTATTACCCTGTAATATAATACGTGGTCCAATTTAAAAATTATAGGTCAATATTAAGGTCCGATACCGTGCCGTTAGTTAACATAGAAAAATGTCTTTGAATTTTTAAAGCATTTTAGAACGCTTATTTCCTCATTTTAAGCTTCTCAGAACACTTTACTTCGCATAGGCAAACATAGTAAACTTTAGGGTCACGCTGTGTATCCCCTAATTGACCTATAATTATTTCCTGTGGTAGGGTACACTATTACCCTGTAATATAATACCTGGTCCAATTTAAATATTATGGGTAAATATTAAGGTCTGATATTGCGCCTTGCGTTAGTTAACCATTGAAAGATGTCTTTGAATTTTTAAAGCATTTTAGAACGCTTATTTTTTCATTTTAAGCTTCTCAGAACACTTTATTTCGCATAGGCATACATAGTAAACTTTAGGGTCACACTGTGTACCCCCTAATTGACCTATAATTATTTTCCGTGGTATGGTACACTATCACCCTGTAATATAATACGTGGTCCAATTTAAAAATTTTAGGTCAATATTAAGGTCCGATACCGTGTCGTTAGTTAGCATAGAAAAGTGTCTTCGAATTTCCTTGTTTTAATGCACTATTTAAAATATACATAGTGTACCCCCTAATTGACCTATAATTATTTCCTGTGGTAGGGTACACTATTACCCTGTAATATAATACCTGGTCCAATTTAAATATTATGGGTCAATATTAAGGTCTGATATTGCGCCTTGCGTTAGTTAACCATTGAAAGATGTCTTTGAATTTTTAAAGCATTTTTGAACGCTTATTTCTTCATTTTAAGCTTCTCAGAACACTTTATTTCGCATAGGCATACATAGTAAACTTTAGGGTCACGCTGTGTACCCCCTAATTGACCTATAATTATTTTCCGTGGTATGGTACACTATCACCCTGTAATATAATACGTGGTCCAATTTAAAAATTTTAGATCAATATTAAGGTCCGATACCGTGCCGTTAGTTAGCATAGAAAAGTGTCTTCCAATTTCCTTGTTTTAATGCACTATTTAAAATATACATAGTGTACCCCCTAATTGACCTATAATTATTTCCTGTGGTAGGGTACACTATTACCCTGTAATATAATACCTGGTCCAATTTAAATATTATGGGTCAATATTAAGGTCTGATATTGCGCCTTGCGTTAGTTAACCATTGAAAGATGTCTTTGAACTTTTAAAGCATTTTTGAACGCTTATTTCTTCATTTTAAGCTTCTCAGAACACTTTATTTCGCATAGGCATACATAGTAAACTTTAGGGTCACGCTGTGTACCCCCTAATTGACCTATAATTATTTTCCGTGGTAGGGTACACTATCACCCTGTAATATAATACGTGGTCCAATTTAAAAATTTTAGGTCAATATTAAGGTCCGATACCGTGCCGTTAGTTAATATAGAAAAGTGTCTTCGATATTCCTTGTTTTAATGCGCTATTTAAAATATACATAGTGTACCCCCTAATTGACCTATAATTATTTCCTGTGGTAGTGTACACTATTACCCTGTAATATAATACCTGGTCCAATTTAAATATTGTGGGTCAATATTAAGGTATGATATTGCGAATTGCGTTAGTTAACCATTGAAAGATGTCTTTGAATTTTTAAAGCATTTTAGAACGCTTATTTCTTCATTTTAAGCTTCTCAGAACACTTTATTTCGCATAGGCATACATAGTAAACTTTAGGGTCACGCTGTGTACCCCCTAAATGACCTGTAATTATTTTCCGTGGTAGGGTACACTATCACCCTGTAATATAATACGTGGTCCGATTTAAAAATTTTAGGTCAATATTAAGGTTCGATACCGTGCCGTTAGTTAACATAGAAAAGAGTCTTCGAATTTCCTTGTTTTAATGCACTATTTAAAATACACATAGTGTACCCCCTAATTGACCTATAATTATTTCCTGTTGTAGGGTACACTATTACCCTGTAATACAAAACCTTTTCCAATTTAAATATTATGGTTCCATACTAAGGTCTGATATCGCGCATTGCGTTAGTTAACCATTGAAAGATGTCTTTGAATTTTTAAAGCATTTTAGAACGCTTATTTCTTCATTTTAAGCTTCTCAGAACACTCTATTTCGCATAGGCATTCATAGTAAACTTTATGGTCACTCTGTGTACCCCCTAATTGACCTATAATTATTTCCTGCTGTAGGGTACACCATAACCCTGTAATATAACACGTGGTCCAATTTAAAAATTATAGGTCAATATTAAGGTCCGATACCGTGCCGTTAGTTAACATAGAAAAGTGTCTTCGTATTTCCTTGTTTTAATGCACTATTTAAAATATACATAGTGTACCCCCTAATTGACCTATAATTATGTCCTCTGGTAGGGTACACTATTACCCTGTAATATAATACCTGGTCTAATTTAAATATTATGGGTCAATATTAAGGTCTGATATTGCGCCTTGCGTTAGTTAACCATTGAAAAATGTCTTTGAATTTTTAAAGCATTTTAGAACGCTAATTTCTTCATTTTAAGCTTCTCAGAACACTCTATTTCGCATAGGCATACAGTAAAATTTAGGGTCACGCTGTGTACCCCCTAAATGACCTATAATTATTTCCTGTGGTAGGGTACACTATTACCCTGTAATATAATACGTGGTCCAATTTAAAAATTATAGGTCAATATTAAGGTCCGATACCGTACCGTTAGTTAACATAGAAAAATGTCTTTGAATTTTTAAAGCATTTTAGAACGCTTATTTCCTCATTTTAAGCTTCTCAGAACACTTTATTTTGCATAGGAATACATAGTAAACTTTAGGGTCACGCTGTGTACCCCCTAATTGACCTATAATTATTTCCTGTGGTAGGGTACACTATAACCCTGTAATATAATACGTGGTCCTATTTAAAAATTATACGTCAATATTAAGGTCCGATACCGTACCGTTAGTTAACCATTGAAAGATGTCTTTGATTTTTTAAAGCATTTTAGAACGCTTATTTCCTCATTTTAAGCTTCTCAGAACACTTTATTTCGCATAGGCATACATAGTAAGTTCTTTAGGGTCACGCTGTGTACCCCCTAATTGACCTATAATTATTTCCTGTTTTAGGGTACACTATTACCCTGTAATATAATACCTGGTCCAATTTAAATATTATGGGTCAATATTAAGGTCTGATATTGCGCCTTGCGTTAGTTAACCATTGAAAGATGTCTTTGAATTTTTAAAGCATTTTAGAACGCTTATTTCTTCATTTTAAGCTTCTCAGAACACTTTATTTCGCATAGGCATACATAGTAAACTTTAGGGTCACTCTGTGTACCCCCTAATTGACCTATAATTATTTCCTGTGGTAGGGTACACTATAACCCTGTAATATAATACGTGGTCCAATTTAAAAATTATAGGTCAATATTAAGGTCCGATACCGTACCGTTAGTTAACATAGAAAAATGTCTTTGAATTTTTAAAGCATTTTAGAACGCTTATTTCCTCATTTTAAGCTTCTCAGAACACTTAATTTTGCATAGGAATACATAGTAAACTTTAGGGTCACGCTGTGTACCCCCTAATTGACCTATAATTATTTCCTGCTGTAGGGTACACTATTACCCTGTAATATAATACCTGGTCCAATTTAAATATTATGGGTCAATATTAAGGTCTGATATCGCGCCTTGCGTTCATTAACCATTGAAAGATATCTTTGAATTTTTAAAGCATTTTAGAACGCTTATTTCTTCATTTTAAGCTTCTCAAAACATTTTATTTCGCATAGGCATACATAGTAAAATTTAGGGTCACGCTGTGTACCCCCTAAATGACCTATAATTATTTCCTGTGTTAGGGTACACTATTACCCTGTAATATAATACGTGGTCCAATTTAAAATTTATAGGTCAATATTAAGGTCCGATACCGTGCCGTTAGTTAACATAGAAAAATGTCTTTGAATTTTTAAAGCATTTTAGAACGCTTATTTCCTCATTTTAAGCTTCTCAGAACACTTTATTTCGCATAGGCATACATAGTAAACTTTAGGGTCACGCTGTGTACTCCCTAATTGACCTATAATTATTTCCTGTGGTAGGGTACACTATTACCCTGTAATATAATACCTGGTCCAATTTAAATATTATGGGTCAATATTAAGGTCTGATATTGCGCCTTGCGTTAGTTAACCATTGAAAGATGTCTTTGAATTTTTAAAGCATTTTAGAACGCTTATTTCTTCATTTTAAGCTTCTCAGAACACTTTATTTCGCATAGGCATACATAGTAAACTTTAGGGTCACTCTGTGTACCCCCTAATTGACCTATAATTATTTCCTGTGGTAGGGTACACTATAACCCTGTAATATAATACGTGGTCCAATTTAAAAATTATAGGTCAATATTAAGGTCCGATACCGTACCGTTAGTTAACATAGAAAAATGTCTTTGAATTTTTAAAGCATTTTAGAACGCTTATTTCCTCATTTTAAGCTTCTCAGAACACTTTTTTTTGCATAGGAATACATAGTAAACTTTAGGGTCACGCTGTGTACCCCCTAATTGACCTATAATTATTTCCTGCTGTAGGTTACACTATTACCCTGTAATATAACACCTGGTCCAATTTAAATATTATGGGTCAATATTAAGGTCTGATATCGCGCCTTGCGTTCATTAACCATTGAAAGATATCTTTGAATTTTTAAAGCATTTTAGAACGCTTATTTCTTCATTTTAAGCTTCTCAAAACATTTTATTTCGCATAGGCATACATAGTAAAATTTAGGGTCACGCTGTGTACCCATTAAATGACCTATAATTATTTCCTGTGGTAGGGTACACTATTACCCTGTAATATAATACGTGGTCCAATTTAAAATTTATAGGTCAATATTAAGGTCCGATACCGTGCCGTTAGTTAACATATAAAAATGTCTTTGAATTTTTAAAGCATTTTAGAACGCTTATTTCCTCATTTTAAGCTTCACAGAACACTTTATTTCGCATAGGCATACATAGTAAACTTTAGGGTCACGCTGTGTACCCCCTAATTGACCTATAATTATTTCCTGTGGTAGGGTACACTATTACCCTGTAATATAATACCTGGTCCAATTTAAATATTATGGGTCAATATTAAGGTCTGATATTGCGCCTTGCGTTAGTTAACCATTGAAAGATGTCTTTGAATTTTTAAAGCATTTTAGAACACTTATTTCTTCATTTTAAGCTTCTCAGAACACTTTATTTCGCATAGGCATACATAGTAAACTTTAGGTTCACTCTGTGTACCCCCTAATTGACCTATAATTATTTCCTGTGGTAGGGTACACTATAACCCTGTAATATAATACGTGGTCCTATTTAAAAATTATACGTCAATATTAAGGTCCGATACCGTACCGTTAGTTAACCATTGAAAGATGTCTTTGATTTTTTAAAGCATTTTAGAACGCTTATTTCTTCATTTTAAGCTTCTCAAAACATTTTATTTCGCATAGGCATACATAGTAAAATTTAGGGTCACGCTGTGTACCCCCTAAATGACCTATAATTATTTCCTGTGGTAGGGTACACTATTACCCTGTAATATAATACGTGGTCCAATTTAAAAATTATAGGTCAATATTAAGGTCCGATACCGTGCCGTTAGTTAACATAGAAAAGTGTCTTCGAATTTCCTTGTTTTAATGCACTATTTAAAATATACATAGTGTACCCCCTAATTGACCTATAATTATTTCCTGTGGTAGGGTACACTATTACCCTGTAATATAATACCTGGTCCAATTTAAATATTATGGGTCAATATTAAGGTCTGATATTGCGCCTTGCGTTAGTTAACCATTGAAAGATGTCTTTGAATTTTTAAAGCATTTTTGAACGCTTATTTCTTCATTTTAAGCTTCTCAGAACACTTTATTTCGCATAGGCATACATAGTAAACTTTAGGGTCCCGCTGTGTACCCCCTAATTGACCTATAATTATTTTCCGTGGTATGGTACACTATCACCCTGTAATATAATACGTGGTCCAATTTAAAAATTTTAGATCAATATTAAGGTCCGATACCGTGCCGTTAGTTAGCATAGAAAAGTGTCTTCGAATTTCCTTGTTTTAATGCACTATTTAAAATATACATAGTGTACCCCCTAATTGACCTATAATTATTTCCTGTGGTAGGGTACACTATTACCCTGTAATATAATACCTGGTCCAATTTAAATATTGTGGGTCAATATTAAGGTATGATATTGCGCCTTGCGTTAGTTAACCATTGAAAGATGTCTTTGAATTTTTAAAGCATTTTAGAACGCTTATTTCTTCATTTTAAGCTTCTCAGAACACTTTATTTCGCATAGGCATACATAGTAAACTTTAGGGTCACGCTGTGTACCCCCTAATTGACCTGTAATTATTTTCCGTGGTAGGGTACACTATCACCCTGTAATATAATACGTGGTCCGATATAAAAATTTTAGGTCAATATTAAGGTTCGATACCGTGCCGTTAGTTAACATAGAAAAGAGTCTTCGAATTTCCTTGTTTTAATGCACTATTTAAAATACACATAGTGTACCCCCTAATTGACCTATAATTATTTCCTGTTGTAGGGTACACTATTACCCTGTAATACAAAACCTTTTCCAATTTAAATATTATGGTTCCATACTAAGGTCTGATATCGCGCCTTGCGTTAGTTAACCATTGAAAGATGTCTTTGAATTTTTAAAGCATTTTAGAACGCTTATTTCTTCATTTTAAGCTTCTCAGAACACTCTATTTCGCATAGGCATTCATAGTAAACTTTATGGTCACTCTGTGTACCCCCTAATTGACCTATAATTATTTCCTGCTGTAGGGTACACCATAACCCTGTAATATAATACGTGATCCAATTTAAAAATTATAGGTCAATATTAAGGTCCGATACCGTGCCGTTAGTTAACATAGAAAAGTGTCTTCGTATTTTCTTGTTTTAATGCACTATTTAAAATATACATAGTGTACCCCCTAATTGACCTATAATTATTTCCTCTGGTAGGGTACACTATTACCCTGTAATATAATACCTGGTCTAATTTAAATATTATGGGTCAATATTAAGGTCTGATATTGCACCTTGCGTTAGTTAACCATTGAAAAATGTCTTTGAATTTTTAAAGCATTTTAGAACGCTAATTTCTTCATTTTAAGCTTCTCAGAACACTCTATTTCGCATAGGCATACAGTAAAATTTAGGGTCACGCTGTGTACCCCCTAAATGACCTATAATTATTTCCTGTGGTAGGGTACACTATTACCCTGTAATATAATACGTGGTCCAATTTAAAAATTATAGGTCAATATTAAGGTCCGATACCGTGCCGTTAGTTAACATAGAAAAATGTCTTTGAATTTTTAAAGCATTTTAGAACGCTTATTTCCTCATTTTAAGCTTCTCAGAACACTTTATATCGCATAGGCATACATAGTAAACTTTAGGGTCACGCTGTGTACCCCCTAATTGACCTATAATTATTTTCTGTTTTAGGGTACACTATCACCCTGTAATATAATACGTGGTCCAATTTAAAAATTTTAGGTCAATATTAATTTCCGATACCGTGCCGTTAGTTAACATAGAAAAGTGTCTTCGAATTTCCTTGTTTTAATGCACTATTTAAAATATACATAGTGTACCCCCTAATTGACCTATAATTATTTCCTCTGGTAGGGTACACTATTACCCTGTAATATAATACCAGGTCCAATTTAAATATTATGGGTCAATATTAAGGTCTGATATTGCGCCTTGCGTTAGTTAACCATTGAAAGATGTCTTTTAATTTTTAAAGCATTTTAGAACGCTTATTTCTTCATTTTAAGCTTCTCAGAACACTTTATTTCGCATAGGCATACATAGTAAACTTTAGGGTCACGCTGTGTACCCCCTAATTGACCTGTAATTATTTTCCGTGGTAGGGTACACTATCACCCTGTAATATAATACGTGGTCCGATATAAAAATTTTAGGTCAATATTAAGGTTCGATACCGTGCCGTTAGTTAACATAGAAAAGAGTCTTCGAATTTCCTTGTTTTAATGCACTATTTAAAATACACATAGTGTACCCCCTAATTGACCTATAATTATTTCCTGTTGTAGGGTACACTATTACCCTGTAATACAAAACCTTTTCCAATTTAAATATTATGGTTCCATACTAAGGTCTGATATCGCGCCTTGCGTTAGTTAACCATTGAAAGATGTCTTTGAATTTTTAAAGCATTTTAGAACGCTTATTTCTTCATTTTAAGCTTCTCAGAACACTCTATTTCGCATAGGCATTCATAGTAAACTTTATGGTCACTCTGTGTACCCCCTAATTGACCTATAATTATTTCCTGCTGTAGGGTACACCATAACCCTGTAATATAATACGTGATCCAATTTAAAAATTATAGGTCAATATTAAGGTCCGATACCGTGCCGTTAGTTAACATAGAAAAGTGTCTTCGTATTTTCTTGTTTTAATGCACTATTTAAAATATACATAGTGTACCCCCTAATTGACCTATAATTATTTCCTCTGGTAGGGTACACTATTACCCTGTAATATAATACCTGGTCTAATTTAAATATTATGGGTCAATATTAAGGTCTGATATTGCACCTTGCGTTAGTTAACCATTGAAAAATGTCTTTGAATTTTTAAAGCATTTTAGAACGCTAATTTCTTCATTTTAAGCTTCTCAGAACACTCTATTTCGCATAGGCATACAGTAAAATTTAGGGTCACGCTGTGTACCCCCTAAATGACCTATAATTATTTCCTGTGGTAGGGTACACTATTACCCTGTAATATAATACGTGGTCCAATTTAAAAATTATAGGTCAATATTAAGGTCCGATACCGTGCCGTTAGTTAACATAGAAAAATGTCTTTGAATTTTTAAAGCATTTTAGAACGCTTATTTCCTCATTTTAAGCTTCTCAGAACACTTTATATCGCATAGGCATACATAGTAAACTTTAGGGTCACGCTGTGTACCCCCTAATTGACCTATAATTATTTTCTGTTTTAGGGTACACTATCACCCTGTAATATAATACGTGGTCCAATTTAAAAATTTTAGGTCAATATTAATTTCCGATACCGTGCCGTTAGTTAACATAGAAAAGTGTCTTCGAATTTCCTTGTTTTAATGCACTATTTAAAATATACATAGTGTACCCCCTAATTGACCTATAATTATTTCCTCTGGTAGGGTACACTATTACCCTGTAATATAATACCAGGTCCAATTTAAATATTATGGGTCAATATTAAGGTCTGATATTGCGCCTTGCGTTAGTTAACCATTGAAAGATGTCTTTTAATTTTTAAAGCATTTTAGAACGCTTATTTCTTAATTTTAAGCTTCTCAGAACACTTTATTTCGCATAGGCATACATAGTAAACTTTAGGGTCACGCTGTGTACCCCCTAATTGACCTATAATTATTTTCCGTGGTAGGGTACACTATCACCCTGTAATATAATACGTGGTCCAATTTAAAAATTTTAGGTCAATATTAAGGTCCGATACCGTGCCGTTAGTTAACATAGAAAAGTGTCTTCGAATTTCATTGTTTTAATGCACTATTTAAAATATACATAGTGTACCCCCTAATTGACCTATAATTATTTCCTGTGGTAGGGTACACTATTACCCTGTAATATAATACCTGGTCCAATTTAAATATTATGGGTCAATATAAAGGTCTGATATTGCGCCTTGCGTTAGTTAACCATTGAAAGATGTCTTTGAATTTTTAAAGCATTTTTGAACGCTTATTTCTTCATTTTAAGCTTCTCAGAACACTTTATTTCGCATAGGCATACATAGTAAACTTTAGGGTCCCGCTGTGTACCCCCTAATTGACCTATAATTATTTTCCGTGGTATGGTACACTATCACCCTGTAATATAATACGTGGTCCAATTTAAAAATTTTAGATCAATATTAAGGTCCGATACCGTGCCGTTAGTTAGCATAGAAAAGTGTCTTCGAATTTCCTTGTTTTAATGCACTATTTAAAATATACATAGTGTACCCCCTAATTGACCTATAATTATTTCCTGTGGTAGGGTACACTATTACCCTGTAATATAATACCTGGTCCAATTTAAATATTATGGGTCAATATTAAGGTCTGATATTGCGCCTTGCGTTAGTTAACCATTGAAAGATGTCTTTGAATTTTTAAAGCATTTTTGAACGCTTATTTCTTCATTTTAAGCTTCTCAGAACACTTTATTTCGCATAGGCATACATAGTAAACTTTAGGGTCACGCTGTGTACCCCCTAATTGACCTATAATTATTTTCCGTGGTAGGGTACACTATCACCCTGTAATATAATACGTGGTCCAATTTAAAAATTTTAGGTCAATATTAAGGTCCGATACCGTGCCGTTAGTTAACATAGAAAAGTGTCTTCGATATTCCTTGTTTTAATGCGCTATTTAAAATATACATAGTGTACCCCCTAATTGACCTATAATTATTTCCTGTGGTAGTGTACACTATTACCCTGTAATATAATACCTGGTCCAATTTAAATATTGTGGGTCAATATTAAGGTATGATATTGCGCCTTGCGTTAGTTAACCATTGAAAGATGTCTTTGAATTTTTAAAGCATTTTAGAACGCTTATTTCTTCATTTTAAGCTTCTCAGAACACTTTATTTCGCATAGGCATACATAGTAAACTTTAGGGTCACGCTGTGTACCCCCTAATTGACCTGTAATTATTTTCCGTGGTAGGGTACACTATCACCCTGTAATATAATACGTGGTCCGATATAAAAATTTTAGGTCAATATTAAGGTTCGATACCGTGCCGTTAGTTAACATAGAAAAGAGTCTTCGAATTTCCTTGTTTTAATGCACTATTTAAAATACACATAGTGTACCCCCTAATTGACCTATAATTATTTCCTGTTGTAGGGTACACTATTACCCTGTAATACAAAACCTTTTCCAATTTAAATATTATGGTTCCATACTAAGGTCTGATATCGCGCCTTGCGTTAGTTAACCATTGAAAGATGTCTTTGAATTTTTAAAGCATTTTAGAACGCTTATTTCTTCATTTTAAGCTTCTCAGAACACTCTATTTCGCATAGGCATTCATAGTAAACTTTATGGTCACTCTGTGTACCCCCTAATTGACCTATAATTATTTCCTGCTGTAGGGTACACCATAACCCTGTAATATAATACGTGATCCAATTTAAAAATTATAGGTCAATATTAAGGTCCGATACCGTGCCGTTAGTTAACATAGAAAAGTGTCTTCGTATTTTCTTGTTTTAATGCACTATTTAAAATATACATAGTGTACCCCCTAATTGACCTATAATTATTTCCTCTGGTAGGGTACACTATTACCCTGTAATATAATACCTGGTCTAATTTAAATATTATGGGTCAATATTAAGGTCTGATATTGCACCTTGCGTTAGTTAACCATTGAAAAATGTCTTTGAATTTTTAAAGCATTTTAGAACGCTAATTTCTTCATTTTAAGCTTCTCAGAACACTCTATTTCGCATAGGCATACAGTAAAATTTAGGGTCACGCTGTGTACCCCCTAAATGACCTATAATTATTTCCTGTGGTAGGGTACACTATTACCCTGTAATATAATACGTGGTCCAATTTAAAAATTATAGGTCAATATTAAGGTCCGATACCGTGCCGTTAGTTAACATAGAAAAATGTCTTTGAATTTTTAAAGCATTTTAGAACGCTTATTTCCTCATTTTAAGCTTCTCAGAACACTTTATATCGCATAGGCATACATAGTAAACTTTAGGGTCACGCTGTGTACCCCCTAATTGACCTATAATTATTTTCTGTTTTAGGGTACACTATCACCCTGTAATATAATACGTGGTCCAATTTAAAAATTTTAGGTCAATATTAATTTCCGATACCGTGCCGTTAGTTAACATAGAAAAGTGTCTTCGAATTTCCTTGTTTTAATGCACTATTTAAAATATACATAGTGTACCCCCTAATTGACCTATAATTATTTCCTCTGGTAGGGTACACTATTACCCTGTAATATAATACCAGGTCCAATTTAAATATTATGGGTCAATATTAAGGTCTGATATTGCGCCTTGCGTTAGTTAACCATTGAAAGATGTCTTTTAATTTTTAAAGCATTTTAGAACGCTTATTTCTTCATTTTAAGCTTCTCAGAACACTTTATTTCGCATAGGCATACATAGTAAACTTTAGGGTCACGCTGTGTACCCCCTAATTGACCTGTAATTATTTTCCGTGGTAGGGTACACTATCACCCTGTAATATAATACGTGGTCCGATATAAAAATTTTAGGTCAATATTAAGGTTCGATACCGTGCCGTTAGTTAACATAGAAAAGAGTCTTCGAATTTCCTTGTTTTAATGCACTATTTAAAATACACATAGTGTACCCCCTAATTGACCTATAATTATTTCCTGTTGTAGGGTACACTATTACCCTGTAATACAAAACCTTTTCCAATTTAAATATTATGGTTCCATACTAAGGTCTGATATCGCGCCTTGCGTTAGTTAACCATTGAAAGATGTCTTTGAATTTTTAAAGCATTTTAGAACGCTTATTTCTTCATTTTAAGCTTCTCAGAACACTCTATTTCGCATAGGCATTCATAGTAAACTTTATGGTCACTCTGTGTACCCCCTAATTGACCTATAATTATTTCCTGCTGTAGGGTACACCATAACCCTGTAATATAATACGTGATCCAATTTAAAAATTATAGGTCAATATTAAGGTCCGATACCGTGCCGTTAGTTAACATAGAAAAGTGTCTTCGTATTTTCTTGTTTTAATGCACTATTTAAAATATACATAGTGTACCCCCTAATTGACCTATAATTATTTCCTCTGGTAGGGTACACTATTACCCTGTAATATAATACCTGGTCTAATTTAAATATTATGGGTCAATATTAAGGTCTGATATTGCACCTTGCGTTAGTTAACCATTGAAAAATGTCTTTGAATTTTTAAAGCATTTTAGAACGCTAATTTCTTCATTTTAAGCTTCTCAGAACACTCTATTTCGCATAGGCATACAGTAAAATTTAGGGTCACGCTGTGTACCCCCTAAATGACCTATAATTATTTCCTGTGGTAGGGTACACTATTACCCTGTAATATAATACGTGGTCCAATTTAAAAATTATAGGTCAATATTAAGGTCCGATACCGTGCCGTTAGTTAACATAGAAAAATGTCTTTGAATTTTTAAAGCATTTTAGAACGCTTATTTCCTCATTTTAAGCTTCTCAGAACACTTTATATCGCATAGGCATACATAGTAAACTTTAGGGTCACGCTGTGTACCCCCTAATTGACCTATAATTATTTTCTGTTTTAGGGTACACTATCACCCTGTAATATAATACGTGGTCCAATTTAAAAATTTTAGGTCAATATTAATTTCCGATACCGTGCCGTTAGTTAACATAGAAAAGTGTCTTCGAATTTCCTTGTTTTAATGCACTATTTAAAATATACATAGTGTACCCCCTAATTGACCTATAATTATTTCCTCTGGTAGGGTACACTATTACCCTGTAATATAATACCAGGTCCAATTTAAATATTATGGGTCAATATTAAGGTCTGATATTGCGCCTTGCGTTAGTTAACCATTGAAAGATGTCTTTTAATTTTTAAAGCATTTTAGAACGCTTATTTCTTAATTTTAAGCTTCTCAGAACACTTTATTTCGCATAGGCATACATAGTAAACTTTAGGGTCACGCTGTGTACCCCCTAATTGACCTATAATTATTTTCCGTGGTAGGGTACACTATCACCCTGTAATATAATACGTGGTCCAATTTAAAAATTTTAGGTCAATATTAAGGTCCGATACCGTGCCGTTAGTTAACATAGAAAAGTGTCTTCGAATTTCCTTGTTTTAATGCACTATTTAAAATATACATAGTGTACCCCCTAATTGACCTATAATTATTTCCTGTGGTAGGGTACACTATTACCCTGTAATATAATACCTGGTCCAATTTAAATATTATGGGTCAATATAAAGGTCTGATATTGCGCCTTGCGTTAGTTAACCATTGAAAGATGTCTTTGAATTTTTAAAGCATTTTTGAATGCTTATTTCTTCATTTTAAGCTTCTCAGAACACTTTATTTCGCATAGGCATACATAGTAAACTTTAGGGTCACGCTGTGTACCCCCTAATTGACCTGTAATTATTTTCCGTGGTAGGGTACACTATCACCCTATAATATAATACGTGGTCCGATTTAAAAATTTTAGGTCAATATTAAGGTTCGATACCGTGCCGTTAGTTAACATAGAAAAGAGTCTTCGAATTTCCTTGTTTTAATGCACTATTTAAAATACACATAGTGTACCCCCTAATTGACCTATAATTATTTCCTGTTGTAGGGTACACTATTACCCTGTAATACAAAACCTGGTCTAATTTAAATATTATGGGTCAATATTAAGGTCTGATATTGCACCTTGCGTTAGTTAAACATTGAAAAATGTCTTTGAATTTTTAAAGCATTTTAGAACGCTTATTTCTTCATTTTAAGCTTCTCAGAACACTCTATTTCGCATAGGCATTCATAGTAAACTTTATGGTCACTCTGTGTACCCCCTAATTGACCTATAATTATTTCCTGCTGTAGGGTACACCATAACCCTGTAATATAATACGTGATCCAATTTAAAAATTATAGGTCAATATTAAGGTCCGATACCGTGCCGTTAGTTAACATAGAAAAGTGTCTTCGTATTTCCTTGTTTTAATGCACTATTTAAAATATACATAGTGTACCCCCTAATTGACCTATAATTATTTCCTCTGGTAGGGTACACTATTACCCTGTAATATAATACCTGGTCTAATTTAAATATTATGGGTCAATATTAAGGTCTGATATTGCGCCTTGCGTTAGTTAACCATTGAAAAATGTCTTTGAATTTTTAAAGCATTTTAGAACGCTAATTTCTTCATTTTAAGCTTCTCAGAACACTCTATTTCGCATAGGCATACAGTAAAATTTAGGGTCACGCTGTGTACCCCCTAAATGACCTATAATTATTTCCTGTGGTAGGGTACACTATTACCCTGTAATATAATACGTGGTCCAATTTAAAAATTATAGGTCAATATTAAGGTCCGATACCGTGCCGTTAGTTAACATAGAAAAATGTCTTTGAATTTTTAAAGCATTTTAGAACGCTTATTTCCTCATTTTAAGCTTCTCAGAACACTTTATATCGCATAGGCATACATAGTAAACTTTAGGGTCACGCTGTGTACCCCCTAATTGACCTATAATTATTTTCCGTTTTAGGGTACACTATCACCCTGTAATATAATACGTGGTCCAATTTAAAAATTTTAGGTCAATATTAATTTCCGATACCGTGCCGTTAGTTAACATAGAAAAGTGTCTTCGAATTTCCTTGTTTTAATGCACTATTTAAAATATACATAGTGTACCCCCTAATTGACCTATAATTATTTCCTCTGGTAGGGTACACTATTACCCTGTAATATAATACCAGGTCCAATTTAAATATTATGGGTCAATATTAAGGTCTGATATTGCGCCTTGCGTTAGTTAACCATTGAAAGATGTCTTTGAATTTTTAAAGCATTTTAGAACGCTTATTTCTTAATTTTAAGCTTCTCAGAACACTTTATTTCGCATAGGCATACATAGTAAACTTTAGGGTCACGCTGTGTACCCCCTAATTGACCTATAATTATTTTCCGTGGTAGGGTACACTATCACCCTGTAATATAATACGTGGTCCAATTTAAAAATTTTAGGTCAATATTAAGGTCCGATACCGTGCCGTTAGTTAACATAGAAAAGTGTCTTCGAATTTCCTTGTTTTAATGCACTATTTAAAATATACATAGTGTACCCCCTAATTGACCTATAATTATTTCCTGTGGTAGGGTACACTATTACCCTGTAATATAATACCTGGTCCAATTTAAATATTATGGGTCAATATTAAGGTCTGATATTGCGCCTTGCGTTAGTTAACCATTGAAAGATGTCTTTGAATTTTTAAAGCATTTTTGAATGCTTATTTCTTCATTTTAAGCTTCTCAGAACACTTTATTTCGCATAGGCATACATAGTAAACTTTAGGGTCACGCTGTGTACCCCCTAATTGACCTATAATTATTTTCCGTGGTAGGGTACACTATCAGCCTGTAATATAATACGTGGTCCAATTTAAAAATTTTAGGTCAATATTAAGGTCCGATACCGTGCCGTTAGTTAACATAGAAAAGAGTCTTCGAATTTCCTTGTTTTAATGCACTATTTAAAATACACATAGTGTACCCCCTAATTGACCTATAATTATTTCCTGTTGTAGGGTACACTATTACCCTGTAATATAAAACCTTTCCAATTTAAATATTATGGTTCCATATTAAGGTCTGATATCGCGCCTTGCGTTAGTTAACCATTGAAAAATGTCTTTGAATTTTTAAAGCATTTTAGAACGCTAATTTCTTCATTTTAAGCTTCTCAGAACACTCTATTTCGCATAGGCATACAGTAAAATTTAGGGTCACGCTGTGTAGCCCCTAAATGACCTATAATTATTTCCTGTGGTAGGGTACACTATTACCCTGTAATATAATACGTGGTCCAATTTAAAAATTATAGGTCAATATTAAGGTCCGATACCGTGCCGTTAGTTAACATAGAAAAATGTCTTTGAATTTTTAAAGCATTTTAGAACGCTTATTTCCTCATTTTAAGCTTCTCAGAACACTTTATTTCGCATAGGCATACATAGTAAACTTTAGGGTCACGCTGTGTACCCCCTAATTGACCTATAATTATTTTCCGTGGTAGGGTACACTATCACCCTGTAATATAATACGTGGTCCAATTTAAAAATTTTAGGTCAATATTAAGGTCCGATACCGTGCCGTTAGTTAACATAGAAAAGTGTCTTCGAATTTCCTTGTTTTAATGCACTATTTAAAATATACATAGTGTACCCCCTAATTGACCTATAATTATTTCCTCTGGTAGGGTACACTATTACCCTGTAATATAATACCAGGTCCAATTTAAATATTATGGGTCAATATTAAGGTCTGATATTGCGCCTTGCGTTAGTTAACCATTGAAAGATGTCTTTGAATTTTTAAAGCATTTTAGAACGCTTATTTCTTAATTTTAAGCTTCTCAGAACACTTTATTTCGCATAGGCATACATAGTAAACTTTAGGGTCACGCTGTGTACCCCCTAATTGACCTATAATTATTTTCCGTGGTAGGGTACACTATCACCCTGTAATATAATACGTGGTCCAATTTAAAAATTTTAGGTCAATATTAAGGTCCGATACCGTGCCGTTAGTTAACATAGAAAAGTGTCTTCGAATTTCCTTGTTTTAATGCACTATTTAAAATATACATAGTGTACCCCCTAATTGACCTATAATTATTTCCTGTGGTAGGGTACACTATTACCCTGTAATATAAAACCTGGTCCAATTTAAATATTATGGTTCCATATTAAGGTCTGATATCGCGCCTTGCGTTAGTTAACCATTGAAAAATGTCTTTGAATTTTTAAAGCATTTTAGAACGCTAATTTCTTCATTTTAAGCTTCTCAGAACACTCTATTTCGCATAGGCATACAGTAAAATTTAGGGTCACGCTGTGTAGCCCCTAAATGACCTATAATTATTTCCTGTGGTAGGGTACACTATTACCCTGTAATATAATACGTGGTCCAATTTAAAAATTATAGGTCAATATTAAGGTCCGATACCGTGCCGTTAGTTAACATAGAAAAATGTCTTTGAATTTTTAAAGCATTTTAGAACGCTTATTTCCTCATTTTAAGCTTCTCAGAACACTTTATTTCGCATAGGCATACATAGTAAACTTTAGGGTCACGCTGTGTACCCCCTAATTGACCTATAATTATTTTCCGTGGTAGGGTACACTATCACCCTGTAATATAATACGTGGTCCAATTTAAAAATTTTAGGTCAATATTAAGGTCCGATACCGTGCCGTTAGTTAACATAGAAAAGTGTCTTCGAATTTCCTTGTTTTAATGCACTATTTAAAATATACATAGTGTACCCCCTAATTGACCTATAATTATTTCCTGTGGTAGGGTACACTATTACCCTGTAATATAATACCTGGTCAAATTTAAATATTATGGGTCAATATTAAGGTCTGATATTGCGCCTTGCGTTAGTTAACCATTGAAAGATGTCTTTGAATTTTTAAAGCATTTTTGAACGCTTCTTTCTTCATTTTAAGCTTCTCAGAACACTTTATTTCGCATAGGCATACATAGTAAACTTTAGGGTCACGCTGTGTACCCCCTAAATGACCTATAATTATTTCCTGTGGTAGGGTACACTATTACCCTGTAATATAATACGTGGTCCAATTTAAAATTTATAGGTCAATATTAAGGTCCGATACCGTGCCGTTAGTTAACATAGAAAAATGTCTTTGAATTTTTAAAGCATTTTAGAACGCTTATTTCCTCATTTTAAGCTTCTCAGAACACTTTATTTCGCATAGGCATACATAGTAAACTTTAGGGTCACGCTGTGTACTCCCTAATTGACCTATAATTATTTCCTGTGGTAGGGTACACTATTACCCTGTAATATAATACCTGGTCCAATTTAAATATTATGGGTCAATATTAAGGTCTGATATTGCGCCTTGCGTTAGTTAACCATTGAAAGATGTCTTTGAATTTTTAAAGCATTTTAGAACGCTTATTTCTTCATTTTAAGCTTCTCAGAACACTTTATTTCGCATAGGCATACATAGTAAACTTTAGGGTCACTCTGTGTACCCCCTAATTGACCTATAATTATTTCCTGTGGTAGGGTACACTATAACCCTGTAATATAATACGTGGTCCAATTTAAAAATTATAGGTCAATATTAAGGTCCGATACCGTACCGTTAGTTAACATAGAAAAATGTCTTTGAATTTTTAAAGCATTTTAGAACGCTTATTTCCTCATTTTAAGCTTCTCAGAACACTTTTTTTTGCATAGGAATACATAGTAAACTTTAGGGTCACGCTGTGTACCCCCTAATTGAACTATAATTATTTCCTGCTGTAGGTTACACTATTACCCTGTAATATAACACCTGGTCCAATTTAAATATTATGGGTCAATATTAAGGTCTGATATCGCGCCTTGCGTTCATTAACCATTGAAAGATATCTTTGAATTTTTAAAGCATTTTAGAACGCTTATTTCTTCATTTTAAGCTTCTCAAAACATTTTATTTCGCATAGGCATACATAGTAAAATTTAGGGTCACGCTGTGTACCCATTAAATGACCTATAATTATTTCCTGTGGTAGGGTACACTATTACCCTGTAATATAATACGTGGTCCAATTTAAAATTTATAGGTCAATATTAAGGTCCGATACCGTGCCGTTAGTTAACATAGAAAAATGTCTTTGAATTTTTAAAGCATTTTAGAACGCTTATTTCCTCATTTTAAGCTTCACAGAACACTTTATTTCGCATAGGCATACATAGTAAACTTTAGGGTCACGCTGTGTACCCCCTAATTGACCTATATGTATTTCCTGTGGTAGGGTACACTATTACCCTGTAATATAATACCTGGTCCAATTTAAATATTATGGGTCAATATTAAGGTCTGATATTGCGCCTTGCGTTAGTTAACCATTGAAAGATGTCTTTGAATTTTTAAAGCATTTTAGAACACTTATTTCTTCATTTTAAGCTTCTCAGAACACTTTATTTCGCATAGGCATACATAGTAAACTTTAGGTTCACTCTGTGTACCCCCTAATTGACCTATAATTATTTCCTGTGGTAGGGTACACTATAACCCTGTAATATAATACGTGGTCCTATTTAAAAATTATACGTCAATATTAAGGTCCGATACCGTACCGTTAGTTAACCATTGAAAGATGTCTTTGATTTTTTAAAGCATTTTAGAACGCTTATTTCTTCATTTTAAGCTTCTCAAAACATTTTATTTCGCATAGGCATACATAGTAAAATTTAGGGTCACGCTGTGTACCCCCTAAATGACCTATAATTATTTCCTGTGGTAGGGTACACTATTACCCTGTAATATAATACGTGGTCCAATTTAAAAATTATAGGTCAATATTAAGGTCCGATACCGTGCCGTTAGTTAACATAGAAAAGTGTCTTCGAATTTCCTTGTTTTAATGCACTATTTAAAATATACATAGTGTACCCCCTAATTGACCTATAATTATTTCCTGTGGTAGGGTACACTATTACCCTGTAATATAATACCTGGTCCAATTTAAATATTATGGGTCAATATTAAGGTCTGATATTGCGCCTTGCGTTAGTTAACCATTGAAATATGTCTTTGAATTTTTAAAGCATTTTTGAACGCTTATTTCTTCATTTTAAGCTTCTCAGAACACTTTATTTCGCATAGGCATACATAGTAAACTTTAGGGTCACGCTGTGTACCCCCTAATTGACCTATAATTATTTTCCGTGGTTTGGTACACTATTACCCTGTAATATAATACGTGGTCCAATTTAAAAATTTTAGATCAATATTAAGGTCCGATACCGTGCCGTTAGTTAGCATAGAAAAGTGTCTTCGAATTTCCTTGTTTTAATGCACTATTTAAAATATACATAGTGTACCCCCTAATTGACCTATAATTATTTCCTGTGGTAGGGTACACTATTACCCTGTAATATAATACCTGGTCCAATTTAAATATTATGGGTCAATATTAAGGTCTGATATTGCGCCTTGCGTTAGTTAACCATTGAAAGATGTCTTTGAATTTTTAAAGCATTTTTGAACGCTTATTTCTTCATTTTAAGCTTCTCAGAACACTTTATTTCGCATAGGCATACATAGTAAACTTTAGGGTCACGCTGTGTACCCCCTAATTGACCTATAATTATTTTCCGTGGTAGGGTACACTATCACCCTGTAATATAATACGTGGTCCAATTTAAAAATTTTAGGTCAATATTAAGGTCCGATACCGTGCCGTTAGTTAACATAGAAAAGTGTCTTCGATATTCCTTGTTTTAATGCGCTATTTAAAATATACATAGTGTACCCCCTAATTGACCTATAATTATTTCCTGTGGTAGTGTACACTATTACCCTGTATAATACCTGGTCCAATTTAAATATTGTGGGTCAATATTAAGGTATGATATTGCGCCTTGCGTTAGTTAACCATTGAAAGATGTCTTTGAATTTTTAAAGCATTTTAGAACGCTTATTTCTTCATTTTAAGCTTCTCAGAACACTTTATTTCGCATAGGCATACATAGTAAACTTTAGGGTCACGCTGTGTACCCCCTAATTGACCTGTAATTATTTTCCGTGGTAGGGTACACTATCACCCTGTAATATAATACGTGGTCCGATATAAAAATTTTAGGTCAATATTAAGGTTCGATACCGTGCCGTTAGTTAACATAGAAAAGAGTCTTCGAATTTCCTTGTTTTAATGCACTATTTAAAATACACATAGTGTACCCCCTAATTGACCTATAATTATTTCCTGTTGTAGGGTACACTATTACCCTGTAATACAAAACCTTTTCCAATTTAAATATTATGGTTCCATACTAAGGTCTGATATCGCGCCTTGCGTTAGTTAACCATTGAAAGATGTCTTTGAATTTTTAAAGCATTTTAGAACGCTTATTTCTTCATTTTAAGCTTCTCAGAACACTCTATTTCGCATAGGCATTCATAGTAAACTTTATGGTCACTCTGTGTACCCCCTAATTGACCTATAATTATTTCCTGCTGTAGGGTACACCATAACCCTGTAATATAATACGTGATCCAATTTAAAAATTATAGGTCAATATTAAGGTCCGATACCGTGCCGTTAGTTAACATAGAAAAGTGTCTTCGTATTTCCTTGTTTTAATGCACTATTTAAAATATACATAGTGTACCCCCTAATTGACCTATAATTATTTCCTCTGGTAGGGTACACTATTACCCTGTAATAGAATACCTGGTCTAATTTAAATATTATGGGTCAATATTAAGGTCTGATATTGCACCTTGCGTTAGTTAACCATTGAAAAATGTCTTTGAATTTTTAAAGCATTTTAGAACGCTAATTTCTTCATTTTAAGCTTCTCAGAACACTCTATTTCGCATAGGCATACAGTAAAATTTAGGGTCACGCTGTGTACCCCCTAAATGACCTATAATTATTTCCTGTGGTAGGGTACACTATTACCCTGTAATATAATACGTGGTCCAATTTAAAAATTATAGGTCAATATTAAGGTCCGATACCGTGCCGTTAGTTAACATAGAAAAATGTCTTTGAATTTTTAAAGCATTTTAGAACGCTTATTTCCTCATTTTAAGCTTCTCAGAACACTTTATATCGCATAGGCATACATAGTAAACTTTAGGGTCACGCTGTGTACCCCCTAATTGACCTATAATTATTTTCCGTTTTAGGGTACACTATCACCCTGTAATATAATACGTGGTCCAATTTAAAAATTTTAGGTCAATATTAATTTCCGATACCGTGCCGTTAGTTAACATAGAAAAGTGTCTTCGAATTTCCTTGTTTTAATGCACTATTTAAAATATACATAGTGTACCCCCTAATTGACCTATAATTATTTCCTCTGGTAGGGTACACTATTACCCTGTAATATAATACCAGGTCCAATTTAAATATTATGGGTCAATATTAAGGTCTGATATTGCGCCTTGCGTTAGTTAACCATTGAAAGATGTCTTTTAATTTTTAAAGCATTTTAGAACGCTTATTTCTTAATTTTAAGCTTCTCAGAACACTTTATTTCGCATAGGCATACATAGTAAACTTTAGGGTCACGCTGTGTACCCCCTAATTGACCTATAATTATTTTCCGTTTTAGGGTACACTATCACCCTGTAATATAATACGTGGTCCAATTTAAAAATTTTAGGTCAATATTAAGGTCCGATACCGTGCCGTTAGTTAACATAGAAAAGTGTCTTCGAATTTCCTTGTTTTAATGCACTATTTAAAATATACATAGTGTACCCCCTAATTGACCTATAATTATTTCCTGTGGTAGGGTACACTATTACCCTGTAATATAATACCTGGTCCAATTTAAATATTATGGGTCAATATTAAGGTCTGATATTGCGCCTTGCGTTAGTTAACCATTGAAAGATGTCTTTGAATTTTTAAAGCATTTTTGAATGCTTATTTCTTCATTTTAAGCTTCTCAGAACACTTTATTTCGCATAGGCATACATAGTAAACTTTAGGGTCACGCTGTGTACCCCCTAATTGACCTGTAATTATTTTCCGTGGTAGGGTACACTATCACCCTGTAATATAATACGTGGTCCGATTTAAAAATTTTAGGTCAATATTAAGGTTCGATACCGTGCCGTTAGTTAACATAGAAAAGAGTCTTCGAATTTCCTTGTTTTAATGCACTATTTAAAATACACATAGTGTACCCCCTAATTGACCTATAATTATTTCCTGTTGTAGGGTACACTATTACCCTGTAATACAAAACCTGGTCTAATTTAAATATTATGGGTCAATATTAAGGTCTGATATTGCACCTTGCGTTAGTTAACCATTGAAAAATGTCTTTGAATTTTTAAAGCATTTTAGAACGCTTATTTCTTCATTTTAAGCTTCTCAGAACACTCTATTTCGCATAGGCATTCATAGTAAACTTTATGGTCACTCTGTGTACCCCCTAATTGACCTATAATTATTTCCTGCTGTAGGGTACACCATAACCCTGTAATATAATACGTGATCCAATTTAAAAATTATAGGTCAATATTAAGGTCCGATACCGTGCCGTTAGTTAACATAGAAAAGTGTCTTCGTATTTCCTTGTTTTAATGCACTATTTAAAATATACATAGTGTACCCCCTAATTGACCTATAATTATTTCCTCTGGTAGGGTACACTATTACCCTGTAATATAATACCTGGTCTAATTTAAATATTATGGGTCAATATTAAGGTCTGATATTGCGCCTTGCGTTAGTTAACCATTGAAAAATGTCTTTGAATTTTTAAAGCATTTTAGAACGCTAATTTCTTCATTTTAAGCTTCTCAGAACACTCTATTTCGCATAGGCATACAGTAAAATTTAGGGTCACGCTGTGTACCCCCTAAATGACCTATAATTATTTCCTGTGGTAGGGTACACTATTACCCTGTAATATAATACGTGGTCCAATTTAAAAATTATAGGTCAATATTAAGGTCCGATACCGTGCCGTTAGTTAACATAGAAAAATGTCTTTGAATTTTTAAAGCATTTTAGAACGCTTATTTCCTCATTTTAAGCTTCTCAGAACACTTTATATCGCATAGGCATACATAGTAAACTTTAGGGTCACGCTGTGTACCCCCTAATTGACCTATAATTATTTTCCGTTTTAGGGTACACTATCACCCTGTAATATAATACGTGGTCCAATTTAAAAATTTTAGGTCAATATTAATTTCCGATACCGTGCCGTTAGTTAACATAGAAAAGTGTCTTCGAATTTCCTTGTTTTAATGCACTATTTAAAATATACATAGTGTACCCCCTAATTGACCTATAATTATTTTCTCTGGTAGGGTACACTATTACCCTGTAATATAATACCAGGTCCAATTTAAATATTTTGGGTCAATATTAAGGTCTGATATTGCGCCTTGCGTTAGTTAACCATTGAAAGATGTCTTTGAATTTTTAAAGCATTTTAGAACGCTTATTTCTTAATTTTAAGCTTCTCAGAACACTTTATTTCGCATAGGCATACATAGTAAACTTTAGGGTCACGCTGTGTACCCCCTAATTGACCTATAATTATTTTCCGTGGTAGGGTACACTATCACCCTGTAATATAATACGTGGTCCAATTTAAAAATTTTAGGTCAATATTAAGGTCCGATACCGTGCCGTTAGTTAACATAGAAAAGTGTCTTCGAATTTCCTTGTTTTAATGCACTATTTAAAATATACATAGTGTACCCCCTAATTGACCTATAATTATTTCCTGTGGTAGGGTACACTATTACCCTGTAATATAATACCTGGTCCAATTTAAATATTATGGGTCAATATTAAGGTCTGATATTGCGCCTTGCGTTAGTTAACCATTGAAAGATGTCTTTGAATTTTTAAAGCATTTTTGAATGCTTATTTCTTCATTTTAAGCTTCTCAGAACACTTTATTTCGCATAGGCATACATAGTAAACTTTAGGGTCACGCTGTGTACCCCCTAATTGACCTATAATTATTTTCCGTGGTAGGGTACACTATCAGCCTGTAATATAATACGTGGTCCAATTTAAAAATTTTAGGTCAATATTAAGGTCCGATACCGTGCCGTTAGTTAACATAGAAAAGAGTCTTCGAATTTCCTTGTTTTAATGCACTATTTAAAATACACATAGTGTACCCCCTAATTGACCTATAATTATTTCCTGTTGTAGGGTACACTATTACCCTGTAATATAAAACCTGGTCCAATTTAAATATTATGGTTCCATATTAAGGTCTGATATCGCGCCTTGCGTTAGTTAACCATTGAAAAAAGTCTTTGAATTTTTAAAGCATTTTAGAACGCTAATTTCTTCATTTTAAGCTTCTCAGAACACTCTATTTCGCATAGGCATACAGTAAAATTTAGGGTCACGCTGTGTAGCCCCTAAATGACCTATAATTATTTCCTGTGGTAGGGTACACTATTACCCTGTAATATAATACGTGGTCCAATTTAAAAATTATAGGTCAATATTAAGGTCCGATACCGTGCCGTTAGTTAACATAGAAAAATGTCTTTGAATTTTTAAAGCATTTTAGAACGCTTATTTCCTCATTTTAAGCTTCTCAGAACACTTTATTTCGCATAGGCATACATAGTAAACTTTAGGGTCACGCTGTGTACCCCCTAATTGACCTATAATTATTTTCCGTGGTAGGGTACACTATCACCCTGTAATATAATACGTGGTCCAATTTAAAAATTTTAGGTCAATATTAAGGTCCGATACCGTGCCGTTAGTTAACATAGAAAAGTGTCTTCGAATTTCCTTGTTTTAATGCACTATTTAAAATATACATAGTGTACCCCCTAATTGACCTATAATTATTTCCTCTGGTAGGGTACACTATTACCCTGTAATATAATACCAGGTCCAATTTAAATATTATGGGTCAATATTAAGGTCTGATATTGCGCCTTGCGTTAGTTAACCATTGAAAGATGTCTTTGAATTTTTAAAGCATTTTAGAACGCTTATTTCTTAATTTTTAGCTTCTCAGAACACTTTATTTCGCATAGGCATACATAGTAAACTTTAGGGTCACGCTGTGTACCCCCTAATTGACCTATAATTATTTTCCGTGGTAGGGTACACTATCACCCTGTAATATAATACGTGGTCCAATTTAAAAATTTTAGGTCAATATTAAGGTCCGATACCGTGCCGTTAGTTAACATAGAAAAGTGTCTTCGAATTTCCTTGTTTTAATGCACTATTTAAAATATACATAGTGTACCCCCTAATTGACCTATATTTATTTCCTGTTGTAGGGTACACTATTACCCTGTAATATAAAACCTGGTCCAATTTAAATATTATGGTTCCATATTAAGGTCTGATATCGCGCCTTGCGTTAGTTAACCATTGAAAGATGTCTTTGAATTTTTAAAGCATTTTAGAACGCTTATTTCTTCATTTTAAGCTTCTCAGAGCACTTTATTTCGCATAGGCATACATAGTAAACTTTAGGGTCACGCTGTGTACCCCCTAATTGACCTGTAATTATTTTCCGTGTTAGGGTACACTATCACCCTGTAATATAATACGTGGTCCAATTTAAAAATTATAGGTCAATATTAAGGTCCGATACCGTGCCGTTAGTTAACATAGAAAAATGTCTTTGAATTTTTAAAGCATTTTAGAACGCTTATTTCCTCATTTTAAGCTTCTCAGAACACTTTATTTCGCATAGGCATACATAGTAAACTTTAGGGTCACGCTGTGTACCCCCTAATTGACCTATAATTATTTTCCGTGGTAGGGTACACTATCACCCTGTAATATAATACGTGGTCCAATTTAAAAATTTTAGGTCAATATTAAGGTCCGATACCGTGCCGTTAGTTAACATAGAAAAGTGTCTTCGAATTTCCTTGTTTTAATGCACTATTTAAAATATACATAGTGTACCCCCTAATTGACCTATAATTATTTCCTCTGGTAGGGTACACTATTACCCTGTAATATAATACCAGGTCCAATTTAAATATTATGGGTCAATATTAAGGTCTGATATTGCGCCTTGCGTTAGTTAACCATTGAAAGATGTCTTTGAATTTTTAAAGCATTTTAGAACGCTTATTTCTTAATTTTAAGCTTCTCAGAACACTTTATTTCGCATAGGCATACATAGTAAACTTTAGGGTCACGCTGTGTACCCCCTAATTGACCTATAATTATTTTCCGTGGTAGGGTACACTATCACCCTGTAATATAATACGTGGTCCAATTTAAAAATTTTAGGTCAATATTAAGGTCCGATACCGTGCCGTTAGTTAACATAGAAAAGTGTCTTCGAATTTCCTTGTTTTAATGCACTATTTAAAATATACATAGTGTACCCCCTAATTGACCTATATTTATTTCCTGTTGTAGGGTACACTATTACCCTGTAATATAAAACCTGGTCCAATTTAAATATTATGGTTCCATATTAAGGTCTGATATCGCGCCTTGCGTTAGTTAACCATTGAAAGATGTCTTTGAATTTTTAAAGCATTTTAGAACGCTTATTTCTTCATTTTAAGCTTCTCAGAGCACTTTATTTCGCATAGGCATACATAGTAAACTTTAGGGTCACGCTGTGTACCCCCTAATTGACCTGTAATTATTTTCCGTGTTAGGGTACACTATCACCCTGTAATATAATACGTGGTCCAATTTAAAAATTATAGGTCAATATTAAGGTCCGATACCGTGCCGTTAGTTAACATAGAAAAATGTCTTTGAATTTTTAAAGCATTTTAGAACGCTTATTTCCTCATTTTAAGCTTCTCAGAACACTTTATTTCACATAGGCATACATAGTAAACTTTAGGGTCACGCTGTGTACCCCCTAATTGACCTATAAATATTTCCTGTGGTTGGGTACACTATCACCCTGTAATAGAATATGTGGTCCAATTTAAAAATTTTAGGTCAATATTAAGGTCCGATACCGTGCCGTTAGTTAACATAGAAAAGTGTCTTCGAATTTCCTTGTTTTAATGCACTATTTAAAATATACATAGTGTACCCCCTAATTGACCTATAATTATTTCCTGTGGTAGGGTACACTATTACCCTGTAATATAATACCTGGTCCAATTTAAATATTATGGGTCAATATTAAGGTCTGATATTGCGCCTTGAGTTAGTTAACCATTGAAAGATGTCTTTGAATTTTTAAAGCATTTTAGAACGCTTATTTCTTCATTTTAAGCTTCTCAGAACACTTTATTTCGCATAGGCATACATAGTAAACTTAAGGGTCACGCTGTGTACCCCCTAATTGACCTGTAATTATTTTCCGTGGTAGGGTACACTATCACCCTGTAATATAATACGTGGTCCAATTTAAAAATTTTAAGTCAATATTAAGGTCCGATACCGTGCCGTTAGTTAACATAGAAAAGAGTCTTCGAATTTCCTTGTTTTAATGCACTATATAAAATACACATAGTGTTCCTCCTAATTGACCTATAATTATTTCCTGTTGTAGGGTACACTATTACCCTGTAATATAAAACCTGGTCCAATTTAAATATTATGGTTCCATATTAAGGTCTGATATCGCGCCTTGCGTTAGTTAACCATTGAAAGATGTCTTTGAATTTTTAAAGCATTTTAGAACGCTTATTTCTTCATTTTAAGCTTCTCAGAACACTCTATTTCGCATAGGCATACATAGTAAACTTTAGGGTCACTCTGTGTACCCCCTAATTGACCTATAATTATTTCCTGTGGTAGGGTACACTATAACCCTGTAATATAATACGTGGTCCAATTTAAAAATTATAGGTCAATATTAAGGTCCGATACCGTGCCGTTAGTTAACATAGAAAAGTGTCTTCGTATTTCCTTGTTTTAATGCACTATTTAAAATATGCATAGTGTACCCCCTAATTGACCTATAATTATTTCCTGTGGTAGGGTACACTATTACCCTGTAATATAATACCTGGTCTAATTTAAATATTATGTTTCAATATTAAGGTCTGATATTGCGCCTTGCGTTAGTTAACCATTGAAAAATGTCTTTGAATTTTTAAAGCATTTTAGAACGCTAATTTCTTCATTTTAAGCTTCTCAGAACACTCTATTTCGCATAGGCATACAGTAAAATTTAGGGTCACGCTGTGTACCCCCTAAATGACCTATAATTATTTTCTGTGGTAGGGTACACTATTACCCTGTAATATAATACGTGGTCCAATTTAAAAATTATAGGTTAATATTAAGGTCCGATACCGTGCCGTTAGTTAACATAGAAAGATGTCTATGAATTTTTAAAGCATTTTAGAACGCTTATTTCCTCATTTTAAGCTTCTCAGAACACTTTATTTCGCATAGGCATACATAGTAAACTTTAGGGTCACGCTGTGTACCCCCTAATTGACCTATAATTATTTCCTGTGGTTGGGTACACTATAACCCTGTAATATAATACGTGGTCCAATTTAAAAATTATAGGTCAATATTAAGGTCCGATACCGTGCCGTTAGTTAACATAGAAAAATGTCTTTGAATTTTTAAAGCTTTTTAGAACGCTTATTTCCTCATTTTAAGCTTCTCAGAACACTTTATTTCGCATAGGCATACATAGTAAACTTTAGGGTCACGCTGTGTACCCCCTAATTGACCTATAATTATTTCCTGTGGTTGGGTACACTATAACCCTGTAATATAATACGTGGTCCAATTTAAAAATTATAGGTCAATATTAAGGTCCGATACCGTGCCGTTAGTTAACATAAAAAAGTGTCTTCGTATTTCCTTGTTTTAATGCACTATTTAAAATACACATAGTGTACCTCCTAATTGATCTATAATTATTTCCTGTTGTAGGGTACACAATTACCCTGTAATATAAAACCCGGTCCAATTTAAATATTATGGTTCCATATTAAGGTCTGATATCGCGCCTTGCGTTAGTTAACCATTGAAAGATGTCTTTGAATTTTTAAAGCATTTTAGAACGCTTATTTCTTCATTTTAAGCTTCTCAGAGCACTTTATTTCGCATAGGCATACATAGTAAACTTTAGGGTCACGCTGTGTACCCCCTAATTGACCTGTAATTATTTTCCGTGTTAGGGTACACTATCACCCTGTAATATAATACGTGGTCCAATTTAAAAATTATAGGTCAATATTAAGGTCCGATACCGTGCCGTTAGTTAACATAGAAAAATGTCTTTGAATTTTTAAAGCATTTTAGAAGGCTTATTTCCTCATTTTAAGCTTCTCAGAACACTTTATTTCACATAGGCATACATAGTAAACTTTAGGGTCACGCTGTGTACCCCCTAATTGACCTATAATTATTTCCTGTGGCTGGGTACACTATCACCCTGTAATATAATACGTGGTCCAATTTAAAAATTTTAGGTCAATATTAAGGTCCGATACCGTGCCGTTAGTTAACATAGAAAAGTGTCTTCGAATTTCCTTGTTTTAATGCACTATTTAAAATATACATAGTGTACCCCCTAATTGACCTATAATTATTTCCTGTGGTAGGGTACACTATTACCCTGTAATATAATACCTGGTCCAATTTAAATATTATGGGTCAATATTAAGGTCTGATATTGCGCCTTGCGTTAGTTAACCATTGAAAGATGTCTTTGAATTTTTAAAGCATTTTAGAACGCTTATTTCTTCATTTTAAGCTTCTCAGAACACTTTATTTCGCATAGGCATACATAGTAAACTTTAGGGTCACGCTGTGTACCCCCTAATTGACCTGTAATTATTTTCCGTGGTAGGGTACACTATCACCCTGTAATATAATACGTGGTCCAATTTAAAAATTTTAGGTCAATATTAAGGTCCGATACCGTGCCGTTAGTTAACATAGAAAAGAGTCTTCGAATTTCCTTGTTTTAATGCACTATATAAAATACACATAGTGTTCCTCCTAATTGACCTATAATTATTTCCTGTTGCAGGGTACACTATTACCCTGTAATATAAAGCCTGGTCCAATTTAAATATTATGGTTCCATATTAAGGTCTGATATCGCGACTTGCGTTAGTTAACCATTGAAAGATGTCTTTGAATTTTTAAAGCATTTTAGAACGCTTATTTCTTCATTTTAAGCTTCTCAGAACACTCTATTTCGCATAGGCATACATAGTAAACTTTAGGGTCACTCTGTGTACCCCCTAATTGACCTATAATTATTTCCTGTGGTAGGGTACACTATAACCCTGTAATATAATACGTGGTCCAATTTAAAAATTATAGGTCAATATTAAGGTCCGATACCGTGCCGTTAGTTAACATAGAAAAGTGTCTTCGTATTTCCTTGTTTTAATGCACTATTTAAAATATGCATAGTGTACCCCCTAATTGACCTATAATTATTTCCTGTGGTAGGGTACACTATTACCCTGTAATATAATACCTGGTCTAATTTAAATATTATGGGTCAATATTAAGGTCTGATATTTCGCCTTGCGTTAGTTAACCATTGAAAAATGTCTTTGAATTTTTAAAGCATTTTAGAACGCTAATTTCTTCATTTTAAGCTTCTCAGAACACTCTATTTCGCATAGACATACAGTAAAATTTAGGGTCACGCTGTGTACCCCCTAAATGACCTATAATTATTTCCTGTGGTAGGGTACACTATTACCCTGTAATATAATACGTGGTCCAATTTAAAAATTATAGGTTAATATTAAGGTCCGATACCGTGCCGTTAGTTAACATAGAAAAATGTCTTTGAATTTTTAAAGCATTTTAGAACGCTTATTTCCTCATTTTAAGCTTCTCAGAACACTTTATTTCGCATAGGCTTACATAGTAAACTTTAGGGTCACGCTGTGTACCCCCTAATTGACCTATAATTATTTCCTGTGGTTGGGTACACTATAACCCTGTAATATAATACGTGGTCCAATTTAAATATTATAGGTCAATATTAAGGTCCAATACCGTGCCGTTAGTTAACATAGAAAAATGTCTTTGAATTTTTAAAGCATTTTAGAACGCTTATTTCCTCATTTTAAGCTTCTCAGAACACTTTATTTCGCATAGGCATACATAGTAAACTTTAGGGTCACGCTGTGTACCCCCTAATTGACCTATAATTATTTCCTGTGGTGGGGTACACTATAACCCTGTAATATAATACGTGGTCCAATTTAAAAATTATAGGTCAATATTAAGGTCCGATACCGTGCCGTTAGTTAACATAGAAAAGTGTCTTCGAATTTCCTTGTTTTAATGCACTATTTAAAATATACATAGTGTACCCCCTAATTGACCTATAATTATTTCCTGTGGTAGGGTACACTATTATACTGTAATATAATACCTGGTCTAATATAAATATTATATGTCAATATTAAGGTCTGATATTGCGCCTTGCGTTAGTTAACCATTGAAAGATGTCTTTGAATTTTTAAAGCATTTTAGAACGCTTATTTCTTCATTTTAAGCTTCTCAGAACACTTTATTTCGCATAGGCATACATAGTAAACTTTAGGGTCACGCTGTGTACCCCCTAATTGATCTATAATTCTTTTCCGTGGTAGGGTACACTATCACCCTGTAATATAATACGTGGTCCAATTTAAAAATTTTAGGTCAATATTAAGGTCCGATACCGTGCCGTTAGTTAACATAGAAAAGTTTCTTCGAATTTCCTTGTTTTAATGCACTATTTAAAATATACATAGTGTACCCCCTAATTGACCTATAATTATTTCCTGTGGTAGGGTACACTATTACCCTGTAATATAATACGTGGTCCAATTTAAAAATTATGGGTCAATATTAAGGTCTGATATCGCGCCTTGCGTTGATTAACCATTGAAAGATGTCTTTGAATTTTTAAAGCATTTTAGAACGCTTATTTCTTCATTTTAAGCTTCTCAAAACATTTTATTTCGCATAGGCATACATAGTAAAATTTAGGGTCACGCTGTGTACCCCCTAAATGTCCTATAATTATTTCCTGTGGTAGGGTACACTATTACCCTGTAATATAATACGTGGTCCAATTTAAAAATTATAGTTCAATATTAAGGCCCGATACCGTGCCGTTAGTTAACATAGAAAAATGTCTTTGAATTTTTAAAGCATTTTAGAACGCTTATTTCCTCATTTTAAGCTTCTCAGAACACTTTATTTCGCATAGGCATACATAGTAAACTTTAGGGTCACGCTGTGTACCATCTAATTGACCTGTAATTATTTCCTGCGGTAGGGTACACTATTACCCTGTAATATAATACCTTTTCCAATTTAAATAATGGGTCAATATTAAGGTCTGATATTGCGCCTTGCGTTAGTTAAGCATTGAAAGATGTCTTTGAATTTTTAAAGCATTTTAGAACGCTTATTTCCTCATTTTAAGCTTCTCAGAACACTTTATTTCGCATAGGCATACATAGTAAACTTTAGGGACACGCTGTGTACCATCTAATTGACCTATAATTATTTTCTGTGGTAGGGTACACTATTACCCTGTAATATAATATCTGGTCCAATTAAAATATTATAGGTCAATATTAAGGTCTGATATTGCGCCTTGCGTTAGTTAACCAATGAAAGATGTCTTTGAATTTTTAAAGCATTTTAGAACGCTTATTTCTTCATTTTAAGCTTCTCAGAACACTCTATTTCGCATAGGCATACATAGTAAACTTTAGGGTCACGCTGTGTACCCCCTAATTGACCTATAATTATTTCCTGTTGTAGGATTCACTATTACCCTGTAATATAATACCTGGTCCAATTTAAATATTATGGGTCAATATTAAGGTCTGATATTGCGCCTTGCGTTAGTTAACCATTGAAAGATGTCTTTGAATTTTTAAAGCATTTTTGAACGCTTATTTCTTCATTTTAAGCTTCTCAGAACACTTTATTTCGCATAGGCATACATAGTAAACTTTAGGGTCACGCTGTGTACCCCCTAATTGACCTATAATTATTTTCCGTGGTAGGGTACACTATCACCCTGTAATATAATACGTGGTCCAATTTAAAAATTTTAGGTCAATATTAAGGTCCGATACCGTGCCGTTAGTTAACATAGAAAAGTGTCTTCGATATTCCTTGTTTTAATGCGCTATTTAAAATATACATAGTGTACCCCCTAATTGACCTATAATTATTTCCTGTGGTAGTGTACACTATTACCCTGTAATATAATATCTGGTCCAATTTAAATATTGTGGGTCAATATTAAGGTATGAAATTGCGCCTTGCGTTAGTTAACCATTGAAAGATGTCTTTGAATTTTTAAAGCATTTTAGAACGCTTATTTCTTCATTTTAAGCTTCTCAGAACACTTTATTTCGCATAGGCATACATAGTAAACTTTAGGGTCACGCTGTGTACCCCCTAATTGACCTGTAATTATTTTCCGTGGTAGGGTACACTATCACCCTGTAATATAATACGTGGTCCAATTTAAAAATTTTAGGTCAATATTAAGGTTCGATACCGTGCGGTTAGTTAACATAGAAAAGAGTCTTCGAATTTCCTTGTTTTAATGCACTATTTAAAATACACATAGTGTACCCCCTAATTGACCTATAATTATTTCCTGTTGTAGGGTACACTATTACCCTGTAATACAAAACCTTTTCCAATTTAAATATTATGGTTCCATACTAAGGTCTGATATCGCGCCTTGCGTTAGTTAACCATTGAAAGATGTCTTTGAATTTTTAAAGCATTTTAGAACGCTTATTTCTTCATTTTAAGCTTCTCAGAACACTCTATTTCGCATAGGCATTCATAGTAAACTTTATGGTCACTCTGTGTACCCCCTAATTGACCTATAATTATTTCCTGCTGTAGGGTACACCATAACCCTGTAATATAATACGTGGTCCAATTTAAAAATTATAGGTCAATATTAAGGTCCGATACCGTGCCGTTAGTTAACATAGAAAAGTGTCTTCGTATTTCCTTGTTTTAATGCACTATTTAAAATATACATAGTGTACCCCCTAAATGACCTATAATTATTTCCTGTGGTAGGGTACACTATTACCCTGTAATATAATACGTGGTCCAATTTAAAAATTATAGGTCAATATTAAGGTCCGATACCGTGCCGTTAGTTAACATAGAAAAATGTCTTTGAATTTTTAAAGCATTTTAGAACGCTTATTTCCTCATTTTAAGCTTCTCAGAACACTTTATATCGCATAGGCATACATAGTAAACTTTAGGGTCACGCTGTGTACCCCCTAATTGACCTATAATTATTTTCCGTTTTAGGGTACACTATCACCCTGTAATATAATACGTGGTCCAATTTAAAAATTTTAGGTCAATATTAAGGTCCGATACCGTGCCGTTAGTTAACATAGAAAAGTGTCTTCGAATTTCCTTGTTTTAATGCACTATTTAAAATATACATAGTGTACCCCCTAATTGACCTATAATTATTTCCTCTGGTAGGGTACACTATTACCCTGTAATATAATACCAGGTCCAATTTAAATATTATGGGTCAATATTAAGGTCTGATATTGCGCCTTGCGTTAGTTAACCATTGAAAGATGTCTTTGAATTTTTAAAGCATTTTAGAACGCTTATTTCTTAATTTTAAGCTTCTCAGAACACTTTATTTCGCATAGGCATACATAGTAAACTTTAGGGTCACGCTGTGTACCCCCTAATTGACCTATAATTATTTTCCGTTTTAGGGTACACTATCACCCTGTAATATAATACGTGGTCCAATTTAAAAATTTTAGGTCAATATTAAGGTCCGATACCGTGCCGTTAGTTAACATAGAAAAGTGTCTTCGAATTTCCTTGTTTTAATGCACTATTTAAAATATACATAGTGTACCCCCTAATTGACCTATAATTATTTCCTGTGGTAGGGTACACTATTACCCTGTAATATAATACCTGGTCCAATTTAAATATTATGGGTCAATATTAAGGTCTGATATTGCGCCTTGCGTTAGTTAACCATTGAAAGATGTCTTTGAATTTTTAAAGCATTTTTGAATGCTTATTTCTTCATTTTAAGCTTCTCAGAACACTTTATTTCGCATAGGCATACATAGTAAACTTTAGGGTCACGCTGTGTACCCCCTAATTGACCTATAATTATTTTCCGTGGTAGGGTACACTATCAGCCTGTAATATAATACGTGGTCCAATTTAAAAATTTTAGGTCAATATTAAGGTCCGATACCGTGCCGTTAGTTAACATAGAAAAGAGTCTTCGAATTTCCTTGTTTTAATGCACTATTTAAAATACACATAGTGTACCCCCTAATTGACCTATAATTATTTCCTGTTGTAGGGTACACTATTACCCTGTAATATAAAACCTGGTCCAATTTAAATATTATGGTTCCATATTAAGGTCTGATATCGCGCCTTGCGTTAGTTAACCATTGAAAAATGTCTTTGAATTTTTAAAGCATTTTAGAACGCTAATTTCTTCATTTTAAGCTTCTCAGAACACTCTATTTCGCATAGGCATACAGTAAAATTTAGGGTCACGCTGTGTACCCCCTAAATGACCTATAATTATTTCCTGTGGTAGGGTACACTATTACCCTGTAATATAATACGTGGTCCAATTTAAAAATTTTAGGTCAATATTAAGGTCCGATACCGTGCCGTTAGTTAACATAGAAAAGAGTCTTCGAATTTCCTTGTTTTAATGCACTATTTAAAATACACATAGTGTACCCCCTAATTGACCTATAATTATTTCCTGTTGTAGGGTACACTATTCCCCTGTAATATAAAGCCTGGTCCAATTTAAATATTATGGTTCCATATTAAGGTCTGATATCGCGCCTTGCGTTAGTTAACCATTGAAAGATGTCTTTGAATTTTTAAAGCATTTTAGAACGCTTATTTCTTCATTTTAAGCTTCTCAGAACACTCTATTTGGCATAGGCATACATAGTAAACTTTAGGGTCACTCTGTGTACCCCCTAATTGACCTATAATTATTTCCTGTGGTAGGGTACACTATAACCCTGTAATATAATACGTGGTCCAATTTAAAAATTATAGGTCAATATTAAGGTCCGATACCGTGCCGTTAGTTAACATAGAAAAGTGTCTTCGTATTTCCTTGTTTTAATGCACTATTTAAAATACACATAGTGTACCTCATAATTGACCTATAATTATTTCCTGTTGTAGGGTACACTATTACCCTGTAATATAAAACCTGGTCCAATTTAAATATTATGGTTCCATATTAAGGTCTGATATCGCGCCTTGCGTTAGTTAACCATTGAAAGATGTCTTTGAATTTTTAAAGCATTTTAGAACGCTTATTTCTTCATTTTAAGCTTCTCAGAGCACTTTATTTCGCATAGGCATACATAGTAAACTTTAGGGTCACGCTGCGTACCCCCTAATTGACCTATAATTATTTTCCGTGGTAGGGTACACTATCACCCTGTAATATAATACGTGGTCCAATTTAAAAATTTTAGGTCAATATTAAGGTCCGATACCGTGCCGTTAGTTAACATAGAAAAGTGTCTTCGAATTTCCTTGTTTTAATGCACTATTTAAAATATACATAGTGTACCCCCTAATTGACCTATAATTATTTCCTGTGGTAGGGTACACTATTACCCTGTAATATAATACCTGGTCAAATTTAAATATTATGGGTCAATATTAAGGTCTGATATTGCGCCTTGCGTTAGTTAACCATTGAAAGATGTCTTTGAATTTTTAAAGCATTTTTGAACGCTTATTTCTTCATTTTAAGCTTCTCAGAACACTTTATTTCGCATAGGCATACATAGTAAACTTTAGGGTCACGCTGTGTACCCCCTAATTGACCTATAAATATTTTCCGTGGTAGGGTACACTATCAGCCTGTAATATAATACGTGGTCCAATTTAAAAATTTTAGGTCAATATTAAGGTCCGATACCGTGCCGTTAGTTAACATAGGAAAGTGTCTCCGAATTTCCTTGTTTTAATGCACTATTTAAAATATACATAGTGTACCCCCTAATTGACCTATAATTATTTCCTGTGGTAGGGTACACTATTACCCTGTAATATAATACCTGGTCCGATTTAAATATTATGGGTCAATATTAAGGTCTGATATTGCGCCTTGCGTTAGTTAACCATTGAAAGATGTCTTTGAATTTTTAAGGCATTTTAGAACGCTTATTTCTTCATTTTAAGCTTCTCAGAACACTTTATTTCGCATAGGCATACATAGTAAACTTTAGGGTCACGCTGTGTACCCCCTAATTGACCTGTAATTATTTTCCGTGGTAGGGTACACTATCACCCTGTAATATAATACGTGGTCCAATTTAAAAATTTTAGGTCAATATTAAGGTCCGATACCGTGCCGTTAGTTAACATAGAAAAGAGTCTTCGAATTTCCTTGTTTTAATGCACTATTTAAAATACACATAGTGTACCCCCTAATTGACCTATAATTATTTCCTGTTGTAGGGTACACTATTCCCCTGTAATATAAAACCTGGTCCAATTTAAATATTATGGTTCCATATTAAGGTCTGATATCGCGCCTTGCGTTAGTTAACCATTGAAAGATGTCTTTGAATTTTTAAAGCATTTTAGAACGCTTATTTCTTCATTTTAAGCTTCTCAGAACACTCTATTTGGCATAGGCATACATAGTAAACTTTAGGGTCACTCTGTGTACCCCCTAATTGACCTATAATTATTTCCTGTGGTAGGGTACACTATAACCCTGTAATATAATACGTGGTCCAATTTAAAAATTATAGGTCAATATTAAGGTCCGATACCGTGCCGATAGTTAACATAGAAAAGTGTCTTCGTATTTCCTTGTTTTAATGCACTATTTAAAATACACATAGTGTACCTCCTAATTGACCTATAATTATTTCCTGTTGTAGGGTACACTATTACCCTGTAATATAAAACCTGGTCCAATTTAAATATTATGGTTCCATATTAAGGTCTGATATCGCGCCTTGCGTTAGTTAACCATTGAAAGATGTCTTTGAATTTTTAAAGCATTTTAGAACGCTTATTTCTTCATTTTAAGCTTCTCAGAGCACTTTATTTCGCATAGGCATACATAGTAAACTTTAGGGTCACGCTGTGTACCCCCTAATTGACCTGTAATTATTTTCCGTGTTAGGGTACACTATCACCCTGTAATATAATACGTGGTCCAATTTAAAAATTATAGATCAATATTAAGGTCCGATACCGTGCCGTTAGTTAACATAGAAAAATGTCTTTGAATTTTTAAAGCATTTTAGAACGCTTATTTCCTCATTTTAAGCTTCTCAGAACACTTTATATCGCATAGGCATACATAGTAAACTTTAGGGTCACGCTGTGTACCCCCTAATTGACCTATAATTATTTTCCGTTTTAGGGTACACTATCACCCTGTAATATAATACGTGGTCCAATTTAAAAATTTTAGGTCAATATTAAGGTCCGATACCGTGCCGTTAGTTAACATAGAAAAGTGTCTTCGAATTTCCTTGTTTTAATGCACTATTTAAAATATACATAGTGTACCCCCTAATTGACCTATAATTATTTCCTCTGGTAGGGTACACTATTACCCTGTAATATAATACCAGGTCCAATTTAAATATTATGGGTCAATATTAAGGTCTGATATTGCGCCTTGCGTTAGTTAACCATTGAAAGATGTCTTTGAATTTTTAAAGCATTTTAGAACGCTTATTTCTTAATTTTAAGCTTCTCAGAACACTTTATTTCGCATAGGCATACATAGTAAACTTTAGGGTCACGCTGTGTACCCCCTAATTGACCTATAATTATTTTCCGTGGTAGGGTACACTATCACCCTGTAATATAATACGTGGTCCAATTTAAAAATTTTAGGTCAATATTAAGGTCCGATACCGTGCCGTTAGTTAACATAGAAAAGTGTCTTCGAATTTCCTTGTTTTAATGCACTATTTAAAATATACATAGTGTACCCCCTAATTGACCTATAATTATTTCCTGTGGTAGGGTACACTATTACCCTGTAATATAATACCTGGTCCAATTTAAATATTATGGGTCAATATTAAGGTCTGATATTGCGCCTTGCGTTAGTTAACCATTGAAAGATGTCTTTGAATTTTTAAAGCATTTTTGAATGCTTATTTCTTCATTTTAAGCTTCTCAGAACACTTTATTTCGCATAGGCATACATAGTAAACTTTAGGGTCACGCTGTGTACCCCCTAATTGACCTATAATTATTTTCCGTGGTAGGGTACACTATCAGCCTGTAATATAATACGTGGTCCAATTTAAAAATTTTAGGTCAATATTAAGGTCCGATACCGTGCCGTTAGTTAACATAGAAAAGAGTCTTCGAATTTCCTTGTTTTAATGCACTATTTAAAATACACATAGTGTACCCCCTAATTGACCTATAATTATTTCCTGTTGTAGGGTACACTATTACCCTGTAATATAAAACCTGGTCCAATTTAAATATTATGGTTCCATATTAAGGTCTGATATCGCGCCTTGCGTTAGTTAACCATTGAAAAATGTCTTTGAATTTTTAAAGCATTTTAGAACGCTAATTTCTTCATTTTAAGCTTCTCAGAACACTCTATTTCGCATAGGCATACAGTAAAATTTAGGGTCACGCTGTGTACCCCCTAAATGACCTATAATTATTTCCTGTGGTAGGGTACACTATTACCCTGTAATATAATACGTGGTCCAATTTAAAAATTATAGGTCAATATTAAGGTCCGATACCGTGCCGTTAGTTAACATAGAAAAATGTCTTTGAATTTTTAAAGCATTTTAGAACGCTTATTTCCTCATTTTAAGCTTCTCAGAACACTTTATTTCGCATAGGCATACATAGTAAACTTTAGGGTCACGCTGTGTACCCCCTAATTGACCTATAATTATTTTCCGTGGTAGGGTACACTATCACCCTGTAATATAATACGTGGTCCAATTTAAAAATTTTAGGTCAATATTAAGGTCCGATACCGTGCCGTTAGTTAACATAGAAAAGTGTCTTCGAATTTCCTTGTTTTAATGCACTATTTAAAATATACATAGTGTACCCCCTAATTGACCTATAATTATTTCCTCTGGTAGGGTACACTATTACCCTGTAATATAATACCAGGTCCAATTTAAATATTATGGGTCAATATTAAGGTCTGATATTGCGCCTTGCGTTAGTTAACCATTGAAAGATGTCTTTGAATTTTTAAAGCATTTTAGAACGCTTATTTCTTAATTTTAAGCTTCTCAGAACACTTTATTTCGCATAGGCATACATAGTAAACTTTAGGGTCACGCTGTGTACCCCCTAATTGACCTATAATTATTTTCCGTGGTAGGGTACAATATCACCCTGTAATATAATACGTGGTCCAATTTAAAAATTTTAGGTCAATATTAAGGTCCGATACCGTGCCGTTAGTTAACATAGAAAAGTGTCTTCGGATTTCCTTGTTTTAATGCACTATTTAAAATATACATAGTGTACCCCCTAATTGACCTATAATTATTTCCTGTGGTAGGGTACACTATTACCCTGTAATATAATACCTGGTCCAATTTAAATATTATGGGTCAATATTAAGGTCTGATATTGCGCCTTGCGTTAGTTAACCATTGAAAGATGTCTTTGAATTTTTAAAGCATTTTTGAATGCTTATTTCTTCATTTTAAGCTTCTCAGAACACTTTATTTCGCATAGGCATACATAGTAAACTTTAGGGTCACGCTGTGTACCCCCTAATTGACCTATAATTATTTTCCGTGGTAGGGTACACTATCAGCCTGTAATATAATACGTGGTCCAATTTAAAAATTTTAGGTCAATATTAAGGTCCGATACCGTGCCGTTAGTTAACATAGAAAAGAGTCTTCGAATTTCCTTGTTTTAATGCACTATTTAAAATACACATAGTGTACCCCCTAATTGACCTATAATTATTTCCTGTTGTAGGGTACACTATTACCCTGTAATATAAAACCTGGTCCAATTTAAATATTATGGTTCCATATTAAGGTCTGATATCGCGCCTTGCGTTAGTTAACCATTGAAAAATGTCTTTGAATTTTTAAAGCATTTTAGAACGCTAATTTCTTCATTTTAAGCTTCTCAGAACACTCTATTTCGCATAGGCATACAGTAAAATTTAGGGTCACGCTGTGTACCCCCTAAATGACCTATAATTATTTCCTGTGGTAGGGTACACTATTACCCTGTAATATAATACGTGGTCCAATTTAAAAATTTTAGGTCAATATTAAGGTCCGATACCGTGCCGTTAGTTAACATAGAAAAGAGTCTTCGAATTTCCTTGTTTTAATGCACTATTTAAAATACACATAGTGTACCCCCTAATTGACCTATAATTATTTCCTGTTGTAGGGTACACTATTCCCCTGTAATATAAAGCCTGGTCCAATTTAAATATTATGGTTCCATATTAAGGTCTGATATCGCGCCTTGCGTTAGTTAACCATTGAAAGATGTCTTTGAATTTTTAAAGCATTTTAGAACGCTTATTTCTTCATTTTAAGCTTCTCAGAACACTCTATTTGGCATAGGCATACATAGTAAACTTTAGGGTCACTCTGTGTACCCCCTAATTGACCTATAATTATTTCCTGTGGTAGGGTACACTATAACCCTGTAATATAATACGTGGTCCAATTTAAAAATTATAGGTCAATATTAAGGTCCGATACCGTGCCGTTAGTTAACATAGAAAAGTGTCTTCGTATTTCCTTGTTTTAATGCACTATTTAAAATACACATAGTGTACCTCCTAATTGACCTATAATTATTTCCTGTTGTAGGGTACACTATTACCCTGTAATATAAAACCTGGTCCAATTTAAATATTATGGTTCCATATTAAGGTCTGATATCGCGCCTTGCGTTAGTTAACCATTGAAAGATGTCTTTGAATTTTTAAAGCATTTTAGAACGCTTTTTTCTTCATTTTAAGCTTCTCAGAGCACTTTATTTCGCATAGGCATACATAGTAAACTTTAGGGTCACGCTGCGTACCCCCTAATTGACCTATAATTATTTTCCGTGGTAGGGTACACTATCACCCTGTAATATAATACGTGGTCCAATTTAAAAATTTTAGGTCAATATTAAGGTCCGATACCGTGCCGTTAGTTAACATAGAAAAGTGTCTTCGAATTTCCTTGTTTTAATGCACTATTTAAAATATACATAGTGTACCCCCTAATTGACCTATAATTATTTCCTGTGGTAGGGTACACTATTACCCTGTAATATAATACCTGGTCAAATTTAAATATTATGGGTCAATATTAAGGTCTGATATTGCGCCTTGCGTTAGTTAACCATTGAAAGATGTCTTTGAATTTTTAAAGCATTTTTGAACGCTTATTTCTTCATTTTAAGCTTCTCAGAACACTTTATTTCGCATAGGCATACATAGTAAACTTTAGGGTCACGCTGTGTACCCCCTAATTGACCTATAAATATTTTCCGTGGTAGGGTACACTATCAGCCTGTAATATAATACGTGGTCCAATTTAAAAATTTTAGGTCAATATTAAGGTCCGATACCGTGCCGTTAGTTAACATAGGAAAGTGTCTCCGAATTTCCTTGTTTTAATGCACTATTTAAAATATACATAGTGTACCCCCTAATTGACCTATAATTATTTCCTGTGGTAGGGTACACTATTACCCTGTAATATAATACCTGGTCCGATTTAAATATTATGGGTCAATATTAAGGTCTGATATTGCGCCTTGCGTTAGTTAACCATTGAAAGATGTCTTTGAATTTTTAAGGCATTTTAGAACGCTTATTTCTTCATTTTAAGCTTCTCAGAACACTTTATTTCGCATAGGCATACATAGTAAACTTTAGGGTCACGCTGTGTACCCCCTAATTGACCTGTAATTATTTTCCGTGGTAGGGTACACTATCACCCTGTAATATAATACGTGGTCCAATTTAAAAATTTTAGGTCAATATTAAGGTCCGATACCGTGCCGTTAGTTAACATAGAAAAGAGTCTTCGAATTTCCTTGTTTTAATGCACTATTTAAAATACACATAGTGTACCCCCTAATTGACCTATAATTATTTCCTGTTGTAGGGTACACTATTCCCCTGTAATATAAAACCTGGTCCAATTTAAATATTATGGTTCCATATTAAGGTCTGATATCGCGCCTTGCGTTAGTTAACCATTGAAAGATGTCTTTGAATTTTTAAAGCATTTTAGAACGCTTATTTCTTCATTTTAAGCTTCTCAGAACACTCTATTTGGCATAGGCATACATAGTAAACTTTAGGGTCACTCTGTGTACCCCCTAATTGACCTATAATTATTTCCTGTGGTAGGGTACACTATAACCCTGTAATATAATACGTGGTCCAATTTAAAAATTATAGGTCAATATTAAGGTCCGATACCGTGCCGATAGTTAACATAGAAAAGTGTCTTCGTATTTCCTTGTTTTAATGCACTATTTAAAATACACATAGTGTACCTCCTAATTGACCTATAATTATTTCCTGTTGTAGGGTACACTATTACCCTGTAATATAAAACCTGGTCCAATTTAAATATTATGGTTCCATATTAAGGTCTGATATCGCGCCTTGCGTTAGTTAACCATTGAAAGATGTCTTTGAATTTTTAAAGCATTTTAGAACGCTTATTTCTTCATTTTAAGCTTCTCAGAGCACTTTATTTCGCATAGGCATACATAGTAAACTTTAGGGTCACGCTGTGTACCCCCTAATTGACCTGTAATTATTTTCCGTGTTAGGGTACACTATCACCCTGTAATATAATACGTGGTCCAATTTAAAAATTATAGATCAATATTAAGGTCCGATACCGTGCCGTTAGTTAACATAGAAAAATGTCTTTGAATTTTTAAAGCATTTTAGAACGCTTATTTCCTCATTTTAAGCTTCTCAGAACACTTTATATCGCATAGGCATACATAGTAAACTTTAGGGTCACGCTGTGTACCCCCTAATTGACCTATAATTATTTTCCGTTTTAGGGTACACTATCACCCTGTAATATAATACGTGGTCCAATTTAAAAATTTTAGGTCAATATTAAGGTCCGATACCGTGCCGTTAGTTAACATAGAAAAGTGTCTTCGAATTTCCTTGTTTTAATGCACTATTTAAAATATACATAGTGTACCCCCTAATTGACCTATAATTATTTCCTCTGGTAGGGTACACTATTACCCTGTAATATAATACCAGGTCCAATTTAAATATTATGGGTCAATATTAAGGTCTGATATTGCGCCTTGCGTTAGTTAACCATTGAAAGATGTCTTTGAATTTTTAAAGCATTTTAGAACGCTTATTTCTTAATTTTAAGCTTCTCAGAACACTTTATTTCGCATAGGCATACATAGTAAACTTTAGGGTCACGCTGTGTACCCCCTAATTGACCTATAATTATTTTCCGTGGTAGGGTACACTATCACCCTGTAATATAATACGTGGTCCAATTTAAAAATTTTAGGTCAATATTAAGGTCCGATACCGTGCCGTTAGTTAACATAGAAAAGTGTCTTCGAATTTCCTTGTTTTAATGCACTATTTAAAATATACATAGTGTACCCCCTAATTGACCTATAATTATTTCCTGTGGTAGGGTACACTATTACCCTGTAATATAATACCTGGTCCAATTTAAATATTATGGGTCAATATTAAGGTCTGATATTGCGCCTTGCGTTAGTTAACCATTGAAAGATGTCTTTGAATTTTTAAAGCATTTTTGAATGCTTATTTCTTCATTTTAAGCTTCTCAGAACACTTTATTTCGCATAGGCATACATAGTAAACTTTAGGGTCACGCTGTGTACCCCCTAATTGACCTATAATTATTTTCCGTGGTAGGGTACACTATCAGCCTGTAATATAATACGTGGTCCAATTTAAAAATTTTAGGTCAATATTAAGGTCCGATACCGTGCCGTTAGTTAACATAGAAAACAGTCTTCGAATTTCCTTGTTTTAATGCACTATTTAAAATACACATAGTGTACCCCCTAATTGACCTATAATTATTTCCTGTTGTAGGGTACACTATTACCCTGTAATATAAAACCTGGTCCAATTTAAATATTATGGTTCCATATTAAGGTCTGATATCGCGCCTTGCGTTAGTTAACCATTGAAAAATGTCTTTGAATTTTTAAAGCATTTTAGAACGCTAATTTCTTCATTTTAAGCTTCTCAGAACACTCTATTTCGCATAGGCATACAGTAAAATTTAGGGTCACGCTGTGTACCCCCTAAATGACCTATAATTATTTCCTGTGGTAGGGTACACTATTACCCTGTAATATAATACGTGGTCCAATTTAAAAATTATAGGTCAATATTAAGGTCCGATACCGTGCCGTTAGTTAACATAGAAAAATGTCTTTGAATTTTTAAAGCATTTTAGAACGCTTATTTCCTCATTTTAAGCTTCTCAGAACACTTTATTTCGCATAGGCATACATAGTAAACTTTAGGGTCACGCTGTGTACCCCCTAATTGACCTATAATTATTTTCCGTGGTAGGGTACACTATCACCCTGTAATATAATACGTGGTCCAATTTAAAAATTTTAGGTCAATATTAAGGTCCGATACCGTGCCGTTAGTTAACATAGAAAAATGTCTTCGAATTTCCTTGTTTTAATGCACTATTTAAAATATACATAGTGTACCCCCTAATTGACCTATAATTATTTCCTCTGGTAGGGTACACTATTACCCTGTAATATAATACCAGGTCCAATTTAAATATTATGGGTCAATATTAAGGTCTGATATTGCGCCTTGCGTTAGTTAACCATTGAAAGATGTCTTTGAATTTTTAAAGCATTTTAGAACGCTTATTTCTTAATTTTAAGCTTCTCAGAACACTTTATTTCGCATAGGCATACATAGTAAACTTTAGGGTCACGCTGTGTACCCCCTAATTGACCTATAATTATTTTCCGTGGTAGGGTACAATATCACCCTGTAATATAATACGTGGTCCAATTTAAAAATTTTAGGTCAATATTAAGGTCCGATACCGTGCCGTTAGTTAACATAGAAAAGTGTCTTCGGATTTCCTTGTTTTAATGCACTATTTAAAATATACATAGTGTACCCCCTAATTGACCTATAATTATTTCCTGTGGTAGGGTACACTATTACCCTGTAATATAATACCTGGTCAAATTTAAATATTATGGGTCAATATTAAGGTCTGATATTGCGCCTTGCGTTAGTTAACCATTGAAAGATGTCTTTGAATTTTTAAAGCATTTTTGAACGCTTATTTCTTCATTTTAAGCTTCTCAGAACACTTTATTTCGCATAGGCATACATAGTAAACTTTAGGGTCACGCTGTGTACCCCCTAATTGACCTATAAATATTTTCCGTGGTAGGGTACACTATCAGCCTGTAATATAATACGTGGTCCAATTTAAAAATTTTAGGTCAATATTAAGGTCCGATACCGTGCCGTTAGTTAACATAGGAAAGTGTCTCCGAATTTCCTTGTTTTAATGCACTATTTAAAATATACATAGTGTACCCCCTAATTGACCTATAATTATTTCCTGTGGTAGGGTACACTATTACCCTGTAATATAATACCTGGTCCGATTTAAATATTATGGGTCAATATTAAGGTCTGATATTGCGCCTTGCGTTAGTTAACCATTGAAAGATGTCTTTGAATTTTTAAAGCATTTTAGAACGCTTATTTCTTCATTTTAAGCTTCTCAGAACACTCTATTTGGCATAGGCATACATAGTAAACTTTAGGGTCACTCTGTGTACCCCCTAATTGACCTATAATTATTTCCTGTGGTAGGGTACACTATAACCCTGTAATATAATACGTGGTCCAATTTAAAAATTATAGGTCAATATTAAGGTCCGATACCGTGCCGTTAGTTAACATAGAAAAGTGTCTTCGTATTTCCTTGTTTTAATGCACTATTTAAAATATACATAGTGTACCCCCTAATTGACCTATAATTATTTCCTGTGGTAGGGTACACTATTACCCTGTAATATAATACCTGGTCCGATTTAAATATTATGGGTCAATATTAAGGTCTGATATTGCGCCTTGCGTTAGTTAACCATTGAAAGATGTCTTTGAATTTTTAAAGCATTTTAGAACGCTTATTTCTTCATTTTAAGCTTCTCAGAGCACTTTATTTCGCATAGGCATACATAGTAAACTTTAGGGTCACGCTGTGTACCCCCTAATTGACCTGTAATTATTTTCCGTGTTAGGGTACACTATCACCCTGTAATATAATACGTGGTCCAATTTAAAAATTATAGGTCAATATTAAGGTCCGATACCGTGCCGTTAGTTAACATAGAAAAATGTCTTTGAATTTTTAAAGCATTTTAGAACGCTTATTTCCTCATTTTAAGCTTCTCAGAACACTTTATTTCACATAGGCATACATAGTAAACTTTAGGGTCACGCTGAGTACCCCCTAATTGACCTATAATTATTTCCTGTGGTTGGGTACACTATCACCCTGTAATAGAATACGTGGTCCAATTTAAAAATTTTAGGTCAATATTAAGGTCCGATACCGTGCCGTTAGTTAACATAGAAAAGTGTCTTCGAATTTCCTTGTTTTAATGCACTATTTAAAATATACATAGTGTACCCCCTAATTGACCTATAATTATTTCCTGTGGTAGGGTACACTATTACCCTGTAATATAATACCTGGTCCAATTTAAATATTATGGGTCAATATTAAGGTCTGATATTGCGCCTTGCGTTAGTTAACCATTGAAAGATGTCTTTGAATTTTTAAAGCATTTTAGAACGCTTATTTCTTAATTTTAAGCTTCTCAGAACACTTTATTTCGCATAGGCATACATAGTAAACTTTAGGGTCACGCTGTGTACCCCCTAATTGACCTATAATTATTTTCCGTGGTAGGGTACAATATCACCCTGTAATATAATACGTGGTCCAATTTAAAAATTTTAGGTCAATATTAAGGTCCGATACCGTGCCGTTAGTTAACATAGAAAAGTGTCTTCGGATTTCCTTGTTTTAATGCACTATTTAAAATATACATAGTGTACCCCCTAATTGACCTATAATTATTTCCTGTGGTAGGGTACACTATTACCCTGTAATATAATACCTGGTCAAATTTAAATATTATGGGTCAATATTAAGGTCTGATATTGCGCCTTGCGTTAGTTAACCATTGAAAGATGTCTTTGAATTTTTAAAGCATTTTTGAACGCTTATTTCTTCATTTTAAGCTTCTCAGAACACTTTATTTCGCATAGGCATACATAGTAAACTTTAGGGTCACGCTGTGTACCCCCTAATTGACCTATAAATATTTTCCGTGGTAGGGTACACTATCAGCCTGTAATATAATACGTGGTCCAATTTAAAAATTTTAGGTCAATATTAAGGTCCGATACCGTGCCGTTAGTTAACATAGGAAAGTGTCTCCGAATTTCCTTGTTTTAATGCACTATTTAAAATATACATAGTGTACCCCCTAATTGACCTATAATTATTTCCTGTGGTAGGGTACACTATTACCCTGTAATATAATACCTGGTCCGATTTAAATATTATGGGTCAATATTAAGGTCTGATATTGCGCCTTGCGTTAGTTAACCATTGAAAGATGTCTTTGAATTTTTAAAGCATTTTAGAACGCTTATTTCTTCATTTTAAGCTTCTCAGAACACTCTATTTGGCATAGGCATACATAGTAAACTTTAGGGTCACTCTGTGTACCCCCTAATTGACCTATAATTATTTCCTGTGGTAGGGTACACTATAACCCTGTAATATAATACGTGGTCCAATTTAAAAATTATAGGTCAATATTAAGGTCCGATACCGTGCCGTTAGTTAACATAGAAAAGTGTCTTCGTATTTCCTTGTTTTAATGCACTATTTAAAATATACATAGTGTACCCCCTAATTGACCTATAATTATTTCCTGTGGTAGGGTACACTATTACCCTGTAATATAATACCTGGTCCGATTTAAATATTATGGGTCAATATTAAGGTCTGATATTGCGCCTTGCGTTAGTTAACCATTGAAAGATGTCTTTGAATTTTTAAAGCATTTTAGAACGCTTATTTCTTCATTTTAAGCTTCTCAGAGCACTTTATTTCGCATAGGCATACATAGTAAACTTTAGGGTCACGCTGTGTACCCCCTAATTGACCTGTAATTATTTTCCGTGTTAGGGTACACTATCACCCTGTAATATAATACGTGGTCCAATTTAAAAATTATAGGTCAATATTAAGGTCCGATACCGTGCCGTTAGTTAACATAGAAAAATGTCTTTGAATTTTTAAAGCATTTTAGAACGCTTATTTCCTCATTTTAAGCTTCTCAGAACACTTTATTTCACATAGGCATACATAGTAAACTTTAGGGTCACGCTGAGTACCCCCTAATTGACCTATAATTATTTCCTGTGGTTGGGTACACTATCACCCTGTAATAGAATACGTGGTCCAATTTAAAAATTTTAGGTCAATATTAAGGTCCGATACCGTGCCGTTAGTTAACATAGAAAAGTGTCTTCGAATTTCCTTGTTTTAATGCACTATTTAAAATATACATAGTGTACCCCCTAATTGACCTATAATTATTTCCTGTGGTAGGGTACACTATTACCCTGTAATATAATACCTGGTCCAATTTAAATATTATGGGTCAATATTAAGGTCTGATATTGCGCCTTGCGTTAGTTAACCATTGAAAGATGTCTTTGAATTTTTAAAGCATTTTAGAACGCTTATTTCTTCATTTTAAGCTTCTCAGAACACTTTATTTCGCATAGGCATACATAGTAAACTTTAGGGTCACGCTGTGTACCCCCTAATTGACCTGTAATTATTTTCCGTGGTAGGGTAAACTATCACCCTGTAATATAATACGTGGTCCAATTTAAAAATTTTAGGTCAATATTAAGGTCCGACACCGTGCCGTTAGTTAACATAGAAAAGAGTCTTCGAATTTCCTTGTTTTAATGCACTATATAAAATACACATAGTGTTCCTCCTAATTGACCTATAATTATTTCCTGTTGTAGGGTACACTATTACCCTGTAATATAAAACCTGGTCCAATTTAAATATTATGGTTCCATATTAAGGTCTGATATCGCGCCTTGCGTTAGTTAACCATTGAAAGATGTCTTTGAATTTTTAAAGCATTTTAGAACGCTTATTTCTTCATTTTAAGCTTCTCAGAACACTCTATTTCGCATAGGCATACATAGTAAACTTTAGGGTCACTCTGTGTACCCCCTAATTGACCTATAATTATTTCCTGTGGTAGGGTACACTATAACCCTGTAATATAATACGTGGTCCAATTTAAAAATTATAGGTCAATATTAAGGTCCGATACCGTGCCGTTAGTTAACATAGAAAAGTGTCTTCGTATTTCCTTGTTTTAACGCACTATTTAAAATATGCATAGTGTACCCCCTAATTGACCTATAATTATTTCCTGTGGTAGGGTACACTATTACCCTGTAATATAATACCTGGTCTAATTTAAATATTATGGGTCAATATTAAGGTCTGATATTGCGCCTTGCGTTAGTTAACCATTGAAAAATGTCTTTGAATTTTTAAAGCATTTTAGAACGCTAATTTCTTCATTTTAAGCTTCTCAGAACACTCTATTTCGCATAGGCATACAGTAAAATTTAGGGTCACGCTGTGTACCCCCTAAATGACCTATAATTATTTCCTGTGGTAGGGTACACTATTACCCTGTAATATAATACGTGGTCCAATTTAAAAATTATAGGTTAATATTAAGGTCCGATACCGTGCCGTTAGTTAACATAGAAAAATGTCTATGAATTTTTAAAGCATTTTAGAACGCTTATTTCCTCATTTTAAGCTTCTCAGAACACTTTATTTCGCATAGGCATACATAGTAAACTTTTGGGTCACGCTGTGTACCCCCTAATTGACCTATAATTATTTCCTGTGGTTGGGTACACTATAACCCTGTAATATAATACGTGGTCCAATTTAAAAATTATAGGTCAATATTAAGGTCCGATACCGTGCCGTTAGTTAACATAGAAAAATGTCTTTGAATTTTTAAAGCATTTTAGAACGCTTATTTCCTAATTTTAAGCTTCTCAGAACACTTTATTTCGCATAGGCATACATAGTAAACTTTACGGTCACGCTGTGTACCCCCTAATTGACCTATAATTATTTCCTGTGGTTGGGTACACTATAACCCTGTAATATAATACGTGGTCCAATTTAAAAATTATAGGTCAATATTAAGGTCCGATACCGTGCCGTTAGTTAACATAAAAAAGTGTCTTCGTATTTCCTTGTTTTAATGCACTATTTAAAATACACATAGTGTACCTCCTAATTGACCTATAATTATTTCCTGTTGTAGGGTACACTATTACCCTGTAATATAAAACCTGGTCCAATTTAAATATTATGGTTCCATATTAAGGTCTGATATCGCGCCTTGCGTTAGTTAACCATTGAAAGATGTCTTTGAATTTTTAAAGCATTTTAGAACGTTTATTTCTTCATTTTAAGCTTCTCAGAGCACTTTATTTCGCATAGGCATACATAGTAAACTTTAGGGTCACACTGTGTACCCCCTAATTGACCTGTAATTATTTTCCGTGTTAGGGTACACTATCACCCTGTAATATAATACGTGGTCCAATTTAAAAATTATAGGTCAATATTAAGGTCCGATACCGTGCCGTTAGTTAACATAGAAAAATGTCTTTGAATTTTTAAAGCATTTTAGAACGCTTATTTCCTCATTTTAAGCTTCTCAGAACACTTTATTTCACATAGGCATACATAGTAAACTTTAGGGTCACGCTGTGTACCCCCTAATTGACCTATAATTATTTCCTGTGGTTGGGTACACTATCACCCTGTAATATAATACGTGGTCCAATTTAAAAATTTTAGGTCAATATTAAGGTCCGATACCGTGCCGTTAGTTAACATAGAAAAGTGTCTTCGAATTTCCTTGTTTTAATGCACTATTTAAAATATACATAGTGTACCCTCTAATTGACCTATAATTATTTCCTGTGGTAGGGTACACTATTACCCTGTAATATAATACCTGGTCCAATTTAAATATTATGGGTCAATATTAAGGTCTGATATTGCGCCTTGCGTTAGTTAACCATTGAAAGATGTCTTTGAATTTTTAAAGCATTTTAGAACGCTTATTTCTTCATTTTAAGCTTCTCAGAACACTTTATTTCGCATAGGCATACATAGTAAACTTTAGGGTCACGCTGTGTACCCCCTAATTGACCTGTAATTATTTTCCGTGGTAGGGTACACTATCACCCTGTAATATAATACGTGGTCCAATTTAAAAATTTTAGGTCAATATTAAGGTCCGATACCGTGCCGTTAGTTAACATAGAAAAGAGTCTTCGAATTTCCTTGTTTTAATGCACTATATAAAATACACATAGTGTTCCTCCTAATTGACCTATAATTATTTCCTGTTGTAGGGTACACTATTACCCTGTAATATAAAGCCTGGTCCAATTTAAATATTATGGTTCCATATTAAGGTCTGATATCGCGACTTGCGTTAGTTAACCATTGAAAGATGTCTTTGAATTTTTAAAGCATTTTAGAACGCTTATTTCTTCATTTTAAGCTTCTCAGAACACTTTATTTCGCATAGGCATACATAGTAAACTTTAGGGTCACTCTGTGTTCCCCCTAATTGACCTATAATTATTTCCTGTGGTAGGGTACACTATAACCCTGTAATATAATACGTGGTCCAATTTAAAAATTATAGGTCAATATTAAGGTCCGATACCGTGCCGTTAGTTAACATAGAAAAGTGTCTTCGTATTTCCTTGTTTTAACGCACTATTTAAAATATGCATAGTGTACCCCCTAATTGACCTATAATTATTTCCTGTGGTAGGGTACACTATTACCCTGTAATATAATACCTGGTCTAATTTAAATATTATGGGTCAATATTAAGGTCTGATATTGCGCCTTGCGTTAGTTAACCATTGAAAAATGTCTTTGAATTTTTAAAGCATTTTAGAACGCTAATTTCTTCATTTTAAGCTTCTCAGAACACTCTATTTCGCATAGGCATACAGTAAAATTTAGGGTCACGCTGTGTACCCCCTAAATGACCTATAATTATTTCCTGTGGTAGGGTACACTATTACCCTGTAATATAATACGTGGTCCAATTTAAAAATTATAGGTTAATATTAAGGTCCGATACCGTGCCGTTAGTTAACATAGAAAAATGTCTATGAATTTTTAAAGCATTTTAGAACGCTTATTTCCTCATTTTAAGCTTCTCAGAACACTTTATTTCGCATAGGCATACATAGTAAACTTTTGGGTCACGCTGTGTACCCCCTAATTGACCTATAATTATTTCCTGTGGTTGGGTACACTATAACCCTGTAATATAATACGTGGTCCAATTTAAAAATTATAGGTCAATATTAAGGTCCGATACCGTGCCGTTAGTTAACATAGAAAAATGTCTTTGAATTTTTAAAGCATTTTAGAACGCTTATTTCCTAATTTTAAGCTTCTCAGAACACTTTATTTCGCATAGGCATACATAGTAAACTTTACGGTCACGCTGTGTACCCCCTAATTGACCTATAATTATTTCCTGTGGTTGGGTACACTATAACCCTGTAATATAATACGTGGTCCAATTTAAAAATTATAGGTCAATATTAAGGTCCGATACCGTGCCGTTAGTTAACATAAAAAAGTGTCTTCGTATTTCCTTGTTTTAATGCACTATTTAAAATACACATAGTGTACCTCCTAATTGACCTATAATTATTTCCTGTTGTAGGGTACACTATTACCCTGTAATATAAAACCTGGTCCAATTTAAATATTATGGTTCCATATTAAGGTCTGATATCGCGCCTTGCGTTAGTTAACCATTGAAAGATGTCTTTGAATTTTTAAAGCATTTTAGAACGTTTATTTCTTCATTTTAAGCTTCTCAGAGCACTTTATTTCGCATAGGCATACATAGTAAACTTTAGGGTCACACTGTGTACCCCCTAATTGACCTGTAATTATTTTCCGTGTTAGGGTACACTATCACCCTGTAATATAATACGTGGTCCAATTTAAAAATTATAGGTCAATATTAAGGTCCGATACCGTGCCGTTAGTTAACATAGAAAAATGTCTTTGAATTTTTAAAGCATTTTAGAACGCTTATTTCCTCATTTTAAGCTTCTCAGAACACTTTATTTCACATAGGCATACATAGTAAACTTTAGGGTCACGCTGTGTACCCCCTAATTGACCTATAATTATTTCCTGTGGTTGGGTACACTATCACCCTGTAATATAATACGTGGTCCAATTTAAAAATTTTAGGTCAATATTAAGGTCCGATACCGTGCCGTTAGTTAACATAGAAAAGTGTCTTCGAATTTCCTTGTTTTAATGCACTATTTAAAATATACATAGTGTACCCTCTAATTGACCTATAATTATTTCCTGTGGTAGGGTACACTATTACCCTGTAATATAATACCTGGTCCAATTTAAATATTATGGGTCAATATTAAGGTCTGATATTGCGCCTTGCGTTAGTTAACCATTGAAAGATGTCTTTGAATTTTTAAAGCATTTTAGAACGCTTATTTCTTCATTTTAAGCTTCTCAGAACACTTTATTTCGCATAGGCATACATAGTAAACTTTAGGGTCACGCTGTGTACCCCCTAATTGACCTGTAATTATTTTCCGTGGTAGGGTACACTATCACCCTGTAATATAATACGTGGTCCAATTTAAAAATTTTAGGTCAATATTAAGGTCCGATACCGTGCCGTTAGTTAACATAGAAAAGAGTCTTCGAATTTCCTTGTTTTAATGCACTATATAAAATACACATAGTGTTCCTCCTAATTGACCTATAATTATTTCCTGTTGTAGGGTACACTATTACCCTGTAATATAAAGCCTGGTCCAATTTAAATATTATGGTTCCATATTAAGGTCTGATATCGCGACTTGCGTTAGTTAACCATTGAAAGATGTCTTTGAATTTTTAAAGCATTTTAGAACGCTTATTTCTTCATTTTAAGCTTCTCAGAACACTTTATTTCGCATAGGCATACATAGTAAACTTTAGGGTCACTCTGTGTTCCCCCTAATTGACCTATAATTATTTCCTGTGGTAGGGTACACTATAACCCTGTAATATAATACGTGGTCCAATTTAAAAATTATAGGTCAATATTAAGGTCCGATACCGTGCCGTTAGTTAACATAGAAAAGTGTCTTCGTATTTCCTTGTTTTAATGCACTATTTAAAATATGCATAGTGTACCCCCTAATTGACCTATAATTATTTCCTGTGGTAGGGTACACTATTACCCTGTAATATAATACCTGGTCTAATTTAAATATTATGGGTCAATATTAAGGTCTGATATTGCGCCTTGCGTTAGTTAACCATTGAAAAATGTCTTTGAATTTTTAAAGCATTTTAGAACGCTAATTTCTTCATTTTAAGCTTCTCAGAACACTCTATTTCGCATAGGCATACAGTAAAATTTAGGGTCACGCTGTGTACCCCCTAAATGACCTATAATTATTTCCTGTGGTAGGGTACACTATTACCCTGTAATATAATACGTGGTCCAATTTAAAAATTATAGGTTAATATTAAGGTCCGATACCGTGCCGTTAGTTAACATAGAAAAATGTCTTTGAATTTTTAAAGCATTTTAGAACGCTTATTTCCTCATTTTAAGCTTCTCAGAACACTTTATTTCGCATAGGCATACATAGTAAACTTTAGGGTCACGCTGTGTACCCCCTAATTGACCTATAATTATTTCCTGTGGTTGGGTACACTATAACCCTGTAATATAATACGTGGTCCAATTTAAAAATTATAGGTCAATATTAAGGTCCGATACCGTGCCGTTAGTTAACATAGAAAAATGTCTTTGAATTTTTAAAGCATTTTAGAACGCTTATTTCCTCATTTTAAGCTTCTCAGAACACTTTATTTCGCATAGGCATACATAGTAAACTTTAGGGTCACGCTGTGTACCCCCTAATTGACCTATAATTATTTCCTGTGGTTGGGTACACTATAACCCTGTAATATAATACGTGGTCCAATTTAAAAATTATAGGTCAATATTAAGGTCCGATACCGTGCCGTTAGTTAACATAGAAAAGTGTCTTCGAATTTCCTTGTTTTAATGCACTATTTAAAATATACATAGTGTACCCCCTAATTGACCTATAATTATTTCCTGTGGTAGGGTACACTATTATACTGTAATATAATACCTGGTCTAATATAAATGTTATATGTCAATATTAAGGTCTGATATTGCGCCTTGCGTTAGTTAACCATTGAAAGATGTCTTTGAATTTTTAAAGCATTTTAGAACGCTTATTTCTTCATTTTAAGCTTCTCAGAACACTTTATTTCGCATAGGCATACATAGTAAACTTTAGGGTCACGCTGTGTTCCCCCTAATTGATCTATAATTCTTTTTCGTGGTAGGGTACACTATCACCCTGTAATATAATACGTGGTCCAATTTAAAAATTTTAGGTCAATATTAAGGTCCGATACCGTGCCGTTAGTTAACATAGAAAAGTGTCTTCGAATTTCCTTGTTTTAATGCACTATTTAAAATATACATAGTGTACCCCCTAATTGACCTATAATTATTTCCTGTGGTAGGGTACACTATTACCCTGTAATATAATACCTGGTCCAATTTAAAAATTATAGGTCAATATTAAGGTCCGATACCGTACCGTTAGTTAACATAGAAAAATGTCTTTGAATTTTTAAAGCATTTTAGAACGCTTATTTCCTCATTTTAAGCTTCTCAGAACACTTTATTTTGCATAGGAATACATAGTAAACTTTAGGGTCACGCTGTGTACCCCCTAATTGACCTATAATTATTTCCTGCTGTAGGGTACACTATTAACCTGAAATATAATATTTGGTCCAATTTAAATATTATGGGTCAATATTAAGGTCTGATATCGCGCCTTGCGTTGATTAACCATTGAAAGATGTCTTTGAATTTTTAAAGCATTTTAGAACGCTTATTTCTTCATTTTAAGCTTCTCAAAACATTTTATTTCGCATAGGCATACATAGTAAAATTTAGGGTCACGCTGTGTACCCCCTAAATGTCCTATAATTATTTCCTGTGGTAGGGTACACTATTACCCTGTAATATAATACGTGGTCCAATTTAAAAATTATAGTTCAATATTAAGGCCCGATACCGTGCCGTTAGTTAACATAGAAAAATGTCTTTGAATTTTTAAAGCATTTTAGAACGCTTATTTCCTCATTTTAAGCTTCTCAGAACACGTTATTTCGCATAGGCATACATAGTAAACTTTAGGGTCACGCTGTGTACCATCTAATTGACCTGTAATTATTTCCTGCGGTAGGGTACACTATTACCCTGTAATATAATACCTTTTCCAATTTAAATAATGGGTCAATATTAAGGTCTGATATTGCGCCTTGCGTTAGTTAAGCATTGAAAGATGTCTTTGAATTTTTAAAGCATTTTAGAACGCTTATTTCCTCATTTTAAGCTTCTCAGAACACTTTATTTCGCATAGGCATACATAGTAAACTTTAGGGACACGCTGTGTACCATCTAATTGACCTATAATTATTTTCTGTGGTAGGGTACACTATTACCCTGTAATATAATACCTGGTCCAATAAAAATATTATAGGTCAATATTAAGGTCTGATATTGCGCCTTGCGTTAGTTAACCAATGAAAGATGTCTTTGAATTTTTAAAGCATTTTAGAACGCTTATTTCTTCATTTTAAGCTTCTCAGAACACTCTATTTCGCATAGGCATACATAGTAAACTTTAGGGTCACGCTGTGTACCCCCTAATTGACCTATAATTATTTCCTGTTGTAGGATACACTATTACCCTGTAATATAATACCTGGTCCAATTTAAATATTATGGCTCCATATTAAGGTCTGATATCGCGCCTTGAGTTAGTTAACCATTGAAAGATGTCTTTGAATTTTTAAAGCATTTTAGAACGCTTATTTCTTCATTTTAAGCTTCTCAGAACACTTTATTTCGCATAGGCATACATAGTAAACTTTAGGGTCACGCTGTGTACCCCCTAATTGACCTGCAATTATTTTCCGTGGTAGGGTACACAATCCTGTAATATAATACCTGGTCCAATTTAAATATTATGGGTCAATATTAAGGTCTGATATCGCGCCTTGCGTTGATTAACCATTGAAAGATGTCTTTGAATTTTTAAAGCATTTTAGAACGCTTATTTCTTCATTTTAAGCTTCTCAAAACATTTTATTTCGCATAGGCATACGTAGTAAAATTTAGGGTCACGCTGTGTACCCCCTAAATGACCTATAATTATTTCCTGAGGTAGGGTACACTATTACCCTGTAATATAATACGTGGTCCAATTTAAAAATTATAGGTCAATATTAAGGTCCGATACCGTGCCGTTAGTTAACATAGAAAAATGTCTTTGAATTTTTAAAGCATTTTAGAACGCTTATTTCCTCATTTTAAGCTTCTCAGAACACTTTATTTCGCATAGGCATACATAGTAAACTTTAGGGTCACGCTGTGTACCATCTAATTGACCTATAATTATTTCCTGCGGTAGGGTACACTATTACCCTGTAATATAATACCTGGTCCAATTTAAATATTATGGGTCAATATTAAGGTCTGATATTGCGCCTTGCGTTAGTTAAGCATTGAAAGATGTCTTTGAATTTTTAAAGCATTTTAGAACGCTTATTTCCTCATTTTAAGCTTCTCAGAACACTTTATTTCGCATAGGCATACATAGTAAACTTTAGGGTCACGCTGTGTACCATCTAATTGACCCATAATTATTTTCTGTGGTAGGGTACACTATTACCCTGTAATATAATACCTGGTCCAATTTAAATATTATGGGTCAATATTAAGGTCTGATATTGCGCCTTGCGTTAGTTAACCATTGAAAGATGTCTTTGAATTTTTAAAGCATTTTAGAACGCTTATTTCTTCATTTTAAGCTTCTCAGAACACTCTATTTCGCATAGGCATACATAGTAAACTTTAGGGTCACGCTGTGTACCCCCTAATTGACCTATAATTATTTCCTGTTGTAGGATACACTATTACCCTGTAATATAATACCTGGTTCAATTTAAATATTATGGTTCCATATTAAGGTCTGATATCGCGCCTTGAGTTAGTTAACCATTGAAAGATGTCTTTGAATTTTTAAAGCATTTTAGAACGCTTATTTCTTCATTTTAAGCTTCTCAGAACACTTTATTTCGCATAGGCATACATAGTAAACTTTAGGGTCACGCTGTGTACCCCCTAATTGACCTGTAATTATTTTCCGTGGTAGGGTACACTATCACCCTGTAATATAATACGTGGTCCAATTTAAAAATTTTATGTCAATATTAAGGTCCGATACCGTGCCGTTAGTTAACATAGAAAAGAGTCTTCGAATTTCCTTGTTTTAATGCACTATTTAAAATACACATAGTGTACCCCCTAATTGACCTATAATTATTTCCTGTTGTAGGGTACACTATTACCCTGTAATATAATACCTGGTCCAATTTAAATATTATGGTTCCATATTAAGGTCTGATATCGCGCCTTGCGTTAGTTAACCATTGAAAGATGTCTTTGAATTTTTAAAGCATTTTAGAACGCTTATTTCTTTATTTTAAGCTTCTGAGAACACTCTATTTCGCATAGGCATACATAGTAAAATTTAGGGTCACGCTGTGTACCCCCTAAATGACCTATAATTATTTCCTGTGGTAGGGTACACTATTACCCTGTAATATAATACGTGGTCCAATTTAAAAATTATAGGTCAATATTAAGGTCCGATACCGTGCCGTTAGTTAACATAGAAAAATGTCTTTGAATTTTTAAAGCATTTTAGAACGCTTATTTCCTAATTTTAAGCTTCTCAGAACACTTTATTTTGCATAGGAATACATAGTAAACTTTAGGGTCACGCTGTGTACCCCCTAATTGACCTATAATTATTTCCTGCTGTAGGGTACACTATTAACCTGAAATATAATACCTGGTCCAATTTAAATATTATGGGTCAATATTAAGGTCCGATACCGTGCCGTTAGTTAACATAGAAAAGTGTCTTCGAATTTCCTTGTTTTAATGCACTATTTAAAATATACATAGTGTACCCCCTAATTGACCTATAATTATTTCCTGTGGTAGGGTACACTATTACCCTGTAATATAATACCTGGTCCAATTTAAAAATTATAGGTCAATATTAAGGTCCGATACCGTACCGTTAGTTAACATAGAAAAATGTCTTTGAATTTTTAAAGCATTTTAGAACGCTTATTTCCTCATTTTAAGCTTCTCAGAACACTTTATTTTGCATAGGAATACATAGTAAACTTTAGGGTCACGCTGTGTACCCCCTAATTGACCTATAATTATTTCCTGTTGTAGGATACACTATTACCCTGTAATATAATACCTGGTCCAATTTAAATATTATGGCTCCATATTAAGGTCTGATATCGCGCCTTGAGTTAGTTAACCATTGAAAGATGTCTTTGAATTTTTAAAGCATTTTAGAACGCTTATTTCTTCATTTTAAGCTTCTCAGAACACTTTATTTCGCATAGGCATACATAGTAAACTTTAGGGTCACGCTGTGTACCCCCTAATTGACCTGCAATTATTTTCCGTGGTAGGGTACACAATCCTGTAATATAATACCTGGTCCAATTTAAATATTATGGGTCAATATTAAGGTCTGATATCGCGCCTTGCGTTGATTAACCATTGAAAGATGTCTTTGAATTTTTAAAGCATTTTAGAACGCTTATTTCTTCATTTTAAGCTTCTCAAAACATTTTATTTCGCATAGGCATACGTAGTAAAATTTAGGGTCACGCTGTGTACCCCCTAAATGACCTATAATTATTTCCTGAGGTAGGGTACACTATTACCCTGTAATATAATACGTGGTCCAATTTAAAAATTATAGGTCAATATTAAGGTCCGATACCGTGCCGTTAGTTAACATAGAAAAATGTCTTTGAATTTTTAAAGCATTTTAGAACGCTTATTTCCTCATTTTAAGCTTCTCAGAACACTTTATTTCGCATAGGCATACATAGTAAACTTTAGGGTCACGCTGTGTACCATCTAATTGACCTATAATTATTTCCTGCGGTAGGGTACACTATTACCCTGTAATATAATACCTGGTCCAATTTAAATATTATGGGTCAATATTAAGGTCTGATATTGCGCCTTGCGTTAGTTAAGCATTGAAAGATGTCTTTGAATTTTTAAAGCATTTTAGAACGCTTATTTCCTCATTTTAAGCTTCTCAGAACACTTTATTTCGCATAGGCATACATAGTAAACTTTAGGGTCACGCTGTGTACCATCTAATTGACCCATAATTATTTTCTGTGGTAGGGTACACTATTACCCTGTAATATAATACCTGGTCCAATTTAAATATTATGGGTCAATATTAAGGTCTGATATTGCGCCTTGCGTTAGTTAACCATTGAAAGATGTCTTTGAATTTTTAAAGCATTTTAGAACGCTTATTTCTTCATTTTAAGCTTCTCAGAACACTCTATTTCGCATAGGCATACATAGTAAACTTTAGGGTCACGCTGTGTACCCCCTAATTGACCTATAATTATTTCCTGTTGTAGGATACACTATTACCCTGTAATATAATACCTGGTTCAATTTAAATATTATGGTTCCATATTAAGGTCTGATATCGCGCCTTGAGTTAGTTAACCATTGAAAGATGTCTTTGAATTTTTAAAGCATTTTAGAACGCTTATTTCTTCATTTTAAGCTTCTCAGAACACTTTATTTCGCATAGGCATACATAGTAAACTTTAGGGTCACGCTGTGTACCCCCTAATTGACCTGTAATTATTTTCCGTGGTAGGGTACACTATCACCCTGTAATATAATACGTGGTCCAATTTAAAAATTTTATGTCAATATTAAGGTCCGATACCGTGCCGTTAGTTAACATAGAAAAGAGTCTTCGAATTTCCTTGTTTTAATGCACTATTTAAAATACACATAGTGTACCCCCTAATTGACCTATAATTATTTCCTGTTGTAGGGTACACTATTACCCTGTAATATAATACCTGGTCCAATTTAAATATTATGGTTCCATATTAAGGTCTGATATCGCGCCTTGCGTTAGTTAACCATTGAAAGATGTCTTTGAATTTTTAAAGCATTTTAGAACGCTTATTTCTTTATTTTAAGCTTCTGAGAACACTCTATTTCGCATAGGCATACATAGTAAAATTTAGGGTCACGCTGTGTACCCCCTAAATGACCTATAATTATTTCCTGTGGTAGGGTACACTATTACCCTGTAATATAATACGTGGTCCAATTTAAAAATTATAGGTCAATATTAAGGTCCGATACCGTGCCGTTAGTTAACATAGAAAAATGTCTTTGAATTTTTAAAGCATTTTAGAACGCTTATTTCCTAATTTTAAGCTTCTCAGAACACTTTATTTTGCATAGGAATACATAGTAAACTTTAGGGTCACGCTGTGTACCCCCTAATTGACCTATAATTATTTCCTGCTGTAGGGTACACTATTAACCTGAAATATAATACCTGGTCCAATTTAAATATTATGGGTCAATATTAAGGTCCGATACCGTGCCGTTAGTTAACATAGAAAAGTGTCTTCGAATTTCCTTGTTTTAATGCACTATTTAAAATATACATAGTGTACCCCCTAATTGACCTATAATTATTTCCTGTGGTAGGGTACACTATTACCCTGTAATATAATACCTGGTCCAATTTAAAAATTATAGGTCAATATTAAGGTCCGATACCGTACCGTTAGTTAACATAGAAAAATGTCTTTGAATTTTTAAAGCATTTTAGAACGCTTATTTCCTCATTTTAAGCTTCTCAGAACACTTTATTTTGCATAGGAATACATAGTAAACTTTAGGGTCACGCTGTGTACCCCCTAATTGACCTATAATTATTTCCTGCTGTAGGGTACACTATTAACCTGAAATATAATACCTGGTCCAATTTAAATATTATGGGTCAATATTAAGGTCTGATATCGCGCCTTGCGTTGATTAACCATTGAAAGATGTCTTTGAATTTTTAAAGCATTTTAGAACGCTTATTTCTTCATTTTAAGCTTCTCAAAACATTTTATTTCGCATAGGCATACATAGTAAAATTTAGGGTCACGCTGTGTACCCCCTAAATGTCCTATAATTATTTCCTGTGGTAGGGTACACTATTACCCTGTAATATAATACGTGGTCCAATTTAAAAATTATAGTTCAATATTAAGGCCCGATACCGTGCCGTTAGTTAACATAGAAAAATGTCTTTGAATTTTTAAAGCATTTTAGAACGCTTATTTCCTCATTTTAAGCTTCTCAGAACACGTTATTTCGCATAGGCATACATAGTAAACTTTAGGGTCACGCTGTGTACCATCTAATTGACCTGTAATTATTTCCTGCGGTAGGGTACACTATTACCCTGTAATATAATACCTTTTCCAATTTAAATAATGGGTCAATATTAAGGTCTGATATTGCGCCTTGCGTTAGTTAAGCATTGAAAGATGTCTTTGAATTTTTAAAGCATTTTAGAACGCTTATTTCCTCATTTTAAGCTTCTCAGAACACTTTATTTCGCATAGGCATACATAGTAAACTTTAGGGACACGCTGTGTACCATCTAATTGACCTATAATTATTTTCTGTGGTAGGGTACACTATTACCCTGTAATATAATACCTGGTCCAATAAAAATATTATAGGTCAATATTAAGGTCTGATATTGCGCCTTGCGTTAGTTAACCAATGAAAGATGTCTTTGAATTTTTAAAGCATTTTAGAACGCTTATTTCTTCATTTTAAGCTTCTCAGAACACTCTATTTCGCATAGGCATACATAGTAAACTTTAGGGTCACGCTGTGTACCCCCTAATTGACCTATAATTATTTCCTGTTGTAGGATACACTATTACCCTGTAATATAATACCTGGTCCAATTTAAATATTATGGCTCCATATTAAGGTCTGATATCGCGCCTTGAGTTAGTTAACCATTGAAAGATGTCTTTGAATTTTTAAAGCATTTTAGAACGCTTATTTCTTCATTTTAAGCTTCTCAGAACACTTTATTTCGCATAGGCATACATAGTAAACTTTAGGGTCACGCTGTGTACCCCCTAATTGACCTGCAATTATTTTCCGTGGTAGGGTACACAATCCTGTAATATAATACCTGGTCCAATTTAAATATTATGGGTCAATATTAAGGTCTGATATCGCGCCTTGCGTTGATTAACCATTGAAAGATGTCTTTGAATTTTTAAAGCATTTTAGAACGCTTATTTCTTCATTTTAAGCTTCTCAAAACATTTTATTTCGCATAGGCATACGTAGTAAAATTTAGGGTCACGCTGTGTACCCCCTAAATGACCTATAATTATTTCCTGAGGTAGGGTACACTATTACCCTGTAATATAATACGTGGTCCAATTTAAAAATTATAGGTCAATATTAAGGTCCGATACCGTGCCGTTAGTTAACATAGAAAAATGTCTTTGAATTTTTAAAGCATTTTAGAACGCTTATTTCCTCATTTTAAGCTTCTCAGAACACTTTATTTCGCATAGGCATACATAGTAAACTTTAGGGTCACGCTGTGTACCATCTAATTGACCTATAATTATTTCCTGCGGTAGGGTACACTATTACCCTGTAATATAATACCTGGTCCAATTTAAATATTATGGGTCAATATTAAGGTCTGATATTGCGCCTTGCGTTAGTTAAGCATTGAAAGATGTCTTTGAATTTTTAAAGCATTTTAGAACGCTTATTTCCTCATTTTAAGCTTCTCAGAACACTTTATTTCGCATAGGCATACATAGTAAACTTTAGGGTCACGCTGTGTACCATCTAATTGACCCATAATTATTTTCTGTGGTAGGGTACACTATTACCCTGTAATATAATACCTGGTCCAATTTAAATATTATGGGTCAATATTAAGGTCTGATATTGCGCCTTGCGTTAGTTAACCATTGAAAGATGTCTTTGAATTTTTAAAGCATTTTAGAACGCTTATTTCTTCATTTTAAGCTTCTCAGAACACTCTATTTTGCATAGGCATACATAGTAAACTTTAGGGTCACGCTGTGTACCCCCTAATTGACCTATAATTATTTCCTGTTGTAGGATACACTATTACCCTGTAATATAATACCTGGTTCAATTTAAATATTATGGTTCCATATTAAGGTCTGATATCGCGCCTTGAGTTAGTTAACCATTGAAAGATGTCTTTGAATTTTTAAAGCATTTTAGAACGCTTATTTCTTCATTTTAAGCTTCTCAGAACACTTTATTTCGCATAGGCATACATAGTAAACTTTAGGGTCACGCTGTGTACCCCCTAATTGACCTGTAATTATTTTCCGTGGTAGGGTACACTATCACCCTGTAATATAATACGTGGTCCAATTTAAAAATTTTATGTCAATATTAAGGTCCGATACCGTGCCGTTAGTTAACATAGAAAAGAGTCTTCGAATTTCCTTGTTTTAATGCACTATTTAAAATACACATAGTGTACCCCCTAATTGACCTATAATTATTTCCTGTTGTAGGGTACACTATTACCCTGTAATATAATACCTGGTCCAATTTAAATATTATGGTTCCATATTAAGGTCTGATATCGCGCCTTGCGTTAGTTAACCATTGAAAGATGTCTTTGAATTTTTAAAGCATTTTAGAACGCTTATTTCTTTATTTTAAGCTTCTGAGAACACTCTATTTCGCATAGGCATACATAGTAAAATTTAGGGTCACGCTGTGTACCCCCTAAATGACCTATAATTATTTCCTGTGGTAGGGTACACTATTACCCTGTAATATAATACGTGGTCCAATTTAAAAATTATAGGTCAATATTAAGGTCCGATACCGTGCCGTTAGTTAACATAGAAAAATGTCTTTGAATTTTTAAAGCATTTTAGAACGCTTATTTCCTAATTTTAAGCTTCTCAGAACACTTTATTTCGCATAGGCATACATAGTAAACTTTAGGGTCACGCTGTGTACCATCTAATTGACCTATAATTATTTTCTTTGGTAGGGTACACTATTACCCTGTAATATAATACCTGGTCCAATTTAAATATTATGGGTTAATATTAAGGTCTGATATTGCGCCTTGCGTTAGTTAACCATTGAAAGATGTCTTTGAATTTTTAAAGCATTTTAGAACGCTTATTTCTTCATTTTAAGCTTCTCAGAACACTCTATTTCGCATAGGCATACATAGTAAACTTTAGGGTCACGCTGTGTGCCCATAATTGACCTATAATTATTTCCTGTTGTAGGATACACTATTACCCTGTAATATAATACCTGGTCCAATTTAAATAATATGGTTCCATATTAAGGTCTGATATTGCGCCTTGAGTTAGTTAACCATTGAAAGATGTCTTTGAATTTTTAAAGCATTTTAGAACGCTTATTTCTTCATTTTAAGCTTCTCAGAACACTTTATTTCGCATAGGCATACATAGTAAACTTTAGGGTCACGCTGTGTACCCCCTAATTGACCTGTAATTATTTTCCGTGGTAGGGTACACTATCACCCTGTAATATAATACGTGGTCCAATTTAAAAATTTTATGTCAATATTAAGGTCCGATACCGTGCCGTTAGTTAACATAGAAAAGAGTCTTCGAATTTCCTTGTTTTAATGCACTATTTAAAATACACATAGTGTACCCCCTAATTGACCTATAATTATTTCCTGTTGTAGGGTACACTATTACCCTGTAATATAATACCTGGTCCAATTTAAATATTATGGTTCCATATTAAGGTCTGATATCGCGCCTTGCGTTAGTTAACCATTGAAAGATGTCTTTGAATTTTTAAAGCATTTTAGAACGCTTATTTCTTTATTTTAAGCTTCTCAGAACACTCTATTTCGCATAGGCATACATAGTAAACTTTAGGGTCACGCTGTGTACCCCCTAATTGACATATAATTATTTCCTGTGGTAGGGAACACTATAACACTGTAATATAATACGTGGTCCAATTTAAAAATTATAGGTCAATATTAAGGTCCGATACCGTGCCGTTAGTTAACATAGAAAAGTGTCATCGAATTTCCTTGTTTTAATGCACTATTTAAAATATACATAGTGTACCCCCTAATTGACCTATAATTATTTCCTGTGGTAGGGTACACTATTACCCTGTAATATAATACCTGGTCCAATTTAAATATTATAGGTCAATATTAAGGTCTGATATTGCGCTTTGCGTTAGTTAACCATTGAAAGATGTCTTTATATTTTTAAAGCATTTTAGAACGCTTATTTCTTCATTTTAAGCTTCTCAGAACACTTTATTTCGCATAGGCATACATAGTAAACTTTAGGGTCACTCTGTGTACCCCCTAATTGACCTATAATTATTTCCTGTGGTAGGGTACACTATAACTCTGTAATATAATACGTGGTCCAATTTAAAAATTATAGGTCAATATTAAGGTCCGATACCGTACCGTTAGTTAACATAGAAAAATGTCTTTGAATTTTTAAAGCATTTCAGAACGCTTATTTCCTCATTTTAAGCTTCTCAGAACACTTTATTTTGCATAGGCATACATAGTAAACTTTAGGGTCACGCTGTGTACCATCTAATTGACCTATAATTATTTCCTGTGGTAGTGTACACTATTTCCCTGTAATATAATACCTGGTCCAATTTAAATATTATGGGTCAATATTAAGGTTTGATATTGCGCCTTGCGTTAGTTAACCATTGAAAGATGTCTTTGAATTTTTAAAGCATTTTAGAACGCTTATTTCTTCATTTTAAGCTTCTCAAAACATTTTTATTTCGCATAGGCATACATAGTAAAATTTAGGGTCACGCTGTGTACCCCCTAAATGACCCATAATTATTTCCTGTGGTAGGGTACACTATTACCTTGTAATATAATACGTGGTCCAATTTAAAAATTATAGGTCAATATTAAGGTCCGATACCGTGCCGTTAGTTGACATAGAAAAATGTCTTTGAATTTTTAAAGCATTTTAGAACGCTTATTTCCTCATTTTAAGCTTCTCAGAACACTTTATTTCGCATAGGCATACATAGTAAAGTTTAGGGTCACGCTGTGTACCATCTAATTGACCTATAATTATTTTCTGTGGTAGGGTACACTATTACCCTGTAATATAATACCTGGTCCAATTTAAATATTATGGGTCAATATTAAATTCTGATATTGCGCCTTGCGTTAGTTAACCATTGAAAGATGTCTTTGAATTTTTAAAGCATTTTAGAACGCTTATTTCTTCATTTAAAGCTTCTCAAAACATTTTATTTCGCATAGGCATACATAGTAAAATTTAGGGTCACGCTGTGTACCCCCTAAATGACCTATAATTATTTCCTGCGGTAGGGTACACTATTACCCTGTAATATAATACGTGGTCCAATTTAAAAATTATAGGTCAATATTAAGGTCCGATACCGTGCCGTTAGTTGACATAGAAAAATGTCTTTGAATTTTTAAAGCATTTTAGAACGCTTATTTCCTCATTTTAAGCTTCTCAGAACACTTTATTTCGCATAGGCATACATAGTAATCTTTAGGGTCACGCTGTGTACCCGCTAATTGACCTGTAATTATTTTCCGTGGTAGGGTACACTATCACACTGTAATATAATACGTGGTCCAATTTAAAAATTTTATGTCAATATTAAGGTCCGATACCGTGCCGTTAGTTAACATAGAAAAGAGTCTTCGAATTTCCTTGTTTTAATGCACTATTTAAAATACACATAGTGTACCCCCTAATTGACCTATAATTATTTCCTGTTGTAGGGTACACTATTACCCTGTAATATAATACCTGGTCCAATTTAAATATTATGGTTCCATATTAAGGTCTGATATCGCGCCTTGCGTTAGTTAACCATTGAAAGATGTCTTTGAATTTTTAAAGCATTTTAGAACGCTTATTTCTTTATTTTAAGCTTCTGAGAACACTCTATTTCGCATAGGCATACATAGTAAAATTTAGGGTCACGCTGTGTACCCCCTAAATGACCTATAATTATTTCCTGTGGTAGGGTACACTATTACCCTGTAATATAATACGTGGTCCAATTTAAAAATTATAGGTCAATATTAAGGTCCGATACCGTGCCGTTAGTTAACATAGAAAAATGTCTTTGAATTTTTAAAGCATTTTAGAACGCTTATTTCCTAATTTTAAGCTTCTCAGAACACTTTATTTCGCATAGGCATACATAGTAAACTTTAGGGTCACGCTGTGTACCATCTAATTGACCTATAATTATTTCCTGCGGTAGGGTACACTATTACCCTGTAATATAATACCTTTTCCAATTTAAATAATGGGTCAATATTAAGGTCTGATATTGCGCCTTGCGTTAGTTAAGCATTGAAAGATGTCTTTGAATTTTTAAAGCATTTTAGAACGCTTATTTCCTCATTTTAAGCTTCTCAGAACACTTTATTTCGCATAGGCATACATAGTAAACTTTAGGGTCACGCTGTGTACCATCTAATTGACCTATAATTATTTTCTGTGGTAGGATACACTATTTCCCTGTAATATAATACCTGGTCCAATTTAAATATTATGGTTCCATATTAAGGTCTGATATAGCGCCTTGAGTTAGTTAACCATTGAAAGATGTCTTTGAATTTTTAAAGCATTTTAGAACGCTTATTTCTTCATTTTAAGCTTCTCAGAACACTTTATTTCGCATAGGCATACATAGTAAACTTTAGGGTCACGCTGTGTACCATCTAATTGACCTATAATTATTTCCTGCGGTAGGGTACACTATTACCCTGTAATATAATACCTGGTCCAATTTAAATATTATAGGTCAATATTAAGGTCTGATATTGCGCCTTGCGTTAGTTAAGCATTGAAAGATGTCTTTGAATTTTAAAAGCATTTTAGAACGCTTATTTCCTCATTTTAAGCTTCTCAGAACACTTTATTTCGCATAGGCATACATAGTAAACTTTAGGGTCACGCTGTGTACCATCTAATTGACCTATAATTATTTTCTGTGGTAGGGTACACTATTACCCTGTAATATAATACCTGGTCCAATTTAAATATTATGGTTCCATATTAAGGTCTGATACTGCACCTTGCGTTAGTTAAGCATTGAAAGAGGTCTTTGAATTTTTAAAGCATTTTAGAACGCTTATTTCCTCATTTTAAGCTTCTCAGAACACTTTATTTCGCATAGGCATACATAGTAAAGTTTAGGGTCACGCTGTGTACCATCTAATTGACCTATAATTATTTTCTGTGGTAGGGTACACTATTACCCTGTAATATAATACCTGGTCCAATTTAAATATTATGAGTCAATATTAAATTCTGATATTGCGCCTTGCGTTAGTTAACCATTGAAAGATGTCTTTGAATTTTTAAAGCATTTTAGAACGCTTATTTCTTCATTTAAAGCTTCTCAAAACATTTTATTTCGCATAGGCATACAGAGTAAAATTTAGGGTCACGCTGTGTACCCCCTAAATGACCTATAATTATTTCCTGCGGTAGGGTACACTATTACCCTGTAATATAATACGTGGTCCAATTTAAAAATTATAGGTCAATATTAAGGTCCGATACCGTGCCGTTAGTTGACATAGAAAAATGTCTTTGAATTTTTAAAGCATTTTAGAACGCTTATTTCCTCATTTTAAGCTTCTCAGAACACTTTATTTCGCATAGGCATACATAGTAATCTTTAGGGTCACGCTGTGTACCCGCTAATTGACCTGTAATTATTTTCCGTGGTAGGGTACACTATCACACTGTAATATAATACGTGGTCCAATTTAAAAATTTTAGGTCAATATTAAGGTCCGATACCGTGCCGTTAGTTAACATAGAAAAGAGTCTTCGAATTTCCTTGTTTTAATGCACTATTTAAAATACACATAGTGTACCCCCTAATTGACCTATAATTATTTCCTGTAGTAGGGTACACTATTACCCTGTAATATAATACCTGGTCCAATTTAAATATTATGGTTCCATATTAAGGTCAGATATCGCGCCTTGCGTTAGTTAACCATTGAAAGATGTCTTTGAATTTTTAAAGCATTTTAGAACGTTTATTTCTTTATTTTAAGCTTCTCAGAACACTCTATTTCGCATAGGCATACATAGTAAACTTTAGGATCACGCTGTGTACACCCTAATTGACATATAATTATTTCCTGTGGTAGGGTACACTATAACCCTGTAATATAATACGTGGTCCAATTTAAAAATTATAGGTCAATATTAAGGTCCGATACCGTGCCGTTAGTTAACATAGAAAAGTGTCTTCGAATTTCCTTGTTTTAATGCACTATTTAAAATATACATAGTGTACCCCCTAATTGACCTATAATTATTTCCTGTGGAAGGGTACACTATTACCCTGTAATATAATACCTGGTCCAATTTAAATATTATGGGTCAATATTAAGGTCTGATATTGCGCCTTGCGTTAGTTAACCATTGAAAGATGTCTTTGAATTTTTAAAGCATTTTAGAACGCTTATTTCTTCATTTTAAGCTTCTCAGAACACTTTATTTCGCATAGGCATACATAGTAAACTTTAGGGTCACGCTGTGTACCCCCTAATTGACCTATAATTATTTTCCGTGGTAGGGTACACTATAACCCTGTAATATAATACTTGGTCCAGTTTAAAAATTATAGGTCAATATTAAGGTCCGATACCGTACCGTTAGTTAACATAGAAAAATGTCTTTGAATTTTTAATGCATTTTAGAACGCTTATTTCCTCATTTTAAGCTTCTCAGAACACTTCATTTTGCATAGGAATACATAGGAAACTTTAGGGTCACGCTGTGTACCCCCTAATTGACCTATAATTATTTCCTGCTGTAGGGTACACTATTACCCTGTAATATAATACCTGGTCCAAATTAAATATTATGGGTCAATATTAAGGTCTGATATCGCGCCTTGCGTTGATTAACCATTGAAAGATGTCTTTGAATTTTTAAAGCATTTTAGAACGCTTATTTCTTCATTTTAAGCTTCTCAAAACATTTTATTTCGCATAGGCATACATAGTAAAATTTAGGGTCACGCTGTGTACCCCCTAAATGACCTATAAATATTTCCTGTGGAAGGGTACACTATTACCCTGTAATATAATACGTGGTCCAATTTAAAAATTATAGGTCAATATTAAGGTCCGATACCGTGCCGTTAGTTAACATAGAAAAGTTTCTTCGAATTTCCTTGTTTTAATGCACTATTTAAAATATACATAGTGTACCCCCTAATTGACCTATAATTATTTCCTGTGGTAGGGAACACTATTACCCTGTAATATAATACCTGGTCCAATTTAAATATTATGGGTCAATATTAAGGTCTGATATTGCGCCTTGCGTTAGTTAACCATTGAAAGATGTCTTTGAATTTTTAAAGCATTTTAGAACGCTTATTTCCTCATTTTAAGCTTCTCAGAACACTTTATTTTGCTTAGGAATACATAGTAAAATTTTAATGGTCACGCTGTGTACCCCCTAATTGACCTATAATTATTTCCTGTGTTAGGGTACGCTATTACCCTGTAATATAATACGTGGTCCAATTTAAAAATTATAGGTCAGTATTAAGGTCCGATACCGTGCCGTTAGTTAACATAGAAAAATGTCTTTCAATTTTTAAAGCATTTTAGAACGCTTATTTCCTCATTTTAAGCTTCTCAGAACACTTTATTTTGCATAGGCATACATAGTAAACTTTAGGGTCACGCTGTGTACCATCTAATTGACCTATAATTATTTCCTGTGGTAGGGTACACTATTACCCTGTAATATAATACCTGGTCCAATTTAAATATTATGGGTCAATATTAAGGTCTGATATTGCGCCTTGCGTTAGTTAACCATTGAAAGATGTCTTTGAATTTTTAAAGCATTTTAGAACGCTTATTTCTTCATTTTAAGCTTCTCAGAACACTCTATTTCGCATAGGCATAAATAGTAAACTTTAGGGTCACGCTGTGTACCTCCTAATTGACCTATATTTATTTCCTGTTGTAGGGTACACTATTACCCTGTAATATAATACCTGGTCCAATTTAAATATTATGGTTCCATATTAAGGTCTGATATCGCGCCTTGTGTTAGTTAACCATTGAAAGATGTCTTTGAATTTTTAAAGCATTTTAGAACGCTTATTTCTTTATTTTAAGCTTCTCAGAACACTCTATTTCGCATAGGCATACATAGTAAACTTTAGGGTCACGCTGTGTACCCCCTCATTGACATATAATTATTTCCTGTGGTAGGGTACACTATAACCCTGTAATATAATACGTAGTCCAATTTAAAAATTATAGGTCAATATTAAGGTCCGATACCGTGCCGTTAGTTAACATAGAAAAGTGTCTTCGAATTTCCTTGTTTTAATGCACTATTTAAAATATACATAGTGTACCCCCTAATTGACCTATAATTATTTCCTGTGGTAGGGTACACTATTACCCTGTAATATAATACCTGGTCCAATTTAAATATTATGGGTCAATATTAAGGTCTGATATTGCGCCTTGCGTTAGTTAACCATTGAAAGATGTCTTTGAATTTTTAAAGCATTTTAGAACGCTTATTTCTTCATTTTAAGCTTCTCAGAACACTTTATTTCGCATAGGCATACATAGTAAACTTTAGGGTCACTCTGTGTACCCCCTAATTGACCTATAATTATTTCCTGTGGTAGGGTACACTATAACCCTGTAATATAATACGTGGTCCAATTTAAAAATTATAGGTCAATATTAAGGTCCGATACCGTACCGTTAGTTAACATAGAAAAATGTCTTTGAATTTTTAAAGCATTTTAGAACGCTTATTTCCTCATTTTAAGCTTCTCAGAACACTTTATTTTGCATAGGAATACATAGTAAACTTTAGGGTCACGCTGTGTACCCCCTAATTGACCTATAATTATTTCCTGCTGTAGGGTACACTATTACCCTGTAATATAATACCTGGTCCAATTTAAATATTATGGGTCAATATTAAGGTCTGATATCGCGCCTTGCGTTGATTAACCATTGAAAGATGTCTTTGAATTTTTAAAGCATTTTAGAACGCTTATTTCTTCATTTTAAGCTTCTCAAAACATTTTATTTCGCATAGGCGTACATAGTAAAATTTAGGGTCACGCTGTGTACCCCCTAAATGACCTATAATTATTTCCTGTGGTAGGGTACACTATTACCCTGTAATATAATACGTGGTCCAATTTAAAAATTATAGGTCAATATTAAGGTCCGATACCGTGCCGTTAGTTAACATAGAAAAATGTCTTTGAATTTTTAAAGCATTTTAGAACTCTTATTTCCTCATTTTAAGCTTCTCAGAACACTTTATTTCGCATAGGCATACATAGTAAACTTTAGGGTCACGCTGTGTACCCCCTAATTGACGTATAATTATTTCCTGTGGTAGAGTACACTATTACCCTGTAATATAATACCTGGTCCAATTTAAATATTATGGGTCAATATTAAGGTCTGATATTGCGCCTTGCGTTAGTTAACCATTGAAAGATGTCTTTGAATTTTTAAAGCATTTTAGAACGCTTATTTCTTCATTTTAAGCTTCTCAGAACACTTTATTTCGCATAGGCATACATAGTAAACTTTAGGGTCACTCTGTGTACCCCCTAATTGACCTATTATTATTTCCTGTGGTAGGGTACACTATAACCCTGTAATATAATACGTGGTCCAATTTAAAAATTATACGTCCATATTAAGGTCCGATACCGTAAAGTTAGTTAACATAGAAAAATGTCTTTTGAATTTTTAAAGCATTTTAGAACGCTTATTTCCTCATTTTAAGCTTCTCAGAACACTTTATTTTGCATAGGAATACATAGTAAACTTTAGGGTCACACTGTGTACCCCCTAATTGACCTATAATTATTTTCCGTGGTATGGTACACTATAACCCTGTAATATAATACGTGGTCCAATTTAAAAATTATAGGTCAATATTAAGGTCCGATACCGTGCCGTTAGTTAACATAGAAAAGTGTCTTCGAATTTCCTTGTTTTAATGCACTATTTAAAATATACATAGTGTACCCCCTAATTGACCTATAATTATTTCCTGTGGTAGGGTACACTATTACCCTGTAATATAATACATGGTCCAATTTAAATATTATGGGTCAATATTAAGGTCTGATATTGCGCCTTGCGTTAGTTAACCATTGAAAGATGTCTTTGAATTTTTAAAGCATTTTAGAACGCTTATTTTTTCATTTTAAGCTTCTCAGAACACTTTAATTCGCATAGGCATACATAGTAAACTTTAGGGTCACACTGTGTACCCCCTAATTGACCTATAATTATTTTCCGTGGTATGGTACACTATCACCCTGTAATATAATACGTGGTCCAATTTAAAAATTTTAGGTCAATATTAAGGTCCGATACCGTGCCGTTAGTTAGCATAGAAAAGTGTCTTCGAATTTCCTTGTTTTAATGCACTATTTAAAATATACATAGTGTACCCCCTAATTGACCTATAAATATTTCCTGTGGTAGGGTACACTATTACCCTGTAATATAATACCTGGTCCAATTTAAATATTATGGGTCAATATTAAGGTCTGATATTGCGCCTTGCGTTAGTTAACCATTGAAAGATGTCTTTGAATTTTTAAAGCATTTTTGAACGCTTATTTCTTCATTTTAAGCTTCTCAGAACACTTTATTTCGCATAGGCATACATAGTAAACTTTAGGGTCACGCTGTGTACCCCCTAATTGACCTGTAATTATTTTCCGTGGTAGGGTACACTATCACCCTGTAATATAATACGTGGTCCAATTTAAAAATTTTAGGTCAATATTAAGGTTCGATACCGGGCCGTTAGTTAACATAGAAAAGAGTCTTCGAATTTCCTTGTTTTAATGCACTATTTAAAATACACATAGTGTACCCCCTAATTGACCTATAATTATTTCCTGTTGTAGGGTACACTATTACCCTGTAATACAAAACCTGGTCCAATTTAAATATTATGGTTCTATATTAAGGTCTGATATCGCGCCTTGCGTTAGTTAACCATTGAAAGATGTCTTTGAATTTTTAAAGCATTTTAGAACGCTTATTTCTTCATTTTAAGCTTCTCAGAACACTCTATTTCGCATAGGCATTCATAGTAAACTTTAGGGTCACTCTGTGTACCCCATAATTGACCTATAATTATTTCCTGCTGTAGGGTACACCATAACCCTGTAATATAATACGTGGTCCAATTTAAAAATTATAGGTCAATATTAAGGTCCGATACCGTGCCGTTAGTTAACATAGAAAAGTGTCTTCGTATTTACTTGTTTTAATGCACTATTTAAAATATACATAGTGTACCCCCTAATTGACCTATAATTATTTCCTGTGGTAGGGTACACTATTACCCTGTAATATAATACCTGGTCTAATTTAAATATTATGGGTCAATATTAAGGTCTGATATTGCGCCTTGCGTTAGTTAACCATTGAAAAATGTCTTTGAATTTTTAAAGCATTTTAGAACGCTAATTTCTTCATTTTAAGTTTCTCAGAACACTCTATTTCGCATAGGCATACAGTAAAATTTAGGGTCACGCTGTGTACCCCACAAATGACCTATAATTATTTCCTGTGGTAGGGTACACTATTACCCTGTAATATAAAACGTGGTCCAATTTAAAAATTATAGGTCAATATTAAGGTCCGATACCGTGCCGTTAGTTAACATAGAAAAGTGTCTTCGAATTTCCATGTTTTAATGCACTATTTAAAATATACATAGTGTACCCCCTAATTGACCTATAATTATTTCCTGTGGTAGGGTACACTATTACCCTGTAATATAATACCTGGTCTAATATAAATATTATATGTCAATATTAAGGTCTGATATTGCGCCTTGCGTTAGTTAACCATTGAAACATGTCTTTGAATTTTTAAAGCATTTTAGAACGCTTATTTCTTCATTTTAAGCTTCTCATAACACTTTATTTCGCATAGGCATACATAGTAAACTTTAGGGTCACGCTGTGTACCCCCTAATTGACCTATAATTATTTTCCGTATTAGGGTACACTATCACCCTGTAATATAATACGTGGTCCAATTTAAAAATTATAGGTCAATATTAAGGTCCGATACCGTGCCGTTAGTTAACATAGAAAAGTGTCTTCGTATTTCCTTGTTTTAATGCACTATTTAAAATATACATAGTGTACCCCCTAATTGACCTATAATTATTTCCTGTGGTAGGGTACACTATTACCCTGTAATATAATACCTGGTCTAATTTAAATATTATGGGTCAATATTAAGGTCTGATATTGCGCCTTGCGTTAGTTAACCATTGAAAAATGTCTTTGAATTTTTAAAGCATTTTAGAACGCTAATTTCTTCATTTTAAGCTTCTCAGAACACTCTATTTCGCATAGGCATACAGTAAAATTTAGGGTCACGCTGTGTACCCCCTAAATGACCTATAATTATTTCCTGTGGTAGGGCACACTATTACCCTGTAATATAATACGTGGTCCAATTTAAAAATTATAGGTCAATATTAAGGTCCGATACCGTGCCGTTAGTTAACATAGAAAAATGTCTTTGAATTTTTAAAGCATTTTAGAACGCTTATTTCCTCATTTTTAGCTTCTCAGAACACTTTATTTCGCATAGGCATACATAGTAAACTTTAGGGTCACGCTGTGTACCCCCTTATTGACCTATAATTATTTCCTGTGGTTGGGTACACTATAATCCTGTAATATAATACGTGGTCCAATTTAAAAATTATAGGTCAATATTAAGGTCCGATACCGTGCCGTTAGTTAACATAGAAAAGTGTCTTCGAATTTCCTTGTTTTAATGCACTATTTAAAATATACATAGTGTACCCCCTAATTGACCTATAATTATTTCCTGTGGTAGGGTACACTATTACCCTGTAATATAATACCTGGTCTAATATAAATATTATATGTCAATATTAAGGTCTGATATTGCGCCTTGCGTTAGTTAACCATTGAAAGATGTCTTTGAATTTTTAAAGCATTTTAGAACGCTTATTTCTTCATTTTAAGCTTCTCATAACACTTTTTTTCGCATAGGCATACATAGTAAACTTTAGGGTCACGCTGTGTACCCCCTAATTGACCTATAATTATTTTCCGTATTAGGGTACACTATCACCCTGTAATATAATACGTGGTCCAATTTAAAAATTTTAGGTCAATATTAAGGTCCGATACCGTGCCGTTAGTTAACATAGAAAAGTGTCTTCGAATTTCCTTGTTTTAATGCACTATTTAAAATATACATAGTGTACCCCCTAATTGACCTATAATTATTTCCTGTGGTAGGGTACACTATTACCCTGTAATATAATACCTGGTCCAATTTAAATATTATGGGTCAATATTAATGTCTGATATTGCGCCTTGCGTTAGTTAACCATTGAAAGATGTCTTTGAATTTTTAAAGCATTTTTGAACGCTTATTTCTTCATTTTAAGCTTCTCAGAACACTTTATTTCGCATAGGCATACATAGTAAACTTTAGGGTCACGCTGTGTACCCCCTAATTGACCTATAATTATTTTCCGTGGTAGGGTACACTATCGCCCTGTAATATAATACGTGGTCCAATTTAAAAATTTTAGGTCAATATTAAGGTCCGATACCGTGCCGTTAGTTAACATAGAAAAGTGTCTTCGAATTTCCTTGTTTTAATGCACTATTTAAAATATACATAGTGTACCCCCTAATTGACCTATAATTATTTCCTCTGGTAGGGTACACTATTACCCTGTAATATAATACCAGGTCCAATTTAAATATTATGGGTCAATATTAAGGTCTGATATTGCGCCTTGCGTTAGTTAACCATTGAAAGATGTCTTTGAATTTTTAAAGCATTTTAGAACGCTTATTTCTTAATTTTAAGCTTCTCAGAACACTTTATTTCGCATAGGCATACATAGTAAACTTTAGGGTCACGCTGTGTACCCCCTAATTGACCTATAATTATTTTCCGTGGTAGGGTACACTATCACCCTGTAATATAATGCGTGGTCCAATTTAAAAATTTTAGGTCAATATTAAGGTCCGATACCGTGCCGTTAGTTAACATAGAAAAGTGTCTCCGAATTTCCTTGTTTTAATGCACTATTTAAAATATACATAGTGTACCCCCTAATTGACCTATAATTATTTCCTGTGGTAGGGTACACTATTACCCTGTAATATAATACCTGGTCCGATTTAAATATTATGGGTCAATATTAAGGTCTGATATTGCGCCTTGCGTTAGTTAACCATTGAAAGATGTCTTTGAATTTTTAAAGCATTTTAGAACGCTTATTTCTTCATTTTAAGCTTCTCAGAACACTTTATTTCGCATAGGCATACATAGTAAACTTTAGGGTCACGCTGTGTACCCCCTAATTGACCTGTAATTATTTTCCGTGGTAGGGTACACTATCACCCTGTAATATAATACGTGGTCCAATTTAAAAATTTTAGGTCAATATTAAGGTCCGATACCGTGCCGTTAGTTAACATAGAAAAGAGTCTTCGAATTTCCTTGTTTTAATGCACTATTTAAAATACACATAGTGTTCCCCCTAATTGACCTATAATTATTTCCTGTTGTAGGGTACACTATTACCCTGTAATATAAAACCTGGTCCAATTTAAATATTATGGTTCCATATTAAGGTCTGATATCGCGCCTTGCGTTAGTTAACCATTGAAAGATGTCTTTGAATTTTTAAAGCATTTTAGAACGCTTATTTCTTCATTTTAAGCTTCTCAGAACACTCTATTTCGCATAGGCATACATAGTAAACTTAAGGGTCACTCTGTGTACCCCCTAATTGACCTATAATTATTTCCTGTGGTAGGGTACACCATAACCCTGTAATATAATACGTGGTCCAATTTAAAAATTATAGGTCAATATTAAGGTCCGATACCGTGCCGTTAGTTAACATAGAAAAGTGTCTTCGTATTTCCTTGTTTTAATGCACTATTTAAAATATACATAGTGTACCCCCTAATTGACCTATAATTATTTCCTGTGGTAGGGTACACTATTACCCTGTAATATAATACGTGGTCCAATTTAAAAATTATAGGTCAATATTAAGGTCCGATACCGTGCCGTTAGTTAACATAGAAAAGTGTCTTCGTATTTCCTTGTTTTAATGCACTATTTAAAATATACATAGTGTACCCCCTAATTGACCTATAATTATTTCCTGTGGTAGGGTACACTATTACCCTGTAATATAATACCTGGTCTAATTTAAATATTATGGGTCAATATTAAGGTCTGATATTGCGCCTTGCGTTAGTTAACCATTGAAAAATGTCTTTGAATTTTTAAAGCATTTTAGAACGCTAATTTCTTCATTTTAAGCTTCTCAGAACACTCTATTTCGCATAGGCATACAGTAAAATTTAGGGTCACGCTGTGTACCCCCTAAATGACCTATAATTATTTCCTGTGGTAGGGTACACTATTACCCTGTAATATAATACGTGGTCCAATTTAAAAATTATAGGTCAATATTAAGGTCCGATACCGTGCCGTTAGTTAACATAGAAAAATGTCTTTGAATTTTTAAAGCATTTTAGAACGCTTATTTCCTCATTTTTAGCTTCTCAGAACACTTTATTTCGCATAGGCATACATAGTAAACTTTAGGGTCACGCTGTGTACCCCCTTATTGACCTATAATTATTTCCTGTGGTTGGGTACACTATAATCCTGTAATATAATACGTGGTCCAATTTAAAAATTATAGGTCAATATTAAGGTCCGATACCGTGCCGTTAGTTAACATAGAAAAGTGTCTTCGAATTTCCTTGTTTTAATGCACTATTTAAAATATACATAGTGTACCCCCTAATTGACCTATAATTATTTCCTGTGGTAGGGTACACTATTACCCTGTAATATAATACCTGGTCTAATATAAATATTATATGTCAATATTAAGGTCTGATATTGCGCCTTGCGTTAGTTAACCATTGAAAGATGTCTTTGAATTTTTAAAGCATTTTAGAACGCTTATTTCTTCATTTTAAGCTTCTCATAACACTTTTTTTCGCATAGGCATACATAGTAAACTTTAGGGTCACGCTGTGTACCCCCTAATTGACCTATAATTATTTTCCGTATTAGGGTACACTATCACCCTGTAATATAATACGTGGTCCAATTTAAAAATTTTAGGTCAATATTAAGGTCCGATACCGTGCCGTTAGTTAACATAGAAAAGTGTCTTCGAATTTCCTTGTTTTAATGCACTATTTAAAATATACATAGTGTACCCCCTAATTGACCTATAATTATTTCCTGTGGTAGGGTACACTATTACCCTGTAATATAATACCTGGTCCAATTTAAATATTATGGGTCAATATTAATGTCTGATATTGCGCCTTGCGTTAGTTAACCATTGAAAGATGTCTTTGAATTTTTAAAGCATTTTTGAACGCTTATTTCTTCATTTTAAGCTTCTCAGAACACTTTATTTCGCATAGGCATACATAGTAAACTTTAGGGTCACGCTGTGTACCCCCTAATTGACCTATAATTATTTTCCGTGGTAGGGTACACTATCGCCCTGTAATATAATACGTGGTCCAATTTAAAAATTTTAGGTCAATATTAAGGTCCGATACCGTGCCGTTAGTTAACATAGAAAAGTGTCTTCGAATTTCCTTGTTTTAATGCACTATTTAAAATATACATAGTGTACCCCCTAATTGACCTATAATTATTTCCTCTGGTAGGGTACACTATTACCCTGTAATATAATACCAGGTCCAATTTAAATATTATGGGTCAATATTAAGGTCTGATATTGCGCCTTGCGTTAGTTAACCATTGAAAGATGTCTTTGAATTTTTAAAGCATTTTAGAACGCTTATTTCTTCATTTTAAGCTTCTCAGAACACTTTATTTCGCATAGGCATACATAGTAAACTTTAGGGTCACGCTGTGTACCCCCTAATTGACCTGTAATTATTTTCCGTGGTAGGGTACACTATCACCCTGTAATATAATACGTGGTCCAATTTAAAAATTTTAGGTCAATATTAAGGTCCGATACCGTGCCGTTAGTTAACATAGAAAAGAGTCTTCGAATTTCCTTGTTTTAATGCACTATTTAAAATACACATAGTGTTCCCCCTAATTGACCTATAATTATTTCCTGTTGTAGGGTACACTATTACCCTGTAATATAAAACCTGGTCCAATTTAAATATTATGGTTCCATATTAAGGTCTGATATCGCGCCTTGCGTTAGTTAACCATTGAAAGATGTCTTTGAATTTTTAAAGCATTTTAGAACGCTTATTTCTTCATTTTAAGCTTCTCAGAACACTCTATTTCGCATAGGCATACATAGTAAACTTAAGGGTCACTCTGTGTACCCCCTAATTGACCTATAATTATTTCCTGTGGTAGGGTACACCATAACCCTGTAATATAATACGTGGTCCAATTTAAAAATTATAGGTCAATATTAAGGTCCGATACCGTGCCGTTAGTTAACATAGAAAAGTGTCTTCGTATTTCCTTGTTTTAATGCACTATTTAAAATATACATAGTGTACCCCCTAATTGTCCTATAATTATTTCCTGTGGTAGGGTACACTATTACCCTGTAATATAATACCTGGTCTAATTTAAATATTATGGGTCAATATTAAGGTCTGATATTGCGCCTTGCGTTAGTTAACCATTGAAAAATGTCTTTGAATTTTTAAAGCATTTTAGAACGCTAATTTCTTCATTTTAAGCTTCTCAGAACACTCTATTTCGCATAGGCATACAGTAAAATTTAGGGTCACGCTGTGTACCCCCTAAATGACCTATAATTATTTCCTGTGGTAGGGTACACTATTACCCTGTAATATAATACGTGGTCCAATTTAAAAATTATAGGTCAATATTAAGGTCCGATACCGTGCCGTTAGTTAACATAGAAAAATGTCTTTGAATTTTTAAAGCATTTTAGAACGCTTATTTCCTCATTTTTAGCTTCTCAGAACACTTTATTTCGCATAGGCATACATAGTAAACTTTAGGGTCACGCTGTGTACCCCCTAATTGACCTATAATTATTTCCTGTGGTTGGGTACACTATAATCCTGTAATATAATACGTGGTCCAATTTAAAAATTATAGGTCAATATTAAGGTCCGATACCGTGCCGTTAGTTAACATAGAAAAGTGTCTTCGAATTTCCTTGTTTTAATGCACTATTTAAAATATACATAGTGTACCCCCTATTTGACCTATAATTATTTCCTGTGGTAGGGTACACTATTACCCTGTAATATAATACCTGGTCTAATATAAATATTATATGTCAATCTTAAGGTCTGATATTGCGCCTTGCGTTAGTTAACCATTGAAAGATGTCTTTGAATTTTTAAAGCATTTTAGAACGCTTATTTCTTCATTTTAAGCTTCTCATAACACTTTTTTTCGCATAGGCATACATAGTAAACTTTAGGGTCACGCTGTGTACCCCCTAAATGACCTATAATTATTTCCTGTGGTAGGGTACACTATTACCCTGTAATATAATACGTGGTCCAATTTAAAAATTATAGGTCAATATTATGGTCCGATACCGTGCCGTTAGTTAACATAGAAAAGAGTCTTCGAATTTCCTTGTTTTAATGCACTATTTAAAATACACATAGTGTTCCCCCTAATTGACCTATAATTATTTCCTGTGGTAGGGTACACTATTACCCTGTAATATAATACCTGGTCTAATATAAATATTATATGTCAATATTAAGGTCTGATATTGCGCCTTGCGTTAGTTAACCATTGAAAGATGTCTTTGAATTTTTAAAGCATTTTAGAACGCTTATTTCTTCATTTTAAGCTTCTCATAACACTTTTTTTCGCATAGGCATACATAGTAAACTTTAGGGTCACGCTGTGTACCCCCTAAATGACCTATAATTATTTCCTGTGGTAGGGTACACTATTACCCTGTAATATAATACCTGGTCTAATATAAATATTATATGTCAATATTAAGGTCTGATATTGCGCCTTGCGTTAGTTAACCATTGAAAGATGTCTTTGAATTTTTAAAGCATTTTAGAACGCTTATTTCTTCATTTTAAGCTTCTCATAACACTTTTTTTCGCATAGGCATACATAGTAAACTTTAGGGTCACGCTGTGTACCCCCTAAATGACCTATAATTATTTCCTGTGGTAGGGTACACTATCACCCTGTAATATAATACGTGGTCCAATTTAAAAATTTTAGGTCAATATTAAGGTCCGATACCGTGCCGTTAGTTAACATAGAAAAGAGTCTTCGAATTTCCTTGTTTTAATGCACTATTTAAAATACACATAGTGTTCCCCCTAATTGACCTATAATTATTTCCTGTTGTAGGGTACACTATTACCCTGTAATATAAAACCTGGTCCAATTTAAATATTATGGTTCCATATTAAGGTCTGATATCGCGCCTTGCGTTAGTTAACCATTGAAAGATGTCTTTGAATTTTTAAAGCATTTTAGAACGCTTATTTCTTCATTTTAAGCTTCTCAGAACACTCTATTTCGCATAGGCATACATAGTAAACTTTAGGGTCACTCTGTGTACCCCCTAATTGACCTATAATTATTTCCTGTGGTAGGGTACACCATAACCCTGTAATATAATACGTGGTCCAATTTAAAAATTATAGGTCAATATTAAGGTCCGATACCGTGCCGTTAGTTAACATAGAAAAGTGTCTTCGTATTTCCTTGTTTTAATGCACTATTTAAAATATACATAGTGTACCCCCTAATTGACCTATAATTATTTCCTGTGGTAGGGTACACTATTACCCTGTAATATAATACCTGGTCTAATTTAAATATTATGGGTCAATATTAAGGTCTGATATTGCGCCTTGCGTTAGTTAACCATTGAAAAATGTCTTTGAATTTTTAAAGCATTTTAGAACGCTAATTTCTTCATTTTAAGCTTCTCAGAACACTCTATTTCGCATAGGCATACAGTAAAATTTAGGGTCACGCTGTGTACCCCCTAAATGACCTATAATTATTTCCTGTGGTAGGGTACACTATTACCCTGTAATATAATACGTGGTCCAATTTAAAAATTATAGGTCAATATTAAGGTCCGATACCGTGCCGTTAGTTAACATAGAAAAATGTCTTTGAATTTTTAAAGCATTTTAGAACGCTTATTTCCTCATTTTTAGCTTCTCAGAACACTTTATTTCGCATAGGCATACATAGTAAACTTTAGGGTCACGCTGTGTACCCCCTAATTGACCTATAATTATTTCCTGTGGTTGGGTACACTATAATCCTGTAATATAATACGTGGTCCAATTTAAAAATTATAGGTCAATATTAAGGTCCGATACCGTGCCGTTAGTTAACATAGAAAAGTGTCTTCGAATTTCCTTGTTTTAATGCACTATTTAAAATATACATAGTGTACCCCCTATTTGACCTATAATTATTTCCTGTGGTAGGGTACACTATTACCCTGTAATATAATACCTGGTCTAATATAAATATTATATGTCAATATTAAGGTCTGATATTGCGCCTTGCGTTAGTTAACCATTGAAAGATGTCTTTGAATTTTTAAAGCATTTTTGAACGCTTATTTCTTCATTTTAAGCTTCTCATAACACTTTTTTTCGCATAGGCATACATAGTAAACTTTAGGGTCACGCTGTGTACCCCCTAATTGACCTATAATTATTTTCCGTATGAGGGTACACTATCACCCTGTAATATAATACGTGGTCCAATTTAAAAATTATAGGTCAATATTAAGGTCCGATACCGTGCCGTTAGTTAACATAGAAAAGAGTCTTCGAATTTCCTTGTTTTAATGCACTATTTAAAATATACATAGTGTACCCCCTAATTGACCTATAATTATTTCCTGTGGTAGGGTACACTATTACCCTGTAATATAATACCTGGTCCAATTTAAATATTATGGGTCAATATTAAGGTCTGATATTGCGCCTTGCGTTAGTTAACCATTGAAAGATGTCTTTGAATTTTTAAAGCATTTTTGAACGCTTATTTCTTCATTTTAAGCTTCTCAGAACACTTTATTTCGCATAGGCATACATAGTAAACTTTAGGGTCACGCTGTGTACCCCCTAATTGACCTATAATTATTTTCCGTGGTAGGGTACACTATCACCCTGTAATATAATACGTGGTCCAATTTAAAAATTTTAGGTCAATATTAAGGTCCGATACCGTGCCGTTAGTTAACATAGAAAAGTGTCTTCGAATTTCCTTGTTTTAATGCACTATTTAAAATATACATAGTGTACCCCCTAATTGACCTATAATTATTTCCTCTGGTAGGGTACACTATTACCCTGTAATATAATACCAGGTCCAATTTAATTATTATGGGTCAATATTAAGGTCTGATATTGCGCCTTGCGTTAGTTAACCATTGAAAGATGTCTTTGAATTTTTAAAGCATTTTAGAACGCTTATTTCTTAATTTTAAGCTTCTCAGAACACTTTATTTCGCATAGGCATACATACTAAACTTTAGGGTCACGCTGTGTACCCCCTAATTGACCTATAATTATTTTCCGTGGTAGGGTACACTATCACCCTGTAATATAATGCGTGGTCCAATTTAAAAATTTTAGGTCAATATTAAGGTCCGATACCGTGCCGTTAGTTAACATAGAAAAGTGTCTCCGAATTTCCTTGTTTTAATGCACTATTTAAAATATACATAGTGTACCCCCTAATTGACCTATAATTATTTCCTGTGGTAGGGTACACTATTACCCTGTAATATAATACCTGGTCCGATTTAAATATTATGGGTCAATATTAAGGTCTGATATTGCGCCTTGCGTTAGTTAACCATTGAAAAATGTCTTTGAATTTTTAAAGCATTTTAGAACGCTAATTTCTTCATTTTAAGCTTCTCAGAACACTCTATTTCGCATAGGCATACAGTAAAATTTAGGGTCACGCTGTGTACCCCCTAAATGACCTATAATTATTTCCTGTGGTAGGGTACACTATTACCCTGTAATATAATACGTGGTCCAATTTAAAAATTATAGGTCAATATTAAGGTCCGATACCGTGCCGTTAGTTAACATAGAAAAATGTCTTTGAATTTTTAAAGCATTTTAGAACGCTTATTTCCTCATTTTTAGCTTCTCAGAACACTTTATTTCGCATAGGCATACATAGTAAACTTTAGGGTCACGCTGTGTACCCCCTAATTGACCTATAATTATTTCCTGTGGTTGGGTACACTATAATCCTGTAATATAATACGTGGTCCAATTTAAAAATTATAGGTCAATATTAAGGTCCGATACCGTGCCGTTAGTTAACATAGAAAAGTGTCTTCGAATTTCCTTGTTTTAATGCACTATTTAAAATATACATAGTGTACCCCCTATTTGACCTATAATTATTTCCTGTGGTAGGGTACACTATTACCCTGTAATATAATACCTGGTCTAATATAAATATTATATGTCAATATTAAGGTCTGATATTGCGCCTTGCGTTAGTTAACCATTGAAAGATGTCTTTGAATTTTTAAAGCATTTTTGAACGCTTATTTCTTCATTTTAAGCTTCTCATAACACTTTTTTTCGCATAGGCATACATAGTAAACTTTAGGGTCACGCTGTGTACCCCCTAATTGACCTATAATTATTTTCCGTATGAGGGTACACTATCACCCTGTAATATAATACGTGGTCCAATTTAAAAATTATAGGTCAATATTAAGGTCCGATACCGTGCCGTTAGTTAACATAGAAAAGAGTCTTCGAATTTCCTTGTTTTAATGCACTATTTAAAATATACATAGTGTACCCCCTAATTGACCTATAATTATTTCCTGTGGTAGGGTACACTATTACCCTGTAATATAATACCTGGTCCAATTTAAATATTATGGGTCAATATTAAGGTCTGATATTGCGCCTTGCGTTAGTTAACCATTGAAAGATGTCTTTGAATTTTTAAAGCATTTTTGAACGCTTATTTCTTCATTTTAAGCTTCTCAGAACACTTTATTTCGCATAGGCATACATAGTAAACTTTAGGGTCACGCTGTGTACCCCCTAATTGACCTATAATTATTTTCCGTGGTAGGGTACACTATCACCCTGTAATATAATACGTGGTCCAATTTAAAAATTTTAGGTCAATATTAAGGTCCGATACCGTGCCGTTAGTTAACATAGAAAAGTGTCTTCGAATTTCCTTGTTTTAATGCACTATTTAAAATATACATAGTGTACCCCCTAATTGACCTATAATTATTTCCTCTGGTAGGGTACACTATTACCCTGTAATATAATACCAGGTCCAATTTAATTATTATGGGTCAATATTAAGGTCTGATATTGCGCCTTGCGTTAGTTAACCATTGAAAGATGTCTTTGAATTTTTAAAGCATTTTAGAACGCTTATTTCTTAATTTTAAGCTTCTCAGAACACTTTATTTCGCATAGGCATACATACTAAACTTTAGGGTCACGCTGTGTACCCCCTAATTGACCTATAATTATTTTCCGTGGTAGGGTACACTATCACCCTGTAATATAATGCGTGGTCCAATTTAAAAATTTTAGGTCAATATTAAGGTCCGATACCGTGCCGTTAGTTAACATAGAAAAGTGTCTCCGAATTTCCTTGTTTTAATGCACTATTTAAAATATACATAGTGTACCCCCTAATTGACCTATAATTATTTCCTGTGGTAGGGTACACTATTACCCTGTAATATAATACCTGGTCCGATTTAAATATTATGGGTCAATATTAAGGTCTGATATTGCGCCTTGCGTTAGTTAACCATTGAAAGATGTCTTTGAATTTTTAAAGCATTTTAGAACGCTTATTTCTTCATTTTAAGCTTCTCAGAACACTTTATTTCGCATAGGCATACATAGTAAACTTTAGGGTCACGCTGTGTACCCCCTAATTGACCTGTAATTATTTTCCGTGGTAGGGTACACTATCACCCTGTAATATAATACGTGGTCCAATTTAAAAATTTTAGGTCAATATTAAGGTCCGATACCGTGCCGTTAGTTAACATAGAAAAGAGTCTTCGAATTTCCTTGTTTTAATGCACTATTTAAAATACACATAGTGTTCCCCCTAATAGACCTATAATTATTTCCTGTTGTAGGGTACACTATTACCCTGTAATATAAAACCTGGTCCAATTTAAATATTATGGTTCCATATTAAGGTCTGATATCGCGCCTTGCGTTAGTTAACCATTGAAAGATGTCTTTGAATTTTTAAAGCATTTTAGAACGCTTATTTCTTCATTTTAAGCTTCTCAGAACACTCTATTTCGCATAGGCATACATAGTAAACTTTAGGGTCACTCTGTGTTCCCCCTAATTGACCTATAATTATTTCCTGTGGTAGGGTACACTATAACCCTGTAATATAATACGTGGTCAAATTTAAAAATTATAGGTCAATATTAAGGTCCGATACCGTGCCGTTAGTTAACATAGAAAAGAGTCTTCGAATTTCCTTGTTTTAATGCACTATTTAAAATGCACATAGTGTTCCCCCTAGTTGACCTATAATTATTTCCTGTGGTAGGGTACACTATTACCCTGTAATATAATACCTGGTCTAATATAAATATTATATGTCAATATTAAGGTCTGATATTGCGCCTTGCGTTAGTTAACCATTGAAAGATGTCTTTGAATTTTTAAAGCATTTTAGAACGCTTATTTCTTCATTTTAAGCTTCTCAGAACACTCTATTTCGCATAGGCATACATAGTAAACTTTAGGGTCACTCTGTGTACCCCCTAATTGACCTATAATTATTTCCTGTGGTAGGGTACACCATAACCCTGTAATATAATACGTGGTCCAATTTAAAAATTATAGGTCAATATTAAGGTCCGATACCGTGCCGTTAGTTAACATAGAAAAGTGTCTTCGTATTTCTTTGTTTTAATGCACTATTTAAAATATACATAGTGTACCCCCTAATTGACCTATAATTATTTCCTGTGGTAGGGTACACTATTACCCTGTAATATAATACGTGGTCCAATTTAAAAATTATAGGTCAATATTAAGGTCCGATACCGTGCCGTTAGTTAACATAGAAAAATGTCTTTGAATTTTTAAAGCATTTTAGAACGCTTATTTCCTCATTTTTAGCTTCTCAGAACACTTTATTTCGCATAGGCATACATAGTAAACTTTAGGGTCACGCTGTGTACCCCCTAATTGACCTATAATTATTTCCTGTGGTTGGGTACACTATAATCCTGTAATATAATACGTGGTCCAATTTAAAAATTATAGGTCAATATTAAGGTCAATATTAAGGTCCGATACCGTGCCGTTAGTTAACATAGAAAAGTGTCTTCGAATTTCCTTGTTTTAATGCACTATTTAAAATATACATAGTGTACCCCCTATTTGACCTATAATTATTTCCTGTGGTAGGGTACACTATTACCCTGTAATATAATACCTGGTCTAATATAAATATTATATGTCAATATTAAGGTCTGATATTGCGCCTTGCGTTAGTTAACCATTGAAAGATGTCTTTGAATTTTTAAAGCATTTTAGAACGCTTATTTCTTCATTTTAAGCTTCTCATAACACTTTTTTTCGCATAGGCATACATAGTAAACTTTAGGGTCACGCTGTGTACCCCCTAATTGACCTATAATTATTTTCCGTATGAGGGTACACTATCACCCTGTAATATAAGACGTGGTCCAATTTAAAAATTTTAGGTCAATATTAAGGTCCGATACCGTGCCGTTAGTTAACATAGAAAAGTGTCTTCGAATTTCCTTGTTTTAATGCACTATTTAAAATATACATAGTGTACCCCCTAATTGACCTATAATTATTTCCTGTGGTAGGGTACACTATTACCCTGTAATATAATACCTGGTCCAATTTAAATATTATGGGTCAATATTAAGGTCTGATATTGCGCCTTGCGTTAGTTAACCATTGAAAGATGTCTTTGAATTTTTAAAGCATTTTTGAACGCTTATTTCTTCATTTTAAGCTTCTCAGAACACTTTATTTCGCATAGGCATACATAGTAAACTTTAGGGTCACGCTGTGTACCCCCTAATTGACCTGTAATTATTTTCCGTGGTAGGGTACACTATCACCCTGTAATATAATACGTGGTCCAATTTAAAAATTTTAGGTCAATATTAAGGTCCGATACCGTGCCGTTAGTTAACATAGAAAAGAGTCTTCGAATTTCCTTGTTTTAATGCACTATTTAAAATACACATAGTGTTCCCCCTAATAGACCTATAATTATTTCCTGTTGTAGGGTACACTATTACCCTGTAATATAAAACCTGGTCCAATTTAAATATTATGGTTCCATATTAAGGTCTGATATCGCGCCTTGCGTTAGTTAACCATTGAAAGATGTCTTTGAATTTTTAAAGCATTTTAGAACGCTTATTTCTTCATTTTAAGCTTCTCAGAACACTCTATTTCGCATAGGCATACATAGTAAACTTTAGGGTCACTCTGTGTTCCCCCTAATTGACCTATAATTATTTCCTGTGGTAGGGTACATTATAACCCTGTAATATAATACGTGGTCAAATTTAAAAATTATAGGTCAATATTAAGGTCCGATACCGTGCCGTTAGTTAACATAGAAAAGTGTCTTCGTATTTCCTTGTTTTAATGCACTATTTAAAATATGCATAGTGTACCCCCTAATTGACCTATAATTATTTCCTGTGGTAGGGTACACTATTACCCTGTAATATAATACCTGGTCTAATTTAAATATTATGGGTCAATATTAAGGTCTGATATTGCGCCTTGCGTTAGTTAACCATTGAAAAATGTCTTTGAATTTTTAAAGCATTTTAGAACGCTAATTTCTTCATTTTAAGCTTCTCAGAACACTCTATTTCGCATAGGCATACAGTGAAATTTAGGGTCACGCTGTGTACCCCCTAAATGACCTATAATTATTTCCTGTAGTAGGGTACACTATTACCCTGTAATATAATACGTGGTCCAATTTAAAAATTATAGGTTAATATTAAGGTCCGATACCGTGCCGTTAGTTAACATAGAAAAATGTCTTTGAATTTTTAAAGCATTTTAGAACGCTTATTTCCTCATTTTAAGCTTCTCAGAACACTTTATTTCGCATAGGCATACATAGTAAACTTTAGGGTCACGCTGTGTACCCCCTAATTGACCTATAATTATTTCCTGTGGTTGGGTACACTATAACCCTGTATTATAATACGTGGTCCAATTTAAAAATTATAGGTCAATATTAAGGTCCGATACCGTGCCGTTAGTTAACATAGAAAAATGTCTTTGAATTTTTAAAGCATTTTAGAACGCTTATTTCCTCATTTTTAGCTTCTCAGAACACTTTATTTCGCATAGGCATACATAGTAAACTTTAGGGTCACGCTGTGTACCCCCTAATTGACCTATAATTATTTTCCGTGGTAGGGTACACTATCACCCTGTAATATAATACGTGGTCCAATTTAAAAATTTTAGGTCAATATTATGGTCCGATACCGTGCCGTTAGTTAACATAGAAAAGTGTCTTCGAATTTCCTTGTTTTAATGCACTATTTAAAATATACATAGTGTACCCCCTAATTGACCTATAATTATTTCCTGTGGTAGGGTACACTATTACCCTGTAATATAATACCTGGTCCAATTTAAATATTATTGGTCAATATTAAGGTCTGATATTGCGCCTTGCGTTAGTTAACCATTGAAAGATGTCTTTGAATTTTTAAAGCATTTTTGAACGCTTATTTCTTCATTTTAAGCTTCTCAGAACACTCTATTTCGCATAGGCATTCATAGTAAACTTTAGGGTCACTCTGTGTACCCCCTAATTGACCTATAATTATTTCCTGCTGTAGGGTACACCATAACCCTGTAATATAATACGTGGTCCAATTTAAAAATTATAGGTCAATATTAAGGTCCGATACCGTGCCGTTAGTTAACATAGAAAAGTGTCTTCGTATTTCCTTGTTTTAATGCACTATTTAAAATATACATAGTGTACCCCCTAATTGACCTATAATTATTTCCTGTGGTAGGGTACACTATTACCCTGTAATATAATACCTGGTCCAATTTAAATATTATGGGTCAATATTAAGGTCTGATATTGCGCCTTGCGTTAGTTAACCATTGAAAGATGTCTTTGAATTTTTAAAGCATTTTTGAACGCTTATTTCTTCATTTTAAGCTTCTCAGAACACTCTATTTCGCATAGGCATTCATAGTAAACTTTAGGGTCACTCTGTGTACCCCCTAATTGACCTATAATTATTTCCTGCTGTAGGGTACACCATAACCCTGTAATATAATACGTGGTCCAATTTAAAAATTATAGGTCAATATTAAGGTCCGATACCGTGCCGTTAGTTAACATAGAAAAGTGTCTTCGTATTTCCTTGTTTTAATGCACTATTTAAAATATACATAGTGTACCCCCTAATTGACCTATAATTATTTCCTGTGGTAGGGTACACTATTACCCTGTAATATAATACCTGGTCCAATTTAAATATTATGGGTCAATATTAAGGTCTGATATTGCGCCTTGCGTTAGTTAACCATTGAAAGATGTCTTTGAATTTTTAAAGCATTTTTGAACGCTTATTTCTTCATTTTAAGCTTCTCAGAACACTTTATTTCGCATAGGCATACATAGTAAACTTTAGGGTCACGCTGTGTACCCCCTAATTGACCTATAATTATTTTCCGTGGTAGGGTACACTATCACCCTGTAATATAATACGTGGTCCAATTTAAAAATTTTAGGTCAATATTAAGGTCCGATACCGTGCCGTTAGTTAACATAGAAAAGTGTCTTCGAATTTCCTTGTTTTAATGCACTATTTAAAATATACATAGTGTACCCCCTAATTGACCTATAATTATTTCCTCTGGTAGGGTACACTATTACCCTGTAATATAATACCAGGTCCAATTTAAATATTATGGGTCAATATTAAGGTCTGATATTGCGTCTTGCGTTAGTTAACCATTGAAAGATGTCTTTGAATTTTTAAAGCATTTTAGAACGCTTATTTCTTAATTTTAAGCTTCTCAGAACACTTTATTTCGCATAGGCATACATAGTAAACTTTAGGGTCACGCTGTGTACCCCCTAATTGACCTATAATTATTTTCCGTGGTAGGGTACACTATCACCCTGTAATATAATACGTGGTCCAATTTAAAAATTTTAGGTCAATATTAAGGTCCGATACCGTGCCGTTAGTTAACATAGAAAAGTGTCTCCGAATTTCCTTGTTTTAATGCACTATTTAAAATATACATAGTGTACCCCCTAATTGACCTATAATTATTTCCTGTGGTAGGGTACACTATTACCCTGTAATATAATACCTGGTCCGATTTAAATATTATGGGTCAATATTAAGGTCTGATATTGCGCCTTGCGTTAGTTAACCATTGAAAGATGTCTTTGAATTTTTAAAGCATTTTAGAACGCTTATTTCTTCATTTTAAGCTTCTCAGAACACTTTATTTCGCATAGGCATACATAGTAAAATTTAGGGTCACGCTGTGTACCCCCTAATTGACCTGTAATTATTTTCCGTGGTAGGGTACACTATCACCCTGTAATATAATACGTGGTCCAATTTAAAAATTTTAGGTCAATATTAAGGTCCGATACCGTGCCGTTAGTTAACATAGAAAAGAGTCTTCGAATTTCCTTGTTTTAATGCACTATTTAAAATACACATAGTGTACCCCCTAATTGACCTATAATTATTTCCTGTTGTAGGGTACACTATTACCCTGTAATATAAAACCTGGTCCAATTTAAATATTATGGTTCCATATTAAGGTCTGATATCGCGCCTTGCGTTAGTTAACCATTGAAAGATGTCTTTGAATTTTTAAAGCATTTTAGAACGCTTATTTCTTCATTTTAAGCTTCTCAGAACACTTTATTTCGCATAGGCATACATAGTAAACTTTAGGGTCACGCTGTGTACCCCCTAATTGACCTGTAATTATTTTCCGTGGTAGGGTATACTATCACCCTGTAATATAATACGTGGTCCAATTTAAAAATTATAGGTCAATATTAAGGTCCGATACCGTGCCGTTAGTTAACATAGAAAAATGTCTTTGAATTTTTAAAGCATTTTAGAACGCTTATTTCCTCATTTTAAGCTTCTCAGAACACTTTATTTCGCATAGGCATACATAGTAAACTTTAGGGTCACGCTGTGTACCCCCTAATTGACCTATAATTATTTCCTGTGGTTGGGTACACTATCACCCTGTAATATAATACGTGGTCCAATTTAAAAATTTTAGGTCAATATTAAGGTCCGATACCGTGCCGTTAGTTAACATAGAAAAGTGTCTTCGAATTTCCTTGTTTTAATGCACTATTTAAAATATACATAGTGTACCCCCTAATTGACCTATAATTATTTCCAGTGGTAGGGTACACTATTACCCTGTAATATAATACCTGGTCCAATTTAAATATTATGGGTCAATATTAAGGTCTGATATTGCGCCTTGCGTTAGTTAACCATTGAAAGATGTCTTTGAATTTTTAAAGCATTTTAGAACGCTTATTTCTTCATTTTAAGCTTCTCAGAACACTTTATTTCGCATAGGCATACATAGTAAACTTTAGGGTCACGCTGTGTACCCCCTAATTGACCTGTAATTATTTTCCGTGGTAGGGTACACTATCACCCTGTAATATAATACGTGGACAATTTAAAAATTTTAGGTCAATATTAAGGTCCGATACCGTGCCGTTAGTTAACATAGAAAAGAGTCTTCGAATTTCCTTGTTTTAATGCACTATTTAAAATACACATAGTGTACCTCCTAATTGACCTATAATTATTTCCTGTTGTAGGGTATACTATTACCCTGTAATATAAAACCTGGTCCAATTTAAATATTATGGTTCCATATTAAGGTCTGATATCGCGCCTTGCGTTAGTTAACCATTGAAAGATGTCTTTGAATTTTTAAAGCATTTTAGAACGCTTATTTCTTCATTTTAAGCTTCTCAGAACACTCTATTTCGCATAGGCATACATAGTAAACTTTAGGGTCACTCTGTGTACCCCCTAATTGACCTATAATTATTTCCTGTGGTAGGGTACACTATAACCCTGTAATATAATACGTGGTCCAATTTAAAAATTATAGGTCAATATTAAGGTCCGATACCGTGCCGTTAGTTAACATAGAAAAGTGTCTTCGTATTTCCTTGTTTTAATGCACTATTTAAAATATGCATAGTGTACCCCCTAATTGACCTATAATTATTTCCTGTGGTAGGGTACACTATTACCCTGTAATATAATACCTGGTCTAATTTAAATATTATGGGTCAATATTAAGGTCTGATATTGCGCCTTGCGTTAGTTAACCATTGAAAAATGTCTTTGAATTTTTAAAGCATTTTAGAACGCTAATTTCTTCATTTTAAGCTTCTCAGAACACTCTATTTCGCATAGGCATACAGTAAAATTTAGGGTCACGCTGTGTACCCCCTAAATGACCTATAATTATTTCCTGTGGTAGGGTACACTATTACCCTGTAATACAATACGTGGTCCAATTTAAAAATTATAGGTTAATATTAAGGTCCGATACCGTGGCGTTAATTAACATAGAAAAACGTCTTTGAATTTTTAAAGCATTTTAGAACGCTTATTTCCTCATTTTAAGCTTCTCAGAACACTTTATTTCGCATAGGTATACATAGTAAACTTTAGGGTCACGCTGTGTACCCCCTAATTGACCTATAATTATTTCCTGTGGTTGGGTACACTATAACCCTGTAATATAATACGTGGTCCAATTTAAAAATTATAGGTCAATATTAAGGTCCGATACCGTGCCGTTAGTTAACATAGAAAAATGTCTTTGAATTTTTAAAGCATTTTAGAACGCTTATTTCCTCATTTTAAGCTTCTCAGAACACTTTATTTCGCATAGGCATACATAGTAAACTTTAGGGACACGCTGTGTACCCCCTAATTGACCTATAATTATTTCCTGTGGTAGGGTACACTATTACCCTGTAATATAATACCTGGTCTAATATAAATATTATATGTCAATATTAAGGTCTGATATTGCGCCTTGCGTTAGTTAACCATTGAAAGATGTCTTTGAATTTTTAAAGCATTTTAGAACGCTTATTTCTTCATTTTAAGCTTCTCAGAACACTTTATTTCGCATAGGCATACATAGTAAACTTTAGGGTCACGCTGTGTACCCCCTAATTGACCTATAATTATTTTCCGTGGTAGGGTACACTATCACCCTGTAATATAATACGTGGTCCAATTTAAAAATTTTAGGTCAATATTAAGGTCCGATACCGTGCCGTTAGTTAACATAGAAAAGTGTCTTCGAATTTCCTTGTTTTAATGCACTATTTAAAATATACTTAGTGTACCCCCTAATTGACCTATAATTATTTCCTGTGGTAGGGTACACTATTACCCTGTAATATAATACCTGGTCCAATTTAAAAATTATAGGTCAATATTAAGGTCCGATACCGTACCGTTAGTTAACATAGAAAAATGTCTTTGAATTTTTAAAGCATTTTAGAACGCTTATTTCCTCATTTTAAGCTTCTCAGAACACTTTATTTTGCATAGGAATACATAGTAAACTTTAGGGTCACGCTGTGTACCCCCTAATTGACCTATAATTATTTCCTGCTGTAGGGTACACTATTAACCTGAAATATAATACCTGGTCCAATTTAAATATTATGGGTCAATATTAAGGTCTGATATCGCGCCTTGCGTTGATTAACCATTGAAAGATGTCATTGAATTTTTAAAGCATTTTAGAACGCTTATTTCTTCATTTTAAGCTTCTCAAAACATTTTATTTCGCATAGGCATACATAGTAAAATTTAGGGTCACGCTGTGTACCCCCTAAATGACCTATAATTATTTCCTGTGGTAGGGTACACTATTACCCTGTAATATAATACGTGGTCCAATTTAAAAATTATAGTTCAATATTAAGGTCCGATACCGTGCCGTTAGTTAACATAGAAAAATTTCTTTGAATTTTTAAAGCATTTTAGAACGCTTATTTCCTCATTTTAAGCTTCACAGAACACTTTATTTCGCATAGGCATACATAGTAAACTTTAGGGTCACGCTGTGTACCCCCTAATTGACCTATAATTATTTTCCGTGGTAGGGTACACTATCACCCTGTAATATAATACGTGGTCCAATTTAAAAATTTTAGGTCAATATTAAGGTCCGATACCGTGCCGTTAGTTAACATAGAAAAGTGTCTTCGAATTTCCTTGTTTTAATGCACTATTTAAAATATACATAGTGTACCCCCTAATTGACCTATAATTATTTCCTCTGGTAGGGTACACTATTACCCTGTAATATAATACCAGGTCCAATTTAAATATTATGGGTCAATATTAAGGTCTGATATTGCGCCTTGCGTTAGTTAACCATTGAAAGATGTCTTTGAATTTTTAAAGCATTTTAGAACGCTTATTTCTTAATTTTAAGCTTCTCAGAACACTTTATTTCGCATAGGCATACATAGTAAACTTTAGGGTCACGCTGTGTACCCCCTAATTGACCTATAATTATTTTCCGTGGTAGGGTACACTATCACCCTGTAATATAATACGTGGTCCAATTTAAAAATTTTAGGTCAATATTAAGGTCCGATACCGTGCCGTTAGTTAACATAGAAAAGTGTCTTCGAATTTCCTTGTTTTAATGCACTATTTAAAATATACATAGTGTACCCCCTAATTGACCTATAATTATTTCCTGTGGTAGGGTACACTATTACCCTGTAATATAATACCTGGTCCAATTTAAATATTATGGGTCAATATTAAGGTCTGATATTGCGCCTTGCGTTAGTTAACCATTGAAAGATGTCTTTGAATTTTTAAAGCATTTTTGAACGCTTATTTCTTCATTTTAAGCTTCTCAGAACACTTTATTTCGCATAGGCATACATAGTAAACTTTAGGGTCACGCTGTGTACCCCCTAATTGACCTATAATTATTTTCCGTGGTAGGGTACACTATCAGCCTGTAATATAATACGTGGTCCAATTTAAAAATTTTAGGTCAATATTAAGGTCCGATACCGTGCCGTTAGTTAACATAGAAAAGTGTCTCCGAATTTCCTTGTTTTAATGCACTATTTAAAATATACATAGTGTACCCCCTAATTGACCTATAATTATTTCCTGTGGTAGGGTACACTATTACCCTGTAATATAATACCTGGTCCGATTTAAATATTATGGGTCAATATTAAGGTCTGATATCGCGCCTTGCGTTAGTTAACCATTGAAAGATGTCTTTGAATTTTTAAAGCATTTTAGAACGCTTATTTCTTCATTTTAAGCTTCTCAGAACACTCTATTTCGCATAGGCATACATAGTAAACTTTAGGGTCACTCTGTGTACCCCCTAATTGACCTATAATTATTTCCTGTGGTAGGGTACACTATAACCCTGTAATATAATACGTGGTCCAATTTCAAAATTATAGGTCAATATTAAGGTCCGATACCGTGCCGTTAGTTAACATAAAAAAGTGTCTTCGTATTTCCTTGTTTTAATGCACTATTTAAAATACACATAGTGTACCTCCTAATTGACCTATAATTATTTCCTGTTGTAGGGTACACTATTACCCTGTAATATAAAACCTGGTCCAATTTAAATATTATGGTTCCATATTAAGGTCTGATATCGCGCCTTGCGTTAGTTAACCATTGAAAGATGTCTTTGAATTTTTAAAGCATTTTAGAACGCTTATTTCTTCATTTTAAGCTTCTCAGAACACTTTATTTCGCATAGGCATACATAGTAAACTTTAGGGTCACGCTGTGTACCCCCTAATTGACCTGTAATTATTTTCCGTGGTAGGGTACACTATCACCCTGTAATATAATACGTGGTCCAATTTAAAAATTATAGGTCAATATTAAGGTCCGATACCGTGCCGTTAGTTAACATAGAAAAATGTCTTTGAATTTTTAAAGCATTTTAGAACGCTTATTTCCTCATTTTAAGCTTCTCAGAACACTTTATTTCGCATAGGCATACATAGTAAACTTTAGGGTCACGCTGTGTACCCCCTAATTGACCTATAATTATTTCCTGTGGTTGGGTACACTATTACCCTGTAATATAATACCTGGTCCAATTTAAATATTATGGGTCAATATTAAGGTCTGCTATTGCGCCTTGCGTTAGTTAACCATTGAAAGATGTCTTTGAATTTTTAAAGCATTTTAGAACGCTTATTTCTTCATTTTAAGCTTCTCAGAACACTTTATTTCGCATAGGCATACATAGTAAACTTTAGGGTCACGCTGTGTACCCCCTAATTGACCTGTAATTATTTTCCGTGGTACGGTACACTATCACCCTGTAATATAATACGTGGTCCAATTTAAAAATTTTAGGTCAATATTAAGGTCCGATACCGTGCCGTTAGTTAACATAGAAAAGAGTATTCGAATTTCCTTGTTTTAATGCACTATTTAAAATACACATAGTGTACCCCCTAATTGACCTATAATTATTTCCTGTTGTAGGGTACACTATTACCCTGTAATATAAAACCTGGTCCAATTTAAATATCATGGTTCCATATTAAGGTCTGATATCGCGCCTTGCGTTAGTTAACCATTGAAAGATGTCTTTGAATTTTTAAAGCATTTTAGAACGCTTATTTCTTCATTTTAAGCTTCTCAGAACACTCTATTTCGCATAGGCATACATAGTAAACTTTAGGGTCACTCTGTGTACCCCCTAATTGACCTATAATTATTTCCTGTGGTAGGGTACACTATAACCCTGTAATATAATACGTGGTCCAATTTAAAAATTATAGGTCAATATTAAGGTCCGATACCGTGCCGTTAGTTAACATAGAAAAGTGTCTTCGTATTTCCTTGTTTTAATGCACTATTTAAAATATACTTAGTGTACCCCCTAATTGACCTATAATTATTTCCTGTGGTAGGGTACACTATTACCCTGTAATATAATACCTGGTCCAATTTAAAAATTATAGGTCAATATTAAGGTCCGATACCGTACCGTTAGTTAACATAGAAAAATGTCTTTGAATTTTTAAAGCATTTTAGAACGCTTATTTCCTCATTTTAAGCTTCTCAGAACACTTTATTTTGCATAGGAATACATAGTAAACTTTAGGGTCACGCTGTGTACCCCCTAATTGACCTATAATTATTTCCTGCTGTAGGGTACACTATTAACCTGAAATATAATACCTGGTCCAATTTAAATATTATGGGTCAATATTAAGGTCTGATATCGCGCCTTGCGTTGATTAACCATTGAAAGATGTCATTGAATTTTTAAAGCATTTTAGAACGCTTATTTCTTCATTTTAAGCTTCTCAAAACATTTTATTTCGCATAGGCATACATAGTAAAATTTAGGGTCACGCTGTGTACCCCCTAAATGACCTATAATTATTTCCTGTGGTAGGGTACACTATTACCCTGTAATATAATACGTGGTCCAATTTAAAAATTATAGTTCAATATTAAGGTCCGATACCGTGCCGTTAGTTAACATAGAAAAATTTCTTTGAATTTTTAAAGCATTTTAGAACGCTTATTTCCTCATTTTAAGCTTCTCAGAACACTTTATTTCGCATAGGCATACATAGTAAACTTTAGGGTCACGCTGTGTACCCCCTAATTGACCTATAATTATTTTCCGTGGTAGGGTACACTATCACCCTGTAATATAATACGTGGTCCAATTTAAAAATTTTAGGTCAATATTAAGGTCCGATACCGTGCCGTTAGTTAACATAGAAAAGTGTCTTCGAATTTCCTTGTTTTAATGCACTATTTAAAATATACATAGTGTACCCCCTAATTGACCTATAATTATTTCCTCTGGTAGGGTACACTATTACCCTGTAATATAATACCAGGTCCAATTTAAATATTATGGGTCAATATTAAGGTCTGATATTGCGCCTTGCGTTAGTTAACCATTGAAAGATGTCTTTGAAATTTTAAAGCATTTTAGAACGCTTATTTCTTAATTTTAAGCTTCTCAGAACACTTTATTTCGCATAGGCATACATAGTAAACTTTAGGGTCACGCTGTGTACCCCCTAATTGACCTATAATTATTTTCCGTGGTAGGGTACACTATCACCCTGTAATATAATACGTGGTCCAATTTAAAAATTTTAGGTCAATATTAAGGTCCGATACCGTGCCGTTAGTTAACATAGAAAAGTGTCTTCGAATTTCCTTGTTTTAATGCACTATTTAAAATATACATAGTGTACCCCCTAATTGACCTATAATTATTTCCTGTGGTAGGGTACACTATTACCCTGTAATATAATACCTGGTCCAATTTAAATATTATGGGTCAATATTAAGGTCTGATATTGCGCCTTGCGTTAGTTAACCATTGAAAGATGTCATTGAATTTTTAAAGCATTTTAGAACGCTTATTTCTTCATTTTAAGCTTCTCAAAACATTTTATTTCGCATAGGCATACATAGTAAAATTTAGGGTCACGCTGTGTACCCCCTAAATGACCTATAATTATTTCCTGTGGTAGGGTACACTATTACCCTGTAATATAATACGTGGTCCAATTTAAAAATTATAGTTCAATATTAAGGTCCGATACCGTGCCGTTAGTTAACATAGAAAAATTTCTTTGAATTTTTAAAGCATTTTAGAACGCTTATTTCCTCATTTTAAGCTTCTCAGAACACTTTATTTCGCATAGGCATACATAGTAAACTTTAGGGTCACGCTGTGTACCCCCTAATTGACCTATAATTATTTTCCGTGGTAGGGTACACTATCACCCTGTAATATAATACGTGGTCCAATTTAAAAATTTTAGGACAATATTAAGGTCCGATACCGTGCCGTTAGTTAACATAGAAAAGTGTCTTCGAATTTCCTTGTTTTAATGCACTATTTAAAATATACATAGTGTACCCCCTAATTGACCTATAATTATTTCCTCTGGTAGGGTACACTATTACCCTGTAATATAATACCAGGTCCAATTTAAATATTATGGGTCAATATTAAGGTCTGATATTGCGCCTTGCGTTAGTTAACCATTGAAAGATGTCTTTGAATTTTTAAAGCATTTTAGAACGCTTATTTCTTAATTTTAAGCTTCTCAGAACACTTTATTTCGCATAGGCATACATAGTAAACTTTAGGGTCACGCTGTGTACCCCCTAATTGACCTATAATTATTTTCCGTGGTAGGGTACACTATCACCCTGTAATATAATACGTGGTCCAATTTAAAAATTTTAGGTCAATATTAAGGTCCGATACCGTGCCGTTAGTTAACATAGAAAAGTGTCTTCGAATTTCCTTGTTTTAATGCACTATTTAAAATATACATAGTGTACCCCCTAATTGACCTATAATTATTTCCTGTGGTAGGGTACACTATTACCCTGTAATATAATACCTGGTCCAATTTAAATATTATGGGTCAATATTAAGGTCTGATATTGCGCCTTGCGTTAGTTAACCATTGAAAGATGTCTTTGAATTTTTAAAGCATTTTTGAACGCTTATTTCTTCATTTTAAGCTTCTCAGAACACTTTATTTCGCATAGGCATACATAGTAAACTTTAGGGTCACGCTGTGTACCCCCTAATTGACCTATAATTATTTTCCGTGGTAGGGTACACTATCAGCCTGTAATATAATACGTGGTCCAATTTAAAAATTTTAGGTCAATATTAAGGTCCGATACCGTGCCGTTAGTTAACATAGAAAAGTGTCTCCGAATTTCCTTGTTTTAATGCACTATTTAAAATATACATAGTGTACCCCCTAATTGACCTATAATTATTTCCTGTGGTAGGGTACACTATTACCCTGTAATATAATACCTGGTCCGATTTAAATATTATGGGTCAATATTAAGGTCTGATATTGCGCCTTGCGTTAGTTAACCATTGAAAGATGTCTTTGAATTTTTAAAGCATTTTAGAACGCTTATTTCTTCATTTTAAGCTTCTCAGAACACTCTATTTCGCATAGGCATACATAGTAAACTTTAGGGTCACTCTGTGTACCCCCTAATTGACCTATAAATATTTCCTGTGGTAGGGTACACTATAACCCTGTAATATAATACGTGGTCCAATTTCAAAATTATAGGTCAATATTAAGGTCCGATACCGTGCCGTTAGTTAACATAGAAAAGTGTCTTCGTATTTCCTTGTTTTAATGCACTATTTAAAATACACATAGTGTACCTCCTAATTTACCTATAATTATTTCCTGTTGTAGGGTACACTATTACCCTGTAATATAAAACCTGGTCCAATTTAAATATTATGGTTCCATATTAAGGTCTGATATCGCGCCTTGCGTTAGTTAACCATTGAAAGATGTCTTTGAATTTTTAAAGCATTTTAGAACGCTTATTTCTTCATTTTAAGCTTCTCAGAACACTTTATTTCGCATAGGCATACATAGTAAACTTTAGGGTCACGCTGTGTACCCCCTAATTGACCTGTAATTATTTTCCGTAGTAGGGTACACTATCACCCTGTAATATAATACGTGGTCCAATTTAAAAATTATAGGTCAATATTAAGGTCCGATACCGTGCCGTTAGTTAACATAGAAAAATGTCTTTGAATTTTTAAAGCATTTTAGAACGCTTATTTCCTCATTTTAAGCTTCTCAGAACACTTTATTTCGCATAGGCATACATAGTAAACTTTAGGGTCACGCTGTGTACCCCCTAATTGACCTATAATTATTTCCTGTGGTTGGGTACACTATCACCCTGTAATATAATACGTGGTCCAATTTAAAAATTTTAGGTCAATATTAAGGTCCGATACCGTGCCGTTAGTTAACATAGAAAAGTGTCTTCGAATTTCCTTGTTTTAATGCACTATTTAAAATATACATAGTGTACCCCCTAATTGACCTATAATTATTTCCAGTGGTAGGGTACACTATTACCCTGTAATATAATACCTGGTCCAATTTAAATATTATGGGTCAATATTAAGGTCTGCTATTGCGCCTTGCGTTAGTTAACCATTGAAAGATGTCTTTGAATTTTTAAAGCATTTTAGAACGCTTATTTCTTCATTTTAAGCTTCTCAGAACACTTTATTTCGCATAGGCATACATAGTAAACTTTAGGGTCACGCTGTGTACCCCCTAAATGACCTATAATTATTTCCTGTGGTAGGGTACACTATTACCCTGTAATATAATACGTGGTCCAATTTAAAAATTATAGTTCAATATTAAGGTCCGATACCGTGCCGTTAGTTAACATAGAAAAATTTCTTTGAATTTTTAAAGCATTTTAGAACGCTTATTTCCTCATTTTAAGCTTCTCAGAACACTTTATTTCGCATAGGCATACATAGTAAACTTTAGGGTCACGCTGTGTACCCCCTAATTGACCTATAATTATTTTCCGTGGTAGGGTACACTATCACCCTGTAATATAATACGTGGTCCAATTTAAAAATTTTAGGTCAATATTAAGGTCCGATACCGTGCCGTTAGTTAACATAGAAAAGTGTCTTCGAATTTCCTTGTTTTAATGCACTATTTAAAATAAACATAGTGTACCCCCTAATTGACCTATAATTATTTCCTCTGGTAGGGTACACTATTACCCTGTAATATAATACCAGGTCCAATTTAAATATTATGGGTCAATATTAAGGTCTGATATTGCGCCTTGCGTTAGTTAACCATTGAAAGATGTCTTTGAATTTTTAAAGCATTTTAGAACGCTTATTTCTTAATTTTAAGCTTCTCAGAACACTTTATTTCGCATAGGCATACATAGTAAACTTTAGGGTCACGCTGTGTACCCCCTAATTGACCTATAATTATTTTCCGTGGTAGGGTACACTATCACCCTGTAATATAATACGTGGTCCAATTTAAAAATTTTAGGTCAATATTAAGGTCCGATACCGTGCCGTTAGTTAACATAGAAAAGTGTCTTCGAATTTCCTTGTTTTAATGCACTATTTAAAATATACATAGTGTACCCCCTAATTGACCTATAATTATTTCCTGTGGTAGGGTACACTATTACCCTGTAATATAATACCTGGTCCAATTTAAATATTATGGGTCAATATTAAGGTCTGATATTGCGCCTTGCGTTAGTTAACCATTGAAAGATGTATTTGAATTTTTAAAGCATTTTTGAACGCTTATTTCTTCATTTTAAGCTTCTCAGAACACTTTATTTCGCATAGGCATACATAGTAAACTTTAGGGTCACGCTGTGTACCCCCTAATTGACATATAATTATTTTCCGTGGTAGGGTACACTATCAGCCTGTAATATAATACGTGGTCCAATTTAAAAATTTTAGGTCAATATTAAGGTCCGATACCGTGCCGTTAGTTAACATAGAAAAGTGTCTCCGAATTTCCTTGTTTTAATGCACTATTTAAAATATACATAGTGTACCCCCTAATTGACCTATAATTATTTCCTGTGGTAGGGTACACTATTACCCTGTAATATAATACCTGGTCCGATTTAAATATTATGGGTCAATATTAAGGTCTGATATTGCGCCTTGCGTTAGTTAACCATTGAAAGATGTCTTTGAATTTTTAAAGCATTTTAGAACGCTTATTTCTTCATTTTAAGCTTCTCAGAACACTTTATTTCGCATAGGCATACATAGTAAACTTTAGGGTCACGCTGTGTACCCCCTAATTGACCTGTAATTATTTTCCGTGGTACGGTACACTATCATCCTGTAATATAATACGTGGTCCAATTTAAAAATTTTAGGTCAATATTAAGGTCCGATACCGTGCCGTTAGTTAACATAGAAAAGAGTATTCGAATTTCCTTGTTTTAATGCACTATTTAAAATACACATAGTGTACCCCCTAATTGACCTATAATTATTTCCTGTTGTAGGGTACACTATTACCCTGTAATATAAAACCTGGTCCAATTTAAATATCATGGTTCCATATTAAGGTCTGATATCGCGCCTTGCGTTAGTTAACCATTGAAAGATGTCTTTGAATTTTTAAAGCATTTTAGAACGCTTATTTCTTCATTTTAAGCTTCTCAGAACACTCTATTTCGCATAGGCATACATAGTAAACTTTAGGGTCACTCTGTGTACCCCCTAATTGACCTATAATTATTTCCTGTGGTAGGGTACACTATAACCCTGTAATATAATACGTGGTCCAATTTAAAAATTATAGGTCAATATTAAGGTCCGATACCGTGCCGTTAGTTAACATAGAAAAGTGTCTTCGTATTTCCTTGTTTTAATGCACTATTTAAAATACACATAGTGTACCTCCTAATTGACCTATAATTATTTCCTGTTGTAGGGTACACTATTACCCTGTAATATAAAACCTGGTCCAATTTAAATATTATGGTTCCATATTAAGGTCTGATATCGCGCCTTGCGTTAGTTAACCATTGAAAGATGTCTTTGAATTTTTAAAGCATTTTAGAACGCTTATTTCTTCATTTTAAGCTTCTCAGAACACTTTATTTCGCATAGGCATACATAGTAAACTTTAGGGTCACGCTGTGTACCCCCTAATTGACCTGTAATTATTTTCCGTGGTAGGGTACACTATCACCCTGTAATATAATACGTGGTCCAATTTAAAAATTATAGGTCAATATTAAGGTCCGATACCGTGCCGTTAGTTAACATAGAAAAATGTCTTTGAATTTTTAAAGCATTTTAGAACGCTTATTTCCTCATTTTAAGCTTCTCAGAACACTTTATTTCGCATAGGCATACATAGTAAACTTTAGGGTCACGCTGTGTACCCCCTAATTGACCTATAATTATTTCCTGTGGTTGGGTACACTATCACCCTGTAATATAATACGTGGTCCAATTTAAAAATTTTAGGTCAATATTAAGGTCCGATACCGTGCCGTTAGTTAACATAGAAAAGTGTCTTCGAATTTCCTTGTTTTAATGCACTATTTAAAATATACATAGTGTACCCCCTAATTGACCTATAATTATTTCCTCTGGTAGGGTACACTATTACCCTGTAATATAATACCAGGTCCAATTTAAATATTATGGGTCAATATTAAGGTCTGATATTGCGCCTTGCGTTAGTTAACCATTGAAAGATGTCTTTGAATTTTTAAAGCATTTTAGAACGCTTATTTCTTAATTTTAAGCTTCTCAGAACACTTTATTTCGCATAGGCATACATAGTAAACTTTAGGGTCACGCTGTGTACCCCCTAATTGACCTATAATTATTTTCCGTGGTAGGGTACACTATCACCCTGTAATATAATACGTGGTCCAATTTAAAAATTTTAGGTCAATATTAAGGTCCGATACCGTGCCGTTAGTTAACATAGAAAAGTGTCTTCGAATTTCCTTGTTTTAATGCACTATTTAAAATATACATAGTGTACCCCCTAATTGACCTATAATTATTTCCTGTGGTAGGGTACACTATTACCCTGTAATATAATACCTGGTCCAATTTAAATATTATGGGTCAATATTAAGGTCTGATATTGCGCCTTGCGTTAGTTAACCATTGAAAGATGTCTTTGAATTTTTAAAGCATTTTTGAACGCTTATTTCTTCATTTTAAGCTTCTCAGAACACTTTATTTCGCATAGGCATACATAGTAAAATTTAGGGTCACGCTGTGTACCCCCTAATTGACCTATAATTATTTTCCGTGGTAGGGTACACTATCAGCCTGTAATATAATACGTGGTCCAATTTAAAAATTTTAGGTCAATATTAAGGTCCGATACCGTGCCGTTAGTTAACATAGAAAAGTGTCTCCGAATTTCCTTGTTTTAATGCACTATTTAAAATACACATAGTGTACCCCCTAATTGACCTATAATTATTTCCTGTGGTAGGGTACACTATTACCCTGTAATATAATACCTGGTCCGATTTAAATATTATGGGTCAATATTAAGGTCTGATATTGCGCCTTGCGTTAGTTAACCATTGAAAGATGTCTTTGAATTTTTAAAGCATTTTAGAACGCTTATTTCTTCATTTTAAGCTTCTCAGAACACTTTATTTCGCATAGGCATACATAGTAGACTTTAGGGTCACGCTGTGTACCCCCTAATTGACCTGTAATTATTTTCCGTGGTAGGGTACACTATCACCCTGTAATATAATACGTGGTCCAATTTAAAAATTTTAGGTCAATATTAAGGTCCGATACCGTGCCGTTAGTTAACATAGAAAAGAGTCTTCGAATTTCCTTGTTTTAATGCACTACTTAAAATACACATAGTGTACCCCCTAATTGACCTATAATTATTTCCTGTTGTAGGGTACACTATTACCCTGTAATATAAAACCTGGTCCAATTTAAATATTATGGTTCCATATTAAGGTCTGATATCGCGCCTTGCGTTAGTTAACCATTGAAAGATGTCTTTGAATTTTTAAAGCATTTTAGAACGCTTATTTCTTCATTTTAAGCTTCTCAGAACACTCTATTTCGCATAGGCATACATAGTAAACTTTAGGGTCACTCTGTGTACCCCCTAATTGACCTATAATTATTTCCTGTGGTAGGGTACACTATAACCCTGTAATATAATACGTGGTCCAATTTCAAAATTATAGGTCAATATTAAGGTCCGATACCGTGCCGTTAGTTAACATAGAAAAGTGTCTTCGTATTTCCTTGTTTTAATGCACTATTTAAAATACACATAGTGTACCTCCTAATTGACCTATAATTATTTCTTGTTGTAGGGTACACTATTACCCTGTAATATAAAACCTGGTCCAATTTAAATATTATGGTTCCATATTAAGGTCTGATATCGCGCCTTGCGTTAGTTAACCATTGAAAGATGTCTTTGAATTTTTAAAGCATTTTAGAACGCTTATTTCTTCATTTTAAGCTTCTCAGAACACTTTATTTCGCATAGGCATACATAGTTAACTTTAGGGTCACGCTGTGTACCCCCTAAATGACCTATAATTATTTCCTGTGGTAGGGTACACTATTACCCTGTAATATAATACGTGGTCCAATTTAAAAATTATAGTTCAATATTAAGGTCCGATACCGTGCCGTTAGTTAACATAGAAAAATTTCTTTGAATTTTTAAAGCATTTTAGAACGCTTATTTCCTCATTTTAAGCTTCTCAGAACACTTTATTTCGCATAGGCATACATAGTAAACTTTAGGGTCACGCTGTGTACCCCCTAATTGACCTATAATTATTTTCCGTGGTAGGGTACACTATCACCCTGTAATGTAATACGTGGTCCAATTTAAAAATTTTAGGTCAATATTAAGGTCCGATACCGTGCCGTTAGTTAACATAGAAAAGTGTCTTCGAATTTCCTTGTTTTAATGCACTATTTAAAATATACATAGTGTACCCCCTAATTGACCTATAATTATTTCCTCTGGTAGGGTACACTATTACCCTGTAATATAATACCAGGTCCAATTTAAATATTATGGGTCAATATTAAGGTCTGATATTGCGCCTTGCATTAGTTAACCATTGAAAGATGTCTTTGAATTTTTAAAGCATTTTAGAACGCTTATTTCTTAATTTTAAGCTTCTCAGAACACTTTATTTCGCATAGGCATACATAGTAAACTTTAGGGTCACGCTGTGTACCCCCTAATTGACCTATAATTATTTTCCGTGGTAGGGTACACTATCACCCTGTAATATAATACGTGGTCCAATTTAAAAATTTTAGGTCAATATTAAGGTCCGATACCGTGCCGTTAGTTAACATAGAAAAGTGTCTTCGAATTTCCTTGTTTTAATGCACTATTTAAAATATACATAGTGTACCCCCTAATTGACCTATAATTATTTCCTGTGGTAGGGTACACTATTACCCTGTAATATAATACCTGGTCCAATTTAAATATTATGGGTCAATATTAAGGTCTGATATTGCGCCTTGCGTTAGTTAACCATTGAAAGATGTCTTTGAATTTTTAAAGCATTTTTGAACGCTTATTTCTTCATTTTAAGCTTCTCAGAACACTTTATTTCGCATAGGCATACATAGTAAACTTTAGGGTCACGCTGTGTACCCCCTAATTGACATATAATTATTTTCCGTGGTAGGGTACACTATCAGCCTGTAATATAATACGTGGTCCAATTTAAAAATTTTAGGTCAATATTAAGGTCCGATACCGTGCCGTTAGTTAACATAGAAAAGTGTCTCCGAATTTCCTTGTTTTAATGCACTATTTAAAATATACATAGTGTACCCCCTAATTGACCTATAATTATTTCCTGTGGTAGGGTACACTATTACCCTGTAATATAATACCTGGTCCGATTTAAATATTATGGGTCAATATTAAGGTCTGATATTGCGCCTTGCGTTAGTTAACCATTGAAAGATGTCTTTGAATTTTTAAAGCATTTTAGAACGCTTATTTCTTCATTTTAAGCTTCTCAGAACACTTTATTTCGCATAGGCATACATAGTAAACTTTAGGGTCACGCTGTGTACCCCCTAATTGACCTGTAATTATTTTCCGTGGTACGGTACACTATCACCCTGTAATATAATACGTGGTCCAATTTAAAAATTTTAGGTCAATATTAAGGTCCGATACCGTGCCGTTAGTTAACATAGAAAAGAGTATTCGAATTTCCTTGTTTTAATGCACTATTTAAAATACACATAGTGTACCCCCTAATTGACCTATAATTATTTCCTGTTGTAGGGTACACTATTACCCTGTAATATAAAACCTGGTCCAATTTAAATATCATGGTTCCATATTAAGGTCTGATATCGCGCCTTGCGTTAGTTAACCATTGAAAGATGTCTTTGAATTTTTAAAGCATTTTAGAACGCTTATTTCTTCATTTTAAGCTTCTCAGAACACTCTATTTCGCATAGGCATACATAGTAAACTTTAGGGTCACTCTGTGTACCCCCTAATTGACCTATAATTATTTCCTGTGGTAGGGTACACTATAACCCTGTAATATAATACGTGGTCCAATTTAAAAATTATAGGTCAATATTAAGGTCCGATACCGTGCCGTTAGTTAACATAGAAAAGTGTCTTCGTATTTCCTTGTTTTAATGCACTATTTAAAATACACATAGTGTACCTCCTAATTTACCTATAATTATTTCCTGTTGTAGGGTACACTATTACCCTGTAATATAAAACCTGGTCCAATTTAAATATTATGGTTCCATATTAAGGTCTGATATCGCGCCTTGCGTTAGTTAACCATTGAAAGATGTCTTTGAATTTTTAAAGCATTTTAGAACGCTTATTTCTTCATTTTAAGCTTCTCAGAACACTTTATTTCGCATAGGCATACATAGTAAACTTTAGGGTCACGCTGTGTACCCCCTAATTGACCTGTAATTATTTTCCGTGGTAGGGTACACTATCACCCTGTAATATAATACGTGGTCCAATTTAAAAATTATAGGTCAATATTAAGGTCCGATACCGTGCCGTTAGTTAACATAGAAAAATGTCTTTGAATTTTTAAAGCATTTTAGAAAGCTTATTTCCTCATTTTAAGCTTCTCAGAACACTTTATTTCGCATAGGCATACATAGTAAACTTTAGGGTCACGCTGTGTACCCCCTAATTGACCTATAATTATTTCCTGTGGTTGGGTACACTATCACCCTGTAATATAATACGTGGTCCAATTTAAAAATTTTAGGTCAATATTAAGGTCCGATACCGTGCCGTTAGTTAACATAGAAAAGTGTCTTCGAATTTCCTTGTTTTAATGCACTATTTAAAATATACATAGTGTACCCCCTAATTGTCCTATAATTATTTCCAGTGGTAGGGTACACTATTACCCTGTAATATAATACCTGGTCCAATTTAAATATTATGGGTCAATATTAAGGTCTGATATTGCGCCTTGCGTTAGTTAACCATTGAAAGATGTCTTTGAATTTTTAAAGCATTTTAGAACGCTTATTTCTTCATTTTAAGCTTCTCAGAACACTTTATTTCGCATAGGCATACATAGTAAAATTTAGGGTCACGCTGTGTACCCCCTAAATGACCTATAATTATTTCCTGTGGTAGGGTACACTATTACCCTGTAATATAATACGTGGACCAATTTAAAAATTATAGTTCAATATTAAGGTCCGATACCGTGCCGTTAGTTAACATAGAAAAATTTCTTTGAATTTTTAAAGCATTTTAGAACGCTTATTTCCTCATTTTAAGCTTCTCAGAACACTTTTTTTCGCATAGGCATACATAGTAAACTTTAGGGTCACGCTGTGTACCCCCTAATTGACCTATAATTATTTTCCGTGGTAGGGTACACTATCACCCTGTAATATAATACGTGGTCCAATTTAAAAATTATAGGTCAATATTAAGGTCCGATACCGTGCCGTTAGTTAACATAGAAAAATGTCTTTGAATTTTTAAAGCATTTTAGAACGCTTATTTCCTCATTTTAAGCTTCTCAGAACACTTTATTTCGCATAGGCATACATAGTAAACTTTAGGGTCACGCTGTGTACCCCCTAATTGACCTGTAATTATTTTCCGTGGTAGGGTACACTATCACCCTGTAATATAATACGTGGTCCAATTTAAAAATTTTAGGTCAATATTAAGGTCCGATACCGTGCCGTTAGTTAACATAGAAAAGTGTCTTCGTATTTCCTTGTTTTAATGCACTATTTAAAATATGCATAGTGTACCCCCTAATTGACCTATAATTATTTCCTGTGGTAGGGTACACTATTACCCTGTAATATAATACCTGGTCTAATATAAATATTATATGTCAATATTAAGGTCTGATATTGCGCCTTGCGTTAGTTAACCATTGAAAGATGTCTTTGAATTTTTAAAGCATTTTAGAACGCTTATTTCTTCATTTTAAGCTTCTCAGAACACTTTATTTCGCATAGGCATACATAGTAAACTTTAGGGTCACGCTGTGTACCCCCTAATTGACCTATAATTATTTTCCGTGGTAGGGTACACTATCACCCTGTAATATAATACGTGGTCCAATTTAAAAATTTTAGGTCAATATTAAGGTCCGATACCGTACCGTTAGTTAACATAGAAAAATGTCTTTGAATTTTTAAAGCATTTTAGAACGCTTATTTCCTCATTTTAAGCTTCTCAGAACACTTTATTTTGCATAGGAATACATAGTAAACTTTAGGGTCACGCTGTGTACCCCCTAATTGACCTATAACTATATCCTGCTGTAGGGTACACTATAAACCTGAAATATAATACCTGGTCCAATTTAAATATTATGGGTCAATATTAAGGTCTGATATCGCGCCTTGCGTTGATTAACCATTGAAAGATGTCTTTGAATTTTTAAAGCATTTTAGAACGCTTATTTCTTCATTTTAAGCTTCTCAAAACATTTTATTTCGCATAGGCATACATAGTAAAATTTAGGGTCACGCTGTGTACCCCCTAAATGACCTATAATTATTTCCTGTGGTAGGGTACACTATTACCCTGTAATATAATACATGGTCCAATTTAAAAATTATAGTTCAATATTAAGGTCCGATACCGTGCCGTTAGTTAACATAGAAAAATTTCTTTGAATTTTTAAAGCATTTTAGAACGCTTATTTCCTCATTTTTAGCTTCTCAGAACACTTTATTTCGCATAGGCATACATAGTAAACTTTAGGGTCACGCTGTGTACCCCCTAATTGACCTATAATTATTTCCTGTGGTTGGGTACACTATAACCCTGTAATATAATACGTGGTCCAATTTAAAAATTATAGGTCAATATTAAGGTCCGATACCGTGCCGTTAGTTAACATAGAAAAGTGTCTTCGAATTTCCTTGTTTTAATGCACTATTTAAAATATACATAGTGTACCCCCTAATTGACCTATAATTATTTCCTGTGGTAGGGTACACTATTACCCTGTAATATAATACCTGGTCCAATTTAAATATTATGGGTCAATATTAAGGTCTGATATTGCGCCTTGCGTTAGTTAACCATTGAAAGATGTCTTTGAATTTTTAAAGCATTTTTGAACGCTTATTTCTTCATTTTAAGCTTCTCAGAACACTTTATTTCGCATAGGCATACATAGTAAACTTTAGGGTCACGCTGTGTACCCCCTAATTGACCTATAATTATTTTCCGTGGTAGGGTACACTATCACCCTGTAATATAATACGTGATCCAATTTAAAAATTTTAGGTCAATATTAAGGTCCGATACCGTGCCGTTAGTTAACATAGAAAAGTGTCATCGAATTTCCTTGTTTTAATGCACTAATTAAAATATACATAGTGTACCCCCTAATTGACCTATAATTATTTCCTCTGGTAGGGTACAATATTACCCTGTAATATAATACCAGGTCCAATTTAAATATTATGGGTCAATATTAAGGTCTGATATTGCGTCTTGCGTTAGTTAACCATTGAAAGATGTCTTTGAATTTTTAAAGCATTTTAGAACGCTTATTTCTTAATTTTAAGCTTCTCAGAACACTTTATTTCGCATAGGCATACATAGTAAACTTTAGGGTCACGCTGTGTACCCCCTAATTGACCTGCAATTATTTTCCGTGGTAGGGTACACAATCCTGTAATATAATACCTGGTCCAATTTAAATATTATGGGTCAATATTAAGGTCTGATATCGCGCCTTGCGTTGATTAACCATTGAAAAATGTCTTTGAATTTTTAAAGCATTTTAGAACGCTAATTTCTTCATTTTAAGCTTCTCAGAACACTCTATTTCGCATAGGCATACAGTAAAATTTAGGGTCACGCTGTGTACCCCCTAAATGACCCATAATTATTTACTGTGGTAGGGTACACTATTACCCTGTAATATAATACGTGGTCCAATTTAAAAATTATAGTTCAATATTAAGGTCCGATACCGTGCCGTTAGTTAACATAGAAAAATGTCTTTGAATTTTTAAAGCATTTTAGAACGCTTATTTCCTCATTTTTAGCTTCTCAGAACACTTTATTTCGCATAGGCATACATAGTAAACTTTAGGGTCACGCTGTGTACCCCCTAATTGACCTATAAATATTTCCTGTGGTTGGGTACACTATAACCCTGTAATATAATACGTGGTCCAATTTAAAAATTATAGGTCAATATTAAGGTCCGATACCGTGCCGTTAGTTAACATAGAAAAGTGTCTTCGAATTTCCTTGTTTTAATGCACTATTTAAAATATACATAGTGTACCCCCTAATTGACCTATAATTATTTCCTGTGGTAGGGTACACTATTACCCTGTAATATAATACCTGGTCCAATTTAAATATTATGGGTCAATATTAAGGTCTGATATTGCGCCTTGCGTTAGTTAACCATTGAAAGATGTCTTTGAATTTTTAAAGCATTTTTGAACGCTTATTTCTTCATTTTAAGCTTCTCAGAACACTTTATTTCGCATAGGCATACATAGTAAACTTTAGGGTCACGCTGTGTACCCCCTAATTGACCTATAATTATTTTCCGTGGTAGGGTACACTATCACCCTGTAATATAATACGTGGTCCAATTTAAAAATTTTAGGTCAATATTAAGGTCCGATACCGTGCCGTTAGTTAACATAGAAAAGTGTCATCGAATTTCCTTGTTTTAATGCACTATTTAAAATATACATAGTGTACCCCCTAATTGACCTATAATTATTTCCTCTGGTAGGGTACACTATTACCCTGTAATATAATACCAGGTCCAATTTAAATATTATGGGTCAATATTAAGGTCTGATATTGCGTCTTGCGTTAGTTAACCATTGAAAGATGTCTTTGAATTTTTAAAGCATTTTTGAACGCTTATTTCTTCATTTTAAGCTTCTCAGAACACTTTATTTCGCATAGGCATACATAGTAAACTTTAGGGTCACGCTGTGTACCCCCTAATTGACCTATAATTATTTTCCGTGGTAGGGTACACTATCAGCCTGTAATATAATACGTGGTCCAATTTAAAAATTTTAGGTCAATATTAAGGTCCGATACCGTGCCGTTAGTTAACATAGAAAAGTGTCTCCGAATTTCCTTGTTTTAATGCACTATTTAAAATATACATAGTGTACCCCCTAATTGACCTATAATTATTTCCTGTGGTAGGGTACACTATTACCCTGTAATATAATACCTGGTCCGATTTAAATATTATGGGTCAATATTAAGGTCTGATATTGCGCCTTGCGTTAGTTAACCATTGAAAGATGTCTTTGAATTTTTAAAGCATTTTAGAACGCTTATTTCTTCATTTTAAGCTTCTCAGAACACTTTATTTCGCATAGGCATACATAGTAAAATTTAGGGTCACGCTGTGTACCCCCTAAATGACCTATAATTATTTCCTGTGGTAGGGTACACTATTACCCTGTAATATAATACGTGGACCAATTTAAAAATTATAGTTCAATATTAAGGTCCGATACCGTGCCGTTAGTTAACATAGAAAAATTTCTTTGAATTTTTAAAGCATTTTAGAACGCTTATTTCCTCATTTTAAGCTTCTCAGAACACTTTTTTTCGCATAGGCATACATAGTAAACTTTAGGGTCACGCTGTGTACCCCCTAATTGACCTATAATTATTTTCCGTGGTAGGGTACACTATCACCCTGTAATATAATACGTGGTCCAATTTAAAAATTATAGGTCAATATTAAGGTCCGATACCGTGCCGTTAGTTAACATAGAAAAATGTCTTTGAATTTTTAAAGCATTTTAGAACGCTTATTTCCTCATTTTAAGCTTCTCAGAACACTTTATTTCGCATAGGCATACATAGTAAACTTTAGGGTCACGCTGTGTACCCCCTAATTGACCTGTAATTATTTTCCGTGGTAGGGTACACTATCACCCTGTAATATAATACGTGGTCCAATTTAAAAATTTTAGGTCAATATTAAGGTCCGATACCGTGCCGTTAGTTAACATAGAAAAGTGTCTTCGTATTTCCTTGTTTTAATGCACTATTTAAAATATGCATAGTGTACCCCCTAATTGACCTATAATTATTTCCTGTGGTAGGGTACACTATTACCCTGTAATATAATACCTGGTCTAATATAAATATTATATGTCAATATTAAGGTCTGATATTGCGCCTTGCGTTAGTTAACCATTGAAAGATGTCTTTGAATTTTTAAAGCATTTTAGAACGCTTATTTCTTCATTTTAAGCTTCTCAGAACACTTTATTTCGCATAGGCATACATAGTAAACTTTAGGGTCACGCTGTGTACCCCCTAATTGACCTATAATTATTTTCCGTGGTAGGGTACACTATCACCCTGTAATATAATACGTGGTCCAATTTAAAAATTTTAGGTCAATATTAAGGTCCGATACCGTACCGTTAGTTAACATAGAAAAATGTCTTTGAATTTTTAAAGCATTTTAGAACGCTTATTTCCTCATTTTAAGCTTCTCAGAACACTTTATTTTGCATAGGAATACATAGTAAACTTTAGGGTCACGCTGTGTACCCCCTAATTGACCTATAACTATATCCTGCTGTAGGGTACACTATAAACCTGAAATATAATACCTGGTCCAATTTAAATATTATGGGTCAATATTAAGGTCTGATATCGCGCCTTGCGTTGATTAACCATTGAAAGATGTCTTTGAATTTTTAAAGCATTTTAGAACGCTTATTTCTTCATTTTAAGCTTCTCAAAACATTTTATTTCGCATAGGCATACATAGTAAAATTTAGGGTCACGCTGTGTACCCCCTAAATGACCTATAATTATTTCCTGTGGTAGGGTACACTATTACCCTGTAATATAATACATGGTCCAATTTAAAAATTATAGTTCAATATTAAGGTCCGATACCGTGCCGTTAGTTAACATAGAAAAATTTCTTTGAATTTTTAAAGCATTTTAGAACGCTTATTTCCTCATTTTTAGCTTCTCAGAACACTTTATTTCGCATAGGCATACATAGTAAACTTTAGGGTCACGCTGTGTACCCCCTAATTGACCTATAATTATTTCCTGTGGTTGGGTACACTATAACCCTGTAATATAATACGTGGTCCAATTTAAAAATTATAGGTCAATATTAAGGTCCGATACCGTGCCGTTAGTTAACATAGAAAAGTGTCTTCGAATTTCCTTGTTTTAATGCACTATTTAAAATATACATAGTGTACCCCCTAATTGACCTATAATTATTTCCTGTGGTAGGGTACACTATTACCCTGTAATATAATACCTGGTCCAATTTAAATATTATGGGTCAATATTAAGGTCTGATATTGCGCCTTGCGTTAGTTAACCATTGAAAGATGTCTTTGAATTTTTAAAGCATTTTTGAACGCTTATTTCTTCATTTTAAGCTTCTCAGAACACTTTATTTCGCATAGGCATACATAGTAAACTTTAGGGTCACGCTGTGTACCCCCTAATTGACCTATAATTATTTTCCGTGGTAGGGTACACTATCACCCTGTAATATAATACGTGATCCAATTTAAAAATTTTAGGTCAATATTAAGGTCCGATACCGTGCCGTTAGTTAACATAGAAAAGTGTCATCGAATTTCCTTGTTTTAATGCACTAATTAAAATATACATAGTGTACCCCCTAATTGACCTATAATTATTTCCTCTGGTAGGGTACAATATTACCCTGTAATATAATACCAGGTCCAATTTAAATATTATGGGTCAATATTAAGGTCTGATATTGCGTCTTGCGTTAGTTAACCATTGAAAGATGTCTTTGAATTTTTAAAGCATTTTAGAACGCTTATTTCTTAATTTTAAGCTTCTCAGAACACTTTATTTCGCATAGGCATACATAGTAAACTTTAGGGTCACGCTGTGTACCCCCTAATTGACCTGCAATTATTTTCCGTGGTAGGGTACACAATCCTGTAATATAATACCTGGTCCAATTTAAATATTATGGGTCAATATTAAGGTCTGATATCGCGCCTTGCGTTGATTAACCATTGAAAAATGTCTTTGAATTTTTAAAGCATTTTAGAACGCTAATTTCTTCATTTTAAGCTTCTCAGAACACTCTATTTCGCATAGGCATACAGTAAAATTTAGGGTCACGCTGTGTACCCCCTAAATGACCCATAATTATTTACTGTGGTAGGGTACACTATTACCCTGTAATATAATACGTGGTCCAATTTAAAAATTATAGTTCAATATTAAGGTCCGATACCGTGCCGTTAGTTAACATAGAAAAATGTCTTTGAATTTTTAAAGCATTTTAGAACGCTTATTTCCTCATTTTTAGCTTCTCAGAACACTTTATTTCGCATAGGCATACATAGTAAACTTTAGGGTCACGCTGTGTACCCCCTAATTGACCTATAAATATTTCCTGTGGTTGGGTACACTATAACCCTGTAATATAATACGTGGTCCAATTTAAAAATTATAGGTCAATATTAAGGTCCGATACCGTGCCGTTAGTTAACATAGAAAAGTGTCTTCGAATTTCCTTGTTTTAATGCACTATTTAAAATATACATAGTGTACCCCCTAATTGACCTATAATTATTTCCTGTGGTAGGGTACACTATTACCCTGTAATATAATACCTGGTCCAATTTAAATATTATGGGTCAATATTAAGGTCTGATATTGCGCCTTGCGTTAGTTAACCATTGAAAGATGTCTTTGAATTTTTAAAGCATTTTTGAACGCTTATTTCTTCATTTTAAGCTTCTCAGAACACTTTATTTCGCATAGGCATACATAGTAAACTTTAGGGTCACGCTGTGTACCCCCTAATTGACCTATAATTATTTTCCGTGGTAGGGTACACTATCACCCTGTAATATAATACGTGGTCCAATTTAAAAATTTTAGGTCAATATTAAGGTCCGATACCGTGCCGTTAGTTAACATAGAAAAGTGTCATCGAATTTCCTTGTTTTAATGCACTATTTAAAATATACATAGTGTACCCCCTAATTGACCTATAATTATTTCCTCTGGTAGGGTACACTATTACCCTGTAATATAATACCAGGTCCAATTTAAATATTATGGGTCAATATTAAGGTCTGATATTGCGTCTTGCGTTAGTTAACCATTGAAAGATGTCTTTGAATTTTTAAAGCATTTTTGAACGCTTATTTCTTCATTTTAAGCTTCTCAGAACACTTTATTTCGCATAGGCATACATAGTAAACTTTAGGGTCACGCTGTGTACCCCCTAATTGACCTATAATTATTTTCCGTGGTAGGGTACACTATCAGCCTGTAATATAATACGTGGTCCAATTTAAAAATTTTAGGTCAATATTAAGGTCCGATACCGTGCCGTTAGTTAACATAGAAAAGTGTCTCCGAATTTCCTTGTTTTAATGCACTATTTAAAATATACATAGTGTACCCCCTAATTGACCTATAATTATTTCCTGTGGTAGGGTACACTATTACCCTGTAATATAATACCTGGTCCGATTTAAATATTATGGGTCAATATTAAGGTCTGATATTGCGCCTTGCGTTAGTTAACCATTGAAAGATGTCTTTGAATTTTTAAAGCATTTTAGAACGCTTATTTCTTCATTTTAAGCTTCTCAGAACACTTTATTTCGCATAGGCATACATAGTAAACTTTAGGGTCACTCTGTGTACCCCCTAATTGACCTATAATTATTTCCTGTGGTAGGGTACACTATAACCCTGTAATATAATACGTGGTCCAATTTAAAAATTATAGATCAATATTAAGGTCCGATACCGTGCCGTTAGTTAACATAGAAAAATGTCTTTGAATTTTTAAAGCATTTTAGAACGCTTATTTCCTCATTTTAAGCTTCTCAGAACACTTTATTTCGCATAGGCATACATAGTAAACTTTAGGGTCACGCTGTGTACCCCCTAATTGACCTATAATTATTTCCTGTGGTTGGGTACACTATCACCCTGTAATATAATACGTGGTCCAATTTAAAAATTTTAGGTCAATATTAAGGTCCGATACCGTGCCGTTAGTTAACATAGAAAAGTGTCTTCGAATTTCCTTGTTTTAATGCACTATTTAAAATATACATAGTGTACCCCCTAATTGACCTATAATTATTTCCAGTGGTAGGGTACACTATTACCCTGTAATATAATACCTGGTCCAATTTAAATATTATGGGTCAATATTAAGGTCTGATATTGCGCCTTGCGTTAGTTAACCATTGAAAGATGTCTTTGAATTTTTAAAGCATTTTAGAACGCTTATTTCTTCATTTTAAGCTTCTCAGAACACTTTATTTCGCATAGGCATACATAGTAAACTTTAGGGTCACGCTGTGTACCCCCTAATTGACCTGTAATTATTTTCCGTGGTAGGGTGCACTATCACCCTGTAATATAATACGTGGTCCAATTTAAAAATTTTAGGTCAATATTAAGGTCCGATACCGTGCCGTTAGTTAACATAGAAAAGAGTCTTCGAATTTCCTTGTTTTAATGCACTATTTAAAATACACATAGTGTACCTCCTAATTGACCTATAATTATTTCCTGTTGTAGGGTACACTATTATCCTGTAATATAAAACCTGGTCCAATTTAAATATTATGGTTCCATATTAAGGTCTGATATCGCGCCTTGCGTTAGTTAACCATTGAAAGATGTCTTTGAATTTTTAAAGCATTTTAGAACGCTTATTTCTTCATTTTAAGCTTCTCAGAACACTCTATTTCGCATAGGCATACATAGTAAACTTTAGGGTCACTCTGTGTACCCCCTAAATGACCTATAATTATTTCCTGTGGTAGGGTACACTATAACCCTGTAATATAATACGTGATCCAATTTAAAAATTATAGGTCAATATTAAGGTCCGATACCGTGCCGTTAGTTAACATAGAAAAGTGTCTTCGTATTTCCTTGTTTTAATGCACTATTTAAAATATGCATAGTGTACCCCCTAATTGACCTATAATTATTTCCTGTGGTAGGGTACACTATTACCCTGTAATATAATACCTGGTCTAATTTAAATATTATGGGTCAATATTAAGGTCTGATATTGCGCCTTGCGTTAGTTAACCATTGAAAAATGTCTTTGAATTTTTAAAGCATTTTAGAACGCTAATTTCTTCATTTTAAGCTTCTCAGAACACTCTATTTCGCATAGGCATACAGTAAAATTTAGGGTCACGCTGTGTACCCCCTAAATGACCTATAATTATTTCCTGTGGTAGGGTACACTATTACCCTGTAATACAATACGTGGTCCAATTTAAAAATTATAGGTTAATATTAAGGTCCGATACCGTGCCGTTAGTTAACATAGAAAAATGTCTTTGAATTTTTAAAGCATTTTAGAACGCTTATTTCCTCATTTTAAGCTTCTCAGAACACTTTATTTTGCATAGGCATACATAGTAAACTTTAGGGTCACGCTGTGTACCCCCTAATTGACCTATAATTATTTCCTGTGGTTGGGTACACTATAACCCTGTAATATAATACGTGGTCCAATTTAAAATGTATAGGTCAATATTAAGGTGCGATACCGTGCCGTTAGTTAACATAGAAAAATGTCTTTGAATTTTTAAAGCATTTTAGAACGCTTATTTCCGCATTTTAAGCTTCTCAGAACACTTTATTTCGCATAGGCATACATAGTAAACTTTAGGGACACGCTGTGTACCCCCTAATTGACCTATAATTATTTCCTGTGGTTGGGTACACTATAACCCTGTAATATAATACGTGGTCCAATTTAAAAATTATAGGTCAATATTAAGGTCCGATACCGTGCCGTTAGTTAACATAGAAAAGTGTCTTCGAATTTCCTTGTTTTAATGCACTATTTAAAATATACATAGTGTACCCCCTAATTGACCTATAATTATTTCCTGTGGTAGGGTACACTATTACCCTGTAATATAATACCTGGTCTAATATAAATATTATATGTCAATATTAAGGTCTGATATTGCGCCTTGCGTTAGTTAACCATTGAAAGATGTCTTTGAATTTTTAAAGCATTTTAGAACGCTTATTTCTTCATTTTAAGCTTCTCAGAACACTTTATTTCGCATAGGCATACATAGTAAACTTTAGGGTCACGCTGTGTACCCCCTAATTGACCTATAATTATTTTCCGTGGTAGGGTACACTATCACCCTGTAATATAATACGTGGTCCAATTTAAAAATTTTAGGTCAATATTAAGGTCCGATACCGTGCCGTTAGTTAACATAGAAAAGTGTCTTCGAATTTCCTTGTTTTAATGCACTATTTAAAATATACATAGTGTACCCCCTAATTGACCTGTAATTATTTCCTGTGGTAGGGTACACTATTACCCTGTAATATAATACCTGGTCCAATTTAAAAATTATAGGTCAATATTAAGGTCCGATACCGTACCGTTAGTTAACATAGAAAAATGTCTTTGAATTTTTAAAGCATTTTAGAACGCTTATTTCCTCATTTTAAGCTTCTCAGAACACTTTATTTTGCATAGGAATACATAGTAAACTTTAGGGTCACGCTGTGTACCCCCTAATTGACCTATAATTATTTCCTGCTGTAGGGTACACTATTAACCTGAAATATAATACCTGGTCCAATTTAAATATTATGGGTCAATATTAAGGTCTGATATCGCGCCTTGCGTTGATTAACCATTGAAAGATGTCATTGAATTTTTAAAGCATTTTAGAACGCTTATTTCTTCATTTTAAGCTTCTCAAAACATTTTATTTCGCATAGGCATACATAGTAAAATTTAGGGTCACGCTGTGTACCCCCTAAATGACCTATAATTATTTCCTGTGGTAGGGTACACTATTACCCTGTAATATAATACGTGGTCCAATTTAAAAATTATAGTTCAATATTAAGGTCCGATACCGTGCCGTTAGTTAACATAGAAAAATTTCTTTGAATTTTTAAAGCATTTTAGAACGCTTATTTCCTCATTTTAAGCTTCTCAGAACACTTTATTTCGCATAGGCATACATAGTAAACTTTAGGGTCACGCTGTGTACCCCCTAATTGACCTATAATTATTTTCCGTGGTAGGGTACACTATCACCCTGTAATATAATACGTGGTCCAATTTAAAAATTTTAGGTCAATATTAAGGTCCGATACCGTGCCGTTAGTTAACATAGAAAAGTGTCTTCGAATTTCCTTGTTTTAATGCACTATTTAAAATATACATAGTGTACCCCCTAATTGACCTATAATTATTTCCTCTGGTAGGGTACACTATTACCCTGTAATATAATACCAGGTCCAATTTAAATATTATGGGTCAATATTAATGTCTGATATTGCGCCTTGCGTTAGTTAACCATTGAAAGATGTCTTTGAATTTTTAAAGCATTTTAGAACGCTTATTTCTTAATTTTAAGCTTCTCAGAACACTTTATTTCGCATAGGCATACATAGTAAACTTTAGGGTCACGCTGTGTACCCCCTAATTGACCTATAATTATTTTCCGTGGTAGGGTACACTATCACCCTGTAATATAATACGTGGTCCAATTTAAAAATTATAGGTCAATATTAAGGTCCGATACCGTGCCGTTAGTTAACATAGAAAAATGTCTTTGAATTTTTAAAGCATTTTAGAACGCTTATTTCCTCATTTTAAGCTTCTCAGAACTCTTTATTTCGCATAGGCATACATAGTAAACTTTAGGGTCACGCTGTGTACCCCCTAATTGACCTATAATTATTTCCTGTGGTTGGGTACACTATCACCCTGTAATATAATACGTGGTCCAATTTAAAAATTTTAGGTCAATATTAAGGTCCGATACCGTGCCGTTAGTTAACATAGAAAAGTGTCTTCGAATTTCCTTGTTTTAATGCACTATTTAAAATATACATAGTGTACCCCCTAATTGACCTATAATTATTTCCAGTGGTAGGGTACACTATTACCCTGTAATATAATACCTGGTCCAATTTAAATATTATGGGTCAATATTAAGGTCTGATATTGCGCCTTGCGTTAGTTAACCATTGAAAGATGTCTTTGAATTTTTAAAGCATTTTAGAACGCTTATTTCTTCATTTTAAGCTTCTCAGAACACTTTATTTCGCATAGGCATACATAGTAAACTTTAGGGTCACGCTGTGTACCCCCTAAATGACCTATAATTATTTCCTGTGGTAGGGTACACTATTACCCTGTAATATAATACGTGGTCCAATTTAAAAATTATAGTTCAATATTAAGGTCCGATACCGTGCCGTTAGTTAACATAGAAAAATTTCTTTGAATTTTTAAAGCATTTTAGAACGCTTATTTCCTCATTTTAAGCTTCTCAGAACACTTTATTTCGCATAGGCATACATAGTAAACTTTAGGGTCACGCTGTGTACCCCCTAATTGACCTATAATTATTTTCCGTGGTAGGGTACACTGTCACCCTGTAATATAATACGTGGTCCAATTTAAAAATTTTAGGTCAATATTAAGGTCCGATACCGTGCCGTTAGTTAACATAGAAAAGTGTCTTCGAATTTCCTTGTTTTAATGCACTATTTAAAATATACATAGTGTACCCCCTAATTGACCTATAATTATTTCCTCTGGTAGGGTACACTATTACCCTGTAATATAATACCAGGTCCAATTTAAATATTATGGGTCAATATTAAGGTCTGATATTGCGCCTTGCGTTAGTTAACCATTGAAAGATGTCTTTGAATTTTTAAAGCATTTTAGAACGCTTATTTCTTAATTTTAAGCTTCTCAGAACACTTTATTTCGCATAGGCATACATAGTAAACTTTAGGGTCACGCTGTGTACCCCCTAATTGACCTATAATTATTTTCCGTGGTAGGGTACACTATCACCCTGTAATATAATACGTGGTCCAATTTAAAAATTTTAGGTCAATATTAAGGTCCGATACCGTGCCGTTAGTTAACATAGAAAAGTGTCTTCGAATTTCCTTGTTTTAATGCACTATTTAAAATATACATAGTGTACCCCCTAATTGACCTATAATTATTTCCTGTGGTAGGGTACACTATTACCCTGTAATATAATACCTGGTCCAATTTAAATATTATGGGTCAATATTAAGGTCTGATATTGCGCCTTGCGTTAGTTAACCATTGAAAGATGTCTTTGAATTTTTAAAGCATTTTTGAACGCTTATTTCTTCATTTTAAGCTTTTCAGAACACTTTATTTCGCATAGGCATACATAGTAAACTTTAGGGTCACGCTGTGTACCCCCTAATTGACTTATAATTATTTTCCGTGGTAGGGTACACTATCAGCCTGTAATATAATACGTGGTCCAATTTAAAAATATTAGGTCAATATTAAGGTCCGATACCGTGCGTTAGTTAACATAGAAAAGTGTCTTCGTATTTCCTTGTTTTAATGCACTATTTAAAATACACATAGTGTACCTCCTAATTGACCTATAATTATTTCCTGTTGTAGGGTACACTATTACCCTGTAATATAAAACCTGGTCCAATTTAAATATTATGGTTCCATATTAAGGTCTGATATCGCGCCTTGCGTTAGTTAACCATTGAAAGATGTCTTTGAATTTTTAAAGCATTTTAGAACGCTTATTTCTTCATTTTAAGCTTCTCAGAACACTTTATTTCGCATAGGCATACATAGTAAACTTTAGGGTCACGCTGTGTACCCCCTAATTGACCTGTAATTATTTTCCGTGGTAGGGTACACTATCTTCCTGTAATATAATACGTGGTCCAATTTAAAAATTATAGGTCAATATTAAGGTCCGATACCGTGCCGTTAGTTAACATAGAAAAATGTCTTTGAATTTTTAAAGCATTTTAGAACGCTTATTTCCTCATTTTAAGCTTCTCAGAACACTTTATTTCGCATAGGCATACATAGTAAACTTTAGGGTCACGCTGTGTACCCCCTAATTGACCTATAATTATTTCCTGTGGTTGGGTACACTATCACCCTGTAATATAATACGTGGTCCAATTTAAAAATTTTAGGTCAATATTAAGGTCCGATACCCTGCCGTTAGTTAACATAGAAAAGTGTCTTCGAATTTCCTTGTTTTAATGCATTATTTAAAATATACATAGTGTACCCCCTAATTGACCTATAATTATTTCCAGTGGTAGGATACACTATTACCCTGTAATATAATACCTGGTCCAATTTAAATATTATGGGTCAATATTAAGGTCTGATATTGCGCCTTGCGTTAGTTAACCATTGAAAGATGTCTTTGAATTTTTAAAGCATTTTAGAACGCTTATTTCTTCATTTTAAGCTTCTCAGAACACTTTATTTCGCATAGGCATACATAGTAAACTTTAGGGTCACGCTGTGTACCCCCTAATTGACCTGTAATTATTTTCCGTGGTAGGGTACACTATCACCCTGTAATATAATACGTGGTCCAATTTAAAAATTTTAGGTCAATATTAAGGTCCGATACCGTGCCGTTAGTTAACATAGAAAAGAGTCTTCGAATTTCCTTGTTTTAATGCACTATTTAAAATACACATAGTGTACCTCCTAATTGACCTATAATTATTTCCTGTTGTAGGGTACACTATTACCCTGTAATATAAAACCTGGTCCAATTTAAATATTATGGTTCCATATTAAGGTCTGATATCGCGCCTTGCGTTAGTTAACCATTGAAAGATGTCTTTGAATTTTTAAAGCATTTTAGAACGCTTATTTCTTCATTTTAAGCTTCTCAGAACACTCTATTTCGCATAGGCATACATAGTAAACTTTAGGATCACTCTGTGTACCCCCTAATTGACCTATAATTATTTCCTGTGGTAGGGTACACTATAACCCTGTAATATAATACGTGGTCCAATTTAAAAATTATAGGTCAATATTAAGGTCCGATACCGTGCCGTTAGTTAACATAGAAAAGTGTCTTCGTATTTCCTTGTTTTAATGCACTATTTAAAATATGCATAGTGTACCCCCTAATTGACCTATAATTATTTCCTGTGGTAGGGTACACTATTACCCTGTAATATAATACCTGGTTTAATTTAAATATTATGGGTCAATATTAAGGTCTGATATTGCGCCTTGCGTTAGTTAACCATTGAAAAATGTCTTTGAATTTTTAAAGCATTTTAGAACGCTATTTTTTTTATTTTAAGCTTCTCAGAACACTCTATTTCGCATAGGCATACAGTAAAATTTAGGGTCACGCTGTGTACCCCCTAAATGACCTATAATTATTTTCCGTGGTAGGGTACACTATCACCCTGTAATATAATACGTGGTCCAATTTAAAAATTTTAGGTCAATATTAAGGTCCGATACCGTGACGTTAGTTAACATAGAAAAGTGTCTTCGAATTTCCTTGTTTTAATGCACTATTTAAAATATACATAGTGTACCCCCTAATTGACCTATAATTATTTCCTGTGGTAGGGTACACTATTACCCTGTAATATAATACCTGGTCCAATTTAAATATTATGGGTCAATATTAAGGTCTGATATTGCGCCTTGCGTTAGTTAACCATTGAAAGATGTCTTTGAATTTTTAAAGCATTTTAGAACGCTTATTTCTTCATTTTAAGCTTCTCAGAACACTTTATTTCGCATAGGCATACATAGTAAACTTTAGGGTCACGCTGTGTACCCCCTAATTGACCTGTAATTATTTTCCGTGGTAGGGTACACTATCACCCTGTAATACAATACGTGGTCCAATTTAAATATTATGGGTCAATATTAAGGTCTGATATTGCGCCTTGCGTTAGTTAACCATTGAAAGATGTCTTTGAATTTTTAAAGCATTTTAGAACGCTTATTTCTTCATTTTATGCTTCTCAGAACACTTTATTTCGCATAGGCATACATAGTAAACTTTAGGGTCACGCTGTGTACCCCCTAATTGACCTGTAATTATTTTCCGTGGTAGGGTACACTATCACCCTGTAATACAATACGTGGTCCAATTTAAAAATTATAGGTCAATATTAAGGTCCGATACCGTGCCGTTAGTTAACATAGAAAAATGTCTTTGAATTTTTAAAGCATTTTAGAACGCTTATTTCCTCATTTTAAGCTTCTCAGAACACTTTATTTCGCATAGGCATACATAGTAAACTTTAGGGTCACGCTGTGTACCCCCTAATTGACCTATAATTATTTCTTGTGGTTGGGTACACTATCACCCTGTAATATAATACGTGGTCCAATTTAAAAATTTTAGGTCAATATTAAGGTCCGATACCGTGCCGTTAGTTAACATAGAAAAGTGTCTTCGAATTTCCTTGTTTTAATGCACTATTTAAAATATACATAGTGTACCCCCTAATTGACCTATAATTATTTCCAGTGGTAGGGTACACTATTACCCTGTAATATAATACCTGGTCCAATTTAAATATTATGGGTCAATATTAAGGTCTGATATTGCGCCTTGCGTTAGTTAACCATTGAAAGATGTCTTTGAATTTTTAAAGCATTTTAGAACGCTTATTTCTTCATTTTAAGCTTCTCAGAACACTTTATTTCGCATAGGCATACATAGTAAACTTTAGGGTCACGCTGTGTACCCCCTAATTGACCTGTAATTATCTTCCGTGGTAGGGTACACTATCACCCTGTAATATAATACGTGGTCCAATTTAAAAATTTTAGGTCAATATTAAGGTCCGATACCGTGCCGTTAGTTAACATAGAAAAGAGTCTTCGAATTTCCTTGTTTTAATGCACTATTTAAAATATACATAGTGTACCTCCTAATTGACCTATAATTATTTCCTGTTGTAGGGTACACTATTACCCTGTAATATAAAACCTGGTCCAATTTAAATATTATGGTTCCATATTAAGGTCTGATATCGCGCCTTGCGTTAGTTAACCATTGAAAGATGTCTTTGAATTTTTAAAGCATTTTAGAACGCTTATTTCTTCATTTTAAGCTTCTCAGAACACTCTATTTCGCATAGGCATACATAGTAAACTTTAGGGTCACTCTGTGTACCCCCTAATTGACCTATAATTATTTCCTGTGGTAGGGTACACTATAACCCTGTAATATAATACGTGGTCCAATTTAAAAATTATAGGTCAATATTAAGGTCCGATACCGTGCCGTTAGTTAACATAGAAAAGTGTATTCGTATTTCCTTGTTTTAATGCACTATTTAAAATATGCATAGTGTACCCCCTAATTGACCTATAATTATTTCCTGTGGTAGGGTACACTATTACCCTGTAATATAATACCTGGTCTAATTTAAATATTATTGGTCAATATTAAGGTCTGATATTGCGCCTTGCGTTAGTTAACCATTGAAAAATGTCTTTGAATTTTTAAAGCATTTTAGAACGCTATTTTCTTCATTTTAAGCTTCTCAGAACACTCTATTTCGCATAGGCATACAGTAAAATTTAGGGTCACGCTGTGTACCCCCTAAATGACCTATAATTATTTCCTGTGGTAGGGTACACTATTACCCTGCAATATAATACGTGGTCCAATTTAAAAATTATAGGTTAATATTAAGGTCCGATACCGTGCCGTTAGTTAACATAGAAAAATGTCTTTGAATTTTTAAAGCATTTTAGAACGCTTATTTCCTCATTTTAAGCTTCTCAGAACACTTTATTTCGCATAGGCATACATAGTAAACTTTAGGGTCACGCTGTGTACCCCCTAATTGACCTATAATTATTTCCTGTGGTTGGGTACACTATCACCCTGTAATATAATACGTGGTCCAATTTAAAAATTTTAGGTCAATATTAAGGTCCGATACCGTGCCGTTAGTTAACATAGAAAAGTGTCTTCGTATTTCCTTGTTTTAATGCACTATTTAAAATATGCATAGTGTACCCCCTAATTGACCTATAATTATTTCCTGTGGTAGGGTACACTATTACCCTGTAATATAATACCTGGTTTAATTTAAATATTATGGGTCAATATTAAGGTCTGATATTGCGCCTTGCGCTAGTTAACCATTGAAAAATGTCTTTGAATTTTTAAAGCATTTTAGAACGCTATTTTCTTTATTTTAAGCTTCTCAGAACACTCTATTTCGCATAGGCATACAGTAAAATTTAGGGTCACGCTGTGTACCCCCTAAATGACCTATAATTATTTTCCGTGGTAGGGTACACTATCACCCTGTAATATAATACGTGGTCCAATTTAAAAATTTTAGGTCAATATTAAGGTCCGATACCGTGCCGTTAGTTAACATAGAAAAGTGTCTTCGAATTTCCTTGTTTTAATGCACTATTTAAAATATACATAGTGTACCCCCTAATTGACCTATAATTATTTCCTGTGGTAGGGTACACTATTACCCTGTAATATAATACCTGGTCCAATTTAAATATTATGGGTCAATATTAAGGTCTGATATTGCGCCTTGCGTTAGTTAACCATTGAAAGATGTCTTTGAATTTTTAAAGCATTTTAGAACGCTTATTTCTTCATTTTAAGCTTCTCAGAACACTTTATTTCGCATAGGCATACATAGTAAACTTTAGGGTCACGCTGTGTACCCCCTAATTGACCTGTAATTATTTTCCGTGGTAGGGTACACTATCACCCTGTAATACAATACGTGGTCCAATTTAAATATTATGGGTCAATATTAAGGTCTGATATTGCGCCTTGCGTTAGTTAACCATTGAAAGATGTCTTTGAATTTTTAAAGCATTTTAGAACGCTTATTTCTTCATTTTATGCTTCTCAGAACACTTTATTTCGCATAGGCATACATAGTAAACTTTAGGGTCACGCTGTGTACCCCCTAATTGACCTGTAATTATTTTCCGTGTAGGGTACACTATCACCCTGTAATACAATACGTGGTCCAATTTAAAAATTATAGGTCAATATTAAGGTCCGATACCGTGCCGTTAGTTAACATAGAAAAATGTCTTTGAATTTTTAAAGCATTTTAGAACGCTTATTTCCTCATTTTAAGCTTCTCAGAACACTTTATTTCGCATAGGCATACATAGTAAACTTTAGGGTCACGCTGTGTACCCCCTAATTGACCTATAATTATTTCTTGTGGTTGGGTACACTATCACCCTGTAATATAATACGTGGTCCAATTTAAAAATTTTAGGTCAATATTAAGGTCCGATACCGTGCCGTTAGTTAACATAGAAAAGTGTCTTCGAATTTCCTTGTTTTAATGCACTATTTAAAATATACATAGTGTACCCCCTAATTGACCTATAATTATTTCCAGTGGTAGGGTACACTATTACCCTGTAATATAATACCTGGTCCAATTTAAATATTATGGGTCAATATTAAGGTCTGATATTGCGCCTTGCGTTAGTTAACCATTGAAAGATGTCTTTGAATTTTTAAAGCATTTTAGAACGCTTATTTCTTCATTTTAAGCTTCTCAGAACACTTTATTTCGCATAGGCATACATAGTAAACTTTAGGGTCACGCTGTGTACCCCCTAATTGACCTGTAATTATTTTCCGTGGTAGGGTACACTATCACCCTGTAATATAATACGTGGTCCAATTTAAAAATTTTAGGTCAATATTAAGGTCCGATACCGTGCCGTTAGTTAACATAGAAAAGAGTCTTCGAATTTCCTTGTTTTAATGCACTATTTAAAATACACATAGTGTACCTCCTAATTGACCTATAATTATTTCCTGTTGTAGGGTACACTATTACCCTGTAATATAAAACCTGGTCCAATTTAAATATTATGGTTCCATATTAAGGTCTGATATCGCGCCTTGCGTTAGTTAACCATTGAAAGATGTCTTTGAATTTTTAAAGCATTTTAGAACGCTTATTTCTTCATTTTAAGCTTCTCAGAACACTCTATTTCGCATAGGCATACATAGTAAACTTTAGGGTCACTCTGTGTACCCCCTAATTGACCTATAATTATTTCCTGTGGTAGGGTACACTATAACCCTGTAATATAATACGTGGTCCAATTTAAAAATTATAGGTCAATATTAAGGTCCGATACCGTGCCGTTAGTTAACATTGAAAAGTGTCTTCGTATTTCCTTGTTTTAATGCACTATTTAAAATATGCATAGTGTACCCCCTAATTGACCTATAATTATTTCCTGTGGTAGGGTACACTATTACCCTGTAATATAATACCTGGTCTAATTTAAATATTATGGGTCAATATTAAGGTCTGATATTGCGCCTTGCGTTAGTTAACCATTGAAAAATGTCTTTGAATTTTTAAAGCATTTTAGAACGCTATTTTCTTCATTTTAAGCTTCTCAGAACACTCTATTTCGCATAGGCATACAGTAAAATTTAGGGTCACGCTGTGTACCCCCTAAATGACCTATAATTATTTCCTGTGGTAGGGTACACTATTACCCTGTAATATAATACGTGGTCCAATTTAAAAATTATAGGTTAATATTAAGGTCCGATACCGTGCCGTTAGTTAACATAGAAAAATGTCTTTGAATTTTTAAAGCATTTTAGAACGCTTATTTCCTCATTTTAAGCTTCTCAGAACACTTTATATCGCATAGGCATACATAGTAAACTTTAGGGTCACGCTGTGTACCCCCTAATTGACCTATAATTATTTCCTTTGGTTGGGTACACTATAACCCTGTAATATAATACGTGATCCAATTTAAAAATTATAGGTCAATATTAAGGTCCGATACCGTGCCGTTAGTTAACATAGAAAAATGTCTTTGAATTTTTAAAGCATTTTAGAACGCTTATTTCCTCATTTTAAGCTTCTCAGAACACTTTATTTCGCATAGGCATACATAGTAAACTTTAGGGTCACGCTGTGTACCCCCTAATTGACCTATAATTATTTCCTGTGGTTGGGTACACTATAACCCTGTAATATAATACGTGGTCCAATTTAAAAATTATAGGTCAATATTAAGGTCCGATACCGTGCCGTTAGTTAACATAGAAAAGTGTCTTCGAATTTCCTTGTTTTAATGCACTATTTAAAATATACATAGTGTACCCCCTAATTGACCTATAATTATTTCCTGTGGTAGGGTACACTATTACCCTGTAATATAATACCTGGTCTAATATAAATATTATATGTCAATATTAAGGTCTGATATTGCGCCTTGCGTTAGTTAACCATTGAAAGATGTCTTTGAATTTTTAAAGCATTTTAGAACGCTTATTTCTTCATTTTAAGCTTCTCAGAACACTTTATTTCGCATAGGCATACATAGTAAACTTTAGGGTCACGCTGTGTACCCCCTAATTGACCTATAATTATTTTCCGTGGTAGGGTACACTATCACCCTGTAATATAATACGTGGTCCAATTTAAAAATTTTAGGTCAATATTAAGGTCCGATACCGTACCGTTAGTTAACATAGAAAAATGTCTTTGAATTTTTAAAGCATTTTAGAACGCTTATTTCCTCATTTTAAGCTTCTCAGAACTCTTTATTTTGCATAGGAATACATAGTAAACTTTAGGGTCACGCTGTGTACCCCCTAATTGACCTATAATTATATCCTGCTGTAGGGTACACTATAAACCTGAAATATAATACCTGGTCCAATTTAAATATTATGGGTCAATATTAAGGTCTGATATCGCGCCTTGCGTTGATTAACCATTGAAAGATGTCTTTGAATTTTTAAAGCATTTTAGAACGCTTATTTCTTCATTTTAAGCTTCTCAAAACATTTTATTTCGCATAGGCATATATAGTAAAATTTAGGGTCACGCTGTGTACCCCCTAAATGACCTATAATTATTTCCTGTGGTAGGGTACACTATTACCCTGTAATATAATACGTGGTCCAATTTAAAAATTATAGTTCAATATTAAGGTCCGATACCGTGCCGTTAGTTAACATAGAAAAATTTCTTTGAATTTTTAAAGCATTTTAGAACGCTTATTTCCTCATTTTAAGCTTCTCAGAACACTTTATTTCGCATAGGCATACATAGTAAACTTTAGGGTCACGCTGTGTACCCCCTAATTGACCTATAATTATTTTCCGTGGTAGGGTACACTATTACCCTGTAATATAATACCTGGTCCAATTAAAATATTATGGGTCAATATTAAGGTCTGATATTGCGCCTTGCGTTGATTAACCATTGAAAGATGTCTTTGAATTTTTAAAGCATTTTAGAACGCTTATTTCCTCATTTTAAGCTTCTCAGAACACTTTATTTCGCATAGGCATACATAGTAAACTTTAGGGTCACGCTGTGTACCATCTAATTGACCTATAATTATTTCCTGCGGTAGGGTACACTATTACCCTGTAATATAATACCTGGTCCAATTTAAATATTATGGGTCAATATTAAGGTCTGATATTGCGCCTTGCGTTAGTTAAGCATTGAAAGATGTCTTTGAATTTTTAAAGCATTTTAGAACGCTTATTTCCTCATTTTAAGCTTCTCAGAACACTTTATTTCGCATAGGCATACATAGTAAACTTTAGGGTCACGCTGTGTACCATCTAATTGACCCATAATTATTTTCTGTGGTAGGGTACACTATTACCCTGTAATATAATACCTGGTCCAATTTAAATATTATGGGTCAATATTAAGGTCTGATATTGCGCCTTGCGTTAGTTAACCATTGAAAGATGTCTTTGAATTTTTAAAGCATTTTAGAACGCTTATTTCTTCATTTTAAGCTTCTCAGAACACTCTATTTCGCATAGGCATACATAGTAAACTTTAGGGTCACGCTGTGTACCCCCTAATTGACCTATAATTATTTCCTGTTGTAGGATACACTATTACCCAGTAATATAATACCTGGTCCAATTAAAATATTATGGGTCAATATTAAGGTCTGATATTGCGCCTTGCGTTAGTTAACCAATGAAAGATGTCTTTGAATTTTTAAAGCATTTTAGAACGCTTATTTCTTCATTTTAAGCTTCTCAGAACACTTTATTTCGCATAGGCATACATAGTAAACTTTAGGGTCACGCTGTGTATCCCCTAATTGACCTGCAATTATTTTCCGTGGTAGGGTACACAATCCTGTAATATAATACCTGGTCCAATTTAAATATTATGGGTCAATATTAAGGTCTGATATCGCGCCTTGCGTTGATTAACCATTGAAAGATGTCTTTGAATTTTTAAAGCATTTTAGAACGCTTATTTCTTCATTTTAAGCTTCTCAAAACATTTTATTTCGCATAGGCATACGTAGTAAAATTTAGGGTCACGCTGTGTACCCCCTAAATGACCTATAATTATTTCCTGAGGTAGGGTACACTATTACCCTGTAATATAATACGTGGTCCAATTTAAAAATTATAGGTCAATATTAAGGTCCGATACCGTGCCGTTAGTTAACATAGAAAAATGTCTTTGAATTTTTAAAGCATTTTAGAACGCTTATTTCCTCATTTTAAGCTTCTCAGAACACTTTATTTCGCATAGGCATACATAGTAAACTTTAGGGTCACGCTGTGTACCATCTAATTGACCTATAATTATTTCCTGCGGTAGGGTACACTATTACCCTGTAATATAATACCTGGTCCAATTTAAATATTATGGGTCAATATTAAGGTCTGATATTGCGCCTTGCGTTAGTTAAGCATTGAAAGATGTCTTTGAATTTTTAAAGCATTTTAGAACGCTTATTTCCTCATTTTAAGCTTCTCAGAACACTTTATTTCGCATAGGCATACATAGTAAACTTTAGGGTCACGCTGTGTACCATCTAATTGACCCATAATTATTTTCTGTGGTAGGGTACACTATTACCCTGTAATATAATACCTGGTCCAATTTAAATATTATGGTTCCATATTAAGGTCTGATATCGCGCCTTGCGTTAGTTAACCATTGAAAGATGTCTTTGAATTTTTAAAGCATTTTAGAACGCTTATTTCTTCATTTTAAGCTTCTCAGAGCACTCTATTTCGCATAGGCATACATAGTAAACTTTAGGGTCACTCTGTGTACCCCCTAATTGACCTATAATTATTTCCTGTGGTAGGGTACACTATAACCCTGTAATATAATACGTGGTCCAATTTAAAAATTATAGGTCAATATTAAGGTCCGATACCGTGCCGTTAGTTAACATAGAAAAGTGTCTTCGTATTTCCTTGTTTTAATGCACTATTTAAAATATGCATAGTGTACCCCCCAATTGACCTATAATTATTTCCTGTGGTAGGGTACACTATTACCCTGTAATATAATACCTGGTCTAATTTAAATATTATGGGTCAATATTAAGGTCTGATATTGCGCCTTGCGTTAGTTAACCATTGAAAAATGTCTTTGAATTTTTAAAGCATTTTAGAACGCTATTTTCTTCATTTTAAGCTTCTCAGAACACTCTATTTCGCATAGGCATACAGTAAAATTTAGGGTCACGCTGTGTACCCCCTAAATGACCTATAATTATTTCCTGTGGTAGGGTACACTATTACCCTGTAATATAATACGTGGTCCAATTTAAAAATTATAGGTTAATATTAAGGTCCGATACCGTGCCGTTAGTTAACATAGAAAAATGTCTTTGAATTTTTAAAGCATTTTAGAACGCTTATTTCCTCATTTTAAGCTTCTCAGAACACTTTATTTCGCATAGGCATACATAGTAAACTTTAGGGTCACGCTGTGTACCCCCTAATTGACCTATAATTATTTCCTGTGGTTGGGTACACTATAACCCTGTAATATAATACGTGGTTCAATTTAAAAATTATAGGTCAATATTAAGGTCCGATACCGTGCCGTTAGTTAACATAGAAAAGTGTCTTCGAATTTCCTTGTTTTAATGCACTATTTAAAATATACATAGTGTACCCCCTAATTGACCTATAATTATTTCCTGTGGTAGGGTACACTATTACCCTGTAATATAATACCTGGTCTAATATAAATATTATATGTCAATATTAAGGTCTGATATTGCGCCTTGCGTTAGTTAACCATTGAAAGATGTCTTTGAATTTTTAAAGCATTTTAGAACGCTTATTTCTTTATTTTAAGCTTCTCAGAACACTTTATTTCGCATAGGCATACATAGTAAACTTTAGGGTCACGCTGTGTACCCCCTAATTGACCTATAATTATTTTCCGTGGTAGGGTACACTATCACCCTGTAATATAATACGTGGTCCAATTTAAAAATTTTAGGTCAATATTAAGGTCCGATACCGTACCGTTAGTTAACATAGAAAAATGTCTTTGAATTTTTAAAGCATTTTAGAACGCTTATTTCCTCATTTTAAGCTTCTCAGAACACTTTATTTTGCATAGGAATACATAGTAAACTTTAGGGTCACGCTGTGTACCCCCTAATTGACCTATAATTATATCCTGCTGTAGGGTACACTATAAACCTGAAATATAATACCTGGTCCAATTTAAATATTATGAGTCAATATTAAGGTCTGATATCGCGCCTTGCGTTGATTAACCATTGAAAGATGTCTTTGAATTTTTAAAGCATTTTAGAACGCTTATTTCTTTATTTTAAGCTTCTCAGAACACTTTATTTCGCATAGGCATACATAGTAAAATTTAGGGTCACGCTGTGTACCCCCTAAATGACCTATAATTATTTCCTGTGGCAGGGTACACTATTACCCTGTAATATAATACGTGGTCCAATTTAAAAATTATAGTTCAATATTAAGGTCCGATACCGTGCCGTTAGTTAACATAGAAAAATTTCTTTGAATTTTTAAAGCATTTTAGAACGCTTATTTCCTCATTTTAAGCTTCTCAGAACACTTTATTTCGCATAGGCATACATAGTAAAGTTTAGGGTCACGCTGTGTACCATCTAATTGACCTATAATTATTTCCTGCGGTAGGGTACACTATTACCCTGTAATATAATACCTGGTCCAATTAAAATATTATTGGTCAATAATAAGGTCTGATATTGCGCCTTGCGTTAGTTAACCAATGAAAGATGTCTTTGAATTTTTAAAGCATTTTAGAACGCTTATTTCTTCATTTTAAGCTTCTCAAAACACTTTATTTCGCATAGGCATACATAGTAAACTTTAGGGTCACGCTGTGTACCCCCTAATTGACCTGCAATTATTTTCCGTGGTAGGGTACACAATCCTGTAATATAATACCTGGTCCAATTTAAATATTATGGGTCAATATTAAGGTCTGATATCGCGTCTTGCGTTGATTAACCATTGAAAGATGTCTTTGAATTTTTAAAGCATTTTAGAACGCTTATTTCTTCATTTTAAGCTTCTCAAAACATTTTATTTCGCATAGGCATACGTAGTAAAATTTAGGGTCACGCTGTGTACCCCCTAAATGACCTATAATTATTTCCTGAGGTAGGGTACACTATTACCCTGTAATATAATACGTGGTCCAATTTAAAAATTATAGTTCAATATTAAGGTCCGATACCGTGCCGTTAGTTAACATAGAAAAATTTCTTTGAATTTTTAAAGCATTTTAGAACGCTTATTTCCTCATTTTAAGCTTCTCAGAACACTTTATTTCGCATAGGCATACATAGTAAACTTTAGGGTCACGCTGTGTACCATCTAATTGACCTATAATTATTTCCTGCGGTAGGGTACACTATTACCCTGTAATATAATACCTGGTCCAATTAAAATATTATGGGTCAATATTAAGGTCTGATATTGCGCCTTGCGTTAGTTAACCAATGAAAGATGTCTTTGAATTTTTAAAGCATTTTAGAACGCTTATTTCTTCATTTTAAGCTTCTCAGAACACTTTATTTCGCATAGGCATACATAGTAAACTTTAGGGTCACGCTGTGTACCCCCTAATTGACCTGCAATTATTTTCCGTGGTAGGGTACACAATCCTGTAATATAATACCTGGTCCAATTTAAATATTATGGGTCAATATTAAGGTCTGATATCGCGCCTTGCGTTGATTAACCATTGAAAGATGTCTTTGAATTTTTAAAGCATTTTAGAACGCTTATTTCTTCATTTTAAGCTTCTCAAAACATTTTATTTCGCATAGGCATACGTAGTAAAATTTAGGGTCACGCTGTGTACCCCCTAAATGACATATAATTATTTCCTGAGGTAGGGTACACTATTACCCTGTAATATAATACGTGGTCCAATTTAAAAATTATAGGTCAATATTAAGGTCCGATACCGTGCCGTTAGTTAACATAGAAAAATGTCTTTGAATTTTTAAAGCATTTTAGAACGCTTATTTCCTCATTTTAAGCTTCTCAGAACACTTTATTTCGCATAGGCATACATAGTAAACTTTAGGGTCACGCTATGTACCATCTAATTGACCTATAATTATTTCCTGCGGTAGGGTACACTATTACCCTGTAATATAATACCTGGTCCAATTTAAATATTATGGGTCAATATTAAGGTCTGATATTGCGCCTTGCGTTAGTTAAGCATTGAAAGATGTCTTTGAATTTTTAAAGCATTTTAGAACGCTTATTTCCTCATTTTAAGCTTCTCAGAACACTTTATTTCGCATAGGCATACATAGTAAACTTTAGGGTCACGCTGTGTACCATCTAATTGACCCATAATTATTTTCTGTGGTAGGGTACACTATTACCCTGTAATATAATACCTGGTCCAATTTAAATATTATGGGTCAATATTAAGGTCTGATATTGCGCCTTGCGTTAGTTAACCATTGAAAGATGTCTTTGAATTTTTAAAGCATTTTAGAACGCTTATTTCTTCATTTTAAGCTTCTCAGAACATTCTATTTCGCATAGGCATACATAGTAAACTTTAGGGTCACGCTGTGTACCCCCTAATTGACCTATAATTATTTCCTGTTGTAGGATACACTATTACCCTGTAATATAATGCCTGGTCCAATTTAAATATTATGGTTCCATATTAAGGTCTGATATCGCGCCTTGAGTTAGTTAACCATTGAAAGATGTCTTTGAATTTTTAAAGCATTTTAGAACGCTTATTTCTTCATTTTAAGCTTCTCAGAACACTTTATTTCGCATAGGCATACATAGTAAACTTTAGGGTCACGCTGTGTACCCCCTAATTGACCTGTAATTATTTTCCGTGGTAGGGTACACTATCACCCTGTAATATAATACGTGGTCCAATTTTAAAATTTTATGTCAATATTAAGGTCCGATACCGTGCCGTTAGTTAACATAGAAAAGAGTCTTCGAATTTCCTTGTTTTAACGCACTATTTAAAATACACATAGTGTACCCCCTAATTGACCTATAATTATTTCCTGTTGTAGGGTACACTATTACCCTGTAATATAATACCTGGTCCAATTTAAATATTATGGTTCCATATTAAGGTCTGATATCGCGCCTTGCGTTAGTTAACCATTGAAAGATGTCTTTGAATTTTTAAAGCATTTTAGAACGCTTATTTCTTTATTTTAAGCTTCTGAGAACACTCTATTTCGCATAGGCATACATAGTAAAATTTAGGGTCACGCTGTGTACCCCCTAAATGACCTATAATTATTTCCTGTGGTAGGGTACACTATTACCCTGTAGTATAATACGTGGTCCAATTTAAAAATTATAGGTCAATATTAAGGTCCGATACCGTGCCGTTAGTTAACTTAGAAAAATGTCTTTGAATTTTTAAAGCATTTTAGAAAGCTTATTTCCTAATTTTAAGCTTCTCAGAACACTTTATTTCGCTGAGGCATACATAGTAAACTTTAGGGTCATGCTGTGTACCATCTAATTGACCTATAATTATTTCCTGCGGTAGGGTACACTATTACCCTGTAATATAATACCTTTTCCAATTTAAATAATGGGTCAATATTAAGGTCTGATATTGCGCCTTGCGTTAGTTAAGCATTGAAAGATGTCTTTGAATTTTTAAAGCATTTTAGAACGCTTATTTCCTCATTTTAAGCTTCTCAGAACACTTTATTTCGCATAGGCATACATAGTAATCTTTAGGGTCACGCTGTGTACCATCTAATTGACCTATAATTATTTTCTGTGGTAGGATACACTATTAACCTGTAATATAATACCTGGTCCAATTTAAATATTATGGTTCCATATTAAGGTCTGATATCGCGCCTTGAGTTAGTTAACCATTGAAAGATGTCTTTGAATTTTTAAAGCATTTTAGAACGCTTATTTCCTCATTTTAAGCTTCTCAGAACACTTTATTTCGCATAGGCATACATAGTAAACTTTAGGGTCACGCTGTGTACCATCTAATTTACCTATAATTATTTCCTGTTGTAGGATACACTATTACCCTGTAATATAATACCTGGTCCAATTTAAATATTATGGTTCCATATTAAGGTCTGATATTGCGCCTTGAGTTAGTTAACCATTGAAAGATGTCTTTGAATTTTTAAAGCATTTTAGAACGCTTATTTCTTCATTTTAAGCTTCTCAGAACACTTTATTTTGCATAGGCATACATAGTAAACTTTAGGGTCACGCTGTGTACCCCCTAATTGACCTGTAATTATTTTCCGTGGTAGGGTACACTATCACCCTGTAATATAATACGTGGTCCAATTTAAAAATTTTATGTCAATATTAAGGTCCGATACCGTGCCGTTAGTTAACATAGAAAAGAGTCTTCGAATTTCCTTGTTTTAATGCACTATTTAAAATACACATAGTGTACCCCCTAATTGACCTATAATTATTTCCTGTTGTAGGGTACACTATTACCCTGTAATATAATACCTGGTCCAATTTAAATATTATGGTTCCATATTAAGGTCTGATATCGCGCCTTGCGTTAGTTAACCATTGAAAGATGTCTTTGAATTTTTAAAGCATTTTAGAACTCTTATTTCTTTATTTTAAGCTTCTCAGAACACTCTATTTCGCATAGGCATAGTAAACTTTAGGGTCACGCTGTGTACCCCCTAATTGACATATAATTATTTCCTGTTTTAGGGTACACTATAACTCTGTAATATAATACGTGGTCCAATTTAAAAATTATAGGTCAATATTAAGGTCCGATACCGTACCGTTAGTTAACATAGAAAAATGTCTTTGAATTTTTAAAACATTTTAGAACGCTTATTTCCTCATTTTAAGCTTCTCAGAACACTTTATTTTGCATAGGCATACATAGTAAACTTTAGGGTCACGCTGTGTACCATCTAATTGACCTATAATCATTTCCTGTGGTAGGGTACACTATTTCCCTGTAATATAATACCTGGTCCAATTTAAATATTATGGGTCAATATTAAGGTCTGATATTGCGCCTTGCGTTAGTTAACCATTGAAAGATGTCTTTGAATTTTTAAAGCATTTTAGAACGCTTATTTCTTCATTTTAGGCTTCTCAAAACATTTTTATTTCGCATAGGCATACATAGTAAAATTTAGGGTCACGCTGTGTACCCCCTAAATGACCTATAATTATTTCCTGTGGTAGGGTACACTATTACCTTGTAATATAATACGTGGTCCAATTTAAAAATTATAGGTAAATATTAAGGTCCGATACCGTGCCGTTAGTTGACATAGAAAAATGTCTTTGAATTTTTAAAGCATTTTAGAACGCTTATTTCCTCATTTTAAGCTTCTCAGAACACTTTATTTCGCATAGGCATACATAGTAAACTTTAGGGTCACGCTGTGTACCATCTAATTGACCTATAATTATTTCCTGCGGTAGGGTACACTATTACCCTGTAATATAATACCTGGTCCAATTTAAATATTATGGGTCAATATTAAGGTCTGATATTGCGCCTTGCGTTAGTTAAGCATTGAAAGATGTCTTTGAATTTTTAAAGCATTTTAGAACGCTTATTTCCTCATTTTAAGCTTCTCAGAACACTTTATTTCGCATAGGCATACATAGTAAACTTTAGGGTCACGCTGTGTACCATCTAATTGACCTATAATTATTTTCTGTGGTAGGGTACACTATTACCCTGTAATATAATACCTGGTCCAATTTAAATATTATGGGTCAATATTAAATTCTGATATTGCGCCTTGCGTTAGTTAACCATTGAAAGATGTCTTTGAATTTTTAAAGCATTTTAGAACGCTTATTTCTTCATTTAAAGCTTCTCAAAACATTTTATTTCGCCTAGGCATACATAGTAAACTTTAGGGTCACGCTGTGTACCCCCTAATTGACATATAATTATTTCCTGTGGTAGGGAACACTATAACCCTGTAATATAATACGTGGTCCAATTTAAAAATTATAGGTCAATATTAAGGTCCGATACCGTGCCGTTAGTTAACATAGAGAAGTGTCTTCGAATTTCCTTGTTTTAATGCACTATTTAAAATATACATAGTGTACCCCCTAATTGACCTATAATTATTTCCTGTGGTAGGGTACACTATTACCCTGTAATATAATACCTGGTCCAATTTAAATATTATAGGTCAATATTAAGGTCTGATATTGCGCCTTGCGTTAGTTAACTATTGAAAGATGTCTTTATATTTTTAAAGCATTTTAGAACGCTTATTTCTTCATTTTAAGCTTCTCAGAACACTTTATTTCGCATAGGCATACATAGTAAACTTTAGGGTCACTCTGTGTACCCCCTAATTGACCTATAATTATTTCCTGTGGTAGGGTACACTATAACTCTGTAATATAATACGTGGTCCAATTTAAAAATTATAGGTCAATATTAAGGTCCGATACCGTACCGTTAGTTAACATAGAAAAATGTCTTTGAATTTTTAAAACATTTTAGAACACTTATTTCCTCATTTTAAGCTTCTCAGAACACTTTATTTTGCATAGGAATACATAGTAAACTTTAGGGTCACACTGTGTACCCCCTAATTGACCTATAATTATTTCCTGCTATAGGGTACACTATTACCCTGTAATATAATACCTGGTCCAATTTAAATATTATGGGTCAATATTAAGGTCTGATATCGCGCCTTGCATTGATTAACCATTGAAACATGTCTTTTAAATTTTAAAGCATTTTAGAACGCTTATTTCTTCATTTTAGGCTTCTCAAAACATTTTATTTCGCATAGGCATACATAGTAAAATTTAGGGTCACGCTGTGTACCCCCTAAATGACCTATAATTATTTCCAGTGGTAGGGTACACTATTACCCTGTAATATAATACGTGGTCCAATTTAAAAATTATATGTCAATATTAAGGTCCGATACCGTGCCGTTAGTTAACATAGAAAAATGTCTTTGAATTTTTAAAGCATTTTAGAACGCTTATTTCCTCATCTTAAGCTTCTCAGAACACTTTATTTTGCATAGGCATACATAGTAAATTTTAGGGTCACGCTGTGTACCATCTAATTGACCTATAATTATTTCCTGTGGTAGGGTACACTATTTCCCTGTAATATAATACCTGGTCCAATTTAAATATTATGGGTCAATATTAAGGTCTGATATTGCGCCTTGCGTTAGTTAACCATTGAAAGATGTCTTTGAATTTTTAAAGCATTTTATAACGCTTATTTCTTCATTTTAAGCTTCTCAAAACATTTTTATTTCGCATAGGCATACATAGTAAAATTTAGGGTCACGCTGTGTACCCCCTAAATGACCTATAATTATTTCCTGTGGAAGGGTACACTATTACCCTGTAATATAATACGTGGTCCAATTTAAAAATTATAAGTCAATATTAAGGTCCGATACCGTGCCGTTAGTTGACATAGAAAAATGTCTTTGAATTTTTAAAGCTTTTTAGAACGCTTATTTCCTCATTTTAAGCTTCTCAGAACACTTTATTTCGCATAGGCATACATAGTAAACTTTAGGGTCACGCTGTGTACCATCTAATTGACCCATAATTATTTTCTGTGGTAGGGTACACTATTACCCTGTAATATAATACCTGGTTCAATTTAAATATTATGGGTCAATATTAAGGTCTGATATTGCGCCTTGCGTTAGTTAACCATTGAAAGATGTCTTTGAATTTTTAAAGCATTTTAGAACGCTTATTTCTTCATTTTAAGCTTCTCAGAACACTCTATTTCTCATAGGCATACATAGTAAACTTTAGGGTCACGCTGTGTACCCCCTAATTGACCTATAATTATTTCCTGTTGTAGGATACACTATTACCCTGTAATATAATACCTGGTCCAATTTAAATATTATGGTTCCATATTAAGGTCTGATATCGCGCCTTGAGTTAGTTAACCATTAAAAGATGTCTTTGAATTTTTAAAGCATTTTAGAACGCTTATTTCTTCATTTTAAGCTTCTCAGAACACTTTATTTCGCATAGGCATACATAGTAAACTTTAGGGTCACGCTGTGTACCCCCTAATTGACCTGTAATTATTTTCCGTGGTAGGGTACACTATCACCCTGTAATATAATACGTGGTCCAATTTAAAAATTTTATGTCAATATTAAGGTCCGATACCGTGCCGTTAGTTAACATAGAAAAGAGTCTTCGAATTTCCTTGTTTTAATGCACTATTTAAAATACACATAGTGTACCCCCTAATTGACCTATAATTATTTCCTGTTGTAGGGTACACTATTACCCTGTAATATAATACCTGGTCCAATTTAAATATTATGGTTCCATATTAAGGTCTGATATCGCGCCTTGCGTTAGTTAACCATTGAAAGATGTCTTTGAATTTTTAAAGCATTTTAGAACGCTTATTTCTTTATTTTAAGCTTCTGAGAACACTCTATTTCGCATAGGCATACATAGTAAAATTTAGGGTCACGCTGTGTACCCCCTAAATGACCTATATTTATTTCCTGTGGTAGGGTACACTATTACCCTGTAATATAATACGTGGTCCAATTTAAAAATTATAGGTCAATATTAAGGTCCGATACCGTGCCGTTAGTTAACATAGAAAAATGTCTTTGAATTTTTAAAGCATTTTAGAACGCTTATTTCCTAATTTTAAGCTTCTCAGAACACTTTATTTCGCATAGGCATACATACTAAACTTTTGGGTCACGCTGTGAACCATCTAATTGACCTATAATTATTTCCTGCGGTAGGGTACACTATTACCCTGTAATATAATACCTTTTCCAATTTAAATAATGGGTCAATATTAAGGTCTGATATTGCGCCTTGCGTTAGTTAAGTTTGAAAGATGTCTTTGAATTTTTAAAGCATTTTAGAACGCTTATTTCCTCATTTTAAGCTTCTCAGAACACTTTATTTCGCATAGGCATACATAGTAAACTTTAGGGTCACGCTGTGTACCATCTAATTGACCTATAATTATTTTCTGTGGTAGGATACACTATTACCCTGTAATATAATACCTGGTCCAATTTAAATATTATGGTTCCATATTAAGGTCTGATATCGCGCCTTGAGTTAGTTAACCATTGAAAGATGTCTTTGAATTTTTAAAGCATTTTAGAACGCTTATTTCCTCATTTTAAGCTTCTCAGAACACTTTATTTCGCATAGGCATACGTAGTAAACTTTAGGGTCACGCTGTGTACCATCTAATTTACCTATAATTACTTCCAGCGGTAGGGTACACTATTACCCTGTAATATAATACCTGGTCCAATTTAAATATTATAGGTCAATATTAAGGTCTGATATTGCGCCTTGCGTTAGTTAAGCATTGAAAGATGTCTTTGAATTTTAAAAGCATTTTAGAACGCTTATTTCCTCATTTTAAGCTTCTCAGAACACTTTATTTCGCATAGGCATACATAGTAAACTTTAGGGTCACGCTGTGTACCATCTAATTGACCTATAATTATTTTCTGTGGTAGGGTACACAATTACCCTGTAATATAATACCTGGTCCAATTTAAATATTATGGGTTAATATTAAGGTCTGATATTGCGCCTTGCGTTAGTTAACCATTGAAAGATGTCTTTGAATTTTTAAAGCATTTTAGAATGCTTATTTCTTCATTTTAAGCTTCTCAGAACACTCTATTTCGCATAGGCATACATAGTAAACTTTAGGGTCACGCTGTGTACCCCCTAATTGACCTATAATTATTTCCTGTTGTAGGATACACTATTACCCTGTAATATAATACCTGGTCCAATTTAAATATTATGGTTCCATATTAAGGTCTGATATTGCGCCTTGAGTTAGTTAACCATTGAAAGATGTCTTTGAATTTTTAAAGCATTTTAGAACGCTTATTTCTACCTTTTTAAGCTTCTCAGAACACTTTATTTCGCATAGGCCTACATAGTAAACTTTAGGGTCACGCTGTGTACCCCCTAATTGACCTGTAATTATTTTCCGTGGTAGGGTACACTATCACCCTGTAATATAATACGTGGTCCAATTTAAAAATTTTATGTCAATATTAAGGTCCGATACCGTGCCGTTAGTTAACATAGAAAAGAGTCTTCGAATTTCCTTGTTTTAATGCACTATTTAAAATACACATAGTGTACCCCCTAATTGACCTATAATTATTTCCTGTTGTAGGGTACACTATTACCCTGTAATATAATACCTGGTCCAATTTAAATATTATGGTTCCATATTAAGGTCTGATATCGCGCCTTGCGTTAGTTAACCATTGAAAGATGTCTTTGAATTTTTAAAGCATTTTAGAACGCTTATTTCTTTATTTTAAGCTTCTCAGAACACTCTATTTCGCATAGGCATACATAGTAAACTTTAGGGTCACGCTGTGTACCCCCTAATTGACATATAATTATTTCCTGTGGTAGGGTACACTATAACTCTGTAATATAATACGTGGTCCAATTTAAAAATTATAGGTCAATATTAAGTTCCGATACCGTACCGTTAGTTAACATAGAAAAATGTCTTTGAATTTTTAAAACATTTTAGAACGCTTATTTCCTCATTTTAAGCTTCTCAGAACACTTTATTTTGCATAGGAATACATAGTAAACTTTAGGGTCACACTGTGTACCCCCTAATTGACCTATAATTATTTCCTGCTGTAGGGTACACTATTACCCTGTAATATAATACCTGGTCCAATTTAAATATTATGGGTCAATATTAAGGTCTGATATCGCGCCTTGCATTGATTAACCATTGAAAGATGTCTTTTAAATTTTAAAGCATTTTAGAACGCTTATTTCTTCATTTTAAGCTTCTCAAAACATTTTATTTCGCATAGGCATACATAGTAAAATTTAGGGTCACGCTGTGTACCCCCTAAATGACCTATAATTATTTCCTGTGGTAGGGTACACTATTACCCTGTAATATAATACGTGGTCCAATTTAAAAATTATATGTCAATATTAAGGTCCGATACCGTGCCGTTAGTTAACATAGAAAAATGTCTTTGAATTTTTAAAGCATTTTAGAACGCTTATTTCCTCATTTTAAGCTTCTCAGAACACTTTATTGTGCATAGGCATACATAGTAAACTTTAGGGTCACGCTGTGTACCATCTAATTGACCTATAATTATTTCCTGTGGTAGGGTACACTATTTCCCTGTAATATAATACCTGGTCCAATTTAAATATTATGGGTCAATATTAAGGTCTGATATTGCGCCTTGCGTTAGTTAACCATTGAAAGATGTCTTTGAATTTTTAAAGCATTTTAGAACGCTTATTTCTTCATTTTAAGCTTCTCAAAACATTTTTATTTCGCATAGGCATACATAGTAAAATTTAGGGTCACGCTGTGTACCCCCTAAATGACCTATAATTATTTCCTGTGGTAGGGTACACTATTACCTTGTAATATAATACGTGGTCCAATTTAAAAATTATAGGTCAATATTGAGGTCCGATACCGTGCCGTTAGTTGACATAGAAAAATGTCTTTGAATTTTTAAAGCATTTTAGAACGCTTATTTCCTCATTTTAAGCTTCTCAGAACACTTTATTTCGCATAGGCATACATAGTAAACTTTAGGGTCACGCTGTGTACCATCTAGTTGACCTATAATTATTTCCTGCGGTAGGGTACACTATTACCCTGTAATATAATACCTGGTCCAATTTAAATATTATGGGTCAATATTAAGGTCTGATATTGCGCCTTGCGTTAGTTAAGCATTGAAAGATGTCTTTGAATTTTTAAAGCATTTTAGAACGCTTATTTCCTCATTTTAAGCTTCTCAGAACACTTTATTTCGCATAGGCATACATAGTAAACTTTAGGGTCACGCTGTGTACCATCTAATTGACCCATAATTATTTTCTGTGGTAGGGTACACTATTACCCTGTAATATAATACCTGGTCCAATTTAAATATTATGGGTCAATATTAAGGTCTGATATTGCGCCTTGCGTTAGTTAACCAATGAAAGATGTCTTTGAATTTTTAAAGCATTTTAGAACGCTTATTTCTTCATTTTAAGCTTCTCAGAACACTTTATTTCGCATAGGCATACATAGTAAACTTTAGGGTCACGCTGTGTATCCCCTAATTGACCTGCAATTATTTTCCGTGGTAGGGTACACAATCCTGTAATATAATACCTGGTCCAATTCAAATATTATGGGTCAATATTAAGGTCTGATATCGCGCCTTGCGTTGATTAACCATTGAAAGATGTCTTTGAATTTTTAAAGCATTTTAGAACGCTTATTTCTTCATTTTAAGCTTCTCAAAACATTTTATTTCGCATAGGCATACGTAGTAAAATTTAGGGTCACGCTGTGTACCCCCTAAATGACCTATAATTATTTCCTGAGGTAGGGTACACTATTACCCTGTAATATAATACGTGGTCCAATTTAAAAATTATAGGTCAATATTAAGGTCCGATACCGTGCCGTTAGTTAACATAGAAAAATGTCTTTGAATTTTTAAAGCATTTTAGAACGCTTATTTCCTCATTTTAAGCTTCTCAGAACACTTTATTTCGCATAGGCATACATAGTAAACTTTAGGGTCACGCTGTGTACCATCTAATTGACCTATAATTATTTCCTGCGGTAGGGTACACTATTACCCTGTAATATAATACCTGGTCCAATTTAAATATTATGGGTCAATATTAAGGTCTGATATTGCGCCTTGCGTTAGTTAAGCATTGAAAGATGTCTTTGAATTTTTAAAGCATTTTAGAACGCTTATTTCCTCATTTTAAGCTTCTCAGAACACTTTATTTCGCATAGGCATACATAGTAAACTTTAGGGTCACGCTGTGTACCATCTAATTGACCCATAATTATTTTCTGTGGTAGGGTACACTATTACCCTGTAATATAATACCTGGTCCAATTTAAATATTATGGTTCCATATTAAGGTCTGATATCGCGCCTTGCGTTAGTTAACCATTGAAAGATGTCTTTGAATTTTTAAAGCATTTTAGAACGCTTATTTCTTCATTTTAAGCTTCTCAGAGCACTCTATTTCGCATAGGCATACATAGTAAACTTTAGGGTCACTCTGTGTACCCCCTAATTGACCTATAATTATTTCCTGTGGTAGGGTACACTATAACCCTGTAATATAATACGTGGTCCAATTTAAAAATTATAGGTCAATATTAAGGTCCGATACCGTGCCGTTAGTTAACATAGAAAAGTGTCTTCGTATTTCCTTGTTTTAATGCACTATTTAAAATATGCATAGTGTACCCCCTAATTGACCTATAATTATTTCCTGTGGTAGGGTACACTATTACCCTGTAATATAATACCTGGTCTAATTTAAATATTATGGGTCAATATTAAGGTCTGATATTGCGCCTTGCGTTAGTTAACCATTGAAAAATGTCTTTGAATTTTTAAAGCATTTTAGAACGCTATTTTCTTCATTTTAAGCTTCTCAGAACACTCTATTTCGCATAGGCATACAGTAAAATTTAGGGTCACGCTGTGTACCCCCTAAATGACCTATAATTATTTCCTGTGGTAGGGTACACTATTACCCTGTAATATAATACGTGGTCCAATTTAAAAATTATAGGTTAATATTAAGGTCCGATACCGTGCCGTTAGTTAACATAGAAAAATGTCTTTGAATTTTTAAAGCATTTTAGAACGCTTATTTCCTCATTTTAAGCTTCTCAGAACACTTTATTTCGCATAGGCATACATAGTAAACTTTAGGGTCACGCTGTGTACCCCCTAATTGACCTATAATTATTTCCTGTGGTTGGGTACACTATAACCCTGTAATATAATACGTGGTCCAATTTAAAAATTATAGGTCAATATTAAGGTCCGATACCGTGCCGTTAGTTAACATAGAAAAGTGTCTTCGAATTTCCTTGTTTTAATGCACTATTTAAAATATACATAGTGTACCCCCTAATTGACCTATAATTATTTCCTGTGGTAGGGTACACTATTACCCTGTAATATAATACCTGGTCTAATATAAATATTATATGTCAATATTAAGGTCTGATATTGCGCCTTGCGTTAGTTAACCATTGAAAGATGTCTTTGAATTTTTAAAGCATTTTAGAACGCTTATTTCTTCATTTTAAGCTTCTCAGAACACTTTATTTCGCATAGGCATACATAGTAAACTTTAGGGTCACGCTGTGTACCCCCTAATTGACCTATAATTATTTTCCGTGGTAGGGTACACTATCACCCTGTAATATAATACCTGGTCCAATTTAAATATTATGGGTCAATATTAAGGTCTGATATTGCGCCTTGCGTTAGTTAACAATTGAAAGATGTCTTTGAATTTTTAAAGCATTTTAGAACGCTTATTTCTTCATTTTAAGCTTCTCAAAACATTTTTATTTCGCATAGGCATACATAGTAAAATTTAGGGTCACGCTGTGTACCCCCTAAATGACCTATAATTATTTCCTGTGGTAGGGTACACTATTACCTTGTAATATAATACGTGGTCCAATTTAAAAATTATAGGTCAATATTGAGGTCCGATACCGTGCCGTTAGTTGACATAGAAAAATGTCTTTGAATTTTTAAAGCATTTTAGAACGCTTATTTCCTCATTTTAAGCTTCTCAGAACACTTTATTTCGCATAGGCATACATAGTAAACTTTAGGGTCACGCTGTGTACCATCTAGTTGACCTATAATTATTTCCTGCGGTAGGGTACACTATTACCCTGTAATATAATACCTGGTCCAATTTAAATATTATGGGTTAATATTAAGGTCTGATATTGCGCCTTGCGTTAGTTAAGCATTGAAAGATGTCTTTGAATTTTTAAAGCATTTTAGAACGCTTATTTCCTCATTTTAAGCTTCTCAGAACACTTTATTTCGCATAGGCATACATAGTAAACTTTAGGGTCACGCTGTGTACCATCTAATTGACCCATAATTATTTTCTGTGGTAGGGTACACTATTACCCTGTAATATAATACCTGGTCCAATTTAAATATTATGGGTCAATATTAAGGTCTGATATTGCGCCTTGCGTTAGTTAACCAATGAAAGATGTCTTTGAATTTTTAAAGCATTTTAGAACGCTTATTTCTTCATTTTAAGCTTCTCAGAACACTTTATTTCGCATAGGCATACATAGTAAACTTTAGGGTCACGCTGTGTATCCCCTAATTGACCTGCAATTATTTTCCGTGGTAGGGTACACAATCCTGTAATATAATACCTGGTCCAATTCAAATATTATGGGTCAATATTAAGGTCTGATATCGCGCCTTGCGTTGATTAACCATTGAAAGATGTCTTTGAATTTTTAAAGCATTTTAGAACGCTTATTTCTTCATTTTAAGCTTCTCAAAACATTTTATTTCGCATAGGCATACGTAGTAAAATTTAGGGTCACGCTGTGTACCCCCTAAATGACCTATAATTATTTCCTGAGGTAGGGTACACTATTACCCTGTAATATAATACGTGGTCCAATTTAAAAATTATAGGTCAATATTAAGGTCCGATACCGTGCCGTTAGTTAACATAGAAAAATGTCTTTGAATTTTTAAAGCATTTTAGAACGCTTATTTCCTCATTTTAAGCTTCTCAGAACACTTTATTTCGCATAGGCATACATAGTAAACTTTAGGGTCACGCTGTGTACCATCTAATTGACCTATAATTATTTCCTGCGGTAGGGTACACTATTACCCTGTAATATAATACCTGGTCCAATTTAAATATTATGGGTCAATATTAAGGTCTGATATTGCGCCTTGCGTTAGTTAAGCATTGAAAGATGTCTTTGAATTTTTAAAGCATTTTAGAACGCTTATTTCCTCATTTTAAGCTTCTCAGAACACTTTATTTCGCATAGGCATACATAGTAAACTTTAGGGTCACGCTGTGTACCATCTAATTGACCCATAATTATTTTCTGTGGTAGGGTACACTATTACCCTGTAATATAATACCTGGTCCAATTTAAATATTATGGTTCCATATTAAGGTCTGATATCGCGCCTTGCGTTAGTTAACCATTGAAAGATGTCTTTGAATTTTTAAAGCATTTTAGAACGCTTATTTCTTCATTTTAAGCTTCTCAGAGCACTCTATTTCGCATAGGCATACATAGTAAACTTTAGGGTCACTCTGTGTACCCCCTAATTGACCTATAATTATTTCCTGTGGTAGGGTACACTATAACCCTGTAATATAATACGTGGTCCAATTTAAAAATTATAGGTCAATATTAAGGTCCGATACCGTGCCGTTAGTTAACATAGAAAAGTGTCTTCGTATTTCCTTGTTTTAATGCACTATTTAAAATATGCATAGTGTACCCCCTAATTGACCTATAATTATTTCCTGTGGTAGGGTACACTATTACCCTGTAATATAATACCTGGTCTAATTTAAATATTATGGGTCAATATTAAGGTCTGATATTGCGCCTTGCGTTAGTTAACCATTGAAAAATGTCTTTGAATTTTTAAAGCATTTTAGAACGCTATTTTCTTCATTTTAAGCTTCTCAGAACACTCTATTTCGCATAGGCATACAGTAAAATTTAGGGTCACGCTGTGTACCCCCTAAATGACCTATAATTATTTCCTGTGGTAGGGTACACTATTACCCTGTAATATAATACGTGGTCCAATTTAAAAATTATAGGTTAATATTAAGGTCCGATACCGTGCCGTTAGTTAACATAGAAAAATGTCTTTGAATTTTTAAAGCATTTTAGAACGCTTATTTCCTCATTTTAAGCTTCTCAGAACACTTTATTTCGCATAGGCATACATAGTAAACTTTAGGGTCACGCTGTGTACCCCCTAATTGACCTATAATTATTTCCTGTGGTTGGGTACACTATAACCCTGTAATATAATACGTGGTCCAATTTAAAAATTATAGGTCAATATTAAGGTCCGATACCGTGCCGTTAGTTAACATAGAAAAGTGTCTTCGAATTTCCTTGTTTTAATGCACTATTTAAAATATACATAGTGTACCCCCTAATTGACCTATAATTATTTCCTGTGGTAGGGTACACTATTACCCTGTAATATAATACCTGGTCTAATATAAATATTATATGTCAATATTAAGGTCTGATATTGCGCCTTGCGTTAGTTAACCATTGAAAGATGTCTTTGAATTTTTAAAGCATTTTAGAACGCTTATTTCTTCATTTTAAGCTTCTCAGAACACTTTATTTCGCATAGGCATACATAGTAAACTTTAGGGTCACGCTGTGTACCCCCTAATTGACCTATAATTATTTTCCGTGGTAGGGTACACTATCACCCTGTAATATAATACGTGGTCCAATTTAAAAATTTTAGGTCAATATTAAGGTCCGATACCGTACCGTTAGTTAACATAGAAAAATGTCTTTGAATTTTTAAAGCATTTTAGAACGCTTATTTCCTCATTTTAAGCTTCTCAGAACACTTTATTTTGCATAGGAATACATAGTAAACTTTAGGGTCACGCTGTGTACCCCCTAATTGACCTATAATTATATCCTGCTGTAGGGTACACTATAAACCTGAAATATAATACCTGGTCCAATTTAAATATTATGGGTCAATATTAAGGTCTGATATCGCGCCTTGCGTTGATTAACCATTGAAAGATGTCTTTGAATTTTTAAAGCATTTTAGAACGCTTATTTCTTCATTTTAAGCTTCTCAAAACATTTTATTTCGCATAGGCATACATAGTAAAATTTAGGGTCACGCTGTGTACCCCCTAAATGACCTATAATTATTTCCTGTGGTAGGGTACACTATTACCCTGTAATATAATACGTGGTCCAATTTAAAAATTATAGTTCAATATTAAGGTCCGATACCGTGCCGTTAGTTAACATAGAAAAATTTCTTTGAATTTTTAAAGCATTTTAGAACGCTTATTTCCTCATTTTAAGCTTCTCAGAACACTTTATTTCGCATAGGCATACATAGTAAATTTTATGGTCACGCTGTGTACCATCTAATTGACCTATAATTATTTCCTGCGGTAGGGTACACTATTACCCTGTAATATAATACCTGGTCCAATTAAAATATTATGGGTCAATATTAAGGTCTGATATTGCGCCTTGCGTTAGTTAACCAATGAAAGATGTCTTTGAATTTTTAAAGCATTTTAGAACGCTTATTTCTTCATTTTAAGCTTCTCAGAACACTTTATTTCGCATAGGCATACATAGTAAACTTTAGGGTCACGCTGTGTACCCCCTAATTGACCTGCAATTATTTTCCGTGGTAGGGTACACAATCCTGTAATATAATACCTGGTCCAATTTAAATATTATGGGTCAATATTAAGGTCTGATATCGCGCCTTGCGTTGATTAACCATTGAAAGATGTCTTTGAATTTTTAAAGCATTTTAGAACGCTTATTTCTTCATTTTAAGCTTCTCAAAACATTTTATTTCGCATAGGCATACGTAGTAAAATTTAGGGTCACGCTGTGTACCCCCTAAATGACCTATAATTATTTCCTGAGGTAGGGTACACTATTACCCTGTAATATAATACGTGGTCCAATTTAAAAATTATAGTTCAATATTAAGGTCCGATACCGTGCCGTTAGTTAACATAGAAAAATTTCTTTGAATTTTTAAAGCATTTTAGAACGCTTATTTCCTCATTTTAAGCTTCTCAGAACACTTTATTTCGCATAGGCATACATAGTAAACTTTAGGGTCACGCTGTGTACCATCTAATTGACCTATAATTATTTCCTGCGGTAGGGTACACTATTACCCTGTAATATAATACCTGGTCCAATTAAAATATTATGGGTCAATATTAAGGTCTGATATTGCGCCTTGCGTTAGTTAACCAATGAAAGATGTCTTTGAATTTTTAAAGCATTTTAGAACGCTTATTTCTTCATTTTAAGCTTCTCAGAACACTTTATTTCGCATAGGCATACATAGTAAACTTTAGGGTCACGCTGTGTACCCCCTAATTGACCTGCAATTATTTTCCGTGGTAGGGTACACAATCCTGTAATATAATACCTGGTCCAATTTAAATATTATGGGTCAATATTAAGGTCTGATATCGCGCCTTGCGTTGATTAACCATTGAAAGATGTCTTTGAATTTTTAAAGCATTTTAGAACGCTTATTTCTTCATTTTAAGCTTCTCAAAACATTTTATTTCGCATAGGCATACGTAGTAAAATTTAGGGTCACGCTGTGTACCCCCTAAATGACATATAATTATTTCCTGAGGTAGGGTACACTATTACCCTGTAATATAATACGTGGTCCAATTTAAAAATTATAGGTCAATATTAAGGTCCGATACCGTGCCGTTAGTTAACATAGAAAAATGTCTTTGAATTTTTAAAGCATTTTAGAACGCTTATTTCCTCATTTTAAGCTTCTCAGAACACTTTATTTCGCATAGGCATACATAGTAAACTTTAGGGTCACGCTGTGTACCATCTAATTGACCTATAATTATTTCCTGCGGTAGGGTACACTATTACCCTGTAATATAATACCTGGTCCAATTTAAATATTATGGGTCAATATTAAGGTCTGATATTGCGCCTTGCGTTAGTTAAGCATTGAAAGATGTCTTTGAATTTTTAAAGCATTTTAGAACGCTTATTTCCTCATTTTAAGCTTCTCAGAACACTTTATTTCGCATAGGCATACATAGTAAACTTTAGGGTCACGCTGTGTACCATCTAATTGACCCATAATTATTTTCTGTGGTAGGGTACACTATTACCCTGTAATATAATACCTGGTCCAATTTAAATATTATGGGTCAATATTAAGGTCTGATATTGCGCCTTGCGTTAGTTAACCATTGAAAGATGTCTTTGAATTTTTAAAGCATTTTAGAACGCTTATTTCTTCATTTTAAGCTTCTCAGAACACTCTATTTCGCATAGGCATACATAGTAAACTTTAGGGTCACGCTGTGTACCCCCTAATTGACCTATAATTATTTCCTGTTGTAGGATACACTATTACCCTGTAATATAATGCCTGGTCCAATTTAAATATTATGGTTCCATATTAAGGTCTGATATCGCGCCTTGAGTTAGTTAACCATTGAAAGATGTCTTTGAATTTTTAAAGCATTTTAGAACGCTTATTTCTTCATTTTAAGCTTCTCAGAACACTTTATTTCGCATAGGCATACATAGTAAACTTTAGAATCACGCTGTGTACCCCCTAATTGACCTGTAATTATTTTCCGTGGTAGGGTACACTATCACCCTGTAATATAATACGTGGTCCAATTTTAAAATTTTATGTCAATATTAAGGTCCGATACCGTGCCGTTAGTTAACATAGAAAAGAGTCTTCGAATTTCCTTGTTTTAATGCACTATTTAAAATACACATAGTGTACCACCTAATTGACCTATAATTATTTCCTGTTGTAGGGTACACTATTACCCTGTAATATAATACCTGGTCCAATTTAAATATTATGGTTCCATATTAAGGTCTGATATCGCGCCTTGCGTTAGTTAACCATTGAAAGATGTCTTTGAATTTTTAAAGCATTTTAGAACGCTTATTTCTTTATTTTAAGCTTCTGAGAACACTCTATTTCGCATAGGCATACATAGTAAAATTTAGGGTCACGCTGTGTACCCCCTAAATGACCTATAATTATTTCCAGTGGTAGGGTACACTATTACCCTGTAGTATAATACGTGGTCCAATTTAAAAATTATAGGTCAATATTAAGGTCCGATACCGTGCCGTTAGTTAACTTAGAAAAATGTCTTTGAATTTTTAAAGCATTTTAGAAAGCTTATTTCCTAATTTTAAGCTTCTCAGAACACTTTATTTCGCTGAGGCATACATAGTAAACTTTAGGGTCATGCTGTGTACCATCTAATTGACCTATAATTATTTCCTGCGGTAGGGTACACTATTACCCTGTAATATAATACCTTTTCCAATTTAAATAATGGGTCAATATTAAGGTCTGATATTGCGCCTTGCGTTAGTTAAGCATTGAAAGATGTCTTTGAATTTTTAAAGCATTTTAGAACGCTTATTTCCTCATTTTAAGCTTCTCAGAACACTTTATTTCGCATAGGCATACATAGTAAACTTTAGGGTCACGCTGTGTACCATCTAATTGACCTATAATTATTTTCTGTGGTAGGATACACTATTAACCTGTAATATAATACCTGGTCCAATTTAAATATTATGGTTCCATATTAAGGTCTGATATCGCGCCTTGAGTTAGTTAACCATTGAAAGATGTCTTTGAATTTTTAAAGCATTTTAGAACGCTTATTTCCTCATTTTAAGCTTCTCAGAACACTTTATTTCGCATAGGCATACATAGTAAACTTTAGGGTCACGCTGTGTACCATCTAATTTACCTATAATTATTTCCTGCGGTAGGGTACACTATTACCCTGTAATATAATACCTGGTCCAATTTAAATATTATAGGTCAATATTAAGGTCTGATATTGCGCCTTGCGTTAGTTAAGCATTGAAAGATGTCTTTGAATTTTAAAAGCATTTTAGAACGCTTATTTCCTCATTTTAAGCTTCTCAGAACACTTTATTTCGCATAGGCATACATAGTAAACTTTAGGGTCACGCTGTGTACCATCTAATTGACCTATAATTATTTCCTGTTGTAGGATACACTATTACCCTGTAATATAATACCTGGTCCAATTTAAATATTATGGTTCCATATTAAGGTCTGATATTGCGCCTTGAGTTAGTTAACCATTGAAAGATGTCTTTGAATTTTTAAAGCATTTTAGAACGCTTATTTCTTCATTTTAAGCTTCTCAGAACACTTTATTTTGCATAGGCATACATAGTAAACTTTAGGGTCACGCTGTGTACCCCCTAATTGACCTGTAATTATTTTCCGTGGTAGGGTACACTATCACCCTGTAATATAATACGTGGTCCAATTTAAAAATTTTATGTCAATATTAAGGTCCGATACCGTGCCGTTAGTTAACATAGAAAAGAGTCTTCGAATTTCCTTGTTTTAATGCACTATTTAAAATACACATAGTGTACCCCCTAATTGACCTATAATTATTTCCTGTTGTAGGGTACACTATTACCCTGTAATATAATACCTGGTCCAATTTAAATATTATGGTTCCATATTAAGGTCTGATATCGCGCCTTGCGTTAGTTAACCATTGAAAGATGTCTTTGAATTTTTAAAGCATTTTAGAACTCTTATTTCTTTATTTTAAGCTTCTCAGAACACTCTATTTCGCATAGGCATACATAGTAAACTTTAGGGTCACGCTGTGTACCCCCTAATTGACATATAATTATTTCCTGTTTTAGGGTACACTATAACTCTGTAATATAATACGTGGTCCAATTTAAAAATTATAGGTCAATATTAAGGTCCGATACCGTACCGTTAGTTAACATAGAAAAATGTCTTTGAATTTTTAAAACATTTTAGAACGCTTATTTCCTCATTTTAAGCTTCTCAGAACACTTTATTTTGCATAGGCATACATAGTAAACTTTAGGGTCACGCTGTGTACCATCTAATTGACCTATAATCATTTCCTGTGGTAGGGTACACTAATTCCCTGTAATATAATACCTGGTCCAATTTAAATATTATGGGTCAATATTAAGGTCTGATATTGCGCCTTGCGTTAGTTAACCATTGAAAGATGTCTTTGAATTTTTAAAGCATTTTAGAACGCTTATTTCTTCATTTTAGGCTTCTCAAAACATTTTTATTTCGCATAGGCATACATAGTAAAATTTAGGGTCACGCTGTGTACCCCCTAAATGACCTATAATTATTTCCTGTGGTAGGGTACACTATTACCTTGTAATATAATACGTGGTCCAATTTAAAAATTATAGGTAAATATTAAGGTCCGATACCGTGCCGTTAGTTGACATAGAAAAATGTCTTTGAATTTTTAAAGCATTTTAGAACGCTTATTTCCTCATTTTAAGCTTCTCAGAACACTTTATTTCGCATAGGCATACATAGTAAACTTTAGGGTCACGCTGTGTACCATCTAATTGACCTATAATTATTTCCTGCGGTAGGGTACACTATTACCCTGTAATATAATACCTGGTCCAATTTAAATATTATGGGTCAATATTAAGGTCTGATATTGCGCCTTGCGTTAGTTAAGCATTGAAAGATGTCTTTGAATTTTTAAAGCATTTTAGAACGCTTATTTCCTCATTTTAAGCTTCTCAGAACACTTTATTTCGCATAGGCATACATAGTAAACTTTAGGGTCACGCTGTGTACCATCTAATTGACCTATAATTATTTTCTGTGGTAGGGTACACTATTACCCTGTAATATAATACCTGGTCCAATTTAAATATTATGGGTCAATATTAAATTCTGATATTGCGCCTTGCGTTAGTTAACCATTGAAAGATGTCTTTGAATTTTTAAAGCATTTTAGAACGCTTATTTCTTCATTTAAAGCTTCTCAAAACATTTTATTTCGCCTAGGCATACATAGTAAACTTTAGGGTCACGCTGTGTACCCCCTAATTGACATATAATTATTTCCTGTGGTAGGGAACACTATAACCCTGTAATATAATACGTGGTCCAATTTAAAAATTATAGGTCAATATTAAGGTCCGATACCGTGCCGTTAGTTAACATAGAAAAGTGTCTTCGAATTTCCTTGTTTTAATGCACTATTTAAAATATACATAGTGTACCCCCTAATTGACCTATAATTATTTCCTGTGGTAGGGTACACTATTACCCTGTAATATAATACCTGGTCCAATTTAAATATTATAGGTCAATATTAAGGTCTGATATTGCGCCTTGCGTTAGTTAACTATTGAAAGATGTCTTTATATTTTTAAAGCATTTTAGAACGCTTATTTCTTCATTTTAAGCTTCTCAGAACACTTTATTTCGCATAGGCATACATAGTAAACTTTAGGGTCACTCTGTGTACCCCCTAATTGACCTATAATTATTTCCTGTGGTAGGGTACACTATAACTCTGTAATATAATACGTGGTCCAATTTAAAAATTATAGGTCAATATTAAGGTCCGATACCGTACCGTTAGTTAACATAGAAAAATGTCTTTGAATTTTTAAAACATTTTAGAACACTTATTTCCTCATTTTAAGCTTCTCAGAACACTTTATTTTGCATAGGAATACATAGTAAACTTTAGGGTCACACTGTGTACCCCCTAATTGACCTATAATTATTTCCTGCTGTAGGGTACACTATTACCCTGTAATATAATACCTGGTCCAATTTAAATATTATGGGTCAATATTAAGGTCTGATATCGCGCCTTGCATTGATTAACCATTGAAAGATGTCTTTTAAATTTTAAAGCATTTTAGAACGCTTATTTCTTCATTTTAGGCTTCTCAAAACATTTTATTTCGCATAGGCATACATAGTAAAATTTAGGGTCACGCTGTGTACCCCCTAAATGACCTATAATTATTTCCAGTGGTAGGGTACACTATTACCCTGTAATATAATACGTGGTCCAATTTAAAAATTATATGTCAATATTAAGGTCCGATACCGTGCCGTTAGTTAACATAGAAAAATGTCTTTGAATTTTTAAAGCATTTTAGAACGCTTATTTCCTCATCTTAAGCTTCTCAGAACACTTTATTTTGCATAGGCATACATAGTAAATTTTAGGGTCACGCTGTGTACCATCTAATTGACCTATAATTATTTCCTGTGGTAGGGTACACTATTTCCCTGTAATATAATACCTGGTCCAATTTAAATATTATGGGTCAATATTAAGGTCTGATATTGCGCCTTGCGTTAGTTAACCATTGAAAGATGTCTTTGAATTTTTAAAGCATTTTATAACGCTTATTTCTTCATTTTAAGCTTCTCAAAACATTTTTATTTCGCATAGGCATACATAGTAAAATTTAGGGTCACGCTGTGTACCCCCTAAATGACCTATAATTATTTCCTGTGGTAGGGTACACTATTACCTTGTAATATAATACGTGGTCCAATTTAAAAATTATAGGTCAATATTAAGGTCCGATACCGTGCCGTTAGTTGACATAGAAAAATGTCTTTGAATTTTTAAAGCATTTTAGAACGCTTATTTCCTCATTTTAAGCTTCTCAGAACACTTTATTTCGCATAGGCATACATAGTAAACTTTAGGGTCACGCTGTGTACCATCTAATTGACCTATAATTATTTCCTGCGGTAGGGTACACTATTACCCTGTAATATAATACCTGGTCCAATTGAAATATTATGGGTCAATATTAAGGTCTGACATTGCGCCTTGCGTTAGTTAAGCATTGAAAGATGTCTTTGAATTTTTAAAGCATTTTAGAACGCTTATTTCCTCATTTTAAGCTTCTCAGAACACTTTATTTCGCATAGGCATACATAGTCAACTTTAGGGTCACGCTGTGTACCATCTAATTGACCTATAATTATTTCCTGTGGTAGGGTACACTATTACCCTGTAATATAATACGTGGTCCAATTTAAAAATTATAAGTCAATATTAAGGTCCGATACCGTGCCGTTAGTTGACATAGAAAAATGTCTTTGAATTTTTAAAGCTTTTTAGAACGCTTATTTCCTCATTTTAAGCTTCTCAGAACACTTTATTTCGCATAGGCATACATAGTAAACTTTAGGGTCACGCTGTGTACCATCTAATTGACCCATAATTATTTTCTGTGGTAGGGTACACTATTACCCTGTAATATAATACCTGGTTCAATTTAAATATTATGGGTCAATATTAAGGTCTGATATTGCGCCTTGCGTTAGTTAACCATTGAAAGATGTCTTTGAATTTTTAAAGCATTTTAGAACGCTTATTTCTTCATTTTAAGCTTCTCAGAACACTCTATTTCTCATAGGCATACATAGTAAACTTTAGGGTCACGCTGTGTACCCCCTAATTGACCTATAATTATTTCCTGTCGTAGGATACACTATTACCCTGTAATATAATACCTGGTCCAATTTAAATATTATGGTTCCATATTAAGGTCTGATATCGCGCCTTGAGTTAGTTAACCATTGAAAGATGTCTTTGAATTTTTAAAGCATTTTAGAACGCTTATTTCTTCATTTTAAGCTTCTCAGAACACTTTATTTCGCATAGGCATACATAGTAAACTTTAGGGTCACGCTGTGTACCCCCTAATTGACCTGTAATTATTTTCCGTGGTAGGGTACACTATCACCCTGTAATATAATACGTGGTCCAATTTAAAAATTTTATGTCAATATTAAGGTCCGATACCGTGCCGTTAGTTAACATAGAAAAGAGTCTTCGAATTTCCTTGTTTTAATGCACTATTTAAAATACACATAGTGTACCCCCTAATTGACCTATAATTATTTCCTGTTGTAGGGTACACTATTACCCTGTAATATAATACCTGGTCCAATTTAAATATTATGGTTCCATATTAAGGTCTGATATCGCGCCTTGCGTTAGTTAACCATTGAAAGATGTCTTTGAATTTTTAAAGCATTTTAGAACGCTTATTTCTTTATTTTAAGCTTCTGAGAACACTCTATTTCGCATAGGCATACATAGTAAAATTTAGGGTCACGCTGTGTACCCCCTAAATGACCTATAATTATTTCCTGTGGTAGGGTACACTATTACCCTGTAATATAATACGTGGTCCAATTTAAAAATTATAGGTCAATATTAAGGTCCGATACCGTGCCGTTAGTTAACATAGAAAAATGTCTTTGAATTTTTAAAGCATTTTAGAACGCTTATTTCCTAATTTTAAGCTTCTCAGAACACTTTATTTCGCATAGGCATACATACTAAACTTTAGGGTCACGCTGTGAACCATCTAATTGACCTATAATTATTTCCTGCGGTAGGGTACACTATTACCCTGTAATATAATACCTTTTCCAATTTAAATAATGGGTCAATATTAAGGTCTGATATTGCGCCTTGCGTTAGTTAAGTTTGAAAGATGTCTTTGAATTTTTAAAGCATTTTAGAACGCTTATTTCCTCATTTTAAGCTTCTCAGAACACTTTATTTCGCATAGGCATACATAGTAAACTTTAGGGTCACGCTGTGTACCATCTAATTGACCTATAATTATTTTCTGTGGTAGGATACACTATTACCCTGTAATATAATACCTGGTCCAATTTAAATATTATGGTTCCATATTAAGGTCTGATATCGCGCCTTGAGTTAGTTAACCATTGAAAGATGTCTTTGAATTTTTAAAGCATTTTAGAACGCTTATTTCCTCATTTTAAGCTTCTCAGAACACTTTATTTCGCATAGGCATACGTAGTAAACTTTAGGGTCACGCTGTGTACCATCTAATTTACCTATAATTACTTCCAGCGGTAGGGTACACTATTACCCTGTAATATAATACCTGGTCCAATTTAAATATTATAGGTCAATATTAAGGTCTGATATTGCGCCTTGCGTTAGTTAAGCATTGAAAGATGTCTTTGAATTTTAAAAGCATTTTAGAACGCTTATTTCCTCATTTTAAGCTTCTCAGAACACTTTATTTCGCATAGGCATACATAGTAAACTTTAGGGTCACGCTGTGTACCATCTAATTGACCTATAATTATTTTCTGTGGTAGGGTACACAATTACCCTGTAATATAATACCTGGTCCAATTTAAATATTATGGGTTAATATTAAGGTCTGATATTGCGCCTTGCGTTAGTTAACCATTGAAAGATGTCTTTGAATTTTTAAAGCATTTTAGAACGCTTATTTCTTCATTTTAAGCTTCTCAGAACACTCTATTTCGCATAGGCATACATAGTAAACTTTAGGGTCACGCTGTGTACCCCCTAATTGACCTATAATTATTTCCTGTTGTAGGATACACTATTACCCTGTAATATAATACCTGGTCCAATTTAAATATTATGGTTCCATATTAAGGTCTGATATTGCGCCTTGAGTTAGTTAACCATTGAAAGATGTCTTTGAATTTTTAAAGCATTTTAGAACGCTTATTTCTACCTTTTTAAGCTTCTCAGAACACTTTATTTCGCATAGGCATACATAGTAAACTTTAGGGTCACGCTGTGTACCCCCTAATTGACCTGTAATTATTTTCCGTGGTAGGGCACACTATCACCCTGTAATATAATACGTGGTCCAATTTAAAAATTTTATGTCAATATTAAGGTCCGATACCGTGCCGTTAGTTAACATAGAAAAGAGTCTTCGAATTTCCTTGTTTTAATGCACTATTTAAAATACACATAGTGTACCCCCTAATTGACCTATAATTATTTCCTGTTGTAGGGTACACTATTACCCTGTAATATAATACCTGGTCCAATTTAAATATTATGGTTCCATATTAAGGTCTGATATCGCGCCTTGCGTTAGTTAACCATTGAAAGATGTCTTTGAATTTTTAAAGCATTTTAGAACGCTTATTTCTTTATTTTAAGCTTCTCAGAACACTCTATTTCGCATAGGCATACATAGTAAACTTTAGGGTCACGCTGTGTACCCCCTAATTGACATATAATTATTTCCTGTGGTAGGTACACTATAACTCTGTAATATAATACGTGGTCCAATTTAAAAATTATAGGTCAATATTAAGGTCCGATACCGTACCGTTAGTTAACATAGAAAAATGTCTTTGAATTTTTAAAACATTTTAGAACGCTTATTTCCTCATTTTAAGCTTCTCAGAACACTTTATTTTGCATAGGAATACATAGTAAACTTTAGGGTCACACTGTGTACCCCCTAATTGACCTATAATTATTTCCTGCTGTAGGGTACACTATTACCCTGTAATATAATACCTGGTCCAATTTAAATATTATGGGTCAATATTAAGGTCTGATATCGCGCCTTGCATTGATTAACCATTGAAAGATGTCTTTTAAATTTTAAAGCATTTTAGAACGCTTATTTCTTCATTTTAAGCTTCTCAAAACATTTTATTTCGCATAGGCATACATAGTAAAATTTAGGGTCACGCTGTGTACCCCCTAAATGACCTATAATTATTTCCTGTGGTAGGGTACACTATTACCCTGTAATATAATACGTGGTCCAATTTAAAAATTATATGTCAATATTAAGGTCCGATACCGTGCCGTTAGTTAACATAGAAAAATGTCTTTGAATTTTTAAAGCATTTTAGAACGCTTATTTCCTCATTTTAAGCTTCTCAGAACACTTTATTGTGCATAGGCATACATAGTAAACTTTAGGGTCACGCTGTGTACCATCTAATTGACCTATAATTATTTCCTGTGGTAGGGTACACTATTTCCCTGTAATATAATACCTGGTCCAATTTAAATATTATGGGTCAATATTAAGGTCTGATATTGCGCCTTGCGTTAGTTAACCATTGAAAGATGTCTTTGAATTTTTAAAGCATTTTAGAACGCTTATTTCTTCATTTTAAGCTTCTCAAAACATTTTTATTTCGCATAGGCATACATAGTAAAATTTAGGGTCACGCTGTGTACCCCCTAAATGACCTATAATTATTTCCTGTGGTAGGGTACACTATTACCTTGTAATATAATACGTGGTCCAATTTAAAAATTATAGGTCAATATTAAGGTCCGATACCGTGCCGTTAGTTGACATAGAAAAATGTCTTTGAATTTTTAAAGCATTTTAGAACGCTTATTTCCTCATTTTAAGCTTCTCAGAACACTTTATTTCGCATAGGCATACATAGTAAACTTTAGGGTCACGCTGTGTACCATCTAGTTGACCTATAATTATTTCCTGCGGTAGGGTACACTATTACCCTGTAATATAATACCTGGTCCAATTTAAATATTATGGGTCAATATTAAGGTCTGATATTGCGCCTTGCTTTAGTTAAGCATTGAAAGATGTCTTTGAATTTTTAAAGCATTTTAGAACGCTTATTTCCTCATTTTAAGCTTCTCAGAACACTTTATTTCGCATAGGCATACATAGTAAACTTTAGGGTCACGCTGTGTACCATCTAATTGACCTATAATTATTTTCTGTGGTAGGGTACACTATTACCCTGTAATATAATACCTGGTCCAATTTAATTATTATGGGTCAATATTAAATTCTGATTTTGCGCCTTGCGTTAGTTAACCATTGAAAGATGTCTTTGAATTTTTAAAGCATTTCAGAACGCTTATTTCTTCATTTAAAGCTTCTCAAAACATTTTATTTCGCATAGGCATACATAGTAAACTTTAGGGTCACGCTGTGTACCCCCTAATTGACATATAATTATTTCCTGTGGTAGGAAACACTATAACCCTGTAATATAATACGTGGTCCAATTTAAAAATTATAGGTCAATATTAAGGTCCGATACCGTGCCGTTAGTTAACATAGAAAAGTGTCTTCGAATTTCCTTGTTTTAATGCACTATTTAAAATATACATAGTGTACCCCCTAATTGACCTATAATTATTTCCTGTGGTAGGGTACACTATTACCCTGTAATATAATACCTGGTCCAATTTAAATATTATAGGTCCATATTAAGGTCTGATATTGCGCCTTGCGTTAGTTAACCATTGAAAGATGTCTTTATATTTTTAAAGCATTTTAGAACGCTTATTTCTTCATTTTAAGCTTCTCAGAACACTTTATTTCGCATAGGCATACATAGTAAACTTTAGGGTCACTCTGTGTACCCCCTAATTGACCTATAATTATTTCCTGTTGTAGGGTACACTATAACTCTGTAATATAATACGTGGTCCAATTTAAAAATTATAGGTCAATATTAAGGTCCGATACCGTACCGTTAGTTAACATAGAAAAATGTCTTTGAATTTTTAAAACATTTTAGAACACTTATTTCCTCATTTTAAGCTTCTCAGAACACTTTATTTTGCATAGGAATACATAGTAAACTTTAGGGTCACACTGTGTACCCCCTAATTGACCTATAATTATTTCCTGCTGTAGGGTACACTATTACCCTGTAATATAATACCTGGTCCAATTTAAATATTATGGGTCAATATTAAGGTCTGATATCGCGACGTGCATTGATTAACCATTGAAAGATGTCTTTTAAATTTTAAAGCATTTTAGAACGCTTATTTCTTCATTTTAAGCTTCTCAAAACATTTTATTTCGCATAGGCATACATAGTAAAATTTAGGGTCACGCTGTGTACCCCCTAAATGACCTATAATTATTTCCTGTGGTAGGGTACACTATTACCCTGTAATATAATACGTGGTCCAATTTAAAAATTATATGTCAATATTAAGGTCCGATACCGTGCCGTTAGTTAACATAGAAAAATGTCTTTGAATTTTTAAAGCATTTTAGAACGCTTATTTCCTCATTTTAAGCTTCTCAGAACACTTTATTTTGCATAGGCATACATAGTAAATTTTAGGGTCACGCTGTGTACCATCTAATTGACCTATAATTATTTCCTGTGGTAGGGTACACTATTTCCCTGTAATATAATACCTGGTCCAATTTAAATATTATGGGTCAATATTAAGGTCTGATATTGCGCCTTGCGTTAGTTAACCATTGAAAGATGTCTTTGAATTTTTAAAGCATTTTAGAACGCTTATTTCTTCATTTTAAGCTTCTCAAAACATTTTTATTTCGCATAGGCATACATAGTAAAATTTAGGGTCACGCTGTGTACCCCCTAAATGACCTATAATTATTTCCTGTGGTAGGGTACACTATTACCTTGTAATATAATACGTGGTCCAATTTAAAAATTATAGGTCAATATTAAGGTCCGATACCGTGCCGTTAGTTGACATAGAAAAATGTCTTTGAATTTTTAAAGCATTTTAGAACGCTTATTTCCTCATTTTAAGCTTCTCAGAACACTTTATTTCGCATAGGCATACATAGTAAACTTTAGGGTCACGCTGTGTACCCGCTAATTGACCTGTAATTATTTTCCGTGGTAGGGTACACTATCACCCTGTAATATAATACGTGGTCCAATTTAAAAATTTTAGGTCAATATTAAGGTCCGATACCGTGCCGTTAGTTAACATAGAAAAGAGTCTTCGAATTTCCTTGTTTTAATGCACTATTTAAAATACACATAGTGTACCCCCTAATTGACCTATAATTATTTCCTGTTGTAGGGTACACTATTACCCTGTAATATAATACCTGGTCCAATTTAAATATTATGGTTCCATATTAAGGTCTGATATCGCGCCTTGCGTTAGTTAACCATTGAAAGATGTTTTTGAATTTTTAAAGCATTTTAGAACGCTTATTTCTTTATTTTAAGCTTCTCAGAACACTCTATTTCGCATAGGCATACATAGTAAACTTTAGGGTCACGCTGTGTACCCCCTAAGTGACCTATAATTATTTCCCGTGGTAGGGAACAATATTACCATGTAATATAATACGTGGTCCAATTTAAAAATTATAGGTCAATATTAAGGTACGATACCGTGCCGTTGGTTAACATAGAAAAGTGTCTTCGAATTTCCTTGTTTTAATGCACTATTTAAAATATACATAGTGTACCCCCTAATTGACCTATAATTATTTCCTGTGGTAGGGTACACTATTACCCTTTAATATAATACCTGGGCCAATTTAAATATTATGGGTCAATATTAAGGTCTGATATTGCGCCTTGCGTTAGTTAACCATTGAAAGATGTCTTTGAATTTTTAAAGCATTTTAGAACGCTTATTTCTTCATTTTAAGCTTCTCAGAACACTCTATTTCGCATAGGCATACATAGAAAACTTTAGGGTCACTCTGTGTACCCCCTAATAGACCTATAATTATTTTCCGTGGTAGGGTACGCTATCACCCTGTAATATAATACGTGGTCCAATTTAAAAATTTTAGGTCAATATTAAGGTCCGATACCGTACCGTTAGTTAACATAGAAAAATGTCTTTGAATTTTTAAAGCATTTTAGAACGCTTATTTCTTCATTTTAAGCTTCTCGGAACACTTTATTTCGCATAGGCATACATAGTAAACTTTAGGGTCACGCTGTGTACCCCCTAAGTGACCTATAATTATTTCCCGTGGTAGGGAAATTACGTATTATATTACCCTGTAATATAATACGTGGTCCAATTTAAAAATTATAGCTCAGTATTAAGGTCCGATACCGTGCCGTTAGTTAACATAGAAAAGTGTCTTCGAATTTCCTTCTTTTTATGCACTATTTAAAATATACATAGTGTACCCCCTAATTGACCTATAATTATTTCCTGTGGTAGGGTACACTATTACCCTGTAATATAATACCTGGGCCAATTTAAATATTATGGGTCAATATTAAGGTCTGATATTGCGCCTTGCGTTAGTTAACCATTGAAAGATGTCTTTGAATTTTTAAAGCATTTTAGAACGCTTATTTCTTCATTTTAAGCTTCTCAGAACACTTTATTTCGCATAGGCATACATAGTAAACTTTAGGGTCACGCTGTGTACCCCCTAAGTGACCTCTAATTATTTCCCGTGGAAGGGAACAATATTACCCTGTAATATAATACGTGGCCCAATTTAAAAATTATAGGTCAATATTAAGGTCCGATACCGTACCGTTAGTTAACATAGAAAAATGTCTTTGAATTTTTAAAGCATTTTAGAACGCTTATTTCCTCATTTTAAGCTTCTCAGAACACTTTATTTTGCATAGGAATACATAGTAAACTTTAGGGTCACACTGTGTACCCCCTAATTGACCTATAATTATTTCCTGTGGTAGGGTACACTATTACCCTGTAATATAATACCTGGTCCAATTTAAATATTATGGGTAAATATTAAGGTCTGATATTGCGCCTTGCGTTAGTTAACCATTGAAAGATATCTTTGAATTTTTAAAGCATTTTAGAACGCTTATTTCTTCATTTTAAGCTTCTCAGAACACTCTATTTCGCATATGCATACAGTAAAATTTAGGGTCACGCTGTGTACCCCCTAAATGACCTATAATTATTTCCTGTGGTAGGGTACACTATTACCCTGTAATATAATACGTGGTCCAATTTAAAAATTTTAGGTCAATATTAAGGTTCGATACCGTGCCGTTAGTTAACGTAGAAAAGAGTCTTCGAATTTCCTTGTTTTAATGCACTATTTAAAATATACATAGTGTACCCCCTTATTGACCTATAATTATTTCCTGTTGTAGGGTACACTATTACCCTGTAATATAATACCGTGTCCAATTTAAATATTATGGTTCCATATTAAGGTCTGATATCGCGACTTGCGTTAGTTAACCATTGAAAGATGTCTTTGAATTTTTAAAGCATTTTAGAACGCTTACTTCTTCATTTTAAGCTTCTCAGAACACTCTATTTCGCATAGGCATACATAGTAAACTTTAGGGTCACGCTGTGTACCCCCTAATTGACATATAAATATTTCCTGTGGTAGGGTACACTATAACCCTGTAATATAATACGTGGTCCAATTTAAAAATTATAGGTCAATATTAAGGTCCGATACCGTGCCGTTAGTTAACATAGAAAAGTGTCTTCGAATTTCCTTGTTTTAATGCACTATTTAAAATATACATAGTGTACCCCCTAATTGACCTATAATTATTTCCTGTGGTAGGGAACACTATTACCCTGTAATATAATACCTGGTCCAATTTAAATATTATGGTTCCATATTAAGGTCTGATATTGCGCCTTGCGTTAGTTAACCATTGAAAGATGTCTTTGAATTTTTAAAGCATTTTAGAACGCTTTTTCTTCATTTTAAGCTTCTCAAAACATTTTATTTCGAATAGGCATACATAGTAAAATTTAGGGTCACGCTGTGTACCCCCTAAATGACCTATAATTATTTCCTGTGGTAGGGTACACTATTACCCTGTAATATAATACGTGGTCCAATTTAAAAATTATAGGTCAATATTAAGGTCCGATACCGTGCCGTTAGTTAACATAGAAAAGTGTCTTCGAATTTCCTTGTTTTAATGCACTATTTAAAATATACATAGTGTACCCCCTAATTGACCTATAACTATTTCCTGTGTTAGGGTACACTATTACCCTGTAATAAAATACCTGGTCTAATTTAAATATTATGGGTCAATATTAAGGTCCGATATTGCGCCTTGCGTTAGTTAACCATTGAAAGATGTCTTTGAATTTTTAAATCATTTTAGAACGCTATTTCTTTATTTTAAGATTCTCAGAACACTTTATTTCGCATAGGCATACATAGTAAACTTTAGGGTCACGCTGTGTACCCCTAATTGACCTATAATTATTTTCCGTGGTAGGGTACACTATCACCCTGTAATATAATACGTGGTCCAATTTAAAAATTTTAGGTCAATATTAAGGTTCGATACCGTGCCGTTAGTTAACATAGAAAAGAGTCTTCGAATTTCCTTGTTTTAATGCACTATTTAAAATATACATAGTGTACCCCCTAATTGACCTATAATTATTTCCTGTGGTAGGGTACACTATTACCCTGTAATATAATACCTGGTCCAATTTAAATATTATGGGTCAATATTAAGGTCTGATAATGCGCCTTGCGTTAGTTAACCATTGAAAGATGTCTTTGAATTTTTAAAGCATTTTAGAACGCTTATTTCTTCATTTTAAGCTTCTCAAAACATTTTTATTTCGCATAGGCATACATAGTAAAATTTAGGGTCACGCTGTGTACCCCCTAAATGACCTATAATTATTTCCTGTGGTAGGGTACACTATTACCTTGTAATATAATACGTGGTCCAATTTAAAAATTATAGGTCAATATTAAGGTCCGATACCGTGCCGTTAGTTGACATAGAAAAATGTCTTTGAATTTTTAAAGCATTTTAGAACGCTTATTTCCTCATTTTAAGCTTCTCAGAACACTTTATTTCGCATAGGCATACATAGTAAACTTTAGGGTCACGCTGTGTACCATCTAATTGACCTATAATTATTTCCTGCGGTAGGGTACACTATTACCCTGTAATATAATACCTGGTCCAATTTAAATATTATGGGTCAATATTAAGGTCTGATATTGCGCCTTGCGTTAGTTAAGCATTGAAAGATGTCTTTGAATTTTTAAAGCATTTTAGAACGCTTATTTCTTCATTTTAAGCTTCTCAGAACACTTTATTTCGCATAGGCATACATAGTAAACTTTAGGGTCACTCTGTGTACCCCCTAATTGACCTATAATTATTTCCAGTGGTAGGGTACACTATAACCCTGTAATATAATACGTGGTCCAGTTCAAAAATTATAGGTCAATATTAAGGTCCGATACCGTACCGTTAGTTAACATAGAAAAATGTCTTTGAATTTTTAAAGCATTTTAGAACGCTTATTTCCTCATTTTAAGCTTCTCAGAACACTTTATTTTGCTTAGGAATACATAGTAAACTTTAGGGTCACACTGTGTACCCCCTAATTGACCTATAATTATTTCCTGCTGTAGGGTACACTATTACCCTGTAATATTATACCTGGTCCAATTTAAATATTATGGGTCAATATTAAGGTCTGATATCGCGCCTTGCGTTGATTAACCATTGAAAGATGTCTTTGAATTTTTAAAGCATTTTAGAACGCTTATTTCTTCATTTTAAGCTTCTCAAAACATTTTATTTCGCATAGGCATACATAGTAAAATTTAGGGTCACGCTGTGTACCCCCTCATTGACATATAATTATTTTCTGTGGTAGGGTACACTATAACCCTGTAATATAATACGTGGTCCAATTTAAAAATTATAGGTCAATATTAAGGTCCGATACCGTGCCGTTAGTTAACATAGAAAAGTTTCTTCGAATTTCCTTGTTTTAATGCACTATTTAAAATATACATAGTGTACCCCCTAATTGACCTATAATTATTTCCTGTGGTAGGGTACACTATTACCCTGTAATATAATACCTGGTCCAATTTAAATATTATGGGTCAATATTAAGGTCTGATATTGCGCCTTGCGTTAGTTAACCATTGAAAGATGTCTTTGAATTTTTAAAGCATTTTAGAACGCTTATTTCTTCATTTTAAGCTTCTCAAAACATTTTATTTCGCATAGGCATACATAGTAAAATTTAGGGTCACGCTGTGTACCCCCTAAATGACCTATACTTATTTCCTGTGTTAGGGTACACTATTACCCTGTAATATAATACGTGGTCCAATTTAAAAATTATAGGTCAGTATTAAGCTCCGATACCGTGCCGTTAGTTAACATAGAAAAATGTCTTTCAATTTTTAAAGCATTTTAGAACGCTTATTTCCTCATTTTAAGCTTCTCAGAACACTTTATTTTGCATAGGCATACATAGTAAACTTTAGGGTCACGCTGTGTACCATCTAATTGACCTATAATTATTTCCTGTGGTAGGGTACACTATTACCCTGTAATATAATACCTGGTCCAATTTAAATATTATGGGTCAATATTAAGGTCTGATATTGCGCCTTGCGTTAGTTAACCATTGAAAGATGTCTTTGAATTTTTAAAGCATTTTAGAACGCTTATTTCTTCATTTTAAGCTTCTCAGAACACTTTATTTCGCATAGGCATACATAGTAAACTTTAGGGTCACTCTGTGTACCCCCTAATTGACCTATAATTGTTTCCTGTGGTAGGGTACACTTTAACCCTGTAATATAATACGTGGTCCAATTTAAAAATTATAGGTCAATATTAAGGTCCGATACCGTGCCGTTAGTTGACATAGAAAAATGTCTTTGAATTTTTAAAGCATTTTAGAACGCTTATTTCCTCATTTTAAGCTTCTCAGAACACTTTATTTCGCATAGGCATACATAGTAAACTTTAGGGTCACGCTGTGTACCATCTAATTGACCTATAAATATTTCCTGCGGTAGGGTACACTATTACCCTGTAATATAATACCTGGTCCAATTTAAATATTATGGGTCAATATTAAGGTCTGATATTGCGCCTTGCGTTAGTTAAGCATTGAAAGATGTCTTTGAATTTTTAAAGCATTTTAGAACGCTTATTTCTTCATTTTAAGCTTCTCAGAACACTTTATTTCGCATAGGCATACATAGTAAACTTAAGGGTCACTCCGTGTACCCCCTAATTGACCTATAATTATTTCCAGTGGTAGGGTACACTATAACCCTGTAATATAATACGTGGTCCAGTTTAAAAATTATAGGTCAATATTAAGGTCCGATACCGTACCGTTAGTTAACATAGAAAAATGTCTTTGAATTTTTAAAGCATTTTAGAACGCTTATTTCCTCATTTTAAGCTTCTCAGAACACTTTATTTTGCATAGGAATACATAGTAAACTTTAGGGTCACGCTGTGTACCCCCTAATTGACCTATAATTATTTCCTGCTGTAGGGTACACTATTACCCTGTAATATTATACCTGGTCCAATTTAAATATTATGGGTCAATATTAAGGTCTGATATCGCGCCTTGCGTTGATTAACCATTGAAAGATGTCTTTGAATTTTTAAAGCATTTTAGAACGCTTATTTCTTCATTTTAAGCTTCTCAGAACACTTTATTTCGCATAGGTATACATAGTAAACTTTAGGGTCACTCTGTGTACCCCCTAATTGACCTATAATTATTTCCTGTGGTAGGGTACACTATAACCCTGTAATATAATACGTGGTCCAATTTAAAAATTATAGGTCAATATTAAGGTCCGATACCGTACCGTTAGTTAACATAGAAAAATGTCTTTGAATTTTTAAAGCATTTTAGAACGCTTATTTCCTCATTTTAAGCTTCTCAGAACACTTTATTTTGCATAGGAATACATAGTAAACTTTAGGGTCACGCTGTGTACCCCCTTATTGACCTATAATTATTTCCTGTGGTAGGGTACACTATTACCCTGTAATATAATACCTGGTCCAATTTAAATATTATGGGTCAATATTAAGGTCTGATATTGCGCCTTGCGTTAGTTAACCATTGAAAGATGTCTTTGAATTTTTAAAGCATTTTAGAACGCTTATTTCTTCATTTTAAGCTTCTCAGAACACTCTATTTCGCATAGGCATAAATAGTAAACTTTAGGGTCACGCTGTGTACCCCCTAATTGACCTATATTTATTTCCTGTTGTAGGGTACACTATTACCCTGTAATATAATACCTGGTCCAATTTAAATATTATGGTTCCATATTAAGGTCTGATATCGCGCCTTGCGTTAGTTAACCATTGAAAGAAGTCTTTGAATTTTTAAAGCATTTTAGAACGCTTATTTCTTTATTTTAAGCTTCTCAGAACACTCTATTTCGCATAGGCATACATAGTAAACTTTAGGGTCACGCTGTGTACCCCCTCATTGACATATAATTATTTTCTGTGGTAGGGTACACTATAACCCTGTAATATAATACGTGGTCCAATTTAAAAATTATAGGTCAATATTAAGGTCCGATACCGTGCCGTTAGTTAACATAGAAAAGTGTCTTCGAATTTCCTTGTTTTAATGCACTATTTAAAATATACATAGTGTACCCCCTAATTGACCTATAATTATTTCCAGTGGTAGGGTACACTATTACCCTGTAATATAATACCTGGTCCAATTTAAATATTATGGGTCAATATTAAGGTCTGATATTGCGCCTTGCGTTAGTTAACCATTGAAAGATGTCTTTGAATTTTTGAAGCATTTTAGAACGCTTATTTCTTCATTTTAAGCTTCTCAAAACATTTTATTTCGCATAGGCATACATAGTAAAATTTAGGGTCACGCTGTGTACCCCCTCATTGACATATAATTATTTTCTGTGGTAGGGTACACTATAACCCTGTAATATAATACGTGGTCCAATTTAAAAATTATAGGTCAATATTAAGGTCCGATACCGTGCCGTTAGTTAACATAGAAAAGTTTCTTCGAATTTCCTTGTTTTAATGCACTATTTAAAATATACATAGTGTACCCCCTAATTGACCTATAATTATTTCCTGTGGTAGGGTACACTATTACCCTGTAATATAATACCTGGTCCAATTTAAATATTATGGGTCAACATTAAGGTCTGATATTGCGCCTTGCGTTAGTTAACCATTGAAAGATGTCTTTGAATTTTTAAAGCATTTTAGAACGCTTATTTCTTCATTTTAAGCTTCTCAGAACACTTTATTTCGCATAGGCATACATAGTAAACTTTAGGGTCACTCTGTGTACCCCCTAATTGACCTATAATTATTTCCAGTGGAAGGGTACACTATAACCCTGTAATATAATACGTGGTCCAGTTTAAAAATTATAGGTCAATATTAAGGTCCGATACCGTACCGTTAGTTAACATAGAAAAATGTCTTTGAATTATTAAAGCATTTTAGAACGCTTATTTCCTCATTTTAAGCTTCTCAGAACACTTTATTTTGCTTAGGAATACATAGTAAACTTTAGGGTCACACTGTGTACCCCCTAATTGACCTATAATTATTTCCTGCTGTAGGGTACACTATTACCCTGTAATATAATACCTGGTCCAATTTAAATATTATGGGTCAATATTAAGGTCTGATATCGCGCCTTGCGTTGATTAACCATTGAAAGATGTCTTTGAATTTTTAAAGCATTTTAGAACGCTTATTTCTTCATTTTAAGCTTCTCAAAACATTTTATTTCGCATAGGCATACATAGTAAAATTTAGGGTCACGCTGTGTACCCCCTAAATGACCTATACTTATTTCCTGTGTTAGGGTACACTATTACCCTGTAATATAATACGTGGTCCAATTTAAAAATTATAGGTCAGTATTAAGCTCCGATACCGTGCCGTTAGTTAACATAGAAAAATGTCTTTCAATTTTTAAAGCATTTTAGAACGCTTATTTCCTCATTTTAAGCTTCTCAGAACACTTTATTTTGCATAGGCATACATAGTAAACTTTAGGGTCACGCTGTGTACCATCTAATTGACCTATAATTATTTCCTGTGGTAGGGTACACTATTACCCTGTAATATAATACCTGGTCCAATTTAAATATTATGGGTCAATATTAAGGTCTGATATTGCGCCTTGCGTTAGTTAACCATTGAAAGATGTCTTTGAATTTTTAAAGCATTTTAGAACGCTTATTTCTTCATTTTAAGCTTCTCAGAACACTTTATTTCGCATAGGCATACATAGTAAACTTTAGGGTCACTCTGTGTACCCCCTAAATGACCTATAATTGTTTCCTGTGGTAGGGTACACTATAACCCTGTAATATAATACGTGGTCCAATTTAAAAATTATAGGTCAATATTAAGGTCCGATACCGTACCGTTAGTTAACATAGAAAAATGTCTTTGAATTTTTAAAGCATTTTAGAACGCTTATTTCCTCATTTTAAGCTTCTCAGAACACTTTATTTTGCATAGGAATACATAGTAAACTTTAGGGTCACGCTGTGTACCCCCTAATTGACCTATAATTATTTCCTGCTGTAGGGTACACTATTACCCTGTAATATTATACCTGGTCCAATTTAAATATTATGGGTCAATATTAAGGTCTGATATCGCGCCTTGCGTTGATTAACCATTGAAAGATGTCTTTGAATTTTTAAAGCATTTTAGAACGCTTATTTCTTCATTTTAAGCTTCTCAAAACATTTTATTTCGCATAGGCATACATAGTAAAATTTAGGGTCACGCTGTGTACCCCCTAAATGACCTATAATTATTTCCTGTGGTAGGGTACACTATTACCCTATAATATAACACGTGGTCCAATTTAAAAATTATAGGTCAATATAAAGGTCCGATACCGTGCCGTTAGTTAACATAGAAAAATGTCTTTGAATTCTTAAAGCATTTTAGAACGCTTATTTCCTCATTTTAAGCTTCTCAGAACACTTTATTTTGCATAGGCATACATAGTAAACTTTAGGGTCACGCTGTGTACCCCCTCATTGACATATAATTATTTCCTGTGGTAGGGTACACTATAACCCTGTAATATAATACGTGGTCCAATTTAAAAATTATAGGTCAATATTAAGGTCCGATACCGTGCCGTTAGTTAACATAGAAAAGTTTCTTCGAATTTCCTTGTTTTAATGCACTATTTAAAATATACATAGTGTACCCCCTAATTGACCTATAATTATTTCCTGTGGTAGGGTACACTATTACCCTGTAATATAATACCTGGTCCAATTTAAATATTATGGGTCAATATTAAGGTCTGATATTGCGCCTTGCGTTAGTTAACCATTGAAAGATGTCTTTGAATTTTTAAAGCATTTTAGAACGCTTATTTCTTCATTTTAAGCTTCTCAGAACACTTTATTTCGCATAGGCATACATAGTAAACTTTAGGGTCACTCTGTGTACCCCCTAATTGACCTATAATTATTTCCAGTGGAAGGGTACACTATAACCCTGTAATATAATACGTGGTCCAGTTTAAAAATTATAGGTCAATATTAAGGTCCGATACCGTACCGTTAGTTAACATAGAAAAATGTCTTTGAATTATTAAAGCATTTTAGAACGCTTATTTCCTCATTTTAAGCTTCTCAGAACACTTTATTTTGCTTAGGAATACATAGTAAACTTTAGGGTCACACTGTGTACCCCCTAATTGACCTATAATTATTTCCTGCTGTAGGGTACACTATTACCCTGTAATATAATACCTGGTCCAATTTAAATATTATGGGTCAATATTAAGGTCTGATATCGCGCCTTGCGTTGATTAACCATTGAAAGATGTCTTTGAATTTTTAAAGCATTTTAGAACGCTTATTTCTTCATTTTAAGCTTCTCAAAACATTTTATTTTGCATAGGCATACATAGTAAAATTTAGGGTCACGCTGTGTACCCCCTAAATGACCTATACTTATTTCCTGTGTTAGGGTACACTATTACCCTGTAATATAATACGTGGTCCAATTTAAAAATTATAGGTCAGTATTAAGCTCCGATACCGTGCCGTTAGTTAACATAGAAAAATGTCTTTCAATTTTTAAAGCATTTTAGAACGCTTATTTCCTCATTTTAAGCTTCTCAGAACACTTTATTTTGCATAGGCATACATAGTAAACTTTAGGGTCACGCTGTGTACCATCTAATTGACCTATAATTATTTCCTGTGGTAGGGTACACTATTACCCTGTAATATAATACCTGGTCCAATTTAAATATTATGGGTCAATATTAAGGTCTGATATTGCGCCTTGCGTTAGTTAACCATTGAAAGATGTCTTTGAATTTTTAAAGCATTTTAGAACGCTTATTTCTTCATTTTAAGCTTCTCAGAACACTTTATTTCGCATAGGCATACATAGTAAACTTTAGGGTCACTCTGTGTACCCCCTAATTGACCTATAATTGTTTCCTGTGGTAGGGTACACTTTAACCCTGTAATATAATACGTGGTCCAATTTAAAAATTATAGGTCAATATTAAGGTCCGATACCGTACCGTTAGTTAACATAGAAAAATGTCTTTGAATTTTTAAAGCATTTTAGAACGCTTATTTCCTCATTTTAAGCTTCTCAGAACACTTTATTTTGCATAGGAATACATAGTAAACTTTAGGGTCACGCTGTGTACCCCCTAATTGACCTATAATTATTTCCTGCTGTAGGGTACACTATTACCCTGTAATATTATACCTGGTCCAATTTAAATATTATGGGTCAATATTAAGGTCTGATATCGCGCCTTGCGTTGATTAACCATTGAAAGATGTCTTTGAATTTTTAAAGCATTTTAGAACGCTTATTTCTTCATTTTAAGCTTCTCAAAACATTTTATTTCGCATAGGCATACATAGTAAAATTTAGGGTCACGCTGTGTACCCCCTCATTGACATATAATTATTTCCTGTGGTAGGGTACACTATTACCTTGTAATATAATACGTGGTCCAATTTAAAAATTATAGGTCAATATTAAGGTCCGATACCGTGCCGTTAGTTGACATAGAAAAATGTCTTTGAATTTTTAAAGCATTTTAGAACGCTTATTTCCTCATTTTAAGCTTCTCAGAACACTTTATTTCACATAGGCATACATAGTAAACTTTAGGGTCACGCTGTGTACCATCTAATTGACCTATAATTATTTCCTGCGGTAGGGTACACTATTACCCTGTAATATAATACCTGGTCCAATTTAAATATTATGGGTCAATATTAAGGTCTGATATTGCGCCTTGCGTTAGTTAAGCATTGAAAGATGTCTTTGAATTTTTAAAGCATTTTAGAACGCTTATTTCTTCATTTTAAGCTTCTCAGAACACTTTATTTCGCATAGGCATACATAGTAAACTTTAGGGTCACTCTGTGTACCCCCTAATTGACCTATAATTATTTCCAGTGGTAGGGTACACTATAACCCTGTAATATAATACATGGTCCAGTTTAAAAATTATAGGTCAATATTAAGGTCCGATACCGTACCTTTAGTTGACATAGAAAAATGTCTTTGAATTTTTAAAGCATTTTAGAACGCTTATTTCCTCATTTTAAGCTTCTCAGAACACTTTATTTCACATAGGCATACATAGTAAACTTTAGGGTCACGCTGTGTACCATCTAATTGACCTATAATTATTTCCTGCGGTAGGGTACACTATTACCCTGTAATATAATACCTGGTCCAATTTAAATATTATGGGTCAATATTAAGGTCTGATATTGCGCCTTGCGTTAGTTAAGCATTGAAAGATGTCTTTGAATTTTTAAAGCATTTTAGAACGCTTATTTCTTCATTTTAAGCTTCTCAGAACACTTTATTTCGCATAGGCATACATAGTAAACTTTAGGGTCACTCTGTGTACCCCCTAAATGACCTATAATTGTTTCCTGTGGTAGGGTACACTATAACCCTGTAATATAATACGTGGTCCAATTTAAAAATTATAGGTCAATATTAAGGTCCGATACCGTACCGTTAGTTAACATAGAAAAATGTCTTTGAATTTTTAAAGCATTTTAGAACGCTTATTTCCTCATTTTAAGCTTCTCAGAACACTTTATTTTGCATAGGAATACATAGTAAACTTTAGGGTCACGCTGTGTACCCCCTAATTGACCTATAATTATTTCCTGCTGTAGGGTACACTATTACCCTGTAATATTATACCTGGTCCAATTTAAATATTATGGGTCAATATTAAGGTCTGATATCGCGCCTTGCGTTGATTAACCATTGAAAGATGTCTTTGAATTTTTAAAGCATTTTAGAACGCTTATTTCTTCATTTTAAGCTTCTCAAAACATTTTATTTCGCATAGGCATACATAGTAAAATTTAGGGTCACGCTGTGTACCCCCTAAATGACCTATAATTATTTCCTGTGGTAGGGTACACTATTACCCTATAATATAACACGTGGTCCAATTTAAAAATTATAGGTCAATATAAAGGTCCGATACCGTGCCGTTAGTTAACATAGAAAAATGTCTTTGAATTCTTAAAGCATTTTAGAACGCTTATTTCCTCATTTTAAGCTTCTCAGAACACTTTATTTTGCATAGGCATACATAGTAAACTTTAGGGTCACGCTGTGTACCCCCTCATTGACATATAATTATTTCCTGTGGTAGGGTACACTATAACCCTGTAATATAATACGTGGTCCAATTTAAAAATTATAGGTCAATATTAAGGTCCGATACCGTGCCGTTAGTTAACATAGAAAAGTTTCTTCGAATTTCCTTGTTTTAATGCACTATTTAAAATATACATAGTGTACCCCCTAATTGACCTATAATTATTTCCTGTGGTAGGGTACACTATTACCCTGTAATATAATACCTGGTCCAATTTAAATATTATGGGTCAATATTAAGGTCTGATATTGCGCCTTGCGTTAGTTAACCATTGAAAGATGTCTTTGAATTTTTAAAGCATTTTAGAACGCTTATTTCTTCATTTTAAGCTTCTCAGAACACTTTATTTCGCATAGGCATACATAGTAAACTTTAGGGTCACTCTGTGTACCCCCTAATTGACCTATAATTATTTCCAGTGGAAGGGTACACTATAACCCTGTAATATAATACGTGGTCCAGTTTAAAAATTATAGGTCAATATTAAGGTCCGATACCGTACCGTTAGTTAACATAGAAAAATGTCTTTGAATTATTAAAGCATTTTAGAACGCTTATTTCCTCATTTTAAGCTTCTCAGAACACTTTATTTTGCTTAGGAATACATAGTAAACTTTAGGGTCACACTGTGTACCCCCTAATTGACCTATAATTATTTCCTGCTGTAGGGTACACTATTACCCTGTAATATAATACCTGGTCCAATTTAAATATTATGGGTCAATATTAAGGTCTGATATCGCGCCTTGCGTTGATTAACCATTGAAAGATGTCTTTGAATTTTTAAAGCATTTTAGAACGCTTATTTCTTCATTTTAAGCTTCTCAAAACATTTTATTTTGCATAGGCATACATAGTAAAATTTAGGGTCACGCTGTGTACCCCCTAAATGACCTATACTTATTTCCTGTGTTAGGGTACACTATTACCCTGTAATATAATACGTGGTCCAATTTAAAAATTATAGGTCAGTATTAAGCTCCGATACCGTGCCGTTAGTTAACATAGAAAAATGTCTTTCAATTTTTAAAGCATTTTAGAACGCTTATTTCCTCATTTTAAGCTTCTCAGAACACTTTATTTTGCATAGGCATACATAGTAAACTTTAGGGTCACGCTGTGTACCATCTAATTGACCTATAATTATTTCCTGTGGTAGGGTACACTATTACCCTGTAATATAATACCTGGTCCAATTTAAATATTATGGGTCAATATTAAGGTCTGATATTGCGCCTTGCGTTAGTTAACCATTGAAAGATGTCTTTGAATTTTTAAAGCATTTTAGAACACTTATTTCTTCATTTTAAGCTTCTCAGAACACTTTATTTCGCATAGGCATACATAGTAAACTTTAGGGTCACTCTGTGTACCCCCTAATTGACCTATAATTGTTTCCTGTGGTAGGGTACACTTTAACCCTGTAATATAATACGTGGTCCAATTTAAAAATTATAGGTCAATATTAAGGTCCGATACCGTACCGTTAGTTAACATAGAAAAATGTCTTTGAATTTTTAAAGCATTTTAGAACGCTTATTTCCTCATTTTAAGCTTCTCAGAACACTTTATTTTGCATAGGAATACATAGTAAACTTTAGGGTCACGCTGTGTACCCCCTAATTGACCTATAATTATTTCCTGCTGTAGGGTACACTATTACCCTGTAATATTATACCTGGTCCAATTTAAATATTATGGGTCAATATTAAGGTCTGATATCGCGCCTTGCGTTGATTAACCATTGAAAGATGTCTTTGAATTTTTAAAGCATTTTAGAACGCTTATTTCTTCATTTTAAGCTTCTCAAAACATTTTATTTCGCATAGGCATACATAGTAAAATTTAGGGTCACGCTGTGTACCCCCTCATTGACATATAATTATTTCCTGTGGTAGGGTACACTATTACCTTGTAATATAATACGTGGTCCAATTTAAAAATTATAGGTCAATATTAAGGTCCGATACCGTGCCGTTAGTTGACATAGAAAAATGTCTTTGAATTTTTAAAGCATTTTAGAACGCTTATTTCCTCATTTTAAGCTTCTCAGAACACTTTATTTCACATAGGCATACATAGTAAACTTTAGGGTCACGCTGTGTACCATCTAATTGACCTATAATTATTTCCTGCGGTAGGGTACACTATTACCCTGTAATATAATACCTGGTCCAATTTAAATATTATGGGTCAATATTAAGGTCTGATATTGCGCCTTGCGTTAGTTAAGCATTGAAAGATGTCTTTGAATTTTTAAAGCATTTTAGAACGCTTATTTCTTCATTTTAAGCTTCTCAGAACACTTTATTTCGCATAGGCATACATAGTAAACTTTAGGGTCACTCTGTGTACCCCCTAATTGACCTATAATTATTTCCAGTGGTAGGGTACACTATAACCCTGTAATATAATACATGGTCCAGTTTAAAAATTATAGGTCAATATTAAGGTCCGATACCGTACCTTTAGTTAACATAGAAAAATGTCTTTGAATTTTTAAAGCATTTTAGAACGCTTATTTCCTCATTTTAAGCTTCTCAGAACACTTTATTTTGCATAGGAATACATAGTAAACTTTAGGGTCACGCTGTGTACCCCCTAATTGACCTATAATTATTTCCTGCTGTAGGGTACACTATTACCCTGTAATATTATACCTGGTCCAATTTAAATATTATGGGTCAATATTAAGGTCTGATATCGCGCCTTGCGTTGATTAACCATTGAAAGATGTCTTTGAATTTTTAAAGCATTTTAGAACGCTTATTTCTTCATTTTAAGCTTCTCAGAACACTTTATTTCGCATAGGCATACATAGTAAACTTTAGGGTCACTCTGTGTACCCCCTAATTGACCTATAATTATTTCCTGTGGTAGGGTACACTATAACCCTGTAATATAATACGTGGTCCAATTTAAAAATTATAGGTCAATATTAAGGTCCGATACCGTACCGTTAGTTAACATAGAAAAATGTCTTTGAATTTTTAAAGCATTTTAGAACGCTTATTTCCTCATTTTAAGCTTCTCAGAACACTTTATTTTGCATAGGAATACATAGTAAACTTTAGGGTCACGCTGTGTACCCCCTTATTGACCTATAATTATTTCCTGTGGTAGGGTACACTATTACCCTGTAATATAATACCTGGTCCAATTAAAATATTATGGGTCAATATTAAGGTCTGATATTGCGCCTTGCGTTAGTTAACCATTGAAAGATGTCTTTGAATTTTTAAAGCATTTTAGAACGCTTATTTCTTCATTTTAAGCTTCTCAGAACACTCTATTTCGCATAGGCATAAATAGTAAACTTTAGGGTCACGCTGTGTACCCCCTAATTGACCTATATTTATTTCCTGTTGTAGGGTACACTATTACCCTGTAATATAATACCTGGTCCAATTTAAATATTATGGTTCCATATTAAGGTCTGATATCGCGCCTTGCGTTAGTTAACCATTGAAAGAAGTCTTTGAATTTTTAAAGCATTTTAGAACGCTTATTTCTTTATTTTAAGCTTCTCAGAACACTCTATTTCGCATAGGCATACATAGTAAACTTTAGGGTCACGCTGTGTACCCCCTCATTGACATATAATTATTTTCTGTGGTAGGGTACACTATAACCCTGTAATATAATACGTGGTCCAATTTAAAAATTATAGGTCAATATTAAGGTCCGATACCGTGCCGTTAGTTAACATAGAAAAGTGTCTTCGAATTTCCTTGTTTTAATGCACTATTTAAAATATACATAGTGTACCCCCTAATTGACCTATAATTATTTCCAGTGGTAGGGTACACTATTACCCTGTAATATAATACCTGGTCCAATTTAAATATTATGGGTCAATATTAAGGTCTGATATTGCGCCTTGCGTTAGTTAACCATTGAAAGATGTCTTTGAATTTTTGAAGCATTTTAGAACGCTTATTTCTTCATTTTAAGCTTCTCAAAACATTTTATTTCGCATAGGCATACATAGTAAAATTTAGGGTCACGCTGTGTACCCCCTAAATGACCTATAATTATTTCCTGTGGTAGGGTACACTATTACCCTGTAATATAACACGTGGTCCAATTTAAAAATTATAGGTCAATATAAAGGTCCGATACCGTGCCGTTAGTTAACATAGAAAAATGTCTTTGAATTCTTAAAGCATTATAGAACGCTTATTTCCTCATTTTAAGCTTCTCAGAACACTTTATTTTGCATAGGCATACATAGTAAACTTTAGGGTCACGCTGTGTACCCCCTCATTGACATATAATTATTTCCTGTGGTAGGGTACACTATAACCCTGTAATATAATACGTGGTCCAATTTAAAAATTATAGGTCAATATTAAGGTCCGATACCGTGCCGTTAGTTGACATAGAAAAATGTCTTTGAATTTTTAAAGCATTTTAGAACGCTTATTTCCTCATTTTAAGCTTCTCAGAACACTTTATTTCGCATAGGCATACATAGTAAACTTTAGGGTCACGCTGTGTACCATCTAATTGACCTATAATTATTTCCTGCGGTAGGGTACACTATTACCCTGTAATATAATACCTGGTCCAATTTAAATATTATGGGTCAATATTAAGGTCTGATATTGCGCCTTGCGTTAGTTAAGCATTGAAAGATGTCTTTGAATTTTTAAAGCATTTTAGAACGCTTATTTCTTCATTTTAAGCTTCTCAGAACACTTTATTTCGCATAGGCATACATAGTAAACTTTAGGGTCACTCTGTGTACCCCCTAATTGACCTATAATTATTTCCAGTGGTAGGGTACACTATAACCCTGTAATATAATACGTGGTCCAGTTTAAAAATTATAGGTCAATATTAAGGTCCGATACCGTACCGTTAGTTAACATAGAAAAATGTCTTTGAATTTTTAAAGCATTTTAGAACGCTTATTTGCTCATTTTAAGCTTCTCAGAACACTTTATTTTGCATAGGAATACATAGTAAACTTTAGGGTCACGCTGTGTACCCCCTAATTGACCTATAATTATTTCCTGCTGTAGGGTACACTATTACCCTGTAATATTATACCTGGTCCAATTTAAATATTATGGGTCAATATTAAGGTCTGATATCGCGCCTTGCGTTGATTAACCATTGAAAGATGTCTTTGAATTTTTAAAGCATTTTAGAACGCTTATTTCTTCATTTTAAGCTTCTCAGAACACTTTATTTCGCATAGGCATACATAGTAAACTTTAGGGTCACTCTGTGTACCCCCTAATTGACCTATAATTATTTCCTGTGGTAGGGTACACTATAACCCTGTAATATAATACGTGGTCCAATTTAAAAATTATAGGTCAATATTAAGGTCCGATACCGTACCGTTAGTTAACATAGAAAAATGTCTTTGAATTTTTAAAGCATTTTAGAACGCTTATTTCCTCATTTTAAGCTTCTCAGAACACTTTATTTTGCATAGGAATACATAGTAAACTTTAGGGTCACGCTGTGTACCCCCTTATTGACCTATAATTATTTCCTGTCGTAGGGTACACTATTACCCTGTAATATAATACCTGGTCCAATTTAAATATTATGGGTCAATATTAAGGTCTGATATTGCGCCTTGCGTTAGTTAACCATTGAAAGATGTCTTTGAATTTTTAAAGCATTTTAGAACGCTTATTTCTTCATTTTAAGCTTCTCAGAACACTCTATTTCGCATAGGCATAAATAGTAAACTTTAGGGTCACGCTGTGTACCCCCTAATTGACATATATTTATTTCCTGTTGTAGGGTACACTATTACCCTGTAATATAATACCTGGTCCAATTTAAATATTATGGTTCCATATTAAGGTCTGATATCGCGCCTTGCGTTAGTTAACCATTGAAAGAAGTCTTTGAATTTTTAAAGCATTTTAGAACGCTTATTTCTTTATTTTAAGCTTCTCAGAACACTCTATTTCGCATAGGCATACATAGTAAACTTTAGGGTCACGTTGTGTACCCCCTCATTGACATATAATTATTTTCTGTGGTAGGGTACACTATAACCCTGTAATATAATACGTGGTCCAATTTAAAAATTATAGGTCAATATTAAGGTCCGATACCGTGCCGTTAGTTAACATAGAAAAGTGTCTTCGAATTTCCTTGTTTTAATGCACTATTTAAAATATACATAGTGTACCCCCTAATTGACCTATAATTATTTCCAGTGGTAGGGTACACTATTACCCTGTAATATAATACCTGGTCCAATTTAAATATTATGGGTCAATATTAAGGTCTGATATTGCGCCTTGCGTTAGTTAACCATTGAAAGATGTCTTTGAATTTTTGAAGCATTTTAGAACGCTTATTTCTTCATTTTAAGCTTCTCAAAACATTTTATTTCGCATAGGCATACATAGTAAAATTTAGGGTCACGCTGTGTACCCCCTCATTGACATATAATTATTTTCTGTGGTAGGGTACACTATAACCCTGTAATATAATACGTGGTCCAATTTAAAAATTATAGGTCAATATTAAGGTCCGATACCGTGCCGTTAGTTAACATAGAAAAGTTTCTTCGAATTTCCTTGTTTTAATGCACTATTTAAAATATACATAGTGTACCCCCTAATTGACCTATAATTATTTCCTGTGGAAGGGTACACTATTACCCTGTAATATAATACCTGGTCCAATTTAAATATTATGGGTCAATATTAAGGTCTGATATTGCGCCTTGCGTTAGTTAACCATTGAAAGATGTCTTTGAATTTTTAAAGCATTTTAGAACGCTTATTTCTTCATTTTAAGCTTCTCAGAACACTTTATTTCGCATAGGCATACATAGTAAACTTTAGGGTCACTCTGTGTACCCCCTAATTGACCTATAATTATTTCCAGTGGAAGGGTACACTATAACCCTGTAATATAATACGTGGTCCAGTTTAAAAATTATAGGTCAATATTAAGGTCCGATACCGTACCGTTAGTTAACATAGAAAAATGTCTTTGAATTATTAAAGCATTTTAGAACGCTTATTTCCTCATTTTAAGCTTCTCAGAACACTTTATTTTGCTTAGGAATACATAGTAAACTTTAGGGTCACACTGTGTACCCCCTAATTGACCTATAATTATTTCCTGCTGTAGGGTACACTATTACCCTGTAATATAATACCTGGTCCAATTTAAATATTATGGGTCAATATTAAGGTCTGATATCGCGCCTTGCGTTGATTAACCATTGAAAGATGTCTTTGAATTTTTAAAGCATTTTAGAACGCTTATTTCTTCATTTTAAGCTTCTCAAAACATTTTATTTCGCATAGGCATACATAGTAAAATTTAGGGTCACGCTGTGTACCCCCTAAATGACCTATACTTATTTCCTGTGTTAGGGTACACTATTACCCTGTAATATAATACGTGGTCCAATTTAAAAATTATAGGTCAGTATTAAGCTCCGATACCGTGCCGTTAGTTAACATAGAAAAATGTCTTTCAATTTTTAAAGCATTTTAGAACGCTTATTTCCTCATTTTAAGCTTCTCAGAACACTTTATTTTGCATAGGCATACATAGTAAACTTTAGGGTCACGCTGTGTACCATCTAATTGACCTATAATTATTTCCTGTGGTAGGGTACACTATTACCCTGTAATATAATACCTGGTCCAATTTAAATATTATGGGTCAATATTAAGGTCTGATATTGCGCCTTGCGTTAGTTAACCATTGAAAGATGTCTTTGAATTTTTAAAGCATTTTAGAACGCTTATTTCTTCATTTTAAGCTTCTCAGAACACTTTATTTCGCATAGGCATACATAGTAAACTTTAGGGTCACTCTGTGTACCCCCTAAATGACATATAATTGTTTCCTGTGGTAGGGTACACTATAACCCTGTAATATAATACGTGGTCCAATTTAAAAATTATAGGTCAATATTAAGGTCCGATACCGTACCGTTAGTTAACATAGAAAAATGTCTTTGAATTTTTAAAGCATTTTAGAACGCTTATTTCCTCATTTTAAGCTTCTCAGAACACTTTATTTTGCATAGGAATACATAGTAAACTTTAGGGTCACGCTGTGTACCCCCTAATTGACCTATAATTATTTCCTGCTGTAGGGTACACTATTACCCTGTAATATTATACCTGGTCCAATTTAAATATTATGGGTCAATATTAAGGTCTGATATCGCGCCTTGCGTTGATTAACCATTGAAAGATGTCTTTGAATTTTTAAAGCATTTTAGAACGCTTATTTCTTCATTTTAAGCTTCTCAAAACATTTTATTTCGCATAGGCATACATAGTAAAATTTAGGGTCACGCTGTGTACCCCCTAAATGACCTATAATTATTTCCTGTGGTAGGGTACACTATTACCCTATAATATAACACGTGGTCCAATTTAAAAATTATAGGTCAATATAAAGGTCCGATACCGTGCCGTTAGTTAACATAGAAAAATGTCTTTGAATTCTTAAAGCATTTTAGAACGCTTATTTCCTCATTTTAAGCTTCTCAGAACACTTTATTTTGCATAGGCATACATAGTAAACTTTAGGGTCACGCTGTGTACCCCCTCATTGACATATAATTATTTCCTGTGGTAGGGTACACTATAACCCTGTAATATAATACGTGGTCCAATTTAAAAATTATAGGTCAATATTAAGGTCCGATACCGTGCCGTTAGTTAACATAGAAAAGTTTCTTCGAATTTCCTTGTTTTAATGCACTATTTAAAATATACATAGTGTACCCCCTAATTGACCTATAATTATTTCCTGTGGTAGGGTACACTATTACCCTGTAATATAATACCTGGTCCAATTTAAATATTATGGGTCAATATTAAGGTCTGATATTGCGCCTTGCGTTAGTTAACCATTGAAAGATGTCTTTGAATTTTTAAAGCATTTTAGAACGCTTATTTCTTCATTTTAAGCTTCTCAGAACACTTTATTTCGCATAGGCATACATAGTAAACTTTAGGGTCACTCTGTGTACCCCCTAATTGACCTATAATTATTTCCAGTGGAAGGGTACACTATAACCCTGTAATATAATACGTGGTCCAGTTTAAAAATTATAGGTCAATATTAAGGTCCGATACCGTACCGTTAGTTAACATAGAAAAATGTCTTTGAATTATTAAAGCATTTTAGAACGCTTATTTCCTCATTTTAAGCTTCTCAGAACACTTTATTTTGCTTAGGAATACATAGTAAACTTTAGGGTCACACTGTGTACCCCCTAATTGACCTATAATTATTTCCTGCTGTAGGGTACACTATTACCCTGTAATATAATACCTGGTCCAATTTAAATATTATGGGTCAATATTAAGGTCTGATATCGCGCCTTGCGTTGATTAACCATTGAAAGATGTCTTTGAATTTTTAAAGCATTTTAGAACGCTTATTTCTTCATTTTAAGCTTCTCAAAACATTTTATTTTGCATAGGCATACATAGTAAAATTTAGGGTCACGCTGTGTACCCCCTAAATGACCTATACTTATTTCCTGTGTTAGGGTACACTATTACCCTGTAATATAATACGTGGTCCAATTTAAAAATTATAGGTCAGTATTAAGCTCCGATACCGTGCCGTTAGTTAACATAGAAAAATGTCTTTCAATTTTTAAAGCATTTTAGAACGCTTATTTCCTCATTTTAAGCTTCTCAGAACACTTTATTTTGCATAGGCATACATAGTAAACTTTAGGGTCACGCTGTGTACCATCTAATTGACCTATAATTATTTCCTGTGGTAGGGTACACTATTACCCTGTAATATAATACCTGGTCCAATTTAAATATTATGGGTCAATATTAAGGTCTGATATTGCGCCTTGCGTTAGTTAACCATTGAAAGATGTCTTTGAATTTTTAAAGCATTTTAGAACGCTTATTTCTTCATTTTAAGCTTCTCAGAACACTTTATTTCGCATAGGCATACATAGTAAACTTTAGGGTCACTCTGTGTACCCCCTAATTGACCTATAATTGTTTCCTGTGGTAGGGTACACTTTAACCCTGTAATATAATACGTGGTCCAATTTAAAAATTATAGGTCAATATTAAGGTCCGATACCGTACCGTTAGTTAACATAGAAAAATGTCTTTGAATTTTTAAAGCATTTTAGAACGCTTATTTCCTCATTTTAAGCTTCTCAGAACACTTTATTTTGCATAGGAATACATAGTAAACTTTAGGGTCACGCTGTGTACCCCCTAATTGACCTATAATTATTTCCTGCTGTAGGGTACACTATTACCCTGTAATATTATACCTGGTCCAATTTAAATATTATGGGTCAATATTAAGGTCTGATATCGCGCCTTGCGTTGATTAACCATTGAAAGATGTCTTTGAATTTTTAAAGCATTTTAGAACGCTTATTTCTTCATTTTAAGCTTCTCAAAACATTTTATTTCGCATAGGCATACATAGTAAAATTTAGGGTCACGCTGTGTACCCCCTCATTGACATATAATTATTTCCTGTGGTAGGGTACACTATTACCTTGTAATATAATACGTGGTCCAATTTAAAAATTATAGGTCAATATTAAGGTCCGATACCGTGCCGTTAGTTGACATAGAAAAATGTCTTTGAATTTTTAAAGCATTTTAGAACGCTTATTTCCTCATTTTAAGCTTCTCAGAACACTTTATTTCACATAGGCATACATAGTAAACTTTAGGGTCACGCTGTGTACCATCTAATTGACCTATAATTATTTCCTGCGGTAGGGTACACTATTACCCTGTAATATAATACCTGGTCCAATTTAAATATTATGGGTCAATATTAAGGTCTGATATTGCGCCTTGCGTTAGTTAAGCATTGAAAGATGTCTTTGAATTTTTAAAGCATTTTAGAACGCTTATTTCTTCATTTTAAGCTTCTCAGAACACTTTATTTCGCATAGGCATACATAGTAAACTTTAGGGTCACTCTGTGTACCCCCTAATTGACCTATAATTATTTCCAGTGGTAGGGTACACTATAACACTGTAATATAATACATGGTCCAGTTTAAAAATTATAGGTCAATATTAAGGTCCGATACCGTACCTTTAGTTAACATAGAAAAATGTCTTTGAATTTTTAAAGCATTTTAGAACGCTTATTTCCTCATTTTAAGCTTCTCAGAACACTTTATTTTGCATAGGAATACATAGTAAACTTTAGGGTCACGCTGTGTACCCCCTAATTGACCTATAATTATTTCCTGCTGTAGGGTACACTATTACCCTGTAATATTATACCTGGTCCAATTTAAATATTATGGGTCAATATTAAGGTCTGATATCGCGCCTTGCGTTGATTAACCATTGAAAGATGTCTTTGAATTTTTAAAGCATTTTAGAACGCTTATTTCTTCATTTTAAGCTTCTGAGAACACTTTATTTCGCATAGGCATACATAGTAAACTTTAGGGTCACTCTGTGTACCCCCTAATTGACCTATAATTATTTCCTGTGGTAGGGTACACTATAACCCTGTAATATAATACGTGGTCCAATTTAAAAATTATAGGTCAATATTAAGGTCCGATACCGTACCGTTAGTTAACATAGAAAAATGTCTTTGAATTTTTAAAGCATTTTAGAACGCTTATTTCCTCATTTTAAGCTTCTCAGAACACTTTATTTTGCATAGGAATACATAGTAAACTTTAGGGTCACGCTGTGTACCCCCTTATTGACCTATAATTATTTCCTGTGGTAGGGTACACTATTACCCTGTAATATAATACCTGGTCCAATTAAAATATTATGGGTCAATATTAAGGTCTGATATTGCGCCTTGCGTTAGTTAACCATTGAAAGATGTCTTTGAATTTTTAAAGCATTTTAGAACGCTTATTTCTTCATTTTAAGCTTCTCAGAACACTCTATTTCGCATAGGCATAAATAGTAAACTTTAGGGTCACGCTGTGTACCCCCTAATTGACCTATATTTATTTCCTGTTGTAGGGTACACTATTACCCTGTAATATAATACCTGGTCCAATTTAAATATTATGGTTCCATATTAAGGTCTGATATCGCGCCTTGCGTTAGTTAACCATTGAAAGAAGTCTTTGAATTTTTAAAGCATTTTAGAACGCTTATTTCTTTATTTTAAGCTTCTCAGAACACTCTATTTCGCATAGGCATACATAGTAAACTTTAGGGTCACGCTGTGTACCCCCTCATTGACATATAATTATTTTCTGTGGTAGGGTACACTATAACCCTGTAATATAATACGTGGTCCAATTTAAAAATTATAGGTCAATATTAAGGTCCGATACCGTGCCGTTAGTTAACATAGAAAAGTGTCTTCGAATTTCCTTGTTTTAATGCACTATTTAAAATATACATAGTGTACCCCCTAATTGACCTATAATTATTTCCAGTGGTAGGGTACACTATTACCCTGTAATATAATACCTGGTCCAATTTAAATATTATGGGTCAATATTAAGGTCTGATATTGCGCCTTGCGTTAGTTAACCATTGAAAGATGTCTTTGAATTTTTGAAGCATTTTAGAACGCTTATTTCTTCATTTTAAGCTTCTCAAAACATTTTATTTCGCATAGGCATACATAGTAAAATTTAGGGTCACGCTGTGTACCCCCTAAATGACCTATAATTATTTCCTGTGGTAGGGTACACTATTACCCTGTAATATAACACGTGGTCCAATTTAAAAATTATAGGTCAATATAAAGGTCCGATACCGTGCCGTTAGTTAACATAGAAAAATGTCTTTGAATTCTTAAAGCATTATAGAACGCTTATTTCCTCATTTTAAGCTTCTCAGAACACTTTATTTCGCATAGGCATACATAGTAAACTTTAGGGTCACTCTGTGTACCCCCTAATTGACCTATAATTATTTCCTGTGGTAGGGTACACTATAACCCTGTAATATAATACGTGGTCCAATTTAAAAATTATAGGTCAATATTAAGGTCCGATACCGTACCGTTAGTTAACATAGAAAAATGTCTTTGAATTTTTAAAGCATTTTAGAACGCTTATTTCCTCATTTTAAGCTTCTCAGAACACTTTATTTTGCATAGGAATACATAGTAAACTTTAGGGTCACGCTGTGTACCCCCTTATTGACCTATAATTATTTCCTGTGGTAGGGTACACTATTACCCTGTAATATAATACCTGGTCCAATTAAAATATTATGGGTCAATATTAAGGTCTGATATTGCGCCTTGCGTTAGTTAACCATTGAAAGATGTCTTTGAATTTTTAAAGCATTTTAGAACGCTTATTTCTTCATTTTAAGCTTCTCAGAACACTCTATTTCGCATAGGCATAAATAGTAAACTTTAGGGTCACGCTGTGTACCCCCTAATTGACCTATATTTATTTCCTGTTGTAGGGTACACTATTACCCTGTAATATAATACCTGGTCCAATTTAAATATTATGGTTCCATATTAAGGTCTGATATCGCGCCTTGCGTTAGTTAACCATTGAAAGAAGTCTTTGAATTTTTAAAGCATTTTAGAACGCTTATTTCTTTATTTTAAGCTTCTCAGAACACTCTATTTCGCATAGGCATACATAGTAAACTTTAGGGTCACGCTGTGTACCCCCTCATTGACATATAATTATTTTCTGTGGTAGGGTACACTATAACCCTGTAATATAATACGTGGTCCAATTTAAAAATTATAGGTCAATATTAAGGTCCGATACCGTGCCGTTAGTTAACATAGAAAAGTGTCTTCGAATTTCCTTGTTTTAATGCACTATTTAAAATATACATAGTGTACCCCCTAATTGACCTATAATTATTTCCAGTGGTAGGGTACACTATTACCCTGTAATATAATACCTGGTCCAATTTAAATATTATGGGTCAATATTAAGGTCTGATATTGCGCCTTGCGTTAGTTAACCATTGAAAGATGTCTTTGAATTTTTGAAGCATTTTAGAACGCTTATTTCTTCATTTTAAGCTTCTCAAAACATTTTATTTCGCATAGGCATACATAGTAAAATTTAGGGTCACGCTGTGTACCCCCTAAATGACCTATAATTATTTCCTGTGGTAGGGTACACTATTACCCTGTAATATAACACGTGGTCCAATTTAAAAATTATAGGTCAATATAAAGGTCCGATACCGTGCCGTTAGTTAACATAGAAAAATGTCTTTGAATTCTTAAAGCATTATAGAACGCTTATTTCCTCATTTTAAGCTTCTCAGAACACTTTATTTCGCATAGGCATACATAGTAAACTTTAGGGTCACTCTGTGTACCCCCTAATTGACCTATAATTATTTCCTGTGGTAGGGTACACTATAACCCTGTAATATAATACGTGGTCCAATTTAAAAATTATAGGTCAATATTAAGGTCCGATACCGTACCGTTAGTTAACATAGAAAAATGTCTTTGAATTTTTAAAGCATTTTAGAACGCTTATTTCCTCATTTTAAGCTTCTCAGAACACTTTATTTTGCATAGGAATACATAGTAAACTTTAGGGTCACGCTGTGTACCCCCTTATTGACCTATAATTATTTCCTGTGGTAGGGTACACTATTACCCTGTAATATAATACCTGGTCCAATTAAAATATTATGGGTCAATATTAAGGTCTGATATTGCGCCTTGCGTTAGTTAACCATTGAAAGATGTCTTTGAATTTTTAAAGCATTTTAGAACGCTTATTTCTTCATTTTAAGCTTCTCAGAACACTCTATTTCGCATAGGCATAAATAGTAAACTTTAGGGTCACGCTGTGTACCCCCTAATTGACCTATATTTATTTCCTGTTGTAGGGTACACTATTACCCTGTAATATAATACCTGGTCCAATTTAAATATTATGGTTCCATATTAAGGTCTGATATCGCGCCTTGCGTTAGTTAACCATTGAAAGAAGTCTTTGAATTTTTAAAGCATTTTAGAACGCTTATTTCTTTATTTTAAGCTTCTCAGAACACTCTATTTCGCATAGGCATACATAGTAAACTTTAGGGTCACGCTGTGTACCCCCTCATTGACATATAATTATTTTCTGTGGTAGGGTACACTATAACCCTGTAATATAATACGTGGTCCAATTTAAAAATTATAGGTCAATATTAAGGTCCGATACCGTGCCGTTAGTTAACATAGAAAAGTGTCTTCGAATTTCCTTGTTTTAATGCACTATTTAAAATATACATAGTGTACCCCCTAATTGACCTATAATTATTTCCAGTGGTAGGGTACACTATTACCCTGTAATATAATACCTGGTCCAATTTAAATATTATGGGTCAATATTAAGGTCTGATATTGCGCCTTGCGTTAGTTAACCATTGAAAGATGTCTTTGAATTTTTGAAGCATTTTAGAACGCTTATTTCTTCATTTTAAGCTTCTCAAAACATTTTATTTCGCATAGGCATACATAGTAAAATTTAGGGTCACGCTGTGTACCCCCTAAATGACCTATAATTATTTCCTGTGGTAGGGTACACTATTACCCTGTAATATAACACGTGGTCCAATTTAAAAATTATAGGTCAATATAAAGGTCCGATACCGTGCCGTTAGTTAACATAGAAAAATGTCTTTGAATTCTTAAAGCATTATAGAACGCTTATTTCCTCATTTTAAGCTTCTCAGAACACTTTATTTTGCATAGGCATACATAGTAAACTTTAGGGTCACGCTGTGTACCCCCTCATTGACATATAATTATTTCCTGTGGTAGGGTACACTATAACCCTGTAATATAATACGTGGTCCAATTTAAAAATTATAGGTCAATATTAAGGTCCGATACCGTGCCGTTAGTTGACATAGAAAAATGTCTTTGAATTTTTAAAGCATTTTAGAACGCTTATTTCCTCATTTTAAGCTTCTCAGAACACTTTATTTCGCATAGGCATACATAGTAAACTTTAGGGTCACGCTGTGTACCATCTAATTGACCTATAATTATTTCCTGCGGTAGGGTACACTATTACCCTGTAATATAATACCTGGTCCAATTTAAATATTATGGGTCAATATTAAGGTCTGATATTGCGCCTTGCGTTAGTTAAGCATTGAAAGATGTCTTTGAATTTTTAAAGCATTTTAGAACGCTTATTTCTTCATTTTAAGCTTCTCAGAACACTTTATTTCGCATAGGCATACATAGTAAACTTTAGGGTCACTCTGTGTACCCCCTAATTGACCTATAATTATTTCCAGTGGTAGGGTACACTATAACCCTGTAATATAATACGTGGTCCAGTTTAAAAATTATAGGTCAATATTAAGGTCCGATACCGTACCGTTAGTTAACATAGAAAAATGTCTTTGAATTTTTAAAGCATTTTAGAACGCTTATTTGCTCATTTTAAGCTTCTCAGAACACTTTATTTTGCATAGGAATACATAGTAAACTTTAGGGTCACGCTGTGTACCCCCTAATTGACCTATAATTATTTCCTGCTGTAGGGTACACTATTACCCTGTAATATTATACCTGGTCCAATTTAAATATTATGGGTCAATATTAAGGTCTGATATCGCGCCTTGCGTTGATTAACCATTGAAAGATGTCTTTGAATTTTTAAAGCATTTTAGAACGCTTATTTCTTCATTTTAAGCTTCTCAGAACACTTTATTTCGCATAGGCATACATAGTAAACTTTAGGGTCACTCTGTGTACCCCCTAATTGACCTATAATTATTTCCTGTGGTAGGGTACACTATAACCCTGTAATATAATACGTGGTCCAATTTAAAAATTATAGGTCAATATTAAGGTCCGATACCGTACCGTTAGTTAACATAGAAAAATGTCTTTGAATTTTTAAAGCATTTTAGAACGCTTATTTCCTCATTTTAAGCTTCTCAGAACACTTTATTTTGCATAGGAATACATAGTAAACTTTAGGGTCACGCTGTGTACCCCCTTATTGACCTATAATTATTTCCTGTGGTAGGGTACACTATTACCCTGTAATATAATACCTGGTCCAATTTAAATATTATGGGTCAATATTAAGGTCTGATATTGCGCCTTGCGTTAGTTAACCATTGAAAGATGTCTTTGAATTTTTAAAGCATTTTAGAACGCTTATTTCTTCATTTTAAGCTTCTCAGAACACTCTATTTCGCATAGGCATAAATAGTAAACTTTAGGGTCACGCTGTGTACCCCCTAATTGACATATATTTATTTCCTGTTGTAGGGTACACTATTACCCTGTAATATAATACCTGGTCCAATTTAAATATTATGGTTCCATATTAAGGTCTGATATCGCGCCTTGCGTTAGTTAACCATTGAAAGAAGTCTTTGAATTTTTAAAGCATTTTAGAACGCTTATTTCTTTATTTTAAGCTTCTCAGAACACTCTATTTCGCATAGGCATACATAGTAAACTTTAGGGTCACGCTGTGTACCCCCTCATTGACATATAATTATTTTCTGTGGTAGGGTACACTATAACCCTGTAATATAATACGTGGTCCAATTTAAAAATTATAGGTCAATATTAAGGTCCGATACCGTGCCGTTAGTTAACATAGAAAAGTGTCTTCGAATTTCCTTGTTTTAATGCACTATTTAAAATATACATAGTGTACCCCCTAATTGACCTATAATTATTTCCAGTGGTAGGGTACACTATTACCCTGTAATATAATACCTGGTCCAATTTAAATATTATGGGTCAATATTAAGGTCTGATATTGCGCCTTGCGTTAGTTAACCATTGAAAGATGTCTTTGAATTTTTGAAGCATTTTAGAACGCTTATTTCTTCATTTTAAGCTTCTCAAAACATTTTATTTCGCATAGGCATACATAGTAAAATTTAGGGTCACGCTGTGTACCCCCTAAATGACCTATAATTATTTCCTGTGGTAGGGTACACTATTACCCTGTAATATAACACGTGGTCCAATTTAAAAATTATAGGTCAATATAAAGGTCCGATACCGTGCCGTTAGTTAACATAGAAAAATGTCTTTGAATTATTAAAGCATTTTAGAACGCTTATTTCCTCATTTTAAGCTTCTCAGAACACTTTATTTTGCTTAGGAATACATAGTAAACTTTAGGGTCACACTGTGTACCCCCTAATTGACCTATAATTATTTCCTGCTGTAGGGTACACTATTACCCTGTAATATAATACGTGGTCCAATTTAAAAATTATAGGTCAATATTAAGGTCCGATACCGTGCCGTTAGTTAACATAGAAAAGTTTCTTCGAATTTCCTTGTTTTAATGCACTATTTAAAATATACATAGTGTACCCCCTAATTGACCTATAATTATTTCCTGTGGTAGGGTACACTATTACCCTGTAATATAATACCTGGTCCAATTTAAATATTATGGGTCAATATTAAGGTCTGATATTGCGCCTTGCGTTAGTTAACCATTGAAAGATGTCTTTGAATTTTTAAAGCATTTTAGAACGCTTATTTCTTCATTTTAAGCTTCTCAGAACACTTTATTTCGCATAGGCATACATAGTAAACTTTAGGGTCACTCTGTGTACCCCCTAATTGACCTATAATTATTTCCAGTGGAAGGGTACACTATAACCCTGTAATATAATACGTGGTCCAGTTTAAAAATTATAGGTCAATATTAAGGTCCGATACCGTACCGTTAGTTAACATAGAAAAATGTCTTTGAATTATTAAAGCATTTTAGAACGCTTATTTCCTCATTTTAAGCTTCTCAGAACACTTTATTTTGCTTAGGAATACATAGTAAACTTTAGGGTCACACTGTGTACCCCCTAATTGACCTATAATTATTTCCTGCTGTAGGGTACACTATTACCCTGTAATATAATTCCTGGTCCAATTTAAATATTATGGGTCAATATTAAGGTCTGATATCGCGCCTTGCGTTGATTAACCATTGAAAGATGTCTTTGAATTTTTAAAGCATTTTAGAACGCTTATTTCTTCATTTTAAGCTTCTCAAAACATTTTATTTCGCATAGGCATACATAGTAAAATTTAGGGTCACGCTGTGTACCCCCTAAATGACCTATAATTATTTCCTGTGTTAGGGTACACTATTACCCTGTAATATAATACGTGGTCCAATTTAAAAATTATAGGTCAGTATTAAGCTCCGATACCGTGCCGTTAGTTAACATAGAAAAATGTCTTTCAATTTTTAAAGCATTTTAGAACGCTTATTTCCTCATTTTAAGCTTCTCAGAACACTTTATTTTGCATAGGCATACATAGTAAACTTTAGGGTCACGCTGTGTACCATCTAATTGACCTATAATTATTTCCTGTGGTAGGGTACACTATTACCCTGTAATATAATACCTGGTCCAATTTAAATATTATGGGTCAATATTAAGGTCTGATATTGCGCCTTGCGTTAGTTAACCATTGAAAGATGTCTTTGAATTTTAAAAGCATTTTAGAACGCTTATTTCTTCATTTTAAGCTTCCTAGAACACTTTATTTCGCATAGGCATACATAGTAAACTTTAGGGTCACTCTGTGTACCCCCTAATTGACCTATAATTGTTTCCTGTGGTAGGGTACACTATAACCCTGTAATATAATACGTGGTCCAATTTAAAAATTATATATCAATATTAAGGTCCGATACCGTACCGTTAGTTAACATAGAAAAAGGTCTTTGAATTTTTAAAGCATTTTAGAACGCTTATTTCCTCATTTTAAGCTTCTCAGAACACTTTATTTTGCATAGGAATACATAGTAAACTTTAGGGTCACGCTGTGTACCCCCTAATTGACCTATAATTATTTCCTGCTGTAGGGTACACTATTACCCTGTAATATTATACCTGGTCCAATTTAAATATTATGGGTCAATATTAAGGTCTGATATCGCGCCTTGCGTTGATTAACCATTGAAAGATGTCTTTGAATTTTTAAAGCATTTTAGAACGCTTATTTCTTCATTTTAAGCTTCTCAAAACATTTTATTTCGCATAGGCATACATAGTAAAATTTAGGGTCACGCTGTGTACCCCCTAAATGACCTATAATTATTTCCTGTGGTAGGGTACACTATTACCCTGTAATATAATACGTGGTCCAATTTAAAAATTATAGGTCAATATTAAGGTCCGATACCGTGCCGTTAGTTAACATAGAAAAATGTCTTTGAATTTTTAAAGCATTTTAGAACGCTTATTTCCTCATTTTAAGCTTCTCAGAACACTTTATTTTGCATAGGCATACATAGTAAACTTTAGGGTCACGCTGTGTACCATCTAATTGACCTATAATTATTTCCTGTGGTAGGGTTCACTATAACCCTGTAATATAATACGTGGTCCAATTTAAAAATTATAGGTCAATATTAAGGTCCGATACCGTGCCGTTAGTTAACATAGAAAAGTGTCTTCGAATTTCCTTGTTTTAATGCACTATTTAAAATATACATAGTGTACCCCCTAATTGACCTATAATTATTTCCTGTGGTAGGGTACACTATTACCCTGTAATATAATACCTGGTCCAATTTAAATATTATGGGTCAATATTAAGGTCTGATATTGCGCCTTGCGTTAGTTAACCATTGAAAGATGTCTTTGAATTTTTGAAGCATTTTAGAACGCTTATTTCTTCATTTTAAGCTTCTCAGAACACTTTATTTCGCATAGGCATGCATAGTAAACTTTAGGGTCACTCTGTGTACCCCCTAATTGACCTATAATTATTTCCTGTGGTAGGGTACACTATAACCCTGTAATATAATACGTGGTCCAATTTAAAAATTATAGGTCAATATTAAGGTCCGATACCGTACCGTTAGTTAACATAGAAAAATGTCTTTGAATTTTTAAAGCATTTTAGAACGCTTATTTCCTCATTTTAAGCTTCTCAGAACACTTTATTTTGCATAGGAATACATAGTAAACTTTAGGGTCACGCTGTGTACCCCCTAATTGACCTATAATTATTTCCTTCCTGCTGTAGGGTACACTATTACCCTGTAATATAATACCTGGTCCAATTTAAATATTATGGGTCAATATTAAGGTCTGATATCGCGCCTTGCGTTGATTAACCATTGAAAGATGTCTTTGAATTTTTAAAGCATTTTAGAACGCTTATTTCTTCATTTTAATCTTCTCAAAACATTTTATTTCGCATAGGCATACATAGTAAAATTTAGGATCACGCTGTGTACCCCCTAAATGACCTATAATTATTTCCTGTGGTAGGGTACACTATTACCCTGTAATATAATACGTGGTCCAATTTAAAAATTATAGGTCAATATTAAGGTCCGATACCGTGCCGTTAGTTAACATAGAAAAATGTCTTTGAATTTTTAAAGCATTTTAGAACGCTTATTTCCTCATTTTAAGCTTCTCAGAACACTTTATTTTGCATAGGCATACATAGTAAACTTTAGGGTCACGCTGTGTACCATCTAATTGACCTATAATTATTTCCTGTGGTAGGGTTCACTATAACCCTGTAATATAATACGTGGTCCAATTTAAAAATTATAGGTCAATATTAAGGTCCGATACCGTGCCGTTAGTTAACATAGAAAAGTGTCTTCGAATTTCCTTGTTTTAATGCACTATTTAAAATATACATAGTGTACCCCCTAATTGACCTATAATTATTTCCTGTGGTAGGGTACACTATTACCCTGTAATATAATACCTGGTCCAATTTAAATATTATGGGTCAATATTAAGGTCTGATATTGCGCCTTGCGTTAGTTAACCATTGAAAGATGTCTTTGAATTTTTGAAGCATTTTAGAACGCTTATTTCTTCATTTTAAGCTTCTCAGAACACTTTATTTCGCATAGGCATGCATAGTAAACTTTAGGGTCGCTCTGTGTACCCCCTAATTGACCTATAATTATTTCCTGTGGTAGGGTACACTATAACCCTGTAATATAATACGTGGTCCAATTTAAAAATTATAGGTCAATATTAAGGTCCGATACCGTACCGTTAGTTAACATAGAAAAATGTCTTTGAATTTTTAAAGCATTTTAGAACGCTTATTTCCTCATTTTAAGCTTCTCAGAACACTTTATTTTGCATAGGAATACATAGTAAACTTTAGGGTCACGCTGTGTACCCCCTAATTGACCTATAATTATTTCCTTCCTGCTGTAGGGTACACTATTACCCTGTAATATAATACCTGGTCCAATTTAAATATTATGGGTCAATATTAAGGTCTGATATCGCGCCTTGCGTTGATTAACCATTGAAAGATGTCTTTGAATTTTTAAAGCATTTTAGAACGCTTATTTCTTCATTTTAATCTTCTCAAAACATTTTATTTCGCATAGGCATACATAGTAAAATTTAGGATCACGCTGTGTACCCCCTAAATGACCTATAATTATTTCCTGTGGTAGGGTACACTATTACCCTGTAATATAATACGTGGTCCAATTTAAAAATTATAGGTCAATATTAAGGTCCGATACCGTGCCGTTAGTTAACATAGAAAAATGTCTTTGAATTCTTAAAGCATTTTAGAACGCTTATTTCCTCATTTTAAGCTTCTCAGAACACTTTATTTTGCATAGGCATACATAGTAAACTTTAGGGTCACGCTGTGTACCATCTAATTAACCTATAGTTATTTCCTGTGGTAGGGTACACTATTACCCTGTAATATAATACCTGGTCCAATTTAAATATTATGGGTCAATATTAAGGTCTGATATTGCGCCTTGCGTTAGTTAACCATTGAAAGATGTCTTTGAATTTTTAAAGCATTTTAGAACGCTTATTTCTTCATTTTAAGCTTCTCAGAACACTTTATTTCGCATAGGCATTCATAGTAAACTTTAGGGTCACTCTGTGTACCCCCTAATTGACCTATAATTATTTCCTGTGGTAGGGTACACTATAACCCTGTAATATAATACGTGGTCCAATTTAAAAATTATAGGTCAATATTAAGGTCCGATACCGTACCGTTAGTTAACATAGAAAAATGTCTTTGAATTTTTAAAGCATTTTAGAACGCTTATTTCCTCATTTTAAGCTTCTCAGAACACTTTATTTTGCATAGGAATACATAGTAAACTTTAGGGTCACGCTGTGTACCCCCTAATTGACCTATAATTATTTCCTGTGGTAGGGTACACTATTACCCTGTAATATAATACCTGGTCCAATTTAAATATTATGGGTCAATATTAAGGTCTGATATTGCGCCTTGCGTTAGTTAACCATTGAAAGATGTCTTTGAATTTTTAAAGCATTTTAGAACGCTTATTTCTTCATTTTAAGCTTCTCAGAACACTCTATTTCGCATAGGCATAAATAGTAAACTTTAGGGTCACGCTGTGTACCCCCTAATTGACCTATATTTATTTCCTGTTGTAGGGTACACTATTACCCTGTAATATAATACCTGGTCCAATTTAAATATTATGGTTCCATATTAAGGTCTGATATCGCGCCTTGCGTTAGTTAACCATTGAAAGATGTCTTTGAATTTTTAAAGCATTTTAGAACGCTTATTTCTTTATTTTAAGCTTCTCAGAACACTCTATTTCGCATAGGCATACATAGTAAACTTTAGGGTCACGCTGTGTACCCCCTCATTGACATATAATTATTTTCTGTGGTAGGGTACACTATAACCCTGTAATATAATACGTGGTCCAATTTAAAAATTATAGGTCAATATTAAGGTCCGATACCGTGCCGTTAGTTAACATAGAAAAGTGTCTTCGAATTTCCTTGTTTTAATGCACTATTTAAAATATACATAGTGTACCCCCTAATTGACCTATAATTATTTCCTGTGGTAGGGTACACTATTACCCTGTAATATAATACCTGGTCCAATTTAAATATTATGGGTCAATATTAAGGTCTGATATTGCGCCTTGCGTTAGTTAACCATTGAAAGATGTCTTTGAATTTTTGAAGCATTTTAGAACGCTTATTTCTTCATTTTAAGCTTCTCAGAACACTTTATTTCGCATAGGCATGCATAGTAAACTTTAGGGTCACTCTGTGTACCCCCTAATTGACCTATAATTATTTCCTGTGGGAGGGTACACTATAACCCTGTAATATAATACGTGGTCCAATTTAAAAATTATAGGTCAATATTAAGGTCCGATACCGTACCGTTAGTTAACATAGAAAAATGTCTTTGAATTTTTAAAGCATTTTAGAACGCTTATTTCCTCATTTTAAGCTTCTCAGAACACTTTATTTTGCATAGGAATACATAGTAAACTTTAGGGTCACGCTGTGTACCCCCTAATTGACCTATAATTATTTCCAGTGGTAGGGTACACTATTACCCTGTAATATAATACCTGGTCCAATTTAAATATTATGGGTCAATATTAAGGTCTGATATTGCGCCTTGCGTTAGTTAACCATTGAAAGATGTCTTTGAATTTTTGAAGCATTTTAGAACGCTTATTTCTTCATTTTAAGCTTCTCAAAACATTTTATTTCGCATAGGCATACATAGTAAAATTTAGGGTCACGCTGTGTACCCCCTAAATGACCTATAATTATTTCCTGTGGTAGGGTACACTATTACCCTGTAATATAACACGTGGTCCAATTTAAAAATTATAGGTCAATATAAAGGTCCGATACCGTGCCGTTAGTTAACATAGAAAAATGTCTTTGAATTATTAAAGCATTTTAGAACGCTTATTTCCTCATTTTAAGCTTCTCAGAACACTTTATTTTGCTTAGGAATACATAGTAAACTTTAGGGTCACACTGTGTACCCCCTAATTGACCTATAATTATTTCCTGCTGTAGGGTACACTATTACCCTGTAATATAATACGTGGTCCAATTTAAAAATTATAGGTCAATATTAAGGTCCGATACCGTGCCGTTAGTTAACATAGAAAAGTTTCTTCGAATTTCCTTGTTTTAATGCACTATTTAAAATATACATAGTGTACCCCCTAATTGACCTATAATTATTTCCTGTGGTAGGGTACACTATTACCCTGTAATATAATACCTGGTCCAATTTAAATATTATGGGTCAATATTAAGGTCTGATATTGCGCCTTGCGTTAGTTAACCATTGAAAGATGTCTTTGAATTTTTAAAGCATTTTAGAACGCTTATTTCTTCATTTTAAGCTTCTCAGAACACTTTATTTCGCATAGGCATACATAGTAAACTTTAGGGTCACTCTGTGTACCCCCTAATTGACCTATAATTATTTCCAGTGGAAGGGTACACTATAACCCTGTAATATAATACGTGGTCCAGTTTAAAAATTATAGGTCAATATTAAGGTCCGATACCGTACCGTTAGTTAACATAGAAAAATGTCTTTGAATTATTAAAGCATTTTAGAACGCTTATTTCCTCATTTTAAGCTTCTCAGAACACTTTATTTTGCTTCGGAATACATAGTAAACTTTAGGGTCACACTGTGTACCCCCTAATTGACCTATAATTATTTCCTGCTGTAGGGTACACTATTACCCTGTAATATAATTCCTGGTCCAATTTAAATATTATGGGTCAATATTAAGGTCTGATATCGCGCCTTGCGTTGATTAACCATTGAAAGATGTCTTTGAATTTTTAAAGCATTTTAGAACGCTTATTTCTTCATTTTAAGCTTCTCAAAACATTTTATTTCGCATAGGCATACATAGTAAAATTTAGGGTCACGCTGTGTACCCCCTAAATGACCTATAATTATTTCCTGTGTTAGGGTACACTATTACCCTGTAATATAATACGTGGTCCAATTTAAAAATTATAGGTCAGTATTAAGCTCCGATACCGTGCCGTTAGTTAACATAGAAAAATGTCTTTCAATTTTTAAAGCATTTTAGAACGCTTATTTCCTCATTTTAAGCTTCTCAGAACACTTTATTTTGCATAGGCATACATAGTAAACTTTAGGGTCACGCTGTGTACCATCTAATTGACCTATAATTATTTCCTGTGGTAGGGTACACTATTACCCTGTAATATAATACCTGGTCCAATTTAAATATTATGGGTCAATATTAAGGTCTGATATTGCGCCTTGCGTTAGTTAACCATTGAAAGATGTCTTTGAATTTTAAAAGCATTTTAGAACGCTTATTTCTTCATTTTAAGCTTCCTAGAACACTTTATTTCGCATAGGCATACATAGTAAACTTTAGGGTCACTCTGTGTACCCCCTAATTGACCTATAATTGTTTCCTGTGGTAGGGTACACTATAACCCTGTAATATAATACGTGGTCCAATTTAAAAATTATATATCAATATTAAGGTCCGATACCGTACCGTTAGTTAACATAGAAAAAGGTCTTTGAATTTTTAAAGCATTTTAGAACGCTTATTTCCTCATTTTAAGCTTCTCAGAACACTTTATTTTGCATAGGAATACATAGTAAACTTTAGGGTCACGCTGTGTACCCCCTAATTGACCTATAATTATTTCCTGCTGTAGGGTACACTATTACCCTGTAATATTATACCTGGTCCAATTTAAATATTATGGGTCAATATTAAGGTCTGATATCGCGCCTTGCGTTGATTAACCATTGAAAGATGTCTTTGAATTTTTAAAGCATTTTAGAACGCTTATTTCTTCATTTTAAGCTTCTCAAAACATTTTATTTCGCATAGGCATACATAGTAAAATTTAGGGTCACGCTGTGTACCCCCTAAATGACCTATAATTATTTCCTGTGGTAGGGTACACTATTACCCTGTAATATAATACGTGGTCCAATTTAAAAATTATAGGTCAATATTAAGGTCCGATACCGTGCCGTTAGTTAACATAGAAAAATGTCTTTGAATTTTTAAAGCATTTTAGAACGCTTATTTCCTCATTTTAAGCTTCTCAGAACACTTTATTTTGCATAGGCATACATAGTAAACTTTAGGGTCACGCTGTGTACCATCTAATTGACCTATAATTATTTCCTGTGGTAGGGTTCACTATAACCCTGTAATATAATACGTGGTCCAATTTAAAAATTATAGGTCAATATTAAGGTCCGATACCGTGCCGTTAGTTAACATAGAAAAGTGTCTTCGAATTTCCTTGTTTTAATGCACTATTTAAAATATACATAGTGTACCCCCTAATTGACCTATAATTATTTCCTGTGGTAGGGTACACTATTACCCTGTAATATAATACCTGGTCCAATTTAAATATTATGGGTCAATATTAAGGTCTGATATTGCGCCTTGCGTTAGTTAACCATTGAAAGATGTCTTTGAATTTTTGAAGCATTTTAGAACGCTTATTTCTTCATTTTAAGCTTCTCAGAACACTTTATTTCGCATAGGCATGCATAGTAAACTTTAGGGTCACTCTGTGTACCCCCTAATTGACCTATAATTATTTCCTGTGGTAGGGTACACTATAACCCTGTAATATAATACGTGGTCCAATTTAAAAATTATAGGTCAATATTAAGGTCCGATACCGTACCGTTAGTTAACATAGAAAAATGTCTTTGAATTTTTAAAGCATTTTAGAACGCTTATTTCCTCATTTTAAGCTTCTCAGAACACTTTATTTTGCATAGGAATACATAGTAAACTTTAGGGTCACGCTGTGTACCCCCTAATTGACCTATAATTATTTCCTTCCTGCTGTAGGGTACACTATTACCCTGTAATATAATACCTGGTCCAATTTAAATATTATGGGTCAATATTAAGGTCTGATATCGCGCCTTGCGTTGATTAACCATTGAAAGATGTCTTTGAATTTTTAAAGCATTTTAGAACGCTTATTTCTTCATTTTAATCTTCTCAAAACATTTTATTTCGCATAGGCATACATAGTAAAATTTAGGATCACGCTGTGTACCCCCTAAATGACCTATAATTATTTCCTGTGGTAGGGTACACTATTACCCTGTAATATAATACGTGGTCCAATTTAAAAATTATAGGTCAATATTAAGGTCCGATACCGTGCCGTTAGTTAACATAGAAAAATGTCTTTGAATTTTTAAAGCATTTTAGAACGCTTATTTCCTCATTTTAAGCTTCTCAGAACACTTTATTTTGCATAGGCATACATAGTAAACTTTAGGGTCACGCTGTGTACCATCTAATTGACCTATAATTATTTCCTGTGGTAGGGTTCACTATAACCCTGTAATATAATACGTGGTCCAATTTAAAAATTATAGGTCAATATTAAGGTCCGATACCGTGCCGTTAGTTAACATAGAAAAGTGTCTTCGAATTTCCTTGTTTTAATGCACTATTTAAAATATACATAGTGTACCCCCTAATTGACCTATAATTATTTCCTGTGGTAGGGTACACTATTACCCTGTAATATAATACCTGGTCCAATTTAAATATTATGGGTCAATATTAAGGTCTGATATTGCGCCTTGCGTTAGTTAACCATTGAAAGATGTCTTTGAATTTTTGAAGCATTTTAGAACGCTTATTTCTTCATTTTAAGCTTCTCAGAACACTTTATTTCGCATAGGCATGCATAGTAAACTTTAGGGTCACTCTGTGTACCCCCTAATTGACCTATAATTATTTCCTGTGGTAGGGTACACTATAACCCTGTAATATAATACGTGGTCCAATTTAAAAATTATAGGACAATATTAAGGTCCGATACCGTACCGTTAGTTAACATAGAAAAATGTCTTTGAATTTTTAAAGCATTTTAGAACGCTTATTTCCTCATTTTAAGCTTCTCAGAACACTTTATTTTGCATAGGCATACATAGTAAACTTTAGGGTCACGCTGTGTACCATCTAATTGACCTATAATTATTTCCTGTGGTAGGGTACACTATTACCCTGTAATATAATACCTGGTCCAATTTAAATATTATGGGTCAATATTAAGGTCTGATATTGCGCCTTGCGTTAGTTAACCATTGAAAGATGTCTTTGAATTTTAAAAGCATTTTAGAACGCTTATTTCTTCATTTTAAGCTTCCTAGAACACTTTATTTCGCATAGGCATACATAGTAAACTTTAGGGTCACTCTGTGTACCCCCTAATTGACCTATAATTGTTTCCTGTGGTAGGGTACACTATAACCCTGTAATATAATACGTGGTCCAATTTAAAAATTATATATCAATATTAAGGTCCGATACCGTACCGTTAGTTAACATAGAAAAAGGTCTTTGAATTTTTAAAGCATTTTAGAACGCTTATTTCCTCATTTTAAGCTTCTCAGAACACTTTATTTTGCATAGGAATACATAGTAAACTTTAGGGTCACGCTGTGTACCCCCTAATTGACCTATAATTATTTCCTGCTGTAGGGTACACTATTACCCTGTAATATTATACCTGGTCCAATTTAAATATTATGGGTCAATATTAAGGTCTGATATCGCGCCTTGCGTTGATTAACCATTGAAAGATGTCTTTGAATTTTTAAAGCATTTTAGAACGCTTATTTCTTCATTTTAAGCTTCTCAAAACATTTTATTTCGCATAGGCATACATAGTAAAATTTAGGGTCACGCTGTGTACCCCCTAAATGACCTATAATTATTTCCTGTGGTAGGGTACACTATTACCCTGTAATATAATACGTGGTCCAATTTAAAAATTATAGGTCAATATTAAGGTCCGATACCGTGCCGTTAGTTAACATAGAAAAATGTCTTTGAATTTTTAAAGCATTTTAGAACGCTTATTTCCTCATTTTAAGCTTCTCAGAACACTTTATTTTGCATAGGCATACATAGTAAACTTTAGGGTCACGCTGTGTACCATCTAATTGACCTATAATTATTTCCTGTGGTAGGGTTCACTATAACCCTGTAATATAATACGTGGTCCAATTTAAAAATTATAGGTCAATATTAAGGTCCGATACCGTGCCGTTAGTTAACATAGAAAAGTGTCTTCGAATTTCCTTGTTTTAATGCACTATTTAAAATATACATAGTGTACCCCCTAATTGACCTATAATTATTTCCTGTGGTAGGGTACACTATTACCCTGTAATATAATACCTGGTCCAATTTAAATATTATGGGTCAATATTAAGGTCTGATATTGCGCCTTGCGTTAGTTAACCATTGAAAGATGTCTTTGAATTTTTGAAGCATTTTAGAACGCTTATTTCTTCATTTTAAGCTTCTCAGAACACTTTATTTCGCATAGGCATGCATAGTAAACTTTAGGGTCACTCTGTGTACCCCCTAATTGACCTATAATTATTTCCTGTGGTAGGGTACACTATAACCCTGTAATATAATACGTGGTCCAATTTAAAAATTATAGGTCAATATTAAGGTCCGATACCGTACCGTTAGTTAACATAGAAAAATGTCTTTGAATTTTTAAAGCATTTTAGAACGCTTATTTCCTCATTTTAAGCTTCTCAGAACACTTTATTTTGCATAGGAATACATAGTAAACTTTAGGGTCACGCTGTGTACCCCCTAATTGACCTATAATTATTTCCTTCCTGCTGTAGGGTACACTATTACCCTGTAATATAATACCTGGTCCAATTTAAATATTATGGGTCAATATTAAGGTCTGATATCGCGCCTTGCGTTGATTAACCATTGAAAGATGTCTTTGAATTTTTAAAGCATTTTAGAACGCTTATTTCTTCATTTTAATCTTCTCAAAACATTTTATTTCGCATAGGCATACATAGTAAAATTTAGGATCACGCTGTGTACCCCCTAAATGACCTATAATTATTTCCTGTGGTAGGGTACACTATTACCCTGTAATATAATACGTGGTCCAATTTAAAAATTATAGGTCAATATTAAGGTCCGATACCGTGCCGTTAGTTAACATAGAAAAATGTCTTTGAATTTTTAAAGCATTTTAGAACGCTTATTTCCTCATTTTAAGCTTCTCAGAACACTTTATTTTGCATAGGCATACATAGTAAACTTTAGGGTCACGCTGTGTACCATCTAATTGACCTATAATTATTTCCTGTGGTAGGGTTCACTATAACCCTGTAATATAATACGTGGTCCAATTTAAAAATTATAGGTCAATATTAAGGTCCGATACCGTGCCGTTAGTTAACATAGAAAAGTGTCTTCGAATTTCCTTGTTTTAATGCACTATTTAAAATATACATAGTGTACCCCCTAATTGACCTATAATTATTTCCTGTGGTAGGGTACACTATTACCCTGTAATATAATACCTGGTCCAATTTAAATATTATGGGTCAATATTAAGGTCTGATATTGCGCCTTGCGTTAGTTAACCATTGAAAGATGTCTTTGAATTTTTGAAGCATTTTAGAACGCTTATTTCTTCATTTTAAGCTTCTCAGAACACTTTATTTCGCATAGGCATGCATAGTAAACTTTAGGGTCACTCTGTGTACCCCCTAATTGACCTATAATTATTTCCTGTGGTAGGGTACACTATAACCCTGTAATATAATACGTGGTCCAATTTAAAAATTATAGGACAATATTAAGGTCCGATACCGTACCGTTAGTTAACATAGAAAAATGTCTTTGAATTTTTAAAGCATTTTAGAACGCTTATTTCCTCATTTTAAGCTTCTCAGAACACTTTATTTTGCATAGGAATACATAGTAAACTTTAGGGTCACGCTGTGTACCCCCTAATTGACCTATAATTATTTCCTTCCTGCTGTAGGGTACACTATTACCCTGTAATATAATACCTGGTCCAATTTAAATATTATGGGTCAATATTAAGGTCTGATATCGCGCCTTGCGTTGATTAACCATTGAAAGATGTCTTTGAATTTTTAAAGCATTTTAGAACGCTTATTTCTTCATTTTAATCTTCTCAAAACATTTTATTTCGCATAGGCATACATAGTAAAATTTAGGATCACGCTGTGTACCCCCTAAATGACCTATAATTATTTCCTGTGGTAGAGTACACTATTACCCTGTAATATAATACGTGGTCCAATTTAAAAATTATAGGTCAATATTAAGGTCCGATACCGTGCCGTTAGTTAACATAGAAAAATGTCTTTGAATTCTTAAAGCATTTTAGAACGCTTATTTCCTCATTTTAAGCTTCTCAGAACACTTTATTTTGCATAGGCATACATTGTAAACTTTAGGGTCACGCTGTGTACCATCTAATTGACCTATAGTTATTTCCTGTGGTAGGGTACACTATTACCCTGTAATATAATACCTGGTCCAATTTAAATATTATGGGTCAATATTAAGGTCTGATATTGCGCCTTGCGTTAGTTAACCATTGAAAGATGTCTTTGAATTTTTAAAGCATTTTAGAACGCTTATTTCTTCATTTTAAGCTTCTCAGAACACTTTATTTCGCATAGGCATACATAGTAAACTTTAGGGTCACTCTGTGTACCCCCTAATTGACCTATAATTATTTCCTGTGGTAGGGTACACTATAACCCTGTAATATAATACGTGGTCCAATTTAAAAATTATAGGTCAATATTAAGGTCCGATACCGTACCGTTAGTTAACATAGAAAAATGTCTTTGAATTTTTAAAGCATTTTAGAACGCTTATTTCCTCATTTTAAGCTTCTCAGAACACTTTATTTTGCATAGGAATACATAGTAAACTTTAGGGTCACGCTGTGTACCCCCTAATTGACCTATAATTATTTCCTGTGGTAGGGTACACTATTACCCTGTAATATAATACCTGGTCCAATTTAAATATTATGGGTCAATATTAAGGTCTGATATTGCGCCTTGCGTTAGTTAACCATTGAAAGATGTCTTTGAATTTTTAAAGCATTTTAGAACGCTTATTTCTTCATTTTAAGCTTCTCAGAACACTCTATTTCGCATAGGCATAAATAGTAAACTTTAGGGTCACGCTGTGTACCCCCTAATTGACCTATATTTATTTCCTGTTGTAGGGTACACTATTACCCTGTAATATAATACCTGTTCCAATTTAAATATTATGGTTCCATATTAAGGTCTGATATCGCGCCTTGCGTTAGTTAACCATTGAAAGATGTCTTTGAATTTTTAAAGCATTTTAGAACGCTTATTTCTTTATTTTAAGCTTCTCAGAACACTCTATTTCGCATAGGCATACATAGTAAACTTTAGGGTCACGCTGTGTACCCCCTCATTGACATATAATTATTTTCTGTGGTAGGGTACACTATAACCCTGTAATATAATACGTGGTCCAATTTAAAAATTATAGGTCAATATTAAGGTCCGATACCGTGCCGTTAGTTAACATAGAAAAGTGTCTTCGAATTTCCTTGTTTTAATGCACTATTTAAAATATACATAGTGTACCCCCTAATTGACCTATAATTATTTCCAGTGGTAGGGTACACTATTACCCTGTAATATAATACCTGGTCCAATTTAAATATTATGGGTCAATATTAAGGTCTGATATTGCGCCTTGCGTTAGTTAACCATTGAAAGATGTCTTTGAATTTTTGAAGCATTTTAGAACGCTTATTTCTTCATTTTAAGCTTCTCAAAACATTTTATTTCGCATAGGCATACATAGTAAAATTTAGGGTCACGCTGTGTACCCCCTAAATGACCTATAATTATTTCCTGTGGTAGGGTACACTATTACCCTGTAATATAACACGTGGTCCAATTTAAAAATTATAGGTCAATATAAAGGTCCGATACCGTGCCGTTAGTTAACATAGAAAAATGTCTTTGAATTCTTAAAGCATTTTAGAACGCTTATTTCCTCATTTTAAGCTTCTCAGAACACTTTATTTTGCATAGGCATACATAGTAAACTTTAGGGTCACGCTGTGTACCCCCTCATTGACATATAATTATTTCCTGTGGTAGGGTACACTATTACCCTGTAATATTATACCTGGTCCAGTTTAAAAATTATAGGTCAATATTAAGGTCCGATACCGTGCCGTTAGTTAACATAGAAAAGTGTCTTCGAATTTCCTTGTTTTAATGCACTATTTAAAATATACATAGTGTACCCCCTAATTGACCTATAATTATTTCCTGTGGTAGGGTACACTATTACCCTGTAATATAATACCTGGTCCAATTTAAATATTATGGGTCAATATTAAGGTCTGATATTGCGCCTTGCGTTAGTTAACCATTGAAAGATGTCTTTGAATTTTTGAAGCATTTTAGAACGCTTATTTCTTCATTTTAAGCTTCTCAGAACACTTTATTTCGCATAGGCATGCATAGTAAACTTTAGGGTCACTCTGTGTACCCCCTAATTGACCTATAATTATTTCCTGTGGGAGGGTACACTATAACCCTGTAATATAATACGTGGTCCAATTTAAAAATTATAGGTCAATATTAAGGTCCGATACCGTACCGTTAGTTAACATAGAAAAATGTCTTTGAATTTTTAAAGCATTTTAGAACGCTTATTTCCTCATTTTAAGCTTCTCAGAACACTTTATTTTGCATAGGAATACATAGTAAACTTTAGGGTCACGCTGTGTAACCTCTAATTGACCTATAATTATTTCCTTCCTGCTGTAGGGTACACTATTACCCTGTAATATAATACCTGGTCCAATTTAAATATTATGGGTCAATATTAAGGTCTGATATCGCGCCTTGCATTGATTAACCATTGAAAGATGTCTTTGAATTTTTAAAGCATTTTAGAACGCTTATTTCTTCATTTTAATCTTCTCAAAACATTTTATTTCGCATAGGCATACATAGTAAAATTTAGGGTCACGCTGTGAACCCCCTAAATGACCTATAATTATTTCCTGTGTTAGGGTACACTATTACCCTGTAATATAATACGTGGTCCAATTTAAAAATTATAGGTCAGTATTAAGCTCCGATACCGTGCCGTTAGTTAACGTAGAAAAATGTCTTTCAATTTTTAAAGCATTTTAGAACGCTTATTTCCTCATTTTAAGCTTCTCAGAACACTTTATTTTGCATAGGCATATATAGTAAACTTTAGGGTCACGCTGTGTACCATCTAATTGACCTATAATTATTTCCTGTGGTAGGGTACACTATTACCCTGTAATATAATACCTGGTCCAATTTAAATATTATGGGTCAATATTAAGGTCTGATATTGCGCCTTGCGTTAGTTAACCATTGAAAGATGTCTTTGAATTTTTAAAGCATTTTAGAACGCTTATTTCTTCATTTTAAGCTTCTCAGAACACTTTATTTCGCATAGGCATACATAGTAAACTTTAGGGTCACTCTGTGTACCCCCTAATTGACCTATAATTGTTTCCTGTGGTAGGGTACACTATAACCCTGTAATATAATACGTGGTCCAATTTAAAAATTATATATCAATATTAAGGTCCGATACCGTACCGTTAGTTAACATAGAAAAAGGTCTTTGAATTTTTAAAGCATTTTAGAACGCTTATTTCCTCATTTTAAGCTTCTCAGAACACTTTATTTTGCATAGGAATACATAGTAAACTTTAGGGTCACGCTGTGTACCCCCTAATTGACCTATAATTATTTCCTGCTGTAGGGTACACTATTACCCTGTAATATTATACCTGGTCCAATTTAAATATTATGGGTCAATATTAAGGTCTGATATCGCGCCTTGCGTTGATTAACCATTGAAAGATGTCTTTGAATTTTTAAAGCATTTTAGAACGCTTATTTCTTCATTTTAAGCTTCTCAAAACATTTTATTTCGCATAGGCATACATAGTAAAATTTAGGGTCACGCTGTGTACCCCCTCATTGACATATAATTATTTCCTGTGGTAGGGTTCACTATAACCCTGTAATATAATACGTGGTCCAATTTAAAAATTATAGGTCAATATTAAGGTCCGATACCGTGCCGTTAGTTAACATAGAAAAGTGTCTTCGAATTTCCTTGTTTTAATGCACTATTTAAAATATACATAGTGTACCCCCTAATTGACCTATAATTATTTCCTGTGGTAGGGTACACTATTACCCTGTAATATAATACCTGGTCCAATTTAAATATTATGGGTCAATATTAAGGTCTGATATTGCGCCTTGCGTTAGTTAACCATTGAAAGATGTCTTTGAATTTTTGAAGCATTTTAGAACGCTTATTTCTTCATTTTAAGCTTCTCAGAACACTTTATTTCGCATAGGCATGCATAGTAAACTTTAGGGTCACTCTGTGTACCCCCTAATTGACCTATAATTATTTCCTGTGGGAGGGTACACTATAACCCTGTAATATAATACGTGGTCCAATTTAAAAATTATAGGTCAATATTAAGGTCCGATACCGTACCGTTAGTTAACATAGAAAAATGTCTTTGAATTTTTAAAGCATTTTAGAACGCTTATTTCCTCATTTTAAGCTTCTCAGAACACTTTATTTTGCATAGGAATACATAGTAAACTTTAGGGTCACGCTGTGTACCCCCTAATTGACCTATAATTATTTCCTTCCTGCTGTAGGGTACACTATTACCCTGTAATATAATACCTGGTCCAATTTAAATATTATGGGTCAATATTAAGGTCTGATATCGCGCCTTGCGTTGATTAACCATTGAAAGATGTCTTTGAATTTTTAAAGCATTTTAGAACGCTTATTTCTTCATTTTAATCTTCTCAAAACATTTTATTTCGCATAGGCATACATAGTAAAATTTAGGGTCACGCTGTGTACCCCCTAAATGACCTATAATTATTTCCTGTGGTAGGGTACACTATTACCCTGTAATATAATACGTGGTCCAATTTAAAAATTATAGGTCAATATTAAGGTCCGATACCGTGCCGTTAGTTAACATAGAAAAATGTCTTTGAATTCTTAAAGCATTTTAGAACGCTTATTTCCTCATTTTAAGTTCTCAGAACACTTTATTTTGCATAGGCATACATAGTAAACTTTAGGGTCACGCTGTGTACCATCTAATTGACCTATAGTTATTTCCTGTGGTAGGGTACACTATTACCCTGTAATATAATACCTGGTCCAATTTAAATATTATGGGTCAATATTAAGGTCTGATATTGCGCCTTGCGTTAGTTAACCATTGAAAGATGTCTTTGAATTTTTAAAGCATTTTAGAACGCTTATTTCTTCATTTTAAGCTTCTCAGAACACTCTATTTCGCATATGCATACAGTAAAATTTAGGGTCACGCTGTGTACCCCCTAAATGACCTATAATTATTTCCTGTGGTAGGGTACACTATTACCCTGTAATATAATACGTGGTCCAATTTAAAAATTATAGGTCAATATTAAGGTCCGATACCGTGCCGTTAGTTAACATAGAAAAATGTCTTTGAATTTTTAAAGCATTTTAGAACGCTTATTTCCTCATTTTAAGCTTCTCAGAACACTTTATTTTGCATAGGCATACACAGTAAACTTTAGGGTCACGCTGTTTACCATCTAATTGACCTATAATTATTTCCTGTGGTAGGGTACACTATTACCCTGTAATATAATACCTGGTCCAATTTAAATATTATGGGTCAATATTAAGGTCTGATATTGCGCCTTGCGTTAGTTAACCATTGAAAGATGTCTTTGAATTTTTAAAGCATTTTAGAACGCTTATTTCTTCATTTTAAGCTTCTCAGAACACTTTATTTCGCATAGGCATACATAGTAAACTTTAGGGTCACTCTGTGTACCCCCTAATTGACCTATAATTGTTTCCTGTGGTAGGGTACACTATAACCCTGTAATATAATACGTGGTCCAATTTAAAAATTATATATCAATATTAAGGTCCGATACCGTACCGTTAGTTAACATAGAAAAAGGTCTTTGAATTTTTAAAGCATTTTAGAACGCTTATTTCCTCATTTTAAGCTTCTCAGAACACTTTATTTTGCATAGGAATACATAGTAAACTTTAGGGTCACGCTGTGTACCCCCTAATTGACCTATAATTATTTCCTGCTGTAGGGTACACTATTACCCTGTAATATTATACCTGGTCCAATTTAAATATTATGGGTCAATATTAAGGTCTGATATCGCGCCTTGCGTTGATTAACCATTGAAAGATGTCTTTGAATTTTTAAAGCATTTTAGAACGCTTATTTCTTCATTTTAAGCTTCTCAAAACATTTTATTTCGCATAGGCATACATAGTAAAATTTAGGGTCACGCTGTGTACCCCCTCATTGACATATAATTATTTCCTGTGGTAGGGTTCACTATAACCCTGTAATATAATACGTGGTCCAATTTAAAAATTATAGGTCAATATTAAGGTCCGATACCGTGCCGTTAGTTAACATAGAAAAGTGTCTTCGAATTTCCTTGTTTTAATGCACTATTTAAAATATACATAGTGTACCCCCTAATTGACCTATAATTATTTCCTGTGGTAGGGTACACTATTACCCTGTAATATAATACCTGGTCCAATTTAAATATTATGGGTCAATATTAAGGTCTGATATTGCGCCTTGCGTTAGGTAACCATTGAAAGATGTCTTTGAATTTTTGAAGCATTTTAGAACGCTTATTTCTTCATTTTAAGCTTCTCAGAACACTTTATTTCGCATAGGCATGCATAGTAAACTTTAGGGTCACTCTGTGTACCCCCTAATTGACCTATAATTATTTCCTGTGGTAGGGTACACTATAACCCTGTAATATAATACGTGGTCCAATTTAAAAATTATAGGTCAATATTAAGGTCCGATACCGTACCGTTAGTTAACATAGAAAAATGTCTTTGAATTTTTAAAGCATTTTAGAACGCTTATTTCCTCATTTTAAGCTTCTCAGAACACTTTATTTTGCATAGGAATACATAGTAAACTTTAGGGTCACGCTGTGTACCCCCTAATTGACCTATAATTATTTCCTTCCTGCTGTAGGGTACACTATTACCCTGTAATATAATACCTGGTCCAATTTAAATATTATGGGTCAATATTAAGGTCTGATATCGCGCCTTGCGTTGATTAACCATTGAAAGATGTCTTTGAATTTTTAAAGCATTTTAGAACGCTTATTTCTTCATTTTAAGCTTCTCAAAACATTTTATTTCTCATAGGCATACATAGTAAAATTTAGGGTCACGCTGTGTACCCCCTAAATGACCTATAATTATTTCCTGCGGTAGGGTACACTATTACCCTGTAATATAATACGTGGTCCAATTTAAAAATTATAGGTCAATATTAAGGTCCGATACCGTGCCGTTAGTTAACATAGAAAAATGTCTTTGAATTCTTAAAGCATTTTAGAACGCTTATTTCCTCATTTTAAGCTTCTCAGAACACTTTATTTTGCATAGGCATACATAGTAAACTTTAGGGTCACGCTGTGTACCATCTAATTGACCTATAGTTATTTCCTGTGGTAGGGTACACTATTACCCTGTAATATAATACCTGGTCCAATTTAAATATTATGGGTCAATATTAAGGTCTGATATTGCGCCTTGCGTTAGTTAACCATTGAAAGATGTCTTTGAATTTTTAAAGCATTTTAGAACGCTTATTTCTTCATTTTAAGCTTCTCAGAACACTTTATTTTGCATAGGAATACATAGTAAACTTTAGGGTCACACTGTGTACCCCCTAATTGACCTATAATTATTTCCTGTGGTAGGGTACACTATTACCCTGTAATATAATACCTGGTCCAATTTAAATATTATGGGTCAATATTAAGGTCTGATATTGCGCCTTGCGTTAGTTAACCATTGAAAGATGTCTTTGAATTTTTAAAGCATTTTAGAACGCTTATTTCTTCATTTTAAGCTTCTCAGAACACTCTATTTCGCATATGCATACAGTAAAATTTAGGGTCACGCTGTGTACCCCCTAAATGACCTATAATTATTTCCTGTGGTAGGGTACACTATTACCCTGTATTATAATACGTGGTCCAATTTAAAAATTATAGGTCAATATTAAGGTCCGATACCGTGCCGTTAGTTAACATAGAAAAATGTCTTTGAATTTTTAAAGCATTTTAGAACGCTTATTTCCTCATTTTAAGCTTCTCAGAACACTTTATTTTGTATAGGAATACATAGTAAACTTTACGGTTACGCTGTGTACCCCCTAATTGACCTATAATTATTTCCTGCTGTAGGGTACACTATTTCCGTGTAATATAATACCTGGTCCAATTTAAATATTATGGCTCAATATTAAGGTCTGATATCGCGCCTTGCGTTGGTTAACCATTGAAAGATGTCTTTGAATTTTTGAAGCATTTTAGAACGCTTATTTCTTCATTTTAAGCTTCTCAAAACATTTTATTTCGCATAGGCATACATAGTAAAATTTAGGGTCACGCTGTGTACCCCCTAAATGACCTATAATTATTTCCTGTGGTAGGGTACACTATTACCCTGTAATATAATACGTGGTCCAATTTAAAAATTATAGGTCAATATTAAGGTCCGATACCGTGCCGTTAGTTAACATAGAAAAATGTCTTTGAATTTTTAAAGCATTTTAGAACGCTTATTTCCTCATTTTAAGCTTCTCAGAACACTTTATTTCGCATAGGCATACATAGTAAACTTTAGGGTCACGCTGTGTACCATCTAATTGACCTATAATTATTTCCTGTGTTAGGGTTCACTATTACCCTGTAATATAATACCTGGTGCAATTTAAATATTATGGGTCAATATTAAGGTCTGATATTGCGCCTTGCGTTAGTTAACCATTGAAAGATGTCTTTGAATTTTTAAAGCATTTTAGAACGCTTATTTCTTCATTTTAAGCTTCACAGAACACTCTATTTCGCATAGGCATACATAGTAAACTTAAGGGTCACTCTGTGTACCCCCTAATTGACCTATAATTATTTCCTGTTTTAGGGTGCACTATAACCCTGTAATATAATACGTGGTCCAATTTAAAAATTATAGGTCAATATTAAGGTCCGATACCGCGCCGTTTGTTAACATAGAAAAGTGTCTTCGTATTTCCTTGTTTTAATGCACTTTTTAAAATATACATAGTGTACCCCCTAATTGACCTATAATTATTTCCTGTGGTAGGGTACACTATTACCCTGTAATATAATACCTTGTCTAATTTAAATATTATGGGTCAATATTAAGGTCTGATATTGCGCCTTGCGTTAGTTAACCATTGAAAGATGTCTTTGAATTTTTAAAGCATTTTAGAACGCTTATTTTTTCATTTTAAGCTTCTCAGAACACTCTATTTCGCATAGGCATACATAGTAAACTTTAGGGTCACGCTGTGTACCCCCTAAGTGACCTATAATTATTTCCCGTGGTAGGGAACAATATTACCCTGTAATATAATACGTGGTCCAATTTAAAAATTATAGCTCAATATTAAGGTCCGATACCGTGCCGTTAGTTAACATAGAAAAGTGACTTCGAATTTCCTTCTTTAAATGCACTATTTAAAATATACATAGTGTACCCCCTAATTGACCTATAATTATTTCCTGTGGTAGGGTACACTATTACCCTGTAATATAATACCTGGGCCAATTTAAATATTATGGGTCAATATTAAGGTCTGATATTGCGCCTTGCGTTAGTTAACCGTTGAAAGATGTCTTTGAATTTTTAAAGCATTTTAGAACGCTTATTTCTTCATTTTAAGCTTCTCAGAACACTTTATTTCGCATAGGCATACATAGTAAACTTTAGGGTCACGCTGTGTACCCCCTAAGTGACCTATAATTATTTCCCGTGGAAGGGAGCAATATTACCCTGTAATATAATACGTGGCCCAATTTAAAAATTATAGGTCAATATTAAGGTCCGATACCGTACCGTTAGTTAACATTGAAAAATGTCTTTGAATTTTTAAAGCATTTTAGAACGCTTATTTCCTCATTTTAAGCTTCTCAGAACACTTTATTTTGCATAGGAATACATAGTAAACTTTAGGGTCACGCTGTGTACCCCCTAATTGACCTATAATTATTTCCTGCTGTAGGGTATACTATTACCCTGTAATATAATACCTGGTCCAATTTAAATATTATGCAAATTATGGTCAATATTAAGGTCTGATATCGCGCCTTGCGTTGGTTAACCATTGAAAGATGTCTTTGAATTTTTAAAGCATTTTAGAACGCTTTTTTCCTCATTTTAAGCTTCTCAGAACACTTTATTTCGCATAGGCATACATAGTAAACTTTAGGGTCACGCTGTGTACCCCCTAATTGACCTATAATTATTTCCTGTGGTAGGGTACACTATTACCCTGTAATATAATACGTGGTCCAATTTATAAATTATAGGTCAATATTAAGGTCCGAAACCGTGCCGTTAGTTAACATAGAAAAATGTCTTTGAATTTTTAAAGCATTTTAGAACGCTTATTTCCTCATTTTAAGCTTCTCAGAACACTTTATTTCGCATAGGCATACATAGTAAACTTTAGGGTCACGCTGTGTATCCCCTACTTGACCTAAAATTATTTCCTGTGGTAGGGTACACAATAACCCTGTAATATAATACGTGGTCCAATTTAAAAATTATAGGTCAATATTAAGGTCCGATACCGTGCCGTTAGTTAACATAGAAAAGTGTCTTCGAATTTCCATGTTTTAATGCACTATTTAAAATATACATAGTGTACCCCCTAATTGACCTATAACTATTTCCTGTGTTAGGGTACACTATTACCCTGCAATATAATACCTGGTCTAATTTAAATATTATGGGTCAATATTAAGGTCCGATATTGCGCCTTGCGTTAGTTAACCATTGAAAGATGTCTTTGAATTTTTAAAGCATTTTAGAACGCTATTTCTTTATTTTAAGCTTCTCAGAACACTTTATTTCGCATAGGCATACATAGTAAACTTTAGGGTCACGCTGTGTACCCCTAATTGACCTATAATTATTTTCCGTGGTAGGGTACACTATCACCCTGTAATATAATACGTGGTCCAATTTAAAAATTTTAGGTCAATATTAAGGTTCGATACCGTGCCGTTAGTTAACATAGAAAAGAGTCTTCGAATTTCCTTGTTTTAATGCACTATTTAAAATATACATAGTGTACCCCCTAATTGACCTATAATTATTTCCTGTTGTAGGGTACACTATTACCCTGTAATATAATACCTGGGCCAATTTAAATATTATGGGTCAATATTAAGGTCTGATATTGCTCCTTGCGTTAGTTAACCGTTGAAAGATGTCTTTGAATTTTTAAAGCATTTTAGAACGCTTATTTCTTCATTTTAAGCTTCTCAGAACACTTTATTTCGCATTGGCATACATAGTAAACTTTAGGGTCACGCTGTGTACCCCCTAAGTGACCTATAATTATTTCCCGTGGAAGGGAACAATATTACCCTGTAATATAATACGTGGCCCAATTTAAAAATTATAGGTCAATATTAAGGTCCGATACCGTACCGTTAGTTAACATAGAAAAATGTCTTTGAATTTTTAAAGCATTTTAGAACGCTTATTTCCTCATTTTAAGCTTCTCAGAACACTTTATTTTGCATAGGAATACATAGTAAACTTTAGGGTCACGCTGTGTAACCCCTAATTGACCTATAACTATTTCCTGCTGTAGGGTACACTATTACCCTGTAATATAATACCTGGTCCAATTTAAATATTATGCAAATTATGGTCAATATTAAGGTCTGATATCGCGCCTTGCGTTGGTTAACCATTGAAAGATGTCTTTGAATTTTTAAAGCATTTTAGAACGCTTACTTCTTCATTTTAAGCTTCGCAGAACACTCTATTTCGCATAGGCATACATAGTAAACTTTAGGGTTACGCTGTGTACCCCCTAATTGACATATAATTATTTCCTGTGGTAGGGTGCACTATAACCCTGCAATATAATACGTGGTCCAATTTAAAAATTATAGGTCAATATTAAGGTCCGATACCGTGCCGTTAGTTAACATAGAAAAGTGTCTTCGAATTTCCTTGTTTTAATGCACTATTTAAAATATACATAGTGTACCCCCTAATTGACCTATAATAATTTCCTGTGGTAGGGTACACTATTACCCTGTAATATAATACCTGGGCCAATTTAAATATTATGGGTCAATATTAAGGTCTGATATTGCGCCTTGCGTTAGTTAACCATTGAAAGATGTCTTTGAATTTTTAAAGCATTTTAGAACGCTTTTTCTTCATTTTAAGCTTCTCAAAACATTTTATTTCGCATAGGCATACATAGTAAAATTTAGGGTCACGCTGTGAACCCCCTAAATGACCTATAATTATTTACTGTTTTAGGGTACACTATTACCCTGTAATATAATACGTGGTCCAATTTAAAAATTATAGGTCAATATTAAGGTCCGATACCGTGCCGTTAGTTAACATAGAAAAATGTCTTTGAATTTTTAAAGCATTTTAGAACGCTTATTTCCTCATTTTAAGCTTCTCAGAACACTCTATTTCGCATAGGCATACATAGTAAACTTTAGGGTCACGCTGTGTACCCCCTAATTGACATATAATTATTTCCTGTGGTAGGGAACACTATAACCCTGTAATATAATACGTGGTCCAATTTAAAAATTATAGGTCAATATTAAGGTCCAATACCGTGCCGTTAGTTAACATAGAAAAGTGTCTTCGAATTTCCTTGTTTTAATGCACTATTTAAAATATACATAGTGTACCCCCTAATTGACCTATAATTATTTCCTGTGGTAGGGTACACTATTACCCTGTAATATAATACCTGGTCCAATTTAAATATTATGGGTCAATATTAAGGTCTGATATTGCGCCTTGCGTTAGTTAACCATTGAAAGATGTCTTTATATTTTTAAAGCATTTTAGAACGCTTATTTCTTCATTTTAAGCTTCTCAGAACACTTTATTTCGCATAGGCATACATAGTAAACTTTAGGGTCACTCTGTGTACCCCCTAATTGACCTATAATTATTTCCTGTGGTAGGGTACACTATTACTCTGTAATATAATACGTGGTCCAATTTAAAAATTATAGGTCAATATTAAGGTCCGATATCGCGCCTTGCGTTGATTAACCATTGAAAGAAGTCTTTTAAATTTTAAAGCATTTTAGAACGCTTATTTCTTCATTTTAAGCTTCTCAAAACATTTTATTTCGCATAGGCATACATAGTAAAATTTAGGGTCACGCTGTGTACCCCCTAAATGACCTATAATTATTTCCTGTGGTAGGGTACACTATTACCTTGTAATATAATACGTGGTCCAATTTAAAAATTATAGGTCAATATTAAGGTCCGATACCGTGCCGTTAGTTGACATAGAAAAATGTCTTTGAATTTTTAAAGCATTTTAGAACGCTTATTTCCTCATTTTAAGCTTCTCAGAACACTTTATTTTGCTTAGGAATACATAGTAAACTTTAGGGTCACACTGTGTACCCCCTAATTGACCTATAATTATTTCCTGCTGTAGGGTACACTATTACCATGTAATATAATACCTGGTCCAATTTAAATATTATGGGTCAATATTAAGGTCTGATATCGCGCCTTCCGTTGATTAACCATTGAAAGATGTCTTTGAATTTTTAAAGCAATTTAGAACGCTTATTTCTTCATTTTAAGCTTCTCAAAACATTTTATATCGCATAGGCATACATAGTAAAATTTAGGGTCACGCTGTGTACCCCCTAAATGACCTATAATTATTTCCTGTGGTAGGGTACACTATTACCCTGTAATATAATACGTGGTCCAATTTAAAAATTATAGGTCAGTATTAAGCTCCGATACCGTGCCGTTAGTTAACATAGAAAAATGTCTTTCAATTTTTAAAGCATTTTAGAACGCTTATTTCCTCATTTTAAGCTTCTCAGAACACTTTATTTTGCATAGGCATACATAGTAAACTTTAGGGTCACGCTGTGTACCATCTAATTGACCTATAATTATTTCCTGTGGTAGGGTACACTATTACCATGTATTATAATACCTGGTCCAATTTAAATATTATGGGTCAATATTAAGGTCTGATATCGCGCCTTCCGTTGATTAACCATTGAAAGATGTCTTTGAATTTTTAAAGCAATTTAGAACGCTTATTTCTTCATTTTAAGCTTCTCAAAACATTTTATATCGCATAGGCATACATAGTAAAATTTAGGGTCACGCTGTGTACCCCCTAAATGACCTATAATTATTTCCTGTGGTAGGGTACACTATTACCCTGTAATATAATACGTGGTCCAATTTAAAAATTATAGGTCAGTATTAAGCTCCGATACCGTGCCGTTAGTTAACATAGAAAAATGTCTTTCAATTTTTAAAGCATTTTAGAACGCTTATTTCCTCATTTTAAGCTTCTCAGAACACTTTATTTTGCATAGGCATACATAGTAAACTTTAGGGTCACGCTGTGTACCATCTAATTGACCTATAATTATTTCCTGTGGTAGGGTACACTATTACCCTGTAATATAATACCTGGTCCAATTTAAATATTATGGGTCAATATTAAGGTCTGATATTGCGCCTTGCGTTAGTTAACCATTGAAAGATGTCTTTGAATTTTTAAAGCATTTTAGAACGCTTATTTCTTCATTTTAAGCTTCTCAGAACACTTTATTTCGCATAGGCATACATAGTAAACTTTAGGGTCACTCTGTGTACCCCCTAATTGACCTATAATTATTTCCTGTGGTAGGGTACACTATAACCCTGTAATATAATACGTGGTCCAATTTAAAAATTATAGGTCAATATTAAGGTCCGATACCGTACCGTTAGTTAACATAGAAAAATGTCTTTGAATTTTTAAAGCATTTTAGAACGCTTATTTCCTCATTTTAAGCTTCTCAGAACACTTTATTTTGCATAGGAATACATAGTAAACTTTAGGGTCACGCTGTGTACCCCCTAATTGACCTATAATTATTTCCTGCTGTAGGGTACACTATTACCCTGTAATATTATACCTGGTCCAATTTAAATATTATGGGTCAATATTAAGGTCTGATATCGCGCCTTGCGTTGATTAACCATTGAAAGATGTCTTTGAATTTTTAAAGCATTTTAGAACGCTTATTTCTTCATTTTAAGCTTCTCAAAACATTTTATTTCTCATAGGCATACATAGTAAAATTTAGGGTCACGCTGTGTACCCCCTAAATGACCTATAATTATTTCCTGTGGTAGGGTACACTATTACCCTGTAATATAATACGTGGTCCAATTTAAAAATTATAGGTCAATATTAAGGTCCGATACCGTGCCGTTAGTTAACATAGAAAAGTGTCTTCCAATTTCCATGTTTTAATGCACTATTTAAAATATACATAGTGTACCCCCTAATTGACCTATAACTATTTCCTGTGTTAGGGTACACTATTACCCTGTAATATAATACCTGGTCTAATTTAAATATTATGGGTCAATATTAGGGTCCGATATTGCGCCTTGCGTTAGTTAACCATTGAAAGATGTCTTTGAATTTTTAAAGCATTTTAGAACGCTATTTCTTTATTTTAAGCTTCTCAGAACACTTTATTTCGCATAGGCATACATAGTAAACTTTAGGGTCACGCTGTGTACCCCTAATTGACCTATAATTATTTTCCGTGGAAGGGTACACTATCACCCTGTAATATAATACGTGGTCCAATTTAAAAATTTTAGGTCAATATTAAGGTTCGATACCGTGCCGTTAGTTAACATAGAAAAGAGTCTTCGAATTTCCTTGTTTTAATGCACTATTTAAAATATACATAGTGTACCCCCTAATTGACCTATAATTATTTCCTGTTGTAGGGTACACTATTACCCTGTAATATAATACCTGGGCCAATTTAAATATTATGGGTCAATATTAAGGTCTGATATTGCGCCTTGCGTTAGTTAACCGTTGAAAGATGTCTTTGAATTTTTAAAGCATTTTAGAACGCTTATTTCTTCATTTTAAGCTTCTCAGAACACTTTATTTCGCATAGGCATACATAGTAAACTTTAGGGTCACGCTGTGTACCCCCTAAGTGACCTATAATTATTTCCCGTGGAAGGGAACAATATTACCCTGTAATATAATACGTGGCCCAATTTAAAAATTATAGGTCAATATTAAGGTCCGATACCGTACCGTTAGTTAACATAGAAAAATGTCTTTGAATTTTTAAAGCGTTTTAGAACGCTTATTTCCTCATTTTAAGCTTCTCAGAACACTTTATTTTGCATAGGAATACATAGTAAACTTTAGGGTCACGCTGTGTAACCCCTAATTGACCTATAACTATTTCCTGCTGTAGGGTACACTATTACCCTGTAATATAATACCTGGTCCAATTTAAATATTATGCAAATTATGGTCAATATTAAGGTCTGATATCGCGCCTTGCGTTGGTTAACCATTGAAAGATGTCTTTGAATTTTTAAAGCATTTTAGAACGCTTTTTTCCTCATTTTAAGCTTCTCAGAACACTTTATTTCGCATAGGCATACATAGTAAACTTTAGGGTCACGCTGTGTACCCCCTAATTGACCTATAATTATTTCCTTTGGTAGGGTACACTATTACCCTGTAATATAATACGTGGTCCAATTTATAAATTATAGGTCAATATTAAGGTCCGATACCGTGCCGTTAGTTAACATAGAAAAATGTCTTTGAATTTTTAAAGCATTTTAGAACGCTTATTTCCTCATTTTAAGCTTCTCAGAACACTTTATTTCGCATAGGCATACATAGTAAACTTTAGGGTCACGCTGTGTATCCCCTAATTGACCTATAATTATTTCCTGTGGTAGGGTACACAATAACCCTGTAATATAATACGTGGTCCAATTTAAAAATTATAGGTCAATATTCAGGTCCGATACCGTGCCGTTAGTTAACATAGAAAAGTGTCTTCGAATTTCCTTGTTTTAATGCACTATTTAAAATATACATAGTGTACCCCCTAATTGACCTATAACTATTTCCTGTGTAAGGGTAGACTATTACCCTGTAATATAATACCTGGTCTAATTTAAATATTATGGGTCAAAATTAAGGTCCGATATTGCGCCTTGCGTTAGTTAACCATTGAAAGATTTCTTTGAATTTTTAAAGCATTTTAGAACGCTATTTCTTTATTTTAAGCTTCTCAGAACACTTTATTTCGCATAGGCATACATAGTAAACTTTAGGGTCACGCTGTGTACCCCTAATTGACCTATAATTATTTTCCGTGGTAGGGAACACTATCACCCTGTAATATAATACGTGGTCCAATTTAAAAATTTTAGGTCAATATTAAGGTTCGATACCGTGCCGTTAGTTAACATAGAAAAGTGTCTTCGAATTTCCTTGTTTTAATGCACTATTTAAAATATACATAGTGTACCCCCTAATTGACCTATAATAATTTCCTGTGGTAGGGTACACTATTACCCTGTAATATAATACCTGGGCCAATTTAAATATTATGGGTCAATATTAAGGTCTGATATTGCGCCTTGCGTTAGTTAACCATTGAAAGATGTCTTTGAATTTTTAAAGCATTTTAGAACGCTTTTTCTTCATTTTAAGCTTCTCAAAACATTTTATTTCGCATAGGCATACATAGTAAAATTTAGGGTCACGCTGTGAACCCCCTAAATGACCTATAATTATTTACTGTTTTAGGGTACACTATTACCCTGTAATATAATACGTGGTCCAATTTAAAAATTATAGGTCAATATTAAGGTCCGATACCGTGCCGTTAGTTAACATAGAAAAATGTCTTTGAATTTTTAAAGCATTTTAGAACGCTTATTTCCTCATTTTAAGCTTCTCAGAACACTTTATTTTGCATAGGAATACATAGTAAACTTTACGGTTACGCTGTGTACCCCCTAATTGACCTATAATTATTTCCTGCTGTAGGGTACACTATTTCCCTGTAATATAATACCTGGTCCAATTTAAATATTATGGTTCCATATTAAGGTCTGATATCTCGCCTTGCGTTAGTTAACCATTGAAAGATGTCTTTGAATTTTTGAAGCATTTTAGAACGCTTATTTCTTCATTTTAAGCTTCTCAGAACACTCTATTTCGCATAGGCATACATAGTAAACTTAAGGGTCACTCTGTGTACCCCCTAATTGACCTATAATTATTTCCTGTGGTAGGGTACACTATAACCCTGTAATATAATACGTGGTCCAATTTAAAAATTATAGGTCAATATTCAGGTCCGATACCGTGCCGTTAGTTAACATAGAAAAGTGTCTTCGAATTTCCTTGTTTTAATGCACTATTTAAAATATACATAGTGTACCCCCTAATTGACCTATAACTATTTCCTGTGTAAGGGTACACTATTACCCTGTAATATAATACCTGGTCTAATTTAAATATTATGGGTCAAAATTAAGGTCCGATATTGCGCCTTGCGTTAGTTAACCATTGAAAGATTTCTTTGAATTTTTAAAGCATTTTAGAACGCTATTTCTTTATTTTAAGCTTCTCAGAACACTTTATTTCGCATAGGCATACATAGTAAACTTTAGGGTCACGCTGTGTACCCCTAATTGACCTATAATTATTTTCCGTGGTAGGGAACACTATCACCCTGTAATATAATACGTGGTCCAATTTAAAAATTTTAGGTCAATATTAAGGTTCGATACCGTGCCGTTAGTTAACATAGAAAAGTGTCTTCGAATTTCCTTGTTTTAATGCACTATTTAAAATATACATAGTGTACCCCCTAATTGACCTATAATAATTTCCTGTGGTAGGGTACACTATTACCCTGTAATATAATACCTGGGCCAATTTAAATATTATGGGTCAATATTAAGGTCTGATATTGCGCCTTGCGTTAGGTAACCATTGAAAGATGTCTTTGAATTTTTAAAGCATTTTAGAACGCTTATTTCTTCATTTTAAGCTTCTCAGAACACTTTATTTCGCATAGGCATGCATAGTAAACTTTAGGGTCACTCTGTGTACCCCCTAATTGACCTATAATTATTTCCTGTGGTAGGGTACACTATAACCCTGTAATATAATACGTGGTCCAATTTAAAAATTATAGGTCAATATTAAGGTCCGATACCGTACCGTTAGTTAACATAGAAAAATGTCTTTGAATTTTTAAAGCATTTTAGAACGCTTATTTCCTCATTTTAAGCTTCTCAGAACACTTTATTTTGCATAGGAATACATAGTAAACTTTAGGGTCACGCTGTGTACCCCCTAATTGACCTATAATTATTTCCTTCCTGCTGTAGGGTACACTATTACCCTGTAATATAATACCTGGTCCAATTTAAATATTATGGGTCAATATTAAGGTCTGATATCGCGCCTTGCGTTGATTAACCATTGAAAGATGTCTTTGAATTTTTAAAGCATTTTAGAACGCTTATTTCTTCATTTTAAGCTTCTCAAAACATTTTATTTCGCATAGGCATACATAGTAAAATTTAGGGTCACGCTGTGTACCCCCTAAATGACCTATAATTATTTCCTGCGGTAGGGTACACTATTACCCTGTAATATAATACGTGGTCCAATTTAAAAATTATAGGTCAATATTAAGGTCCGATACCGTGCCGTTAGTTAACATAGAAAAATGCCTTTGAATTCTTAAAGCATTTTAGAACGCTTATTTCCTCATTTTAAGCTTCTCAGAACACTTTATTTTGCATAGGCATACATAGTAAACTTTAGGGTCACGCTGTGTACCATCTAATTGACCTATAGTTATTTCCTGTGGTAGGGTACACTATTACCCTGTAATATAATACCTGGTCCAATTTAAATATTATGGGTCAATATTAAGGTCTGATATTGCGCCTTGCGTTAGTTAACCATTGAAAGATGTCTTTGAATTTTTAAAGCATTTTAGAACGCTTATTTCTTCATTTTAAGCTTCTCAGAACACTTTATTTTGCATAGGAATACATAGTAAACTTTAGGGTCACACTGTGTACCCCCTAATTGACCTATAATTATTTCCTGTGGTAGGGTACACTATTACCCTGTAATATAATACCTGGTCCAATTTAAATATTATGGGTCAATATTAAGGTCTGATATTGCGCCTTGCGTTAGTTAACCATTGAAAGATGTCTTTGAATTTTTAAAGCATTTTAGAACGCTTATTTCTTCATTTTAAGCTTCTCAGAACACTCTATTTCGCATATGCATACAGTAAAATTTAGGGTCACGCTGTGTACCCCCTAAATGACCTATAATTATTTCCTGTGGTAGGGTACACTATTACCCTGTAATATAATACGTGGTCCAATTTAAAAATTATAGGTCAATATTAAGGTCCGATACCGTGCCGTTAGTTAACATAGAAAAATGTCTTTGAATTTTTAAAGCATTTTAGAACGCTTATTTCCTCATTTTAAGCTTCTCAGAACACTTTATTTTGCATAGGAATACATAGTAAACTTTACGGTTACGCTGTGTACCCCCTAATTGACCTATAATTATTTCCTGCTGTAGGGTACACTATTTCCGTGTAATATAATACCTGGTCCAATTTAAATATTATGGGTCAATATTAAGGTCTGATATCGCGCCTTGCGTTGGTTAACCATTGAAAGATGTCTTTGAATTTTTGAAGCATTTTAGAACGCTTATTTCTTCATTTTAAGCTTCTCAAAACATTTTATTTCGCATAGGCATACATAGTAAAATTTAGGGTCACGCTGTGTACCCCCTAAATGACCTATAATTATTTCCTGTGGTAGGGTACATTATTACCCTGTAATATAATACGTGGTCCAATTTAAAAATTATAGGTCAATATTAAGGTCCGATACCGTGCCGTTAGTTAACATAGAAAAATGTCTTTGAATTTTTAAAGCATTTTAGAACGCTTATTTCCTCATTTTAAGCTTCTCAGAACACTTTATTTCGCATAGGCATACATAGTAAACTTTAGGGTCACGCTGTGTACCATCTAATTGACCTATAATTATTTCCTGTGTTAGGGTTCACTATTACCCTGTAATATAATACCTGGTGCAATTTAAATATTATGGGTCAATATTAAGGTCTGATATTGCGCCTTGCGTTAGTTAACCATTGAAAGATGTCTTTGAATTTTTAAAGCATTTTAGAACGCTTATTTCTTCATTTTAAGCTTCTCAGAACACTCTATTTCGCATAGGCATACATAGTAAACTTAAGGGTCACTCTGTGTACCCCCTAATTGACCTATAATTATTTCCTGTTTTAGGGTACACTATAACCCTGTAATATAATACGTGGTCCAATTTAAAAATTATAGGTCAATATTAAGGTCCGATACCGCGCCGTTTGTTAACATAGAAAAGTGTCTTCGTATTTCCTTGTTTTAATGCACTTTTTAAAATATACATAGTGTACCCCCTAATTGACCTATAATTATTTCCTGTGGTAGGGTACACTATTACCCTGTAATATAATACCTTGTCTAATTTAAATATTATGGGTCAATATTAAGGTCTGATATTGCGCCTTGCGTTAGTTAACCATTGAAAGATGTCTTTGAATTTTTAAAGCATTTTAGAACGCTTATTTTTTCATTTTAAGCTTCTCAGAACACTCTATTTCGCATAGGCATACATAGTAAACTTTAGGGTCACGCTGTGTACCCCCTAAGTGACCTATAATTATTTCCCGTGGTAGGGAACAATATTACCCTGTAATATAATACGTGGTCCAATTTAAAAATTATAGCTCAATATTAAGGTCCGATACCGTGCCGTTAGTTAACATAGAAAAGTGACTTCGAATTTCCTTCTTTAAATGCACTATTTAAAATATACATAGTGTACCCCCTAATTGACCTATAATTATTTCCTGTGGTAGGGTACACTATTACCCTGTAATATAATACCTGGGCCAATTTAAATATTATGGGTCAATATTAAGGTCTGATATTGCGCCTTGCGTTAGTTAACCGTTGAAAGATGTCTTTGAATTTTTAAAGCATTTTAGAACGCTTATTTCTGAATTTTAAGCTTCTCAGAACACTTTATTTCGCATAGGCATACATAGTAAACTTTAGGGTCACGCTGTGTACCCCCTAAGTGACCTATAATTATTTCCCGTGGAAGGGAGCAATATTACCCTGTAATATAATACGTGGCCCAATTTAAAAATTATAGGTCAATATTAAGGTCCGATACCGTACCGTTAGTTAACATTGAAAAATGTCTTTGAATTTTTAAAGCATTTTAGAACGCTTATTTCCTCATTTTAAGCTTCTCAGAACACTTTATTTTGCATAGGAATACATAGTAAACTTTAGGGTCACGCTGTGTACCCCCTAATTGACCTATAATTATTTCCTGCTGTAGGGTATACTATTACCCTGTAATATAATACCTGGTCCAATTTAAATATTATGCAAATTATGGTCAATATTAAGGTCTGATATCGCGCCTTGCGTTGGTTAACCATTGAAAGATGTCTTTGAATTTTTAAAGCATTTTAGAACGCTTTTTTCCTCATTTTAAGCTTCTCAGAACACTTTATTTCGCATAGGCATACATAGTAAACTTTAGGGTCACGCTGTGTACCCCCTAATTGACCTATAATTATTTCCTGTGGTAGGGTACACTATTACCCTGTAATATAATACGTGGTCCAATTTATAAATTATAGGTCAATATTAAGGTCCGAAACCGTGCCGTTAGTTAACATAGAAAAATGTCTTTGAATTTTTAAAGCATTTTAGAACGCTTATTTCCTCATTTTAAGCTTCTCAGAACACTTTATTTCGCATAGGCATACATAGTAAACTTTAGGGTCACGCTGTGTATCCCCTACTTGACCTATAATTATTTCCTGTGGTAGGGTACACAATAACCCTGTAATATAATACGTGGTCCAATTTAAAAATTATAGGTCAATATTAAGGTCCGATACCGTGCCGTTAGTTAACATAGAAAAGTGTCTTCGAATTTCCATGTTTTAATGCACTATTTAAAATATACATAGTGTACCCCCTAATTGACCTATAATTATTTCCTGTTGTAGGGTACACTATTACCCTGTAATATAATACCTGGGCCAATTTAAATATTATGGGTCAATATTAAGGTCTGATATTGCGCCTTGCGTTAGTTAACCGTTGAAAGATGTCTTTGAATTTTTAAAGCATTTTAGAACGCTTATTTCTTCATTTTAAGCTTCTCAGAACACTTTATTTCGCATAGGCATACATAGTAAACTTTAGGGTCACGCTGTGTACCCCCTAAGTGACCTATAATTATTTCCCGTGGAAGGGAACAATATTACCCTGTAATATAATACGTGGCCCAATTTAAAAATTATAGGTCAATATTAAGGTCCGATACCGTACCGTTAGTTAACATAGAAAAATGTCTTTGAATTTTTAAAGCATTTTAGAACGCTTATTTCCTCATTTTAAGCTTCTCAGAACACTTTATTTTGCATAGGAATACATAGTAAACTTTAGGGTCACGCTGTGTAACCCCTAATTGACCTATAACTATTTCCTGCTGTAGGGTACACTATTACCCTGTAATATAATACCTGGTCCAATTTAAATATTATGCAAATTATGGTCAATATTAAGGTCTGATATCGCGCCTTGCGTTGGTTAACCATTGAAAGATGTCTTTGAATTTTTAAAGCATTTTAGAACGCTTACTTCTTCATTTTAAGCTTCGCAGAACACTCTATTTCGCATAGGCATACATAGTAAACTTTAGGGTTACGCTGTGTACCCCATTATTGACATATAATTATTTCCTGTGGTAGGGTGCACTATAACCCTGCAATATAATACGTGGTCCAATTTAAAAATTATAGGTCAATATTAAGGTCCGATACCGTGCCGTTAGTTAACATAGAAAAGTGTCTTCGAATTTCCTTGTTTTAATGCACTATTTAAAATATACATAGTGTACCCCCTAATTGACCTATAATAATTTCCTGTGGTAGGGTACACTATTACCCTGTAATATAATACCTGGGCCAATTTAAATATTATGGGTCAATATTAAGGTCTGATATTGCGCCTTGCGTTAGTTAACCATTGAAAGATGTCTTTGAATTTTTAAAGCATTTTAGAACGCTTTTTCTTCATTTTAAGCTTCTCAAAACATTTTATTTCGCATAGGCATACATAGTAAAATTTAGGGTCACGCTGTGAACCCCCTAAATGACCTATAATTATTTACTGTTTTAGGGTACACTATTACCCTGTAATATAATACGTGGTCCAATTTAAAAATTATAGGTCAATATTAAGGTCCGATACCGTGCCGTTAGTTAACATAGAAAAATGTCTTTGAATTTTTAAAGCATTTTAGAACGCTTATTTCCTCATTTTAAGCTTCTCAGAACACTTTATTTTGCATAGGAATACATAGTAAACTTTACGGTTACGCTGTGTACCCCCTAATTGACCTATAATTATTTCCTGCTGTAGGGTACACTATTTCCCTGTAATATAATACCTGGTCCAATTTAAATATTATGGTTCCATATTAAGGTCTGATATCGCGCCTTGCGTTAGTTAACCATTGAAAGATGTCTTTGAATTTTTAAAGCATTTTAGAACGCTTATTTCTTTATTTTAAGCTTCTCAGAACACTCTATTTCGCATAGGCATACATAGTAAACTTTAGGGTCACGCTGTGTACCCCCTAATTGACATATAATTATTTCCTGTGGTAGGGAACACTATAACCCTGTAATATAATACGTGGTCCAATTTAAAAATTATAGGTCAATATTAAGGTCCGATACCGTGCCGTTAGTTAACATAGAAAAGTGTCTTCGAATTTCCTTGTTTTAATGCACTATTTAAAATATACATAGTGTACCCCCTAATTGACCTATAATTATTTCCTGTGGTAGGGTACACTATTACCCTGTAATATAATACCTGGTCCAATTTAAATATTATGGGTCAATATTAAGGTCTGATATTGCGCCTTGCGTTAGTTAACCATTGAAAGATGTCTTTATATTTTTAAAGCATTTTAGAACGCTTATTTCTTCATTTTAAGCTTCTCAGAACACTTTATTTCGCATAGGCATACATAGTAAACTTTAGGGTCACTCTGTGTACCCCCTAATTGACCTATAATTATTTCCTGTGGTAGGGTACACTATTACTCTGTAATATAATACGTGGTCCAATTTAAAAATTATAGGTCAATATTAAGGTCCGATATCGCGCCTTGCGTTGATTAACCATTGAAAGAAGTCTTTTAAATTTTAAAGCATTTTAGAACGCTTATTTCTTCATTTTAAGCTTCTCAAAACATTTTATTTCGCATAGGCATACATAGTAAAATTTAGGGTCACGCTGTGTACCCCCTAAATGACCTATAATTATTTCCTGTGGTAGGGTACACTATTACCTTGTAATATAATACGTGGTCCAATTTAAAAATTATAGGTCAATATTAAGGTCCGATACCGTGCCGTTAGTTGACATAGAAAAATGTCTTTGAATTTTTAAAGCATTTTAGAACGCTTATTTCCTCATTTTAAGCTTCTCAGAACACTTTATTTTGCTTAGGAATACATAGTAAACTTTAGGGTCACACTGTGTACCCCCTAATTGACCTATAATTATTTCCTGCTGTAGGGTACACTATTACCATGTAATATAATACCTGGTCCAATTTAAATATTATGGGTCAATATTAAGGTCTGATATCGCGCCTTCCGTTGATTAACCATTGAAAGATGTCTTTGAATTTTTAAAGCAATTTAGAACGCTTATTTCTTCATTTTAAGCTTCTCAAAACATTTTATATCGCATAGGCATACATAGTAAAATTTAGGGTCACGCTGTGTACCCCCTAAATGACCTATAATTATTTCCTGTGGTAGGGTACACTATTACCCTGTAATATAATACGTGGTCCAATTTAAAAATTATAGGTCAATATTAAGGTCCGATACCGTGCCGTTAGTTAACATAGAAAAGTGTCTTCGAATTTCCATGTTTTAATGCACTATTTAAAATATACATAGTGTACCCCCTAATTGACCTATAACTATTTCCTGTGTTAGGGTACACTATTACCCTGTAATATAATACCTGGTCTAATTAAAATATTATGGGTCAATATTAGGGTCCGATATTGCGCCTTGCGTTAGTTAACCATTGAAAGATGTCTTTGAATTTTTAAAGCATTTTAGAACGCTATTTCTTTATTTTAAGCTTCTCAGAACACTTTATTTCGCATAGGCATACATAGTAAACTTTAGGGTCACGCTGTGTACCCCTAATTGACCTATAATTATTTTCCGTGGAAGGGTACACTATCACCCTGTAATATAATACGTGGTCCAATTTAAAAATTTTAGGTCAATATTAAGGTTCGATACCGTGCCGTTAGTTAACATAGAAAAGAGTCTTCGAATTTCCTTGTTTTAATGCACTATTTAAAATATACATAGTGTACCCCCTAATTGACCTATAATTATTTCCTGTTGTAGGGTACACTATTACCCTGTAATATAATACCTGGGCCAATTTAAATATTATGGGTCAATATTAAGGTCTGATATTGCGCCTTGCGTTAGTTAACCGTTGAAAGATGTCTTTGAATTTTTAAAGCATTTTAGAACGCTTATTTCTTCATTTTAAGCTTCTCAGAACACTTTATTTCGCATAGGCATACATAGTAAACTTTAGGGTCACGCTGTGTACCCCCTAAGTGACCTATAATTATTTCCCGTGGAAGGGAACAATATTACCCTGTAATATAATACGTGGCCCAATTTAAAAATTATAGGTCAATATTAAGGTCCGATACCGTACCGTTAGTTAACATAGAAAAATGTCTTTGAATTTTTAAAGCGTTTTAGAACGCTTATTTCCTCATTTTAAGCTTCTCAGAACACTTTATTTTGCATAGGAATACATAGTAAACTTTAGGGTCACGCTGTGTAACCCCTAATTGACCTATAACTATTTCCTGCTGTAGGGTACACTATTACCCTGTAATATAATACCTGGTCCAATTTAAATATTATGCAAATTATGGTCAATATTAAGGTCTGATATCGCGCCTTGCGTTGGTTAACCATTGAAAGATGTCTTTGAATTTTTAAAGCATTTTAGAACGCTTTTTTCCTCATTTTAAGCTTCTCAGAACACTTTATTTCGCATAGGCATACATAGTAAACTTTAGGGTCACGCTGTGTACCCCCTAATTGACCTATAATTATTTCCTTTGGTAGGGTACACTATTACCCTGTAATATAATACGTGGTCCAATTTATAAATTATAGGTCAATATTAAGGTCCGATACCGTGCCGTTAGTTAACATAGAAAAATGTCTTTGAATTTTTAAAGCATTTTAGAACGCTTATTTCCTCATTTTAAGCTTCTCAGAACACTTTATTTCGCATAGGCATACATAGTAAACTTTAGGGTCACGCTGTGTATCCCCTAATTGACCTATAATTATTTCCTGTGGTAGGGTACACAATAACCCTGTAATATAATACGTGGTCCAATTTAAAAATTATAGGTCAATATTCAGGTCCGATACCGTGCCGTTAGTTAACATAGAAAAGTGTCTTCGAATTTCCTTGTTTTAATGCACTATTTAAAATATACATAGTGTACCCCCTAATTGACCTATAACTATTTCCTGTGTAAGGGTACACTATTACCCTGTAATATAATACCTGGTCTAATTTAAATATTATGGGTCAAAATTAAGGTCCGATATTGCGCCTTGCGTTAGTTAACCATTGAAAGATTTCTTTGAATTTTTAAAGCATTTTAGAACGCTATTTCTTTATTTTAAGCTTCTCAGAACACTTTATTTCGCATAGGCATACATAGTAAACTTTAGGGTCACGCTGTGTACCCCTAATTGACCTATAATTATTTTCCGTGGTAGGGAACACTATCACCCTGTAATATAATACATGGTCCAATTTAAAAATTTTAGGTCAATATTAAGGTTCGATACCGTGCCGTTAGTTAACATAGAAAAGTGTCTTCGAATTTCCTTGTTTTAATGCACTATTTAAAATATACATAGTGTACCCCCTAATTGACCTATAATAATTTCCTGTGGTAGGGTACACTATTACCCTGTAATATAATACCTGGGCCAATTTAAATATTATGGGTCAATATTAAGGTCTGATATTGCGCCTTGCGTTAGTTAACCATTGAAAGATGTCTTTGAATTTTTAAAGCATTTTAGAACGCTTTTTCTTCATTTTAAGCTTCTCAAAACATTTTATTTCGCATAGGCATACATAGTAAAATTTAGGGTCACGCTGTGAACCCCCTAAATGACCTATAATTATTTACTGTTTTAGGGTACACTATTACCCTGTAATATAATACGTGGTCCAATTTAAAAATTATAGGTCAATATTAAGGTCCGATACCGTGCCGTTAGTTAACATAGAAAAATGTCTTTGAATTTTTAAAGCATTTTAGAACGCTTATTTCCTCATTTTAAGCTTCTCAGAACACTTTATTTTGCATAGGAATACATAGTAAACTTTACGGTTACGCTGTGTACCCCCTAATTGACCTATAATTATTTCCTGCTGTAGGGTACACTATTTCCCTGTAATATAATACCTGGTCCAATTTAAATATTATGGGTCAATATTAAGGTCTGATATCGCGCCTTGCGTTGGTTAACCATTGAAAGATGTCTTTGAATTTTTGAAGCATTTTAGAACGCTTATTTCTTCATTTTAAGCTTCTCAGAACACTCTATTTCGCATAGGCATACATAGTAAACTTAAGGGTCACTCTGTGTACCCCCTAATTGACCTATAATTATTTCCTGTGGTAGGGTACACTATAACCCTGTAATATAATACGTGGTCCAATTTAAAAATTATAGGTCAATATTAAAGTCCGATACCGTGCCGTTAGTTAACATAGAAAAGTGTCTTCGTATTTCCTTGTTTTAATGCACTATTTAAAATACACATAGTGTACCCCCTAATTGACCTATAATTATTTCCTGTTGTAGGGTACACTATTACCCTGTAATATAATACCTGGTCCAATTTAAATATTATGGTTCCATATTAAGGTCTGATATCGCGCCTTGCGTTAGTTAACCATTGAAAGATGTCTTTGAATTTTTAAAGCATTTTAGAACGCTTATTTCTTTATTTTAAGCTTCTCAGAACACTCTATTTCGCATAGGCATACATAGTAAACTTTAGGGTCACGCTGTGTACCCCCTAATTGACATATAATTATTTCCTGTGGTAGGGAACACTATAACCCTGTAATATAATACGTGGTCCAATTTAAAAATTATAGGTCAATATTAAGGTCCGATACCGTGCCGTTAGTTAACATAGAAAAGTGTCTTCGAATTTCCTTGTTTTAATGCACTATTTAAAATATACATAGTGTACCCCCTAATTGACCTATAATTATTTCCTGTGGTAGGGTACACTATTACCCTGTAATATAATACCTGGTCCAATTTAAATATTATGGGTCAATATTAAGGTCTGATATTGCGCCTTGCGTTAGTTAACCATTGAAAGATGTCTTTATATCTTTAAAGCATTTTAGAACGCTTATTTCTTCATTTTAAGCTTCTCAGAACACTTTATTTCGCATAGGCATACATAGTAAACTTTAGGGTCACGCTGTGTACCCCCTAAGTGACCTATAATTATTTCCCGTGGAAGGGAACAATATTACCCTGTAATATAATACGTGGCCCAATTTAAAAATTATAGGTCAATATTAAGGTCCGATACCGTACCGTTAGTTAACATAGAAAAATGTCTTTGAATTTTTAAAGCATTTTAGAACGCTTATTTCCTCATTTTAAGCTTCTCAGAACACTTTATTTTGCATAGGAATACATAGTAAACTTTAGGGTCACGCTGTGTAACCCCTAATTGACCTATAACTATTTCCTGCTGTAGGGTACACTATTACCCTGTAATATAATACCTGGTCCAATTTAAATATTATGCAAATTATGGTCAATATTAAGGTCTGATATCGCGCCTTGCGTTGGTTAACCATTGAAAGATGTCTTTGAATTTTTAAAGCATTTTAGAACGCTTTTTTCCTCATTTTAAGCTTCTCAGAACACTTTATTTCGCATAGGCATACATAGTAAACTTTAGGGTCACGCTGTGTACCCCCTAATTGACCTATAATTATTTCCTTTGGTAGGGTACACTATTACCCTGTAATATAATACGTGGTCCAATTTATAAATTATAGGTCAATATTAAGGTCCGATACCGTGCCGTTAGTTAACATAGAAAAATGTCTTTGAATTTTTAAAGCATTTTAGAACGCTTATTTCCTCATTTTAAGCTTCTCAGAACACTTTATTTCGCATAGGCATACATAGTAAACTTTAGGGTCACGCTGTGTATCCCCTAATTGACCTATAATTATTTCCTGTGGTAGGGTACACAATAACCCTGTAATATAATACGTGGTCCAATTTAAAAATTATAGGTCAATATTCAGGTCCGATACCGTGCCGTTAGTTAACATAGAAAAGTGTCTTCGAATTTCCTTGTTTTAATGCACTATTTAAAATATACATAGTGTACCCCCTAATTGACCTATAACTATTTCCTGTGTAAGGGTACACTATTACCCTGTAATATAATACCTGGTCTAATTTAAATATTATGGGTCAAAATTAAGGTCCGATATTGCGCCTTGCGTTAGTTAACCATTGAAAGATTTCTTTGAATTTTTAAAGCATTTTAGAACGCTATTTCTTTATTTTAAGCTTCTCAGAACACTTTATTTCGCATAGGCATACATAGTAAACTTTAGGGTCACGCTGTGTACCCCTAATTGACCTATAATTATTTTCCGTGGTAGGGAACACTATCACCCTGTAATATAATACGTGGTCCAATTTAAAAATTTTAGGTCAATATTAAGGTTCGATACCGTGCCGTTAGTTAACATAGAAAAGTGTCTTCGAATTTCCTTGTTTTAATGCACTATTTAAAATATACATAGTGTACCCCCTAATTGACCTATAATAATTTCCTGTGGTAGGGTACACTATTACCCTGTAATATAATACCTGGGCCAATTTAAATATTATGGGTCAATATTAAGGTCTGATATTGCGCCTTGCGTTAGTTAACCATTGAAAGATGTCTTTGAATTTTTAAAGCATTTTAGAACGCTTTTTCTTCATTTTAAGCTTCTCAAAACATTTTATTTCGCATAGGCATACATAGTAAAATTTAGGGTCACGCTGTGAACCCCCTAAATGACCTATAATTATTTACTGTTTTAGGGTACACTATTACCCTGTAATATAATACGTGGTCCAATTTAAAAATTATAGGTCAATATTAAGGTCCGATACCGTGCCGTTAGTTAACATAGAAAAATGTCTTTGAATTTTTAAAGCATTTTAGAACGCTTATTTCCTCATTTTAAGCTTCTCAGAACACTTTATTTTGCATAGGAATACATAGTAAACTTTACGGTTACGCTGTGTACCCCCTAATTGACCTATAATTATTTCCTGCTGTAGGGTACACTATTTCCCTGTAATATAATACCTGGTCCAATTTAAATATTATGGGTCAATATTAAGGTCTGATATCGCGCCTTGCGTTGGTTAACCATTGAAAGATGTCTTTGAATTTTTGAAGCATTTTAGAACGCTTATTTCTTCATTTTAAGCTTCTCAGAACACTCTATTTCGCATAGGCATACATAGTAAACTTAAGGGTCACTCTGTGTACCCCCTAATTGACCTATAATTATTTCCTGTGGTAGGGTACACTATAACCCTGTAATATAATACGTGGTCCAATTTAAAAATTATAGGTCAATATTAAAGTCCGATACCGTGCCGTTAGTTAACATAGAAAAGTGTCTTCGTATTTCCTTGTTTTAATGCACTATTTAAAATACACATAGTGTACCCCCTAATTGACCTATAATTATTTCCTGTTGTAGGGTACACTATTACCCTGTAATATAATACCTGGTCCAATTTAAATATTATGGTTCCATATTAAGGTCTGATATCGCGCCTTGCGTTAGTTAACCATTGAAAGATGTCTTTGAATTTTTAAAGCATTTTAGAACGCTTATTTCTTTATTTTAAGCTTCTCAGAACACTCTATTTCGCATAGGCATACATAGTAAACTTTAGGGTCACGCTGTGTACCCCCTAATTGACATATAATTATTTCCTGTGGTAGGGAACACTATAACCCTGTAATATAATACGTGGTCCAATTTAAAAATTATAGGTCAATATTAAGGTCCGATACCGTGCCGTTAGTTAACATAGAAAAGTGTCTTCGAATTTCCTTGTTTTAATGCACTATTTAAAATATACATAGTGTACCCCCTAATTGACCTATAATTATTTCCTGTGGTAGGGTACACTATTACCCTGTAATATAATACCTGGTCCAATTTAAATATTATGGGTCAATATTAAGGTCTGATATTGCGCCTTGCGTTAGTTAACCATTGAAAGATGTCTTTATATCTTTAAAGCATTTTAGAACGCTTATTTCTTCATTTTAAGCTTCTCAGAACACTTTATTTCGCATAGGCATACATAGTAAACTTTAGGGTCACTCTGTGTACCCCCTAATTGACCTATAATTATTTCCTGTGGTAGGGTACACTATTACTCTGTAATATAATACGTGGTCCAATTTAAAAATTATAGGTCAATATTAAGGTCCGATATCGCGCCTTGCGTTGATTAACCATTGAAAGAAGTCTTTTAAATTTTAAAGCATTTTAGAACGCTTATTTCTTCATTTTAAGCTTCTCAAAACATTTTATTTCGCATAGGCATACATAGTAAAATTTAGGGTCACGCTGTGTACCCCCTAAATGACCTATAATTATTTCCTGTGGTAGGGTACACTATTACCTTGTAATATAATACGTGGTCCAATTTAAAAATTATAGGTCAATATTAAGGTCCGATACCGTGCCGTTAGTTGACATAGAAAAATGTCTTTGAATTTTTAAAGCATTTTAGAACGCTTATTTCTTCATTTTAAGCTTCTCAGAACACTTTATTTCGCAAAGGAATACATAGTAAACTTTAGGGTCACACTGTGTACCCCCTAATTGACCTATAATTACTTCCTGTGTTAGGGTACACTATTACACTGTAATATAATACGTGGTCCAATTTAAATATTATGGGTCAATATTAAGGTCTGATATCGCGCCTTGCGTTGATTAACCATTGAAAGATGTCTTTGAATTTTTAAAGCATTTTAGAACGCTTATTTCCTCATTTTAAGCTTCTCAGAACACTTTATTTTGCATAGGCATACATAGTAAACTTTAGGGTCACGCTGTGTACCATCTAATTGACCTATAATTATTTCCTGTGGTAGGGTACACTATTACCCTGTAATGTAATACCTGGTCCAATTTAAATATTATGGGTCAATATTAAGGTCTGATATTGCGCCTTGCGTTAGTTAACCATTGAAAGATGTCTTTGAATTTTTAAAGCATTTTAGAACGCTTATTTCTTCATTTTAAGCTTCTCAGAACACTTTATTTCGCATAGGCATACATAGTAAACTTTAGGGTCACTCTGTGTACCCCCTAATTGACCTATAATTATTTCCTGTGGTAGGGTACACTATAACCCTGTAATATAATACGTGGTCCAATTTAAAAATTATAGGTCAATATTAAGGTCCGATACCGTACCGTTAGTTAACATAGAAAAATGTCTTTGAATTTTTAAAGCATTTTAGAACGCTTATTTCCTCATTTTAAGCTTCTCAGAACACTTTATTTTGCATAGGAATACATAGTAAACTTTAGGGTCACGCTGTGTACCCCCTAATTGACCTATAATTATTTCCTGCTGTAGGGTACACTATTACCCTGTAATATTATACCTGGTCCAATTTAAATATTATGGGTCAATATTAAGGTCTGATATCGCGCCTTGCGTTGATTAACCATTGAAAGATGTCTTTGAATTTTTAAAGCATTTTAGAACCCTTATTTCTTCATTTTAAGCTTCTCAAAACATTTTATTTCGCATAGGCATACATAGTAAAATTTAGGGTCACGCTGTGTACCCCCTAAATGACCTATAATTATTTCCTGTGGTAGGGTACACTATTACCCTGTAATATAATACGTGGTCCAATTTAAAAATTATAGGTCAATATTAAGGTCCGATACCGTGCCGTTAGTTAACATAGAAAAATGTCTTTGAATTTTTAAAGCGTTTTAGAACGCTTATTTCCTCATTTTAAGCTTCTCAGAACACTTTATTTTGCATAGGCATACATAGTAAACTTTAGGGTCACGCTGTGTACCATCTAATTGACCTATAATTATTTCCTGTGGTAGGGTACACTATTACCCTGTAATATAATACCTGGTCCAATTTAAATATTATGGGTCAATATTAAGGTCTGATATTGCGCCTTGCGTTAGTTAACCATTGAAAGATGTCTTTGAATTTTTAAAGCATTTTAGAACGCTTATTTCTTCATTTTAAGCTTCTCAGAACACTCTATGTCGCATAGGCATAAATAGTAAACTTTAGGGTCACGCTGTGTACCCCCTAATTGACCTATATTTATTTCCTGTTGTAGGGTACACTATTACCCTGTAATATAATACCTGGTCCAATTTAAATATTATGGTTCCATATTAAGGTCTGATATCGCGCCTTGCGTTAGTTAACCATTGAAAGATGTCTTTGAATTTTTAAAGCATTTTAGAACGCCTATTTCTTTATTTTAAGCTTCTCAGAACACTCTATTTCGCATAGGCATACATAGTAAACTTTAGGGTCACGCTGTGTACCCCCTCATTGACATATAATTATTTCCTGTGGTAGGGTACACTATAACCCTGTAATATAATACGTGGTCCAATTTAAAAATTATAGGTCAATATTAAGGTCCGATACCGTGCCGTTAGTTAACATAGAAAAGTGTCTTCGAATTTCCTTGTTTTAATGCACTATTAAAAAAATACATAGTGTACCCCCTAATTGACCTATAATTATTTCCTGTGGTAGGGTACACTATTACCCTGTAATATAATACCTGGTCCAATTTAAATATTATGGGTCAATATTAAGGTCTGATATTGCGCCTTGCGTTAGTTAACCATTGAAAGATATCTTTGAATTTTTGAAGCATTTTAGAACGCTTATTTCTTCATTTTAAGCTTCTCAGAACACTTTATTTCGCATAGGCATACATAGTAAACTTTAGGGTCACTCTGTGTACCCCCTAATTGACCTATAATTATTTCCTGTGGTAGGGTACACTATAACCCTGTAATATAATACGTGGTCCAATTTAAAAATTATAGGTCAATATTAAGGTCCGATACCGTACCGTTAGTTAACATAGAAAAATGTCTTTGAATTTTTAAAGCATTTTAGAACGCTTATTTCCTCATTTTAAGCTTCTCAGAACACTTTATTTTGCATAGGAATACATAGTAAACTTTAGGGTCACGCTGTGTACCCCCTAATTGACCTATAATTATTTCCTGCTGTAGGGTACACTATTACCCTGTAATATAATACCTGGTCCAATTTAAATATTATGGGTCAATATTAAGGTCTGATATCGCGCCTTGCGTTGATTAACCATTGAAAGATGTCTTTGAATTTTTAAAGCATTTTAGAACGCTTATTTCTTCATTTTAAGCTTCTCAAAACATTTTATTTCGCATAGGCATACATAGTAAAATTTAGGGTCACGCTGTGTACCCCCTAAATGACCTATAATTATTTCCTGTGGTAGGGTACACTATTACCCTGTAATATAATACGTGGTTCAATTTAAAAATTATAGGTCAATATTAAGGTCCGATACCGTGCCGTTAGTTAACATAGAAAAATGTCTTTGAATTCTTAAAGCATTTTAGAACGCTTATTTCCTCATTTTAAGCTTCTCAGAACACTTTATTTTGCATAGGCATACATAGTAAACTTTAGGGTCACGCTGTGTACCCCCTCATTGACATATAATTATTTCCTGTGGTAGGGTACACTATAACCCTGTAATATAATACGTGGTCCAATTTAAAAATTATAGGTCAATATTAAGGTCCGATACCGTGCCGTTAGTTAACATAGAAAAGTTTCTTCGAATTTCCTTGTTTTAATGCACTATTTAAAATATACATAGTGTACCCCCTAATTGACCTATAATTATTTCCTGTGGTAGGGTACACTATTACCCTGTAATATAATACCTGGTCCAATTTAAATATTATGGGTCAATATTAAGGTCTGATATTGCGCCTTGCGATAGTTAACCATTGAAAGATGTCTTTGAATTTTTAAAGCATTTTAGAACGCTTATTTCTTCATTTTAAGCTTCTCAGAACACTTTATTTCGCATAGGCATACATAGTAAACTTTAGGGTCACTCTGTGTACCCCCTAATTGACCTATAATTATTTCCAGTGGTAGGGTACACTATAACCCTGTAATATAATACGTGGTCCAGTTTAAAAATTATAGGTCAATATTAAGGTCCGATACCGTACCGTTAGTTAACATAGAAAAATGTCTTTGAATTTTTAAAGCATTTTAGAACGCTTATTTCCTCATTTTAAGCTACTCAGAACACTTTATTTTGCATAGGCATACATAGTAAACTTTAGGGTCACGCTGTGTACCATCTAATTGACCTATAATTATTTCCTGTGGTAGGGTACACTATTACCCTGTAATATAATACCTGGTCCAATTTAAATATTATGGGTCAATATTAAGGTCTGATATTGCGCCTTGCGTTAGTTAACCATTGAAAGATGTCTTTGAATTTTTAAAGCATTTTAGAACGCTCATTTCTTCATTTTAAGCTTCTCAGAACACTTTATTTCGCATAGGCATACATAGTAAACTTTAGGGTCACTCTGTGTACCCCCTAATTGACCTATAATTATTTCCTGTGGTAGGGTACACTATAACCCTGTAATATAATACGTGGTCCAATTTAAAAATTATAGGTCAATATTAAGGTCCGATACCGTACCGTTAGTTAACATAGAAAAATGTCTTTGAATTTTTAAAGCATTTTAGAACGCTTATTTCCTCATTTTAAGCTTCTCAGAACACTTTATTTTGCATAGGAATACATAGTAAACTTTAGGGTCACGCTGTGTACCCCCTAATTGACCTATAATTATTTCCTTTGGTAGGGTACACTATTACCCTGTAATATAATACGTGGTCCAATTTATAAATTATAGGTCAATATTAAGGTCCGATACCGTGCCGTTAGTTAACATAGAAAAATGTCTTTGAATTTTTAAAGCATTTTAGAACGCTTATTTCCTCATTTTAAGCTTCTCAGAACACTTTATTTTGCATAGGAATACATAGTAAACTTTACGGTTACGCTGTGTACCCCCTAATTGACCTATAATTATTTCCTGCTGTAGGGTACACTATTTCCCTGTAATATAATACCTGGTCCAATTTAAATATTATGGGTCAATATTAAGGTCTGATATCGCGCCTTGCGTTGGTTAACCATTGAAAGATGTCTTTGAATTTTTGAAGCATTTTAGAACGCTTATTTCTTCATTTTAAGCTTCTCAGAACACTCTATTTCGCATAGGCATACATAGTAAACTTAAGGGTCACTCTGTGTACCCCCTAATTGACCTATAATTATTTCCTGTGGTAGGGTACACTATAACCCTGTAATATAATACGTGGTCCAATTTAAAAATTATAGGTCAATATTAAAGTCCGATACCGTGCCGTTAGTTAACATAGAAAAGTGTCTTCGTATTTCCTTGTTTTAATGCACTATTTAAAATACACATAGTGTACCCCCTAATTGACCTATAATTATTTCCTGTTGTAGGGTACACTATTACCCTGTAATATAATACCTGGTCCAATTTAAATATTATGGGTCAATATTAAGGTCTGATATTGCGCCTTGCGTTAGTTAACCATTGAAAGATATCTTTGAATTTTTGAAGCATTTTAGAACGCTTATTTCTTCATTTTAAGCTTCTCAGAACACTTTATTTCGCATAGGCATACATAGTAAACTTTAGGGTCACTCTGTGTACCCCCTAATTGACCTATAATTATTTCCTGTGGTAGGGTACACTATAACCCTGTAATATAATACGTGGTCCAATTTAAAAATTATAGGTCAATATTAAGGTCCGATACCGTACCGTTAGTTAACATAGAAAAATGTCTTTGAATTTTTAAAGCATTTTAGAACGCTTATTTCCTCATTTTAAGCTTCTCAGAACACTTTATTTTGCATAGGAATACATAGTAAACTTTAGGGTCACGCTGTGTACCCCCTAATTGACCTATAATTATTTCCTGCTGTAGGGTACACTATTACCCTGTAATATAATACCTGGTCCAATTTAAATATTATGGGTCAATATTAAGGTCTGATATCGCGCCTTGCGTTGATTAACCATTGAAAGATGTCTTTGAATTTTTAAAGCATTTTAGAACGCTTATTTCTTCATTTTAAGCTTCTCAAAACATTTTATTTCGCATAGGCATACATAGTAAAATTTAGGGTCACGCTGTGTACCCCCTAAATGACCTATAATTATTTCCTGTGGTAGGGTACACTATTACCCTGTAATATAATACGTGGTTCAATTTAAAAATTATAGGTCAATATTAAGGTCCGATACCGTGCCGTTAGTTAACATAGAAAAATGTCTTTGAATTCTTAAAGCATTTTAGAACGCTTATTTCCTCATTTTAAGCTTCTCAGAACACTTTATTTTGCATAGGCATACATAGTAAACTTTAGGGTCACGCTGTGTACCCCCTCATTGACATATAATTATTTCCTGTGGTAGGGTACACTATAACCCTGTAATATAATACGTGGTCCAATTTAAAAATTATAGGTCAATATTAAGGTCCGATACCGTGCCGTTAGTTAACATAGAAAAGTTTCTTCGAATTTCCTTGTTTTAATGCACTATTTAAAATATACATAGTGTACCCCCTAATTGACCTATAATTATTTCCTGTGGTAGGGTACACTATTACCCTGTAATATAATACCTGGTCCAATTTAAATATTATGGGTCAATATTAAGGTCTGATATTGCGCCTTGCGTTAGTTAACCATTGAAAGATGTCTTTGAATTTTTAAAGCATTTTAGAACGCTTATTTCTTCATTTTAAGCTTCTCAGAACACTTTATTTTGCATAGGCATACATAGTAAACTTTAGGGTCACTCTGTGTACCCCCTAATTGACCTATAATTATTTCCAGTGGTAGGGTACACTATAACCCTGTAATATAATACGTGGTCCAGTTTAAAAATTATAGGTCAATATTAAGGTCCGATACCGTACCGTTAGTTAACATAGAAAAATGTCTTTGAATTTTTAAAGCATTTTAGAACGCTTATTTCCTCATTTTAAGCTACTCAGAACACTTTATTTTGCTTAGGAATACATAGTAAACTTTAGGGTCGCACTGTGTACCCCCTAATTGACCTATAATTATTTCCTGCTGTAGGGTACACTATTACCTTGTAATATAATACCTGGTCCAATTTAAATATTATGGGTCAATATTAAGGTCTGATATCGCACCTTCCGTTGATTAACCATTGAAAGATGTCTTTGAATTTTTAAAGCATTTTAGAACGCTTATTTCTTCATTTTAAGCTTCTCAAAACATTTTATTTCGCATAGGCATACATAGTAAAATTTAGGGTCACGCTGTGTACCCCCTAAATGACCTATAATTATTTCCTGTGTTAGGGTACACTATTACCCTGTAATATAATACGTGGTCCAATTTAAAAATTATAGGTCAGTATTAAGCTCCGATACCGTGCCGTTAGTTAACATAGAAAAATGTCTTTCAATTTTTAAAGCATTTTAGAACGCTTATTTCCTCATTTTAAGCTTCTCAGAACACTTTATTTTGCATAGGCATACATAGTAAACTTTAGGGTCACGCTGTGTACCATCTAATTGACCTATAATTATTTCCTGTGATAGGGTACACTATTACCCTGTAATATAATACCTGGTCCAATTTAAATATTATGGGTCAATATTAAGGTCTGATATTGCGCCTTGCGTTAGTTAACCATTGAAAGATGTCTTTGAATTTTTAAAGCATTTTAGAACGCTCATTTCTTCATTTTAAGCTTCTCAGAACACTTTATTTCGCATAGGCATACATAGTAAACTTTAGGGTCACTCTGTGTACCCCCTAATTGACCTATAATTATTTCCTGTGGTAGGGTACACTATAACCCTGTAATATAATACGTGGTCCAATTTAAAAATTATAGGTCAATATTAAGGTCCGATACCGTACCGTTAGTTAACATAGAAAAATGTCTTTGAATTTTTAAAGCATTTTAGAACGCTTATTTCCTCATTTTAAGCTTCTCAGAACACTTTATTTTGCATAGGAATACATAGTAAACTTTAGGGTCACGCTGTGTACCCCCTAATTGACCTATAATTATTTCCTTTGGTAGGGTACACTATTACCCTGTAATATAATACGTGGTCCAATTTATAAATTATAGGTCAATATTAAGGTCCGATACCGTGCCGTTAGTTAACATAGAAAAATGTCTTTGAATTTTTAAAGCATTTTAGAACGCTTATTTCCTCATTTTAAGCTTCTCAGAACACTTTATTTTGCATAGGAATACATAGTAAACTTTACGGTTACGCTGTGTACCCCCTAATTGACCTATAATTATTTCCTGCTGTAGGGTACACTATTTCCCTGTAATATAATACCTGGTCCAATTTAAATATTATGGGTCAATATTAAGGTCTGATATCGCGCCTTGCGTTGGTTAACCATTGAAAGATGTCTTTGAATTTTTGAAGCATTTTAGAACGCTTATTTCTTCATTTTAAGCTTCTCAGAACACTCTATTTCGCATAGGCATACATAGTAAACTTAAGGGTCACTCTGTGTACCCCCTAATTGACCTATAATTATTTCCTGTGGTAGGGTACACTATAACCCTGTAATATAATACGTGGTCCAATTTAAAAATTATAGGTCAATATTAAAGTCCGATACCGTGCCGTTAGTTAACATAGAAAAGTGTCTTCGTATTTCCTTGTTTTAATGCACTATTTAAAATACACATAGTGTACCCCCTAATTGACCTATAATTATTTCCTGTTGTAGGGTACACTATTACCCTGTAATATAATACCTGGTCCAATTTAAATATTATGGTTCCATATTAAGGTCTGATATCGCGCCTTGCGTTAGTTAACCATTGAAAGATGTCTTTGAATTTTTAAAGCATTTTAGAACGCTTATTTCTTTATTTTAAGCTAATCAGAACACTCTATTTCGCATAGGCATACATAGTAAACTTTAGGGTCACGCTGTGTACCCCCTAATTGACATATAATTATTTCCTGTGGTAGGGAACACTATAACCCTGTAATATAATACGTGGTCCAATTTAAAAATTATAGGTCAATATTAAGGTCCGATACCGTGCCGTTAGTTAACATAGAAAAGTGTCTTCGAATTTCCTTGTTTTAATGCACTATTTAAAATATACATAGTGTACCCCCTAATTGACCTATAATTATTTCCTGTGGTAGGGTACACTATTACCCTGTAATATAATACCTGGTCCAATTTAAATATTATGGGTCAATATTAAGGTCTGATATTGCGCCTTGCGTTAGTTAACCATTGAAAGATGTCTTTATATCTTTAAAGCATTTTAGAACGCTTATTTCTTCATTTTAAGCTTCTCAGAACACTTTATTTCGCATAGGCATACATAGTAAACTTTAGGGTCACTCTGTGTACCCCCTAATTGACCTATAATTATTTCCTGTGGTAGGGTACACTATTACTCTGTAATATAATACGTGGTCCAATTTAAAAATTATAGGTCAATATTAAGGTCCGATATCGCGCCTTGCGTTGATTAACCATTGAAAGAAGTCTTTTAAATTTTAAAGCATTTTAGAACGCTTATTTCTTCATTTTAAGCTTCTCAAAACATTTTATTTCGCATAGGCATACATAGTAAAATTTAGGGTCACGCTGTGTACCCCCTAAATGACCTATAATTATTTCCTGTGGTAGGGTACACTATTACCTTGTAATATAATACGTGGTCCAATTTAAAAATTATAGGTCAATATTAAGGTCCGATACCGTGCCGTTAGTTGACATAGAAAAATGTCTTTGAATTTTTAAAGCATTTTAGAACGCTTATTTCTTCATTTTAAGCTTCTCAGAACACTTTATTTCGCAAAGGAATACATAGTAAACTTTAGGGTCACACTGTGTACCCCCTAATTGACCTATAATTATTTCCTGCTGTAGGGTACACTATTACCATGTAATATAATACCTGGTCCAATTTAAATATTATGTGTCAATATTAAGGTCTGATATCGCGCCTTGCGTTGATTAACCATTGAAAGATGTCTTTGAATTTTTAAAGCATTTTAGAACGCTTATTTCTTCATTTTAAGCTTCTCAAAACATTTTATATCGCATAGGCATACATAGTAAAATTTAGGGTCACGCTGTGTACCCCCTAAATGACCTATAATTACTTCCTGTGTTAGGGTACACTATTACACTGTAATATAATACGTGGTCCAATTTAAAAATTATAGGTCAGTATTAAGCTCCGATACCGTGCCGTTAGTTAACATAGAAAAATGTCTTTCAATTTTTAAAGCATTTTAGAACGCTTATTTCCTCATTTTAAGCTTCTCAGAACACTTTATTTTGCATAGGCATACATAGTAAACTTTAGGGTCACGCTGTGTACCATCTAATTGACCTATAATTATTTCCTGTGGTAGGGTACACTATTACCCTGTAATATAATACCTGGTCCAATTTAAATATTATGGGTCAATATTAAGGTCTGATATTGCGCCTTGCGTTAGTTAACCATTGAAAGATGTCTTTGAATTTTTAAAGCATTTTAGAACGCTTATTTCTTCATTTTAAGCTTCTCAGAACACTTTATTTCGCATAGGCATACATAGTAAACTTTAGGGTCACTCTGTGTACCCCCTAATTGACCTATAATTATTTCCTGTGGTAGGATACACTATAACCCTGTAATATAATACGTGGTCCAATTTAAAAATTATAGGTCAATATTAAGGTCCGATACCGTACCGTTAGTTAACATAGAAAAATGTCTTTGAATTTTTAAAGCATTTTAGAACGCTTATTTCCTCATTTTAAGCTTCTCAGAACACTTTATTTTGCATAGGAATACATAGTAAACTTTAGGGTCACGCTGTGTACCCCCTAATTGACCTATAATTATTTCCTGCTGTAGGGTACACTATTACCCTGTAATATTATACCTGGTCCAATTTAAATATTATGGGTCAATATTAAGGTCTGATATCGCGCCTTGCGTTGATTAACCATTGAAAGATGTCTTTGAATTTTTAAAGCATTTTAGAACGCTTATTTCTTCATTTTAAGCTTCTCAAAACATTTTATTTCGCATAGGCATACATAGTAAAATTTAGGGTCACGCTGTGTACCCCCTAAATGACCTATAATTATTTCCTGTGGTAGGGTACACTATTACCCTGTAATATAATACGTGGTTCAATTTAAAAATTATAGGTCAATATTAAGGTCCGATACCGTGCCGTTAGTTAACATAGAAAAATGTCTTTGAATTCTTAAAGCATTTTAGAACGCTTATTTCCTCATTTTAAGCTTCTCAGAACACTTTATTTTGCATAGGCATACATAGTAAACTTTAGGGTCACGCTGTGTACCCCCTCATTGACATATAATTATTTCCTGTGGTAGGGTACACTATAACCCTGTAATATAATACGTGGTCCAATTTAAAAATTATAGGTCAATATTAAGGTCCGATACCGTGCCGTTAGTTAACATAGAAAAGTTTCTTCGAATTTCCTTGTTTTAATGCACTATTTAAAATATACATAGTGTACCCCCTAATTGACCTATAATTATTTCCTGTGGTAGGGTACACTATTACCCTGTAATATAATACCTGGTCCAATTTAAATATTATGGGTCAATATTAAGGTCTGATATTGCGCCTTGCGTTAGTTAACCATTGAAAGATGTCTTTGAATTTTTAAAGCATTTTAGAACGCTTATTTCTTCATTTTAAGCTTCTCAGAACACTTTATTTCGCATAGGCATACATAGTAAACTTTAGGGTCACTCTGTGTACCCCCTAATTGACCTATAATTATTTCCAGTGGTAGGGTACACTATAACCCTGTAATATAATACGTGGTCCAGTTTAAAAATTATAGGTCAATATTAAGGTCCGATACCGTACCGTTAGTTAACATAGAAAAATGTCTTTGAATTTTTAAAGCATTTTAGAACGCTTATTTCCTCATTTTAAGCTTCTCAGAACACTTTATTTTGCTTAGGAATACATAGTAAACTTTAGGGTCGCACTGTGTACCCCCTAATTGACCTATAATTATTTCCTGCTGTAGGGTACACTATTACCTTGTAATATAATACCTGGTCCAATTTAAATATTATGGGTCAATATTAAGGTCTGATATCGCACCTTCCGTTGATTAACCATTGAAAGATGTCTTTGAATTTTTAAAGCATTTTAGAACGCTTATTTCTTCATTTTAAGCTTCTCAAAACATTTTATTTCGCATAGGCATACATAGTAAAATTTAGGGTCACGCTGTGTACCCCCTAAATGACCTATAATTATTTCCTGTGTTAGGGTACACTATTACCCTGTAATATAATACGTGGTCCAATTTAAAAATTATAGGTCAGTATTAAGCTCCGATACCGTGCCGTTAGTTAACATAGAAAAATGTCTTTCAATTTTTAAAGCATTTTAGAACGCTTATTTCCTCATTTTAAGCTTCTCAGAACACTTTATTTTGCATAGGCATACATAGTAAACTTTAGGGTCACGCTGTGTACCATCTAATTGACCTATAATTATTTCCTGTGGTAGGGTACACTATTACCCTGTAATATAATACCTGGTCCAATTTAAATATTATGGGTCAATATTAAGGTCTGATATTGCGCCTTGCGTTAGTTAACCATTGAAAGATGTCTTTGATTTTTTAAAGCATTTTAGAACGCTTATTTCTTCATTTTAAGCTTCTCAGAACACTCTATTTCGCATAGGCATACATAGTAAACTTTAGGGTCACGCTGTGTACCCCCTAAATGACCTATAATTATTTCCTGTGGTAGGGTACACTATTACCCTGTAATATAATACGTGGTCCAATTTAAAAATTATAGGTCAATATTAAGGTCCGATACCGTACCGTTAGTTAACATAGAAAAATGTCTTTGAATTTTTAAAGCATTTTAGAACGCTTATTTCCTCATTTTAAGCTTCTCAGAACACTTTATTTTGCATAGGAATACATAGTAAACTTTAGGGTCACGCTGTGTACCCCCTAATTGACCTATAATTATTTCCTGCTGTAGGGTACACTATTACCCTGTAATATTATACCTGGTCCAATTTAAATATTATGGGTCAATATTAAGGTCTGATATCGCGCCTTGCGTTGATTAACCATTGAAAGATGTCTTTGAATTTTTAAAGCATTTTAGAACGCTTATTTCTTCATTTTAAGCTTCTCAAAACATTTTATTTCGCATAGGCATACATAGTAAAATTTAGGGTCACGCTGTGTACCCCCTAAATGACCTATAATTATTTCCTGTGGTAGGGTACACTATTACCCTGTAATATAATACGTGGTCCAATTTAAAAATTATAGGTCAATATTAAGGTCCGATACCGTGCCGTTAGTTAACATAGAAAAATGTCTTTGAATTTTTAAAGCATTTTAGAACGCTTATTTCCTCATTTTAAGCTTCTCAGAACACTTTATTTTGCATAGGAATACATAGTAAACTTTAGGGTCACGCTGTGTACCCCCTAATTGACCTATAATTATTCCCTGCTGTAGGGTACACTATTACCCTGTAATATAATACCTGGTCCAATTTAAATATTATGGGTCAATATTAAGGTCTGATATTGCGCCTTGCGTTAGTTAACCATTGAAAGATGTCTTTGAATTTTTAAAGCATTTTAGAACGCCTATTTCTTCATTTTAAGCTTCTCAGAACACTTTATTTCGCATAGGCATACATAGTAAACTTTAGGGTCACTCTGTGTACCCCCTAATTGACCTATAATTTTTTCCTGTGGTAGGGTACACTATAACCCTGTAATATAATACGTGGTCCAATTTAAAAATTATAGGTCAATATTAAGGTCCGATACCGTACCGTTAGTTAACATAGAAAAATGTCTTTGAATTTTTAAAGCATTTTAGAACGCTTATTTCCTCATTTTAAGCTTCTCAGAACACTTTATTTTGCATAGGAATACATAGTAAACTTTAGGGTCACGCTGTGTACCCCCTAATTGACCTATAATTATTTCCTGCTGTAGGGTCCACTATTACCCTGTAATATAACACCTGGTCCAATTTAAATATTATGGGTCAATATTAAGGTCTGATATCGCGCCTTGCGTTCATTAACCATTGAAAGATATCTTTGAATTTTTAAAGCATTTTAGAACGCTTATTTCTTCATTTTAAGCTTCTCAAAACATTTTATTTCGCATAGGCATACATAGTAAAATTTAGGGTCACGCTGTGTACCCATTAAATGACCTATAATTATTTCCTGTGGTAGGGTACACTATAACCCTGTAATATAATACGTGGTCCTATTTAAAAATTATACGTCAATATTAAGGTCCGATACCGTACCGTTAGTTAACATAGAAAAATGTCTTTGAATTTTTAAAGCATTTTAGAACGCTTATTTCCTCATTTTAAGCTTCTCAGAACACTTTATTTTGCATAGGAATACATAGTAAACTTTAGGGTCACGCTGCGTACCCCCTAATTGACCTATAATTATTTCCTGCTGTAGGGTACACTATTACCCTGTAATATAATATCTGGTCCAATTTAAATATTATGGGTCAATATTAAGGTCTGATATTGCGCCTTGCGTTAGTTAACCATTGAAAGATGTCTTTGATTTTTTAAAGCATTTTAGAACGCTTATTTCTTCATTTTAAGCTTCTCAGAACACTCTATTTCGCATAGGCATACATAGTAAACTTTAGGGTCACGCTGTGTACCCCCTAAATGACCTATAATTATTTCCTGTGGTAGGGTACACTATTACCCTGTAATATAATACGTGGTCCAATTTAAAAATTATAGGTCAATATTAAGGTCCGATACCGTGCCGTTAGTTAACATAGAAAAATGTCTTTGAATTTTTAAAGCATTTTAGAACGCTTATTTCCTCATTTTAAGCTTCTCAGAACACTTTACTTCGCATAGGCATACATAGTAAACTTTAGGGGCACGCTGTGTACCCCCTAATTGACCTATAATTATTTCCTGTGGTAGGGTACACTATTACCATGTAATATAATACCTGGTCCAATTTAAATATTATGGGTCAATATTAAGGTCTGATATCGCGCCTTGCGTTGATTAACCATTGAAAGATGTCTTTGAATTTTTAAAGCATTTTAGAACGCTTATTTCTTCATTTTAAGCTTCTCAAAACATTTTATTTTGCATAGGCATACATAGTAAAATTTAGGGTCACGCTGTGTTCCCCCTAAATGACCTATAATTATTTCCTGTGGTAGGGTACACTATTACCCTGTAATATAATACGTGGTCCAATTTAAAAATTATAGGTCAATATTAAGGTCCGATACCGTGCCGTTAGTTAACATAGAAAAATGTCTTTGAATTTTTAAAGCATTTTAGAACGCTTATTTCCTCATTTTAAGCTTCTCAGAACACTTTATTTTGCATAGGAATACATAGTAAACTTTAGGGTCACGCTGTGTACCCCCTAATTGACCTATAATTATTTTTTGCTGTAGGGTACACTATTACCCTGTAATATAATACGTGGTCCAATTTAAAAATTATAGGTCAATATTAAGGTCCGATACCGAGCCGTTAGTTAACATAGAAAAGTGTCTTCGAATTTCCTTGTTTTAATGCACTATTTAAAATATACATAGTGTACCCCCTAATTGACCTATAATTATTTCCTGTTTTAGGGTACACTATTACCCTGTAATATAACACCTGGGCCAATTTAAATATTTAGGGTCAATATTAAGGTATGATATTGCGCCTTGCGTTAGTTAACCATTGAAAGATGTCTTTGAATTTTTAAAGCATTTTAGAACGCTTATTTCTTCATTTTAAGCTTCTCAAAACATTTTATTTCGCATAGGCATACATAGTAAAATTTAGGGTCACGCTGTGTACCCCCTAAATGACCTATAATTATTTCCTGTGGTAGGGTACACTATTACCCTGTAATATAATACGTGGTCCAATTTAAAAATTATAGGTCAATATTAAGGTCCGATACCGTGCCGTTAGTTAACATAGAAAAATGTCTTTGAATTTTTAAAGCATTTTAGAACGCTTATTTCCTCATTTTAAGCTTCTCAGAACACTTTATTTCGCATAGGCATACATAGTAAGTTCTTTAGGGTCACGCTGTGTACCCCCTAATTGACCTATAATTATTTCCTGTTTTAGGGTACACTATTACCCTGTAATATAATACCTGGTCCAATTTAAATATTATGGGTCAATATTAAGGTCTGATATTGCGCCTTGCGTTAGTTAACCATTGAAAGATGTCTTTGAATTTTTAAAGCATTTTAGAACGCTTATTTCTTCATTTTAAGCTTCTCAGAACACTTTATTTCGCATAGGCATACATAGTAAACTTTAGGGTCACTCTGTGTACCCCCTAATTGACCTATAATTATTTCCTGTGGTAGGGTACACTATAACCCTGTAATATAATACGTGGTCCAATTTAAAAATTATAGGTCAATATTAAGGTCCGATACCGTACAGTTAGTTAACATAGAAAAATGTCTTTGAATTTTTAAAGCATTTTAGAACGCTTATTTCCTCATTTTAAGCTTCTCAGAACACTTTATTTTGCATAGGAATACATAGTAAACTTTAGGGTCACGCTGTGTACCCCCTAATTGACCTATAATTATTTCCTGCTGTAGGGTACACTATTACCCTGTAATATAATACCTGGTCCAATTTAAATATTATGGGTCAATATTAAGGTCTGATATCGCGCCTTGCGTTCATTAACCATTGAAAGATATCTTTGAATTTTTAAAGCATTTTAGAACGCTTATTTCTTCCTTTTAAGCTTCTCAAAACATTTTATTTCGCATAGGCATACATAGTAAAATTTAGGGTCACGCTGTGTACCCCCTAAATGACCTATAATTATTTCCTGTGGTAGGGTACACTATTACCGTGTAATATAATACGGGGTCCAATTTAAAATTTATAGGTCAATATTAAGGTCCGATACCGTGCCGTTAGTTAACATAGAAAAATGTCTTTGAATTTTTAAAGCATTTTAGAACGCTTATTTCCTCATTTTAAGCTTCTCAGAACACTTTATTTCGCATAGGCATACATAGTAAACTTTAGGGTCACGCTGTGTACCCCCTAATTGACCTATAATTATTTCCTGTGGTAGGGTACACTATTACCCTGTAATATAATAGCTGGTCCAATTTAAATATTATGGGTGAATATTAAGGTCTGATATTGCGCCTTGCGTTAGTTAACCATTGAAAGATGTCTTTGATTTTTTAAAGCATATTAGAACGCTTATTTCTTCATTTTAAGCTTCTCAGAACACTCTATTTCGCATAGGCATACATAGTAAACTTTAGGGTCACGCTGTGTACCCCCTAATTGAAATATAATTATTTCCTGTTGTAGGGTACACTATTACCCTGTAATATAATACCTGGTCCAATTTAAATATTATGGTTGCATATTAAGGTCTGATATCGCGCCTTGCGTTAGTTAACCATTGAAAGATGTCTTTGAATTTTTAAAGCATTTTAGAACGCTTATTTCTTCATTTTAAGCTTCTCAAAACATTTTATTTCGCATAGGCATACATAGTAAAATTTAGGGTCACGCTGTGTACCCCCTAAATGACCTATACTTATTTCCTGTGGTAGGGTACACTATTACCCTGTAATATAATACGTGGTCCAATTTAAAATTTATAGGTCAATATTAAGGTCCGATACCGTGCCGTTAGTTAACATAGAAAAATGTCTTTGAATTTTTAAAGCATTTTAGAACGCTTATTTCCTCATTTTAAGCTTCTCAGAACACTTTATTTCGCATAGGCATACATAGTAAACTTTAGGGTCACGCTGTGTACTCCCTAATTGACCTATAATTATTTCCTGTGGTAGGGTACACTATTACCCTGTAATATAATACCTGGTCCAATTTAAATATTATGGGTGAATATTAAGGTCTGATATTGCGCCTTGCGTTAGTTAACCATTGAAAGATGTCTTTGATTTTTTAAAGCATTTTAGAACGCTTATTTCCTCATTTTAAGCTTCTCGGAACACTTTATTTCGCATAGGCATACATATTAATTTTTAGGGGCACGCTGTGTACCTTCTAATTGACCTATAATTATTTCCTGTGGTAGGGTACACTATAACCCTGTAATATAATACGTGGTCCAATTTAAAAATTATAGGTCAATATTAAGGTCCGATACCGTACAGTTAGTTAACATAGAAAAATGTCTTTGAATTTTTAAAGCATTTTAGAACGCTTATTTCCTCATTTTAAGCTTCTCAGAACACTTTATTTTGCATAGGAATACATAGTAAACTTTAGGGTCACGCTGTGTACCCCCTAATTGACCTATAATTATTTCCTGCTGTAGGGTACACTATTACCCTGTAATATAATACCTGGTCCAATTTAAATATTATGGGTCAATATTAAGGTCTGATATCGCGCCTTGCGTTCATTAACCATTGAAAGATATCTTTGAATTTTTAAAGCATTTTAGAACGCTTATTTCTTCCTTTTAAGCTTCTCAAAACATTTTATTTCGCATAGGCATACATAGTAAAATTTAGGGTCACGCTGTGTACCCCCTAAATGACCTATAATTATTTCCTGTGGTAGGGTACACTATTACCGTGTAATATAATACGGGGTCCAATTTAAAATTTATAGGTCAATATTAAGGTCCGATACCGTGCCGTTAGTTAACATAGAAAAATGTCTTTGAATTTTTAAAGCATTTTAGAACGCTTATTTCCTCATTTTAAGCTTCTCAGAACACTTTATTTCGCATAGGCATACATAGTAAACTTTAGGGTCACGCTGTGTACCCCCTAATTGACCTATAATTATTTCCTGTGGTAGGGTACACTATTACCCTGTAATATAATAGCTGGTCCAATTTAAATATTATGGGTGAATATTAAGGTCTGATATTGCGCCTTGCGTTAGTTAACCATTGAAAGATGTCTTTGATTTTTTAAAGCATATTAGAACGCTTATTTCTTCATTTTAAGCTTCTCAGAACACTCTATTTCGCATAGGCATACATAGTAAACTTTAGGGTCACGCTGTGTACCCCCTAATTGAAATATAATTATTTCCTGTTGTAGGGTACACTATTACCCTGTAATATAATACCTGGTCCAATTTAAATATTATGGTTGCATATTAAGGTCTGATATCGCGCCTTGCGTTAGTTAACCATTGAAAGATGTCTTTGAATTTTTAAAGCATTTTAGAACGCTTATTTCTTCATTTTAAGCTTCTCAAAACATTTTATTTCGCATAGGCATACATAGTAAAATTTAGGGTCACGCTGTGTACCCCCTAAATGACCTATACTTATTTCCTGTGGTAGGGTACACTATTACCCTGTAATATAATACGTGGTCCAATTTAAAATTTATAGGTCAATATTAAGGTCCGATACCGTGCCGTTAGTTAACATAGAAAAATGTCTTTGAATTTTTAAAGCATTTTAGAACGCTTATTTCCTCATTTTAAGCTTCTCAGAACACTTTATTTCGCATAGGCATACATAGTAAACTTTAGGGTCACGCTGTGTACTCCCTAATTGACCTATAATTATTTCCTGTGGTAGGGTACACTATTACCCTGTAATATAATACCTGGTCCAATTTAAATATTATGGGTGAATATTAAGGTCTGATATTGCGCCTTGCGTTAGTTAACCATTGAAAGATGTCTTTGATTTTTTAAAGCATTTTAGAACGCTTATTTCCTCATTTTAAGCTTCTCGGAACACTTTATTTCGCATAGGCATACATATTAATTTTTAGGGGCACGCTGTGTACCTTCTAATTGACCTATAATTATTTCCTGTGGTAGGGTACACTATTACCCTGTAATATAATACCTGGTCCAATTTAAATATTATGGGTCAATATTAAGGTCTGATATCGCGCCTTGCGTTGATTAACCATTGAAAGATGTCTTTGAATTTTTAAAGCATTTTAGAACGCTTATTTCTTCATTTTAAGCTTCTCAAAACATTTTATTTTGCATAGGCATACATAGTAAAATTTAGGGTCACGCTGTGTACCCCCTAAATGACCTATAATTATTTCCTGTGGTAGGGTACACTATTACCCTGTAATATAATACGTGGTCCAATTTAAAAATTATAGGTCAATATTAAGGTCCGATACCGTACCGTTAGTTAACATAGAAAAATGTCTTTGAATTTTTAAAGCATTTTAGAACGCTTATTTCCTCATTTTAAGCTTCTCAGAACACTTTATTTTGCATAGGAATACATAGTAAACTTTAGGGTCACGCTGTGTACCCCCTAATTGACCTATAATTATTTCCTGCTGTAGGGTACACTATTACCCTGTAATATTATACCTGGTCCAATTTAAATATTATGGGTCAATATTAAGGTCTGATATCGCGCCTTGCGTTGATTAACCATTGAAAGATGTCTTTGAATTTTTAAAGCATTTTAGAACGCTTATTTCTTCATTTTAAGCTTCTCAAAACATTTTATTTCGCATAGGCATACATAGTAAAATTTAGGGTCACGCTGTGTACCCCCTAAATGACCTATAATTATTTCCTGTGGTAGGGTACACTATTACCCTGTAATATAATACGTGGTCCAATTTAAAAATTATAGGTCAATATTAAGGTCCGATACCGTGCCGTTAGTTAACATAGAAAAATGTCTTTGAATTTTTAAAGCATTTTAGAACGCTTATTTCCTCATTTTAAGCTTCTCAGAACACTTTATTTTGCATAGGCATACATAGTAAACTTTAGGGTCACGCTGTGTACCATCTAATTGACCTATAATTATTTCCTGTGGTAGGGTACACTATTACCCTGTAATATAATACCTGGTCCAATTTAAATATTATGGGTCAATATTAAGGTCTGATATTGCGCCTTGCGTTAGTTAACCATTGAAAGATGTCTTTGAATTTTTAAAGCATTTTAGAACGCTTATTTCTTCATTTTAAGCTTCTCAGAACACTCTATTTCGCATAGGCATAAATAGTAAACTTTAGGGTCACGCTGTGTACCCCCTAATTGACCTATATTTATTTCCTGTTGTAGGGTACACTATTACCCTGTAATATAATACCTGGTCCAATTTAAATATTATGGGTCAATATTAAGGTCTGATATTGCGCCTTGCGTTAGTTAACCATTGAAAGATATCTTTGAATTTTTGAAGCATTTTAGAACGCTCATTTCTTCATTTTAAGCTTCTCAGAACACTTTATTTCGCATAGGCATACATAGTAAACTTTAGGGTCACTCTGTGTACCCCCTAATTGACCTATAATTATTTCCTGTGGTAGGGTACACTATAACCCTGTAATATAATACGTGGTCCAATTTAAAAATTATAGGTCAATATTAAGGTCCGATACCGTACCGTTAGTTAACATAGAAAAATGTCTTTGAATTTTTAAAGCATTTTAGAACGCTTATTTCCTCATTTTAAGCTTCTCAGAACACTTTATTTTGCATAGGAATACATAGTAAACTTTAGGGTCACGCTGTGTACCCCCTAATTGACCTATAATTATTTCCTGCTGTAGGGTACACTATTACCCTGTAATATTATACCTGGTCCAATTTAAATATTATGGGTCAATATTAAGGTCTGATATCGCGCCTTGCGTTGATTAACCATTGAAAGATGTCTTTGAATTTTTAAAGCATTTTAGAACGCTTATTTCTTCATTTTAAGCTTCTCAAAACATTTTATTTCGCATAGGCATACATAGTAAAATTTAGGGTCACGCTGTGTACCCCCTAAATGACCTATAATTATTTCCTGTGGTAGGGTACACTATTACCCTGTAATATAATACGTGGTCCAATTTAAAAATTATAGGTCAATATTAAGGTCCGATACCGTGCCGTTAGTTAACATAGAAAAATGTCTTTGAATTTTTAAAGCATTTTAGAACGCTTATTTCCTCATTTTAAGCTTCTCAGAACACTTTATTTTGCATAGGCATACATAGTAAACTTTAGGGTCACGCTGTGTACCATCTAATTGACCTATAATTATTTCCTGTGGTAGGGTACACTATTACCCTGTTATATAATACCTGGTCCAATTTAAATATTATGGGTCAATATTAAGGTCTGATATTGCGCCTTGCGTTAGTTAACCATTGAAAGATGTCTTTGAATTTTTAAAGCATTTTAGAACGCTTATTTCTTCATTTTAAGCTTCTCAGAACACTCTATTTCGCATAGGCATAAATAGTAAACTTTAGGGTCACGCTGTGTACCCCCTAATTGACCTATATTTATTTCCTGTTGTAGGGTACACTATTACCCTGTAATATAATACCTGGTCCAATTTAAATATTATGGGTCAATATTAAGGTCTGATATTGCGCCTTGCGTTAGTTAACCATTGAAAGATATCTTTGAATTTTTGAAGCATTTTAGAACGCTTATTTCTTCATTTTAAGCTTCTCAGAACACTTTATTTCGCATAGGCATACATAGTAAACTTTAGGGTCACTCTGTGTACCCCCTAATTGACCTATAATTATTTCCTGTGGTAGGGTACACTATTACCCTGTAATATAATACGTGGTCCAATTTAAAAATTATAGGTCAATATTAAGGTCCGATACCGTGCCGTTAGTTAACATAGAAAAATGTCTTTGAATTCTTAAAGCATTTTAGAACGCTTATTTCCTCATTTTAAGCTTCTCAGAACACTTTATTTTGCATAGGCATACATAGTAAACTTTAGGGTCACGCTGTGTACCCCCTCATTGACATATAATTATTTCCTGTGGTAGGGTACACTATAACCCTGTAATATAATACGTGGTCCAATTTAAAAATTATAGGTCAATATTAAGGTCCGATACCGTGCCGTTAGTTAACATAGAAAAGTTTCTTCGAATTTCCTTGTTTTAATGCACTATTTAAAATATACATAGTGTACCCCCTAATTGACCTATAATTATTTCCTGTGGTAGGGTACACTATTACCCTGTAATATAATAGCTGGTCCAATTTAAATATTATGGGTCAATATTAAGGTCTGATATTGCGCCTTGCGTTAGTTAACCATTGAAAGATGTCTTTGAATTTTTAAAGCATTTTAGAACGCTCATTTCTTCATTTTAAGCTTCTCAGAACACTTTATTTCGCATAGGCATACATAGTAAACTTTAGGGTCACTCTGTGTACCCCCTAATTGACCTATAATTATTTCCTGTGGTAGGGTACACTATAACCCTGTAATATAATACGTGGTCCAATTTAAAAATTATAGGTCAATATTAAGGTCCGATACCGTACCGTTAGTTAACATAGAAAAATGTCTTTGAATTTTTAAAGCATTTTAGAACGCTTATTTCCTCATTTTAAGCTTCTCAGAACACTTTATTTTGCATAGGAATACATAATAAACTTTAGGGTCACGCTGTGTACCCCCTAATTGACCTATAATTATTTCCTGCTGTAGGGTACACTATTACCCTGTAATATTATACCTGGTCCAATTTAAATATTATGGGTCAATATTAAGGTCTGATATCGCGCCTTGCGTTGATTAACCATTGAAAGATGTCTTTGAATTTTTAAAGCATTTTAGAACGCTTATTTCTTCATTTTAAGCTTCTCAAAACATTTTATTTCGCATAGGCATACATAGTAAAATTTAGGGTCACGCTGTGTACCCCCTAAATGACCTATAATTATTTCCTGTGGTAGGGTACACTATTACCCTGTAATATAATACGTGGTCCAATTTAAAAATTATAGGTCAATATTAAGGTCCGATACCGTGCCGTTAGTTAACATAGAAAAATGTCTTTGAATTTTTAAAGCATTTTAGAACGCTTATTTCCTCATTTTAAGCTTCTCAGAACACTTTATTTTGCATAGGCATACATAGTAAACTTTAGGGTCACGCTGTGTACCATCTAATTGACCTATAATTATTTCCTGTGGTAGGGTACACTATTACCCTGTTATATAATACCTGGTCCAATTTAAATATTATGGGTCAATATTAAGGTCTGATATTGCGCCTTGCGTTAGTTAACCATTGAAAGATGTCTTTGAATTTTTAAAGCATTTTAGAACGCTTATTTCTTCATTTTAAGCTTCTCAGAACACTCTATTTCGCATAGGCATAAATAGTAAACTTTAGGGTCACGCTGTGTACCCCCTAATTGACCTATATTTATTTCCTGTTGTAGGGTACACTATTACCCTGTAATATAATACCTGGTCCAATTTAAATATTATGGTTCCATATTAAGGTCTGATATCGCGCCTTGCGTTAGTTAACCATTGAAAGATGTCTTTGAATTTTTAAAGCATTTTAGAACGCTTATTTCTTTATTTTAAGCTTCTCAGAACACTCTATTTCGCATAGGCATACATAGTAAACTTTAGGGTCACGCTGTGTACCCCCTCATTGACATATAATTATTTCCTGTGATAGGGTACACTATAACCCTGTAATATAATACGTGGTCCAATTTAAAAATTATAGGTCAATATTAAGGTCCGATACCGTACCGTTAGTTAACATAGAAAAATGTCTTTGAATTTTTAAAGCATTTTAGAACGCTTATTTCCTCATTTTAAGCTTCTCAGAACACTTTATTTTGCATAGGAATACATAGTAAACTTTAGGGTCACGCTGTGTACCCCCTAATTGACCTATAATTATTTCCTGCTGTAGGGTACACTATTACCCTGTAATATAATACCTGGTCCAATTTAAATATTATGGGTCAATATTAAGGTCTGATATCGCGCCTTGCGTTGATTAACCATTGAAAGATGTCTTTGAATTTTTAAAGCATTTTAGAACGCTTATTTCTTCATTTTAAGCTTCTCAGAACACTTTATTTCGCATAGGCATACATAGTAAACTTTAGGGTCACTCTGTGTACCCCCTAATTGACCTATAATTATTTCCTGTGGTAGGGTACACTATAACCCTGTAATATAATACGTGGTCCAATTTAAAAATTATAGGTCAATATTAAGGTCCGATACCGTACCGTTAGTTAACATAGAAAAATGTCTTTGAATTTTTAAAGCATTTTAGAACGCTTATTTCCTCATTTTAAGCTTCTCAGAACACTTTATTTTGCATAGGAATACATAGTAAACTTTAGGGTCACGCTGTGTACCCCCTAATTGACCTATAATTATTTCCTGCTGTAGGGTACACTATTACCCTGTAATATAATACCTGGTCCAATTTAAATATTATGGGTCAATATTAAGGTCTGATATTGCGCCTTGCGTTCATTAACCATTGAAAGATATCTTTGAATTTTTAAAGCATTTTAGAACGCTTATTTCTTCCTTTTAAGCTTCTCAAAACATTTTATTTCGCATAGGCATACATAGTAAAATTTAGGGTCACGCTGTGTACCCCCTAAATGACCTATAATTATTTCCTGTGGTAGGGTACACTATTACCGTGTAATATAATACGGGGTCCAATTTAAAATTTATAGGTCAATATTAAGGTCCGATACCGTGCCGTTAGTTAACATAGAAAAATGTCTTTGAATTTTTAAAGCATTTTAGAACGCTTATTTCCTCATTTTAAGCTTCTCAGAACACTTTATTTCGCATAGGCATACATAGTAAACTTTAGGGTCACGCTGTGTACCCCCTAATTGACCTATAATTATTTCCTGTGGTAGGGTACACTATTACCCTGTAATATAATAGCTGGTCCAATTTAAATATTATGGGTGAATATTAAGGTCTGATATTGGCGCCTTGCGTTAGTTAACCATTGAAAGATGTCTTTGATTTTTTAAAGCATATTAGAACGCTTATTTCTTCATTTTAAGCTTCTCAGAACACTCTATTTCGCATAGGCATACATAGTAAAATTTAGGGTCACGCTGTGTACCCCCTAAATGACCTATAATTATTTCCTGTGGTAGGGTACACTATTACCCTGTAATATAATACGTGGTCCAATTTAAAAATTATAGGTCAATATTAAGGTCCGATACCGTGCCGTTAGTTAACATAGAAAAATGTCTTTGAATTTTTAAAGCATTTTAGAACGCTTATTTCCTCATTTTAAGCTTCTCAAAACACTTTATTTTGCATAGGAATACATAGTAAACTTTAGGGTCACGCTGTATACCCCCTAATTGACCTATAATTATTTCTTGCTGTAGGGTACACTATTACCCTGTAATATAATACGTGGTCCAATTTAAAAATTATAGGTCAATATTAAGGTCCGATACCGAGCCGTTAGATAACGTAGAAAAGTGTCTTCGAATTTCCTTGTTTTAATGCACTATTTAAAATATACATAGTGTACCCCCTAATTGACCTATAATTATTTCCTGTGGTAGGGTACACTATTACCCTGTAATATAATACCTGGTCCAATTTAAATATTATGGGTCAATATTAAGGTCTGATATTGCGCCTTGCGTTAGTTAACCATTGAAAGATGTCTTTGAATTTTTAAAGCACTTTAGAACGCTTATTTCTTAATTTTAAGCTTCTCAGAACACTTTATTTCGCATAGGCATACATAGTAAACTTTAGGGTCACTCTGTGTACCCCCTAATTGACCTATAATTATTTCCTGTGGTAGGGTACACTATAACCCTGTAATATAATACGTGGTCCAATTTAAAAATTATAGGTCAATATTAAGGTCCGATACCGTACCGTTAGTTAACATAGAAAAATGTCTTTGAATTTTTAAAGCATTTTAGAACGCTTATTTCCTCATTTTAAGCTTCTCAGAACACTTTATTTTGCATAGGAATACATAGTAAACTTTAGGGTCACGCTGTGTACCCCCTAATTGACCTATAATTATTTCCTGCTGTAGGGTACACTATTACCCTGTAATATAATACCTGGTCCAATTTAAATATTATGGGTCAATATTAAGGTCTGATATCGCGCCTTGCGTTCATTAACCATTGAAAGATGTCTTTGAATTTTTAAAGCATTTTAGAACACTTATTTCTTCATTTTAAGCTTCTCAGAACACTATTTTTCGCATAGGCATACATAGTAAACTTTAGGTTCACTCTGTGTACCCCCTAATTGACCTATAATTATTTCCTATGGTAGGGTACACTATAACCCTGTAATATAATACGTGGTCCTATTTAAAAATTATACGTCAATATTAAGGTCCGATACCGTACCGTTAGTTAACATAGAAAAATGTCTTTGAATTTTTAAAGCATTTTAGAACGCTTATTTCCTCATTTTAAGCTTCTCAGAACACTTTATTTTGCATAGGAATACATAGTAAACTTTAGGGTCACGCTGTGTACCCCCTAATTGACCTATAATTATTTCCTGCTGTAGGGTACACTATTACCCTGTAATATAATATCTGGTCCAATTTAAATATTATGGGTCAATATTAAGGTCTGATATTGCGCCTTGCGTTAGCTAACCATTGAAAGATGTCTTTGATTTTTTAAAGCATTTTAGAACGCTTATTTCTTCATTTTAAGTTTCTCAGAACACTCTATTTCGCATAGGCATACATAGTAAACTTTAGGGTCACGCTGTGTACCCCCTAAATGACCTATAATTATTTCCTGTGGTAGGGTACACTATTACCCTGTAATATAATACGTGGTCCAATTTAAAAATTATAGGTCAATATTAAGGTCCGATACCGTGCCGTTAGTTAACATAGAAAAATGTCTTTGAATTTTTAAAGCATTTTAGAACGCTTATTTCCTCATTTTAAGCTTCTCGGAACACTTTATTTCGCATAGGCATACATAGTAAACTTTAGGGGCACGCTGTGTGCCCCCTAATTGACCTATAATTATTTCCTGTGGTAGGGTACACTATTACCCTGTAATATAATACCTGGTCCAATTTAAATATTATGGGTCAATATTAAGGTCTGATATCGCGCCTTGCGTTGATTAACCATTGAAAGATGTCTTTGAATTTTTAAAGCATTTTAGAACGCTTATTTCTTCATTTTAAGCTTCTCAAAACATTTTATTTCGCATAGGCATACATAGTAAAATTTAGGGTCACGCTGTGTACCCCCTAAATGACCTATAATTATTTCCTGTGGTAGGGTACACTATTACCCTGTAATATAATACGTGGTCCAATTTAAAAATTATAGGTCAATATTAAGGTCCGATACCGTGCCGTTAGTTAACATAGAAAAATGTCTTTGAATTTTTAAAGCATTTTAGAACGCTTATTTCCTCATTTTAAGCTTCTCAGAACACTTTACTTCGCATAGGCAAACATAGTAAACTTTAGGGTCACGCTGTGTACCCCCTAATTGACCTATAATTATTTCCTGTGGTAGGGTACACTATTACCCTGTAATATAATACCTGGTCCAATTTAAATATTATGGGTGAATATTAAGGTCTGATATTGCGCCTTGCGTTAGTTAACCATTGAAAGATGTCTTTGATTTTTTAAAGCATTTTAGAACGCTTATTTCTTCATTTTAAGCTTCTCAGAACACTCTATTTCGCATAGGCATACATAGTAAACTTTAGGGTCACGCTGTGTACCCCCTAATTGAAATATAATTATTTCCTGTTGTAGGGTACACTATTACCCTGTAATATAATATCTGGTCCAATTTAAATATTATGGTTCCATATTAAGGTCTGATATCGCGCCTTGCGTTGATTAACCATTGAAAGATGTCTTTGAATTTTTAAAGCATTTTAGAACGCTTATTTCTTCATTTTAAGCTTCTCAGAACACTTTATTTCGCATAGGCATACATAGTAAACTTTAGGGTCACTCTGTGTACCCCCTAATTGACCTATAATTATTTCCTGTGGTAGGGTACACTATAACCCTGTAATATAATACGTGGTCCAATTTAAAAATTATAGGTCAATATTAAGGTCCGATACCGTACCGTTAGTTAACATAGAAAAATGTCTTTGAATTTTTAAAGCATTTTAGAACGCTTATTTCCTCATTTTAAGCTTCTCAGAACACTTTATTTTGCATAGGAATACATAGTAAACTTTAGGGTCACGCTGTGTACCCCCTAATTGACCTATAATTATTTCCTGCTGTAGGGTACACTATTACCCTGTAATATAATACCTGGTCCAATTTAAATATTATGGGTCAATATTAAGGTCTGATATTGCGACTTGCGTTCATTAACCATTGAAAGATATCTTTGAATTTTTAAAGCATTTTAGAACGCTTATTTCTTCCTTTTAAGCTTCTCAAAACATTTTATTTCGCATAGGCATACATAGTAAAATTTAGGGTCACGCTGTGTACCCCCTAAATGACCTATAATTATTTCCTGTGGTAGGGTACACTATTACCGTGTAATATAATACGGGGTCCAATTTAAAATTTATAGGTCAATATTAAGGTCCGATACCGTGCCGTTAGTTAACATAGAAAAATGTCTTTGAATTTTTAAAGCATTTTAGAACGCTTATTTCCTCATTTTAAGCTTCTCAGAACACTTTATTTCGCATAGGCATACATAGTAAACTTTAGGGTCACGCTGTGTACCCCCTAATTGACCTATAATTATTTCCTGTGGTAGGGTACACTATTACCCTGTAATATAATAGCTGGTCCAATTTAAATATTATGGGTGAATATTAAGGTCTGATATTGGCGCCTTGCGTTAGTTAACCATTGAAAGATGTCTTTGATTTTTTAAAGCATATTAGAACGCTTATTTCTTCATTTTAAGCTTCTCAGAACACTCTATTTCGCATAGGCATACATAGTAAAATTTAGGGTCACGCTGTGTACCCCCTAAATGACCTATAATTATTTCCTGTGGTAGGGTACACTATTACCCTGTAATATAATACGTGGTCCAATTTAAAAATTATAGGTCAATATTAAGGTCCGATACCGTGCCGTTAGTTAACATAGAAAAATGTCTTTGAATTTTTAAAGCATTTTAGAACGCTTATTTCCTCATTTTAAGCTTCTCAAAACACTTTATTTTGCATAGGAATACATAGTAAACTTTAGGGTCACGCTGTATACCCCCTAATTGACCTATAATTATTTCTTGCTGTAGGGTACACTATTACCCTGTAATATAATACGTGGTCCAATTTAAAAATTATAGGTCAATATTAAGGTCCGATACCGAGCCGTTAGATAACGTAGAAAAGTGTCTTCGAATTTCCTTGTTTTAATGCACTATTTAAAATATACATAGTGTACCCCCTAATTGACCTATAATTATTTCCTGTGGTAGGGTACACTATTACCCTGTAATATAATACCTGGTCCAATTTAAATATTATGGGTCAATATTAAGGTCTGATATTGCGCCTTGCGTTAGTTAACCATAGAAAGATGTCTTTGAATTTTTAAAGCACTTTAGAACGCTTATTTCTTCATTTTAAGCTTCTCAGAACACTTTATTTCGCATTGGCATACATAGTAAACTTTGGGGTCACTCTGTGTACCCCCTAATTGACCTATAATTATTTCCTGTGGTAGGGTACACTATAACCCTGTAATATAATACGTGGTCCAATTTAAAAATTATAGGTCAATATTAAGGTCCGATACCGTACCGTTAGTTAACATAGAAAAATGTCTTTGAATTTTTAAAGCATTTTAGAACGCTTATTTCCTCATTTTAAGCTTCTCAGAACACTTTATTTTGCATAGGAATACATAGTAAACTTTAGGGTCACGCTGTGTACCCCCTAATTGACCTATAATTATTTCCTGCTGTAGGGTACACTATTACCCTGTAATATAATACCTGGTCCAATTTAAATATTATGGGTCAATATTAAGGTCTGATATCGCGCCTTGCGTTCATTAACCATTGAAAGATGTCTTTGAATTTTTAAAGCATTTTAGAACACTTATTTCTTCATTTTAAGCTTCTCAGAACACTATTTTTCGCATAGGCATACATAGTAAACTTTAGGTTCACTCTGTGTACCCCCTAATTGACCTATAATTATTTCCTATGGTAGGGTACACTATAACCCTGTAATATAATACGTGGTCCTATTTAAAAATTATACGTCAATATTAAGGTCCGATACCGTACCGTTAGTTAACATAGAAAAATGTCTTTGAATTTTTAAAGCATTTTAGAACGCTTATTTCCTCATTTTAAGCTTCTCAGAACACTTTATTTTGCATAGGAATACATAGTAAACTTTAGGGTCACGCTGTGTACCCCCTAATTGACCTATAATTATTTCCTGCTGTAGGGTACACTATTACCCTGTAATATAATATCTGGTCCAATTTAAATATTATGGGTCAATATTAAGGTCTGATATTGCGCCTTGCGTTAGTTAACCATTGAAAGATGTCTTTGATTTTTTAAAGCATTTTAGAACGCTTATTTCTTCATTTTAAGCTTCTCAGAACACTCTATTTCACATAGGCATACATAGTAAACTTTAGGGTCACGCTGTGTACCCCCTAAATGACCTATAATTATTTCCTGTGGTAGGGTACACTATTACCCTGTAATATAATACGTGGTCCAATTTAAAAATTATAGGTCAATATTAAGGTCCGATACCGTGCCGTTAGTTAACATAGAAAAATGTCTTTGAATTTTTAAAGCATTTTAGAACGCTTATTTCCTCATTTTAAGCTTCTCGGAACACTTTATTTCGCATAGGCATACATAGTAAACTTTAGGGGCACGCTGTGTACCCCCTAATTGACCTATAATTATTTCCTGTGGTAGGGTACACTATTACCCTGTAATATAATACCTGGTCCAATTTAAATATTATGGGTCAATATTAAGGTCTGATATCGCGCCTTGCGTTGATTAACCATTGAAAGATGTCTTTGAATTTTTAAAGCATTTTAGAACGCTTATTTCTTCATTTTAAGCTTCTCAAAACATTTTATTTCGCATAGGCATACATAGTAAAATTTAGGGTCACGCTGTGTACCCCCTAAATGACCTATAATTATTTCCTGTGGTAGGGTACACTATTACCCTGTAATATAATACGTGGTCCAATTTAAAAATTATAGGTCAATATTAAGGTCCGATACCGTGCCGTTAGTTAACATAGAAGAATGTCTTTGAATTTTTAAAGCATTTTAGAACGCTTATTTCCTCATTTTAAGCTTCTCAGAACACTTTACTTCGCATAGGCAAACATAGTAAACTTTAGGGTCACGCTGTGTACCCCCTAATTGACCTATAATTATTTCCTGTGGTAGGGTACACTATTACCCTGTAATATAATACCTGGTCCAATTTAAATATTATGGGTGAATATTAAGGTCTGATATTGCGCCTTGCGTTAGTTAACCATTGAAAGATGTCTTTGATTTTTTAAAGCATTTTAGAACTCTTATTTCTTCATTTTAAGCTTCTCAGAACACTCTATTTCGCATAGGCATACATAGTAAACTTTAGGGTCACGCTGTGTACCCCCTAATTGACCTATAATTATTTCCTGTGGTAGGGTACACTATTACCCTGTAATATAATACCTGGTCCAATTTAAATATTATGGGTCAATATTAAGGTCTGATATTGCGCCTTGCGTTAGTTAACCATTGAAAGATGTCTTTGAATTTTTAAAGCATTTTAGAACGCTTATTTCTTCATTTTAAGCTTCTCAGAACACTTTATTTCGCATAGGCATACATAGTAAACTTTAGGGTCACTCTGTGTACCCCCTAATTGACCTATAATTATTTCCTGTGGTAGGGTACACTATAACCCTGTAATATAATACGTGGTCCAATTTAAAAATTATAGGTCAATATTAAGGTCCGATACCGTGCCGTTAGTTAACATAGAAAAATGTCTTTGAATTTTTAAAGCATTTTAGAACGCTTATTTCCTCATTTTAAGCTTCTCGGAACACTTTATTTCGCATAGGCATACATAGTAAACTTTAGGGGCACGCTGTGTACCCCCTAATTGACCTATAATTATTTCCTGCGGTAGGGTACACTATTACCCTGTAATATAATACCTGGTCCAATTTAAATATTATGGGTCAATATTAAGGTCTGATATCGCGCCTTGCGTTGATTAACCATTGAAAGATGTCTTTGAATTTTTAAAGCATTTTAGAACGCTTATTTCTTCATTTTAAGCTTCTCAAAACATTTTATTTCGCATAGGCATACATAGTAAAATTTAGGGTCACGCTGTGTACCCCCTAAATGACCTATAATTATTTCCTGTGGTAGGGTACACTATTACCCTGTAATATAATACGTGGTCCAATTTAAAAATTATAGGTCAATATTAAGGTCCGATACCGTGCCGTTAGTTAACATAGAAAAATGTCTTTGAATTTTTAAAGCATTTTAGAACGCTTATTTCCTCATTTTAAGCTTCTCAGAACACTTTACTTCGCATAGGCAAACATAGTAAACTTTAGGGTCACGCTGTGTACCCCCTAATTGACCTATAATTATTTCCTGTGGTAGGGTACACTATTACCCTGTAATATAATACCTGGTCCAATTTAAATATTATGGGTGAATATTAAGGTCTGATATTGCGCCTTGCGTTAGTTAACCATTGAAAGATGTCTTTGATTTTTTAAAGCATTTTAGAACGCTTATTTCTTCATTTTAAGCTTCTCAGAACACTCTATTTCGCATAGGCATACATAGTAAACTTTAGGGTCACGCTGTGTACCCCCTAATTGAAATATAATTATTTCCTGTTGTAGGGTACACTATTACCCTGTAATATAATATCTGGTCCAATTTAAATATTATGGTTCCATATTAAGGTCTGATATCGCGCCTTGCGTTGGTTAACCATTGAAAGATGTCTTTGAATTTTTAAAGCATTTTAGAACGCTTATTTCTTCATTTTAAGCTTCTCAAAACATTTTATTTCGCATAGGCATACATAGTAAAATTTAGGGTCACGCTGTGTACCCCCTAAATGACCTATAATTATTTCCTGTGGTAGGGTACACTATTACCCTGTAATATAATACGTGGTCCAATTTAAAAATTATAGGTCAATATTAAGGTCCGATACCGTGCCGTTAGTTAACATAGAAAAATGTCTTTGAATTTTTAAAGCATTTTAGAACGCTTATTTCCTCATTTTAAGCTTCTCGGAACACTTTATTTCGCATAGGCATACATAGTAAACTTTAGGGGCACGCTGTGTACCCCCTAATTAACCTATAATTATTTCCTGTGGTAGGGAACACTATTACCCTGTAATATAATACCTGGTCCAATTTAAATATTATGGGTCAATATTAAGGTCTGATATTGCGCCTTGCGTTAGTTAACCATTGAAAGATGTCTTTGAATTTTTAAAGCATTTTAGAACGCTTATTTCTTCATTTTAAGCTTCTCAGAACACTTTATTTCGCATAGGCATACATAGTAAACTTTAGGGTCACTCTGTGTACCCCCTAATTGACCTATAATTATTTCCTGTGGTAGGGTACACTATAACCCTGTAATATAATACGTGGTCCAATTTAAAAATTATAGGTCAATATTAAGGTCCGATACCGTGCCGTTAGTTAACATAGAAAAATGTCTTTGAATTTTTAAAGCATTTTAGAACGCTTATTTCCTCATTTTAAGCTTCTCAGAACACTTTACTTCGCATAGGCAAACATAGTAAACTTTAGGGTCACGCTGTGTACCCCCTAATTGACCTATAATTATTTCCTGTGGTAGGGTACACTATTACCCTGTAATATAATACCTGGTCCAATTTAAATATTATGGGTGAATATTAAGGTCTGATATTGCGCCTTGCGTTAGTTAACCATTGAAAGATGTCTTTGATTTTTTAAAGCATTTTAGAACGCTTATTTCTTCATTTTAAGCTTCTCAGAACACTCTATTTCGCATAGGCATACATAGTAAACTTTAGGGTCACGCTGTGTACCCCCTAATTGAAATATAATTATTTCCTGTTGTAGGGTACACTATTACCCTGTAATATAATATCTGGTCCAATTTAAATATTATGGTTCCATATTAAGGTCTGATATCGCGCCTTGCGTTGGTTAACCATTGAAAGATGTCTTTGAATTTTTAAAGCATTTTAGAACGCTTATTTCTTCATTTTAAGCTTCTCAAAACATTTTATTTCGCATAGGCATACATAGTAAAATTTAGGGTCACGCTGTGTACCCCCTAAATGACCTATAATTATTTCCTGTGGTAGGGTACACTATTACCCTGTAATATAATACGTGGTCCAATTTAAAAATTATAGGTCAATATTAAGGTCCGATACCGTGCCGTTAGTTAACATAGAAAAATGTCTTTGAATTTTTAAAGCATTTTAGAACGCTTATTTCCTCATTTTAAGCTTCTCGTAACACTTTATTTCGCATAGGCATACATAGTAAACTTTAGGGGCACGCTGTGTACCCCCTAATTGACCTATAATTATTTCCTGTGGTAGGGTACACTATTACCCTGTAATATAATACCTGGTCCAATTTAAATATTATGGGTCAATATTAAGGTCTGATATTGCGCCTTGCGTTAGTTAACCATTGAAAGATGTCTTTGAATTTTTAAAGCATTTTAGAATGCTTATTTCTTCATTTTAAGCTTCTCAGAACACTTTATTTCGCATAGGCATACATAGTAAACTTTAGGGTCACTCTGTGTACCCCCTAATTGACCTATAATTATTTCCTGTGGTAGGGTACACTATAACCCTGTAATATAATACGTGGTCCAATTTAAAAATTATAGGTCAATATTAAGGTCCGATACCGTACCGTTAGTTAACATAGAAAAATGTCTTTGAATTTTCAAAGCATTTTAGAACGCTTATTTCCTCATTTTAAGCTTCTCAGAACACTTTATTTTGCATAGGAATACATAGTAAACTTTAGGGTCACGCTGTGTACCCCCTAATTGACCTATAATTATTTCCTGCTGTAGGGTACACTATTACCCTGTAATATAATACCTGGTCCAATTTAAATATTATGGGTCAATATTAAGGTCTGATATCGCGCCTTGCGTTCATTAACCATTGAAAGATATCTTTGAATTTTTAAAGCATTTTAGAACGCTTATTTCTTCCTTTTAAGCTTCTCAAAACATTTTATTTCGCATAGGCATACATAGTAAAATTTAGGGTCACGCTGTGTACCCCCTAAATGACCTATAATTATTTCCTGTGGTAGGGTACACTATTACCGTGTAATATAATACGGGGTCCAATTTAAAATTTATAGGTCAATATTAAGGTCCGATACCGTGCCGTTAGTTAACATAGAAAAATGTCTTTGAATTTTTAAAGCATTTTAGAACGCTTATTTCCTCATTTTAAGCTTCTCAGAACACTTTATTTCGCATAGGCATACATAGTAAACTTTAGGGTCACGCTGTGTACCCCCTAATTGACCTATAATTATTTCCTGTGGTAGGGTACACTATTACCCTGTAATATAATAGCTGGTCCAATTTAAATATTATGGGTGAATATTAAGGTCTGATATTGCGCCTTGCGTTAGTTAACCATTGAAAGATGTCTTTGATTTTTTAAAGCATATTAGAACGCTTATTTCTTCATTTTAAGCTTCTCAGAACACTCTATTTCGCATAGGCATACATAGTAAACTTTAGGGTCACGCTGTGTACCCCCTAATTGAAATATAATTATTTCCTGTTGTAGGGTACACTATTACCCTGTAATATAATACCTGGTCCAATTTAAATATTATGGTTCCATATTAAGGTCTGATATCGCGCCTTGCGTTAGTTAACCATTGAAAGATGTCTTTGAATTTTTAAAGCATTTTAGAACGCTTATTTCTTCATTTTAAGCTTCTCAAAACATTTTATTTCGCATAGGCATACATAGTAAAATTTAGGGTCACGCTGTGTACCCCCTAAATGACCTATACTTATTTCCTGTGGTAGGGTACACTATTACCCTGTAATATAATACGTGGTCCAATTTAAAATTTATAGGTCAATATTAAGGTCCGATACCGTGCCGTTAGTTAACATAGAAAAATGTCTTTGAATTTTTAAAGCATTTTAGAACGCTTATTTCTTCATTTTAAGCTTCTCAAAACATTTTATTTCGCATAGGCATACATAGTAAACTTTAGGGTCACGCTGTGTACCCCCTAATTGACCTATAATTATTTCCTGTGGTAGGGTACACTATTACCCTGTAATATAATACCTGGTCCAATTTAAATATTATGGGTGAATATTAAGGTCTGATATTGCGCCTTGCGTTAGTTAACCATTGAAAGATGTCTTTGATTTTTTAAAGCATTTTAGAACGCTTATTTCCTCATTTTAAGCTTCTCGGAACACTTTATTTCGCATAGGCATACATATTAATTTTTAGGGGCACGCTGTGTACCTTCTAATTGACCTATAATTATTTCCTGTGGTAGGGTACACTATTACCCTGTAATATAATACCTGGTCCAATTTAAATATTATGGGTCAATATTAAGGTCTGATATCGCGCCTTGCGTTGATTAACCATTGAAAGATGTCTTTGAATTTTTAAAGCATTTTAGAACGCTTATTTCTTCATTTTAAGCTTCTCAAAACATTTTATTTTGCATAGGCATACATAGTAAAATTTAGGGTCACGCTGTGTACCCCCTAAATGACCTATAATTATTTCCTGTGGTAGGGTACACTATTACCCTGTAATATAATACGTGGTCCAATTTAAAAATTATAGGTCAATATTAAGGTCCGATACCGTGCCGTTAGTTAACATAGAAAAATGTCTTTGAATTTTTAAAGCATTTTAGAACGCTTATTTCCTCATTTTAAGCTTCTCAAAACACTTTATTTTGCATAGGAATACATAGTAAACTTTAGGGTCACGCTGTGTACCCCCTAATTGACCTATAATTATTTCTTGCTGTAGGGTACACTATTACCCTGTAATATAATACGTGGTCCAATTTAAAAATTATAGGTCAATATTAAGGTCCGATACCGAGCCGTTAGTTAACGTAGAAAAGTGTCTTCGAATTTCCTTGTTTTAATGCACTATTTAAAATATACATAGTGTACCCCCTAATTGACCTATAATTATTTCCTGTGGTAGGGTACACTATTACCCTGTAATATAATATATGGTCCAATTTAAATATTATGGGTCAATATTAAGGTCTGATATTGCGCCTTGCGTTAGTTAACCATTGAAAGATGTCTTTGAATTTTTAAAGCACTTTAAAACTCTTATTTCTTCATTTTAAGCTTCTCAGAACACTTTATTTCGCATAGGCATACATAGTAAACTTTAGGGTCACTCTGTGTACCCCCTAATTGACCTATAATTATTTCCTGTGGTAGGGTACACTATAACCCTGTAATATAATACGTGGTCCAATTTAAAAATTATAGGTCAATATTAAGGTCCGATACCGTACCGTTAGTTAACATAGAAAAATGTCTTTGAATTTTTAAAGCATTTTAGAACGCTTATTTCCTCATTTTAAGCTTCTCAGAACACTTTATTTTGCATAGGAATACATAGTAAACTTTAGGGTCACGCTGTGTACCCCCTAATTGACCTATAATTATTTCCTGCTGTAGGGTACACTATTACCCTGTAATATAATACCTGGTCCAATTTAAATATTATGGGTCAATATTAAGGTCTGATATCGCGCCTTGCGTTCATTAACCATTGAAAGATGTCTTTGAATTTTTAAAGCATTTTAGAACACTTATTTCTTCATTTTAAGCTTCTCAGAACACTATTTTTCGCATAGGCATACATAGTAAACTTTAGGTTCACTCTGTGTACCCCCTAATTGACCTATAATTATTTCCTATGGTAGGGTACACTATAACCCTGTAATATAATACGTGGTCCTATTTAAAAATTATACGTCAATATTAAGGTCCGATACCGTACCGTTAGTTAACATAGAAAAATGTCTTTGAATTTTTAAAGCATTTTAGAACGCTTATTTCCTCATTTTAAGCTTCTCAGAACACTTTATTTTGCATAGGAATACATAGTAAACTTTAGGGTCACGCTGTGTACCCCCTAATTGACCTATAATTATTTCCTGTGGTAGGGTACACTATTACCCTGTAATATAATACCTGGTCCAATTTAAATATTATGGGTCAATATTAAGGTCTGATATCGCGCCTTGCGTTGATTAACCATTGAAAGATGTCTTTGAATTTTTAAAGCATTTTAGAACGCTTATTTCTTCATTTTAAGCTTCTCAAAACATTTTATTTCGCATAGGCATACATAGTAAAATTTAGGGTCACGCTGTGTACCCCCTAAATGACCTATAATTATTTCCTGTGGTAGGGTACACTATTACCCTGTAATATAATACGTGGTCCAATTTAAAAATTATAGGTCAATATTAAGGTCCGATACCGTGCCGTTAGTTAACATAGAAGAATGTCTTTGAATTTTTAAAGCATTTTAGAACGCTTATTTCCTCATTTTAAGCTTCTCAGAACACTTTACTTCGCATAGGCAAACATAGTAAACTTTAGGGTCACGCTGTGTACCCCCTAATTGACCTATAATTATTTCCTGTGGTAGGGTACACTATTACCCTGTAATATAATACCTGGTCCAATTTAAATATTATGGGTGAATATTAAGGTCTGATATTGCGCCTTGCGTTAGTTAACCATTGAAAGATGTCTTTGATTTTTTAAAGCATTTTAGAACGCTTATTTCTTCATTTTAAGCTTCTCAGAACACTCTATTTCGCATAGGCATACATAGTAAACTTTAGGGTCACGCTGTGTACCCCCTAATTGACCTATAATTATTTCCTGTGGTAGGGTACACTATTACCCTGTAATATAATACCTGGTCCAATTTAAATATTATGGGTCAATATTAAGGTCTGATATTGCGCCTTGCGTTAGTTAACCATTGAAAGATGTCTTTGAATTTTTAAAGCATTTTAGAACGCTTATTTCTTCATTTTAAGCTTCTCAGAACACTTTATTTCGCATAGGCATACATAGTAAACTTTAGGGTCACTCTGTGTACCCCCTAATTGACCTATAATTATTTCCTGTGGTAGGGTACACTATAACCCTGTAATATAATACGTGGTCCAATTTAAAAATTATAGGTCAATATTAAGGTCCGATACCGTGCCGTTAGTTAACATAGAAAAATGTCTTTGAATTTTTAAAGCATTTTAGAACGCTTATTTCCTCATTTTAAGCTTCTCGGAACACTTTATTTCGCATAGGCATACATAGTAAACTTTAGGGGCACGCTGTGTACCCCCTAATTGACCTATAATTATTTCCTGTGGTAGGGTACACTATTACCCTGTAATATAATACCTGGTCCAATTTAAATATTATGGGTCAATATTAAGGTCTGATATCGCGCCTTGCGTTGATTAACCATTGAAAGATGTCTTTGAATTTTTAAAGCATTTTAGAACGCTTATTTCTTCATTTTAAGCTTCTCAAAACATTTTATTTCGCATAGGCATACATAGTAAAATTTAGGGTCACGCTGTGTACCCCCTAAATGACCTATAATTATTTCCTGTGGTAGGGTACACTATTACCCTGTAATATAATACGTGGTCCAATTTAAAAATTATAGGTCAATATTAAGGTCCGATACCGTGCCGTTAGTTAACATAGAAAAATGTCTTTGAATTTTTAAAGCATTTTAGAACGCTTATTTCCTCATTTTAAGCTTCTCAGAACACTTTACTTCGCATAGGCAAACATAGTAAACTTTAGGGTCACGCTGTGTACCCCCTAATTGACCTATAATTATTTCCTGTGGTAGGGTACACTATTACCCTGTAATATAATACCTGGTCCAATTTAAATATTATGGGTGAATATTAAGGTCTGATATTGCGCCTTGCGTTAGTTAACCATTGAAAGATGTCTTTGATTTTTTAAAGCATTTTAGAACGCTTATTTCTTCATTTTAAGCTTCTCAGAACACTCTATTTCGCATAGGCATACATAGTAAACTTTAGGGTCACGCTGTGTACCCCCTAATTGAAATATAATTATTTCCTGTTGTAGGGTACACTATTACCCTGTAATATAATATCTGGTCCAATTTAAATATTATGGTTCCATATTAAGGTCTGATATCGCGCCTTGCGTTGGTTAACCATTGAAAGATGTCTTTGAATTTTTAAAGCATTTTAGAACGCTTATTTCTTCATTTTAAGCTTCTCAAAACATTTTATTTCGCATAGGCATACATAGTAAAATTTAGGGTCACGCTGTGTACCCCCTAAATGACCTATAATTATTTCCTGTGGTAGGGTACACTATTACCCTGTAATATAATACGTGGTCCAATTTAAAAATTATAGGTCAATATTAAGGTCCGATACCGTGCCGTTAGTTAACATAGAAAAATGTCTTTGAATTTTTAAAGCATTTTAGAACGCTTATTTCCTCATTTTAAGCTTCTCGGAACACTTTATTTCGCATAGGCATACATAGTAAACTTTAGGGGCACGCTGTGTACCCCCTAATTGACCTATAATTATTTCCTGTGGTAGGGAACACTATTACCCTGTAATATAATACCTGGTCCAATTTAAATATTATGGGTCAATATTAAGGTCTGATATTGCGCCTTGCGTTAGTTAACCATTGAAAGATGTCTTTGAATTTTTAAAGCATTTTAGAACGCTTATTTCTTCATTTTAAGCTTCTCAGAACACTTTATTTCGCATAGGCATACATAGTAAACTTTAGGGTCACTCTGTGTACCCCCTAATTGACCTATAATTATTTCCTGTGGTAGGGTACACTATAACCCTGTAATATAATACGTGGTCCAATTTAAAAATTATAGGTCAATATTAAGGTCCGATACCGTGCCGTTAGTTAACATAGAAAAATGTCTTTGAATTTTTAAAGCATTTTAGAACGCTTATTTCCTCATTTTAAGCTTCTCAGAACACTTTACTTCGCATAGGCAAACATAGTAAACTTTAGGGTCACGCTGTGTACCCCCTAATTGACCTATAATTATTTCCTGTGGTAGGGTACACTATTACCCTGTAATATAATACCTGGTCCAATTTAAATATTATGGGTGAATATTAAGGTCTGATATTGCGCCTTGCGTTAGTTAACCATTGAAAGATGTCTTTGATTTTTTAAAGCATTTTAGAACGCTTATTTCTTCATTTTAAGCTTCTCAGAACACTCTATTTCGCATAGGCATACATAGTAAACTTTAGGGTCACGCTGTGTACCCCCTAATTGAAATATAATTATTTCCTGTTGTAGGGTACACTATTACCCTGTAATATAATATCTGGTCCAATTTAAATATTATGGTTCCATATTAAGGTCTGATATCGCGCCTTGCGTTGGTTAACCATTGAAAGATGTCTTTGAATTTTTAAAGCATTTTAGAACGCTTATTTCTTCATTTTAAGCTTCTCAAAACATTTTATTTCGCATAGGCATACATAGTAAAATTTAGGGTCACGCTGTGTACCCCCTAAATGACCTATAATTATTTCCTGTGGTAGGGTACACTATTACCCTGTAATATAATACGTGGTCCAATTTAAAAATTATAGGTCAATATTAAGGTCCGATACCGTGCCGTTAGTTAACATAGAAAAATGTCTTTGAATTTTTAAAGCATTTTAGAACGCTTATTTCCTCATTTTAAGCTTCTCGTAACACTTTATTTCGCATAGGCATACATAGTAAACTTTAGGGGCACGCTGTGTACCCCCTAATTGACCTATAATTATTTCCTGTGGTAGGGTACACTATTACCCTGTAATATAATACCTGGTCCAATTTAAATATTATGGGTCAATATTAAGGTCTGATATTGCGCCTTGCGTTAGTTAACCATTGAAAGATGTCTTTGAATTTTTAAAGCATTTTAGAACGCTTATTTCTTCATTTTAAGCTTCTCAGAACACTTTATTTCGCATAGGCATACATAGTAAACTTTAGGGTCACTCTGTGTACCCCCTAATTGACCTATAATTATTTCCTGTGGTAGGGTACACTATAACCCTGTAATATAATACGTGGTCCAATTTAAAAATTATAGGTCAATATTAAGGTCCGATACCGTACCGTTAGTTAACATAGAAAAATGTCTTTGAATTTTCAAAGCATTTTAGAACGCTTATTTCCTCATTTTAAGCTTCTCAGAACACTTTATTTTGCATAGGAATACATAGTAAACTTTAGGGTCACGCTGTGTACCCCCTAATTGACCTATAATTATTTCCTGCTGTAGGGTACACTATTACCCTGTAATATAATACCTGGTCCAATTTAAATATTATGGGTCAATATTAAGGTCTGATATCGCGCCTTGCGTTCATTAACCATTGAAAGATATCTTTGAATTTTTAAAGCATTTTAGAACGCTTATTTCTTCCTTTTAAGCTTCTCAAAACATTTTATTTCGCATAGGCATACATAGTAAAATTTAGGGTCACGCTGTGTACCCCCTAAATGACCTATAATTATTTCCTGTGGTAGGGTACACTATTACCGTGTAATATAATACGGGGTCCAATTTAAAATTTATAGGTCAATATTAAGGTCCGATACCGTGCCGTTAGTTAACATAGAAAAATGTCTTTGAATTTTTAAAGCATTTTAGAACGCTTATTTCCTCATTTTAAGCTTCTCAGAACACTTTATTTCGCATAGGCATACATAGTAAACTTTAGGGTCACGCTGTGTACCCCCTAATTGACCTATAATTATTTCCTGTGGTAGGGTACACTATTACCCTGTAATATAATAGCTGGTCCAATTTAAATATTATGGGTGAATATTAAGGTCTGATATTGCGCCTTGCGTTAGTTAACCATTGAAAGATGTCTTTGATTTTTTAAAGCATATTAGAACGCTTATTTCTTCATTTTAAGCTTCTCAGAACACTCTATTTCGCATAGGCATACATAGTAAACTTTAGGGTCACGCTGTGTACCCCCTAATTGAAATATAATTATTTCCTGTTGTAGGGTACACTATTACCCTGTAATATAATACCTGGTCCAATTTAAATATTATGGTTCCATATTAAGGTCTGATATCGCGCCTTGCGTTAGTTAACCATTGAAAGATGTCTTTGAATTTTTAAAGCATTTTAGAACGCTTATTTCTTCATTTTAAGCTTCTCAAAACATTTTATTTCGCATAGGCATACATAGTAAAATTTAGGGTCACGCTGTGTACCCCCTAAATGACCTATACTTATTTCCTGTGGTAGGGTACACTATTACCCTGTAATATAATACGTGGTCCAATTTAAAATTTATAGGTCAATATTAAGGTCCGATACCGTGCCGTTAGTTAACATAGAAAAATGTCTTTGAATTTTTAAAGCATTTTAGAACGCTTATTTCCTCATTTTAAGCTTCTCAGAACACTTTATTTCGCATAGGCATACATAGTAAACTTTAGGGTCACGCTGTGTACCCCCTAATTGACCTATAATTATTTCCTGTGGTAGGGTACACTATTACCCTGTAATATAATACCTGGTCCAATTTAAATATTATGGGTGAATATTAAGGTCTGATATTGCGCCTTGCGTTAGTTAACCATTGAAAGATGTCTTTGATTTTTTAAAGCATTTTAGAACGCTTATTTCCTCATTTTAAGCTTCTCGGAACACTTTATTTCGCATAGGCATACATATTAATTTTTAGGGGCACGCTGTGTACCTTCTAATTGACCTATAATTATTTCCTGTGGTAGGGTACACTATTACCCTGTAATATAATACCTGGTCCAATTTAAATATTATGGGTCAATATTAAGGTCTGATATCGCGCCTTGCGTTGATTAACCATTGAAAGATGTCTTTGAATTTTTAAAGCATTTTAGAACGCTTATTTCTTCATTTTAAGCTTCTCAAAACATTTTATTTTGCATAGGCATACATAGTAAAATTTAGGGTCACGCTGTGTACCCCCTAAATGACCTATAATTATTTCCTGTGGTAGGGTACACTATTACCCTGTAATATAATACGTGGTCCAATTTAAAAATTATAGGTCAATATTAAGGTCCGATACCGTGCCGTTAGTTAACATAGAAAAATGTCTTTGAATTTTTAAAGCATTTTAGAACGCTTATTTCCTCATTTTAAGCTTCTCAAAACACTTTATTTTGCATAGGAATACATAGTAAACTTTAGGGTCACGCTGTGTACCCCCTAATTGACCTATAATTATTTCTTGCTGTAGGGTACACTATTACCCTGTAATATAATACGTGGTCCAATTTAAAAATTATAGGTCAATATTAAGGTCCGATACCGAGCCGTTAGTTAACGTAGAAAAGTGTCTTCGAATTTCCTTGTTTTAATGCACTATTTAAAATATACATAGTGTACCCCCTAATTGACCTATAATTATTTCCTGTGGTAGGGTACACTATTACCCTGTAATATAATATATGGTCCAATTTAAATATTATGGGTCAATATTAAGGTCTGATATTGCGCCTTGCGTTAGTTAACCATTGAAAGATGTCTTTGAATTTTTAAAGCACTTTAGAACGCTTATTTCTTCATTTTAAGCTTCTCAGAACACTTTATTTCGCATAGGCATACATAGTAAACTTTAGGGTCACTCTGTGTACCCCCTAATTGACCTATAATTATTTCCTGTGGTAGGGTACACTATAACCCTGTAATATAATACGTGGTCCAATTTAAAAATTATAGGTCAATATTAAGGTCCGATACCGTACCGTTAGTTAACATAGAAAAATGTCTTTGAATTTTTAAAGCATTTTAGAACGCTTATTTCCTCATTTTAAGCTTCTCAGCACACTTTATTTTGCATAGGAATACATAGTAAACTTTAGGGTCACGCTGTGTACCCCCTAATTGACCTATAATTATTTCCTGCTGTAGGGTACACTATTACCCTGTAATATAATACCTGGTCCAATTTAAATATTATGGGTCAATATTAAGGTCTGATATCGCGCCTTGCGTTCATTAACCATTGAAAGATGTCTTTGAATTTTTAAAGCATTTTAGAACACTTATTTCTTCATTTTAAGCTTCTCAGAACACTATTTTTCGCATAGGCATACATAGTAAACTTTAGGTTCACTCTGTGTACCCCCTAATTGACCTATAATTATTTCCTATGGTAGGGTACACTATAACCCTGTAATATAATACGTGGTCCTATTTAAAAATTATACGTCAATATTAAGGTCCGATACCGTACCGTTAGTTAACATAGAAAAATGTCTTTGAATTTTTAAAGCATTTTAGAACGCTTATTTCCTCATTATAAGCTTCTCAGAACACTTTATTTTGCATAGGAATACATAGTAAACTTTAGGGTCACGCTGTGTACCCCCTAATTGACCTATAATTATTTCCTGCTGTAGGGTACACTATTACCCTGTAATATAATATCTGGTCCAATTTAAATATTATGGGTCAATATTAAGGTCTGATATTGCGCCTTGCGTTAGTTAACCATTGAAAGATGTCTTTGATTTTTTAAAGCATTTTAGAACGCTTATTTCTTCATTTTAAGTTTCTCAGAACACTCTATTTCGCATAGGCATACATAGTAAACTTTAGGGTCACGCTGTGTACCCCCTAAATGACCTATAATTATTTCCTGTGGTAGGGTACACTATTACCCTGTAATATAATACGTGGTCCAATTTAAAAATTATAGGTCAATATTAAGGTCCGATACCGTGCCGTTAGTTAACATAGAAAAATGTCTTTGAATTTTTAAAGCATTTTAGAACGCTTATTTCCTCATTTTAAGCTTCTCGGAATACTTTATTTCGCATAGGCATACATAGTAAACTTTAGGGGCACGCTGTGTACCCCCTAATTGACCTATAATTATTTCCTGTGGTAGGGTACACTATTACCCTGTAATATAATACCTGGTCCAATTTAAATATTATGGGTCAATATTAAGGTCTGATATCGCGCCTTGCGTTGATTAACCATTGAAAGATGTCTTTGAATTTTTAAAGCATTTTAGAACGCTTATTTCTTCATTTTAAGCTTCTCAAAACATTTTATTTCGCATAGGCATACATAGTAAAATTTAGGGTCACGCTGTGTACCCCCTAAATGACCTATAATTATTTCCTGTGGTAGGGTACACTATTATCCTGTAATATAATACGTGGTCCATTTTAAAAATTATAGGTCAATATTAAGGTCCGATACCGTGCCGTTAGTTAACATAGAAAAATGTCTTTGAATTTTTAAAGCATTTTAGAACGCTTATTTCCTCATTTTAAGCTTCTCAGAACACTTTACTTCGCATAGGCAAACATAGTAAACTTTAGGGTCACGCTGTGTACCCCCTAATTGACCTATAATTATTTCCTGTGGTAGGGTACACTATTACCCTGTAATATAATACCTGGTCCAATTTAAATATTATGGGTGAATATTAAGGTCTGATATTGCGCCTTGCGTTAGTTAACCATTGAAAGATGTCTTTGATTTTTTAAAGCATTTTAGAACGCTTATTTCTTCATTTTAAGCTTCTCAGAACACTCTATTTCGCATAGGCATACATAGTAAACTTTAGGGTCACGCTGTGTACCCCCTAATTGAAATATAATTATTTCCTGTTGTAGGGTACACTATTACCCTGTAATATAATATCTGGTCCAATTTAAATATTATGGTTCCATATTAAGTTCTGATATCGCGCCTTGCGTTGGTTAACCATTGAAAGATGTCTTTGAATTTTTAAAGCATTTTAGAACGCTTATTTCTTCATTTTAAGCTTCTCAAAACATTTTATTTCGCATAGGCATACATAGTAAAATTTAGGGTCACGCTGTGTACCCCCTAAATGACCTATAATTATTTCCTGTGGTAGGGTACACTATTACCCTGTAATATAATACGTGGTCCAATTTAAAAATTATAGGTCAATATTAAGGTCCGATACCGTGCCGTTAGTTAACATAGAAAAATGTCTTTGAATTTTTAAAGCATTTTAGAACGCTTATTTCCTCATTTTAAGCTTCTCGGAACACTTTATTTCGCATAGGCATACATAGTAAACTTTAGGGGCACGCTGTGTACCCCCTAATTGACCTATAATTATTTCCTGTGGTAGGGTACACTATTACCCTGTAATATAATACCTGGTCCAATTTAAATATTATGGGTCAATATTAAGGTCTGATATCGCGCCTTGCGTTGATTAACCATTGAAAGATGTCTTTGAATTTTTAAAGCATTTTAGAACGCTTATTTCTTCATTTTAAGCTTCTCAAAACATTTTATTTCGCATAGGCATACATAGTAAAATTTAGGGTCACGCTGTGTACCCCCTAAATGACCTATAATTATTTTCTGTGGTAGGGTACACTATTACCCTGTAATATAATACGTGGTCCAATTTAAAAATTATAGGTCAATATTAAGGTCCGATACCGTGCCGTTAGTTAACATAGAAAAATGTCTTTGAATTTTTAAAGCATTTTAGAACGCTTATTTCCTCATTTTAAGCTTCTCGGAACACTTTATTTCGCATAGGCATACATAGTAAACTTTAGGGGCACGCTGTGTACCCCCTAATTGACCTATAATTATTTCCTGTGGTAGGGTACACTATTACCCTGTAATATAATACCTAATCCAATTTAAATATTATGGGTCAATATTAAGGTCTGATATCGCGCCTTGCGTTGATTAACCATTGAAAGATGTCTTTGAATTTTTAAAGCATTTTAAAAAGCTTATTTCTTCATTTTAAGCTTCTCAAAACATTTTATTTCGCATAGGCATACATAGTAAAATTTAGGGTCACGCTGTGTACCCCCTAAATGACCTATAATTATTTCCTGTGGTAGGGTACACTATTACCCTGTAATATAATACGTGGTCCAATTTAAAAATTATAGGTCAATATTAAGGTCCGATACCTTGCCGTTAGTTAACATAGAAAAATGTCTTTGAATTTTTAAAGCATTTTAGAACGCTTATTTCCTCATTTTAAGCTTCTCGGAACACTTTATTTCGCATAGGCATACATATTAATTTTTAGGGGCACGCTGTGTACCCCCTAATTGACCTATAATTATTTCCTGTGGTAGGGTACACTATTACCCTGTAATATAATACCTGGTCCAATTTAAATATTATGGGTCAATATTAAGGTCTGATATCGCGCCTTGCGTTGATTAACCATTGAAAGATGTCTTTGAATTTTTAAAGCATTTTAGAACGCTTATTTCTTCATTTTAAGCTTCTCAAAACATTTTATTTTGCATAGGCATACATAGTAAAATTTAGGGTCACGCTGTGTACCCCCTAAATGACCTATAATTATTTCCTGTGGTAGGGTACACTATTACCCTGTAATATAATACGTGGTCCAATTTAAAAATTATAGGTCAATATTAAGGTCCGATACCGTGCCGTTAGTTAACATAGAAAAATGTCTTTGAATTTTTAAAGCATTTTAGAACGCTTATTTCCTCATTTTAAGCTTCTCAAAACACTTTATTTTGCATAGGAATACATAGTAAACTTTAGGGTCACGCTGTGTACCCCCTAATTGACCTATAATTATTTCTTGCTGTAGGGTACACTATTACCCTGTAATATAATACGTGGTCCAATTTAAAAATTATAGGTCAATATTAAGGTCCGATACCGAGCCGTTAGTTAACGTAGAAAAGTGTCTTCGAATTTCCTTGTTTTAATGCACTATTTAAAATATACATAGTGTACCCCCTAATTGACCTATAATTATTTCCTGTGGTAGGGTACACTATTACCCTGTAATATAATACCTGGTCCAATTTAAATATTATGGGTCAATATTAAGGTCTGATATTGCGCCTTGCGTTAGTTAACCATTGAAAGATGTCTTTGAATTTTTAAAGCACTTTAGAACGCTTATTTCTTCATTTTAAGCTTCTCAGAACACTTTATTTCGCATAGGCATACATAGTAAACTTTAGGGTCACTCTGTGTACCCCCTAATTGACCTATAATTATTTCCTGTGGTAGGGTACACTATAACCCTGTAATATAATACGTGGTCCAATTTAAAAATTATAGGTCAATATTAAGGTCCGATACCGTACCGTTAGTTAACATAGAAAAATGTCTTTGAATTTTTAAAGCATTTTAGAACGCTTATTTCCTCATTTTAAGCTTCTCAGAACACTTTCTTTTGCATAGGAATACATAGTAAACTTTAGGGTCACGCTGTGTACCCCTTAATTGACCTATAATTATTTCCTGCTGTAGGGTACACTATTACCCTGTAATATAATATCTGGTCCAATTTAAATATTATGGGTCAATATTAAGGTCTGATATTGCGCCTTGCGTTAGTTAACCATTGAAAGATGTCTTTGATTTTTTAAAGCATTTTAGAACGCTTATTTCTTCATTTTAAGTTTCTCAGAACACTCTATTTCGCATAGGCATACATAGTAAACTTTAGGGTCACGCTGTGTACCCCCTAAATGACCTATAATTATTTCCTGTGGTAGGGTACACTATTACCCTGTAATATAATACGTGGTCCAATTTAAAAATTATAGGTCAATATTAAGGTCCGATACCGTGCCGTTAGTTAACATAGAAAAATGTCTTTGAATTTTTAAAGCATTTTAGAACGCTTATTTCCTCATTTTAAGCTTCTCGGAACACTTTATTTCGCATAGGCATACATAGTAAACTTTAGGGGCACGCTGTGTACCCCCTAATTGACCTATAATTATTTCCTGTGGTAGGGTACACTATTACCCTGTAATATAATACCTGGTCCAATTTAAATATTATGGGTCAATATTAAGGTCTGATATCGCGCCTTGCGTTGATTAACCATTGAAAGATGTCTTTGAATTTTTAAAGCATTTTAGAACGCTTATTTCTTCATTTTAAGCTTCTCAAAACATTTTATTTCGCATAGGCATACATAGTAAAATTTAGGGTCACGCTGTGTACCCCCTAAATGACCTATAATTATTTCCTGTGGTAGGGTACACTATTACCCTGTAATATAATACGTGGTCCAATTTAAAAATTATAGGTCAATATTAAGGTCCGATACCGTGCCGTTAGTTAACATAGAAAAATGTCTTTGAATTTTTAAAGCATTTTAGAATGCTTATTTCCTCATTTTAAGCTTCTCAGAACACTTTACTTCGCATAGGCAAACATAGTAAACTTTAGGGTCACGCTGTGTACCCCCTAATTGACCTATAATTATTTCCTGTGGTAGGGTACACTATTACCCTGTAATATAATACCTGGTCCAATTTAAATATTATGGGTGAATATTAAGGTCTGATATTGCGCCTTGCGTTAGTTAACCATTGAAAGATGTCTTTGATTTTTTAAAGCATTTTAGAACACTTATTTCTTCATTTTAAGCTTCTCAGAACACTCTATTTCGCATAGGCATACATAGTAAACTTTAGGGTCACGCTGTGTACCCCCTAATTGAAATATAATTATTTCCTGTTGTAGGGTACACTATTACCCTGTAATATAATATCTGGTCCAATTTAAATATTATGGTTCCATATTAAGGTCTGATATCGCGCCTTGCGTTGGTTAACCATTGAAAGATGTCTTTGAATTTTTAAAGCATTTTAGAACGCTTATTTCTTCATTTTAAGCTTCTCAAAACATTTTATTTCGCATAGGCATACATAGTAAAATTTAGGGTCACGCTGTGTACCCCCTAAATGACCTATAATTATTTCCTGTGGTAGGGTACACTATTACCCTGTAATATAATACGTGGTCCAATTTAAAAATTATAGGTCAATATTAAGGTCCGATACCGTGCCGTTAGTTAACATAGAAAAATGTCTTTGAATTTTTAAAGCATTTTAGAACGCTTATTTCCTCATTTTAAGCTTCTCGGAACACTTTATTTCGCATAGGCATACATAGTAAACTTTAGGGGCACGCTGTGTACCCCCTAATTGACCTATAATTATTTCCTGTGGTAGGGTACACTATTACCCTGTAATATAATACCTGGTCCAATTTAAATATTATGGGTCAATATTAAGGTCTGATATCGCGCCTTGCGTTGATTAACCATTGAAAGATGTCTTTGAATTTTTAAAGCATTTTAGAAAGCTTATTTCTTCATTTTAAGCTTCTCAAAACATTTTATTTCGCATAGGCATACATAGTAAAATTTAGGGTCACCCTGTGTACCCCCTAAATGACCTATAATTATTTCCTGTGGTAGGGTACACTATTACCCTGTAATATAATACGTGGTCCAATTTAAAAATTATAGGTCAATATTAAGGTCCGATACCTTGCCGTTAGTTAACATAGAAAAATGTCTTTGAATTTTTAAAGCATTTTAGAACGCTTATTTCCTCATTTTAAGCTTCTCGGAACACTTTATTTCGCATAGGCATACATATTAATTTTTAGGGGCACGCTGTGTACCCCCTAATTGACCTATAATTATTTCCTGTGGTAGGGTACACTATTACCCTGTAATATAATACCTGGTCCAATTTAAATATTATGGGTCAATATTAAGGTCTGATATCGCGCCTTGCGTTGATTAACCATTGAAAGATGTCTTTGAATTTTTAAAGCATTTTAGAACGCTTATTTCTTCATTTTAAGCTTCACAAAACATTCTATTTTGCATAGGCATACATAGTAAAATTTAGGGTCACGCTGTGTACCCCCTAAATGACCTATAATTATTTCCTGTGGTAGGGTACACTATTACCCTGTAATATAATACGTGGTCCAATTTAAAAATTATAGGTCAATATTAAGGTCCGATACCGTGCCGTTAGTTAACATAGAAAAATGTCTTTGAATTTTTAAAGCATTTTAGAACGCTTATTTCCTCATTTTAAGCTTCTCAAAACACTTTATTTTGCATAGGAATACATAGTAAACTTTAGGGTCACGCTGTGTACCCCCTAATTGACCTATAATTATTTCTTGCTGTAGGGTACACTAAAACCCTGTAATATAATACGTGGTCCAATTTAAAAATTATAGGTCAATATTAAGGTCCGATACCGAGCCGTTAGTTAACGTAGAAAAGTGTCTTCGAATTTCCTTGTTTTAATGCACTATTTAAAATATTCATAGTGTACCCCCTAATTGACCTATAATTATTTCCTGTGGTAGGGTACACTATTACCCTGTAATATAATACCTGGTCCAATTTAAATATTATGGGTCAATATTAAGGTCTGATATTGCGCCTTGCGTTAGTTAACCATTGAAAGATGTCTTTGAATTTTTAAAGCACTTTAGAACGCTTATTTCTTCATTTTAAGCTTCTCAGAACACTTTATTTCGCATAGGCATACATAGTAAACTTTAGGGTCACTCTGTGTACCCCCTAATTGACCTATAATTATTTCCTGTGGTAGGGTACACTATAACCCTGTAATATAATACGTGGTCCAATTTAAAAATTATAGGTCAATATTAAGGTCCGATACCGTACCGTTAGTTAACATAGAAAAATGTCTTTGAATTTTTAAAGCATTTTAGAACGCTTATTTCCTCATTTTAAGCTTCTCAGAACACTTTATTTTGCATAGGAATACATAGTAAACTTTAGGGTCACGCTGTGTACCCCCTAATTGACCTATAATTATTTCCTGCTGTAGGGTACACTATTACCCTGTAATATAATACCTGGTCCAATTTAAATATTATGGGTCAATATTAAGGTCTGATATCGCGCCTTGCGTTCATTAACCATTGAAAGATGTCTTTGAATTTTTAAAGCATTTTAGAACACTTATTTCTTCATTTTAAGCTTCTCAGAACACTATTTTTCGCATAGGCATACATAGTAAACTTTAGGTTCACTCTGTGTACCCCCTAATTGACCTATAATTATTTCCTATGGTAGGGTACACTATAACCCTGTAATATAATACGTGGTCCTATTTAAAAATTATACGTCAATATTAAGGTCCGATACCGTACCGTTAGTTAACATAGAAAAATGTCTTTGAATTTTTAAAGCATTTTAGAACGCTTATTTCCTCATTTTAAGCTTCTCAGAACACTTTCTTTTGCATAGGAATACATAGTAAACTTTAGGGTCACGCTGTGTACCCCCTAATTGACCTATAATTATTTCCTGCTGTAGGGTACACTATTACCCTGTAATATAATATCTGGTCCAATTTAAATATTATGGGTCAATATTAAGGTCTGATATTGCGCCTTGCGTTAGTTAACCATTGAAAGATGTCTTTGATTTTTTAAAGCATTTTAGAACGCTTATTTCTTCATTTTAAGCTTCTCAGAACACTCCAATTTCGCATAGGCATACATAGTAAACTTTAGGGTCACGCTGTGTACCCCCTAATTGAAATATAATTATTTCCTGTTGTAGGGTACACTATTACCCTGTAATATAATATCTGGTCCAATTTAAATATTATGGTTCCATATTAAGGTCCGATACCGTGCCGTTAGTTAACATAGAAAAATGTCTTTGAATTTTTAAAGCATTTTAGAACGCTTATTTCCTCATTTTAAGCTTCTCGGAACACTTTATTTCGCATAGGCATACATAGTAAACTTTAGGGGCACGCTGTGTACCCCCTAATTGACCTATAATTATTTCCTGTGGTAGGGTACACTATTACCCTGTAATATAATACCTGGTCCAATTTAAATATTATGGGTCAATATTAAGGTCTGATATCGCGCCTTGCGTTGATTAACCATTGAAAGATGTCTTTGAATTTTTAAAGCATTTTAGAACGCTTATTTCTTCATTTTAAGCTTCTCAAAACATTTTATTTCGCATAGGCATACATAGTAAAATTTAGGGTCACGCTGTGTACCCCCTAAATGACCTATAATTATTTTCTGTGGTAGGGTACACTATTACCCTGTAATATAATACGTGGTCCAATTTAAAAATTATAGGTCAATATTAAGGTCCGATACCGTGCCGTTAGTTAACATAGAAAAATGTCTTTGAATTTTTAAAGCATTTTAGAACGCTTATTTCCTCATTTTAAGCTTCTCGGAACACTTTATTTCGCATAGGCATACATAGTAAACTTTAGGGGCACGCTGTGTACCCCCTAATTGACCTATAATTATTTCCTGTGGTAGGGTACACTATTACCCTGTAATATAATACCTAATCCAATTTAAATATTATGGGTCAATATTAAGGTCTGATATCGCGCCTTGCGTTGATTAACCATTGAAAGATGTCTTTGAATTTTTAAAGCATTTTAGAAAGCTTATTTCTTCATTTTAAGCTTCTCAAAACATTTTATTTCGCATAGGCATACATAGTAAAATTTAGGGTCACGCTGTGTACCCCCTAAATGACCTATAATTATTTCCTGTGGTAGGGTACACTATTACCCTGTAATATAATACGTGGTCCAATTTAAAAATTATAGGTCAATATTAAGGTCCGATACCTTGCCGTTAGTTAACATAGAAAAATGTCTTTGAATTTTTAAAGCATTTTAGAACGCTTATTTCCTCATTTTAAGCTTCTCGGAACACTTTATTTCGCATAGGCATACATATTAATTTTTAGGGGCACGCTGTGTACCCCCTAATTGACCTATAATTATTTCCTGTGGTAGGGTACACTATTACCCTGTAATATAATACCTGGTCCAATTTAAATATTATGGGTCAATATTAAGGTCTGATATCGCGCCTTGCGTTGATTAACCATTGAAAGATGTCTTTGAATTTTTAAAGCATTTTAGAACGCTTATTTCTTCATTTTAAGCTTCTCAAAACATTTTATTTTGCATAGGCATACATAGTAAAATTTAGGGTCACGCTGTGTACCCCCTAAATGACCTATAATTATTTCCTGTGGTAGGGTACACTATTACCCTGTTATATAATACGTGGTCCAATTTAAAAATTATAGGTCAATATTAAGGTCCGATACCGTGCCGTTAGTTAACATAGAAAAATGTCTTTGAATTTTTAAAGCATTTTAGAACGCTTATTTCCTCATTTTAAGCTTCTCAAAACACTTTATTTTGCATAGGAATACATAGTAAACTTTAGGGTCACGCTGTGTACCCCCTAATTGACCTATAATTATTTCTTGCTGTAGGGTACACTATTACCCTGTAATATAATACGTGGTCCAATTTAAAAATTATAGGTCAATATTAAGGTCCGATACCGAGCCGTTAGTTAACGTAGAAAAGTGTCTTCGAATTTCCTTGTTTTAATGCACTATTTAAAATATACATAGTGTACCCCCTAATTGACCTATAATTATTTCCTGTGGTAGGGTACACTATTACCCTGTAATATAATACCTGGTCCAATTTAAATATTATGGGTCAATATTAAGGTCTGATATTGCGCCTTGCGTTAGTTAACCATTGAAAGATGTCTTTGAATTTTTAAAGCACTTTAGAACGCTTATTTCTTCATTTTAAGCTTCTCAGAACACTTTATTTCGCATAGGCATACATAGTAAACTTTAGGGTCACTCTGTGTACCCCCTAATTGACCTATAATTATTTCCTGTGGTAGGGTACACTATAACCCTGTAATAAAATACGTGGTCCAATTTAAAAATTATAGGTCAATATTAAGGTCCGATACCGTACCGTTAGTTAACATAGAAAAATGTCTTTGAATTTTTAAAGCATTTTAGAACGCTTATTTCCTCATTTTAAGCTTCTCAGAACACTTTCTTTTGCATAGGAATACATAGTAAACTTTAGGGTCACGCTGTGTACCCCTTAATTGACCTATAATTATTTCCTGCTGTAGGGTACACTATTACCCTGTAATATAATATCTGGTCCAATTTAAATATTATGGGTCAATATTAAGGTCTGATATTGCGCCTTGCGTTAGTTAACCATTGAAAGATGTCTTTGATTTTTTAAAGCATTTTAGAACGCTTATTTCTTCATTTTAAGTTTCTCAGAACACTCTATTTCGCATAGGCATACATAGTAAACTTTAGGGTCACGCTGTGTACCCCCTAAATGACCTATAATTATTTCCTGTGGTAGGGTACACTATTACCCTGTAATATAATACGTGGTCCAATTTAAAAATTATAGGTCAATATTAAGGTCCGATACCGTGCCGTTAGTTAACATAGAAAAATGTCTTTGAATTTTTAAAGCATTTTAGAACGCTTATTTCCTCATTTTAAGCTTCTCGGAACACTTTATTTCGCATAGGCATACATAGTAAACTTTAGGGGCACGCTGTGTACCCCCTAATTGACCTATAATTATTTCCTGTGGTAGGGTACACTATTACCCTGTAATATAATACCTGGTCCAATTTAAATATTATGGGTCAATATTAAGGTCTGATATCGCTCCTTGCGTTGATTAACCATTGAAAGATGTCTTTGAATTTTTAAAGCATTTTAGAACGCTTATTTCTTCATTTTAAGCTTCTCAAAACATTTTATTTCGCATAGGCATACATAGTAAAATTTAGGGTCACGCTGTGTACCCCCTAAATGACCTATAATTATTTCCTGTGGTAGGGTACACTATTACCCTGTAATATAATACGTGGTCCAATTTAAAAATTATAGGTCAATATTAAGGTCCGATACCGTGCCGTTAGTTAACATAGAAAAATGTCTTTGAATTTTTAAAGCATTTTAGAATGCTTATTTCCTCATTTTAAGCTTCTCAGAACACTTTACTTCGCATAGGCAAACATAGTAAACTTTAGGGTCACGCTGTGTACCCCCTAATTGACCTATAATTATTTCCTGTGGTAGGGTACACTATTACCCTGTAATATAATACCTGGTCCAATTTAAATATTATGGGTGAATATTAAGGTCTGATATTGCGCCTTGCGTTAGTTAACCATTGAAAGATGTCTTTGATTTTTTAAAGCATTTTAGAACACTTATTTCTTCATTTTAAGCTTCTCAGAACACTCTATTTCGCATAGGCATACATAGTAAACTTTAGGGTCACGCTGTGTACCCCCTAATTGAAATATAATTATTTCCTGTTGTAGGGTACACTATTACCCTGTAATATAATATCTGGTCCAATTTAAATATTATGGTTCCATATTAAGGTCTGATATCGCGCCTTGCGTTGGTTAACCATTGAAAGATGTCTTTGAATTTTTAAAGCATTTTAGAACGCTTATTTCTTCATTTTAAGCTTCTCAAAACATTTTATTTCGCATAGGCATACATAGTAAAATTTAGGGTCACGCTGTGTACCCCCTAAATGACCTATAATTATTTCCTGTGGTAGGGTACACTATTACCCTGTAATATAATACGTGGTCCAATTTAAAAATTATAGGTCAATATTAAGGTCCGATACCGTGCCGTTAGTTAACATAGAAAAATGTCTTTGAATTTTTAAAGCATTTTAGAACGCTTATTTCCTCATTTTAAGCTTCTCGGAACACTTTATTTCGCATAGGCATACATAGTAAACTTTAGGGGCACGCTGTGTACCCCCTAATTGACCTATAATTATTTCCTGTGGTAGGGTACACTATTACCCTGTAATATAATACCTGGTCCAATTTAAATATTATGGGTCAATATTAAGGTCTGATATCGCGCCTTGCGTTGATTAACCATTGAAAGATGTCTTTGAATTTTTAAAGCATTTTAGAAAGCTTATTTCTTCATTTTAAGCTTCTCAAAACATTTTATTTCGCATAGGCATACATAGTAAAATTTAGGGTCACCCTGTGTACCCCCTAAATGACCTATAATTATTTCCTGTGGTAGGGTACACTATTACCCTGTAATATAATACGTGGTCCAATTTAAAAATTATAGGTCAATATTAAGGTCCGATACCTTGCCGTTAGTTAACATAGAAAAATGTCTTTGAATTTTTAAAGCATTTTAGAACGCTTATTTCCTCATTTTAAGCTTCTCGGAACACTTTATTTCGCATAGGCATACATATTAATTTTTAGGGGCACGCTGTGTACCCCCTAATTGACCTATAATTATTTCCTGTGGTAGGGTACACTATTACCCTGTAATATAATACCTGGTCCAATTTAAATATTATGGGTCAATATTAAGGTCTGATATCGCGCCTTGCGTTGATTAACCATTGAAAGATGTCTTTGAATTTTTAAAGCATTTTAGAACGCTTATTTCTTCATTTTAAGCTTCACAAAACATTCTATTTTGCATAGGCATACATAGTAAAATTTAGGGTCACGCTGTGTACCCCCTAAATGACCTATAATTATTTCCTGTGGTAGGGTACACTATTACCCTGTAATATAATACGTGGTCCAATTTAAAAATTATAGGTCAATATTAAGGTCCGATACCGTGCCGTTAGTTAACATAGAAAAATGTCTTTGAATTTTTAAAGCATTTTAGAACGCTTATTTCCTCATTTTAAGCTTCTCAAAACACTTTATTTTGCATAGGAATACATAGTAAACTTTAGGGTCACGCTGTGTACCCCCTAATTGACCTATAATTATTTCTTGCTGTAGGGTACACTAAAACCCTGTAATATAATACGTGGTCCAATTTAAAAATTATAGGTCAATATTAAGGTCCGATACCGAGCCGTTAGTTAACGTAGAAAAGTGTCTTCGAATTTCCTTGTTTTAATGCACTATTTAAAATATTCATAGTGTACCCCCTAATTGACCTATAATTATTTCCTGTGGTAGGGTACACTATTACCCTGTAATATAATACCTGGTCCAATTTAAATATTATGGGTCAATATTAAGGTCTGATATTGCGCCTTGCGTTAGTTAACCATTGAAAGATGTCTTTGAATTTTTAAAGCACTTTAGAACGCTTATTTCTTCATTTTAAGCTTCTCAGAACACTTTATTTCGCATAGGCATACATAGTAAACTTTAGGGTCACTCTGTGTACCCCCTAATTGACCTATAATTATTTCCTGTGGTAGGGTACACTATAACCCTGTAATATAATACGTGGTCCAATTTAAAAATTATAGGTCAATATTAAGGTCCGATACCGTACCGTTAGTTAACATAGAAAAATGTCTTTGAATTTTTAAAGCATTTTAGAACGCTTATTTCCTCATTTTAAGCTTCTCAGAACACTTTATTTTGCATAGGAATACATAGTAAACTTTAGGGTCACGCTGTGTACCCCCTAATTGACCTATAATTATTTCCTGCTGTAGGGTACACTATTACCCTGTAATATAATACCTGGTCCAATTTAAATATTATGGGTCAATATTAAGGTCTGATATCGCGCCTTGCGTTCATTAACCATTGAAAGATGTCTTTGAATTTTTAAAGCATTTTAGAACACTTATTTCTTCATTTTAAGCTTCTCAGAACACTATTTTTCGCATAGGCATACATAGTAAACTTTAGGTTCACTCTGTGTACCCCCTAATTGACCTATAATTATTTCCTATGGTAGGGTACACTATAACCCTGTAATATAATACGTGGTCCTATTTAAAAATTATACGTCAATATTAAGGTCCGATACCGTACCGTTAGTTAACATAGAAAAATGTCTTTGAATTTTTAAAGCATTTTAGAACGCTTATTTCCTCATTTTAAGCTTCTCAGAACACTTTCTTTTGCATAGGAATACATAGTAAACTTTAGGGTCACGCTGTGTACCCCCTAATTGACCTATAATTATTTCCTGCTGTAGGGTACACTATTACCCTGTAATATAATATCTGGTCCAATTTAAATATTATGGGTCAATATTAAGGTCTGATATTGCGCCTTGCGTTAGTTAACCATTGAAAGATGTCTTTGATTTTTTAAAGCATTTTAGAACGCTTATTTCTTCATTTTAAGCTTCTCAGAACACTCTATTTCGCATAGGCATACATAGTAAACTTTAGGGTCACGCTGTGTACCCCCTAAATGACCTATAATTATTTCCTGTGGTAGGGTACACTATTACCCTGTAATATAATACGTGGTCCAATTTAAAAATTATAGGTCAATATTAAGGTCCGATACCGTGCCGTTAGTTAACATAGAAAAATGTCTTTGAATTTTTAAAGCATTTTAGAACGCTTATTTCCTCATTTTAAGCTTCTCAGAACACTTTACTTCGCATAGGCAAACATAGTAAACTTTAGGGTCACGCTGTGTACCCCCTAATTGACCTATAATTATTTCCTGTGGCAGGGTACACTATTACCCTGTAATATAATACCTGGTCCAATTTAAATATTATGGGTGAATATTAAGGTCTGATATTGCGCCTTGCGTTAGTTAACCATTGAAAGATGTCTTTGATTTTTTAAAGCATTTTAGAACGCTTATTTCTTCATTTTAAGCTTCTCAGAACACTCCAATTTCGCATAGGCATACATAGTAAACTTTAGGGTCACGCTGTGTACCCCCTAATTGAAATATAATTATTTCCTGTTGTAGGGTACACTATTACCCTGTAATATAATATCTGGTCCAATTTAAATATTATGGTTCCATATTAAGGTCTGATATCGCGCCTTGCGTTGGTTAACCATTGAAAGATGTCTTTGAATTTTTAAAGCATTTTAGAACGCTTATTTCTTCATTTTAAGCTTCTCAAAACATTTTATTTCGCATAGGCATACATAGTAAAATTTAGGGTCACGCTGTGTACCCCCTAAATGACCTATAATTATTTCCTGTGGTAGGGTACACTATTACCCTGTAATATAATATGTGGTCCAATTTAAAAATTATAGGTCAATATTAAGGTCCGATACCGTGCCGTTAGTTAACATAGAAAAATGTCTTTGAATTTTTAAAGCATTTTAGAACGCTTATTTCCTCATTTTAAGCTTCTCGGAACACTTTATTTCGCATAGGCATACATAGTAAACTTTAGGGGCACGCTGTGTACCCCCTAATTGACCTATAATTATTTCCTGTGGTAGGGTACACTATTACCCTGTAATATAATACCTGGTCCAATTTAAATATTATGGGTCAATATTAAGGTCTGATATCGCGCCTTGCGTTCATTAACCATTGAAAGATGTCTTTGAATTTTTAAAGCATTTTAGAACACTTATTTCTTCATTTTAAGTTTCTCAGAACACTTTATTTCGCATAGGCATACATAGTAAACTTTAGGTTCACTCTGTGTACCCCCTAATTGACCTATAATTATTTCCTATGGTAGGGTACACTATAACCCTGTAATATAATACGTGGTCCTATTTAAAAATTATACGTCAATATTAAGGTCCGATACCGTACCGTTAGTTAACATAGAAAAATGTCTTTGAATTTTTAAAGCATTTTAGAACGCTTATTTCCTCATTTTAAGCTTCTCAGAACACTTTATTTTGCATAGGAATACATAGTAAACTTTAGGGTCACGCTGTGTACCCCCTAATTGACCTATAATTATTTCCTGCTGTAGGGTACACTATTACCCTGTAATATAATATCTGGTCCAATTTAAATATTATGTTTCAATATTAAGGTCTGATATTGCGCCTTGCGTTAGTTAACCATTGAAAGATGTCTTTGATTTTTTAAAGCATTTTAGAACGCTTATTTCTTCATTTTAAGCTTCTCAGAACACTCTATTTCGCATAGGCATACATAGTAAACTTTAGGGTCACGCTGTGTACCCCCTAAATGACCTATAATTATTTCCTGTGGTAGGGTACACTATTACCCTGTAATATAATACGTGGTCCAATTTAAAAATTATAGGTCAATATTAAGGTCCGATACCGTGCCGTTAGTTAACATAGAAAAATGTCTTTGAATTTTTAAAGCATTTTAGAACGCTTATTTCCTCATTTTAAGCTTCTCGGAACACTTTATTTCGCATAGGCATACATAGTAAACTTTAGGGGCACGCTGTGTACCCCCTAATTGACCTATAATTATTTCTTGTGGTAGGGTACACTATTACCCTGTAATATAATACCTGGTCCAATTTAAATATTATGGGTCAATATTAAGGTCTGATATCGCGCCTTGCGTTGATTAACCATTGAAAGATGTCTTTGAATTTTTAAAGCATTTTAGAACGCTTATTTCTTCATTTTAAGCTTCTCAAAACATTTTATTTCGCATAGGCATACATAGTAAAATTTAGGGTCACGCTGTGTACCCCCTAAATGACCTATAATTATTTCCTGTGGTAGGGTACACTATTACCCTGTAATATAATACGTGGTCCAATTTAAAAATTATAGGTCAATATTAAGGTCCGATACCGTGCCGTTAGTTAACATAGAAAAATGTCTTTGAATTTTTAAAGCATTTTAGAACGCTTATTTCCTCATTTTAAGCTTCTCAGAACACTTTACTTCGCATAGGCAAACATAGTAAACTTTAGGGTCACGCTGTGTACCCCCTAATTGACCTATAATTATTTCCTGTGGCAGGGTACACTATTACCCTGTAATATAATACCTGGTCCAATTTAAATATTATGGGTGAATATTAAGGTCTGATATTGCGCCTTGCGTTAGTTAACCATTGAAAGATGTCTTTGATTTTTTAAAGCATTTTAGAACGCTTATTTCTTCATTTTAAGCTTCTCAGAACACTCCAATTTCGCATAGGCATACATAGTAAACTTTAGGGTCACGCTGTGTACCCCCTAATTGAAATATAATTATTTCCTGTTGTAGGGTACACTATTACCCTGTAATATAATATCTGGTCCAATTTAAATATTATGGTTCAATATTAAGGTCTGATATCGCGCCTTGCGTTGGTTAACCATTGAAAGATGTCTTTGAATTTTTAAAGCATTTTAGAACGCTTATTTCTTCATTTTAAGCTTCTCAAAACATTTTATTTCGCATAGGCATACATAGTAAAATTTAGGGTCACGCTGTGTACCCCCTAAATGACCTATAATTATTTCCTGTGGTAGGGTACACTATTACCCTGTAATATAATATGTGGTCCAATTTAAAAATTATAGGTCAATATTAAGGTCCGATACCGTGCCGTTAGTTAACATAGAAAAATGTCTTTGAATTTTTAAAGCATTTTAGAACGCTTATTTCCTCATTTTAAGCTTCTCGGAACACTTTATTTCGCATAGGCATACATAGTAAACTTTAGGGGCACGCTGTGTACCCCCTAATTGACCTATAATTATTTCCTGTGGTAGGGTACACTATTACCCTGTAATATAATACCTGGTCCAATTTAAATATTATGGGTCAATATTAAGGTCTGATATCGCGCCTTGCGTTGATTAACCATTGAAAGATGTCTTTGAATTTTTAAAGCATTTTAGAACGCTTATTTCTTCATTTTAAGCTTCTCAAAACATTTTATTTCGCATAGGCATACATAGTAAAATTTAGGGTCACGCTGTGTACCCCCTAAATGACCTATAATTATTTCCTGTGGTAGGGTACACTATTACCCTGTAATATAATACGTGGTCCAATTTAAAAATTATAGGTCAATATTAAGGTCCGATACCGTGCCGTTAGTTAACATAGAAAAATGTCTTTGAATTTTTAAAGCATTTTAGAACGCTTATTTCCTCATTTTAAGCTTCTCAGAACACTTTACTTCGCATAGGCAAACATAGTAAACTTTAGGGTCACGCTGTGTACCCCCTAATTGACCTATAATTATTTCCTGTGGTAGGGTACACTATTACCCTGTAATATAATACCTGGTCCAATTTAAATATTATGGGTGAATATTAAGGTCTGATATTGCGCCTTGCGTTAGTTAACCATTGAAAGATGTCTTTGATTTTTTAAAGCATTTTAGAACGCTTATTTCTTCATTTTAAGCTTCTAAGAACACTCTATTTCGCATAGGCATACGTAGTAAACTTTAGGGTCACGCTGTGTACCCCCTAATTGAAATATAATTATTTCCTGTTGTAGGGTACACTATTACCCTGTAATATAATATCTGGTCCAATTTAAATATTATGGTTCCATATTAAGGTCTGATATCGCGCCTTGCGTTGGTTAACCATTGAAAGATGTCTTTGAATTTTTAAAGCATTTTAGAACGCTTATTTCTTCATTTTAAGCTTCTCAAAACATTTTATTTCGCATAGGCATACATTGTAAAATTTAGGGTCACGCTGTGTACCCCCTAAATGACCTATAATTATTTCCTGTGGTAGGGTACACTATTACCCTGTAATATAATACGTGGTCCAATTTAAAAATTATAGGTCAATATTAAGGTCCGATACCTTGCCGTTAGTTAACATAGAAAAATGTCTTTGAATTTTTAAAGCATTTTAGAACGCTTATTTCCTCATTTTAAGCTTCTCGGAACACTTTATTTCGCATAGGCATACATAGTAAACTTTAGGGGCACGCTGTGTACCCCCTAATTGACCTATAATTATTTCCTGTGGTAGGGTACACTATTACCCTGTAATATAATACCTGGTCCAATTTAAATATTATGGGTCAATATTAAGGTCTGATATCGCGACTTGCGTTGATTAACCATTGAAAGATGTCTTTGAATTTTTAAAGCATTTTAGAACGCTTATTTCTTCATTTTAAGCTTGTCAAAACATTTTATTTCGCATAGGCATGCATAGTAAAATTTAGGGTCACGCTGTGTACCCCCTAAATGACCTATAATTATTTTCTGTGGTAGGGTACACTATTACCCTGTAATATAATACGTGGTCCAATTTAAAATTATAGGTCAATATTAAGGTCCGATACCGTGCCGTTAGTTAACATAGAAAAATGTCTTTGAATTTTTAAAGCATTTTAGAACGCTTATTTCCTCATTTTAAGCTTCTCGGAACACTTTATTTCGCATAGGCATACATAGTAAACTTTAGGGGCACGCTGTGTACCCCCTAATTGACCTATAATTATTTCCTGTGGTAGGGTACACTATTACCCTGTAATATAATACCTGGTCCAATTTAAATATTATGGGTCAATATTAAGGTCTGATATCGCGCCTTGCGTTGATTAACCATTGAAAGATGTCTTTGAATTTTTAAAGCATTTTAGAAAGCTTATTTCTTCATTTTAAGCTTCTCAAAACATTTTATTTCGCATAGGCATACATAGTAAAATTTAGGGTCACGCTGTGTACCCCCTAAATGACCTATAATTATTTCCTGTGGTAGGGTACACTATTACCCTGTAATATAATACGTGGTCCAATTTAAAAATTATAGGTCAATATTAAGGTCCGATACCTTGCCGTTAGTTAACATAGAAAAATGTCTTTGAATTTTTAAAGCATTTTAGAACGCTTATTTCCTCATTTTAAGCTTCACAGAACACTTTATTTCGCATAGGCATACATAGTAAACTTTAGGGTCACGCTGTGTACCCCCTAATTGACCTATAATTATTTCCTGTGGTAGGGTACACTATTACCCTGTAATATAATACCTGGTCCAATTTAAATATTATGGGTCAATATTAAGGTCTGATATTGCGCCTTGCGTTAGTTAACCATTGAAAGATGTCTTTGAATTTTTAAAGCATTTTAGAACACTTATTTCTTCATTTTAAGCTTCTCAGAACACTTTATTTCGCATAGGCATACATAGTAAACTTTAGGTTCACTCTGTGTACCCCTTAATTGACCTATAATTATTTCTTGCTGTAGGGTACACTATTACCCTGTAATATAATACGTGGTCCAATTTAAAAATTATAGGTCAATATTAAGGTCCGATACCGAGCCGTTAGTTAACATAGAAAAGTGTCTTCGAATTTCCTTGTTTTAATGCACTATTTAAAATATACATAGTGTACCCCCTAATTGACCTATAATTATTTCCTGTTTTAGGGTACACTATTACCCTGTAATATAACACCTGGGCCAATTTAAATATTTTGGGTCAATATTAAGGTATGATATTGCGCCTTGCGTTAGTTAACCATTGAAAGATGTCTTTGAATTTTTAAAGCATTTTAGAACGCTTATTTCTTCATTTTAAGCTTCTCAAAACATTTTATTTCGCATAGGCATACATAGTAAAATTTAGGGTCACGCTGTGTACCCCCTAAATGACCTATAATTATTTCCTGTGGTAGGGTACACTATTACCCTGTAATATAATACGTGGTCCAATTTAAAAATTATAGGTCAATATTAAGGTCCGATACCGTGCCGTTAGTTAACATAGAAAAATGTCTTTGAATTTTTAAAGCATTTTAGAACGCTTATTTCCTCATTTTAAGCTTCTCAGAACACTTTATTTCGCATAGGCATACATAGTAAGTTCTTTAGGGTCACACTGTGTACCCCCTAATTGACCTATAATTATTTCCTGTTTTAGGGTACACTATTACCCTGTAATATAATACCTGGTCCAATTTAAATATTATGGGTCAATATTAGGGTCTGATATTGCGCCTTGCGTTAGTTAACCATTGAAAGATGTCTTTGAATTTTTAAAGCATTTTAGAAAGGGTTATTTCTTCATTTTAAGCTTCTCAGAACACTTTATTTCGCATAGGCATACATAGTAAACTTTAGGGTCACTCTGTGTACCCCCTAATTGACCTATAATTATTTCCTGTGGTAGGGTACACTATAACCCTGTAATATAATACGTGGTCCAATTTAAAAATTATAGGTCAATATTAAGGTCCGATACCGTACCGTTAGTTAACATAGAAAAATGTCTTTGAATTTTTAAAGCATTTTAGAACGCTTATTTCCTCATTTTAAGCTTCTCAGAACACTTTATTTTGCATAGGAATACATAGTAAACTTTAGGGTCACGCTGTGTACCCCCTAATTGACCTATAATTATTTCCTGCTGTAGGGTACACTATTACCCTGTAATATAATACCTGGTCCAATTTAAATATTATGGGTCAATATTAAGGTCTGATATCGCGCCTTGCGTTCATTAACCATTGAAAGATATCTTTGAATTTTTAAAGCATTTTAGAACGCTTATTTCTTCCTTTTAAGCTTCTCAAAACATTTTATTTCGCATAGGCATACATAGTAAAATTTAGGGTCACGCTGTGTACCCCCTAAATGACCTATACTTATTTCCTGTGGTAGGGTACACTATTACCCTGTAATATAATACGTGGTCCAATTTAAAATTTATAGGTCAATATTAAGGTCCGATACCGTGCCGTTAGTTAACATAGAAAAATGTCTTTGAATTTTTAAAGCATTTTAGAACGCTTATTTCCTCATTTTAAGCTTCTCAGAACACTTTATTTCGCATAGGCATACATAGTAAACTTTAGGGTCACGCTGTGTACCCCCTAATTGACCTATAATTATTTCCTGTGGTAGGGTACACTATTACCCTGTAATATAATACCTGGTCCAATTTAAATATTATGGGTGAATATTAAGGTCTAATATTGCGCCTTGCGTTAGTTAACCATTGAAAGATGTCTTTGATTTTTTAAAGCATTTTAGAACGCTTATTTCCTCATTTTAAGCTTCTCGGAACACTTTATTTCGCATAGGCATACATATTAATTTTTAGGGGCACGCTGTGTACCCCCTAATTGACCTATAATTATTTCCTGTGGTAGGGTACACTATTACCCTGTAATATAATACCTGGTCCAATTTAAATATTATGGGTCAATATTAAGGTCTGATATCGCGCCTTGCGTTGATTAACCATTGAAAGATGTCTTTGAATTTTTAAAGCATTTTAGAACGCTTATTTCTTCATTTTAAGCTTCTCAAAACATATTATTTTGCATAGGCATACATAGTAAAATTTAGGGTCACGCTGTGTACCCCCTAAATGACCTATAATTATTTCCTGTGGTAGGGTACACTATTACCCTGTAATATAATACGTGGTCCAATTTAAAAATTATAGGTCAATATTAAGGTCCGATACCGTGCCGTTAGTTAACATAGAAAAATGTCTTTGAATTTTTAAAGCATTTTAGAACGCTTATTTCCTCATTTTAAGCTTCTCAAAACACTTTATTTTGCATAGGAATACATAGTAAACTTTAGGGTCACGCTGTGTACCCCCTAATTGACCTATAAATATTTCTTGCTGTAGGGTACACTATTACCCTGTAATATAATACGTGGTCCAATTTAAAAATTATAGCTCAATATTAAGGTCCGATACCGAGCCGTTAGTTAACGTAGAAAAGTGTCTTCGAATTTCCTTGTTTTAATGCACTATTTAAAATATACATAGTGTACCCCCTAATTGACCTATAATTATTTCCTGTGGTAGGGTACACTATTACCCTGTAATATAATACCTGGTCCAATTTAAATATTATGGGTCAATATTAAGGTCTGATATTGCGCCTTGCGTTAGTTAACCATTGAAAGATGTCTTTGAATTTTTAAAGCACTTTAGAACGCTTATTTCTTCATTTTAAGCTTCTCAGAACACTTTATTTCGCATAGGCATACATAGTAAACTTTAGGGTCACTCTGTGTACCCCCTAATTGACCTATAATTATTTCCTGTGGTAGGGTACACTATAACCCTGTAATATAATACGTGGTCCAATTTAAAAATTATAGGTCAATATTAAGGTCCGATACCGTACCGTTAGTTAACATAGAAAAATGTCTTTGAATTTTTAAAGCATTTTAGAACGCTTATTTCCTCATTTTAAGCTTCTCAGAACACTTTATTTTGCATAGGAATACATAGTAAACTTTAGGGTCACGCTGTGTACCCCCTAATTGACCTATAATTATTTCCTGCTGTAGGGTACACTATTACCCTGTAATATAATACCTGGTCCAATTTAAATATTATGGGTCAATATTAAGGTCTGATATCGCGCCTTGCGTTCATTAACCATTGAAAGATGTCTTTGAATTTTTAAAGCATTTTAGAACACTTATTTCTTCATTTTAAGCTTCTCAGAACACTATTTTTCGCATAGGCATACATAGTAAACTTTAGGTTCACTCTGTGTACCCCCTAATTGACCTATAATTATTTCCTATGGTAGGGTACACTATAACCCTGTAATATAATACGTGGTCCTATTTAAAAATTATACGTCAATATTAAGGTCCGATACCGTACCGTTAGTTAACATAGAAAAATGTCTTTGAATTTTTAAAGCATTTTAGAACGCTTATTTCCTCATTTTAAGCTTCTCAGAACACTTTATTTTGCATAGGAATACATAGTAAACTTTAGGGTCACGCTGTGTACCCCCTAATTGACCTATAATTATTTCCTGCTGTAGGGTACACTATTACCCTGTAATATAATATCTGGTCCAATTTAAATATTATGGGTCAATATTAAGGTCTGATATTGCGCCTTGCGTTAGTTAACCATTGAAAGATGTCTTTGATTTTTTAAAGCATTTTAGAACGCTTATTTCTTCATTTTAAGCTTCTCAGAACACTCTATTTCGCATAGGCATACATAGTAAACTTTAGGGTCACGCTGTGTACCCCCTAAATGACCTATAATTATTTCCTGTGGTAGGGTACACTATTACCCTGTAATATAATACCTGGTCCAATTTAAATATTATGGGTCAATATTAAGGTCTGATATCGCGCCTTGCGTTGATTAACCATTGAAAGATGTCTTTGAATTTTTAAAGCATTTTAGAACGCTTATTTCTTCATTTTAAGCTTCTCAAAACATTTTATTTCGCATAGGCATACATAGTAAAATTTAGGGTCACGCTGTGTACCCCCTAAATGACCTATAATTATTTCCTGTGGTAGGGTACACTATTACCCTGTAATATAATACGTGGTCCAATTTAAAAATTATAGGTCAATATTAAGGTCCGATACCGTGCCGTTAGTTAACATAGAAAAATGTCTTTGAATTTTTAAAGCATTTTAGAACGCTTATTTCCTCATTTTAAGCTTCTCAGAACACTTTACTTCGCATAGGCAAACATAGTAAACTTTAGGGTCACGCTGTGTACCCCCTAATTGACCTATAATTATTTCCTGTGGTAGGGTACACTATTACCCTGTAATATAATACCTGGTCCAATTTAAATATTATGGGTGAATATTAAGGTCTGATATTGCGCCTTGCGTTAGTTAACCATTGAAAGATGTCTTTGATTTTTTAAAGCATTTTAGAACGCTTATTTCTTCATTTTAAGCTTCTCAGAACACTCTATTTCGCATAGGCATACATAGTAAACTTTAGGGTCACCCTGTGTACCCCCTAATTGAAATATAATTATTTCCTGTTGTAGGGTACACTATTACCCTGTAATATAATATCTGGTCCAATGTAAATATTATGGTTCCATATTAAGGTCTGATATCGCGCCTTGCGTTGGTTAACCATTGAAAGATGTCTTTGAATTTTTAAAGCATTTTAGAACGCTTATTTCTTCATTTTAAGCTTCTCAAAACATTTTATTTCGCATAGGCATACATAGTAAAATTTAGGGTCACGCTGTGTACCCCCTAAATGACCTATAATTATTTCCTGTGGTAGGGTACACTATTACCCTGTAATATAATACGTGGTCCAATTTAAAAATTATAGGTCAATATTAAGGTCCGATACCGTGCCGTTAGTTAACATAGAAAAATGTCTTTGAATTTTTAAAGCATTTTAGAACGCTTATTTCCTCATTTTAAGCTTCTCGGAACACTTTATTTCGCATAGGCATACATAGTAAACTTTAGGGGCACGCTGTGTACCCCCTAATTGACCTATAATTATTTCCTGTGGTAGGGTACACTATTACCCTGTAATATAATACCTGGTCCAATTTAAATATTATGGGTCAATATTAAGGTCTGATATCGCGCCTTGCGTTGATTAACCATTGAAAGATGTCTTTGAATTTTTAAAGCATTTTAGAAAGCTTATTTCTTCATTTTAAGCTTCTCAAAACATTTTATTTCGCATAGGCATACATAGTAAAATTTAGGGTCACGCTGTGTACCCCCTAAATGACCTATAATTATTTCCTGTGGTAGGGTACACTATTACCCTGTAATATAATACGTGGTCCAATTTAAAAATTATAGGTCAATATTAAGGTCCGATACCTTGCCGTTAGTTAACATAGAAAAATGTCTTTGAATTTTTAAAGCATTTTAGAACGCTTATTTCCTCATTTTAAGCTTCTCGGAACACTTTATTTCGCATAGGCATACATATTAATTTTTAGGGGCACGCTGTGTACCCCCTAATTGACCTATAATTATTTCCTGTGGTAGGGTACACTATTACCCTGTAATATAATACCTGGTCCAATTTAAATATTATGGGTCAATATTAAGGTCTGATATCGCGCCTTGCGTTGATTAACCATTGAAAGATGTCTTTGAATTTTTAAAGCATTTTAGAACGCTTATTTCTTCATTTTAAGCTTCTCAAAACATTTTATTTTGCATAGGCATACATAGTAAAATTTAGGGTCACGCTGTGTACCCCCTAAATGACCTATAATTATTTCCTGTGGTAGGGTACACTATTACCCTGTAATATAATACGTGGTCCAATTTAAAAATTATAGGTCAATATTAAGGTCCGATACCGTGCCGTTAGTTAACATAGAAAAATGTCTTTGAATTTTTAAAGCATTTTAGAACGCTTATTTCCTCATTTTAAGCTTCTCAAAACACTTTATTTTGCATAGGAATACATAGTAAACTTTAGGGTCACGCTGTGTACCCCCTAATTGACCTATAATTATTTCTTGCTGTAGGGTACACTATTACCCTGTAATATAATACGTGGTCCAATTTAAAAATTATAGATCAATATTAAGGTCCGATACCGAGCCGTTAGTTAACGTAGAAAAGTGTCTTCGAATTTCCTTGTTTTAATGCACTATTTAAAATATACATAGTGTACCCCCTAATTGACCTATAATTATTTCCTGTGGTAGGGTACACTATTACCCTGTAATATAATACCTGGTCCAATTTAAATATTATGGGTCAATATTAAGGTCTGATATTCCGCCTTGCGTTAGTTAACCATTGAAAGATGTCTTTGAATTTTTAAAGCACTTTAGAACGCTTATTTCTTCATTTTAAGCTTCTCAGAACACTTTATTTCGCATAGGCATACATAGTAAACTTTAGGGTCACTCTGTGTACCCCCTAATTGACCTATAATTATTTCCTGTGGTAGGGTACACTATAACCCTGTAATATAATACGTGGTCCAATTTAAAAATTATAGGTCAATGTTAAGGTCCGATACCGTACCGTTAGTTAACATAGAAAAATGTCTTTGAATTTTTAAAGCATTTTAGAACGCTTATTTCCTCATTTTAAGCTTCTCAGAACACTTTATTTTGCATAGGAATACATAGTAAACTTTAGGGTCACGCTGTGTACCCCCTAATTGACCTATAATTATTTCCTGCTGTAGGGTACACTATTACCCTGTAATATAATACCTGGTCCAATTTCAATATTATGTTTCAATATTAAGGTCTGATATTGCGCCTTGCGTTAGTTAACCATTGAAAGATGTCTTTGATTTTTTAAAGCATTTTAGAACGCTTATTTCTTCATTTTAAGCTTCTCAGAACACTCTATTTCGCATAGGCATACATAGTAAACTTTAGGGTCACGCTGTGTACCCCCTAAATGACCTATAATTATTTCCTGTGGTAGGGTACACTATTACCCTGTAATATAATACGTGGTCCAATTTAAAAATTATAGGTCAATATTAAGGTCCGATACCGTGCCGTTAGTTAACATAGAAAAATGTCTTTGAATTTTTAAAGCATTTTAGAACGCTTATTTCCTCATTTTAAGCTTCTCGGAACACTTTATTTCGCATAGGCATACATAGTAAACTTTAGGGGCACGCTGTGTACCCCCTAATTGACCTATAATTATTTCCTGTGGTAGGGTACACTATTACCCTGTAATATAATACCTGGTCCAATTTAAATATTATGGGTCAATATTAAGGTCTGATATCGCGCCTTGCGTTGATTAACCATTGAAAGATGTCTTTGAATTTTTAAAGAATTTTAGAACGCTTATTTCTTCATTTTAAGCTTCTCAAAACATTTTATTTCGCATAGGCATACATAGTAAAATTTAGGGTCACGCTGTGTACCCCCTAAATGACCTATAATTATTTCCTGTGGTAGGGTACACTATTACCCTGTAATATAATACGTGGTCCAATTTAAAAATTATAGGTCAATATTAAGGTCCGATACCGTGCCGTTAGTTAACATAGAAAAATGTCTTTGAATTTTTAAAGCATTTTAGAACGCTTATTTCCTCATTTTAAGCTTCTCAGAACACTTTACTTCGCATAGGCAAACATAGTAAACTTTAGGGTCACGCTGTGTACCCCCTAATTGACCTATAATTATTTCCTGTGGTAGGGTACACTATTACCCTGTAATATAATACCTGGTCCAATTTAAATATTATGGGTGAATATTAAGGTCTGATATTGCGCCTTGCGTTAGTTAACCATTGAAAGATGTCTTTGATTTTTTAAAGCATTTTAGAACGCTTATTTCTTCATTTTAAGCTTCTCAGAACACTCTATTTCGCATAGGCATACATAGTAAACTTTAGGGTCACCCTGTGTACCCCCTAATTGAAATATAATTATTTCCTGTTGTAGGGTACACTATTACCCTGTAATATAATATCTGGTCCAATGTAAATATTATGGTTCCATATTAAGGTCTGATATCGCGCCTTGCGTTGGTTAACCATTGAAAGATGTCTTTGAATTTTTAAAGCATTTTAGAACGCTTATTTCTTCATTTTAAGCTTCTCAAAACATTTTATTTCGCATAGGCATACATAGTAAAATTTAGGGTCACGCTGTGTACCCCCTAAATGACCTATAATTATTTCCTGTGGTAGGGTACACTATTACCCTGTAATATAATACGTGGTCCAATTTAAAAATTATAGGTCAATATTAAGGTCCGATACCGTGCCGTTAGTTAACATAGAAAAATGTCTTTGAATTTTTAAAGCATTTTAGAACGCTTATTTCCTCATTTTAAGCTTCTCGGAACACTTTATTTCGCATAGGCATACATAGTAAACTTTAGGGGCACGCTGTGTACCCCCTAATTGACCTATAATTATTTCCTGTGGTAGGGTACACTATTACCCTGTAATATAATACCTGGTCCAATTTAAATATTATGGTTCCATATTAAGGTCTGATATCGCGCCTTGCGTTGGTTAACCATTGAAAGATGTCTTTGAATTTTTAAAGCATTTTAGAACGCTTATTTCTTCATTTTAAGCTTCTCAAAACATTTTATTTCGCATAGGCATACATAGTAAAATTTAGGGTCACGCTGTGTACCCCCTAAATGACCTATAATTATTTCCTGTGGTAGGGTACACTATTACCCTGTAATATAATACGTGGTCCAATTTAAAAATTATAGGTCAATATTAAGGTCCGATACCGTGCCGTTAGTTAACATAGAAAAATGTCTTTGAATTTTTAAAGCATTTTAGAACGCTTATTTCCTCATTTTAAGCTTCTCGGAACACTTTATTTCGCATAGGCATACATAGTAAACTTTAGGGGCACGCTGTGTACCCCCTAATTGACCTATAATTATTTCCTGTGGTAGGGTACACTATTACCCTGTAATATAATACCTGGTCCAATTTAAATATTATGGGTCAATATTAAGGTCTGATATCGCGCCTTGCGTTGATTAACCATTGAAAGATGTCTTTGAATTTTTAAAGAATTTTAGAACGCTTATTTCTTCATTTTAAGCTTCTCAAAACATTTTATTTCGCATAGGCATACATAGTAAAATTTAGGGTCACGCTGTGTACCCCCTAAATGACCTATAATTATTTCCTGTGGTAGGGTACACTATTACCCTGTAATATAATACGTGGTCCAATTTAAAAATTATAGGTCAATATTAAGGTCCGATACCGTGCCGTTAGTTAACATAGAAAAATGTCTTTGAATTTTTAAAGCATTTTAGAACGCTTATTTCCTCATTTTAAGCTTCTCAGAACACTTTACTTCGCATAGGCAAACATAGTAAACTTTAGGGTCACGCTGTGTACCCCCTAATTGACCTATAATTATTTCCTGTGGTAGGGTACACTATTACCCTGTAATATAATACCTGGTCCAATTTAAATATTATGGGTGAATATTAAGGTCTGATATTGCGCCTTGCGTTAGTTAACCATTGAAAGATGTCTTTGATTTTTTAAAGCATTTTAGAACGCTTATTTCTTCATTTTAAGCTTCTCAGAACACTCTATTTCGCATAGGCATACATAGTAAACTTTAGGGTCACCCTGTGTACCCCCTAATTGAAATATAATTATTTCCTGTTGTAGGGTACACTATTACCCTGTAATATAATATCTGGTCCAATGTAAATATTATGGTTCCATATTAAGGTCTGATATCGCGCCTTGCGTTGGTTAACCATTGAAAGATGTCTTTGAATTTTTAAAGCATTTTAGAACGCTTATTTCTTCATTTTAAGCTTCTCAAAACATTTTATTTCGCATAGGCATACATAGTAAAATTTAGGGTCACGCTGTGTACCCCCTAAATGACCTATAATTATTTCCTGTGGTAGGGTACACTATTACCCTGTAATATAATACGTGGTCCAATTTAAAAATTATAGGTCAATATTAAGGTCCGATACCGTGCCGTTAGTTAACATAGAAAAATGTCTTTGAATTTTTAAAGCATTTTAGAACGCTTATTTCCTCATTTTAAGCTTCTCGGAACACTTTATTTCGCATAGGCATACATAGTAAACTTTAGGGGCACGCTGTGTACCCCCTAATTGACCTATAATTATTTCCTGTGGTAGGGTACACTATTACCCTGTAATATAATACCTGGTCCAATTTAAATATTATGGTTCCATATTAAGGTCTGATATCGCGCCTTGCGTTGGTTAACCATTGAAAGATGTCTTTGAATTTTTAAAGCATTTTAGAACGCTTATTTCTTCATTTTAAGCTTCTCAAAACATTTTATTTCGCATAGGCATACATAGTAAAATTTAGGGTCACGCTGTGTACCCCCTAAATGACCTATAATTATTTCCTGTGGTAGGGTACACTATTACCCTGTAATATAATACGTGGTCCAATTTAAAAATTATAGGTCAATATTAAGGTCCGATACCGTGCCGTTAGTTAACATAGAAAAATGTCTTTGAATTTTTAAAGCATTTTAGAACGCTTATTTCCTCATTTTAAGCTTCTCGGAACACTTTATTTCGCATAGGCATACATAGTAAACTTTAGGGGCACGCTGTGTACCCCCTAATTGACCTATAATTATTTCCTGTGGTAGGGTACACTATTACCCTGTAATATAATACCTGGTCCAATTTAAATATTATGGGTCAATATTAAGGTCTGATATCGCGCCTTGCGTTGATTAACCATTGAAAGATGTCTTTGAATTTTTAAAGCATTTTAGAAAGCTTATTTCTTCATTTTAAGCTTCTCAAAACATTTTATTTCGCATAGGCATACATAGTAAAATTTAGGGTCACGCTGTGTACCCCCTAAATGACCTATAATTATTTCCTGTGGTAGGGTACACTATTACCCTGTAATATAATACGTGGTCCAATTTAAAAATTATAGGTCAATATTAAGGTCCGATACCTTGCCGTTAGTTAACATAGAAAAATGTCTTTGAATTTTTAAAGCATTTTAGAACGCTTATTTCCTCATTTTAAGCTTCTCGGAACACTTTATTTCGCATAGGCATACATATTAATTTTTAGGGGCACGCTGTGTACCCCCTAATTGACCTATAATTATTTCCTGTGGTAGGGTACACTATTACCCTGTAATATAATACCTGGTCCAATTTAAATATTATGGGTCAATATTAAGGTCTGATATCGCGCCTTGCGTTGATTAACCATTGAAAGATGTCTTTGAATTTTTAAAGCATTTTAGAACGCTTATTTCTTCATTTTAAGCTTCTCAAAACATTTTATTTTGCATAGGCATACATAGTAAAATTTAGGGTCACGCTGTGTACCCCCTAAATGACCTATAATTATTTCCTGTGGTAGGGTACACTATTACCCTGTAATATAATACGTGGTCCAATTTAAAAATTATAGGTCAATATTAAGGTCCGATACCGTGCCGTTAGTTAACATAGAAAAATGTCTTTGAATTTTTAAAGCATTTTAGAACGCTTATTTCCTCATTTTAAGCTTCTCAAAACACTTTATTTTGCATAGGAATACATAGTAAACTTTAGGGTCACGCTGTGTACCCCCTAATTGACCTATAATTATTTCTTGCTGTAGGGTACACTATTACCCTGTAATATAATACGTGGTCCAATTTAAAAATTATAGATCAATATTAAGGTCCGATACCGAGCCGTTAGTTAACGTAGAAAAGTGTCTTCGAATTTCCTTGTTTTAATGCACTATTTAAAATATACATAGTGTACCCCCTAATTGACCTATAATTATTTCCTGTGGTAGGGTACACTATTACCCTGTAATATAATACCTGGTCCAATTTAAATATTATGGGTCAATATTAAGGTCTGATATTCCGCCTTGCGTTAGTTAACCATTGAAAGATGTCTTTGAATTTTTAAAGCACTTTAGAACGCTTATTTCTTCATTTTAAGCTTCTCAGAACACTTTATTTCGCATAGGCATACATAGTAAACTTTAGGGTCACTCTGTGTACCCCCTAATTGACCTATAATTATTTCCTGTGGTAGGGTACACTATAACCCTGTAATATAATACGTGGTCCAATTTAAAAATTATAGGTCAATGTTAAGGTCCGATACCGTACCGTTAGTTAACATAGAAAAATGTCTTTGAATTTTTAAAGCATTTTAGAACGCTTATTTCCTCATTTTAAGCTTCTCAGAACACTTTATTTTGCATAGGAATACATAGTAAACTTTAGGGTCACGCTGTGTACCCCCTAATTGACCTATAATTATTTCCTGCTGTAGGGTACACTATTACCCTGTAATATAATACCTGGTCCAATTTAAATATTATGTTTCAATATTAAGGTCTGATATTGCGCCTTGCGTTAGTTAACCATTGAAAGATGTCTTTGATTTTTTAAAGCATTTTAGAACGCTTATTTCTTCATTTTAAGCTTCTCAGAACACTCTATTTCGCATAGGCATACATAGTAAACTTTAGGGTCACGCTGTGTACCCCCTAAATGACCTATAATTATTTCCTGTGGTAGGGTACACTATTACCCTGTAATATAATACGTGGTCCAATTTAAAAATTATAGGTCAATATTAAGGTCCGATACCGTGCCGTTAGTTAACATAGAAAAATGTCTTTGAATTTTTAAAGCATTTTAGAACGCTTATTTCCTCATTTTAAGCTTCTCGGAACACTTTATTTCGCATAGGCATACATAGTAAACTTTAGGGGCACGCTGTGTACCCCCTAATTGACCTATAATTATTTCCTGTGGTAGGGTACACTATTACCCTGTAATATAATACCTGGTCCAATTTAAATATTATGGGTCAATATTAAGGTCTGATATCGCGCCTTGCGTTGATTAACCATTGAAAGATGTCTTTGAATTTTTAAAGAATTTTAGAACGCTTATTTCTTCATTTTAAGCTTCTCAAAACATTTTATTTCGCATAGGCATACATAGTAAAATTTAGGGTCACGCTGTGTACCCCCTAAATGACCTATAATTATTTCCTGTGGTAGGGTACACTATTACCCTGTAATATAATACGTGGTCCAATTTAAAAATTATAGGTCAATATTAAGGTCCGATACCGTGCCGTTAGTTAACATAGAAAAATGTCTTTGAATTTTTAAAGCATTTTAGAACGCTTATTTCCTCATTTTAAGCTTCTCAGAACACTTTACTTCGCATAGGCAAACATAGTAAACTTTAGGGTCACGCTGTGTACCCCCTAATTGACCTATAATTATTTCCTGTGGTAGGGTACACTATTACCCTGTAATATAATACCTGGTCCAATTTAAATATTATGGGTGAATATTAAGGTCTGATATTGCGCCTTGCGTTAGTTAACCATTGAAAGATGTCTTTGATTTTTTAAAGCATTTTAGAACTCTTATTTCTTCATTTTAAGCTTCTCAGAACACTCTATTTCGCATAGGCATACATAGTAAACTTTAGGGTCACGCTGTGTACCCCCTAATTGAAATATAATTATTTCCTGTTGTAGGGTACACTATTACCCTGTAATATAATATCTGGTCCAATTTAAATATTATGGTTCCATATTAAGGTCTGATATCGCGCCTTGCGTTGGTTAACCATTGAAAGATGTCTTTGAATTTTTAAAGCATTTTAGAACGCTTATTTCTTCATTTTAAGCTTCTCAAAACATTTTATTTCGCATAGGCATACATAGTAAAATTTAGGGTCACGCTGTGTACCCCCTAAATGACCTATAATTATTTCCTGTTGTAGGGTACACTATTACCCTGTAATATAATACGTGGTCCAATTTAAAAATTATAGGTCAATATTAAGGTCCGATACCGTGCCGTTAGTTAACATAGAAAAATGTCTTTGAATTTTTAAAGCATTTTAGAACGCTTATTTCCTCATTTTAAGCATCTCGGAACACTTTATTTCGCATAGGCATACATAGTAAACTTTAGGGGCACGCTGTGTACCCCCTAATTGACCTATAATTATTTCCTGTGGTAGGGTACACTATTACCCTGTAATATAATACCTGGTCCAATTTAAATATTATGGGTCAATATTAAGGTCTGATATCGCGCCTTGCGTTGATTAACCATTGAAATATGTCTTTGAATTTTTAAAGCATTTTCGAACGCTTATTTCTTCATTTTAAGCTTCTCAAAACATTTTATTTCGCATAGGCATACATAGTAAAATTTAGGGTCACGCTGTGTACCCCCTAAATGACCTATAATTATTTTCTGTGGTAGGGTACACTATTACCCTGTAATATAATGCGTGGTCCAATTTAAAAATTATAGGTCAATATTAAGGTCCGATACCGTGCCGTTAGTTAACATAGAAAAATGTCTTTGAATTTTTAAAGCATTTTAGAACGCTTATTTCCTCATTTTAAGCTTCTCGGAACACTTTATTTCGCATAGGCATACATAGTAAACTTTAGGGGCACGCTGTGTACCCCCTAATTGACCTATAATTATTTCCTGTGGTAGGGTACACTATTACCCTGTAATATAATACCTGGTCCAATTTAAATATTATGGGTCAATATTAAGGTCTGATATCGCGCCTTGCGTTGATTAACCATTGAAAGATGTCTTTGAATTTTTAAAGCATTTTAGAAAGCTTATTTCTTCATTTTAAGCTTCTCAAAACATTTTATTTCGCATAGGCATACATAGTAAAATTTAGGGTCACGCTGTGTACCCCCTAAATGACCTATAATTATTTCCTGTGGTAGGGTACACTATTACCCTGTAATATAATACGTGGTCCAATTTAAAAATTATAGGTCAATATTAAGGTCCGATACCTTGCCGTTAGTTAACATAGAAAAATGTCTTTGAATTTTTAAAGCATTTTAGAACGCTTATTTCCTCATTTTAAGCTTCTCGGAACACTTTATTTCGCATAGGCATACATATTAATTTTTAGGGGCACGCTGTGTACCCCCTAATTGACCTATAATTATTTCCTGTGGTAGGGTACACTATTACCCTGTAATATAATACCTGGTCCAATTTAAATATTATGGGTCAATATTAAGGTCTGATATCGCGCCTTGCGTTGATTAACCATTGAAAGATGTCTTTGAATTTTTAAAGCATTTTAGAACGCTTATTTCTTCATTTTAAGCTTCTCAAAACATTTTATTTTGCATAGGCATACATAGTAAACTTTAGGGTCACTCTGTGTACCCCCTAATTGACCTATAATTATTTCCTGTGGTAGGGTACACTATAACCCTGTAATATAATACGTGGTCCAATTTAAAAATTATAGGTCAATATTAAGGTCCGATACCGTACCGTTAGTTAACATAGAAAAATGTCTTTGAATTTTTAAAGCATTTTAGAACGCTTATTTCCTCATTTTAAGCTTCTCAGAACACTTTATTTTGCATAGGAATACATAGTAAACTTTAGGGTCACGCTGTGTACCCCCTAATTGACCTATAATTAATTCCTGCTGTAGGGTACACTATTACCCTGTAATATAATACCTGGTCCAATTTAAATATTATGGGTCAATATTAAGGTCTGATATCGCGCCTTGCGTTCATTAACCATTGAAAGATGTCTTTGAATTTTTAAAGCATTTTAGAACACTTATTTCTTCATTTTAAGCTTCTCAGAACACTATTTTTCGCATAGGCATACATAGTAAACTTTAGGTTCACTCTGTGTACCCCCTAATTGACCTATAATTATTTCCTATGGTAGGGTACACTATAACCCTGTAATATAATACGTGGTCCTATTTAAAAATTATACGTCAATATTAAGATCCGATACCGTACCGTTAGTTAACATAGAAAAATGTCTTTGAATTTTTAAAGCATTTTAGAACGCTTATTTCCTCATTTTAAGCTTCTCAGAACACTTTATTTTGCATAGGAATACATAGTAAACTTTAGGGTCACGCTGTGTACCCCCTAATTGACCTATAATTATTTCCTGCTGTAGGGTACACTATTACCCTGTAATATAATATCTGGTCCAATTTAAATATTATGGGTCAATATTAAGGTCTGATATTGCGCCTTGCGTTAGTTAACCATTGAAAGATGTCTTTGATTTTTTAAAGCATTTTAGAACGCTTATTTCTTCATTTTAAGCTTCTCAGAACACTCTATTTCGCATAGGCATACATAGTAAACTTTAGGGTCACGCTGTGTACCCCCTAAATGACCTATAATTATTTCCTGTGGTAGGGTACACTATTACCCTGTAATATAATACGTGGTCCAATTTAAAAATTATAGGTCAATATTAAGGTCCGATACCGTGCCGTTAGTTAACATAGAAAAATGTCTTTGAATTTTTAAAGCATTTTAGAACGCTTATTTCCTCATTTTAAGCTTCTCGGAACACTTTATTTCGCATAGGCATACATAGTAAACTTTAGGGGCACGCTGTGTACCCCCTAATTGACCTATAATTATTTCCTGTGGTAGGGTACACTATTACCCTGTAATATAATACCGTGTCCAATTTAAATATTATGGGTCAATATTAAGGTCTGATATCGCGCCTTGCGTTGATTAACCATTGAAAGATGTCTTTGAATTTTTAAAGCATTTTAGAACGCTTATTTCTTCATTTTAAGCTTCTCAAAACATTTTATTTCGCATAGGCATACATAGTAAAATTTAGGGTCACGCTGTGTACCCCCTAAATGACCTATAATTATTTCCTGTGGTAGGGTACACTATTACCCTGTAATATAATACGTGGTCCAATTTAAAAATTATAGGTCAATATTAAGGTCCGATACCGTGCCGTTAGTTAACATAGAAAAATGTCTTTGAATTTTTAAAGCATTTTAGAACGCTTATTTCCTCATTTTAAGCTTCTCAGAACACTTTACTTCGCATAGGCAAACATAGTAAACTTTAGGGTCACGCTGTGTACCCCCTAATTGACCTATAATTATTTCCTGTGGTAGGGTACACTATTACCCTGTAATATAATACCTGGTCCAATTTAAATATTATGGGTGAATATTAAGGTCTGATATTGCGCCTTGCGTTAGTTAACCATTGAAAGATGTCTTTGATTTTTTAAAGCATTTTAGAACTCTTATTTCTTCATTTTAAGCTTCTCAGAACACTCTATTTCGCATAGGCATACATAGTAAACTTTAGGGTCACGCTGTGTACCCCCTAATTGAAATATAATTATTTCCTGTTGTAGGGTACACTATTACCCTGTAATATAATATCTGGTCCAATTTAAATATTATGGTTCCATATTAAGGTCTGATATCGCGCCTTGCGTTGGTTAACCATTGAAAGATGTCTTTGAATTTTTAAAGCATTTTAGAACGCTTATTTCTTCATTTTAAGCTTCTCAGAACACTCTATTTCGCATAGGCATACATAGTAAACTTTAGGGTCACGCTTTGTACCCCCTAATTGACCTATAATTATTTCCTGTGGTAGGGTACACTATTACCCAGTAATATAATACCTGGTCCAATTTAAATATTATGGGTCAATATTAAGGTCTGATATCGCGCCTTGCGTTGATTAACCATTGAAAGATGTCTTTGAATTTTTAAAGCATTTTAGAACGCTTATTTCTTCATTTTAAGCTTCTCAAAATATTTTATTTCGCATAGGCATACATAGTAAAATTTAGGGTCACGCTGTGTACCCCCTAAATGACCTATAATTATTTTCTGTGGTAGGGTACACTATTACCCTGTAATATAATACGTGGTCCAATTTAAAAATTATAGGTCAATATTAAGGTCCGATACCGTGCCGTTAGTTAACATAGAAAAATGTCTTTGAATTTTGAAAGCATTTTAGAACGCTTATTTCCTCATTTTAAGCTTCTCGGAACACTTTATTTCGCATAGGCATACATAGTAAACTTTAGGGGCACGCTGTGTACCCCCTAATTGACCTATAATTATTTCCTGTGGTAGGGTACACTATTACCCTGTAATATAATACCTGGTCCAATTTAAATATTATGGGTCAATATTAAGGTCTGATATCGCGCCTTGCGTTGATTAACCATTGAAAGATGTCTTTGAATTTTTAAAGCATTTTAGAAAGCTTATTTCTTCATTTTAAGCTTCTCAAAACATTTTATTTCGCATAGGCATACATAGTAAAATTTAGGGTCACGCTGTGTACCCCCTAAATGACGTATAATTATTTCCTGTGGTAGGGTACACTATTAGCCTGTAATATAATACGTGGTCCAATTTAAAAATTATAGGTCAATATTAAGGTCCGATACCTTGCCGTTAGTTAACATAGAAAAATGTCTTTGAATTTTTAAAGCATTTTAGAACGCTTATTTCCTCATTTTAAGCTTCTCGGAACACTTTATTTCGCATAGGCATACATATTAATTTTTAGGGGCACGCTGTGTACCCCCTAATTGACCTATAATTATTTCCTGTGGTAGGGTACACTATTACCCTGTAATATAATACCTGGTCCAATTTAAATATTATGGGTCAATATTAAGGTCTGATATCGCGCCTTGCGTTGATTAACCATTGAAAGATGTCTTTGAATTTTTAAAGCATTTTAGAACGCTTATTTCTTCATTTTAAGCTTCTCAAAACATTTTATTTTGCATAGGCATACATAGTAAAATTTAGGGTCACGCTGTGTACCCCCTAAATGACCTATAATTATTTCCTGTGGTAGGGTACACTATTACCCTGTAATATAATACGTGGTCCAATTTAAAAATTATAGGTCAATATTAAGGTCCGATACCGTGCCGTTAGTTAACATAGAAAAATGTCTTTGAATTTTTAAAGCATTTTAGAACGCTTATTTCCTCATTTTAAGCTTCTCAAAACACTTTATTTTGCATAGGAATACATAGTAAACTTTAGGGTCACGCTGTGTACCCCCTAATTGACCTATAATTATTTCTTGCTGTAGGGTACACTATTACCCTGTAATATAATACGTGGTCCAATTTAAAAATTATAGGTCAATATTAAGGTCCGATACCGAGCCGTTAGTTAACGTAGAAAAGTGTCTTCGAATTTCCTTGTTTTAATGCACTATTTAAAATATACATAGTGTACCCCCTAATTGACCTATAATTATTTCCTGTGGTAGGGTACACTATTACCCTGTAATATAATACCTGGTCCAATTTAAATATTATGGGTCCATATTAAGGTCTGATATTGCGCCTTGCGTTAGTTAACCATTGAAAGATGTCTTTGAATTTTTAAAGCACTTTAGAACGCTTATTTCTTCATTTTAAGCTTCTCAGAACACTTTATTTCGCATAGGCATACATAGTAAACTTTAGGGTCACTCTGTGTACCCCCTAATTGACCTATAATTATTTCCTGTGGTAGGGTACACTATAACCCTGTAATATAATACGTGGTCCAATTTAAAAATTATAGGTCAATATTAAGGTCCGATACCGTACCGTTAGTTAACATAGAAAAATGTCTTTGAATTTTTAAAGCATTTTAGAACGCTTATTTCCTCATTTTAAGCTTCTCAGAACACTTTATTTTGCATAGGAATACATAGTAAACTTTAGGGTCACGCTGTGTACCCCCTAATTAACCTATAATTATTTCCTGCTGTAGGGTACACTATTACCCTGTAATATAATACCTGGTCCAATTTAAATATTATGGGTCAATATTAAGGTCTGATATCGCGCCTTGCGTTCATTAACCATTGAAAGATGTCTTTGAATTTTTAAAGCATTTTAGAACACTTATTTCTTCATTTTAAGCTTCTCAGAACACTATTTTTCGCATAGGCATACATAGTAAACTTTAGGTTCACTCTGTGTACCCCCTAATTGACCTATAATTATTTCCTATGGTAGGGTACACTATAACCCTGTAATATAATACGTGGTCCTATTTAAAAATTATACGTCAATATTAAGGTCCGATACCGTACCGTTAGTTAACATAGAAAAATGTCTTTGAATTTTTAAAGCATTTTAGAACGCTTATTTCCTCATTTTAAGCTTCTCAGAACACTTTATTTTGCATAGGAATACATAGTAAACTTTAGGGTCACGCTGTGTACCCCCTAATTGACCTATAATTATTTCCTGCTGTAGGGTACACTATTACCCTGCAATATAATATCTGGTCCAATTTAAATATTATGGGTCAATATTAAGGTCTGATATTGCGCCTTGCGTTAGTTAACCATTGAAAGATGTCTTTGATTTTTTAAAGCATTTTAGAACGCTTATTTCTTCATTTTAAGCTTCTCAGAACACTCTATTTCGCATAGGCATACATAGTAAACTTTAGGGTCACGCTGTGTACCCCCTAAATGACCTATAATTATTTCCTGTGGTAGGGTACACTATTACCCTGTAATATAATACGTGGTCCAATTTAAAAATTATAGGTCAATATTAAGGTCCGATACCGTGCCGTTAGTTAACATAGAAAAATGTCTTTGAATTTTTAAAGCATTTTAGAACGCTTATTTCCTCATTTTAAGCTTCTCGGAACACTTTATTTCGCATAGGCATACATAGTAAACTTTAGGGGCACGCTGTGTACCCCCTAATTGACCTATAATTATTTCCTGTGGTAGGGTACACTATTATCCTGTAATATAATACCTGGTCCAATTTAAATATTATGGGTCAATATTAAGGTCTGATATCGCGCCTTGCGTTGATTAACCATTGAAAGATGTCTTTGAATTTTTAAAGCATTTTAGAACGCTTATTTCTTCATTTTAAGCTTCTCAAAACATTTTATTTCGCATAGGCATACATAGTAAAATTTAGGGTCACGCTGTGTACCCCCTAAATGACCTATAATTATTTCCTGTGGTAGGGTACACTATTACCCTGTAATATAATACGTGGTCCAATTTAAAAATTATAGGTCAATATTAAGGTCCGATACCGTGCCGTTAGTTAACATAGAAAAATGTCTTTGAATTTTTAAAGCATTTTAGAACGCTTATTTCCTCATTTTAAGCTTCTCAGAACACTTTACTTCGCATAGGCAAACATAGTAAACTTTAGGGTCACGCTGTGTACCCCCTAATTGACCTATAATTATTTCCTGTGGTAGGGTACACTATTACCCTGTAATATAATACCTGGTCCAATTTAAATATTATGGGTGAATATTAAGGTCTGATATTGCGCCTTGCGTTAGTTAACCATTGAAAGATGTCTTTGATTTTTTAAAGCATTTTAGAACGCTTATTTCTTCATTTTAAGCTTCTCAGAACACTCTATTTCGCATAGGCATACATAGTAAACTTTAGGGTCACGCTGTGTACCCCCTAATTGAAATATAATTATTTCCTGTTGTAGGGTACACTATTACCCTGTAATATAATATCTGGTCCAATTTAAATATTATGGTTCCATATTAAGGTCTGATATCGCGCCTTGCGTTGGTTAACCATTGAAAGATGTCTTTGAATTTTTAAAGCATTTTAGAACGCTTATTTCTTCATTTTAAGCTTCTCAAAACATTTTATTTCGCATAGGCATACATAGTAAAATTTAGGGTCACGCTGTGTACCCCCTAAATGACCTATAATTATTTCCTGTGGTAGGGTACACTATTACCCTGTAATATAATACGTGGTCCAATTTAAAAATTATAGGTCAATATTAAGGTCCGATACCGTGCCGTTAGTTAACATAGAAAAATGTCTTTGAATTTTTAAAGCATTTTAGAACGCTTATTTCCTCATTTTAAGCTTCTCGGAACACTTTATTTCGCATAGGCATACATAGTAAACTTTAGGGGCACGCTGTGTACCCCCTAATTGACCTATAATTATTTCCTGTGGTAGGGTACACTATTACCCTGTAATATAATACCTGGTCCAATTTAAATATTATGGGTCAATATTAAGGTCTGATATCGCGCCTTGCGTTGATTAACCATTGAAAGATGTCTTTGAATTTTTAAAGCATTTTAGAACGCTTATTTCTTTATTTTAAGCTTCTCAAAACATTTTATTTCGCATAGGCATACATAGTAAAATTTAGGGTCACGCTGTGTACCCCCTAAATGACCTATAATTATTTTCTGTGGTAGGGTACACTATTACCCTGTAATATAATACGTGGTCCAATTTAAAAATTATAGGTCAATATTAAGGTCCGATACCGTGCCGTTAGTTAACATAGAAAAATGTCTTTGAATTTTTAAAGCATTTTAGAACGCTTATTTCCTCATTTTAAGCTTCTCGGAACACTTTATTTCGCATAGGCATACATAGTAAACTTTAGGGGCACGCTGTGTACCCCCTAATTGACCTATAATTATTTCCTGTGGTAGGGTACACTATTACCCTGTAATATAATACCTGGTCCAATTTAAATATTATGGGTCAATATTAAGGTCTGATATCGCGCCTTGCGTTGATTAACCATTGAAAGATGTCTTTGAATTTTTAAAGCATTTTAGAAAGCTTATTTCTTCATTTTAAGCTTCTCAAAACATTTTATTTCGCATAGGCATACATAGTAAAATTTAGGGTCACGCTGTGTACCCCCTAAATGACCTATAATTATTTCCTGTGGTAGGGTACACTATTACCCTGTAATATAATACGTGGTCCAATTTAAAAATTATAGGTCAATATTAAGGTCCGATACCTTGCCGTTAGTTAACATAGAAAAATGTCTTTGAATTTTTAAAGCATTTTAGAACGCTTATTTCCTCATTTTAAGCTTCACAGAACACTTTATTTCGCATAGGCATACATAGTAAACTTTAGGGTCACGCTGTGTACCCCCTAATTGACCTATAATTATTTCCTGTGGTAGGGTACACTATTACCCTGTAATATAATACCTGGTCCAATTTAGATATTATGGGTCAATATTAAGGTCTGATATTGCGCCTTGCGTTAGTTAACCATTGAAAGATGTCTTTGAATTTTTAAAGCACTTTAGAACGCTTATTTCTTCATTTTAAGCTTCTCAGAACACTTTATTTCGCATAGGCATACATAGTAAACTTTAGGGTCACTCTGTGTACCCCCTAATTGACCTATAATTATTTCCTGTGGTAGGGTACACTATAACCCTGTAATATAATACGTGGTCCAATTTAAAAATTATAGGTCAATATTAAGGTCCGATACCGTACCGTTAGTTAACATAGAAAAATGTCTTTGAATTTTTAAAGCATTTTAGAACGCTTATTTCCTCATTTTAAGCTTCTCAGAACACTTTATTTTGCATAGGAGTACATAGTAAACTTTAGGGTCACGCTGTGTACCCCCTAATTGACCTATAATTATTTCCTGCCGTAGGGTACACTATTACCCTGTAATATAATACCTGGTCCAATTTAAATATTATGGGTCAATATTAAGGTCTGATATCGCGCCTTGCGTTCATTAACCATTGAAAGATGTCTTTGAATTTTTAAAGAATTTTAGAACACTTATTTCTTCATTTTAAGTTTCTCAGAACACTTTATTTCGCATAGGCATACATAGTAAACTTTAGGTTCACTCTGTGTACCCCCTAATTGACCTATAATTATTTCCTATGGTAGGGTACACTATAACCCTGTAATATAATACGTGGTCCTATTTAAAAATTATACGTCAATATTAAGGTCCGATACCGTACCGTTAGTTAACATAGAAAAATGTCTTTGAATTTTTAAAGCATTTTAGAACGCTTATTTCCTCATTTTAAGCTTCTCGGAACACTTTATTTCGCATAGGCATACATAGTAAACTTTAGGGGCATGCTGTGTACCCCCTAATTGACCTATAATTATTTCCTGTGGTAGGGTACACTATTACCCTGTAATATAATACCTGGTCCAATTTAAATATTATGGGTCAATATTAAGGTCTGATATCGCGCCTTGCGTTGATTAACCATTGAAAGATGTCTTTGAATTTTTAAAGCATTTTAGAACGCTTATTTCTTCATTTTAAGCTTCTCAAAACATTTTATTTCGCATAGGCATACATAGTAAAATTTAGGGTCACGCTGTGTACCCCCTAAATGACCTATAATTATTTCCTGTGGTAGGGTACACTATTACCCTGTAATATAATACGTGGTCCAATTTAAAAATTATAGGTCAATATTAAGGTCCGATACCGTGCCGTTAGTTAACATAGAAAAATGTCTTTGAATTTTTAAAGCATTTTAGAACGCTTATTTCCTCATTTTAAGCTTCTCAGAACACTTTACTTCGCATAGGCAAACATAGTAAACTTTAGGGTCACGCTGTGTACCCCCTAATTGACCTATAATTATTTCCTGTGGTAGGGTACACTATTACCCTGTAATATAATACCTGGTCCAATTTAAATATTATGGGTGAATATTAAGGTCTGATATTGCGCCTTGCGTTAGTTAACCATTGAAAGATGTCTTTGATTTTTTAAAGCATTTTAGAACGCTTATTTCTTCATTTTAAGCTTCTCAGAACACTCTATTTCGCATAGGCATACATAGTAAACTTTAGGGTCCCGCTGTGTACCCCCTAATTGAAATATAATTATTTCCTGTTGTAGGGTACACTATTACCCTGTAATATAATATCTGGTCCAATTTAAATATTATGGTTCCATATTAAGGTCTGATATCGCGCCTTGCGTTGGTTAACCATTGAAAGATGTCTTTGAATTTTTAAAGCATTTTAGAACGCTTATTTCTTCATTTTAAGCTTCTCAAAACATTTTATTTCGCATAGGCATACATAGTAAAATTTAGGGTCACGCTGTGTACCCCCTAAATGACCTATAATTATTTCCTGTGGTAGGGTACACTATTACCCTGTAATATAATACGTGGTCCAATTTAAAAATTATAGGTCAATATTAAGGTCCGATACCGTGCCGTTAGTTAACATAGAAAAATGTCTTTGAATTTTTAAAGCATTTTAGAACGCTTATTTCCTCATTTTAAGCTTCTCGGAACACTTTATTTCGCATAGGCATACATAGTAAACTTTAGGGGCACGCTGTGTACCCCCTAATTGACCTATAATTATTTCCTGTGGTAGGGTACACTATTACCCTGTAATATAATACCTGGTCCAATTTAAATATTATGGGTCAATATTAAGGTCTGATATCGCGCCTTGCGTTGATTAACCATTGAAAGATGTCTTTGAATTTTTAAAGCATTTTAGAACGCTTATTTCTTCATTTTAAGCTTGTCAAAACATTTTATTTCGCATAGGCATGCATAGTAAAATTTAGGGTCACGCTGTGTACCCCCTAAATGACCTATAATTATTTTCTGTGGTAGGGTACACTATTACCCTGTAATATAATACGTGGTCCAATTTAAAAATTATAGGTCAATATTAAGGTCCGATACCGTGCCGTTAGTTAACATAGAAAAATGTCTTTGAATTTTTAAAGCATTTTAGAACGCTTATTTCCTCATTTTAAGCTTCTCGGAACACTTTATTTCGCATAGGCATACATAGTAAACTTTAGGGGCACGCTGTGTACCCCCTAATTGACCTATAATTATTTCCTGTGGTAGGGTACACTATTACCCTGTAATATAATACCTGGTCCAATTTAAATATTATGGGTCAATATTAAGGTCTGATATCGCGCCTTGCGTTGATTAACCATTGAAAGATGTCTTTGAATTTTTAAAGCATTTTAGAAAGCTTATTTCTTCATTTTAAGCTTCGCAAAACATTTTATTTCGCATAGGAATACATAGTAAAATTTAGAGTCACGCTGTGTACCCCCTAAATGACCTATAATTATTTCCTGTGGTAGGGTACACTATTACCCTGTAATATAATACGTGGTCCAATTTAAAAATTATAGGTCAATATTAAGGTCCGATACCTTGCCGTTAGTTAACATAGAAAAATGTCTTTGAATTTTTAAAGCATTTTAGAACGCTTATTTCCTCATTTTAAGCTTCACAGAACACTTTAGTTCGCATAGGCATACATAGTAAACTTTAGGGTCACGCTGTGTACCCCCTAATTGACCTATAATTATTTCCTGTGGTAGGGTACACTATTACCCTGTAATATAATACCTGGTCCAATTTAAATATTATGGGTCAATATTAAGGTCTGATATTGCGCCTTGCGTTAGTTAACCATTGAAAGATGTCTTTGAATTTTTAAAGCATTTTAGAACACTTATTTCTTCATTTTAAGCTTCTCAGAACACTTTATTTCGCATAGGCATACATAGTAAACTTTAGGTTCACTCTGTGTACCCCCTAAATGACCTATAATTATTTCCTGTGGTAGGGTACACTATTACCCTGTAATATAATACGTGGTCCAATTTAAAAATTATAGGTCAATATTAAGGTCCGATACCTTGCCGTTAGTTAACATAGAAAAATGTCTTTGAATTTTTAAAGCATTTTAGAACGCTTATTTCCTCATTTTAAGCTTCACAGAACACTTTATTTCGCATAGGCATACATAGTAAACTTTAGGGTCACGCTGTGTACCCCCTAATTGACCTATAATTATTTCCTGTGGTAGGGTACACTATTACCCTGTAATATAATACCTGGTCCAATTTAAATATTATGGGTCAATATTAAGGTCTGATATTGCGCCTTGCGTTAGTTAACCATTGAAAGATGTCTTTGAATTTTTAAAGCATTTTAGAACACTTATTTCTTCATTTTAAGCTTCTCAGAACACTTTATTTCGCATAGGCATACATAGTAAACTTTAGGTTCACTCTGTGTACCCCTTATTTGACCTATAATTATTTCCTATGGTAGGGTACACTATAACCCTGTAATATAATACGTGGTCCTATTTAAAAATTATACGTCAATATTAAGGTCCGATACCGTACCGTTAGTTAACATAGAAAAATGTCTTTGAATTTTTAAAGCATTTTAGAACGCTTATTTCCTCATTTTAAGCTTCTCAGAACACTTTATTTTGCATAGGAATACATAGTAAACTTTAGGGTCACGCTGTGTACCCCCTAATTGACCTATAATTATTTCCTGCTGTAGGGTACACTATTACCCTGTAATATAATATCTGGTCCAATTTAAATATTATGGGTCAATATTAAGGTCTGATATTGCGCCTTGCGTTAGTTAACCATTGAAAGATGTCTTTGATTTTTTAAAGCATTTTAGAACGCTTATTTCTTCATTTTAAGCTTCTCAGAACACTCTATTTCGCATAGGCATACATAGTAAACTTTAGGGTCACGCTGTGTACCCCCTAAATGACCTATAATTATTTCCTGTGGTAGGGTACACTATTACCCTGTAATATAATACGTGGTCCAATTTAAAAATTATAGGTCAATATTAAGGTCCGATACCGTGCCGTTAGTTAACATAAAAAAATGTCTTTGAATTTTTAAAGCATTTTAGAACGCTTATTTCTTCATTTTAAGCTTCTCAAAACATTTTATTTCGCATAGGCATACATAGTAAAATTTAGGGTCACGCTGTGTACCCCCTAAATGACCTATAATTATTTTCTGTGGTAGGGTACACTATTACCCTGTAATATAATACGTGGTCCAATTTAAAAATTATAGGTCAATATTAAGGTCCGATACCGTGCCGTTAGTTAACATAGAAAAATGTCTTTGAATTTTTAAAGCATTTTAGAACGCTTATTTCCTCATTTTAAGCTTCTCGGAACACTTTATTTCGCATAGGCATACATAGTAAACTTTAGGGGCACGCTGTGTACCCCCTAATTGACCTATAATTATTTCCTGTGGTAGGGTACACTATTACCCTGTAATATAATACCTGGTCCAATTTAAATATTATGGGTCAATATTAAGGTCTGATATCGCGCCTTGCGTTGATTAACCATTGAAAGATGTCTTTGAATTTTTAAAGCATTTTAGAAAGCTTATTTCTTCATTTTAAGCTTCTCAAAACATTTTATTTCGCATAGGCATACATAGTAAAATTTAGGGTCACGCTGTGTACCCCCTAAATGACCTATAATTATTTCCTGTGGTAGGGTACACTATTACCCTGTAATATAATACGTGGTCCAATTTAAAAATTATAGGTCAATATTAAGGTCCGATACCTTGCCGTTAGTTAACATAGAAAAATGTCTTTGAATTTTTAAAGCATTTTAGAACGCTTATTTCCTCATTTTAAGCTTCTCGGAACACTTTATTTCGCATAGGCATACATATTAATTTTTAGGGGCACGCTGTGTACCCCCTAATTGACCTATAATTATTTCCTGTGGTAGGGTACACTATTACCCTGTAATATAATACCTGGTCCAATTTAAATATTATGGGTCAATATTAAGGTCTGATATCGCGCCTTGCGTTGATTAACCATTGAAAGATGTCTTTGAATTTTTAAAGCATTTTAGAACGCTTATTTCTTCATTTTAAGCTTCTCAAAACATTTTATTTTGCATAGGCATACATAGTAAAATTTAGGGTCACGCTGTGTACCCCCTAAATGACCTATAATTATTTCCTGTGGTAGGGTACACTATTACCCTGTAATATAATACGTGGTCCAATTTAAAAATTATAGGTCAATATTAAGGTCCGATACCGTGCCGTTAGTTAACATAGAAAAATGTCTTTGAATTTTTAAAGCATTTTAGAACGCTTATTTCCTCATTTTAAGCTTCTCAAAACACTTTATTTTGCATAGGAATACATAGTAAACTTTAGGGTCACGCTGTGTACCCCCTAATTGACCTATAATTATTTCTTGCTGTAGGGTACACTATTACCCTGTAATATAATACGTGGTCCAATTTAAAAATTATAGGTCAATATTAAGGTCCGATACCGAGCCGTTAGTTAACGTAGAAAAGTGTCTTCGAATTTCCTTGTTTTAATGCACTATTTAAAATATACATAGTGTACCCCCTAATTGACCTATAATTATTTCCTGTGGTAGGGTACACTATTACCCTGTAATATAATACCTGGTCCAATTTAAATATTATGGGTCAATATTAAGGTCTGATATTGCGCCTTGCGTTAGTTAACCATTGAAAGATGTCTTTGAATTTTTAAAGCACTTTAGAACGCTTATTTCTTCATTTTAAGCTTCTCAGAACACTTTATTTCGCATAGGCATACATAGTAAACTTTAGGGTCACTCTGTGTACCCCCTAATTGACCTATAATTATTTCCTGTGGTAGGGTACACTATAACCCTGTAATATAATACGTGGTCCAATTTAAAAATTATAGGTCAATATTAAGGTCCGATACCGTACCGTTAGTTAACATAGAAAAATGTCTTTGAATTTTTAAAGCATTTTAGAACGCTTATTTCCTCATTTTAAGCTTCTCAGAACACTTTATTTTGCATAGGAATACATAGTAAACTTTAGGGTCACGCTGTGTACCCCCTAATTGACCTATAATTATTTCCTGTTGTAGGGTACACTATTACCCTGTAATATAATACCTGGTCCAATTTAAATATTATGGGTCAATATTAAGGTCTGATATCGCGCCTTGCGTTCATTAACCATTGAAAGATGTCTTTGAATTTTTAAAGCCTTTTAGAACACTTATTTCTTCATTTTAAGCTTCTCAGAACACTATTTTTCGCATAGGCATACATAGTAAACTTTAGGTTCACTCTGTGTACCCCCTAATTGACCTATAATTATTTCCTATGGTAGGGTACACTATAACCCTGTAATATAATACGTGGTCCTATTTAAAAATTATACGTCAATATTAAGGTCCGATACCGTACCGTTAGTTAACATAGAAAAATGTCTTTGAATTTTTAAAGCATTTTAGAACGCTTATTTCCTCATTTTAAGCTTCTCAGAACACTTTATTTTGCATAGGAGTACATAGTAAACTTTAGGGTCACGCTGTGTACCCCCTAATTGACCTATAATTATTACCCTGTAATATAATACCTGGTCCAATTTAAATATTATGGGTCAATATTAAGGTCTGATATCGCGCCTTGCGTTCATTAACCATTGAAAGATGTCTTTGAATTTTTAAAGAATTTTAGAACACTTATTTCTTCATTTTAAGTTTCTCAGAACACTTTATTTCGCATAGGCATACATAGTAAACTTTAGGTTCACTCTGTGTACCCCCTAATTGACCTATAATTATTTCCTATGGTAGGGTACACTATAACCCTGTAATATAATACGTGGTCCTATTTAAAAATTATACGTCAATATTAAGGTCCGATACCGTACCGTTAGTTAACATAGAAAAATGTCTTTGAATTTTTAAAGCATTTTAGAACGCTTATTTCCTCATTTTAAGCTTCTCAGAACACTTTATTTTGCATAGGAATACATAGTAAACTTTAGGGTCACGCTGTGTACCCCCTAATTGACCTATAATTATTTCCTGCTGTAGGGTACACTATTACCCTGTAATATAATATCTGGTCCAATTTAAATATTATGTTTCAATATTAAGGTCTGATATTGCGCCTTGCGTTAGTTAACCATTGAAAGATGTCTTTGATTTTTTAAAGCATTTTAGAACGCTTATTTCTTCATTTTAAGCTTCTCAGAACACTCTATTTCGCATAGGCATACATAGTAAACTTTAGGGTCACGCTGTGTACCCCCTAAATGACCTATAATTATTTCCTGTGGTAGGGTACACTATTACCCTGTAATATAATACGTGGTCCAATTTAAAAATTATAGGTCAATATTAAGGTCCGATACCGTGCCGTTAGTTAACATAGAAAAATGTCTTTGAATTTTTAAAGCATTTTAGAACGCTTATTTCCTCATTTTAAGCTTCTCGGAACACTTTATTTCGCATAGGCATACATAGTAAACTTTAGGGGCATGCTGTGTACCCCCTAATTGACCTATAATTATTTCCTGGGGTAGGGTACACTATTACCCTGTAATATAATACCTGGTCCAATTTAAATATTATGGGTCAATATTAAGGTCTGATATCGCGCCTTGCGTTGATTAACCATTGAAAGATGTCTTTGAATTTTTAAAGCATTTTAGAACGCTTATTTCTTCATTTTAAGCTTCTCAAAACATTTTATTTCGCATAGGCATACATAGTAAAATTTAGGGTCACGCTGTGTACCCCCTAAATGACCTATAATTATTTCCTGTGGTAGGGTACACTATTACCCTGTAATATAATACGTGGTCCAATTTAAAAATTATAGGTCAATATTAAGGTCCGATACCGTGCCGTTAGTTAACATCGAAAAATGTCTTTGAATTTTTAAAGCATTTTAGAACGCTTATTTCCTCATTTTAAGCTTCTCAGAACACTTTACTTCGCATAGGCAAACATAGTAAACTTTAGGGTCACGCTGTGTACCCCCTAATTGACCTATAATTATTTCCTGCTGTAGGGTACACTATTACCCTGTAATATAATATCTGGTCCAATTTAAATATTATGGGTCAATATTAAGGTCTGATATTGCGCCTTGCGTTAGTTAACCATTGAAAGATGTCTTTGATTTTTTAAAGCATTTTAGAACGCTTATTTCTTCATTTTAAGCTTCTCAGAACACTCTATTTCGCATAGGCATACATAGTAAACTTTAGGGTCACGCTGTGTACCCCCTAAATGACCTATAATTATTTCCTGTGGTAGGGTACACTATTACCCTGTAATATAATACGTGGTCCAATTTAAAAATTATAGGTCAATATTAAGGTCCGATACCGTGCCGTTAGTTAACATCGAAAAATGTCTTTGAATTTTTAAAGCATTTTAGAACGCTTATTTCCTCATTTTAAGCTTCTCAGAACACTTTACTTCGCATAGGCAAACATAGTAAACTTTAGGGTCACGCTGTGTACCCCCTAATTGACCTATAATTATTTCCTGCTGTAGGGTACACTATTACCCTGTAATATAATATCTGGTCCAATTTAAATATTATGGGTCAATATTAAGGTCTGATATTGCGCCTTGCGTTAGTTAACCATTGAAAGATGTCTTTGATTTTTTAAAGCATTTTAGAACGCTTATTTCTTCATTTTAAGCTTCTCAGAACACTCTATTTCGCATAGGCATACATAGTAAACTTTAGGGTCACGCTGTGTACCCCCTAAATGACCTATAATTATTTCCTGTGGTAGGGTTCACTATTACCCTGTAATATAATACGTGGTCCAATTTAAAAATTATAGGTCAATATTAAGGTCCGATACCGTGCCGTTAGTTAACATAGAAAAATGTCTTTGAATTTTTAAAGCATTTTAGAACGCTTATTTCCTCATTTTAAGCTTCTCAAAACACTTTATTTTGCATAGGAATACATAGTAAACTTTAGGGTCACGCTGTGTACCCCCTAATTGACCTATAATTATTTCTTGCTGTAGGGTACACTATTACCCTGTAATATAATACGTGGTCCAATTTAAAAATTATAGGTCAATATTAAGGTCCGATACCGAGCCGTTAGTTAACGTAGAAAAGTGTCTTCGAATTTCCTTGTTTTAATGCACTATTTAAAATATACATAGTGTACCCCCTAATTGACCTATAATTATTTCCTGTGGTAGGGTACACTATTACCCTGTAATATAATACCTGGTCCAATTTAAATATTATGGGTCAATATTAAGGTCTGATATCGCGCCTTGCGTTCATTAACCATTGAAAGATGTCTTTGAATTTTTAAAGCCTTTTAGAACACTTATTTCTTCATTTTAAGCTTCTCAGAACACTATTTTTCGCATAGGCATACATAGTAAACTTTAGGTTCACTCTGTGTACCCCCTAATTGACCTATAATTATTTCCTATGGTAGGGTACACTATAACCCTGTAATATAATACGTGGTCCTATTTAAAAATTATACGTCAATATTAAGGTCCGATACCGTACCGTTAGTTAACATAGAAAAATGTCTTTGAATTTTTAAAGCATTTTAGAACGCTTATTTCCTCATTTTAAGCTTCTCAGAACACTTTATTTTGCATAGGAGTACATAGTAAACTTTAGGGTCACGCTGTGTACCCCCTAATTGACCTATAATTATTTCCTGCTGTAGGGTACACTATTACCCTGTAATATAATACCTGGTCCAATTTAAATATTATGGGTCAATATTAAGGTCTGATATCGCGCCTTGCGTTCATTAACCATTGAAAGATGTCTTTGAATTTTTAAAGAATTTTAGAACACTTATTTCTTCATTTTAAGTTTCTCAGAACACTTTATTTCGCATAGGCATACATAGTAAACTTTAGGTTCACTCTGTGTACCCCCTAATTGACCTATAATTATTTCCTATGGTAGGGTACACTATAACCCTGTAATATAATACGTGGTCCTATTTAAAAATTATACGTCAATATTAAGGTCCGATACCGTACCGTTAGTTAACATAGAAAAATGTCTTTGAATTTTTAAAGCATTTTAGAACGCTTATTTCCTCATTTTAAGCTTCTCAGAACACTTTATTTTGCATAGGAATACATAGTAAACTTTAGGGTCACGCTGTGTACCCCCTAATTGACCTATAATTATTTCCTGCTGTAGGGTACACTATTACCCTGTAATATAATATCTGGTCCAATTTAAATATTATGTTTCAATATTAAGGTCTGATATTGCGCCTTGCGTTAGTTAACCATTGAAAGATGTCTTTGATTTTTTAAAGCATTTTAGAACGCTTATTTCTTCATTTTAAGCTTCTCAGAACACTCTATTTCGCATAGGCATACATAGTAAACTTTAGGGTTACGCTGTGTATCCCCTAAATGACCTATAATTATTTCCTGTGGTAGGGTACACTATTACCCTGTAATATAATACGTGGTCCAATTTAAAAATTATAGGTCAATATTAAGGTCCGATACCGTGCCGTTAGTTAACATAGAAAAATGTCTTTGAATTTTTAAAGCATTTTAGAACGCTTATTTCCTCATTTTAAGCTTCTCGGAACACTTTATTTCGCATAGGCATACATAGTAAACTTTAGGGGCATGCTGTGTACCCCCTAATTGACCTATAATTATTTCCTGTGGTAGGGTACACTATTACCCTGTAATATAATACCTGGTCCAATTTAAATATTATGGGTCAATATTAAGGTCTGATATCGCGCCTTGCGTTGATTAACCATTGAAAGATGTCTTTGAATTTTTAAAGCATTTTAGAACGCTTATTTCTTCATTTTAAGCTTCTCAAAACATTTTATTTCGCATAGGCATACATAGTAAAATTTAGGGTCACGCTGTGTACCCCCTAAATGACCTATAATTATTTCCTGTGGTAGGGTACACTATTACCCTGTAATATAATACCTGGTCCAATTTAAATATTATGGGTGAATATTAAGGTCTGATATTGCGCCTTGCGTTAGTTAACCATTGAAAGATGTCTTTGATTTTTTAAAGCATTTTAGAACGCTTATTTCTTCATTTTAAGCTTCTCAGAACACTCTATTTCGCATAGGCATACATAGTAAACTTTAGGGTCACGCTGTGTACCCCCTAATTGAAATATAATTATTTCCTGTTGTAGGGTACACTATTACCCTGTAATATAATATCTGGTCCAATTTAAATATTATGGTTCCATATTAAGGTCTGATATCGCGCCTTGCGTTGGTTAACCATTGAAAGATGTCTTTGAATTTTTAAAGCATTTTAGAACGCTTATTTCTTCATTTTAAGCTTCTCAAAACATTTTATTTCGCATAAGCATACATAGTAAAATTTAGGGTCACGCTGTGTACCCCCTAAATGACCTATAATTATTTCCTGTGGTAGGGTACACTATTACCCTGTAATATAATACGTGGTCCAATTTAAAAATTATAGGTCAATATTAAGGTCCGATACCGTGCCGTTAGTTAACATAGAAAAATGTCTTTGAATTTTTAAAGCATTTTAGAACGCTTATTTCCTCATTTTAAGCTTCTCGGAACACTTTATTTCGCATAGGCATACATAGTAAACTTTAGGGGCACGCTGTGTACCCCCTAATTGACCTATAATTATTTCCTGTGGTAGGGTACACTATTACCCTGTAATATAATACCTGGTCCAATTTAAATATTATGGGTCAATATTAAGGTCTGATATCGCGCCTTGCGTTGATTAACCATTGAAAGATGTCTTTGAATTTTTAAAGCATTTTAGAACGCTTATTTCTTCATTTTAAGCTTGTCAAAACATTTTATTTCGCATAGGCATGCATAGTAAAATTTAGGGTCACGCTGTGTACCCCCTAAATGACCTATAATTATTTTCTGTGGTAGGGTACACTATTACCCTGTAATATAATACGTGGTCCAATTTAAAAATTATAGGTCAATATTAAGGTCCGATACCGTGCCGTTAGTTAACATAGAAAAATGTCTTTGAATTTTTAAAGCATTTTAGAACGCTTATTTCCTCATTTTAAGCTTCTCGGAACACTTTATTTCGCATAGGCATACATAGTAAACTTTAGGGGCACGCTGTGTACCCCCTAATTGACCTATAATTATTTCCTGTGGTAGGGTACACTATTACCCTGTAATATAATACCTGGTCCAATTTAAATATTATGGGTCAATATTAAGGTCTGATATCGCGCCTTGCGTTGATTAACCATTGAAAGATGTCTTTGAATTTTTAAAGCATTTTAGAAAGCTTATTTCTGCATTTTAAGCTTCTCAAAACATTTTATTTCGCATAGGCATACATAGTGAAATTTAGAGTCACGCTGTGTACCCCCTAAATGACCTATAATTATTTCCTGTGGTAGGGTACACTATTACCCTGTAATATAATACGTGGTCCAATTTAAAAATTATAGGTCAATATTAAGGTCCGATACCTTGCCGTTAGTTAACATAGAAAAATGTCTTTGAATTTTTAAAGCATTTTAGAACGCTTATTTCCTCATTTTAAGCTTCACAGAACACTTTATATCGCATAGGCATACATAGTAAACTTTAGGGTCACGCTGTGTACCCCCTAATTGACCTATAATTATTTCCTGTGGTAGGGTACACTATTACCCTGTAATATAATACCTGGTCCAATTTAAATATTATGGGTCAATATTAAGGTCTGATATTGCGCCTTGCGTTAGTTAACCATTGAAAGATGTCTTTGAATTTTTAAAGCATTTTAGAACACTTATTTCTTCATTTTAAGCTTCTCAGAACACTTTATTTCGCATAGGCATACATAGTAAACTTTAGGTTCACTCTGTGTACCCCTTAATTGACCTATAATTATTTCCTATGGTAGGGTACACTATAACCCTGTAATATAATACGTGGTCCTATTTAAAAATTATACGTCAATATTAAGGTCCGATACCGTACCGTTAGTTAACATAGAAAAATGTCTTTGAATTTTTAAAGCATTTTAGAACGCTTATTTCCTCATTTTAAGCTTCTCAGAACACTTTATTTTGCATAGGAGTACATAGTAAACTTTAGGGTCACGCTGTGTACCCCCTAATTGACCTATAATTATTTCCTGCTGTAGGGTACACTATTACCCTGTAATATAATACCTGGTCCAATTTAAATATTATGGGTCAATATTAAGGTCTGATATCGCGCCTTGCGTTCATTAACCGTTGAAAGATGTCTTTGAATTTTTAAAGAATTTTAGAACACTTATTTCTTCATTTTAAGTTTCTCAGAACACTTTATTTCGCATAGGCATACATAGTAAACTTTAGGTTCACTCTGTGTACCCCCTAATTGACCTATAATTATTTCCTATGGTAGGGTACACTATAACCCTGTAATATAATACGTGGTCCTATTTAAAAATTATACGTCAATATTAAGGTCCGATACCGTACCGTTAGTTAACATAGAAAAATGTCTTTGAATTTTTAAAGCATTTTAGAACGCTTATTTCCTCATTTTAAGCTTCTCAGAACACTTTATTTTGCATAGGAATACATAGTAAACTTTAGGGTCACGCTGTGTACCCCCTAATTGACCTATAATTATTTCCTGCTGTAGGGTACACTATTACCCTGTAATATAATATCTGGTCCAATTTAAATATTATGTTTCAATATTAAGGTCTGATATTGCGCCTTGCGTTAGTTAACCATTGAAAGATGTCTTTGATTTTTTAAAGCATTTTAGAACGCTTATTTCTTCATTTTAAGCTTCTCAAAACATTTTATTTCGCATAGGCATACATAGTAAAATTTAGGGTCACGCTGTGTACCCCCTAAATGACCTATAATTATTTCCTGTGGTAGGGTACACTATTACCCTGTAATATAATACGTGGTCCAATTTAAAAATTATGGGTCAATATTAAGGTCCGATACCGTGCCGTTAGTTAACATAGAAAAATGTCTTTGAATTTTTAAAGCATTTTAGAACGCTTATTTCCTCATTTTAAGCTTCTCAGAACACTTTACTTCGCATTGGCAAACATAGTAAACTTTAGGGTCACGCTGTGTACCCCCTAATTGACCTATAATTATTTCCTGTGGTAGGGTACACTATTACCCTGTAATATAATACCTGGTCCAATTTAAATATTATGGGTGAATATTAAGGTCTGATATTGCGCCTTGCGTTAGTTAACCATTGAAAGATGTCTTTGATTTTTTAAAGCATTTTAGAACGCTTATTTCTTCATTTTAAGCTTCTCAGAACACTCTATTTCGCATAGGCATACATAGTAAACTTTAGGGTCACGCTGTGTACCCCCTAATTGAAATATAATTATTTCCTGTTGTAGGGTACACTATTACCCTGTAATATAATATCTGGTCCAATTTAAATATTATGGTTCCATATTAAGGTCTGATATCGCGCCTTGCGTTGGTTAACCATTGAAAGATGTCTTTGAATTTTTAAAGCATTTTAGAACGCTTATTTCTTCATTTTAATCTTCTCAAAACATTTTATTTCGCATAGGCATACATAGTAAAATTTAGGGTCACGCTGTGTACCCCCTAAATGACCTATAATTATTTCCTGTGGTAGGGTACACTATTACCCTGTAATATAATACGTGGTCCAATTTAAAAATTATAGGTCAATATTAAGGTCCGATACCGTGCCGTTAGTTAACATAGAAAAATGTCTTTGAATTTTTAAAGCATTTTAGAACGCTTATTTCCTCATTTTAAGCTTCTCGGAACACTTTATTTCGCATAGGCATACATAGTAAACTTTAGGGGCACGCTGTGTACCCCCTAATTGACCTATAATTATTTCCTGTGGTAGGGTACACTATTACCCTGTAATATAATACCTGGTCCAATTTAAATATTATGGGTCAATATTAAGGTCTGATATCGCGCCTTGCGTTGATTAACCATTGAAAGATGTCTTTGAATTTTTAAAGCATTTTAGAACGCTTATTTCTTCATTTTAAGCTTGTCAAAACATTTTATTTCGCATAGGCATGCATAGTAAAATTTAGGGTCACGCTGTGTACCCCCTAAATGACCTATAATTATTTTCTGTTTTAGGGTACACTATTACCCTGTAATATAATACGTGGTCCAATTTAAAAATTATAGGTCAATATTAAGGTCCGATACCGTGCCGTTAGTTAACATAGAAAAATGTCTTTGAATTTTTAAAGCATTTTAGAACGCTTATTTCCTCATTTTAAGCTTCTCGGAACACTTTATTTCGCATAGGCATACATAGTAAACTTTAGGGGCACGCTGTGTACCCCCTAATTGACCTATAATTATTTCCTGTGGTAGGGTACACTATTACCCTGTAATATAATACCTGGTCCAATTTAAATATTATGGGTCAATATTAAGGTCTGATATTGCGCCTTGCGTTAGTTAACCATTGAAAGATGTCTTTGAATTTTTAAAGCATTTTAGAACACTTATTTCTTCATTTTAAGCTTCTCAGAACACTTTATTTCGCATAGGCATACATAGTAAACTTTAGGTTCACTCTGTGTACCCCTTAATTGACCTATAATTATTTCCTATGGTAGGGTACACTATAACCCTGTAATATAATACGTGGTCCTATTTAAAAATTATACGTCAATATTAAGGTCCGATACCGTACCGTTAGTTAACATAGAAAAATGTCTTTGAATTTTTAAAGCATTTTAGAACGCTTATTTCCTCATTTTTAGCTTCTCAGAACACTTTATTTTGCATAGGAATACATAGTAAACTTTAGGGTCACGCTGTGTACCCCCTAATTGACCTATAATTATTTCCTGCTGCAGGGTACATTATTACCCTGTAATATAATATCTGGTCCAATTTAAATATTATGGGTCAATATTAAGGTCTGATATTGCGCCTTGCGTTAGTTAACCATTGAAAGATGTCTTTGATTTTTTAAAGCATTTTAGAACGCTTATTTCTTCATTTTAAGCTTCTCAGAACACTCTATTTCGCATAGGCATACATAGTAAACTTTAGGGTCACGCTGTGTACCCCCTAAATGACCTATAATTATTTCCTGTGGTAGGGTACACTATTACCCTGTAATATAATACGTGGTCCAATTTAAAAATTATAGGTCAATATTAAGGTCCGATACCGTGCCGTTAGTTAACATAGAAAAATGTCTTTGAATTTTTAAAGCATTTTAGAACGCTTATTTCTTCATTTTAAGCTTCTCAAAACATTTTATTTCGCATAGGCATACATAGTAAAATTTAGGGTCACGCTGTGTACCCCCTAAATGACCTATAATTATTTTCTGTGGTAGGGTACACTATTACCCTGTAATATAATACGTGGTCCAATTTAAAAATTATAGGTCAATATTAAGGTCCGATACCGTGCCGTTAGTTAACATAGAAAAATGTCTTTGAATTTTTAAAGCATTTTAGAACGCTTATTTCCTCATTTTAAGCTTCTCGGAACACTTTATTTCGCATAGGCATACATAGTAAACTTTAGGGGCACGCTGTGTACCCCCTAATTGACCTATAATTATTTCCTGTGGTAGGGTACACTATTACCCTGTAATATAATACCTGGTCCAATTTAAATATTATGGGTCAATATTAAGGTCTGATATCGCGCCTTGCGTTGATTAACCATTGAAAGATGTCTTTGAATTTTTAAAGCATTTTAGAAAGCTTATTTCTTCATTTTAAGCTTCTCAAAACATTTTATTTCGCATAGGCATACATAGTAAAATTTAGGGTCACGCTGTGTACCCCCTAAATGACCTATAATTATTTCCTGTGGTTGGGTACACTATTACCCTGTAATATAATACGTGGTCCAATTTAAAAATTATAGGTCAATATTAAGGTCCGATACCTTGCCGTTAGTTAACATAGAAAAATGTCTTTGAATTTTTAAAGCATTTTAGAACGCTTATTTCCTCATTTTAAGCTTCTCGGAACACTTTATTTCGCATAGGCATACATATTAATTTTTAGGGGCACGCTGTGTACCCCCTAATTGACCTATAATTATTTCCTGTGGTAGGGTACACTATTACCCTGTAATATAATACGTGGTCCAATTTAAAAATTATAGGTCAATATTAAGGTCCGATACCGTGCCGTTAGTTAACATAGAAAAATGTCTTTGAATTTTTAAAGCATTTTAGAACGCTTATTTCCTCATTTTAAGCTTCTCAAAACACTTTATTTTGCATAGGAATACATAGTAAACTTTAGGGTCACGCTGTGTACCCCCTAATTGACCTATAATTATTTCTTGCTGTAGGGTACACTATTACCCTGTAATATAATACGTGGTCCAATTTAAAAATTATAGGTCAATATTAAGGTCCGATACCGAGCCGTTAGTTAACGTAGAAAAGTGTCTTCGAATTTCCTTGTTTTAATGCACTATTTAAAATATACATAGTGTACCCCCTAATTGACCTATAATTATTTCCTGTGGTAGGGTACACTATTACCCTGTAATATAATACCTGGTCCAATTTAAATATTATGGGTCAATATTAAGGTCTGATATTGCACCTTGCGTTAGTTAACCATTGAAAGATGTCTTTGATTTTTTAAAGCATTTTAGAACGCTTATTTCTTCATTTTAAGCTTCTCAGAACACTCTATTTCGCATAGGCATACATAGTAAACTTTAGGGTCACGCTGTGTACCCCCTAAATGACCTATAATTATTTCCTGTGGTAGGGTACACTATTACCCTGTAATATAATACGTGGTCCAATTTAAAAATTATAGGTCAATATTAAGGTCCGATACCGTGCCGTTAGTTAACATAGAAAAATGTCTTTGAATTTTTAAAGCATTTTAGAACGCTTATTTCCTCATTTTAAGCTTCTCGGAACACTTTATTTCGCATAGGCATACATAGTAAACTTTAGGGGCATGCTGTGTACCCCCTAATTGACCTATAATTATTTCCTGGGGTAGGGTACACTATTACCCTGTAATATAATACCTGGTCCAATTTAAATATTATGGGTCAATATTAAGGTCTGATATCGCGCCTTGCGTTGATTAACCATTGAAAGATGTCTTTGAATTTTTAAAGCATTTTAGAACGCTTATTTCTTCATTTTAAGCTTCTCAAAACATTTTATTTCGCATAGGCATACATAGTAAAATTTAGGGTCACGCTGTGTACCCCCTAAATGACCTATAATTATTTCCTGTGGTAGGGTACACTATTACCCTGTAATATAATACGTGGTCCAATTTAAAAATTATAGGTCAATATTAAGGTCCGATACCGTGCCGTTAGTTAACATCGAAAAATGTCTTTGAATTTTTAAAGCATTTTAGAACGCTTATTTCCTCATTTTAAGCTTCTCAGAACACTTTACTTCGCATAGGCAAACATAGTAAACTTTAGGGTCACGCTGTGTACCCCCTAATTGACCTATAATTATTTCCTGCTGTAGGGTACACTATTACCCTGTAATATAATATCTGGTCCAATTTAAATATTATGGGTCAATATTAAGGTCTGATATTGCGCCTTGCGTTAGTTAACCATTGAAAGATGTCTTTGATTTTTTAAAGCATTTTAGAACGCTTATTTCTTCATTTTAAGCTTCTCAGAACACTCTATTTCGCATAGGCATACATAGTAAACTTTAGGGTCACGCTGTGTACCCCCTAAATGACCTATAATTATTTCCTGTGGTAGGGTTCACTATTACCCTGTAATATAATACGTGGTCCAATTTAAAAATTATAGGTCAATATTAAGGTCCGATACCGTGCCGTTAGTTAACATAGAAAAATGTCTTTGAATTTTTAAAGCATTTTAGAACGCTTATTTCCTCATTTTAAGCTTCTCAAAACACTTTATTTTGCATAGGAATACATAGTAAACTTTAGGGTCACGCTGTGTACCCCCTAATTGACCTATAATTATTTCTTGCTGTAGGGTACACTATTACCCTGTAATATAATACGTGGTCCAATTTAAAAATTATAGGTCAATATTAAGGTCCGATACCGAGCCGTTAGTTAACGTAGAAAAGTGTCTTCGAATTTCCTTGTTTTAATGCACTATTTAAAATATACATAGTGTACCCCCTAATTGACCTATAATTATTTCCTGTGGTAGGGTACACTATTACCCTGTAATATAATACCTGGTCCAATTTAAATATTATGGGTCAATATTAAGGTCTGATATCGCGCCTTGCGTTCATTAACCATTGAAAGATGTCTTTGAATTTTTAAAGCCTTTTAGAACACTTATTTCTTCATTTTAAGCTTCTCAGAACACTATTTTTCGCATAGGCATACATAGTAAACTTTAGGTTCACTCTGTGTACCCCCTAATTGACCTATAATTATTTCCTATGGTAGGGTACACTATAACCCTGTAATATAATACGTGGTGCTATTTAAAAATTATACGTCAATATTAAGGTCCGATACCGTACCGTTAGTTAACATAGAAAAATGTCTTTGAATTTTTAAAGCATTTTAGAACGCTTATTTCCTCATTTTAAGCTTCTCAGAACACTTTATTTTGCATAGGAGTACATAGTAAACTTTAGGGTCACGCTGTGTACCCCCTAATTGACCTATAATTATTTCCTGCTGTAGGGTACACTATTACCCTGTAATATAATACCTGGTCCAATTTAAATATTATGGGTCAATATTAAGGTCTGATATCGCGCCTTGCGTTCATTAACCATTGAAAGATGTCTTTGAATTTTTAAAGAATTTTAGAACACTTATTTCTTCATTTTAAGTTTCTCAGAACACTTTATTTCGCATAGGCATACATAGTAAACTTTAGGTTCACTCTGTGTACCCCCTAATTGACCTATAATTATTTCCTATGGTAGGGTACACTATAACCCTGTAATATAATACGTGGTCCTATTTAAAAATTATACGTCAATATTAAGGTCCGATACCGTACCGTTAGTTAACATAGAAAAATGTCTTTGAATTTTTAAAGCATTTTAGAACGCTTATTTCCTCATTTTAAGCTTCTCAGAACACTTTATTTTGCATAGGAATACATAGTAAACTTTAGGGTCACGCTGTGTACCCCCTAATTGACCTATAATTATTTCCTGCTGTAGGGTACACTATTACCCTGTAATATAATATCTGGTCCAATTTAAATATTATGTTTCAATATTAAGGTCTGATATTGCGCCTTGCGTTAGTTAACCATTGAAAGATGTCTTTGATTTTTTAAAGCATTTTAGAACGCTTATTTCTTCATTTTAAGCTTCTCAGAACACTCTATTTCGCATAGGCATACATAGTAAACTTTAGGGTTACGCTGTGTATCCCCTAAATGACCTATAATTATTTCCTGTGGTAGGGTACACTATTACCCTGTAATATAATACGTGGTCCAATTTAAAAATTATAGGTCAATATTAAGGTCCGATACCGTGCCGTTAGTTAACATAGAAAAATGTCTTTGAATTTTTAAAGCATTTTAGAACGCTTATTTCCTCATTTTAAGCTTCTCGGAACACTTTATTTCGCATAGGCATACATAGTAAACTTTAGGGGCATGCTGTGTACCCCCTAATTGACCTATAATTATTTCCTGTGGTAGGGTACACTATTACCCTGTAATATAATACCTGGTCCAATTTAAATATTATGGGTCAATATTAAGGTCTGATATCGCGCCTTGCGTTGATTAACCATTGAAAGATGTCTTTGAATTTTTAAAGCATTTTAGAACGCTTATTTCTTCATTTTAAGCTTCTCAAAACATTTTATTTCGCATAGGCATACATAGTAAAATTTAGGGTCACGCTGTGTACCCCCTAAATGACCTATAATTATTTCCTGTGGTAGGGTACACTATTACCCTGTAATATAATACCTGGTCCAATTTAAATATTATGGGTGAATATTAAGGTCTGATATTGCGCCTTGCGTTAGTTAACCATTGAAAGATGTCTTTGATTTTTTAAAGCATTTTAGAACGCTTATTTCTTCATTTTAAGCTTCTCAGAACACTCTATTTCGCATAGGCATACATAGTAAACTTTAGGGTCACGCTGTGTACCCCCTAATTGAAATATAATTATTTCCTGTTGTAGGGTACACTATTACCCTGTAATATAATATCTGGTCCAATTTAAATATTATGGTTCCATATTAAGGTCTGATATCGCGCCTTGCGTTGGTTAACCATTGAAAGATGTCTTTGAATTTTTAAAGCATTTTAGAACGCTTATTTCTTCATTTTAAGCTTCTCAAAACATTTTATTTCGCATAAGCATACATAGTAAAATTTAGGGTCACGCTGTGTACCCCCTAAATGACCTATAATTATTTCCTGTGGTAGGGTACACTATTACCCTGTAATATAATACGTGGTCCAATTTAAAAATTATAGGTCAATATTAAGGTCCGATACCGTGCCGTTAGTTAACATAGAAAAATGTCTTTGAATTTTTAAAGCATTTTAGAACGCTTATTTCCTCATTTTAAGCTTCTCGGAACACTTTATTTCGCATAGGCATACATAGTAAACTTTAGGGGCACGCTGTGTACCCCCTAATTGACCTATAATTATTTCCTGTGGTAGGGTACACTATTACCCTGTAATATAATACCTGGTCCAATTTAAATATTATGGGTCAATATTAAGGTCTGATATCGCGCCTTGCGTTGATTAACCATTGAAAGATGTCTTTGAATTTTTAAAGCATTTTAGAAAGCTTATTTCTGCATTTTAAGCTTCTCAAAACATTTTATTTCGCATAGGCATACATAGTGAAATTTAGAGTCACGCTGTGTACCCCCTAAATGACCTATAATTATTTCCTGTGGTAGGGTACACTATTACCCTGTAATATAATACGTGGTCCAATTTAAAAATTATAGGTCAATATTAAGGTCCGATACCTTGCCGTTAGTTAACATAGAAAAATGTCTTTGAATTTTTAAAGCATTTTAGAACGCTTATTTCCTCATTTTAAGCTTCACAGAACACTTTATTTCGCATAGGCATACATAGTAAACTTTAGGGTCACGCTGTGTACCCCCTAATTGACCTATAATTATTTCCTGTGGTAGGGTACACTATTACCCTGTAATATAATACCTGGTCCAATTTAAATATTATGGGTCAATATTAAGGTCTGATATTGCGCCTTGCGTTAGTTAACCATTGAAAGATGTCTTTGAATTTTTAAAGCATTTTAGAACACTTATTTCTTCATTTTAAGCTTCTCAGAACACTTTATTTCGCATAGGCATACATAGTAAACTTTAGGTTCACTCTGTGTACCCCTTAATTGACCTATAATTATTTCCTATGGTAGGGTACACTATAACCCTGTAATATAATACGTGGTCCTATTTAAAAATTATACGTCAATATTAAGGTCCGATACCGTACCGTTAGTTAACATAGAAAAATGTCTTTGAATTTTTAAAGCATTTTAGAACGCTTATTTCCTCATTTTAAGCTTCTCAGAACACTTTATTTTGCATAGGAGTACATAGTAAACTTTAGGGTCACGCTGTGTACCCCCTAATTGACCTATAATTATTTCCTGCTGTAGGGTACACTATTACCCTGTAATATAATACCTGGTCCAATTTAAATATTATGGGTCAATATTAAGGTCTGATATCGCGCCTTGCGTTCATTAACCGTTGAAAGATGTCTTTGAATTTTTAAAGAATTTTAGAACACTTATTTCTTCATTTTAAGTTTCTCAGAACACTTTATTTCGCATAGGCATACATAGTAAACTTTAGGTTCACTCTGTGTACCCCCTAATTGACCTATAATTATTTCCTATGGTAGGGTACACTATAACCCTGTAATATAATACGTGGTCCTATTTAAAAATTATACGTCAATATTAAGGTCCGATACCGTACCGTTAGTTAACATAGAAAAATGTCTTTGAATTTTTAAAGCATTTTAGAACGCTTATTTCCTCATTTTAAGCTTCTCAGAACACTTTATTTTGCATAGGAATACATAGTAAACTTTAGGGTCACGCTGTGTACCCCCTAATTGACCTATAATTATTTCCTGCTGTAGGGTACACTATTACCCTGTAATATAATATCTGGTCCAATTTAAATATTATGTTTCAATATTAAGGTCTGATATTGCGCCTTGCGTTAGTTAACCATTGAAAGATGTCTTTGATTTTTTAAAGCATTTTAGAACGCTTATTTCTTCATTTTAAGCTTCTCAGAACACTCTATTTCGCATAGGCATACATAGTAAACTTTAGGGTCACGCTGTGTACCCCCTAAATGACCTATAATTATTTCCTGTGGTAGGGTACACTATTACCCTGTAATATAATACGTGGTCCAATTTAAAAATTATAGGTCAATATTAAGGTCCGATACCGTGCCGTTAGTTAACATAGAAAAATGTCTTTGAATTTTTAAAGCATTTTAGAACGCTTATTTCCTCATTTTAAGCTTCTCGGAACACTTTATTTCGCATAGGCATACATAGTAAACTTTAGGGGCATGCTGTGTACCCCCTAATTGACCTATAATTATTTCCTGTGGTAGGGTACACTATTACCCTGTAATATAATACCTGGTCCAATTTAAATATTATGGGTCAATATTAAGGTCTGATATCGCGCCTTGCGTTGATTAACCATTGAAAGATGTCTTTGAATTTTTAAAGCATTTTAGAACGCTTATTTCTTCATTTTAAGCTTCTCAGAACACTCTATTTCGCATAGGCATACATAGTAAACTTTAGGGTCACGCTGTGTACCCCCTAATTGAAATATAATTATTTCCTGTTGTAGGGTACACTATTACCCTGTAATATAATATCTGGTCCAATTTAAATATTATGGTTCCATATTAAGGTCTGATATCGCGCCTTGCGTTGGTTAACCATTGAAAGATGTCTTTGAATTTTTAAAGCATTTTAGAACGCTTATTTCTTCATTTTAATCTTCTCAAAACATTTTATTTCGCATAGGCATACATAGTAAAATTTAGGGTCACGCTGTGTACCCCCTAAATGACCTATAATTATTTCCTGTGGTAGGGTACACTATTACCCTGTAATATAATACGTGGTCCAATTTAAAAATTATAGGTCAATATTAAGGTCCGATACCGTGCCGTTAGTTAACATAGAAAAATGTCTTTGAATTTTTAAAGCATTTTAGAACGCTTATTTCCTCATTTTAAGCTTCTCGGAACACTTTATTTCGCATAGGCATACATAGTAAACTTTAGGGGCACGCTGTGTACCCCCTAATTGACCTATAATTATTTCCTGTGGTAGGGTACACTATTACCCTGTAATATAATACCTGGTCCAATTTAAATATTATGGGTCAATATTAAGGTCTGATATCGCGCCTTGCGTTGATTAACCATTGAAAGATGTCTTTGAATTTTTAAAGCATTTTAGAACGCTTATTTCTTCATTTTAAGCTTGTCAAAACATTTTATTTCGCATAGGCATGCATAGTAAAATTTAGGGTCACGCTGTGTACCCCCTAAATGACCTATAATTATTTTCTGTTTTAGGGTACACTATTACCCTGTAATATAATACGTGGTCCAATTTAAAAATTATAGGTCAATATTAAGGTCCGATACCGTGCCGTTAGTTAACATAGAAAAATGTCTTTGAATTTTTAAAGCATTTTAGAACGCTTATTTCCTCATTTTAAGCTTCTCGGAACACTTTATTTCGCATAGGCATACATAGTAAACTTTAGGGGCACGCTGTGTACCCCCTAATTGACCTATAATTATTTCCTGTGGTAGGGTACACTATTACCCTGTAATATAATACCTGGTCCAATTTTAATATTATGGGTCAATATTAAGGTCTGATATCGCGCCTTGCGTTGATTAACCATTGAAAGATGTCTTTGAATTTTTAAAGCATTTTAGAAAGCTTATTTCTGCATTTTAAGCTTCTCAAAACATTTTATTTCGCATAGGCATACATAGTAAAATTTAGAGTCACGCTGTGTACCCCCTAAATGACCTATAATTATTTCCTGTGGTAGGGTACACTATTACCCTGTAATATAATACGTGGTCCAATTTAAAAATTATAGGTCAATATTAAGGTCCGATACCTTGCCGTTAGTTAACATAGAAAAATGTCTTTGAATTTTTAAAGCATTTTAGAACGCTTATTTCCTCATTTTAAGCTTCACAGAACACTTTATTTCGCATAGGCATACATAGTAAACTTTAGGGTCACGCTGTGTACCCCCTAATTGACCTATAATTATTTCCTGTGGTAGGGTACACTATTACCCTGTAATATAATACCTGGTCCAATTTAAATATTATGGGTCAATATTAAGGTCTGATATTGCGCCTTGCGTTAGTTAACCATTGAAAGATGTCTTTGAATTTTTAAAGCATTTTAGAACACTTATTTCTTCATTTTAAGCTTCTCAGAACACTTTATTTCGCATAGGCATACATAGTAAACTTTAGGTTCACTCTGTGTACCCCTTAATTGACCTATAATTATTTCCTATGGTAGGGTACACTATAACCCTGTAATATAATACGTGGTCCTATTTAAAAATTATACGTCAATATTAAGGTCCGATACCGTACCGTTAGTTAACATAGAAAAATGTCTTTGAATTTTTAAAGCATTTTAGAACGCTTATTTCCTCATTTTTAGCTTCTCAGAACACTTTATTTTGCATAGGAATACATAGTAAACTTTAGGGTCACGCTGTGTACCCCCTAATTGACCTATAATTATTTCCTGCTGTAGGGTACATTATTACCCTGTAATATAATATCTGGTCCAATTTAAATATTATGGGTCAATATTAAGGTCTGATATTGCGCCTTGCGTTAGTTAACCATTGAAAGATGTCTTTGATTTTTTAAAGCATTTTAGAACGCTTATTTCTTCATTTTAAGCTTCTCAGAACACTCTATTTCGCATAGGCATACATAGTAAACTTTAGGGTCACGCTGTGTACCCCCTAAATGACCTATAATTATTTCCTGTGGTAGGGTACACTATTACCCTGTAATATAATACGTGGTCCAATTTAAAAATTATAGGTCAATATTAAGGTCCGATACCGTGCCGTTAGTTAACATAGAAAAATGTCTTTGAATTTTTAAAGCATTTTAGAACGCTTATTTCTTCATTTTAAGCTTCTCAAAACATTTTATTTCGCATAGGCATACATAGTAAAATTTAGGGTCACGCTGTGTACCCCCTAAATGACCTATAATTATTTTCTGTGGTAGGGTACACTATTACCCTGTAATATAATACGTGGTCCAATTTAAAAATTATAGGTCAATATTAAGGTCCGATACCGTGCCGTTAGTTAACATAGAAAAATGTCTTTGAATTTTTAAAGCATTTTAGAACGCTTATTTCCTCATTTTAAGCTTCTCGGAACACTTTATTTCGCATAGGCATACATAGTAAACTTTAGGGGCACGCTGTGTACCCCCTAATTGACCTATAATTATTTCCTGTGGTAGGGTACACTATTACCCTGTAATATAATACCTGGTCCAATTTAAATATTATGGGTCAATATTAAGGTCTGATATCGCGCCTTGCGTTGATTAACCATTGAAAGATGTCTTTGAATTTTTAAAGCATTTTAAAAAGCTTATTTCTTCATTTTAAGCTTCTCAAAACATTTTATTTCGCATAGGCATACATAGTAAAATTTAGGGTCACGCTGTGTACCCCCTAAATGACCTATAATTATTTCCTGTGGTTGGGTACACTATTACCCTGTAATATAATACGTGGTCCAATTTAAAAATTATAGGTCAATATTAAGGTCCGATACCGTGCCGTTAGTTAACATAGAAAAATGTCTTTGAATTTTTAAAGCATTTTAGAACGCTTATTTCCTCATTTTAAGCTTCTCAAAACACTTTATTTTGCATAGGAATACATAGTAAACTTTAGGGTCACGCTGTGTACCCCCTAATTGACCTATAATTATTTCTTGCTGTAGGGTACACTATTACCCTGTAATATAATACGTGGTCCAATTTAAAAATTATAGGTCAATATTAAGGTCCGATACCGAGCCGTTAGTTAACGTAGAAAAGTGTCTTCGAATTTCCTTGTTTTAATGCACTATTTAAAATATACATAGTGTACCCCCTAATTGACCTATAATTATTTCCTGTGGTAGGGTACACTATTACCCTGTAATATAATACCTGGTCCAATTTAAATATTATGGGTCAATATTAAGGTCTGATATTGCGCCTTGCGTTAGTTAACCATTGAAAGATGTCTTTGAATTTTTAAAGCACTTTAGAACGCTTATTTCTTCATTTTAAGCTTCTCAGAACACTTTATTTCGCATAGGCATACATAGTAAACTTTAGGGTCACTCTGTGTACCCCCTAATTGACCTATAATTATTTCCTGTGGTAGGGTACACTATAACCCTGTAATATAATACGTGGTCCAATTTAAAAATTATAGGTCAATATTAAGGTCCGATACCGTACCGTTAGTTAACATAGAAAAATGTCTTTGAATTTTTAAAGCATTTTAGAACGCTTATTTCCTCATTTTAAGCTTCTCGGAACACTTTATTTTGCATAGGAATACATAGTAAACTTTAGGGTCACGCTGTGTACCCCCTAATTGACCTATAATTATTTCCTGCTGTAGGGTACACTATTACCCTGTAATATAATACCTGGTCCAATTTAAATATTATGGGTCAATATTAAGGTCTGATATCGCGCCTTGCGTTCATTAACCATTGAAAGATGTCTTTGAATTTTTAAAGCATTTTAGAACACTTATTTCTTCATTTTAAGCTTCTCAGAACACTATTTTTCGCATAGGCATACATAGTAAACTTTAGGTTCACTCTGTGTACCCCCTAATTGACCTATAATTATTTCCTATGGTAGGGTACACTATAACCCTGTAATATAATACGTGGTCCTATTTAAAAATTATACGTCAATATTAAGGTCCGATACCGTACCGTTAGTTAACATAGAAAAATGTCTTTGAATTTTTAAAGCATTTTAGAACGCTTATTTCCTCATTTTAAGCTTCTCAGAACACTTTATTTTGCATAGGAATACATAGTAAACTTTAGGGTCACGCTGTGTACCCCCTAATTGACCTATAATTATTTCCTGCTGTAGGGTACACTATTACCCTGTAATATAATATCTGGTCCAATTTAAATATTATGGGTCAATATTAAGGTCTGATATTGCGCCTTGCGTTAGTTAACCATTGAAAGATGTCTTTGATTTTTTAAAGCATTTTAGAACGCTTATTTCTTCATTTTAAGCTTCTCAGAACACTCTATTTCGCATAGGCATACATAGTAAACTTTAGGGTCACGCTGTGTACCCCCTAAATGACCTATAATTATTTCCTGTGGTAGGGTACACTATTACCCTGTAATATAATACGTGGTCCAATTTAAAAATTATAGGTCAATATTAAGGTCCGATACCGTGCCGTTAGTTAACATAGAAAAATGTCTTTGAATTTTTAAAGCATTTTAGAACGCTTATTTCCTCATTTTAAGCTTCTCGGAACACTTTATTTCGCATAGGCATACATAGTAAACTTTAGGGGCACGCTGTGTACCCCCTAATTGACCTATAATTATTTCCTGTGGTAGGGTACACTATTACCCTGTAATATAATACCTGGTCCAATTTAAATATTATGGGTCAATATTAAGGTCTGATATCGCGCCTTGCGTTGATTAACCATTGAAAGATGTCTTTGAATTTTTAAAGCATTTTAGAACGCTTATTTCTTCATTTTAAGCTTCTCAAAACATTTTATTTCGCATAGGCATACATAGTAAAATTTAGGGTCACGCTGTGTACCCCCTAAATGACCTATAATTATTTCCTGTGGTAGGGTACACTATTACCCTGTAATATAATACGTGGTCCAATTTAAAAATTATAGGTCAATATTAAGGTCTGATACCGTGCCGTTAGTTAACATAGAAAAATGTCTTTGAATTTTTAAAGCATTTTAGAACGCTTATTTCCTCATTTTAAGCTTCTCAGAACACTTTACTTCGCATAGGCAAACATAGTAAACTTTAGGGTCACGCTGTGTACCCCCTAATTGACCTATAATTATTTCCTGTGGTAGGGTACACTATTACCCTGTAATATAATACCTGGTCCAATTTAAATATTATGGGTGAATATTAAGGTCTGATATTGCGCCTTGCGTTAGTTAACCATTGAAAGATGTCTTTGTTTTTTAAAGCATTTTAGAACGCTTATTTCTTCATTTTAAGCTTCTCAGAACACTCTATTTCGCATAGGCATACATAGTAAACTTTAGGGTCACGCTGTGTACCCCCTAATTGAAATATAATTATTTCCTGTTGTAGGGTACACTATTACCCTGTAATATAATATCTGGTCCAATTTAAATATTATGGTTCCATATTAAGGTCTGATATCGCGCCTTGCGTTGGTTAACCATTGAAAGATGTCTTTGAATTTTTAAAGCATTTTAGAACGCTTATTTCTTCATTTTAAGCTTCTCAAAACATTTTATTTCGCATAGGCATACATAGTAAAATTTAGGGTCACGCTGTGTACCCCCTAAATGACCTATAATTATTTCCTGTGGTAGGGTACACTATTACCCTGTAATATAATACGTGGTCCAATTTAAAAATTATAGGTCAATATTAAGGTCCGATACCGTGCCGTTAGTTAACATAGAAAAAGGTCTTTGAATTTTTAAAGCATTTTAGAACGCTTATTTCCTCATTTTAAGCTTCTCGGAACACTTTATTTCGCATAGGCATACATAGTAAACTTTAGGGGCACGCTGTGTACCCCCTAATTGACCTATAATTATTTCCTGTGGTAGGGTACACTATTACCCTGTAATATAATACCTGGTCCAATTTAAATATTATGGGTCAATATTAAGGTCTGATATCGCGCCTTGCGTTGATTAACCATTGAAAGATGTCTTTGAATTTTTAAAGCATTTTAGAACGCTTATTTCTTCATTTTAAGCTTCTCAAAACATTTTATTTCGCATAGGCATACATAGTAAAATTTAGGGTCACGCTGTGTACCCCCTAAATGACCTATAATTATTTTCTGTGGTAGGGTACACTATTACCCTGTAATATAATACGTGGTCCAATTTAAAAATTATAGGTCAATATTAAGGTCCGATACCGTGCCGTTAGTTAACATAGAAAAATGTCTTTGAATTTTTAAAGCATTTTAGAACGCTTATTTCCTCATTTTAAGCTTCTCGGAACACTTTATTTCGCATAGGCATACATAGTAAACTTTAGGGTCACGCTGTGTACCCCCTAATTGACCTATAATTATTTCCTGTGGTAGGGTACACTATTACCCTGTAATATAATACCTGGTCCAATTTAAATATTATGGGTCAATATTAAGGTCTGATATTGCGCCTTGCGTTAGTTAACCATTGAAAGATGTCTTTGAATTTTTAAAGCACTTTAGAACGCTTATTTCTTCATTTTAAGCTTCTCAGAACACTTTATTTCGCATAGGCATACATAGTAAACTTTAGGGTCACTCTGTGTACCCCCTAATTGACCTATAATTATTTCCTGTGGTAGGGTACACTATAACCCTGTAATATAATACGTGGTCCAATTTAAAAATTATAGGTCAATATTAAGGTCCGATACCGTACCGTTAGTTAACATAGAAAAATGTCTTTGAATTTTTAAAGCATTTTAGAAGGCTTATTTCCTCATTTTAAGCTTCTCAGAACACTTTATTTTGCATAGGAGTACATAGTAAACTTTAGGGTCACGCTGTGTACCCCCTAATTGACCTATAATTATTTCCTGCTGTAGGGTACACTATTACCCTGTAATATAATACCTGGTCCAATTTAAATATTATGGGTCAATATTAAGGTCTGATATCGCGCCTTGCGTTCATTAACCATTGAAAGATGTCTTTGAATTTTTAAAGAATTTTAGAACACTTATTTCTTCATTTTAAGTTTCTCAGAACACTTTATTTCGCATAGGCATACATAGTAAACTTTAGGTTCACTCTGTGTACCCCCTAATTGACCTATAATTATTTCCTATGGTAGGGTACACTATAACCCTGTAATATAATACGTGGTCCTATTTAAAAATTATACGTCAATATTAAGGTCCGATACCGTACCGTTAGTTAACATAGAAAAATGTCTTTGAATTTTTAAAGCATTTTAGAACGCTTATTTCCTCATTTTAAGCTTCTCATAACACTTTATTTTGCATAGGAATACATAGTAAACTTTAGGGTCACGCTGTGTACCCCCTAATTGACCTATAATTATTTCCTGCTGTAGGGTACACTATTACCCTGTAATATAATATCTGGTCCAATTTAAATATTATGTTTCAATATTAAGGTCTGATATTGCGCCTTGCGTTAGTTAACCATTGAAAGATGTCTTTGATTTTTTAAAGCATTTTAGAACGCTTATTTCTTCATTTTAAGCTTCTCAGAACACTCTATTTCGCATAGGCATACATAGTAAACTTTAGGGTCACGCTGTGTACCCCCTAAATGACCTATAATTATTTCCTGTGGTAGGGTACACTATTACCCTGTAATATAATACGTGGTCCAATTTAAAAAATAGGTCAATATTAAGGTCCGATACCGTGCCGTTAGTTAACATAGAAAAATGTCTTTGAATTTTTAAAGCATTTTAGAACGCTTATTTCCTCATTTTAAGCTTCTCGGAACACTTTATTTCGCATAGGCATACATAGTAAACTTTAGGGGCATGCTGTGTACCCCCTAATTGACCTATAATTATTTCCTGTGGTAGGGTACACTATTACCCTGTAATATAATACCTGGTCCAATTTAAATATTATGGGTCAATATTAAGGTCTGATATCGCGCCTTGCGTTGATTAACCATTGAAAGATGTCTTTGAATTTTTAAAGCATTTTAGAACGCTTATTTCTTCATTTTAAGCTTCTCAAAACATTTTATTTCGCATAGGCATACATAGTAAAATTTAGGGTCACGCTGTGTACCCCCTAAATGACCTATAATTTTTTCCTGTGGTAGGGTACACTATTACCCTGTAATATAATACCTGGTCCAATTTAAATATTATGGGTCAATATTAAGGTCTGATATCGCGCCTTGCGTTGATTTACCATTGAAAGATGTCTCTGAATTTTTAAAGCATTTTAGAACGCTTATTTCTTCATTTTAAGCTTCTCAAAACATTTTATTTCGCATAGGCATACATAGTAAAATTTAGGGTCACGCTGTGTACCCCCTAAATGACCTATAATTATTTTCTGTGGTAGGGTACACTATTACCCTGTAATATAATACGTGGTCCAATTTAAAAATTATAGGTCAATATTAAGGTCCGATACCTTGCCGTTAGTTAACATAGAAAAATGTCTTTGAATTTTTAAAGCATTTTAGAACGCTTATTTCCTCATTTTAAGCTTCACAGAACACTTTATTTCGCATAGGCATACATAGTAAACTTTAGGGTCACGCTGTGTACCCCCTAATTGACCTATAATTATTTCCTGTGGTAGGGTACACTATTACCCTGTAATATAATATCTGGTCCAATTTAAATATTATGGGTCAATATTAAGGTCTGATATTGCGCCTTGCGTTAGTTAACCATTGAAAGATGTCTTTGAATTTTTAAAGCATTTTAGAACACTTATTTCTTCATTTTAAGCTTCTCAGAACACTTTATTTCGCATAGGCATACATAGTAAACTTTAGGTTCACTCTGTGTTTCCCTTAATTGACCTATAATTATTTCCTATGGTAGGGTACACTATAACCCTGTAATATAATACGTGGTCCTATTTAAAAATTATACGTCAATATTAAGGTCCGATACCGTACCGTTAGTTAACATAGAAAAATGTCTTTGAATTTTTAAAGCATTTTAGAACGCTTATTTCCTCATTTTAAGCTTCTCATAACACTTTATTTTGCATAGGAATACATAGTAAACTTTAGGGTCACGCTGTGTACCCCCTAATTGACCTATAATTATTTCCTGCTGTAGGGTACACTATTACCCTGTAATATAATATCTGGTCCAATTTAAATATTATGTTTCAATATTAAGGTCTGATATTGCGCCTTGCGTTAGTTAACCATTGAAAGATGTCTTTGATTTTTTAAAGCATTTTAGAACGCTTATTTCTTCATTTTAAGCTTCTCAGAACACTCTATTTCGCATAGGCATACATAGTAAACTTTAGGGTCACGCTGTGTACCCCCTAAATGACCTATAATTATTTCCTGTGGTAGGGTACACTATTACCCTGTAATATAATACGTGGTCCAATTTAAAAAATAGGTCAATATTAAGGTCCGATACCGTGCCGTTAGTTAACATAGAAAAATGTCTTTGAATTTTTAAAGCATTTTAGAACGCTTATTTCCTCATTTTAAGCTTCTCGGAACACTTTATTTCGCATAGGCATACATAGTAAACTTTAGGGGCATGCTGTGTACCCCCTAATTGACCTATAATTATTTCCTGTGGTAGGGTACACTATTACCCTGTAATATAATACCTGGTCCAATTTAAATATTATGGGTCAATATTAAGGTCTGATATCGCGCCTTGCGTTGATTAACCATTGAAAGATGTCTTTGAATTTTTAAAGCATTTTAGAACGCTTATTTCTTCATTTTAAGCTTCTCAAAACATTTTATTTCGCATAGGCATACATAGTAAAATTTAGGGTCACGCTGTGTACCCCCTAAATGACCTATAATTTTTTCCTGTGGTAGGGTACACTATTACCCTGTAATATAATACCTGGTCCAATTTAAATATTATGGGTCAATATTAAGGTCTGATATCGCGCCTTGCGTTGATTAACCATTGAAAGATGTCTCTGAATTTTTAAAGCATTTTAGAACGCTTATTTCTTCATTTTAAGCTTCTCAAAACATTTTATTTCGCATAGGCATACATAGTAAAATTTAGGGTCACGCTGTGTACCCCCTAAATGACCTATAATTATTTTCTGTGGTAGGGTACACTATTACCCTGTAATATAATACGTGGTCCAATTTAAAAATTATAGGTCAATATTAAGGTCCGATACCTTGCCGTTAGTTAACATAGAAAAATGTCTTTGAATTTTTAAAGCATTTTAGAACGCTTATTTCCTCATTTTAAGCTTCACAGAACACTTTATTTCGCATAGGCATACATAGTAAACTTTAGGGTCACGCTGTGTACCCCCTAATTGACCTATAATTATTTCCTGTGGTAGGGTACACTATTACCCTGTAATATAATACCTGGTCCAATTTAAATATTATGGGTCAATATTAAGGTCTGATATTGCGCCTTGCGTTAGTTAACCATTGAAAGATGTCTTTGAATTTTTAAAGCATTTTAGAACACTTATTTCTTCATTTTAAGCTTCTCAGAACACTTTATTTCGCATAGGCATACATAGTAAACTTTAGGTTCACTCTGTGTTTCCCTTAATTGACCTATAATTATTTCCTATGGTAGGGTACACTATAACCCTGTAATATAATACGTGGTCCTATTTAAAAATTATACGTCAATATTAAGGTCCGATACCGTACCGTTAGTTAACATAGAAAAATGTCTTTGAATTTTTAAAGCATTTTAGAACGCTTATTTCCTCATTTTAAGCTTCTCAGAACACTTTATTTTGCATAGGAATACATAGTAAATTTTAGGGTCACGCTGTGTACCCCCTAATTGACCTATAATTATTTCCTGCTGTAGGGTACACTATTACCCTGTAATATAATATCTGGTCCAATTTAAATATTATGGGTCAATATTAAGGTCTGATATTGCGCCTTGCGTTAGTTAACCATTGAAAGATGTCTTTGATGTTTTAAAGCATTTTAGAACGCTTATTTCTTCATTTTAAGCTTCTCAGAACACTCTATTTCGCATAGGCATACATAGTAAACTTTAGGGTCACGCTGTGTACCCCCTAAATGACCTATAATTATTTCCTGTGGTAGGGTACACTATTACCCTGTAATATAATACGTGGTCCAATTTAAAAATTATAGGTCAATATTAAGGTCCGATACCGTGCCGTTAGTTAACATAGAAAAATGTCTTTGAATTTTTAAAGCATTTTAGAACGCTTATTTCCTCATTTTAAGCTTCTCGGAACACTTTATTTCGCATAGGCATACATAGTAAACTTTAGGGGCACGCTGTGTACCCCCTAATTGACCTATAATTATTTCCTGTGGTAGGGTACACTATTACCCTGTAATATAATACCTGGTCCAATTTAAATATTATGGGTCAATATTAAGGTCTGATATCGCGCCTTGCGTTGATTAACCATTGAAAGATGTCTTTGAATTTTTAAAGCATTTTAGAACGCTTATTTTTTCATTTTAAGCTTCTCAAAACATTTTATTTCGCATAGGCATACATAGTAAAATTTAGGGTCACGCTGTGTACCCCCTAAATGACCTATAATTATTTCCTGTGGTAGGGTACACTATTACCCTGTAATATAATACGTGGTCCAATTTAAAAATTATAGGTCAATATTAAGGTCCGATACCGTGCCGTTAGTTAACATAGAAAAATGTCTTTGAATTTTTAAAGCATTTTAGAACGCTTATTTCCTCATTTTAAGCTTCTCAGAACACTTTATTTTGCATAGGAATACATAGTAAATTTTAGGGTCACGCTGTGTACCCCCTAATTGACCTATAATTATTTCCTGCTGTAGGGTACACTATTACCCTGTAATATAATATCTGGTCCAATTTAAATATTATGGGTCAATATTAAGGTCTGATATTGCGCCTTGCGTTAGTTAACCATTGAAAGATGTCTTTGATGTTTTAAAGCATTTTAGAACTCTTATTTCTTCATTTTAAGCTTCTCAGAACACTCTATTTCGCATAGGCATACATAGTAAACTTTAGGGTCACGCTGTGTACCCCCTAAATGACCTATAATTATTTCCTGTGGTAGGGTACACTATTACCCTGTAATATAATACGTGGTCCAATTTAAAAATTATAGGTCAATATTAAGGTCCGATACCGTGCCGTTAGTTAACATAGAAAAATGTCTTTGAATTTTTAAAGCATTTTAGAACGCTTATTTCCTCATTTTAAGCTTCTCGGAACACTTTATTTCGCATAGGCATACATAGTAAACTTTAGGGGCACGCTGTGTACCCCCTAATTGACCTATAATTATTTCCTGTGGTAGGGTACACTATTACCCTGTAATATAATACCTGGTCCAATTTAAATATTATGGGTCAATATTAAGGTCTGATATCGCGCCTTGCGTTGATTAACCATTGAAAGATGTCTTTGAATTTTTAAAGCATTTTAGAACGCTTATTTTTTCATTTTAAGCTTCTCAAAACATTTTATTTCGCATAGGCATACATAGTAAAATTTAGGGTCACGCTGTGTACCCCCTAAATGACCTATAATTATTTCCTGTGGTAGGGTACACTATTACCCTGTAATATAATACGTGGTCCAATTTAAAAATTATAGGTCAATATTAAGGTCCGATACCGTGCCGTTAGTTAACATAGAAAAATGTCTTTGAATTTTTAAAGCATTTTAGAACGCTTATTTCCTCATTTTAAGCTTCTCAGAACACTTTACTTCGCATAGGCAAACATAGTAAACTTTAGGGTCACGCTGTGTACCCCCTAATTGACCTATAATTATTTCCTGTGGTAGGGTACACTATTACCCTGTAATATAATACCTGGTCCAATTTAAATATTATGGGTGAATATTAAGGTCTGATATTGCGCCTTGCGTTAGTTAACCATTGAAAGATGTCTTTGATTTTTTAAAGCATTTTAGAACGCTTATTTCTTCATTTTAAGCTTCTCAGAACACTCTATTTCGCATAGGCATACATAGTAAATTTTAGGGTCATGCTGTGTACCCCCTAATTGAAATATAATTATTTCCTGTTGTAGGGTACACTATTACCCTGTAATATAATATCTGGTCCAATTTAAATATTATGGTTCCATATTAAGGTCTGATATCGCGCCTTGCGTTGGTTAACCATTGAAAGATGTCTTTGAATTTTTAAAGCATTTTAGAACGCTTATTTCTTCATTTTAAGCTTCTCAAAACATTTTATTTCTTATAGGCATGCATAGTAAAATTTAGGGTCACGCTGTGTACCCCCTAAATGACCTATAATTATTTTCTGTGGTAGGGTACACTATTACCCTGTAATATAATACGTGGTCCAATTTAAAAATTATAGGTCAATATTAAGGTCCGATACCGTGCCGTTAGTTAACATAGAAAAATGTCTTTGAATTTTTAAAGCATTTTAGAACGCTTATTTCCTCATTTTAAGCTTCTCGGAACACTTTATTTCGCATAGGCATACATAGTAAACTTTAGGGGCACGCTGTGTACCCCCTAATTGACCTATAATTATTTCCTGTGGTAGGGTACACTATTACCCTGTAATATAATATCTGGTCCAATTTAAATATTATGGGTCAATATTAAGGTCTGATATCGCGACTTGCGTTCATTAACCATTGAAAGATGTCTTTGAATTTTTAAAGCATTTTAGAAAGCTTATTTCTTCATTTTAAGCTTCTCAAAACATTTTATTTCGCATAGGCATACATAGTAAAATTTAGGGTCACGCTGTGTACCCCCTAAATGACCTATAATTATTTCCTGTGGTAGGGTACACTATTACCCTGTAATATAATACGTGGTCCAATTTAAAAATTATAGGTCAATATTAAGGTCCGATACCTTGCCGTTAGTTAACATAGAAAAATGTCTTTGAATTTTTAAAGCATTTTAGAACGCTTATTTCCTCATTTTAAGCTTCACAGAACACTTTATTTCGCATAGGCATACATAGTAAACTTTAGGGTCACGCTGTGTACCCCCTAATTGACCTATAATTATTTCCTGTGGTAGGGTACACTATTACCCTGTAATATAATACCTGGTCCAATTTAAATATTATGGGTCAATATTAAGGTCTGATATTGCGCCTTGCGTTAGTTAACCATTGAAAGATGTCTTTGAATTTTTAAAGCATTTTAGAACACTTATTTCTTCATTTTAAGCTTCTCAGAACACTTTATTTCGCATAGGCATACATAGTAAACTTTAGGTTCACTCTGTGTACCCCTTAATTGACCTATAATTATTTCCTATGGTAGGGTACACTATAACCCTGTAATATAATACGTGGTCCTATTTAAAAATTATACGTCAATATTAAGGTCCGATACCGTACCGTTAGTTAACATAGAAAAATGTCTTTGAATTTTTAAAGCATTTTAGAACGCTTATTTCCTCATTTTAAGCTTCTCAGAACACTTTATTTTGCATAGGAATACATAGTAAACTTTAGGGTCACGCTGTGTACCCCCTAATTGACCTATAATTATTTCCTGCTGTAGGGTACACTATTACCCTGTAATATAATATCTGGTCCAATTTAAATATTATGGGTCAATATTAAGGTCTGATATTGCGCCTTGCGTTAGTTAACCATTGAAAGATGTCTTTGATTTTTTAAAGCATTTTAGAACGCTTATTTCTTCATTTTAAGCTTCTCAGAACACTCTATTTCGCATAGGCATACATAGTAAACTTTAGGGTCACGCTGTGTACCCCCTAAATGACCTATAATTATTTCCTGTGGTAGGGTACACTATTACCCTGTAATATAATACGTGGTCCAATTTAAAAATTATAGGTCAATATTAAGGTCCGATACCGTGCCGTTAGTTAACATAGAAAAATGTCTTTGAATTTTTAAAGCATTTTAGAACGCTTATTTCCTCATTTTAAGCTTCTCGGAACACTTTATTTCGCATAGGCATACATAGTAAACTTTAGGGGCACGCTGTGTACCCCCTAATTGACCTATAATTATTTCCTGTGGTAGGGTACACTATTACCCTGTAATATAATACCTGGTCCAATTTAAATATTATGGGTCAATATTAAGGTCTGATATCGCGCCTTGCGTTGATTAACCATTGAAAGATGTCTTTGAATTTTTAAAGCATTTTAGAACGCTTATTTCTTCATTTTAAGCTTCTCAAAACATTTTATTTCGCATAGGCATACATAGTAAAATTTAGGGTCACGCTGTGTACCCCCTAAATGACCTATAATTATTTCCTGTGGTAGGGTACACTATTACCCTGTAATATAATACGTGGTGCAATTTAAAAATTATAGGTCAATATTAAGGTCCGATACCGTGCCGTTAGTTAACATAGAAAAATGTCTTTGAATTTTTAAAGCATTTTAGAACGCTTATTTCCTCATTTTAAGCTTCTCAGAACACTTTACTTCGCATAGGCAAACATAGTAAACTTTAGGGTCACGCTGTGTACCCCCTAATTGACCTATAATTATTTCCTGTGGTAGGGTACACTATTACCCTGTAATATAATACCTGGTCCAATTTAAATATTATGGGTGAATATTAAGGTCTGATATTGCGCCTTGCGTTAGTTAACCATTGAAAGATGTCTTTGATTTTTTAAAGCATTTTAGAACGCTTATTTCTTCATTTTAAGCTTCTCGGAACACTTTATTTCGCATAGGCATACATAGTAAACTTTAGGGGCACGCTGTGTACCCCCTAATTGACCTATAATTATTTCCTGTGGTAGGGTACACTATTACCCTGTAATATAATACCTGGTCCAATTTAAATATTATGGGTCAATATTAAGGTCTGATATCGCGCCTTGCGTTGATTAACCATTGAAAGATGTCTTTGAATTTTTAAAGCATTTTAGAACGCTTATTTCTTCATTTTAAGCTTCTCAAAACATTTTATTTCGCATAGGCATACATAGTAAAATTTAGGGTCACGCTGTGTACCCCCTAAATGACCTATAATTATTTTCTGTGGTAGGGTACACTATTACCCTGTAATATAATACGTGGTCCAATTTAAAAATTATAGGTCAATATTAAGGTCCGATACCGTGCCGTTAGTTAACATAGAAAAATGTCTTTGAATTTTTAAAGCATTTTAGAACGCTTATTTCCTCATTTTAAGCTTCTCAGAACACTTTATTTCGCATAGGCATACATAGTAAGTTCTTTAGGGTCACGCTGTGTACCCCCTAATTGACCTATAATTATTTCCTGTTTTAGGGTACACTATTACCCTGTAATATAATACCTGGTCCAATTTAAATATTATGGGTCAATATTAAGGTCTGATATTGCGCCTTGCGTTAGTTAACCATTGAAAGATGTCTTTGAATTTTTAAAGCATTTTAGAACGCTTATTTCTTCATTTTAAGCTTCTCAGAACACTTTATTTCGCATAGGCATACATAGTAAACTTTAGGGTCACTCTGTGTACCCCCTAATTGACCTATAATTATTTCCTGTGGTAGGGTACACTATAACCCTGTAATATAATACGTGGTCCAATTTAAAAATTATAGGTCAATATTAAGTTTCGATACCGTACCGTTAGTTAACATAGAAAAATGTCTTTGAATTTTTAAAGCATTTTAAAACGCTTATTTCCTCATTTTAAGCTTCTCAGAACACTTTATTTTGCATAGGAATACATAGTAAACTTTAGGGTCACGCTGTGTACCTCTAATTGACCTATAATTATTTCCTGCTGTAGGGTACACTATTACCCTGTAATATAATACCTGGTCGAATTTAAATATTATGGGTCAATATTAAGGTCTGATATCGCGCCTTGCGTTCATTAACCATTGAAAGATATCTTTGAATTTTTAAAGCATTTTAGAACGCTTATTTCTTCATTTTAAGCTTCTCAAAACATTTTATTTCGCATAGGCATACATAGTAAAATTTAGGGTCACGCTGTGTACCCCCTAAATGACCTATAATTATTTCCTGTGGTAGGGTACACTATTACCCTGTAATATAATACGTGGTCCAATTTAAAATTTATAGGTCAATATTAAGGTCCGATACCGTGCCGTTAGTTAACATAGAAAAATGTCTTTGAATTTTTAAAGCATTTTAGAACGCTAATTTCCTCATTTTAAGCTTCTCAGAACACTTTATTTCGCATAGGCATACATAGTAAACTTTAGGGTTACGCTGTGTACCCCCTAATTGACCAATAATTATTTCCTGTGGTAGGGTACACTATTACCCTGTAATATAATACCTGGTCCAATTTAAATATTATGGGTCAATATTAAGGTCTGATATCGCGCCTTGCGTTGATTAACCATTGAAAGATGTTTTTGAATTTTTAAAGCATTTTAGAACGCTTATTTCTTCATTTTAAGCATCTCAGAACACTTTATTTCGCATAGGCATACATAGTAAACTTTAGGGTCACGCTGTGTACCCCCTAATTGACCTATAATTATTTCTTGCTGTAGGGTACACTATTACCCTGTAATATAATACGTGGTCCAATTTAAAAATTATAGGTCAATATTAAGGTCCGATACCGAGCCGTTAGTTAACATAGAAAAGTGTCTTCGAATTTCCTTGTTTTAATGCACTATTTAAAATATACATAGTGTACCCCCTAATTGACCAATAATTATTTCCTGTGGTAGGGTACACTATTACCCTGTAATATAACACCTGGGCCAATTTAAGTATTATGGGTCAATATTAAGGTATGATATTGCGCCTTGCGTTAGTTAACCATTGAAAGATGTCTTTGAATTTTTAAAGCATTTTAGAACGCTTATTTCTTCATTTTAAGCTTCTCAAAACATTTTATTTCGCATAGGCATACATAGTAAAATTTAGAGTCACGCTGTGTACCCCCTAAATGACCTATAATTATTTCCTGTGGTAGGGTACACTATTACCCTGTAATATAATACGTGGTCCAATTTAAAAATTATAGGTCAATATTAAGGTCCGATACCGTGCCGTTAGTTAACATAGAAAAATGTCTTTGAATTTTTAAAGCATTTTAGAACGCTTATTTCCTCATTTTAAGCTTCTCATAACACTTTATTTCGCATAGGCATACATAGTAAGTTCTTTAGGGTCACGCTGTGTACCCCCTAATTGACCTATAATTATTTCCTGTGGTAGGGTACACTATTACCCTGTAATATAATACCTGGTCCAATTTAAATATTATGGGTCAATATTAAGGTCTGATATTGCGCCTTGCGTTAGTTAACCATTGAAAGATGTCTTTGAATTTTTAAAGCATTTTAGAACGCTTATTTCTTCATTTTAAGCTTCTCAGAACACTTTATTTCGCATAGGCATACATAGTAAACTTTAGGGTCACTCTGTGTACCCCCTAATTGACCTATAATTATTTCCTGTGGTAGGGTACACTATAACCCTGTAATATAATACGTGGTCCAATTTAAAAATTATAGGTCAATATTAAGGTCCGATACCGTATCGTTAGTTAACATAGAAACATGTCTTTGAATTTTTAAAGCATTTTAGAACGCTTATTTCCTCATTTTAAGCTTCTCAGAACACTTTATTTTGCATAGGAATACATAGTAAACTTTAGGGTCACGCTGTGTACCCCCTAATTGACCTATAATTATTTCCTGCTGTAGGGTACACTATTACCCTGTAATATAATACCTGGTCCAATTTAAATATTATGGGTCAATATTAAGGTCTGATATCGCGCCTTGCGTTCATTAACCATTGAAAGATATCTTTGAATTTTTAAAGCATTTTAGAACGCTTATTTCTTCATTTTAAGCTTCTCAAAACATTTTATTTCGCATAGGCATACATAGTAAAATTTAGGGTCACGCTGTGTACCCCCTAAATGACCTATAATTATTTCCTGTGGTAGGGTACACTATTACCCTGTAATATAATACGTGGTCCAATTTAAAATTTAGAGGTCAATATTAAGGTCCGATACCGTGCCGTTAGTTAACATAGAAAAATGTCTTTGAATTTTTAAAGCATTTTAGAACGCTTATTTCCTCATTTTAAGCTTCTCAGAACACTTTATTTCGCATAGGCAAACATAGTAAACTTTAGGGTCACGCTGTGTACCCCCTAATTGACCTATAATTATTTCCTGTGGTAGGGTACACTATTACCCTGTAATATAATACGTGGTCCAATTTAAAAATTATAGGTCAATATTAAGGTCCGATACCGAGCCGTTAGTTAACATAGAAAAGTGTCTTCGAATTTCCTTGTTTTAATGCACTATTTAAAATATACATAGTGTACCCCCTAATTGACCAATAATTATTTCCTGTGGTAGGGTACACTATTACCCTGTAATATAACACCTGGGCCAATTTAAATATTATGGGTCAATATTAAGGTATGATATTGCGCCTTGCGTTAGTTAACCATTGAAAGATGTCTTTGAATTTTTAAAGCATTTTAGAACGCTTATTTCTTCATTTTAAGCTTCTCAAAACATTTTATTTCGCATAGGCATACATAGTAAAATTTAGAGTCACGCTGTGTACCCCCTAAATGACCTATAATTATTTCCTGTGGTAGGGTACACTATTACCCTGTAATATAATACGTGGTCCAATTTAAAAATTATAGGTCAATATTAAGGTCCGATACCGTGCCGTTAGTTAACATAGAAAAATGTCTTTGAATTTTTAAAGCATTTTAGAACGCTTATTTCCTCATTTTAAGCTTCTCATAACACTTTATTTCGCATAGGCATACATAGTAAGTTCTTTAGGGTCACGCTGTGTACCCCCTAATTGACCTATAATTATTTCCTGTGGTAGGGTACACTATTACCCTGTAATATAATACCTGGTCCAATTTAAATATTATGGGTCAATATTAAGGTCTGATATTGCGCCTTGCGTTAGTTAACCATTGAAAGATGTCTTTGAATTTTTAAAGCATTTTAGAACGCTTATTTCTTCATTTTAAGCTTCTCAGAACACTTTATTTCGCATAGGCATACATAGTAAACTTTAGGGTCACTCTGTGTACCCCCTAATTGACCTATAATTATTTCCTGTGGTAGGGTACACTATAACCCTGTAATATAATACGTGGTCCAATTTAAAAATTATAGGTCAATATTAAGGTCCGATACCGTATCGTTAGTTAACATAGAAACATGTCTTTGAATTTTTAAAGCATTTTAGAACGCTTATTTCCTCATTTTAAGCTTCTCAGAACACTTTATTTTGCATAGGAATACATAGTAAACTTTAGGGTCACGCTGTGTACCCCCTAATTGACCTATAATTATTTCCTGCTGTAGGGTACACTATTACCCTGTAATATAATACCTGGTCCAATTTAAATATTATGGGTCAATATTAAGGTCTGATATCGCGCCTTGCGTTCATTAACCATTGAAAGATATCTTTGAATTTTTAAAGCATTTTAGAACGCTTATTTCTTCATTTTAAGCTTCTACAAAAATTTTATTTCGCATAGGCATACATAGTAAAATTTAGGGTCACGCTGTGTACCCCCTAAATGACCTATAATTATTTCCTGTGGTAGGGTACACTATTACCCTGTAATATAATACGTGGTCCAATTTAAAATTTAGAGGTCAATATTAAGGTCCGATACCGTGCCGTTAGTTAACATAGAAAAATGTCTTTGAATTTTTAAAGCATTTTAGAACGCTTATTTCCTCATTTTAAGCTTCTCAGAACACTTTATTTCGCATAGGCAAACATAGTAAACTTTAGGGTCACGCTGTGTACCCCCTAATTGACCTATAATTATTTCCTGTGGTAGGGTACACTATTACCCTGTAATATAATACCTGGTCCAATTTAAATATTATGGGTCAATATTAAGGTCTGATATTGCGCCTTGCGTTAGTTAATCATTGAAAGATGTCTTTGAATTTTTAAAGCACTTTAGAACGCTTATTTCTTCATTTTAAGCTTCTCAGAACACTTTATTTCGCATAGGCATACATAGTAAACTTTAGGGTCACTCTCTGTACCCCCTAATTGACCTATAATTATTTCCTGTGGTAGGGTACACTATAACCCTGTAATATAATACGTGGTCCAATTTAAAAATTATAGGTCAATATTAAGGTCCGATACCGCACCGTTAGTTAACATAGAAAAATGTCTTTGAATTTTTAAAGCATTTTAGAACGCTTATTTCCTCATATTAAGCTTCTCAGAACACTTTATTTTGCATAGGAATACATAGTAAACTTTAGGGTCACGCTGTGTACCCCCTAATTGACCTATAATTATTTCCTGCTGTAAGGTACACTATTACCCTGTAATATAATACCTGGTCCAATTTAAATATTATGGGTCAATATTAAGGTCTGATATTGCGCCTTGCGTTAGTTAACCATTGAAAGATGTCTTTGAATTTTTAAAGCATTTTAGAACGCTTATTTCTTCATTTTAAGCTTCTCAGAACACTTCATTTCGCATAGGCATACATAGTAAAATTTAGGGTCACGCTGTGTACCCCCTAAATGACCTATAATTATTTCCTGTGGTAGGGTACACTATTACCCTGTAATATAATACGTGGTCCAATTTAAAAATTATAGGTCAATATTAAGGTCCGATACCGTGCCGTTAGTTAACATAGAAAAATGTCTTTGAATTTTTAAAGCATTTTAGAACGCTTATTTCCTCATTTTAAGCTTCTCGGAACACTTTATTTCGCATAGGCATACATAGTAAACTTTAGGGGCACGCTGTGTACCCCCTAATTGACCTATAATTATTTCCTGTGGTAGGGTACACTATTACCCTGTAATATAATACCTGGGCCAATTTACATATTATGGGTCAATATTAAGGTCTGATATCGCGCCTTGCGTTGATTAACCATTGAAAGATGTCTTTGAATTTTTAAAGCATTTTAGAACGCTTATTTCTTCATTTTAAGCTTCTCAAAACATTTTATTTCGCATAGGCATACATAGTAAAATTTAGGGTCACGCTGTGTACCCCCTAAATGACCTATAATTATTTCCTGTGGTAGGGTACACTATTACCCTGTAATATAATACGTGGTCCAATTTAAAAATTATAGGTCAATATTAAGGTCCGATACCGTGCCGTTAGTTAACATAGAAAAATGTCTTTGAATTTTTAAAGCATTTTAGAACGCTTATTTCCTCATTTTAAGCTTCTCAGAACACTTTACTTCGCATAGGCGAACATAGTAAACTTTAGGGTCACGCTGTGTACCCCCTAATTGACCTATAATTATTTCCTGTGGTAGGGTACACTATAACCCTGTAATATAATACGTGGTCCAATTTAAATATTATGGGTCAATATTAAGGTCTGATATCGCGCCTTGCGTTCATTAACCATTGAAAGATATCTTTGAATTTTTAAAGCATTTTAGAACGCTTATTTCTTCATTTTAAGCTTCTACAAAAATTTTATTTCGCATAGGCATACATAGTAAAATTTAGGGTCACGCTGTGTACCCCCTAAATGACCTATAATTATTTCCTGTGGTAGGGTACACTATTACCCTGTAATATAATACGTGGTCCAATTTAAAATTTAGAGGTCAATATTAAGGTCCGATACCGTGCCGTTAGTTAACATAGAAAAATGTCTTTGAATTTTTAAAGCATTTTAGAACGCTTATTTCCTCATTTTAAGCTTCTCAGAACACTTTATTTCGCATAGGCAAACATAGTAAACTTTAGGGTCACGCTGTGTACCCCCTAATTGACCTATAATTATTTCCTGTGGTAGGGTACACTATTACCCTGTAATATAATACCTGGTCCAATTTAAATATTATGGGTCAATATTAAGGTCTGATATTGCGCCTTGCGTTAGTTAATCATTGAAAGATGTCTTTGAATTTTTAAAGCACTTTAGAACGCTTATTTCTTCATTTTAAGCTTCTCAGAACACTTTATTTCGCATAGGCATACATAGTAAACTTTAGGGTCACTCTCTGTACCCCCTAATTGACCTATAATTATTTCCTGTGGTAGGGTACACTATAACCCTGTAATATAATACGTGGTCCAATTTAAAAATTATAGGTCAATATTAAGGTCCGATACCGCACCGTTAGTTAACATAGAAAAATGTCTTTGAATTTTTAAAGCATTTTAGAACGCTTATTTCCTCATATTAAGCTTCTCAGAACACTTTATTTTGCATAGGAATACATAGTAAACTTTAGGGTCACGCTGTGTACCCCCTAATTGACCTATAATTATTTCCTGCTGTAAGGTACACTATTACCCTGTAATATAATACCTGGTCCAATTTAAATATTATGGGTCAATATTAAGGTCTGATATCGCGCCTTGCGTTCATTAACCATTGAAAGATATCTTTGAATTTTTAAAGCATTTTAGAACGCTTATTTCTTCATTTTAAGCTTCTCAAAACATTTTATTTCGCATAGGCATACATAGTAAAATTTAGGGTCACGCTGTGTACCCCCTAAATGACCTATAATTATTTCCTGTGGTAGGGTACACTATTACCCTGTAATATAATACGTGGTCCAATTTAAAATTTATAGGTCAATATTAAGGTCCGATACCGTGCCGTTAGTTAACATAGAAAAATGTCTTTGAATTTTTAAAGCATTTTAGAACGCTTATTTCCTCATTTTAAGCTTCACAGAACACTTTATTTCGCATAGGCATACATAGTAAACTTTAGGGTCACGCTGTGTTCCCCCTAATTGACCTATAATTATTTCCTGTGGTAGGGTACACTATTACCCTGTAATATAATACCTGGTCCAATTTAAATATTATGGGTCAATATTAAGGTCTGATATTGCGCCTTGCGTTAGTTAACCATTGAAAGATGTCTTTGAATTTTTAAAGCATTTTAGAACGCTTATTTCTTCATTTTAAGCTTCTCAGAACACTTCATTTCGCATAGGCATACATAGTAAAATTTAGGGTCACGCTGTGTACCCCCTAAATGACCTATAATTATTTCCTGTGGTAGGGTACACTATTACCCTGTAATATAATACGTGGTCCAATTTAAAAATTATAGGTCAATATTAAGGTCCGATACCGTGCCGTTAGTTAACATAGAAAAATGTCTTTGAATTTTTAAAGCATTTTAGAACGCTTATTTCCTCATTTTAAGCTTCTCGGAACACTTTATTTCGCATAGGCATACATAGTAAACTTTAGGGGCACGCTGTGTACCCCCTAATTGACCTATAATTATTTCCTGTGGTAGGGTACACTATTACCCTGTAATATAATACCTGGGCCAATTTACATATTATGGGTCAATATTAAGGTCTGATATCGCGCCTTGCGTTGATTAACCATTGAAAGATGTCTTTGAATTTTTAAAGCATTTTAGAACGCTTATTTCTTCATTTTAAGCTTCTCAAAACATTTTATTTCGCATAGGCATACATAGTAAAATTTAGGGTCACGCTGTGTACCCCCTAAATGACCTATAATTATTTCCTGTGGTAGGGTACACTATTACCCTGTAATATAATACGTGGTCCAATTTAAAAATTATAGGTCAATATTAAGGTCCGATACCGTGCCGTTAGTTAACATAGAAAAATGTCTTTGAATTTTTAAAGCATTTTAGAACGCTTATTTCCTCATTTTAAGCTTCTCAGAACACTTTACTTCGCATAGGCAAACATAGTAAACTTTAGGGTCACGCTGTGTACCCCCTAATTGACCTATAATTATTTCCTGTGGTAGGGTACACTATTACCCTGTAATATAATACCTGGTCCAATTTAAATATTATGGGTCAATATTAAGGTCTGATATTGCGCCTTGCGTTAGTTAACCATTGAAAGATGTCTTTGAATTTTTAAAGCACTTTAGAACGCTTATTTCTTCATTTTAAGCTTCTCAGAACACTTTATTTCGCATAGGCATACATAGTAAACTTTAGGGTCACTCTGTGTACCCCCTAATTGACCTATAATTATTTCCTGTGGTAGGGTACACTATAACCCTGTAATATAATACGTGGTCCAATTTAAAAATTATAGGTCAATATTAAGGTCCGATACCGTACCGTTAGTTAACATAGAAAAATGTCTTTGAATTTTTAAAGCATTTTAGAACGCTTATTTCCTCATTTTAAGCTTCTCAGAACACTTTATTTTGCATAGGAATACATAGTAAACTTTAGGGTCACGCTGTGTACCTCTAATTGACCTATAATTATTTCCTGCTGTAGGGTACACTATTACCCTGTAATATAATACCTGGTCGAATTTAAATATTATGGGTCAATATTAAGGTCTGATATCGCGCCTTGCGTTCATTAACCATTGAAAGATATCTTTGAATTTTTAAAGCATTTTAGAACGCTTATTTCTTCATTTTAAGCTTCTCAAAACATTTTATTTCGCATAGGCATACATATTAAAATTTAGGGTCACGCTGTGTACCCCCTAAATGACCTATAATTATTTCCTGTGGTAGGGTACACTATTACCCTGTAATATAATACGTGGTCCAATTTAAAAATTAAAGGTCAATATTAAGGTCCGATACCGTGCCGTTAGTTAACATAGAAAAATGTCTTTGAATTTTTAAAGCATTTTAGAACGCTTATTTCCTCATTTTAAGCTTCTCGGAACACTTTATTTCGCATAGGCATACATAGTAAACTTTAGGGGCACGCTGTGTACCCCCTAATTGACCTATAATTATTTCCTGTGGTAGGGTACACTATTACCCTGTAATACAATACCTGGGCCAATTTACATATTATGGGTCAATATTAAGGTCTGATATCGCGCCTTGCGTTGATTAACCATTGAAAGATGTCTTTGAATTTTTAAAGCATTTTAGAACGCTTATTTCTTCATTTTAAGCTTCTCAAAACATTTTATTTCGCATAGGCATACATAGTAAAATTTAGGGTCACGCTGTGTACCCCCTAAATGACCTATAATTATTTCCTGTGGTAGGGTACACTATTACCCTGTAATATAATACGTGGTCCAATTTAAATATTATGGGTCAATATTAAGGTCTGATATTGCGCCTTGCGTTAGTTAACCATTGAAAGATGTCTTTGAATTTTTAAAGCACTTTAGAACGCTTATTTCTTCATTTTAAGCTTCTCAGAACACTTTATTTCGCATAGGCATACATAGTAAACTTTAGGGTCACTCTGTGTACCCCCTAATTGACCTATAATTATTTCCTGTGGTAGGGTACACTATAACCCTGTAATATAATACGTGGTCCAATTTAAAAATTATAGGTCAATATTAAGGTCCGATACCGTACCGTTAGTTAACATAGAAAAATGTCTTTGAATTTTTAAAGCATTTTAGAACGCTTATTTCCTCATTTTAAGCTTCTCAGAACACTTTATTTTGCATAGGAATACATAGTAAACTTTAGGGTCACGCTGTGTACCTCTAATTGACCTATAATTATTTCCTGCTGTAGGGTACACTATTACCCTGTAATATAATACCTGGTCGAATTTAAATATTATGGGTCAATATTAAGGTCTGATATCGCGCCTTGCGTTCATTAACCATTGAAAGATATCTTTGAATTTTTAAAGCATTTTAGAACGCTTATTTCTTCATTTTAAGCTTCTCAAAACATTTTATTTCGCATAGGCATACATAGTAAAATTTAGGGTCACGCTGTGTACCCCCTAAATGACCTATAATTATTTCCTGTGGTAGGGTACACTATTACCCTGTAATATAATACGTGGTCCAATTTAAAAATTATAGGTCAATATTAAGGTCCGATACCGTGCCGTTAGTTAACATAGAAAAATGTCTTTGAATTTTTAAAGCATTTTAGAACGCTTATTTCCTCATTTTAAGCTTCTCGGAACACTTTATTTCGCATAGGCATACATAGTAAACTTTAGGGGCACGCTGTGTACCCCCTAATTGACCTATAATTATTTCCTGTGGTAGGGTACACTATTACCCTGTAATATAATACCTGGGCCATTTTACATATTATGGGTCAATATTAAGGTCTGATATCGCGCCTTGCGTTGATTAACCATTGAAAGATGTCTTTGAATTTTTAAAGCATTTTAGAACGCTTATTTCTTCATTTTAAGCTTCTCAAAACATTTTATTTCGCATAGGCATACATAGTAAAATTTAGGGTCACGCTGTGTACCCCCTAAATGACCTATAATTATTTCCTGTGGTAGGGTACACTATTACCCTGTAATATAATACGTGGTCCAATTTAAAAATTATAGGTCAATATTAAGGTCCGATACCGTGCCGTTAGTTAACATAGAAAAATGTCTTTGAATTTTTAAAGCATTTTAGAACGCTTATTTCCTCATTTTAAGCTTCTCAGAACACTTTACTTCGCATAGGCAAACATAGTAAACTTTAGGGTCACGCTGTGTACCCCCTAATTGACCTATAATTATTTCCTGTGGTAGGGTACTCTATTACCCTGTAATATAATACCTGGTCCAATTTAAATATTATGGGTCAATATTAAGGTCTGATATTGCGCCTTGCGTTAGTTAACCATTGAAAGATGTCTTTGAATTTTTAAAGCACTTTAGAACGCTTATTTCTTCATTTTAAGCTTCTCAGAACACTTTATTTCGCATAGGCATACATAGTAAACTTTAGGGTCACTCTGTGTACCCCCTAATTGACCTATAATTATTTCCTGTGGTAGGGTACACTATAACCCTGTAATTTAATACGTGGTCCAATTTAAAAATTATAGGTCAATATTAAGGTCCGATACCGCACCGTTAGTTAACATAGAAAAATGTCTTTGAATTTTTAAAGCATTTTAGAACGCTTATTTCCTCATATTAAGCTTCTCAGAACACTTTATTTTGCATAGGAATACATAGTAAACTTTAGGGTCACGCTGTGTACCCCCTAATTGACCTATAATTATTTCCTGCTGTAGGGTACACTATTACCCTGTAATATAATACCTGGTCCAATTTAAATATTATGGGTCAATATTAAGGTCTGATATCGCGCCTTGCGTTCATTAACCATTGAAAGATATCTTTGAATTTTTAAAGCATTTTAGAACGCTTATTTCTTCATTTTAAGCTTCTCAAAACATTTTATTTCGCATAGGCATACATAGTAAAATTTAGGGTCACGCTGTGTACCCCCTAAATGACCTATAATTATTTCCTGTGGTAGGGTACACTATTACCCTGTAATATAATACGTGGTCCAATTTAAAATTTATAGGTCAATATTAAGGTCCGATATCGTGCCGTTAGTTAACATAGAAAAATGTCTTTGAATTTTTAAAGCATTTTAGAACGCTTATTTCCTCATTTTAAGCTTCACAGAACACTTTATTTCGCATAGGCATACATAGTAAACTTTAGGGTCACGCTGTGTTCCCCCTAATTGACCTATAATTATTTCCTGTGGTAGGGTACACTATTACCCTGTAATATAATACCTGGTCCAATTTAAATATTATGGGTCAATATTAAGGTCTGATATTGCGCCTTGCGTTAGTTAACCATTGAAAGATGTCTTTGAATTTTTAAAGCATTTTAGAACGCTTATTTCTTCATTTTAAGCTTCTCAGAACACTTTATTTCGCATAGGCATACATAGTAAACTTTAGGTTCACTCTGTGTACCCCCTAATTGACCTATAATTATTTCCTGTGGTAGGGTACACTATAACCCTGTAATATAATACGTGGTCCTATTTAAAAATTATACGTCAATATTAAGGTCCGATACCGTACCGTTAGTTAACATAGAAAAATGTCTTTGAATTTTTAAAGCATTTTAGAACGCTTATTTCCTCATTTTAAGCTTGTCGGAACACTTTATTTCGCAGAAGCATACATAGTAAACTTTAGGGGCACGCTGTGTACCCCCTAATTGACCTATAATTATTTCCTGTGGTAGGGTACACTATAACCCTGTAATATAATACGTGGTCGTATTTAAAAATTATACGTCAATATTAAGGTCCGATACCGTACCGTTAGTTAACATAGAAAAATGTCTTTGAATTTTTAAAGCATTTTAGAACGCTTATTTCCTCATTTTAAGCTTCTCAGAACACTTTATTTTGCATAGGAATACATAGTAAACTTTAGGGTCACGCTGTGTACCTCTAATTGACCTATAATTATTTCCTGCTGTAGGGTACACTATTACCCTGTAATATAATACCTGGTCGAATTTAAATATTATGGGTCAATATTAAGGTCTGATATTGCGCCTTGCGTTAGTTAACCATTGAAAGATGTCTTTGAATTTTTAAAGCACTTTAGAACGCTTATTTCTTCATTTTAAGCTTCTCAGAACACTTTATTTCGCATAGGCATACATAGTAAACTTTAGGGTCACTCTGTGTACCCCCTAATTGACCTATAATTATTTCCTGTGGTAGGGTACACTATAACCCTGTAATATAATACGTGGTCCAATTTAAAAATTATAGGTCAATATTAAGGTCCGATACCGTACCGTTAGTTAACATAGAAAAATGTCTTTGAATTTTTAAAGCATTTTAGAACGCTTATTTCCTCATTTTAAGCTTCTCAGAACACTTTATTTTGCATAGGAATACATAGTAAACTTTAGGGTCACGCTGTGTACCTCTAATTGACCTATAATTATTTCCTGCTGTAGGGTACACTATTACCCTGTAATATAATACCTGGTCGAATTTAAATATTATGGGTCAATATTAAGGTCTGATATCGCGCCTTGCGTTCATTAACCATTGAAAGATATCTTTGAATTTTTAAAGCATTTTAGAACGCTTATTTCTTCATTTTAAGCTTCTCAAAACATTTTATTTCGCATAGGCATACATATTAAAATTTAGGGTCACGCTGTGTACCCCCTAAATGACCTATAATTATTTCCTGTGGTAGGGTACACTATTACCCTGTAATATAATACGTGGTCCAATTTAAAAATTAAAGGTCAATATTAAGGTCCGATACCGTGCCGTTAGTTAACATAGAAAAATGTCTTTGAATTTTTAAAGCATTTTAGAACGCTTATTTCCTCATTTTAAGCTTCTCGGAACACTTTATTTCGCATAGGCATACATAGTAAACTTTAGGGGCACGCTGTGTACCCCCTAATTGACCTATAATTATTTCCTGTGGTAGGGTACACTATTACCCTGTAATATAATACCTGGGCCAATTTACATATTATGGGTCAATATTAATGTCTGATATCGCGCCTTGCGTTGATTAACCATTGAAAGATGTCTTTGAATTTTTAAAGCATTTTAGAACGCTTATTTCTTCATTTTAAGCTTCTCAAAACATTTTATTTCGCATAGGCATACATAGTAAAATTTAGGGTCACGCTGTGTACCCCCTAAATGACCTATAATTATTTCCTGTGGTAGGGTACACTATTACCCTGTAATATAATACGTGGTCCAATTTAAATATTATGGGTCAATATTAAGGTCTGATATTGCGCCTTGCGTTAGTTAACCATTGAAAGATGTCTTTGAATTTTTAAAGCACTTTAGAACGCTTATTTCTTCATTTTAAGCTTCTCAGAACACTTTATTTCGCATAGGCATACATAGTAAACTTTAGGGTCACTCTGTGTACCCCCTAATTGACCTATAATTATTTCCTGTGGTAGGGTACACTATAACCCTGTAATATAATACGTGGTCCAATTTAAAAATTATAGGTCAATATTAAGGTCCGATACCGTACCGTTAGTTAACATAGAAAAATGTCTTTGAATTTTTAAAGCATTTTAGAACGCTTATTTCCTCATTTTAAGCTTCTCAGAACACTTTATTTTGCATAGGAATACATAGTAAACTTTAGGGTCACGCTGTGTACCTCTAATTGACCTATAATTATTTCCTGCTGTAGGGTACACTATTACCCTGTAATATAATACCTGGTCGAATTTAAATATTATGGGTCAATATTAAGGTCTGATATCGCGCCTTGCGTTCATTAACCATTGAAAGATATCTTTGAATTTTTAAAGCATTTTAGAACGCTTATTTCTTCATTTTAAGCTTCTCAAAACATTTTATTTCGCATAGGCATACATAGTAAAATTTAGGGTCACGCTGTGTACCCCCTAAATGACCTATAATTATTTCCTGTGGTAGGGTACACTATTACCCTGTAATATAATACGTGGTCCAATTTAAAAATTATAGGTCAATATTAAGGTCCGATACCGTGCCGTTAGTTAACATAGAAAAATGTCTTTGAATTTTTAAAGCATTTTAGAACGCTTATTTCCTCATTTTAAGCTTCTCGGAACACTTTATTTCGCATAGGCATACATAGTAAACTTTAGGGGCACGCTGTGTACCCCCTAATTGACCTATAATTATTTCCTGTGGTAGGGTACACTATTACCCTGTAATATAATACCTGGGCCAATTTACATATTATGGGTCAATATTAAGGTCTGATATCGCGCCTTGCGTTGATTAACCATTGAAAGATGTCTTTGAATTTTTAAAGCATTTTAGAACGCTTATTTCTTCATTTTAAGCTTCTCAAAACATTTTATTTCGCATAGGCATACATAGTAAAATTTAGGGTCACGCTGTGTACCCCCTAAATGACCTATAATTATTTCCTGTGGTAGGGTACACTATTACCCTGTAATATAATACGTGGTCCAATTTAAAAATTATAGGTCAATATTAAGGTCCGATACCGTGCCGTTAGTTAACATAGAAAAATGTCTTTGAATTTTTAAAGCATTTTAGAACGCTTATTTCCTCATTTTAAGCTTCTCAGAACACTTTACTTCGCATAGGCAAACATAGTAAACTTTAGGGTCACGCTGTGTACCCCCTAATTGACCTATAATTATTTCCTGTGGTAGGGTACACTATTACCCTGTAATATAATACCTGGTCCAATTTAAATATTATGGGTCAATATTAAGGTCTGATATTGCGCCTTGCGTTAGTTAACCATTGAAAGATGTCTTTGAATTTTTAAAGCACTTTAGAACGCTTATTTCTTCATTTTAAGCTTCTCAGAACACTTTATTTCGCATAGGCATACATAGTAAACTTTAGGGTCACTCTGTGTACCCCCTAATTGACCTATAATTATTTCCTGTGGTAGGGTACACTATAACCCTGTAATTTAATACGTGGTCCAATTTAAAAATTATAGGTCAATATTAAGGTCCGATACCGCACCGTTAGTTAACATAGAAAAATGTCTTTGAATTTTTAAAGCATTTTAGAACGCTTATTTCCTCATATTAAGCTTCTCAGAACACTTTATTTTGCATAGGAATACATAGTAAACTTTAGGGTCACGCTGTGTACCCCCTAATTGACCTATAATTATTTCCTGCTGTAGGGTACACTATTACCCTGTAATATAATACCTGGTCCAATTTAAATATTATGGGTCAATATTAAGGTCTGATATCGCGCCTTGCGTTCATTAACCATTGAAAGATATCTTTGAATTTTTAAAGCATTTTAGAACGCTTATTTCTTCATTTTAAGCTTCTCAAAACATTTTATTTCGCATAGGCATACATAGTAAAATTTAGGGTCACGCTGTGTACCCCCTAAATGACCTATAATTATTTCCTGTGGTAGGGTACACTATTACCCTGTAATATAATACGTGGTCCAATTTAAAATTTATAGGTCAATATTAAGGTCCGATATCGTGCCGTTAGTTAACATAGAAAAATGTCTTTGAATTTTTAAAGCATTTTAGAACGCTTATTTCCTCATTTTAAGCTTCACAGAACACTTTATTTCGCATAGGCATACATAGTAAACTTTAGGGTCACGCTGTGTTCCCCCTAATTGACCTATAATTATTTCCTGTGGTAGGGTACACTATTACCCTGTAATATAATACCTGGTCCAATTTAAATATTATGGGTCAATATTAAGGTCTGATATTGCGCCTTGCGTTAGTTAACCATTGAAAGATGTCTTTGAATTTTTAAAGCATTTTAGAACGCTTATTTCTTCATTTTAAGCTTCTCAGAACACTTTATTTCGCATAGGCATACATAGTAAACTTTAGGTTCACTCTGTGTACCCCCTAATTGACCTATAATTATTTCCTGTGGTAGGGTACACTATAACCCTGTAATATAATACGTGGTCCTATTTAAAAATTATACGTCAATATTAAGGTCCGATACCGTACCGTTAGTTAACATAGAAAAATGTCTTTGAATTTTTAAAGCATTTTAGAACGCTTATTTCCTCATTTTAAGCTTGTCGGAACACTTTATTTCGCAGAAGCATACATAGTAAACTTTAGGGGCACGCTGTGTACCCCCTAATTGACCTATAATTATTTCCTGTGGTAGGGTACACTATAACCCTGTAATATAATACGTGGTCGTATTTAAAAATTATACGTCAATATTAAGGTCCGATACCGTACCGTTAGTTAACATAGAAAAATGTCTTTGAATTTTTAAAGCATTTTAGAACGCTTATTTCCTCATTTTAAGCTTCTCAGAACACTTTATTTTGCATAGGAATACATAGTAAACTTTAGGGTCACGCTGTGTACCTCTAATTGACCTATAATTATTTCCTGCTGTAGGGTACACTATTACCCTGTAATATAATACCTGGTCGAATTTAAATATTATGGGTCAATATTAAGGTCTGATATCGCGCCTTGCGTTCATTAACCATTGAAAGATATCTTTGAATTTTTAAAGCATTTTAGAACGCTTATTTCTTCATTTTAAGCTTCTCAAAACATTTTATTTCGCATAGGCATACATATTAAAATTTAGGGTCACGCTGTGTACCCCCTAAATGACCTATAATTATTTCCTGTGGTAGGGTACACTATTACCCTGTAATATAATACGTGGTCCAATTTAAAAATTAAAGGTCAATATTAAGGTCCGATACCGTGCCGTTAGTTAACATAGAAAAATGTCTTTGAATTTTTAAAGCATTTTAGAACGCTTATTTCCTCATTTTAAGCTTCTCGGAACACTTTATTTCGCATAGGCATACATAGTAAACTTTAGGGGCACGCTGTGTACCCCCTAATTGACCTATAATTATTTCCTGTGGTAGGGTACACTATTACCCTGTAATATAATACCTGGGCCAATTTACATATTATGGGTCAATATTAAGGTCTGATATCGCGCCTTGCGTTGATTAACCATTGAAAGATGTCTTTGAATTTTTAAAGCATTTTAGAACGCTTATTTCTTCATTTTAAGCTTCTCAAAACATTTTATTTCGCATAGGCATACATAGTAAAATTTAGGGTCACGCTGTGTACCCCCTAAATGACCTATAATTATTTCCTGTGGTAGGGTACACTATTACCCTGTAATATAATACGTGGTCCAATTTAAATATTATGGGTCAATATTAAGGTCTGATATTGCGCCTTGCGTTAGTTAACCATTGAAAGATGTCTTTGAATTTTTAAAGCACTTTAGAACGCTTATTTCTTCATTTTAAGCTTCTCAGAACACTTTATTTCGCATAGGCATACATAGTAAACTTTAGGGTCACTCTGTGTACCCCCTAATTGACCTATAATTATTTCCTGTGGTAGGGTACACTATAACCCTGTAATATAATACGTGGTCCAATTTAAAAATTATAGGTCAATATTAAGGTCCGATACCGTACCGTTAGTTAACATAGAAAAATGTCTTTGAATTTTTAAAGCATTTTAGAACGCTTATTTCCTCATTTTAAGCTTCTCAGAACACTTTATTTTGCATAGGAATACATAGTAAACTTTAGGGTCACGCTGTGTACCTCTAATTGACCTATAATTATTTCCTGCTGTAGGGTACACTATTACCCTGTAATATAATACCTGGTCGAATTTAAATATTATGGGTCAATATTAAGGTCTGATATCGCGCCTTGCGTTCATTAACCATTGAAAGATATCTTTGAATTTTTAAAGCATTTTAGAACGCTTATTTCTTCATTTTAAGCTTCTCAAAACATTTTATTTCGCATAGGCATACATAGTAAAATTTAGGGTCACGCTGTGTACCCCCTAAATGACCTATAATTATTTCCTGTGGTAGGGTACACTATTACCCTGTAATATAATACGTGGTCCAATTTAAAAATTATAGGTCAATATTAAGGTCCGATACCGTGCCGTTAGTTAACATAGAAAAATGTCTTTGAATTTTTAAAGCATTTTAGAACGCTTATTTCCTCATTTTAAGCTTCTCGGAACACTTTATTTCGCATAGGCATACATAGTAAACTTTAGGGGCACGCTGTGTACCCCCTAATTGACCTATAATTATTTCCTGTGGTAGGGTACACTATTACCCTGTAATATAATACCTGGGCCAATTTACATATTATGGGTCAATATTAAGGTCTGATATCGCGCCTTGCGTTGATTAACCATTGAAAGATGTCTTTGAATTTTTAAAGCATTTTAGAACGCTTATTTCTTCATTTTAAGCTTCTCAAAACATTTTATTTCGCATAGGCATACATAGTAAAATTTAGGGTCACGCTGTGTACCCCCTAAATGACCTATAATTATTTCCTGTGGTAGGGTACACTATTACCCTGTAATATAATACGTGGTCCAATTTAAAAATTATAGGTCAATATTAAGGTCCGATACCGTGCCGTTAGTTAACATAGAAAAATGTCTTTGAATTTTTAAAGCATTTTAGAACGCTTATTTCCTCATTTTAAGCTTCTCAGAACACTTTACTTCGCATAGGCAAACATAGTAAACTTTAGGGTCACGCTGTGTACCCCCTAATTGACCTATAATTATTTCCTGTGGTAGGGTACACTATTACCCTGTAATATAATACCTGGTCCAATTTAAATATTATGGGTCAATATTAAGGTCTGATATTGCGCCTTGCGTTAGTTAACCATTGAAAGATGTCTTTGAATTTTTAAAGCACTTTAGAACGCTTATTTCTTCATTTTAAGCTTCTCAGAACACTTTATTTCGCATAGGCATACATAGTAAACTTTAGGGTCACTCTGTGTACCCCCTAATTGACCTATAATTATTTCCTGTGGTAGGGTACACTATAACCCTGTAATTTAATACGTGGTCCAATTTAAAAATTATAGGTCAATATTAAGGTCCGATACCGCACCGTTAGTTAACATAGAAAAATGTCTTTGAATTTTTAAAGCATTTTAGAACGCTTATTTCCTCATATTAAGCTTCTCAGAACACTTTATTTTGCATAGGAATACATAGTAAACTTTAGGGTCACGCTGTGTACCCCCTAATTGACCTATAATTATTTCCTGCTGTAGGGTACACTATTACCCTGTAATATAATACCTGGTCCAATTTAAATATTATGGGTCAATATTAAGGTCTGATATCGCGCCTTGCGTTCATTAACCATTGAAAGATATCTTTGAATTTTTAAAGCATTTTAGAACGCTTATTTCTTCATTTTAAGCTTCTCAAAACATTTTATTTCGCATAGGCATACATAGTAAAATTTAGGGTCACGCTGTGTACCCCCTAAATGACCTATAATTATTTCCTGTGGTAGGGTACACTATTACCCTGTAATATAATACGTGGTCCAATTTAAAATTTATAGGTCAATATTAAGGTCCGATATCGTGCCGTTAGTTAACATAGAAAAATGTCTTTGAATTTTTAAAGCATTTTAGAACGCTTATTTCCTCATTTTAAGCTTCACAGAACACTTTATTTCGCATAGGCATACATAGTAAACTTTAGGGTCACGCTGTGTTCCCCCTAATTGACCTATAATTATTTCCTGTGGTAGGGTACACTATTACCCTGTAATATAATACCTGGTCCAATTTAAATATTATGGGTCAATATTAAGGTCTGATATTGCGCCTTGCGTTAGTTAACCATTGAAAGATGTCTTTGAATTTTTAAAGCATTTTAGAACGCTTATTTCTTCATTTTAAGCTTCTCAGAACACTTTATTTCGCATAGGCATACATAGTAAACTTTAGGTTCACTCTGTGTACCCCCTAATTGACCTATAATTATTTCCTGTGGTAGGGTACACTATAACCCTGTAATATAATACGTGGTCCTATTTAAAAATTATACGTCAATATTAAGGTCCGATACCGTACCGTTAGTTAACATAGAAAAATGTCTTTGAATTTTTAAAGCATTTTAGAACGCTTATTTCCTCATTTTAAGCTTGTCGGAACACTTTATTTCGCAGAAGCATACATAGTAAACTTTAGGGGCACGCTGTGTACCCCCTAATTGACCTATAATTATTTCCTGTGGTAGGGTACACTATAACCCTGTAATATAATACGTGGTCGTATTTAAAAATTATACGTCAATATTAAGGTCCGATACCGTACCGTTAGTTAACATAGAAAAATGTCTTTGAATTTTTAAAGCATTTTAGAACGCTTATTTCTTCATTTTAAGCTTCTCAAAACATTTTATTTCGCATAGGCATACATAGTAAAATTTAGGGTCACGATGTGTACCCCCTAAATGACCTATAATTATTTTCTGTGGTAGGGTACACTATTACCCTGTAATATAATACGTGGTCCAATTTAAAAATTATAGGTCAATATTAAGGTCCGATACCGTGCCGTTAGTTAACATAGAAAAATGTCTTTGAATTTTTAAAGCATTTTAGAACGCTTATTTCCTCATTTTAAGCTTCTCAGAACACTTTATTTCGCATAGGCATACATAGTAAGTTCTTTAGGGTCACGCTGTGTACCCCCTAATTGACCTATAATTATTTCCTGTTTTAGGGTACACTATTACCCTGTAATATAATACCTGGTCCAATTTAAATATTATGGGTCAATATTAAGGTCTGATATTGCGCCTTGCGTTAGTTAACCATTGAAAGATGTCTTTGAATTTTTAAAGCATTTTAGAACGCTTATTTCTTCATTTTAAGCTTCTCAGAACACTTTATTTCGCATAGGCATACATAGTAAACTTTAGGGTCACTCTGTGTACCCCCTAATTGACCTATAATTATTTCCTGTGGTAGGGTACACTATAACCCTGTAATATAATACGTGGTCCAATTTAAAAATTATAGGTCAATATTAAGTTTCGATACCGTACCGTTAGTTAACATAGAAAAATGTCTTTGAATTTTTAAAGCATTTTAGAACGCTTATTTCCTCATTTTAAGCTTCTCAGAACACTTTATTTTGCATAGGAATACATAGTAAACTTTAGGGTCACGCTGTGTACCTCTAATTGACCTATAATTATTTCCTGCTGTAGGGTACACTATTACCCTGTAATATAATACCTGGTCGAATTTAAATATTATGGGTCAATATTAAGGTCTGATATCGCGCCTTGCGTTCATTAACCATTGAAAGATATCTTTGAATTTTTAAAGCATTTTAGAACGCTTATTTCTTCATTTTAAGCTTCTCAAAACATTTTATTTCGCATAGGCATACATAGTAAAATTTAGGGTCACGCTGTGTACCCCCTAAATGACCTATAATTATTTCCTGTGGTAGGGTACACTATTACCCTGTAATATAATACGTGGTCCAATTTAAAATTTATAGGTCAATATTAAGGTCCGATACCGTGCCGTTAGTTAACATAGAAAAATGTCTTTGAATTTTTAAAGCATTTTAGAACGCTAATTTCCTCATTTTAAGCTTCTCAGAACACTTTATTTCGCATAGGCATACATAGTAAACTTTAGGGTTACGCTGTGTACCCCCTAATTGACCAATAATTATTTCCTGTGGTAGGGTACACTATTACCCTGTAATATAATACCTGGTCCAATTTAAATATTATGGGTCAATATTAAGGTCTGATATCGCGCCTTGCGTTGATTAACCATTGAAAGATGTTTTTGAATTTTTAAAGCATTTTAGAACGCTTATTTCTTCATTTTAAGCATCTCAGAACACTTTATTTCGCATAGGCATACATAGTAAACTTTAGGGTCACGCTGTGTACCCCCTAATTGACCTATAATTATTTCTTGCTGTAGGGTACACTATTACCCTGTAATATAATACGTGGTCCAATTTAAAAATTATAGGTCAATATTAAGGTCCGATACCGAGCCGTTAGTTAACATAGAAAAGTGTCTTCGAATTTCCTTGTTTTAATGCACTATTTAAAATATACATAGTGTACCCCCTAATTGACCAATAATTATTTCCTGTGGTAGGGTACACTATTACCCTGTAATATAACACCTGGGCCAATTTAAATATTATGGGTCAATATTAAGGTATGATATTGCGCCTTGCGTTAGTTAACCATTGAAAGATGTCTTTGAATTTTTAAAGCATTTTAGAACGCTTATTTCTTCATTTTAAGCTTCTCAAAACATTTTATTTCGCATAGGCATACATAGTAAAATTTAGAGTCACGCTGTGTACCCCCTAAATGACCTATAATTATTTCCTGTGGTAGGGTACACTATTACCCTGTAATATAATACGTGGTCCAATTTAAAAATTATAGGTCAATATTAAGGTCCAATACCGTGCCGTTAGTTAACATAGAAAAATGTCTTTGAATTTTTAAAGCATTTTAGAACGCTTATTTCCTCATTTTAAGCTTCTCAGAACACTTTATTTCGCATAGGCATACATAGTAAGTTCTTTAGGGTCACGCTGTGTACCCCCTAATTGACCTATAATTATTTCCTGTGGTAGGGTACACTATTACCCTGTAATATAATACCTGGTCCAATTTAAATATTATGGGTCAATATTAAGGTCTGATATTGCGCCTTGCGTTAGTTAACCATTGAAAGATGTCTTTGAATTTTTAAAGCATTTTAGAACGCTTATTTCTTCATTTTAAGCTTCTCAGAACACTTTATTTCGCATAGGCATACATAGTAAACTTTAGGGTCACTCTGTGTACCCCCTAATTGACCTATAATTATTTCCTGTGGTAGGGTACACTATAACCCTGTAATATAATACGTGGTCCAATTTAAAAATTATAGGTCAATATTAAGGTCCGATACCGTATCGTTAGTTAACATAGAAACATGTCTTTGAATTTTTAAAGCATTTTAGAACGCTTATTTCCTCATTTTAAGCTTCTCAGAACACTTTATTTTGCATAGGAATACATAGTAAACTTTAGGGTCACGCTGTGTACCCCCTAATTGACCTATAATTATTTCCTGCTGTAGGGTACACTATTACCCTGTAATATAATACCTGGTCCAATTTAAATATTATGGGTCAATATTAAGGTCTGATATCGCGCCTTGCGTTCATTAACCATTGAAAGATATCTTTGAATTTTTAAAGCATTTTAGAACGCTTATTTCTTCATTTTAAGCTTCTCAAAACATTTTATTTCGCATAGGCATACATAGTAAAATTTAGGGTCACGCTGTGTACCCCCTAAATGACCTATAATTATTTCCTGTGGTAGGGTACACTATTACCCTGTAATATAATACGTGGTCCAATTTAAAATTTAGAGGTCAATATTAAGGTTCGATACCGTGCCGTTAGTTAACATAGAAAAATGTCTTTGAATTTTTAAAGCATTTTAGAACGCTTATTTCCTCATTTTAAGCTTCTCAGAACACTTTATTTCGCATAGGCAAACATAGTAAACTTTAGGGTCACGCTGTGTACCCCCTAATTGACCTATAATTATTTCCTGTGGTAGGGTACACTATTACCCTGTAATATAATACCTGGTCCAATTTAAATATTATGGGTCAATATTAAGGTCTGATATTGCGCCTTGCGTTAGTTAATCATTGAAAGATGTCTTTGAATTTTTAAAGCACTTTAGAACGCTTATTTCTTCATTTTAAGCTTCTCAGAACACTTTATTTCGCATAGGCATACATAGTAAACTTTAGGGTCACTCTCTGTACCCCCTAATTGACCTATAATTATTTCCTGTGGTAGGGTACACTATAACCCTGTAATATAATACGTGGTCCAATTTAAAAATTATAGGTCAATATTAAGGTCCGATACCGCACCGTTAGTTAACATAGAAAAATGTCTTTGAATTTTTAAAGCATTTTAGAAGGCTTATTTCCTCATATTAAGCTTCTCAGAACACTTTATTTTGCATAGGAATACTTGTAAACTTTAGGGTCACGCTGTGTACCCCCTAATTGACCTATAATTATTTCCTGCTGTAGGGTACACTATTACCCTGTAATATAATACCTGGTCCAATTTAAATATTATGGGTCAATATTAAGGTCTGATATCGCGCCTTGCGTTCATTAACCATTGAAAGATATCTTTGAATTTTTAAAGCATTTTAGAACGCTTATTTCTTCATTTTAAGCTTCTCAAAACATTTTATTTCGCATAGGCATACATAGTAAAATTTAGGGTCACGCTGTGTACCCCCTAAATGACCTATAATTATTTCCTGTGGTAGGGTACACTATTACCCTGTAATATAATACGTGGTCCAATTTAAAATTTATAGGTCAATATTAAGGTCCGATACCGTGCCGTTAGTTAACATAGAAAAATGTCTTTGAATTTTTAAAGCATTTTAGAACGCTTATTTCCTCATTTTAAGCTTCACAGAACACTTTATTTCGCATAGGCATACATAGTAAACTTTAGGGTCACGCTGTGTTCCCCCTAATTGACCTATAATTATTTCCTGTGGTAGGGTACACTATTACCCTGTAATATAATACCTGGTCCAATTTAAATATTATGGGTCAATATTAAGGTCTGATATTGCGCCTTGCGTTAGTTAACCATTGAAAGATGTCTTTGAATTTTTAAAGCATTTTAGAACGCTTATTTCTTCATTTTAAGCTTCTCAGAACACTTCATTTCGCATAGGCATACATAGTAAACTTTAGGTTCACTCTGTGTACCCCCTAATTGACCTATAATTATTTCCTGTGGTAGGGTACACTATAACCCTGTAATATAATACGTGGTCCTATTTAAAAATTATACGTCAATATTAAGGTCCGATACCGTACCGTTAGTTAACATAGAAAAATGTCTTTGAATTTTTAAAGCATTTTAGAACGCTTATTTCCTCATTTTAAGCTTCTCAGAACACTTTATTTTGCATAGGAATACATAGTAAACTTTAGGGTCACTCTGTGTACCCCCTATATGACCTATAATTATTTCCTGCTGTAGGGTACACTATTACCCTGTAATATAATACCTGGTCCAATTTAAATATTATGGGTCAATCTTAAGGTCTGATATTGCGCCTTGCGTTAGTTAACCATTGAAAGATGTCTTTGATTTTTTAAAGCATTTTAGAACGCTTATTTCTTCATTTTAAGCTTCTCAAAACATTTTATTTCGCATAGGCATACATAGTAAAATTTAGGGTCACGCTGTGTACCCCCTAAATGACCTATAATTATTTCCTGTGGTAGGGTACACTATTACCCTGTAATATAATACGTGGTCCAATTTAAAAATTATAGGTCAATATTAAGGTCCGATACCGTGCCGTTAGTTAACATAGAAAAATGTCTTTGAATTTTTAAAGCATTTTAGAACGCTTATTTCCTCATTTTAAGCTTCTCGGAACACTTTATTTCGCATAGGCATACATAGTAAACTTTAGGGGCACGCTGTGTACCCCCTAATTGACCTATAATTATTTCCTGTGGTAGGGTACACTATTACCCTGTAATATAATACCTGGGCCAATTTACATATTATGGGTCAATATTAAGGTCTGATATCGCGCCTTGCGTTGATTAACCATTGAAAGATGTCTTTGAATTTTTAAAGCATTTTAGAACGCTTATTTCTTCATTTTAAGCTTCTCAAAACATTTTATTTCGCATAGGCATACATAGTAAAATTTAGGGTCACGCTGTGTACCCCCTAAATGACCTATAATTATTTCCTGTGGTAGGGTACACTATTACCCTGTAATATAATACGTGGTCCAATTTAAAAATTATAGGTCAATATTAAGGTCCGATACCGTGCCGTTAGTTAACATAGAAAAATGTCTTTGAATTTTTAAAGCATTTTAGAACGCTTATTTCCTCATTTTAAGCTTCTCAGAACACTTTACTTCGCATAGGCAAACATAGTAAACTTTAGGGTCACGCTGTGTACCCCCTAATTGACCTATAACTATTTCCTGTGGTAGGGTACACTATTACCCTGTAATATAATACCTGGTCCAATTTAAATATTATGGGTCAATATTAAGGTCTGATATTGCGCCTTGCGTTAGTTAACCATTGAAAGATGTCTTTGAATTTTTAAAGCACTTTAGAACGCTTATTTCTTCATTTTAAGCTTCTCAGAACACTTTATTTCGCATAGGCATACATAGTAAAATTTAGGGTCACGCTGTGTACCCCCTAAATGACCTATAATTATTTCCTGTGGTAGGGTACACTATTACCCTGTAATATAATACGTGGTCCAATTTAAAAATTATAGGTCAATATTAAGGTCCGATACCGTGCCGTTAGTTAACATAGAAAAATGTCTTTGAATTTTTAAAGCATTTTAGAACGCTTATTTCCTCATTTTAAGCTTCTCAGAACACTTTACTTCGCATAGGCAAACATAGTAAACTTTAGGGTCACGCTGTGCACCCCCTAATTGACCTATAATTATTTCCTGTGGTAGGGTACACTATTACCCTGTAATATAATACCTGGTCCAATTTAAATATTATGGGTCAATATTAAGGTCTGATATTGCGCCTTGCGTTAGTTAACCATTGAAAGATGTCTTTGAATTTTTAAAGCACTTTAGAACGCTTATTTCTTCATTTTAAGCTTCTCAGAACACTTTATTTCGCATAGGCATACATAGTAAACTTTAGGGTCACTCTGTGTACCCCCTAATTGACCTATAATTATTTCCTGCTGTAGGGTACACTATTACCCTGTAATATAATACCTGGTCCAATTTAAATATTATGGGTCAATATTAAGGTCTGATATCGCGCCTTGCGTTCATTAACCATTGAAAGATATCTTTGAATTTTTAAAGCATTTTAGAACGCTTATTTCTTCATTTTAAGCTTCTCAAAACATTTTATTTCGCATAGGCATACATAGTAAAATTTAGGGTCACGCTGTGTACCCCGTAAATGACCTATAATTATTTCCTGTGGTAGGGTACACTATTACCCTGTAATATAATACGTGGTCCAATTTAAAATTTATAGGTCAATATTAAGGTCCGATACCGTGCCGTTAGTTAACATAGAAAAATGTCTTTGAATTTTTAAAGCATTTTAGAACGCTTATTTCCTCATTTTAAGCTTCACAGAACACTTTATTTCGCATAGGCATACATAGTAAACTTTAGGGTCACGCTGTGTTCCCCCTAATTGACCTATAATTATTTCCTGTGGTAGGGTACACTATTACCCTGTAATATAATACCTGGTCCAATTTAAATATTATGGGTCAATATTAAGGTCTGATATTGCGCCTTGCGTTAGTTAACCATTGAAAGATGTCTTTGAATTTTTAAAGCATTTTAGAACGCTTATTTCTTCATTTTAAGCTTCTCAGAACACTTTATTTCGCATAGGCATACATAGTAAACTTTAGGTTCACTCTGTGTACCCCCTAATTGACCTATAATTATTTCCTGTGGTAGGGTACACTATAACCCTGTAATATAATACGTGGTCCTATTTAAAAATTATACGTCAATATTAAGGTCCGATACCGTACCGTTAGTTAACATAGAAAAATGTCTTTGAATTTTTAAAGCATTTTAGAACGCTTATTTCCTCATTTTAAGCTTCTCAGAACACTTTATTTTGCATAGGAATACATAGTAAACTTTAGGGTCACGCTGTGTACCCCCTAATTGACCTATAATTATTTCCTGCTGTAGGGTACACTATTACCCTGTAATATAATACCTGGTCCAATTTAAATATTATGGGTCAATCTTAAGGTCTGATATTGCGCCTTGCGTTAGTTAACCATTGAAAGATGTCTTTGATTTTTTAAAGCATTTTAAAACGCTTATTTCTTCATTTTAAGCTTCTCAAAACATTTTATTTCGCATAGGCATACATAGTAAAATTTAGGGTCACGCTGTGTACCCCCTAAATGACCTATAATTATTTCCTGTGGTAGGGTACACTATTACCCTGTAATATAATACGTGGTCCAATTTAAAAATTATAGGTCAATATTAAGGTCCGATACCGTGCCGTTAGTTAACATAGAAAAATGTCTTTGAATTTTTAAAGCATTTTAGAACGCTTATTTCCTCATTTTAAGCTTCTCGGAACACTTTATTTCGCATAGGCATACATAGTAAACTTTAGGGGCACGCTGTGTACCCCCTAATTGACCTATAATTATTTCCTGTGGTAGGGTACACTATTACCCTGTAATATAATACCTGGGCCAATTTACATATTATGGGTCAATATTAAGGTCTGATATCGCGCCTTGCGTTGATTAACCATTGAAAGATGTCTTTGAATTTTTAAAGCATTTTAGAACGCTTATTTCTTCATTTTAAGCTTCTCAAAACATTTTATTTCGCATAGGCATACATAGTAAAATTTAGGGTCACGCTGTGTACCCCCTAAATGACCTATAATTATTTCCTGTGGTAGGGTACACTATTACCCTGTAATATAATACGTGGTCCAATTTAAAAATTATAGGTCAATATTAAGGTCCGATACCGTGCCGTTAGTTAACATAGAAAAATGTCTTTGAATTTTTAAAGCATTTTAAAACGCTTATTTCCTCATTTTAAGCTTCTCAGAACACTTTACTTCGCATAGGCAAACATAGTAAACTTTAGGGTCACGCTGTGTACCCCCTAATTGACCTATAATTATTTCCTTTGGTAGGGTACACTATTACCCTGTAATATAATACCTGGTCCAATTTAAATATTATGGGTCAATATTAAGGTCTGATATTGCGCCTTGCGTTAGTTAACCATTGAAAGATGTCTTTGAATTTTTAAAGCACTTTAGAACGCTTATTTCTTCATTTTAAGCTTCTCAGAACACTTTATTTCGCATAGGCATACATAGTAAACTTTAGGGTCACTCTGTGTACCCCCTAATTGACCTATAATTATTTCCTGTGGTAGGGTACACTATAACCCTGTAATATAATACGTGGTCCAATTTAAAAATTATAGGTCAATATTAAGGTCCGATACCGTACCGTTAGTTAACATAGAAAAATGTCTTTGAATTTTTAAAGCATTTTAGAACGCTTATTTCCTCATTTTAAGCTTCTCAGAACACTTTATTTTGCATAGGAATACATAGTAAACTTTAGGGTCACGCTGTGTACCCCCTAATTGACCTATAATTATTTCCTGCTGTAGGGTACACTATTACCCTGTAATATAATACCTGGTCCAATTTAAATATTATGGGTCAATATTAAGGTCTGATATCGCGCCTTGCGTTCATTAACCATTGAAAGATATCTTTGAATTTTTAAAGCATTTTAGAACGCTTATTTCTTCATTTTAAGCTTCTCAAAACATTTTATTTCGCATAGGCATACATAGTAAAATTTAGGGTCACGCTGTGTACCCCCTAAATGACCTATAATTATTTCCTGTGGTAGGGTACACTATTACCCTGTAATATAATACGTGGTCCAATTTAAAAATTATAGGTCAATATTAAGGTCCGATACCGTGCCGTTAGTTAACATAGAAAAATGTCTTTGAATTTTTAAAGCATTTTAGAACGCTTATTTCCTCATTTTAAGCTTGTCGGAACACTTTATTTCGCAGAGGCATACATAGTAAACTTTAGGGGCACGCTGTGTACCCCCTAATTGACCTATAATTATTTCCTGTGGTAGGGTACACTATTACCCTGTAATATAATACCTGGGCCAATTTACATATTATGGGTCAATATTAAGGTCTGATATCGCGCCTTGCGTTGATTAACCATTGAAAGATGTCTTTGAATTTTTAAAGCATTTTAGAACGCTTATTTCTTCATTTTAAGCTTCTCAAAACATTTTATTTCGCATAGGCATACATAGTAAAATTTAGGGTCACGCTGTGTACCCCCTAAATGACCTATAATTATTTCCTGTGGTAGGGTACACTATTACCCTGTAATATAATACCTGGTCCAATTTAAATATTATGGGTCAATATTAAGGTCTGATATCGCGCCTTGCGTTCATTAACCATTGAAAGATATCTTTGAATTTTTAAAGCATTTTAGAACGCTTATTTCTTCATTTTAAGCTTCTCAAAACATTTTATTTCGCATAGGCATACATAGTAAAATTTAGGGTCACGCTGTGTACCCCCTAAATGACCTATAATTATTTCCTGTGGTAGGGTACACTATTACCCTGTAATATAATACGTGGTCCAATTTAAAAATTATAGGTCAATATTAAGGTCCGATACCGTGCCGTTAGTTAACATAGAAAAATGTCTTTGAATTTTTAAAGCATTTTAGAACGCTTATTTCCTCATTTTAAGCTTGTCGGAACACTTTATTTCGCAGAGGCATACATAGTAAACTTTAGGGGCACGCTGTGTACCCCCTAATTGACCTATAATTATTTCCTGTGGTAGGGTACACTATTACCCTGTAATATAATACCTGGGCCAATTTACATATTATGGGTCAATATTAAGGTCTGATATCGCGCCTTGCGTTGATTAACCATTGAAAGATGTCTTTGAATTTTTAAAGCATTTTAGAACGCTTATTTCTTCATTTTAAGCTTCTCAAAACATTTTATTTCGCATAGGCATACATAGTAAAATTTAGGGTCACGCTGTGTACCCCCTAAATGACCTATAATTATTTCCTGTGGTAGGGTACACTATTACCCTGTAATATAATACGTGGTCCAATTTAAAAATTATAGGTCAATATTAAGGTCCGATACCGTGCCGTTAGTTAACATAGAAAAATGTCTTTGAATTTTTAAAGCATTTTAGAACGCTTATTTCCTCATTTTAAGCTTCTCAGAACACTTTACTTCGCATAGGCAAACATAGTAAACTTTAGGGTCACGCTGTGTACCCCCTAATTGACCTATAATTATTTCCTGTGGTAGGGTACACTATTACCCTGTAATATAATACCTGGTCCAATTTAAATATTATGGGTCAATATTAAGGTCTGATATTGCGCCTTGCGTTAGTTAACCATTGAAAGATGTCTTTGAATTTTTAAAGCACTTTAGAACGCTTATTTCTTCATTTTAAGCTTCTCAGAACACTTTATTTCGCATAGGCATACATAGTAAACTTTAGGGTCACTCTGTGTACCCCCTAATTGACCTATAATTATTTCCTGTGGTAGGGTACACTATAACCCTGTAATATAATACGTGGTCCAATTTAAAAATTATAGGTCAATATTAAGGTCCGATACCGTACCGTTAGTTAACATAGAAAAATGTCTTTGAATTTTTAAAGCATTTTAGAACGCTTATTTCCTCATTTTAAGCTTCTCAGAACACTTTATTTTGCATAGGAATATATAGTAAACTTTAGGGTCACGCTGTGTACCCCCTAATTGACCTATAATTATTTCCTGCTGTAGGGTACACTATTACCCTGTAATATAATACCTGGTCCAATTTAAATATTATGGGTCAATATTAAGGTCTGATATCGCGCCTTGCGTTCATTAACCATTGAAAGATATCTTTGAATTTTTAAAGCATTTTAGAACGCTTATTTCTTCATTTTAAGCTTCTCAAAACATTTTATTTCGCATAGGCATACATAGTAAAATTTAGGGTCACGCTGTGTACCCCCTAAATGACCTATAATTATTTCCTGTGGTAGGGTACACTATTACCCTGTAATATAATACGTGGTCCAATTTAAAATTTATAGGTCAATATTAAGGTCCGATACCGTGACGTTAGTTAACATAGAAAAATGTCTTTGAATTTTTAAAGCATTTTAGAACGCTTATTTCCTCATTTTAAGCTTCACAGAACACTTTATTTCGCATAGGCATACATAGTAAACTTTAGGGTCACGCTGTGTGCCCCCTAATTGACCTATAATTATTTCCTGTGGTAGGGTACACTATTACCCTGTTATATAATACCTGGTCCAATTTAAATATTATGGGTCAATATTAAGGTCTGATATTGCGCCTTGCGTTAGTTAACCATTGAAAGATGTCTTTGAATTTTTAAAGCATTTTAGAACGCTTATTTCTTCATTTTAAGCTTCTCAGAACACTTTATTTCGCATAGGCATACATAGTAAACTTTAGGTTCACTCTGTGTACCCCCTAATTGACCTATAATTATTTCCTGTGGTAGGGTACACTATAACCCTGTAATATAATACGTGGTCGTATTTAAAAATTATACGTCAATATTAAGGTCCGATACCGTACCGTTAGTTAACATAGAAAAATGTCTTTGAATTTTTAAAGCATTTTAGAACGCTTATTTCCTCATTTTAAGCTTCTCAGAACACTTTATTTTACATAGGAATACATAGTAAACTTTAGGGTCACGCTGTGTACCCCCTAATTGACCTATAATTATTTCCTGCTGTAGGGTACACTATTACCCTGTAATATAATACCTGGTCCAATTTAAATATTATGGGTCAATCTTAAGGTCTGATATTGCGCCTTGCGTTAGTTAACCATTGAAAGATGTCTTTGATTTTTTAAAGCATTTTAAAACGCTTATTTCTTCATTTTAAGCTTCTCAAAACATTTTATTTCGCATAGGCATACATAGTAAAATTTAGGGTCACGCTGTGTACCCCCTAAATGACCTATAATTATTTCCTGTGGTAGGGTACACTATTACCCTGTAATATAATACGTGGTCCAATTTAAAAATTATAGGTCAATATTAAGGTCCGATAACGTGCCGTTAGTTAACATAGAAAAATGTCTTTGAATTTTTAAAGCATTTTAGAACGCTTATTTCCTCATTTTAAGCTTCTCGGAACACTTTATTTCGCATAGGCATACATAGTAAACTTTAGGGGCACGCTGTGTACCCCCTAATTGACCTATAATTATTTCCTGTGGTAGGGTACACTATTACCCTGTAATATAATACCTGGGCCAATTTACATATTATGGGTCAATATTAAGGTCTGATATTGCGCCTTGCGTTAGTTAACCATTGAAAGATGTCTTTGAATTTTTAAAGCACTTTAGAACGCTTATTTCTTCATTTTAAGCTTCTCAGAACACTTTATTTCGCATAGGCATACATAGTAAACTTTAGGGTCACTCTGTGTACCCCCTAATTGACCTATAATTATTTCCTGTGGTAGGGTACACTATAACCCTGTAATATAATACGTGGTCCAATTTAAAAATTATAGGTCAATATTAAGGTCCGATACCGTACCGTTAGTTAACATAGAAAAATGTCTTTGAATTTTTAAAGCATTTTAGAACGCTTATTTCCTCATTTTAAGCTTCTCAGAACACTTTATTTTGCATAGGAATACATAGTAAACTTTAGGGTCACGCTGTGTACCCCCTAATTGACCTATAATTATTTCCTGCTGTAGGGTACACTATTACCCTGTAATATAATACCTGGTCCAATTTAAATATTATGGGTCAATATTAAGGTCTGATATCGCGCCTTGCGTTCATTAACCATTGAAAGATATCTTTGAATTTTTAAAGCATTTTAGAACGCTTATTTCTTCATTTTAAGCTTCTCAAAACATTTTATTTCGCATAGGCATACATAGTAAAATTTAGGGTCACGCTGTGTACCCCCTAAATGACCTATAATTATTTCCTGTGGTAGGGTACACTATTACCCTGTAATATAATACGTGGTCCAATTTAAAAATTATAGGTCAATATTAAGGTCCGATACCGTGCCGTTAGTTAACATAGAAAAATGTCTTTGAATTTTTAAAGCATTTTAGAACGCTTATTTCCTCATTTTAAGCTTGTCGGAACACTTTATTTCGCAGAGGCATACATAGTAAACTTTAGGGGCACGCTGTGTACCCCCTAATTGACCTATAATTATTTCCTGTGGTAGGGTACACTATTACCCTGTAATATAATACCTGGGCCAATTTACATATTATGGGTCAATATTAAGGTCTGATATCGCGCCTTGCGTTGATTAACCATTGAAAGATGTCTTTGAATTTTTAAAGCATTTTAGAACGCTTATTTCTTCATTTTAAGCTTCTCAAAACATTTTATTTCGCATAGGCATACATAGTAAAATTTAGGGTCACGCTGTGTACCCCCTAAATGACCTATAATTATTTCCTGTGGTAGGGTACACTATTACCCTGTAATATAATACCTGGTCCAATTTAAATATTATGGGTCAATATTAAGGTCTGATATCGCGCCTTGCGTTCATTAACCATTGAAAGATATCTTTGAATTTTTAAAGCATTTTAGAACGCTTATTTCTTCATTTTAAGCTTCTCAAAACATTTTATTTCGCATAGGCATACATAGTAAAATTTAGGGTCACGCTGTGTACCCCCTAAATGACCTATAATTATTTCCTGTGGTAGGGTACACTATTACCCTGTAATATAATACGTGGTCCAATTTAAAAATTATAGGTCAATATTAAGGTCCGATACCGTGCCGTTAGTTAACATAGAAAAATGTCTTTGAATTTTTAAAGCATTTTAGAACGCTTATTTCCTCATTTTAAGCTTGTCGGAACACTTTATTTCGCAGAGGCATACATAGTAAACTTTAGGGGCACGCTGTGTACCCCCTAATTGACCTATAATTATTTCCTGTGGTAGGGTACACTATTACCCTGTAATATAATACCTGGGCCAATTTACATATTATGGGTCAATATTAAGGTCTGATATCGCGCCTTGCGTTGATTAACCATTGAAAGATGTCTTTGAATTTTTAAAGCATTTTAGAACGCTTATTTCTTCATTTTAAGCTTCTCAAAACATTTTATTTCGCATAGGCATACATAGTAAAATTTAGGGTCACGCTGTGTACCCCCTAAATGACCTATAATTATTTCCTGTGGTAGGGTACACTATTACCCTGTAATATAATACGTGGTCCAATTTAAAAATTATAGGTCAATATTAAGGTCCGATACCGTGCCGTTAGTTAACATAGAAAAATGTCTTTGAATTTTTAAAGCATTTTAGAACGCTTATTTCCTCATTTTAAGCTTCTCAGAACACTTTACTTCGCATAGGCAAACATAGTAAACTTTAGGGTCACGCTGTGTACCCCCTAATTGACCTATAATTATTTCCTGTGGTAGGGTACACTATTACCCTGTAATATAATACCTGGTCCAATTTAAATATTATGGGTCAATATTAAGGTCTGATATTGCGCCTTGCGTTAGTTAACCATTGAAAGATGTCTTTGAATTTTTAAAGCACTTTAGAACGCTTATTTCTTCATTTTAAGCTTCTCAGAACACTTTATTTCGCATAGGCATACATAGTAAACTTTAGGGTCACTCTGTGTACCCCCTAATTGACCTATAATTATTTCCTGTGGTAGGGTACACTATAACCCTGTAATATAATACGTGGTCCAATTTAAAAATTATAGGTCAATATTAAGGTCCGATACCGTACCGTTAGTTAACATAGAAAAATGTCTTTGAATTTTTAAAGCATTTTAGAACGCTTATTTCCTCATTTTAAGCTTCTCAGAACACTTTATTTTGCATAGGAATATATAGTAAACTTTAGGGTCACGCTGTGTACCCCCTAATTGACCTATAATTATTTCCTGCTGTAGGGTACACTATTACCCTGTAATATAATACCTGGTCCAATTTAAATATTATGGGTCAATATTAAGGTCTGATATCGCGCCTTGCGTTCATTAACCATTGAAAGATATCTTTGAATTTTTAAAGCATTTTAGAACGCTTATTTCTTCATTTTAAGCTTCTCAAAACATTTTATTTCGCATAGGCATACATAGTAAAATTTAGGGTCACGCTGTGTACCCCCTAAATGACCTATAATTATTTCCTGTGGTAGGGTACACTATTACCCTGTAATATAATACGTGGTCCAATTTAAAATTTATAGGTCAATATTAAGGTCCGATACCGTGACGTTAGTTAACATAGAAAAATGTCTTTGAATTTTTAAAGCATTTTAGAACGCTTATTTCCTCATTTTAAGCTTCACAGAACACTTTATTTCGCATAGGCATACATAGTAAACTTTAGGGTCACGCTGTGTGCCCCCTAATTGACCTATAATTATTTCCTGTGGTAGGGTACACTATTACCCTGTTATATAATACCTGGTCCAATTTAAATATTATGGGTCAATATTAAGGTCTGATATTGCGCCTTGCGTTAGTTAACCATTGAAAGATGTCTTTGAATTTTTAAAGCATTTTAGAACGCTTATTTCTTCATTTTAAGCTTCTCAGAACACTTTATTTCGCATAGGCATACATAGTAAACTTTAGGTTCACTCTGTGTACCCCCTAATTGACCTATAATTATTTCCTGTGGTAGGGTACACTATAACCCTGTAATATAATACGTGGTCGTATTTAAAAATTATACGTCAATATTAAGGTCCGATACCGTACCGTTAGTTAACATAGAAAAATGTCTTTGAATTTTTAAAGCATTTTAGAACGCTTATTTCCTCATTTTAAGCTTCTCAGAACACTTTATTTTACATAGGAATACATAGTAAACTTTAGGGTCACGCTGTGTACCCCCTAATTGACCTATAATTATTTCCTGCTGTAGGGTACACTATTACCCTGTAATATAATACCTGGTCCAATTTAAATATTATGGGTCAATATTAAGGTCTGATATTGCATCTTGCGTTAGTTAACCATTGAAAGATGTCTTTGATTTTTTAAATCATTTTAGAACGCTTATTTCTTCATTTTAAGCTTCTCAAAACATTTTATTTCGCATAGGCATACATAGTAAAATTTAGGGTCACGTTGTGTACCCCCTAAATGACCTATAATTATTTCCTGTGGTAGGGTACACTATTACCCTGTAATATAATACGTGGTCCAATTTAAAAATTATAGGTCAATATTAAGGTCCGATACCGTGCCGTTAGTTAACATAGAAAAATGTCTTTGAATTTTTAAAGCAGTTTAGAACGCTTATTTCCTCATTTTAAGCTTCTCAGAACACTTTATTTCGCATAGGCATACATAGTAAGTTCTTTAGGGTCACGCTGTGTACCCCCTAATTGACCTATAATTATTTCCTGTGGTAGGGTACACTATTACCCTGTAATATAATACCTGGTCCAATTTAAATATTATGGGTCAATATTAAGGTCTGATATTGCGCCTTGCGTTAGTTAACCATTGAAAGATGTCTTTGAATTTTTAAAGCATTTTAGAACGCTTATTTCTTCATTTTAAGCTTCTCAAAACATTTTATTTCGCATAGGCATACATAGTAAAATTTAGGGTCACGCTGTGTACCCCCTAAATGACCTATAATTATTTCCTGTGGTAGGGTACACTATTACCCTGTAATATAATACGTGGTCAAATTTAAAAATTATAGGTCAATATTAAGGTCCGATACCGTGCCGTTAGTTAACATAGAAAAATGTCTTTGAATTTTTAAAGCATTTTAGAACGCTTATTTCCTCATTTTAAGCTTCTCAGAACACTTTATTTCGCATAGGCATACATAGTAAGTTCTTTAGGGTCACGCTGTGTGCCCCCTAATTGACCTATAATTATTTCCTGTTTTAGGGTACACTATTACCCTGTAATATAATACCTGGTCCAATTTAAATATTATGGGTCAATATTAAGGTCTGATATTGCGCCTTGCGTTAGTTAACCATTGAAAGATGTCTTTGAATTTTTAAAGCATTTTAGAACGCTTATTTCTTCATTTTAAGCTTCTCAGAACACTTTATTTCGCATAGGCATACATAGTAAACTTTAGGGTCACTCTGTGTACCCCCTAATTGTCCTATAATTATTTCCTGTGGTAGGGTACACTATAACCCTGTAATATAATACGTGGTCCAATTTAAAAATTATAGGTCAATATTAAGGTCCGATACCGTACCGTTAGTTAACATAGAAAAATGTCTTTGAATTTTTAAAGCATTTTAGAACGCTTATTTCCTCATTTTAAGCTTCTCAAAACATTTTATTTCGCATAGGCATACATAGTAAAATTTAGGGTCACGCTGTGTACCCCCTAAATGACCTATAATTATTTCCTGTGGTAGGGTACACTATTACCCTGTAATATAATACGGGGTCCAATTTAAAATTTATAGGTCAATATTAAGGTCCGATACCGTGCCGTTAGTTAACATAGAAAAATGTCTTTGAATTTTTAAAGCATTTTAGAACGCTTATTTCCTCATTTTAAGCTTCTCAGAACACTTTATTTCGCATAGGCATACATAGTAAACTTTAGGGTCACGCTGTGTACCCCCTAATTGAAATATAATTATTTCCTGTTGTAGGGTACACTATTACCCTGTAATATAATACCTGGTCCAATTTAAATATTATGGTTCCATATTAAGGTCTGATATCGCGCCTTGCGTTAGTTTACCATTGAAAGATGTCTTTGAATTTTTAAAGCATTTTAGAACGCTTATTTCTTCATTTTAAGCTTCTCAAAACATTTTATTTCGCATAGGCATACATAGTAAAATTTAGGGTCACGCTGTGTACCCCCTAAATGACCTATAATTATTTCCTGTGGTAGGGTACACTATTACCCTGTAATATAATACGTGGTCCAATTTAAAAATTATAGGTCAATATTAAGGTCCGATACCGTGGCGTTAGTTAACATAGAAAAATGTCTTTGAATTTTTAAAGCATTTTAGAACGCTTATTTCCTCATTTTAAGCTTCTCGGAACACTTTATTTCGCATAGGCATACATAGTAATTTTTAGGGGCACGCTGTGTACCCCCTAATTGACCTATAATTATTTCCTGTGGTAGGGTACACTATTACACTGTAATATAATACCTGGTCCAATTTAAATATTATGGGTCAATATTAAGGTCTGATATCGCGCCTTGCGTTGATTAACCATTGAAAGATGTCTTTGAATTTTTAAAGCATTTTAGAACGCTTATTTCTTCATTTTAAGCTTCTCAAAACATTTTATTTTGCATAGGCATACATAGTAAAGTTTAGGGTCACGCTGTGAAACCCCCTAAATGACCTATAATTATTTCCTGTGGTAGGGTACACTATTACCCTGTAATATAATACGTGGTCCAATTTAAAAATTATAGGTCAATATTAAGGTCCGATACCGTGCCGTTAGTTAACATAGAAAAATGTCTTTGAATTTTTAAAGCATTTTAGAACGTTTATTTCCTCATTTTAAGCTTCTCAGAACACTTTATTTTGCATAGGAATACATAGTAAACTTTAGGGTCACGCTGTGTACCCCCTAATTGACCTATAATTATTTCTTGCTGTAGGGTACACTATTACCCTGTAATATAATACGTGGTCCAATTTAAAAATTATAGGTCAATATTAAGGTCCGATACCGAGCCGTTAGTTAACATAGAAAAGTGTCTTCGAATTTCCTTGTTTTAATGCACTATTTAAAATATACATAGTGTACCCCCTAATTGACCTATAATTATTTCCTGTTTTAGGGTACACTATTACCCTGTAATATAACACCTGGGCCAATTTAAATATTTTGGGTCAATATTAAGGTATGATATTGCGCCTTGCGTTAGTTAACCATTGAAAGATGTCTTTGAATTTTTAAAGCATTTTAGAACGCTTATTTCTTCATTTTAAGCTTCTCAAAACATTTTATTTCGCATAGGCATACATAGTAAAATTTAGGGTCACGCTGTGTACCCCCTAAATGACCTATAATTATTTATTGTGGTAGGGTACACTATTACCCTGTAATATAATACGTGGTCCAATTTAAAAATTATAGGTCAATATAAAGGTCCGATACCGTGCCGTTAGTTAACATAGAAAAATGTCTTTGAATTTTTAAAGCATTTTAGAACGCTTATTTCCTCATTTTAAGCTTCTCAGAACACTTTATTTCGCATAGGCATACATAGTAAGTTCTTTAGGGTCACGCTGTGTACCCTCTAATTGACCTATAATTATTTCCTGTGGTAGGGTACACTATTACCCTGTAATATAATACTTGGTCCAATTTAAATATTATGGGTCAATATTAAGGTCTGATATTGCGCCTTGCGTTAGTTAACCATTGAAAGATGTCTTTGAATTTTTAAAGCATTTTAGAACGCTTATTTCTTCATTTTAAGCTTCTCAAAACATTTTATTTCGCATAGGCATACATAGTAAAATTTAGGGTCACGCTGTGTACCCCCTAAATGACCTATAATTATTTCCTGTGGTAGGGTACACTATTACCCTGTAATATAATACGTGGTCCAATTAAAAAATTATAGGTCAATATTAAGGTCCGATACCGTGCCGTTAGTTAACATAGAAAAATGTCTTTGAATTTTTAAAGCATTTTAGAACGCTTATTTCCTCATTTTAAGCTTCTCAGAACACTTTATTTCGCATAGGCATACATAGTAAGTTCTTTAGGGTCACGCTGTGTACCCCCTAATTGACCTATAATTATTTCCTGTTTTAGGGCACACTATTACCCTGTAATATAATACCTGGTCCAATTTAAATATTATGGGTCAATATTAAGGTCTGATATTGCGCCTTGCGTTAGTTAACCATTGAAAGATGTCTTTGAATTTTTAAAGCATTTTAGAACGCTTATTTCTTCATTTTAAGCTTCTCAGAACCTTTTATTTCGCATAGGCATACATAGTAAACTTTAGGGTCACTCTGTGTACCCCCTAATTGACCTATAATTATTTCCTGTGGTAGGGTACACTATAACCCTGTAATATAATACGTGGTCCAATTTAAAAATTATAGGTCAATATTAAGGTCCGATACCGTACCGTTAGTTAACATAGAAAAATGTCTTTGAATTTTTAAAGCATTTTAGAACGCTTATTTCCTCATTTTAAGCTTCTCAGAACACTTTATTTTGCATAGGAATACATAGTAAACTTTAGGGTCACGCTGTGTACCCCCTAATTGACCTATAATTATTTCCTGCTGTAGGGTACACTATTACCCTGTAATATAACACCTGGTCCAATTTAAATATTATGGGTCAATATTAAGGTCTGATATCGCGCCTTGCGTTCATTAACCATTGAAAGATATCTTTGAATTTTTAAAGCATTTTAGAACGCTTATTTCTTCATTTTAAGCTTCTCAAAACATTTTATTTCGCATAGGCATACATAGTAAAATTTAGGGTCACGCTGTGTACCCATTAAATGACGTATAATTATTTCCTGTGGTAGGGTACACTATTACCCTGTAATATAATACGTGGTCCAATTTAAAATTTATAGGTCAATATTAAGGTCCGATACCGTGCCGTTAGTTAACATAGAAAAATGTCTTTGAATTTTTGAAGCATTTTAGAACGCTTATTTCTTCATTTTAAGCTTCTCAGAACACTTTATTTCGCATAGGCATACATAGTAAACTTTAGGTTCACTCTGTGTACCCCTTAATTGACCTATAATTATTTCCTATGGTAGGGTACACTATAACCCTGTAATATAATACGTGGTCCTATTTAAAAATTATACGTCAATATTAAGGTCCGATACCGTACCGTTAGTTAACATAGAAAAATGTCTTTGAATTTTTAAAGCATTTTAGAACGCTTATTTCCTCATTTTAAGCTTCTCAGAACACTTTATTTTGCATAGGAATACATAGTAAACTTTAGGGTCACGCTGTGTACCCCCTAATTGACCTATAATTATTTCCTGCTGTAGGGTACACTATTACCCTGTAATATAATATCTGGTCCAATTTAAATATTATGGATCAATATTAAGGTCTGATATTGCGCCTTGCGTTAGTTAACCATTGAAAGATGTCTTTGATTTTTTAAAGCATTTTAGAACGCTTATTTCTTCATTTTAAGCTTCTCAGAACACTCTATTTCGCATAGGCATACATAGTAAACTTTAGGGTCACGCTGTGTACCCCCTAAATGACCTATAATTATTTCCTGTGGTAGGGTACACTATTACCCTGTAATATAATACGTGGTCCAATTTAAAAATTATAGGTCAATATTAAGGTCCGATACCGTGCCGTTAGTTAACATAGAAAAATGTCTTTGAATTTTTAAAGCATTTTAGAACGCTTATTTCCTCATTTTAAGCTTCTCGGAACACTTTATTTCGCTTAGGCATACATAGTAAACTTTAGGGGCACGCTGTGTACCCCCTAATTGACCTATAATTATTTCCTGTGGTAGGGTACACTATTACCCTGTAATATAATACCTGGTCCAATTTAAATATTATGGGTGAATATTAAGGTCTGATATTGCGCCTTGCGTTAGTTAACCATTGAAAGATGTCTTTGATTTTTTAAAGCATTTTAGAACGCTTATTTCTTCATTTTAAGCTTCTCGGAACACTTTATTTCGCATAGGCATACATAGTAAACTTTAGGGGCACGCTGTGTACCCCCTAATTGACCTATAATTATTTCCTGTGGTAGGGTACACTATTACCCTGTAATATAATACCTGGTCCAATTTAAATATTATGGGTCAATATTAAGGTCTGACATCGCGCCTTGCGTTGATTAACCATTGAAAGATGTCTTTGAATTTTTAAAGCATTTTAGAACGCTTATTTCTTCATTTTAAGCTTCTCAAAACATTTTATTTCGCATAGGCATACATAGTAAAATTTAGGGTCACGCTGTGTACCCCCTAAATGACCTATAATTATTTTCTGTGGTAGGGTACACTATTACCCTGTAATATAATACGTGGTCCAATTTAAAAATTATTGGTCAATATTAAGGTCCGATACCGTGCCGTTAGTTAACATAGAAAAATGTCTTTGAATTTTTAAAGCATTTTAGAACGCTTATTTCCTCATTTTAAGCTTCTCGGAACACTTTATTTCGCATAGGCATACATAGTAAACTTTAGGGGCATGCTGTGTACCCCCTAATTGACCTATAATTATTTCCTGTGGTAGGGTGCACTATTACCCTGTAATATAATACCTGGTCCAATTTAAATATTATGGTTCCATATTAAGGTCTGATATCGCGCCTTGCGTTAGTTAACCATTGAAAGATGTCTTTGAATTTTTAAAGCATTTTAGAACGCTTATTTCTTCATTTTAAGCTTCTCAAAACATTTTATTTCGCATAGGCATACATAGTAAAATTTAGGGTCACGCTGTGTACCCCCTAAATGACCTATAATTATTTCCTGTGGTAGGGTACACTATTACCCTGTAATATAATACGTGGTCCAATTTAAAAATTATAGGTCAATATTAAGGTCCGATACCGTACCGTTAGTTAACATAGAAAAATGTCTTTGAATTTTTAAAGCATTTTAGAACGCTTATTTCCTCATTTTAAGCTTCTCAGAACACTTTATTTCGCATAGGTATACATAGTAAGTTCTTTAGGGTCACGCTGTGTACCCCCTAATTGACCTATAATTATTTCCTGTGGTAGGGTACACTATTACCCTGTAATATAATACGTGGTCCAATTTAAAAATTATAGGTCAATATTAAGGTCCGATACCGTACCGTTAGTTAACATAGAAAAATGTCTTTGAATTTTTAAAGCATTTTAGAACGCTTATTTCCTCATTTTAAGCTTCTCAGAACACTTTATTTCGCATAGGTATACATAGTAAGTTCTTTAGGGTCACGCTGTGTACCCCCTAATTGACCTATAATTATTTCCTGTGGTAGGGTACACTATTACCCTGTAATATAATACGTGGTCCAATTTAAAAATTATAGGTCAATATTAAGGTCCGATACCGTACCGTTAGTTAACATAGAAAAATGTCTTTGAATTTTTAAAGCATTTTAGAACGCTTATTTCCTCATTTTAAGCTTCTCAGAACACTTTATTTTGCATAGGAATACATAGTAAACTTTAGGGTCACGCTGTGTACCCCCTAATTGACCTATAATTATTTCCTGCTGTAGGGTACACTATTACCCTGTAATATAACACCTGGTCCAATTTAAATATTATGGGTCAATATTAAGGTCTGATATCGCGCCTTGCGTTCATTAACCATTGAAAGATATCTTTGAATTTTTAAAGCATTTTAGAACGCTTATTTCTTCATTTTAAGCTTCTCAAAACATTTTATTTCGCATAGGCATACATAGTAAAATTTAGGGTCACGCTGTGTACCCATTAAATGACGTATAATTATTTCCTGTGGTAGGGTACACTATTACCCTGTAATATAATACGTGGTCCAATTTAAAATTTATAGGTCAATATTAAGGTCCGATACCGTGCCGTTAGTTAACATAGAAAAATGTCTTTGAATTTTTAAAGCATTTTAGAACGCTTATTTCTTCATTTTAAGCTTCTCAGAACACTTTATTTCGCATAGGCATACATAGTAAACTTTAGGTTCACTCTGTGTACCCCTTAATTGACCTATAATTATTTCCTATGGTAGGGTACACTATAACCCTGTAATATAATACGTGGTCCTATTTAAAAATTATACGTCAATATTAAGGTCCGATACCGTACCGTTAGTTAACATAGAAAAATGTCTTTGAATTTTTAAAGCATTTTAGAACGCTTATTTCCTCATTTTAAGCTTCTCAGAACACTTTATTTTGCATAGGAATACATAGTAAACTTTAGGGTCACGCTGTGTACCCCCTAATTGACCTATAATTATTTCCTGCTGTAGGGTACACTATTACCCTGTAATATAATATCTGGTCCAATTTAAATATTATGGATCAATATTAAGGTCTGATATTGCGCCTTGCGTTAGTTAACCATTGAAAGATGTCTTTGATTTTTTAAAGCATTTTAGAACGCTTATTTCTTCATTTTAAGCTTCTCAGAACACTCTATTTCGCATAGGCATACATAGTAAACTTTAGGGTCACGCTGTGTACCCCCTAAATGACCTATAATTATTTCCTGTGGTAGGGTACACTATTACCCTGTAATATAATACGTGGTCCAATTTAAAAATTATAGGTCAATATTAAGGTCCGATACCGTGCCGTTAGTTAACATAGAAAAATGTCTTTGAATTTTTAAAGCATTTTAGAACGCTTATTTCCTCATTTTAAGCTTCTCGGAACACTTTATTTCGCTTAGGCATACATAGTAAACTTTAGGGGCACGCTGTGTACCCCCTAATTGACCTATAATTATTTCCTGTGGTAGGGTACACTATTACCCTGTAATATAATACCTGGTCCAATTTAAATATTATGGGTGAATATTAAGGTCTGATATTGCGCCTTGCGTTAGTTAACCATTGAAAGATGTCTTTGATTTTTTAAAGCATTTTAGAACGCTTATTTCTTCATTTTAAGCTTCTCGGAACACTTTATTTCGCATAGGCATACATAGTAAACTTTAGGGGCACGCTGTGTACCCCCTAATTGACCTATAATTATTTCCTGTGGTAGGGTACACTATTACCCTGTAATATAATACCTGGTCCAATTTAAATATTATGGGTCAATATTAAGGTCTGACATCGCGCCTTGCGTTGATTAACCATTGAAAGATGTCTTTGAATTTTTAAAGCATTTTAGAACGCTTATTTCTTCATTTTAAGCTTCTCAAAACATTTTATTTCGCATAGGCATACATAGTAAAATTTAGGGTCACGCTGTGTACCCCCTAAATGACCTATAATTATTTTCTGTGGTAGGGTACACTATTACCCTGTAATATAATACGTGGTCCAATTTAAAAATTATTGGTCAATATTAAGGTCCGATACCGTGCCGTTAGTTAACATAGAAAAATGTCTTTGAATTTTTAAAGCATTTTAGAACGCTTATTTCCTCATTTTAAGCTTCTCGGAACACTTTATTTCGCATAGGCATACATAGTAAACTTTAGGGGCATGCTGTGTACCCCCTAATTGACCTATAATTATTTCCTGTGGTAGGGTGCACTATTACCCTGTAATATAATACCTGGTCCAATTTAAATATTATGGTTCCATATTAAGGTCTGATATCGCGCCTTGCGTTAGTTAACCATTGAAAGATGTCTTTGAATTTTTAAAGCATTTTAGAACGCTTATTTCTTCATTTTAAGCTTCTCAAAACATTTTATTTCGCATAGGCATACATAGTAAAATTTAGGGTCACGCTGTGTACCCCCTAAATGACCTATAATTATTTCCTGTGGTAGGGTACACTATTACCCTGTAATATAATACGTGGTCCAATTTAAAAATTATAGGTCAATATTAAGGTCCGATACCGTGACGTTAGTTAACATAGAAAAATGTCTTTGAATTTTTAAAGCATTTTAGAACGCTTATTTCCTCATTTTAAGCTTCTCAGAACACTTTATTTCGCATAGGTATACATAGTAAGTTCTTTAGGGTCACGCTGTGTACCCCCTAATTGACCTATAATTATTTCCTGTGGTAGGGTACACTATTACCCTGTAATATAATACCTGGTCCAATTTAAATATTATGGGTCAATATTAAGGTCTGATATTGCGCCTTGCGTTAGTTAACCATTGAAAGATGTCTTTGAATTTTTAAAGCATTTTAGAACGCTTATTTCTTCATTTTAAGCTTCTCAAAACATTTTATTTCGCATAGGCATACATAGTAAAATTTAGGGTCACGCTGTGTACCCCCTAAATGACCTATAATTATTTCCTGTGGTAGGGTACACTATTACCCTGTAATATAATACGTGGTCCAATTTAAAAATTATAGGTAAATATTAAGGTCCGATACCGTGCCGTTAGTTAACATAGAAAAATGTCTTTGAATTTTTAAAGCATTTTAGAACGCTTATTTCCTCATTTTAAGCTTCTCAGAACACTTTATTTCGCATAGGCATACATAGTAAGTTCTTTAGGGTCACGCTGTGTACCCCTAATTGATCTATAATTATTTCCTGTTTTAGGGTACACTATTACCCTGTAATATAATACCTGGTCCAATTTAAATATTATGGGTCAATATTAAGGTCTGATATTGCGCCTTGCGTTAGTTAACCATTGAAAGATGTCTTTGAATTTTTAAAGCATTTTAGAACGCTTATTTCTTCATTTTAAGCTTCTCAGAACACTTTATTTCGCATAGGCATACATAGTAAACTTTAGGGTCACTCTGTGTACCCCCTAATTGACCTATAATTATTTCCTGTGGTAGGGTACACTATAACCCTGTAATATAATACGTGGTCCAATTTAAAAATTATAGGTCAATATTAAGGTCCGATACCGTACCGTTAGTTAACATAGAAAAATGTCTTTGAATTTTTAAAGCATTTTAGAACGCTTATTTCCTCATTTTAAGCTTCTCAGAACACTTTATTTTGCATAGGAATACATAGTAAACTTTAGGGTCACGCTGTGTACCCCCTAATTGACCTATAATTATTTCCTGCTGTAGGGTACACTATTACCCTGTAATATAATACCTGGTCCAATTTAAATATTATGGGTCAATATTAAGGTCTGATATCGCGCCTTGCGTTCATTAACCATTGAAAGATATCTTTGAATTTTTAAAGCATTTTAGAACGCTTATTTCTTCATTTTAAGCTTCTCAAAACATTTTATTTCGCATAGGCATACATAGTAAAATTTAGGGTCACGCTGTGTACCCCCTAAATGACCTATAATTATTTCCTGTGGTAGGGTACACTATTACCCTGTAATATAATACGTGGTCCAATTTAAAATTTATAGGTCAATATTAAGGTCCGATACCGTGCCGTTAGTTAACATAGAAAAATGTCTTTGAATTTTTAAAGCATTTTAGAACGCTTATTTCCTCATTTTAAGCTTCTCAGAACACTTTATTTCGCATAGGCATACATAGTAAACTTTAGGGTCACGCTGTGTACTCCCTAATTGACCTATAATTATTTCTTGTGGTAGGGTACACTATTACCCTGTAATATAATACCTGGTCCAATTTAAATATTATGGGTCAATATTAAGGTCTGATATTGCGCCTTGCGTTAGTTAACCATTGAAAGATGTCTTTGAATTTTTAAAGCATTTTAGAACGCTTATTTCTTCATTTTAAGCTTCTCAGAACACTTTATTTCGCATAGGCATACATAGTAAACTTTAGGGTCACTCTGTGTACCCCCTAATTGACCTATAATTATTTCCTGTGGTAGGGTACACTATAACCCTGTAATATAATACGTGGTCCAATTTAAAAATTATAGGTCAATATTAAGGTCCGATACCGTACCGTTAGTTAACATAGAAAAATGTCTTTGAATTTTTAAAGCATTTTAGAACGCTTATTTCCTCATTTTAAGCTTCTCAGAACACTTTATTTTGCATAGGAATACATAGTAAACTTTAGGGTCACGCTGTGTACCCCCTAATTGACCTATAATTATTTCCTGCTGTAGGGTACACTATTACCCTGTAATATAATACCTGGTCCAATTTAAATATTATGGGTCAATATTAAGGTCTGATATCGCGCCTTGCGTTCATTAACCATTGAAAGATATCTTTGAATTTTTAAAGCATTTTAGAACGCTTATTTCTTCATTTTAAGCTTCTCAAAACATTTTATTTCGCATAGGCATACATAGTAAAATTTAGGGTCACGCTGTGTACCCCCTAAATGACCTATAATTATTTCCTGTGGTAGGGTACACTATTACCCTGTAATATAATACGTGGTCCAATTTAAAATTTATAGGTCAATATTAAGGTCCGATACCGTGCCGTTAGTTAACATAGAAAAATGTCTTTGAATTTTTAAAGCATTTTAGAACGCTTATTTCCTCATTTTAAGCTTCTCAGAACACTTTATTTCGCATAGGCATACATAGTAAACTTTAGGGTCACGCTGTGTACTCCCTAATTGACCTATAATTATTTCTTGTGGTAGGGTACACTATTACCCTGTAATATAATACCTGGTCCAATTTAAATATTATGGGTCAATATTAAGGTCTGATATTGCGCCTTGCGTTAGTTAACCATTGAAAGATGTCTTTGAATTTTTAAAGCATTTTAGAACGCTTATTTCTTCATTTTAAGCTTCTCAGAACACTTTATTTCGCATAGGCATACATAGTAAACTTTAGGGTCACTCTGTGTACCCCCTAATTGACCTATAATTATTTCCTGTGGTAGGGTACACTATAACCCTGTAATATAATACGTGGTCCAATTTAAAAATTATAGGTCAATATTAAGGTCCGATACCGTACCGTTAGTTAACATAGAAAAATGTCTTTGAATTTTTAAAGCATTTTAGAACGCTTATTTCCTCATTTTAAGCTTCTCAGAACACTTTATTTTGCATAGGAATACATAGTAAACTTTAGGGTCACGCTGTGTACCCCCTAATTGACCTATAATTATTTCCTGCTGTAGGTTACACTATAACCCAGTAATATAATACGTGGTCCAATTTAAATATTATGGGTCAATATTAAGGTCTGATATCGCGCCTTGCGTTCATTAACCATTGAAAGATATCTTTGAATTTTTAAAGCATTTTAGAACGCTTATTTCTTCATTTTAAGCTTCTCAGAACACTTTATTTCGCATAGGCATACATAGTAAACTTTAGGGTCACTCTGTGTTCCCCCTAATTGACCTATAATTATTTCCTGTGGTAGGGTACACTATAACCCAGTAATATAATACGTGGTCCAATTTAAAAATTATAGGTCAATATTAAGGTCCGATACCGTACCGTTAGTTAACATAGAAAAATGTCTTTGAATTTTTAAAGCATTTTAGAACGCTTATTTCCTCATTTTAAGCTTCTCAGAACACTTTATTTCGCATAGGCATACATAGTAAACTTTAGGGGCACGCTGTGTACCCCCTAATTGACCTATAATTATTTCCTGTGGTAGGGTACACTATTACCCTGTAATATAATACCTGGTCCAATTTAAATATTATGGGTCAATATTAAGGTCTGATATCGCGCCTTGCGTTGATTAACCATTGAAAGATGTCTTTGAATTTTTAAAGCATTTTAGAACGCTTATTTCTTCATTTTAAGCTTCTCAAAACATTTTATTTCGCATAGGCATACATAGTAAAATTTAGGGTCACGCTGTGTACCCCCTAAATGACCTATAATTATTTCCTGTGGTAGGGTACACTATTACCCTGTAATATAATACGTGGTCCAATTTAAAAATTATAGGTCAATATTAAGGTCCGATACCGTGCCGTTAGTTAACATAGAAAAATGTCTTTGAATTTTTAAAGCATTTTAGAACGCTTATTTCCTCATTTTAAGCTTCTCAGAACACTTTACTTCGCATAGGCAAACATAGTAAACTTTAGGGTCACGCTGTGTACCCCCTAATTGACCTATAATTATTTCCTGTGGTAGGGTACACTATTACCCTGTAATATAATACCTGGTCCAATTTAAATATTATGGGTAAATATTAAGGTCTGATATTGCGCCTTGCGTTAGTTAACCATTGAAAGATGTCTTTGAATTTTTAAAGCATTTTAGAACGCTTATTTTTTCACTTTAAGCTTCTCAGAATACTTTATTTCGCATAGGCATACATAGTAAACTTTAGGGTCACACTGTGTACCCCCTAATTGACCTATAATTATTTTCCGTGGTATGGTACACTATCACCCTGTAATATAATACGTGGTCCAATTTAAAAATTTTAGGTCAATATTAAGGTCCGATACCGTGCCGTTAGTTAGCATAGAAAAGTGTCTTCGAATTTCCTTGTTTTAATGCACTATTTAAAATATACATAGTGTACCCCCTAATTGACCTATAATTATTTCCTGTGGTAGGGTACACTATTACCCTGTAATATAATACCTGGTCCAATTTAAATATTATGGGTCAATATTAAGGTCTGATATTGCGCCTTGCGTTAGTTAACCATTGAAAGATGTCTTTGAATTTTTAAAGCATTTTTGAACGCTTATTTCTTCATTTTAAGCTTCTCAGAACACTTTATTTCGCATAGGCATACATAGTAAACTTTAGGGTCACGCTGTGTACCCCCTAATTGACCTATAATTATTTTCCGTGGTATGGTACACTATCACCCTGTAATATAATACGTGGTCCAATTTAAAAATTTTAGATCAATATTAAGGTCCGATACCGTGCCGTTAGTTAGCATAGAAAAGTGTCTTCGAATTTCCTTGTTTTAATGCACTATTTAAAATATACATAGTGTACCCCCTAATTGACCTATAATTATTTCCTGTGGTAGGGTACACTATTACCCTGTAATATAATACCTGGTCCAATTTAAATATTATGGGTCAATATTAAGGTCTGATATTGCGCCTTGCGTTAGTTAACCATTGAAAGATGTCTTTGAATTTTTAAAGCATTTTTGAACGCTTATTTCTTCATTTTAAGCTTCTCAGAACACTTTATTTCGCATAGGCATACATAGTAAACTTTAGGGTCACGCTGTGTACCCCCTAATTGACCTATAATTATTTTCCGTGGTAGGGTACACTATCACCCTGTAATATAATACGTGGTCCAATTTAAAAATTTTAGGTCAATATTAAGGTCCGATACCGTGCCGTTAGTTAACATAGAAAAGTGTCTTCGATATTCCTTGTTTTAATGCGCTATTTAAAATATACATAGTGTACCCCCTAATTGACCTATAATTATTTCCTGTGGTAGGGTACACTATTACCCTGTAATATAATACCTGGTCCAATTTAAATATTATGGGTCAATATTAAGGTCTGATATTGCGCCTTGCGTTAGTTAACCATTGAAAGATGTCTTTGAATTTTTAAAGCATTTTTGAACGCTTATTTCTTCATTTTAAGCTTCTCAGAACACTTTATTTCGCATAGGCATACATAGTAAACTTTAGGGTCACGCTGTGTACCCCCTAATTGACCTATAATTATTTTCCGTGGTAGGGTACACTATCACCCTGTAATATAATACGTGGTCCAATTTAAAAATTTTAGGTCAATATTAAGGTCCGATACCGTGCCGTTAGTTAACATAGAAAAGTGTCTTCGATATTCCTTGTTTTAATGCGCTATTTAAAATATACATAGTGTACCCCCTAATTGACCTATAATTATTTCCTGTGGTAGTGTACACTATTACCCTGTAATATAATACCTGGTCCAATTTAAATATTGTGGGTCAATATTAAGGTATGATATTGCGCCTTGCGTTCGTTAACCATTGAAAGATGTCTTTGAATTTTTAAAGCATTTTAGAACGCTTATTTCTTCATTTTAAGCTTCTCAGAACACTTTATTTCGCATAGGCATACATAGTAAACTTTAGGGTCACGCTGTGTACCCCCTAATTGACCTGTAATTATTTTCCGTGGTAGGGTACACTATCACCCTGTAATATAATACGTGGTCCAATTTAAAAATTTTAGGTCAATATTAAGGTTCGATACCGTGCCGTTAGTTAACATAGAAAACAGTCTTCGAATTTCCTTGTTTTAATGCACTATTTAAAATACACATAGTGTACCCCCTAATTGACCTATAATTATTTCCTGTTGTAGGGTACACTATTACCCTGTAATACAAAACCTTTTCCAATTTAAATATTATGGTTCCATACTAAGGTCTGATATCGCGCCTTGCGTTAGTTAACCATTGAAAGATGTCTTTGAATTTTTAAAGCATTTTAGAACGCTTATTTCTTCATTTTAAGCTTCTCAGAACACTCTATTTCGCATAGGCATTCATAGTAAACTTTATGGTCACTCTGTGTACCCCCTAATTGACCATTGAAAAATGTCTTTGAATTTTTAAAGCATTTTAGAACACTAATTTCTTCATTTTAAGCTTCTCAGAACACTCTATTTTGCATAGGCATACAGTAAAATTTAGGGTCACGCTGTGTACCCCCTAAATGACCTATAATTATTTCCTGTGGTAGGGTACACTATTACCCTGTAATATAATACGTGGTCCAATTTAAAAATTATAGGTCAATATTAAGGTCCGATACCGTGCCGTTAGTTAACATAGAAAAATGTCTTTGAATTTTTAAAGCATTTTAGAACGCTTATTTCCTCATTTTTAGCTTCTCAGAACACTTTATTTCGCATAGGCATACATAGTAAACTTTAGGGTCACGCTGTGTACCCCCTAATTGACCTATAATTATTTCCTGTGGTTGGGTACACTATAATCCTGTAATATAATACGTGGTCCAATTTAAAAATTATAGGTCAATATTAAGATCCGATACCGTGCCGTTAGTTAACATAGAAAAGTGTCTTCGAATTTCCTTGTTTTAATGCACTATTTAAAATATACATAGTGTACCCCCTATTTGACCTATAATTATTTCCTGTGGTAGGGTACACTATTACCCTGTAATATAATACCTGGTCTAATATAAATATTATATGTCAATATTAAGGTCTGATATTGCGCCTTGCGTTAGTTAACCATTGAAAGATGTCTTTGTATTTTTAAAGCATTTTAGAACGCTTATTTCTTCATTTTAAGCTTCTCATAACACTTTATTTCGCATAGGCATACATAGTAAACTTTAGGGTCACGCTGTGTACCCCCTAATTGACCTATAATTATTTCCTGTGGTTGGGTACACTATAATCCTGTAATATAATACGTGGTCCAATTTAAAAATTATAGGTCAATATTAAGGTCAGATACCGTGCCGTTAGTTAACATAGAAAAGTGTCTTCGAATTTCCTTGTTTTAATGCACTATTTAAAATATACATAGTGTACCCCCTAATTGACCTATAATTATTTCCTGTGGTAGGGTACACTATTACCCTGTAATATAATACCTGGTCTAATATAAATATTATATGTCAATCTTAAGGTCTGATATTGCGCCTTGCGTTAGTTAACCATTGAAAGATGTCTTTGAATTTTTAAAGCATTTTAGAACGCTTATTTCTTCATTTTAAGCTTCTCATAACACTTTTTTTCGCATAGGCATACATAGTAAACTTTAGGGTCACGCTGTGTACCCCCTAAATGACCTATAATTATTTCCTGTGGTAGGGTACACTATTACCCTGTAATATAATACGTGGTCCAATTTAAAAATTATAGGTCAATATTATGGTCCGATACCGTGCCGTTAGTTAACATAGAAAAGAGTCTTCGAATTTCCTTGTTTTAATGCACTATTTAAAATACACATAGTGTTCCCCCTAATTGACCTATAATTATTTCCTGTGGTAGGGTACACTATTACCCTGTAATATAATACCTGGTCTAATATAAATATTATATGTCAATATTAAGGTCTGATATTGCGCCTTGCGTTAGTTAACCATTGAAAGATGTCTTTGAATTTTTAAAGCATTTTAGAACGCTTATTTCTTCATTTTAAGCTTCTCATAACACTTTTTTTCGCATAGGCATACATAGTAAACTTTAGGGTCACGCTGTGTACCCCCTAAATGACCTATAATTATTTCCTGTGGTAGGGTACACTATTACCCTGTAATATAATACCTGGTCTAATATAAATATTATATGTCAATATTAAGGTCTGATATTGCGCCTTGCGTTAGTTAACCATTGAAAGATGTCTTTGAATTTTTAAAGCATTTTAGAACGCTTATTTCTTCATTTTAAGCTTCTCATAACACTTTTTTTCGCATAGGCATACATAGTAAACTTTAGGGTCACGCTGTGTACCCCCTAAATGACCTATAATTATTTCCTGTGGTAGGGTACACTATCACCCTGTAATATAATACGTGGTCCAATTTAAAAATTTTAGGTCAATATTAAGGTCCGATACCGTGCCGTTAGTTAACATAGAAAAGAGTCTTCGAATTTCCTTGTTTTAATGCACTATTTAAAATACACATAGTGTTCCCCCTAATTGACCTATAATTATTTCCTGTTGTAGGGTACACTATTACCCTGTAATATAAAACCTGGTCCAATTTAAATATTATGGTTCCATATTAAGGTCTGATATCGCGCCTTGCGTTAGTTAACCATTGAAAGATGTCTTTGAATTTTTAAAGCATTTTAGAACGCTTATTTCTTCATTTTAAGCTTCTCAGAACACTCTATTTCGCATAGGCATACATAGTAAACTTTAGGGTCACTCTGTGTACCCCCTAATTGACCTATAATTATTTCCTGTGGTAGGGTACACCATAACCCTGTAATATAATACGTGGTCCAATTTAAAAATTATAGGTCAATATTAAGGTCCGATACCGTGCCGTTAGTTAACATAGAAAAGTGTCTTCGTATTTCCTTGTTTTAATGCACTATTTAAAATATACATAGTGTACCCCCTAATTGACCTATAATTATTTCCTGTGGTAGGGTACACTATTACCCTGTAATATAATACCTGGTCTAATTTAAATATTATGGGTCAATATTAAGGTCTGATATTGCGCCTTGCGTTAGTTAACCATTGAAAAATGTCTTTGAATTTTTAAAGCATTTTAGAACGCTAATTTCTTCATTTTAAGCTTCTCAGAACACTCTATTTCGCATAGGCATACAGTAAAATTTAGGGTCACGCTGTGTACCCCCTAAATGACCTATAATTATTTCCTGTGGTAGGGTACACTATTACCCTGTAATATAATACGTGGTCCAATTTAAAAATTATAGGTCAATATTAAGGTCCGATACCGTGCCGTTAGTTAACATAGAAAAATGTCTTTGAATTTTTAAAGCATTTTAGAACGCTTATTTCCTCATTTTTAGCTTCTCAGAACACTTTATTTCGCATAGGCATACATAGTAAACTTTAGGGTCACGCTGTGTACCCCCTAATTGACCTATAATTATTTCCTGTGGTTGGGTACACTATAATCCTGTAATATAATACGTGGTCCAATTTAAAAATTATAGGTCAATATTAAGGTCCGATACCGTGCCGTTAGTTAACATAGAAAAGTGTCTTCGAATTTCCTTGTTTTAATGCACTATTTAAAATATACATAGTGTACCCCCTATTTGACCTATAATTATTTCCTGTGGTAGGGTACACTATTACCCTGTAATATAATACCTGGTCTAATATAAATATTATATGTCAATATTAAGGTCTGATATTGCGCCTTGCGTTAGTTAACCATTGAAAGATGTCTTTGAATTTTTAAAGCATTTTTGAACGCTTATTTCTTCATTTTAAGCTTCTCATAACACTTTTTTTCGCATAGGCATACATAGTAAACTTTAGGGTCACGCTGTGTACCCCCTAATTGACCTATAATTATTTTCCGTATGAGGGTACACTATCACCCTGTAATATAATACGTGGTCCAATTTAAAAATTTTAGGTCAATATTAAGGTCCGATACCGTGCCGTTAGTTAACATAGAAAAGTGTCTTCGAATTTCCTTGTTTTAATGCACTATTTAAAATATACATAGTGTACCCCCTAATTGACCTATAATTATTTCCTGTGGTAGGGTACACTATTACCCTGTAATATAATACCTGGTCCAATTTAAATATTATGGGTCAATATTAAGGTCTGATATTGCGCCTTGCGTTAGTTAACCATTGAAAGATGTCTTTGAATTTTTAAAGCATTTTTGAACGCTTATTTCTTCATTTTAAGCTTCTCAGAACACTTTATTTCGCATAGGCATACATAGTAAACTTTAGGGTCACGCTGTGTACCCCCTAATTGACCTATAATTATTTTCCGTGGTAGGGTACACTATCACCCTGTAATATAATACGTGGTCCAATTTAAAAATTTTAGGTCAATATTAAGGTCCGATACCGTGCCGTTAGTTAACATAGAAAAGTGTCTTCGTATTTCCTTGTTTTAATGCACTATTTAAAATATACATAGTGTACCCCCTAATTGACCTATAATTATTTCCTGTGGTAGGGTACACTATTACCCTGTAATATAATACCTGGTCTAATTTAAATATTATGGGTCAATATTAAGGTCTGATATTGCGCCTTGCGTTAGTTAACCATTGAAAAATGTCTTTGAATTTTTAAAGCATTTTAGAACGCTAATTTCTTCATTTTAAGCTTCTCAGAACACTCTATTTCGCATAGGCATACAGTAAAATTTAGGGTCACGCTGTGTACCCCCTAAATGACCTATAATTATTTCCTGTGGTAGGGTACACTATTACCCTGTAATATAATACGTGGTCCAATTTAAAAATTATAGGTCAATATCAAGGTCCGATACCGTGCCGTTAGTTAACATAGAAAAATGTCTTTGAATTTTTAAAGCATTTTAGAACGCTTATTTCCTCATTTTTAGCTTCTCAGAACACTTTATTTCGCATAGGCATACATAGTAAATTTTAGGGTCACGCTGTGTACCCCCTAATTGACCTATAATTATTTCCTGTGGTTGGGTACACTATAATCCTGTAATATAATACGTGGTCCAATTTAAAAATTATAGGTCAATATTAAGGTCCGATACCGTGCCGTTAGTTAACATAGAAAAGTGTCTTCGAATTTCCTTGTTTTAATGCACTATTTAAAATATACATAGTGTACCCCCTATTTGACCTATAATTATTTCCTGTGGTAGGGTACACTATTACCCTGTAATATAATACCTGGTCTAATATAAATATTATATGTCAATATTAAGGTCTGATATTGCGCCTTGCGTTAGTTAACCATTGAAAGATGTCTTTGAATTTTTAAAGCATTTTTGAACGCTTATTTCTTCATTTTAAGCTTCTCATAACACTTTTTTTCGCATAGGCATACATAGTAAACTTTAGGGTCACGCTGTGTACCCCCTAATTGACCTATAATTATTTTCCGTATGAGGGTACACAATCACCCTGTAATATAATACGTGGTCCAATTTAAAAATTTTAGGTCAATATTAAGGTCCGATACCGTGCCGTTAGTTAACATAGAAAAGTGTCTTCGAATTTCCTTGTTTTAATGCACTATTTAAAATATACATAGTGTACCCCCTAATTGACCTATAATTATTTCCTGTGGTAGGGTACACTATTACCCTGTAATATAATACCTGGTCCAATTTAAATATTATGGGTCAATATTAAGGTCTGATATTGCGCCTTGCGTTAGTTAACCATTGAAAGATGTCTTTGAATTTTTAAAGCATTTTTGAACGCTTATTTCTTCATTTTAAGCTTCTCAGAACACTTTATTTCGCATAGGCATACATAGTAAACTTTAGGGTCACGCTGTGTACCCCCTAATTGACCTATAATTATTTTCCGTGGTAGGGTACACTATCACCCTGTAATATAATACGTGGTCCAATTTAAAAATTTTAGGTCAATATTAAGGTCCGATACCGTGCCGTTAGTTAACATAGAAAAGTGTCTTCGAATTTCCTTGTTTTAATGCACTATTTAAAATATACATAGTGTACCCCCTAATTGACCTATAATTATTTCCTCTGGTAGGGTACACTATTACCCTGTAATATAATACCAGGTCCAATTTAAATATTATGGGTCAATATTAAGGTCTGATATTGCGCCTTGCGTTAGTTAACCATTGAAAGATGTCTTTGAATTTTTAAAGCATTTTAGAACGCTTATTTCTTAATTTTAAGCTTCTCAGAACACTTTATTTCGCATAGGCATACATAGTAAACTTTAGGGTCACGCTGTGTACCCCCTAATTGACCTATAATTATTTTCCGTGGTAGGGTACACTATCACCCTGTAATATAATGCGTGGTCCAATTTAAAAATTTTAGGTCAATATTAAGGTCCGATACCGTGCCGTTAGTTAACATAGAAAAGTGTCTCCGAATTTCCTTGTTTTAATGCACTATTTAAAATATACATAGTGTACCCCCTAATTGACCTATAATTATTTCCTGTGGTAGGGTACACTATTACCCTGTAATATAATACCTGGTCCGATTTAAATATTATGGGTCAATATTAAGGTCTGATATTGCGCCTTGCGTTAGTTAACCATTGAAAGATGTCTTTGAATTTTTAAAGCATTTTAGAACGCTTATTTCTTCATTTTAAGCTTCTCAGAACACTTTATTTCGCATAGGCATACATAGTAAACTTTAGGGTCACGCTGTGTACCCCCTAATTGACCTATAATTATTTTCCGTGGTAGGGTACACTATCACCCTGTAATATAATGCGTGGTCCAATTTAAAAATTTTAGGTCAATATTAAGGTCCGATACCGTGCCGTTAGTTAACATAGAAAAGTGTCTCCGAATTTCCTTGTTTTAATGCACTATTTAAAATATACATAGTGTACCCCCTAATTGACCTATAATTATTTCCTGTGGTAGGGTACACTATTACCCTGTAATATAATACCTGGTCCGATTTAAATATTATGGGTCAATATTAAGGTCTGATATTGCGCCTTGCGTTAGTTAACCATTGAAAGATGTCTTTGAATTTTTAAAGCATTTTAGAACGCTTATTTCTTCATTTTAAGCTTCTCAGAACACTTTATTTCGCATAGGCATACATAGTAAACTTTAGGGTCACGCTGTGTACCCCCTAATTGACCTGTAATTATTTCCTGTGGTAGGGTACACTATAACCCTGTAATATAATACGTGGTCAAATTTAAAAATTATAGGTCAATATTAAGGTCCGATACCGTGCCGTTAGTTAACATAGAAAAGAGTCTTCGAATTTCCTTGTTTTAATGCACTATTTAAAATACACATAGTGTTCCCCCTAGTTGACCTATAATTATTTCCTGTGGTAGGGTACACTATTACCCTGTAATATAATACCTGGTCTAATATAAATATTATATGTCAATATTAAGGTCTGATATTGCGCCTTGCGTTAGTTAACCATTGAAAGATGTCTTTGAATTTTTAAAGCATTTTAGAACGCTTATTTCTTCATTTTAAGCTTCTCAGAACACTCTATTTCGCATAGGCATACTTAGTAAACTTTAGGGTCACTCTGTGTACCCCCTAATTGACCTATAATTATTTCCTGTGGTAGGGTACACCATAACCCTGTAATATAATACGTGGTCCAATTTAAAAATTATAGGTCAATATTAAGGTCCGATATCGTGCCGTTAGTTAACATAGAAAAGTGTCTTCGTATTTCCTTGTTTTAATGCACTATTTAAAATATACATAGTGTACCCCCTAATTGACCTATAATTATTTCCTGTGGTAGGGTACACTATTACCCTGTAATATAATACGTGGTCTAATTTAAAAATTATAGGTCAATATTAAGGTCCGATACCGTGCCGTTAGTTAACATAGAAAAATGTCTTTGAATTTTTAAAGCATTTTAGAACGCTTATTTCCTCATTTTTAGCTTCTCAGAACACTTTATTTCGCATAGGCATACATAGTAAACTTTAGGGTCACGCTGTGTACCCCCTAATTGACCTATAATTATTTCCTGTGGTTGGGTACACTATAATCCTGTAATATAATACGTGGTCCAATTTAAAAATTATAGGTCAATATTAAGGTCCGATACCGTGCCGTTAGTTAACATAGAAAAGTGTCTTCGAATTTCCTTGTTTTAATGCACTATTTAAAATATACATAGTGTACCCCCTATTTGACCTATAATTATTTCCTGTGGTAGGGTACACTATTACCCTGTAATATAATACCTGGTCTAATATAAATATTATATGTCAATATTAAGGTCTGATATTGCGCCTTGCGTTAGTTAACCATTGAAAGATGTCTTTGAATTTTTAAAGCATTTTAGAACGCTTATTTCTTCATTTTAAGCTTCTCATAACACTTTTTTTCGCATAGGCATACATAGTAAACTTTAGGGTCACGCTGTGTACCCCCTAATTGACCTATAATTATTTTCCGTATGAGGGTACACTATCACCCTGTAATATAATACGTGGTCCAATTTAAAAATTTTAGGTCAATATTAAGGTCCGATACCGTGCCGTTAGTTAACATAGAAAAGTGTCTTCGAATTTCCTTGTTTTAATGCACTATTTAAAATATACATAGTGTACCCCCTAATTGACCTATAATTATTTCCTGTGGTAGGGTACACTATTACCCTGTAATATAATACCTGGTCCAATTTAAATATTATGGGTCAATATTAAGGTCTGATATTGCGCCTTGCGTTAGTTAACCATTGAAAGATGTCTTTGAATTTTTAAAGCATTTTTGAACGCTTATTTCTTCATTTTAAGCTTCTCAGAACACTTTATTTCGCATAGGCATACATAGTAAACTTTAGGGTCACGCTGTGTACCCCCTAATTGACCTATAATTATTTTCCGTGGTAGGGTACACTATCACCCTGTAATATAATACGTGGTCCAATTTAAAAATTTTAGGTCAATATTAAGGTCCGATACCGTGCCGTTAGTTAACATAGAAAAGTGTCTTCGAATTTCCTTGTTTTAATGCACTATTTAAAATATACAAAGTGTACCCCCTAATTGACCTATAATTATTTCCTCTGGTAGGGTACACTATTACCCTGTAATATAATACCAGGTCCAATTTAAATATTATGGGTCAATATTAAGGTCTGATATTGCGCCTTGCGTTAGTTAACCATTGAAAGATGTCTTTGAATTTTTAAAGCATTTTAGAACGCTTATTTCTTAATTTTAAGCTTCTCAGAACACTTTATTTCGCATAGGCATACATAGTAAACTTTAGGGTCACGCTGTGTACCCCCTAATTGACCTATAATTATTTTCCGTGGTAGGGTACACTATCACCCTGTAATATAATGCGTGGTCCAATTTAAAAATTTTAGGTCAATATTAAGGACCGATACCGTGCCGTTAGTTAACATAGAAAAGTGTCTCCGAATTTCCTTGTTTTAATGCACTATTTAAAATATACATAGTGTACCCCCTAATTGACCTATAATTATTTCCTGTGGTAGGGTACACTATTACCCTGTAATATAATACCTGGTCCGATTTAAATATTATGGGTCAATATTAAGGTCTGATATTGCGCCTTGCGTTAGTTAACCATTGAAAGATGTCTTTGAATTTTTAAAGCATTTTAGAACGCTTATTTCTTCATTTTAAGCTTCTCAGAACACTTTATTTCGCATAGGCATACATAGTAAACTTTAGGGTCACGCTGTGTACCCCCTAATTGACCTGTAATTATTTTCCGTGGTAGGGTACACTATCACCCTGTAATATAATACGTGGTCCAATTTAAAAATTTTAGGTCAATATTAAGGTCCGATACCGTGCCGTTAGTTAACATAGAAAAGAGTCTTCGAATTTCCTTGTTTTAATGCACTATTTAAAATACACATAGTGTTCCCCCTAATAGACCTATAATTATTTCCTGTTGTAGGGTACACTATTACCCTGTAATATAAAACCTGGTCCAATTTAAATATTATGGTTCCATATTAAGGTCTGATATCGCGCCTTGCGTTAGTTAACCATTGAAAGATGTCTTTGAATTTTTAAAGCATTTTAGAACGCTTATTTCTTCATTTTAAGCTTCTCAGAACACTCTATTTCGAGGCATACATAGTAAACTTTAGGGTCACTCTGTGTTCCCCCTAATTGACCTATAATTATTTCCTGTGGTAGGGTACACTATAACCCTGTAATATAATACGTGGTCAAATTTAAAAATTATAGGTCAATATTAAGGTCCGATACCGTGCCGTTAGTTAACATAGAAAAGTGTCTTCGTATTTCCTTGTTTTAATGCACTATTTAAAATATGCATAGTGTACCCCCTAATTGACCTATAATTATTTCCTGTGGTAGGGTACACTATTACCCTGTAATATAATACCTGGTCTAATTTAAATATTATGGGTCAATATTAAGGTCTGATATTGCGCCTTGCGTTAGTTAACCATTGAAAAATGTCTTTGAATTTTTAAAGCATTTTAGAACGCTAATTTCTTCATTTTAAGCTTCTCAGAACACTCTATTTCGCATAGGCATACAGTGAAATTTAGGGTCACGCTGTGTACCCCCTAAATGACCTATAATTATTTCCTGTAGTAGGGTACACTATTACCCTGTAATATAATACGTGGTCCAATTTAAAAATTATAGGTTAATATTAAGGTCCGATACCGTGCCGTTAGTTAACATAGAAAAATGTCTTTGAATTTTTAAAGCATTTTAGAACGCTTATTTCCTCATTTTAAGCTTCTCAGAACACTTTATTTCGCATAGGCATACATAGTAAACTTTAGGGTCACGCTGTGTACCCCCTAATTGACCTATAATTATTTCCTGTGGTTGGGTACACTATAACCCTGTATTATAATACGTGGTCCAATTTAAAAATTATAGGTCAATATTAAGGTCCGATACCGTGCCGTTAGTTAACATAGAAAAATGTCTTTGAATTTTTAAAACATTTTAGAACGCTTATTTCCTCATTTTTAGCTTCTCAGAACACTTTATTTCGCATAGGCATACATAGTAAACTTTAGGGTCACGCTGTGTACCCCCTAATTGACCTATAATTATTTCCTGTGGTTGGGTACACTATAACCCTGTAATATAATACGTGGTCCAATTTAAAAATTATAGGTCAATATTAAGGTCCGATACCGTGCCGTTAGTTAAGATAGAAAAGTGTCTTCGAATTTCCTTGTTTTAATGCACTATTTAAAATATACATAGTGTACCCCCTAATTGACCTATAATTATTTCCTCTGGTAGGGTACACTATTACCCTGTAATATAATACCAGGTCCAATTTAAATATTATGGGTCAATATTAAGGTCTTATATAGCGCCTTGCGTTAGTTAACCATTGAAAGATGTCTTTGAATTTTTAAAGCATTTTAGAACGCTTATTTCTTAATTTTAAGCTTCTCAGAACACTTTATTTCGCATAGGCATACATAGTAAACTTTAGGGTCACGCTGTGTACCCCCTAATTGACCTATAATTATTTTCCGTGGTAGGGTACACTATCACCCTGTAATATAATACGTGGTCCAATTTAAAAATTTTAGGTCAATATTATGGTCCGATACCGTGCCGTTAGTTAACATAGAAAAGTGTCTTCGAATTTCCTTGTTTTAATGCACTATTTAAAATATACATAGTGTACCCCCTAATTGACCTATAATTATTTCCTGTGGTAGGGTACACTATTACCCTGTAATATAATACCTGGTCCAATTTAAATATTATTGGTCAATATTAAGGTCTGATATTGCGCCTTGCGTTAGTTAACCATTGAAAGATGTCTTTGAATTTTTAAAGCATTTTTGAACGCTTATTTCTTCATTTTAAGCTTCTCAGAACACTCTATTTCGCATAGGCATTCATAGTAAACTTTAGGGTCACTCTGTGTACCCCCTAATTGACCTATAATTATTTCCTGCTGTAGGGTACACCATAACCCTGTAATATAATACGTGGTCCAATTTAAAAATTATAGGTCAATATTAAGGTCCGATACCGTGCCGTTAGTTAACATAGAAAAGTGTCTTCGTATTTCCTTGTTTTAATGCACTATTTAAAATATACATAGTGTACCCCCTAATTGACCTATAATTATTTCCTGTGGTAGGGTACACTATTACCCTGTAATATAATACCTGGTCCAATTTAAATATTATGGGTCAATATTAAGGTCTGATATTGCGCCTTGCGTTAGTTAACCATTGAAAGATGTCTTTGAATTTTTAAAGCATTTTTGAACGCTTATTTCTTCATTTTAAGCTTCTCAGAACACTTTATTTCGCATAGGCATACATAGTAAACTTTAGGGTCACGCTGTGTACCCCCTAATTGACCTATAATTATTTTCCGTGGTAGGGTACACTATCACCCTGTAATATAATACGTGGTCCAATTTAAAAATTTTAGGTCAATATTAAGGTCCGATACCGTGCCGTTAGTTAACATAGAAAAGTGTCTTCGAATTTCCTTGTTTTAATGCACTATTTAAAATATACATAGTGTACCCCCTAATTGACCTATATTATTTCCTCTGGTAGGGTACACTATTACCCTGTAATATAATACCAGGTCCAATTTAAATATTATGGGTCAATATTAAGGTCTGATATTGCGTCTTGCGTTAGTTAACCATTGAAAGATGTCTTTGAATTTTTAAAGCATTTTAGAACGCTTATTTCTTAATTTTAAGCTTCTCAGAACACTTTATTTCGCATAGGCATACATAGTAAACTTTAGGGTCACGCTGTGTACCCCCTAATTGACCTATAATTATTTTCCGTGGTAGGGTACACTATCACCCTGTAATATAATACGTGGTCCAATTTAAAAATTTTAGGTCAATATTAAGGTCCGATACCGTGCCGTTAGTTAACATAGAAAAGTGTCTTCGAATTTCCTTGTTTTAATGCACTATTTAAAATATACATAGTGTACCCCCTAATTGACCTATAATTATTTCCTGTGGTAGGGTACACTATTACCCTGTAATATAATACCTGGTCCGATTTAAATATTATGGGTCAATATTAAGGTCTGATATAGCGCCTTGCGTTAGTTAACCATTGAAAGATGTCTTTGAATTTTTAAAGCATTTTAGAACGCTTATTTCTTCATTTTAAGCTTCTCAGAACACTTTATTTCGCATAGGCATACATAGTAAAATTTAGGGTCACGCTGTGTACCCCCTAATTGACCTGTAATTATTTTCCGTGGTAGGGTACACTATCACCCTGTAATATAATACGTGGTCCAATTTAAAAATTTTAGGTCAATATTAAGGTCCGATACCGTGCCGTTAGTTAACATAGAAAAGAGTCTTCGAATTTCCTTGTTTTAATGCACTATTTAAAATACACATAGTGTACCCCCTAATTGACCTATAATTATTTCCTGTTGTAGGGTACACTATTACCCTGTAATATAAAACCTGGTCCAATTTAAATATTATGGTTCCATATTAAGGTCTGATATAGCGCCTTGCGTTAGTTAACCATTGAAAGATGTCTTTGAATTTTTAAAGCATTTTAGAACGCTTATTTCTTCATTTTAAGCTTCTCAGAACACTCTATTTCGCATAGGCATACATAGTAAACTTTAGGGTCACTCTGTGTACCCCCTAATTGACCTATAATTATTTCTTGTGGTAGGGTACACTATAACCCTGTAATATAATACGTGGTCAAATTTAAAAATTATAGGTCAATATTAAGGTCCGATACCGTGCCGTTAGTTAACATAGAAAAGTGTCTTCGTATTTCCTTGTTTTAATGCACTATTTAAAATACACATAGTGTACCTCCTAATTGACCTATAATTATTTCCTGTTGTAGGGTACACTATTACCCTGTAATATAAAACCTGGTCCAATTTAAATATTATGGTTCCATATTAAGGTCTGATATCGCGCCTTGCGTTAGTTAACCATTGAAAGATGTCTTTGAATTTTTAAAGCATTTTAGAACGCTTATTTCTTCATTTTAAGCTTCTCAGAACACTTTATTTCGCATAGGCATACATAGTAAACTTTAGGGTCACGCTGTGTACCCCCTAATTGACCTGTAATTATTTTCCGTGGTAGGGTATACTATCACCCTGTAATATAATACGTGGTCCAATTTAAAAATTATAGGTCAATATTAAGGTCCGATACCGTGCCGTTAGTTAACATAGAAAAATGTCTTTGAATTTTTAAAGCATTTTAGAACGCTTATTTCCTCATTTTAAGCTTCTCAGAACACTTTATTTCGCATAGGCATACATAGTAAACTTTAGGGTCACGCTGTGTACCCCCTAATTGACCTATAATTATTTCCTGTGGTTGGGTACACTATCACCCTGTAATATAATACGTGGTCCAATTTAAAAATTTTAGGTCAATATTAAGGTCCGATACCGTGCCGTTAGTTAACATAGAAAAGTGTCTTCGAATTTCCTTGTTTTAATGCACTATTTAAAATATACATAGTGTACCCCCTAATTGACCTATAATTATTTCCAGTGGTAGGGTACACTATTACCCTGTAATATAATACCTGGTCCAATTTAAATATTATGGGTCAATATTAAGGTCTGATATTGCGCCTTGCGTTAGTTAACCATTGAAAGATGTCTTTGAATTTTTAAAGCATTTTAGAATGCTTATTTCTTCATTTTAAGCTTCTCAGAACACTTTATTTCGCATAGGCATACATAGTAAACTTTAGGGTCACGCTGTGTACCCCCTAATTGACCTGTAATTATTTTCCGTGGTAGGGTACACTATCACCCTGTAATATAATACGTGGTCCAATTTAAAAATTTTAGGTCAATATTAAGGTCCGATACCGTGCCGTTAGTTAACATAGAAAAGAGTCTTCGAATTTCCTTGTTTTAATGCACTATTTAAAATACACATAGTGTACCTCCTAATTGACCTATAATTATTTCCTGTTGTAGGGTACACTATTACCCTGTAATATAAAACCTGGTCCAATTTAAATATTATGGTTCCATATTAAGGTCTGATATCGCGCCTTGCGTTAGTTAACCATTGAAAGATGTCTTTGAATTTTTAAAGCATTTTAGAACGCTTATTTCTTCATTTTAAGCTTCTCAGAACACTCTATTTCGCATAGGCATACATAGTAAACTTTAGGGTCACTCTGTGTACCCCCTAATTGACCTATAATTATTTCCTGTGGTAGGGTACACTATAACCCTGTAATATAATACGTGGTCCAATTTAAAAATTATAGGTCAATATTAAGGTCCGATACCGTGCCGTTAGTTAACATAGAAAAGTGTCTTCGTATTTCCTTGTTTTAATGCACTATTTAAAATATGCATAGTGTACCCCCTAATTGACCTATAATTATTTCCTGTGGTAGGGTACACTATTACCCTGTAATATAATACCTGGTCTAATTTAAATATTATGGGTCAATATTAAGGTCTGATATTGCGCCTTGCGTTAGTTAACCATTGAAAAATGTCTTTGAATTTTTAAAGCATTTTAGAACGCTAATTTCTTCATTTTAAGCTTCTCAGAACACTCTATTTCGCATAGGCATACAGTAAAATTTAGGGTCACGCTGTGTACCCCCTAAATGACCTATAATTATTTCCTGTGGTAGGGTACACTATTACCCTGTAATACAATACGTGGTCCAATTTAAAAATTATAGGTTAATATTAAGGTCCGATACCGTGGCGTTAATTAACATAGAAAAATGTCTTTGAATTTTTAAAGCATTTTAGAACGCTTATTTCCTCATTTTAAGCTTCTCAGAACACTTTATTTCGCATAGGTATACATAGTAAACTTTAGGGTCACGCTGTGTACCCCCTAATTGACCTATAATTATTTCCTGTGGTTGGGTACACTATAACCCTGTAATATAATACGTGGTCCAATTTAAAAATTATAGGTCAATATTAAGGTCCGATACCGTGCTGTTAGTTAACATAGAAAAATGTCTTTGAATTTTTAAAGCATTTTAGAACGCTTATTTCCTCATTTTAAGCTTCTCAGAACACTTTATTTCGCATAGGCATACATAGTAAACTTTAGGGACACGCTGTGTACCCCCTAATTGACCTATAATTATTTCCTGTGGTAGGGTACACTATTACCCTGTAATATAATACCTGGTCTAATATAAATATTATATGTCAATATTAAGGTCTGATATTGCGCCTTGCGTTAGTTAACCATTGAAAGATGTCTTTGAATTTTTAAAGCATTTTAGAACGCTTATTTCTTCATTTTAAGCTTCTCAGAACACTTTATTTCGCATAGGCATACATAGTAAACTTTAGGGTCACGCTGTGTACCCCCTAAGTGACCTATAATTATTTTCCGTGGTAGGGTACACTATCACCCTGTAATATAATACGTGGTCCAATTTAAAAATTTTAGGTCAATATTAAGGTCCGATACCGTGCCGTTAGTTAACATAGAAAAGTGTCTTCGAATTTCCTTGTTTTAATGCACTATTTAAAATATACTTAGTGTACCCCCTAATTGACCTATAATTATTTCCTGTGGTAGGGTACACTATTACCCTGTAATATAATACCTGGTCCAATTTAAAAATTATAGGTCAATATTAAGGTCCGATACCGTACCGTTAGTTAACATAGAAAAATGTCTTTGAATTTTTAAAGCATTTTAGAACGCTTATTTCCTCATTTTAAGCTTCTCAGAACACTTTATTTTGCATAGGAATACATAGTAAACTTTAGGGTCACGCTGTGTACCCCCTAATTGACCTATAATTATTTCCTGCTGTAGGGTACACTATTAACCTGAAATATAATACCTGGTCCAATTTAAATATTATGGGTCAATATTAAGGTCTGATATCGCGCCTTGCGTTGATTAACCATTGAAAGATGTCATTGAATTTTTAAAGCATTTTAGAACGCTTATTTCTTCATTTTAAGCTTCTCAAAACATTTTATTTCGCATAGGCATACATAGTAAAATTTAGGGTCAAAGTTGTGTACCCCCTAAATGACCTATAATTATTTCCTGTGGTATGGTACACTATTACCCTGTAATATAATACGTGGTCCAATTTAAAAATTATAGTTCAATATTAAGGTCCGATACCGTGCCGTTAGTTAACATAGAAAAGTGTCTTCGAATTTCCTTGTTTTAATGCACTATTTAAAATATACATAGTGTACCCCCTAATTGACCTATAATTATTTCCTCTGGTAGGGTACACTATTACCCTGTAATATAATACCAGGTCCAATTTAAATATTATGGGTCAATATTAAGGTCTGATATTGCGCCTTGCGTTAGTTAACCATTGAAAGATGTCTTTGAATTTTTAAAGCATTTTAGAACGCTTATTTCTTAATTTTAAGCTTCTCAGAACACTTTATTTCGCATAGGCATACATAGTAAACTTTAGGGTCACGCTGTGTACCCCCTAATTGACCTATAATTATTTTCCGTGGTAGGGTACACTATCACCCTGTAATATAATACGTGGTCCAATTTAAAAATTTTAGGTCAATATTAAGGTCCGATACCGTGCCGTTAGTTAACATAGAAAAGTGTCTTCGAATTTCCTTGTTTTAATGCACTATTTAAAATATACATAGTGTACCCCCTAATTGACCTATAATTATTTCCTGTGGTAGGGTACACTATTACCCTGTAATATAATACCTGGTCCAATTTAAATATTATGGGTCAATATTAAGGTCTGATATTGCGCCTTGCGTTAGTTAACCATTGAAAGATGTCTTTGAATTTTTAAAGCATTTTTGAACGCTTATTTCTTCATTTTAAGCTTCTCAGAACACTTTATTTCGCATAGGCATACATAGTAAACTTTAGGGTCACGCTGTGTACCCCCTAATTGACCTATAATTATTTTCTGTGGTAGGGTACACTATCAGCCTGTAATATAATACGTGGTCCAATTTAAAAATTTTAGGTCAATATTAAGGTCCGATACCGTGCCGTTAGTTAACATAGAAAAGTGTCTCCGAATTTCCTTGTTTTAATGCACTATTTAAAATATACATAGTGTACCCCCTAATTGACCTATAATTATTTCCTGTGGTAGGGTACACTATTACCCTGTAATATAATACCTGGTCCGATTTAAATATTATGGGTCAATATTAAGGTCTGATATTGCGCCTTGCGTTAGTTAACCATTGAAAGATGTCTTTGAATTTTTAAAGCATTTTAGAACGCTTATTTCTTCATTTTAAGCTTCTCAGAACACTTTATTTCGCATAGGCATACATAGTAGACTTTAGGGTCACGCTGTGTACCCCCTAATTGACCTGTAATTATTTTCCGTGGTAGGGTACACTATCACCCTGTAATATAATACGTGGTCCAATTTAAAAATTTTAGGTCAATATTAAGGTCCGATACCGTGCCGTTAGTTAACATAGAAAAGAGTCTTCGAATTTCCTTGTTTTAATGCACTACTTAAAATACACATAGTGTACCCCCTAATTGACCTATAATTATTTCCTGTTGTAGGGTACACTATTACCCTGTAATATAAAACCTGGTCCAATTTAAATATTATGGTTCCATATTAAGGTCTGATATCGCGCCTTGCGTTAGTTAACCATTGAAAGATGTCTTTGAATTTTTAAAGCATTTTAGAACGCTTATTTCTTCATTTTAAGCTTCTCAGAACACTCTATTTCGCATAGGCATACATAGTAAACTTTAGGGTCACTCTGTGTACCCCCTAATTGACCTATAATTATTTCCTGTGGTAGGGTACACTATAACCCTGTAATATAATACGTGGTCCAATTTCAAAATTATAGGTCAATATTAAGGTCCGATACCGTGCCGTTAGTTAACATAGAAAAGTGTCTTCGTATTTCCTTGTTTTAATGCACTATTTAAAATACACATAGTGTACCTCCTAATTGACCTATAATTATTTCCTGTTGTAGGGTACACTATTACCCTGTAATATAAAACCTGGTCCAATTTAAATATTATGGTTCCATATTAAGGTCTGATATCGCGCCTTGCGTTAGTTAACCATTGAAAGATGTCTTTGAATTTTTAAAGCATTTTAGAACGCTTATTTCTTCATTTTAAGCTTCTCAGAACACTTTATTTCGCATAGGCATACATAGTAAACTTTAGGGTCACGCTGTGTACCCCCTAATTGACCTGTAATTATTTTCCGTGGTAGGGTACACTATCACCCTGTAATATAATACGTGGTCCAATTTAAAAATTATAGGTCAATATTAAGGTCCGATACCGTGCCGTTAGTTAACATAGAAAAATGTCTTTGAATTTTTAAAGCATTTTAGAACGCTTATTTCCTCATTTTAAGCTTCTCAGAACACTTTATTTCGCATAGGCATACATAGTAAACTTTAGGGTCACGCTGTGTACCCCCTAATTGACCTATAATTATTTCCTGTGGTTGGGTACACTATCACCCTGTAATATAATACGTGGTCCAATTTAAAAATTTTAGGTCAATATTAAGGTCCGATACCGTGCCGTTAGTTAACATAGAAAAGTGTCTTCGAATTTCCTTGTTTTAATGCACTATTTAAAATATACATAGTGTACCCCCTAATTGACCTATAATTATTTCCAGTGGTAGGGTACACTATTACCCTGTAATATAATACCTGGTCCAATTTAAATATTATGGGTCAATATTAAGGTCTGCTATTGCGCCTTGCGTTAGTTAACCATTGAAAGATGTCTTTGAATTTTTAAAGCATTTTAGAACGCTTATTTCTTCATTTTAAGCTTCTCAGAACACTTTATTTCGCATAGGCATACATAGTAAACTTTAGGGTCACGCTGTGTACCCCCTAAATGACCTATAATTATTTCCTGTGGTAGGGTACACTATTACCCTGTAATATAATACGTGGTCCAATTTAAAAATTATAGTTCAATATTAAGGTCCGATACCGTGCCGTTAGTTAACATAGAAAAATTTCTTTGAATTTTTAAAGCATTTTAGAACGCTTATTTCCTCATTTTAAGCTTCTCAGAACACTTTATTTCGCATAGGCATACATAGTAAACTTTAGGGTCACGCTGTGTACCCCCTAATTGACCTATAATTATTTTCCGTGGTAGGGTACACTATCACCCTGTAATATAATACGTGGTCCAATTTAAAAATTTTAGGTCAATATTAAGGTCCGATACCGTGCCGTTAGTTAACATAGAAAAGTGTCTTCGAATTTCCTTGTTTTAATGCACTATTTAAAATATACATAGTGTACCCCCTAATTGACCTATAATTATTTCCTGTGGTAGGGTACACTATTACCCTGTAATATAATACCTGGTCCAATTTAAATATTATGGGTCAATATTAAGGTCTGATATTGCGCCTTGCGTTAGTTAACCATTGAAAGATGTCTTTGAATTTTTAAAGCATTTTTGAACGCTTATTTCTTCATTTTAAGCTTCTCAGAACACTTTATTTCGCATAGGCATACATAGTAAACTTTAGGGTCACGCTGTGTACCCCCTAATTGACCTATAATTATTTTCCGTGGTAGGGTACACTATCAGCCTGTAATATAATACGTGGTCCAATTTAAAAATTTTAGGTCAATATTAAGGTCCGATACTGTGCCGTTAGTTAACATAGAAAAGAGTATTCGAATTTCCTTGTTTTAATGCACTATTTAAAATACACATAGTGTACCCCCTAATTGACCTATAATTATTTCCTGTTGTAGGGTACACTATTACCCTGTAATATAAAACCTGGTCCAATTTAAATATCATGGTTTCATATTAAGGTCTGATATCGCGCCTTGCGTTAGTTAACCATTGAAAGATGTCTTTGAATTTTTAAAGCATTTTAGAACGCTTATTTCTTCATTTTAAGCTTCTCAGAACACTCTATTTCGCATAGGCATACATAGTAAACTTTAGGGTCACTCTGTGTACCCCCTAATTGACCTATAATTATTTCCTGTGGTAGGGTACACTATAACCCTGTAATATAATACGTGGTCCAATTTAAAAATTATAGGTCAATATTAAGGTCCGATACCGTGCCGTTAGTTAACATAGAAAAGTGTCTTCGTATTTCCTTGTTTTAATGCACTATTTAAAATACACATAGTGTACCTCCTAATTGACCTATAATTATTTCCTGTTGTAGGGTACACTATTACCCTGTAATATAAAACCTGGTCCAATTTAAATATTATGGTTCCATATTAAGGTCTGATATCGCGCCTTGCGTTAGTTAACCATTGAAAGATGTCTTTGAATTTTTAAAGCATTTTAGAACGCTTATTTCTTCATTTTAAGCTTCTCAGAACACTTTATTTCGCATAGGCATACATAGTAAACTTTAGGGTCACGCTGTGTACCCCCTAATTGACCTGTAATTATTTTCCGTGGTAGGGTACACTATCACCCTGTAATATAATACGTGGTCCAATTTAAAAATTATAGGTCAATATTAAGGTCCGATACCGTGCCGTTAGTTAACATAGAAAAATGTCTTTGAATTTTTAAAGCATTTTAGAACGCTTATTTCCTCATTTTAAGCTTCTCAGAACACTTTATTTCGCATAGGCATACATAGTAAACTTTAGGGTCACGCTGTGTACCCCCTAATTGACCTATAATTATTTCCTGTGGTTGGGTACACTATCACCCTGTAATATAATACGTGGTCCAATTTAAAAATGTTAGGTCAATATTAAGGTCCGATACCGTGCCGTTAGTTAACATAGAAAAGTGTCTTCGAATTTCCTTGTTTTAATGCACTATTTAAAATATACATAGTGTACCCCCTAATTGACCTATAATTATTTCCAGTGGTAGGGTACACTATTACCCTGTAATATAATACCTGGTCCAATTTAAATATTATGGGTCAATATTAAGGTCTGATATTGCGCCTTGCGTTAGTTAACCATTGAAAAATGTCTTTGAATTTTTAAAGCATTTTAGAACGCTATTTTCTTCATTTTAAGCTTCTCAGAACACTCTATTTCGCATAGGCATACAGTAAAATTTAGGGTCACGCTGTGTACCCCCTAAATGACCTATAATTATTTCCTGTGGTAGGGTACACTATTACCCTGTAATATAATACGTGGTCCAATTTAAAAATTATAGGTTAATATTAAGGTCCGATACCGTGCCGTTAGTTAACATAGAAAAATGTCTTTGAATTTTTAAAGCATTTTAGAGCGCTTATTTCCTCATTTTAAGCTTCTCAGAACACTTTATTTCGCATAGGCATACATAGTAAACTTTAGGGTCACGCTGTGTACCCCCTAATTGACCTATAATTATTTCCTTTGGTTGGGTACACTATAACCCTGTAATATAATACGTGGTCCAATTTAAAAATTATAGGTCAATATTAAGGTCCGATACCGTGCCGTTAGTTAACATAGAAAAATGTCTTTGAATTTTTAAAGCATTTTAGAGCGCTTATTTCCTCATTTTAAGCTTCTCAGAACACTTTATTTCGCATAGGCATACATAGTAAACTTTAGGGTCACGCTGTGTACCCCCTAATTGACCTATAATTAATTCCTGTGGTTGGGTACACTATAACCCTGTAATATAATACGTGGTCCAATTTAAAAATTATAGATCAATATTAAGGTCCGATACCGTGCCGTTAGTTAACATAGAAAAGTGTCTTTGAATTTCCTTGTTTTAATGCACTATTTAAAATATACATAGTGTACCCCCTAATTGACCTATAATTATTTCCTGTGGTAGGGTACACTATTACCCTGTAATATAATACCTGGTCTAATATAAATATTATATGTCAATATTAAGGTCTGATATTGCGCCTTGCGTTAGTTAACCATTGAAAGATGTCTTTGAATTTTTAAAGCATTTTAGAACGCTTATTTCTTCATTTTAAGCTTCTCAGAACACTTTATTTCGCATAGGCATACATAGTAAACTTTAGGGTCACGCTGTGTACCCCCTAATTGACCTATAATTATTTTCCGTGGTAGGGTACACTATCACCCTGTAATATAATACGTGGTCCAATTTAAAAATTTTAGGTCAATATTAAGGTCCGATACCGTACCGTTAGTTAACATAGAAAAATGTCTTTGAATTTTTAAAGCATTTTAGAACGCTTATTTCCTCATTTTAAGCTTCTCAGAACACTTTATTTTGCATAGGAATACATAGTAAACTTTAGGGTCACGCTGTGTACCCCCTAATTGACCTATAATTATATCCTGATGTAGGGTACACTATAAACCTGAAATATAATACCTGGTCCAATTTAAATATTATGGGTCAATATTAAGGTCTGATATCGCGCCTTGCGTTGATTAACCATTGAAAGATGTCTTTGAATTTTTAAAGCATTTTAGAACGCTTATTTCTTCATTTTAAGCTTCTCAAAACATTTTATTTCGCATAGGCATACATAGTAAAATTTAGGGTCACGCTGTGTACCCCCTAAATGACCTATAATTATTTCCTGTGGTAGGGTACACTATTACCCTGTAATATAATACATGGTCCAATTTAAAAATTATAGTTCAATATTAAGGTCCGATACCGTGCCGTTAGTTAACATAGAAAAATTTCTTTGAATTTTTAAAGCATTTTAGAACGCTTATTTCCTCATTTTTAGCTTCTCAGAACACTTTATTTCGCATAGGCATACATAGTAAACTTTAGGGTCACGCTGTGTACCCCCTAATTGACCTATAATTATTTCCTGTGGTTGGGTACACTATAACCCTGTTATATAATACGTGGTCCAATTTAAAAATTATAGGTCAATATTAAGGTCCGATACCGTGCCGTTAGTTAACATAGAAAAGTGTCTTCGAATTTCCTTGTTTTAATGCACTATTTAAAATATACATAGTGTACCCCCTAATTGACCTATAATTATTTCCTGTGGTAGGGTACACTATTACCCTGTAATATAATACCTGGTCCAATTTAAATATTATGGGTCAATATTAAGGTCTGATATTGCGCCTTGCGTTAGTTAACCATTGAAAGATGTCTTTGAATTTTTAAAGCATTTTTGAACGCTTATTTCTTCATTTTAAGCTTCTCAGAACACTTTATTTCGCATAGGCATACATAGTAAACTTTAGGGTCACGCTGTGTACCCCCTAATTGACCTATAATTATTTTCCGTGGTAGGGTACACTATCACCCTGTAATATAATACGTGGTCCAATTTAAAAATTTTAGGTCAATATTAAGGTCCGATACCGTGCCGTTAGTTAACATAGAAAAGTGTCATCGAATTTCCTTGTTTTAATGCACTAATTAAAATATACATAGTGTACCCCCTAATTGACCTATAATTATTTCCTCTGGTAGGGTACAATATTACCTTGTAATATAATACCAGGTCCAATTTAAATATTATGGGTCAATATTAAGGTCTGATATTGCGTCTTGCGTTAGTTAACCATTGAAAGATGTCTTTGAATTTTTAAAGCATTTTAGAACGCTTATTTCTTAATTTTAAGCTTCTCAGAACACTTTATTTCGCATAGGCATACATAGTAAACTTTAGGGTCACGCTGTGTACCCCCTAATTGACCTGCAATTATTTTCCGTGGTAGGGTACACAATCCTGTAATATAATACCTGGTCCAATTTAAATATTATGGGTCAATATTAAGGTCTGATATCGCGCCTTGCGTTGATTAACCATTGAAAAATGTCTTTGAATTTTTAAAGCATTTTAGAACGCTAATTTCTTCATTTTAAGCTTCTCAGAACACTCTATTTCGCATAGGCATACAGTAAAATTTAGGGTCACGCTGTGTACCCCCTAAATGACCTATAATTATTTCCTGTGGTAGGGTACACTATTACCCTGTAATATAATACGTGGTCCAATTTAAAAATTATAGTTCAATATTAAGGTCCGATACCGTGCCGTTAGTTAACATAGAAAAATGTCTTTGAATTTTTAAAGCATTTTAGAACGCTTATTTCCTCATTTTTAGCTTCTCAGAACACTTTATTTCGCATAGGCATACATAGTAAACTTTAGGGTCACTCTGTGTACCCCCTAATTGACCTATAATTATTTCCTGTGGTAGGGTACACTATAACCCTGTAATATAATACGTGGTCCAATTTAAAAATTATAGGTCAATATTAAGGTCCGATACCGTGCCGTTAGTTAACATAGAAAAATGTCTTTGAATTTTTAAAGCATTTTAGAACGCTTATTTCCTCATTTTAAGCTTCTCAGAACACTTTATTTCGCATAGGCATACATAGTAAACTTTAGGGTCACGCTGTGTACCCCCTAATTGACCTATAATTATTTCCTGTGGTTGGGTACACTATCACCCTGTAATATAATACGTGGTCCAATTTAAAAATTTTAGGTCAATATTAAGGTCCGATACCGTGCCGTTAGTTAACATAGAAAAGTGTCTTCGAATTTCCTTGTTTTAATGCACTATTTAAAATATACATAGTGTACCCCCTAATTGACCTATAATTATTTCCAGTGGTAGGGTACACTATTACCCTGTAATATAATACCTGGTCCAATTTAAATATTATGGGTCAATATTAAGGTCTGATATTGCGCCTTGCGTTAGTTAACCATTGAAAGATGTCTTTGAATTTTTAAAGCATTTTAGAACGCTTATTTCTTCATTTTAAGCTTCTCAGAACACTTTATTTCGCATAGGCATACATAGTAAACTTTAGGGTCACGCTGTGTACCCCCTAATTGACCTGTAATTATTTTCCGTGGTAGGGTGCACTATCACCCTGTAATATAATACGTGGTCCAATTTAAAAATTTTAGGTCAATATTAAGGTCCGATACCGTGCCGTTAGTTAACATAGAAAAGAGTCTTCGAATTTCCTTGTTTTAATGCACTATTTAAAATACACATAGTATACCTCCTAATTGACCTATAATTATTTCCTGTTGTAGGGTACACTATTACCCTGTAATATAAAACCTGGTCCAATTTAAATATTATGGTTCCATATTAAGGTCTGATATCGCGCCTTGCGTTAGTTAACCATTGAAAGATGTCTTTGAATTTTTAAAGCATTTTAGAACGCTTATTTCTTCATTTTAAGCTTCTCAGAACACTCTATTTCGCATAGGCATACATAGTAAACTTTAGGGTCACTCTGTGTACCCCCTAAATGACCTATAATTATTTCCTGTGGTAGGGTACACTATAACCCTGTAACATAATACGTGATCCAATTTAAAAATTATAGGTCAATATTAAGGTCCGATACCGTGCCGTTAGTTAACATAGAAAAGTGTCTTCGTATTTCCTTGTTTTAATGCACTATTTAAAATATGCATAGTGTACCCCCTAATTGACCTATAATTATTTCCTGTGGTAGGGTACACTATTACCCTGTAATATAATACCTGGTCTAATTTAAATATTATGGGTCAATATTAAGGTCTGATATTGCGCCTTGCGTTAGTTAACCATTGAAAAATGTCTTTGAATTTTTAAAGCATTTTAGAACGCTAATTTCTTCATTTTAAGCTTCTCAGAACACTCTATTTCGCATAGGCATACAGTAAAATTTAGGGTCACGCTGTGTACCCCCTAAATGACCTATAATTATTTCCTGTGGTAGGGTACACTATTACCCTGTAATACAATACGTGGTCCAATTTAAAAATTATAGGTTAATATTAAGGTCCGATACCGTGCCGTTAGTTAACATAGAAAAATGTCTTTGAATTTTTAAAGCATTTTAGAACGCTTATTTCCTCATTTTAAGCTTCTCAGAACACTTTATTTTGCATAGGCATACATAGTAAACTTTAGGGTCACGCTGTGTACCCCCTAATTGACCTATAATTATTTCCTGTGGTTGGGTACACTATAACCCTGTAATATAATACGTGGTCCAATTTAAAATGTATAGGTCAATATTAAGGTGCGATACCGTGCCGTTAGTTAACATAGAAAAATGTCTTTGAATTTTTAAAGCATTTTAGAACGCTTATTTCCGCATTTTAAGCTTCTCAGAACACTTTATTTCGCATAGGCATACATAGTAAACTTTAGGGACACGCTGTGTACCCCCTAATTGACCTATAATTATTTCCTGTGGTTGGGTACACTATAACCCTGTAATATAATACGTGGTCCAATTTAAAAATTATAGGTCAATATTAAGGTCCGATACCGTGCCGTTAGTTAACATAGAAAAGTGTCTTCGAATTTCCTTGTTTTAATGCACTATTTAAAATATACATAGTGTACCCCCTAATTGACCTATAATTATTTCCTGTGGTAGGGTACACTATTACCCTGTAATATAATACCTGGTCTAATATAAATATTATATGTCAATATTAAGGTCTGATATTGCGCCTTGCGTTAGTTAACCATTGAAAGATGTCTTTGAATTTTTAAAGCATTTTAGAACGCTTATTTCTTCATTTTAAGCTTCTCAGAACACTTTATTTCGCATAGGCATACATAGTAAACTTTAGGGTCACGCTGTGTACCCCCTAATTGACCTATAATTATTTTCCGTGGTAGGGTACACTATCACCCTGTAATATAATACGTGGTCCAATTTAAAAATTTTAGGTCAATATTAAGGTCCGATACCGTGCCGTTAGTTAACATAGAAAAGTGTCTTCGAATTTCCTTGTTTTAATGCACTATTTAAAATATACATAGTGTACCCCCTAATTGACCTGTAATTATTTCCTGTGGTAGGGTACACTATTACCCTGTAATATAATACCTGGTCCAATTTAAAAATTATAGGTCAATATTAAGGTCTGATACCGTACCGTTAGTTAACATAGAAAAATGTCTTTGAATTTTTAAAGCATTTTAGAACGCTTATTTCCTCATTTTAAGCTTCTCAGAACACTTTATTTTGCATAGGAATACATAGTAAACTTTAGGGTCACGCTGTGTACCCCCTAATTGACCTATAATTATTTCCTGCTGTAGGGTACACTATTAACCTGAAATATAATACCTGGTCCAATTTAAATATTATGGGTCAATATTAAGGTCTGATATCGCGACTTGCGTTGATTAACCATTGAAAGATGTCATTGAATTTTTAAAGCATTTTAGAACGTTTATTTCTTCATTTTAAGCTTCTCAAAACATTTTATTTCGCATAGGCATACATAGTAAAATTTAGGGTCACGCTGTGTACCCCCTAAATGACCTATAATTATTTCCTGTGGTAGGGTACACTATTACCCTGTAATATAATACGTGGTCCAATTTAAAAATTATAGTTCAATATTAAGGTCCGATACCGTGCCGTTAGTTAACATAGAAAAATTTCTTTGAATTTTTAAAGCATTTTAGAACGCTTATTTCCTCATTTTAAGCTTCTCAGAACACTTTATTTCGCATAGGCATACATAGTAAACTTTAGGGTCACGCTGTGTACCCCCTAATTGACCTATAATTATTTTCCGTGGTAGGGTACACTATCACCCTGTAATATAATACGTGGTCCAATTTAAAAATTTTAGGTCAATATTAAGGTCCGATACCGTGCCGTTAGTTAACATAGAAAAGTGTCTTCGAATTTCCTTGTTTTAATGCACTATTTAAAATATACATAGTGTACCCCCTAATTGACCTATAATTATTTCCTCTGGTAGGGTACACTATTACCCTGTAATATAATACCAGGTCCAATTTAAATATTATGGGTCAATATTAATGTCTGATATTGCGCCTTGCGTTAGTTAACCATTGAAAGATGTCTTTGAATTTTTAAAGCATTTTAGAACGCTTATTTCTTAATTTTAAGCTTCTCAGAACACTTTATTTCGCATAGGCATACATAGTAAACTTTAGGGTCACGCTGTGTACCCCCTAATTGACCTATAATTATTTTCCGTGGTAGGGTACACTATCACCCTGTAATATAATACGTGGTCCAATTTAAAAATTTTAGGTCAATATTAAGGTCCGATACCGTGCCGTTAGTTAACATAGAAAAGTGTCTTCGAATTTCCTTGTTTTAATGCACTATTTAAAATATACATAGTGTACCCCCTAATTGACCTATAATTATTTCCTGTGGTAGGGTACACTATTACCCTGTAATATAATACCTGGTCCAATTTAAATATTATAGGTCAATATTAAGGTCTGATATTGCGCCTTGCGTTAGTTAACCATTGAAAGATGTCTTTGAATTTTTAAAGCATTTTTGAACGCTTATTTCTTCATTTTAAGCTTCTCAGAACACTTTATTTCGCATAGGCATACATAGTAAACTTTAGGGTCACGCTGTGTACCCCCTAATTGACCTATAATTATTTTCCGTGGTAGGGTACACTATCAGCCTGTAATATAATACGTGGTCCAATTTAAAAATTTTAGGTCAATATTAAGGTCCGATACCGTGCCGTTAGTTAACATAGAAAAGTGTCTCCGAATTTCCTTGTTTTAATGCACTATTTAAAATATACATAGTGTACCCCCTAATTGACCTATAATTATTTCCTGTGGTAGGGTACACTATTACCCTGTAATATAATACCTGGTCCGATTTAAATATTATGGTTCAATATTAAGGTCTGATATTGCGCCTTGCGTTAGTTAACCATTGAAAGATGTCTTTGAATTTTTAAAGCATTTTAGAACGCTTATTTCTTCATTTTAAGCTTCTCAGAACAATTTATTTCGCATAGGCATACATAGTAAACTTTAGGGTCACGCTGTGTACCCCCTAATTGACCTGTAATTATTTTCCGTGGTAGGGTACACTATCACCCTGTAATATAATACGTGGTCCAATTTAAAAATTTTAGGTCAATATTAAGGTCCGATACCGTGCCGTTAGTTAACATAGAAAAGAGTCTTCGAATTTCCTTGTTTTAATGCACTATTTAAAATACACATAGTGTACCCCCTAATTGACCTATAATTATTTCCTGTTGTAGGGTGCACTATTACCATGTAATATAAAACCTGGTCCAATTTAAATATTATGGTTCCATATTAAGGTCTGATATCGCGCCTTGCGTTAGTTAACCATTGAAAGATGTCTTTGAATTTTTAAAGCATTTTAGAACGCTTATTTCTTCATTTTAAGCTTCTCAGAACACTCTATTTCGCATAGGCATACATAGTAAACTTTAGGGTCACTCTGTGTACCCCCTAATTGACCTATAATTATTTCCTGTGGTAGGGTACACTATAACCCTGTAATATAATACGTGGTCCAATTTAAAAATTATAGGTCAATATTAAGGTCCGATACCGTGCCGTTAGTTAACATAGAAAAGTGTCTTCGTATTTCCTTGTTTTAATGCACTATTTAAAATACACATAGTGTACCTCCTAATTGACCTATAATTATTTCCTGTTGTAGGGTACACTATTACCCTGTAATATAAAACCTGGTCCAATTTAAATATTATGGTTCCATATTAAGGTCTGATATCGCGCCTTGCGTTAGTTAACCATTGAAAGATGTCTTTGAATTTTTAAAGCATTTTAGAACGCTTATTTCTTCATTTTAAGCTTCTCAGAACACTTTATTTCGCATAGGCATACATAGTAAACTTTAGGGTCACGCTGTGTACCCCCTAATTGACCTGTAATTATTTTCCGTGGTAGGGTACACTATCACCCTGTAATATAATACGTGGTCCAATTTAAAAATTTTAGGTCAATATTAAGGTCCGATACCGTGCCGTTAGTTAACATAGAAAAGTGTCTTCGAATTTCCTTGTTTTAATGCACTATTTAAAATATACATAGTGTACCCCCTAATTGACCTGTAATTATTTCCTGTGGTAGGGTACACTATTACCCTGTAATATAATACCTGGTCCAATTTAAAAATTATAGGTCAATATTAAGGTCTGATACCGTACCGTTAGTTAACATAGAAAAATGTCTTTGAATTTTTAAAGCATTTTAGAACGCTTATTTCCTCATTTTAAGCTTCTCAGAACACTTTATTTTGCATAGGAATACATAGTAAACTTTAGGGTCACGCTGTGTACCCCCTAATTGACCTATAATTATTTCCTGCTGTAGGGTACACTATTAACCTGAAATATAATACCTGGTCCAATTTAAATATTATGGGTCAATATTAAGGTCTGATATCGCGACTTGCGTTGATTAACCATTGAAAGATGTCATTGAATTTTTAAAGCATTTTAGAACGTTTATTTCTTCATTTTAAGCTTCTCAAAACATTTTATTTCGCATAGGCATACATAGTAAAATTTAGGGTCACGCTGTGTACCCCCTAAATGACCTATAATTATTTCCTGTGGTAGGGTACACTATTACCCTGTAATATAATACGTGGTCCAATTTAAAAATTATAGTTCAATATTAAGGTCCGATACCGTGCCGTTAGTTAACATAGAAAAATTTCTTTGAATTTTTAAAGCATTTTAGAACGCTTATTTCCTCATTTTAAGCTTCTCAGAACACTTTATTTCGCATAGGCATACATAGTAAACTTTAGGGTCACGCTGTGTACCCCCTAATTGACCTATAATTATTTTCCGTGGTAGGGTACACTATCACCCTGTAATATAATACGTGGTCCAATTTAAAAATTTTAGGTCAATATTAAGGTCCGATACCGTGCCGTTAGTTAACATAGAAAAGTGTCTTCGAATTTCCTTGTTTTAATGCACTATTTAAAATATACATAGTGTACCCCCTAATTGACCTATAATTATTTCCTCTGGTAGGGTACACTATTACCCTGTAATATAATACCAGGTCCAATTTAAATATTATGGGTCAATATTAATGTCTGATATTGCGCCTTGCGTTAGTTAACCATTGAAAGATGTCTTTGAATTTTTAAAGCATTTTAGAACGCTTATTTCTTAATTTTAAGCTTCTCAGAACACTTTATTTCGCATAGGCATACATAGTAAACTTTAGGGTCACGCTGTGTACCCCCTAATTGACCTATAATTATTTTCCGTGGTAGGGTACACTATCACCCTGTAATATAATACGTGGTCCAATTTAAAAATTTTAGGTCAATATTAAGGTCCGATACCGTGCCGTTAGTTAACATAGAAAAGTGTCTTCGAATTTCCTTGTTTTAATGCACTATTTAAAATATACATAGTGTACCCCCTAATTGACCTATAATTATTTCCTGTGGTAGGGTACACTATTACCCTGTAATATAATACCTGGTCCAATTTAAATATTATAGGTCAATATTAAGGTCTGATATTGCGCCTTGCGTTAGTTAACCATTGAAAGATGTCTTTGAATTTTTAAAGCATTTTTGAACGCTTATTTCTTCATTTTAAGCTTCTCAGAACACTTTATTTCGCATAGGCATACATAGTAAACTTTAGGGTCACGCTGTGTACCCCCTAATTGACCTATAATTATTTTCCGTGGTAGGGTACACTATCAGCCTGTAATATAATACGTGGTCCAATTTAAAAATTTTAGGTCAATATTAAGGTCCGATACCGTGCCGTTAGTTAACATAGAAAAGTGTCTCCGAATTTCCTTGTTTTAATGCACTGTTTAAAATATACATAGTGTACCCCCTAATTGACCTATAATTATTTCCTGTGGTAGGGTACACTATTACCCTGTAATATAATACCTGGTCCGATTTAAATATTATGGTTCAATATTAAGGTCTGATATTGCGCCTTGCGTTAGTTAACCATTGAAAGATGTCTTTGAATTTTTAAAGCATTTTAGAACGCTTATTTCTTCATTTTAAGCTTCTCAGAACAATTTATTTCGCATAGGCATACATAGTAAACTTTAGGGTCACGCTGTGTACCCCCTAATTGACCTGTAATTATTTTCCGTGGTAGGGTACACTATCACCCTGTAATATAATACGTGGTCCAATTTAAAAATTTTAGGTCAATATTAAGGTCCGATACCGTGCCGTTAGTTAACATAGAAAAGAGTCTTCGAATTTCCTTGTTTTAATGCACTATTTAAAATACACATAGTGTACCCCCTAATTGACCTATAATTATTTCCTGTTGTAGGGTGCACTATTACCATGTAATATAAAACCTGGTCCAATTTAAATATTATGGTTCCATATTAAGGTCTGATATCGCGCCTTGCGTTAGTTAACCATTGAAAGATGTCTTTGAATTTTTAAAGCATTTTAGAACGCTTATTTCTTCATTTTAAGCTTCTCAGAACACTCTATTTCGCATAGGCATACATAGTAAACTTTAGGGTCACTCTGTGTACCCCCTAATTGACCTATAATTATTTCCTGTGGTAGGGTACACTATAACCCTGTAATATAATACGTGGTCCAATTTAAAAATTATAGGTCAATATTAAGGTCCGATACCGTGCCGTTAGTTAACATAGAAAAGTGTCTTCGTATTTCCTTGTTTTAATGCACTATTTAAAATACACATAGTGTACCTCCTAATTGACCTATAATTATTTCCTGTTGTAGGGTACACTATTACCCTGTAATATAAAACCTGGTCCAATTTAAATATTATGGTTCCATATTAAGGTCTGATATCGCGCCTTGCGTTAGTTAACCATTGAAAGATGTCTTTGAATTTTTAAAGCATTTTAGAACGCTTATTTCTTCATTTTAAGCTTCTCAGAACACTTTATTTCGCATAGGCATACATAGTAAACTTTAGGGTCACGCTGTGTACCCCCTAATTGACCTGTAATTATTTTCCGTGGTAGGGTACACTATCACCCTGTAATATAATACGTGGTCCAATTTAAAAATTATAGGTCAATATTAAGGTCCGATACCGTGCCGTTAGTTAACATAGAAAAATGTCTTTGAATTTTTAAAGCATTTTAGAACGCTTATTTCCTCATTTTAAGCTTCTCAGAACTCTTTATTTCGCATAGGCATACATAGTAAACTTTAGGGTCACGCTGTGTACCCCCTAATTGACCTATAATTATTTCCTGTGGTTGAGTACACTATCACCCTGTAATATAATACGTGGTCCAATTTAAAAATTTTAGGTCAATATTAAGGTCCGATACCGTGCCGTTAGTTAACATAGAAAAGTGTCTTCGAATTTCCTTGTTTTAATGCACTATTTAAAATATACATAGTGTACCCCCTAATTGACCTATAATTATTTCCAGTGGTAGGGTACACTATTACCCTGTAATATAATACCTGGTCCAATTTAAATATTATGGGTCAATATTAAGGTCTGATATTGCGCCTTGCGTTAGTTAACCATTGAAAGATGTCTTTGAATTTTTAAAGCATTTTAGAACGCTTATTTCTTCATTTTAAGCTTCTCAGAACACTTTATTTCGCATAGGCATACATAGTAAACTTTAGGGTCACGCTGTGTACCCCCTAAATGACCTATAATTATTTCCTGTGGTAGGGTACACTATTACCCTGTAATATAATACGTGGTCCAATTTAAAAATTATAGTTCAATATTAAGGTCCGATACCGTGCCTTTAGTTAACATAGAAAAATTTCTTTGAATTTTTAAAGCATTTTAGAACGCTTATTTCCTCATTTTAAGCTTCTCAGAACACTTTATTTCGCATAGGCATACATAGTAAACTTTAGGGTCACGCTGTGTACCCCCTAATTGACCTATAATTATTTTCCGTGGTAGGGTACACTGTCACCCTGTAATATAATACGTGGTCCAATTTAAAAATTTTAGGTCAATATTAAGGTCCGATACCGTGCCGTTAGTTAACATAGAAAAGTGTCTTCGAATTTCCTTGTTTTAATGCATTATTTAAAATATACATAGTGTACCCCCTAATTGACCTATAATTATTTCCTCTGGTAGGGTACACTATTACCCTGTAATATAATACCAGGTCCAATTTAAATATTATGGGTCAATATTAAGGTCTGATATTGCGCCTTGCGTTAGTTAACCATTGAAAGATGTCTTTGAATTTTTAAAGCATTTTAGAACGCTTATTTCTTAATTTTAAGCTTCTCAGAACACTTTATTTCGCATAGGCATACATAGTAAACTTTAGGGTCACGCTGTGTACCCCCTAATTGACCTATAATTATTTTCCGTGGTAGGGTACACTATCACCCTGTAATATAATACGTGGTCCAATTTAAAAATTTTAGGTCAATATTAAGGTCCGATACCGTGCCGTTAGTTAACATAGAAAAGTGTCTTCGAATTTCCTTGTTTTAATGCACTATTTAAAATATACATAGTGTACCCCCTAATTGACCTATAATTATTTCCTGTGGTAGGGTACACTATTACCCTGTAATATAATACCTGGTCCAATTTAAATATTATGGGTCAATATTAAGGTCTGATATTGCGCCTTGCGTTAGTTAACCATTGAAAGATGTCTTTGAATTTTTAAAGCATTTTTGAACGCTTATTTCTTCATTTTAAGCTTTTCAGAACACTTTATTTCGCATAGGCATACATAGTAAACTTTAGGGTCACGCTGTGTACCCCCTAATTGACCTATAATTATTTTCCGTGGTAGGGTACACTATCAGCCTGTAATATAATACGTGGTCCAATTTAAAAATATTAGGTCAATATTAAGGTCCGATACCGTGCCGTTAGTTAACATAGAAAAGTGTCTTCGTATTTCCTTGTTTTAATGCACTATTTAAAATACACATAGTGTACCTCCTAATTGACCTATAATTATTTCCTGTTGTAGGGTACACTATTACCCTGTAATATAAAACCTGGTCCAATTTAAATATTATGGTTCCATATTAAGGTCTGATATCGCGCCTTGCGTTAGTTAACCATTGAAAGATGTCTTTGAATTTTTAAAGCATTTTAGAACGCTTATTTCTTCATTTTAAGCTTCTCAGAACACTTTATTTCGCATAGGCATACATAGTAAACTTTAGGGTCACGCTGTGTACCCCCTAATTGACCTGTAATTATTTTCCGTGGTAGGGTACACTATCACCCTGTAATATAATACGTGGTCCAATTTAAAAATTATAGGTCAATATTAAGGTCCGATACCGTGCCGTTAGTTAACATAGAAAAATGTCTTTGAATTTTTAAAGCATTTTAGAACGCTTATTTCCTCATTTTAAGCTTCTCAGAACACTTTATTTCGCATAGGCATACATAGTAAACTTTAGGGTCACGCTGTGTACCCCCTAATTGACCTATAATTATTTCCTGTGGTTGGGTACACTATCACCCTGTAATATAATACGTGGTCCAATTTAAAAATTTTAGGTCAATATTAAGGTCCGATACCCTGCCGTTAGTTAACATAGAAAAGTGTCTTCGAATTTCCTTGTTTTAATGCACTATTTAAAATATACATAGTGTACCCCCTAATTGACCTATAATTATTTCCAGTGGTAGGATACACTATTACCCTGTAATATAATACCTGGTCCAATTTAAATATTATGGGTCAATATTAAGGTCTGATATTGCGCCTTGCGTTAGTTAACCATTGAAAGATGTCTTTGAATTTTTAAAGCATTTTAGAACGCTTATTTCTTCATTTTAAGCTTCTCAGAACACTTTATTTCGCATAGGCATACATAGTAAACTTTAGGGTCACGCTGTGTACCCCCTAATTGACCTGTAATTATTTTCCGTGGTAGGGTACACTATCACCCTGTAATATAATACGTGGTCCAATTTAAAAATTTTAGGTCAATATTAAGGTCCGATACCGTGCCGTTAGTTAACATAGAAAAGAGTCTTCGAATTTCCTTGTTTTAATGCACTATTTAAAATACACATAGTGTACCTCCTAATTGACCTATAATTATTTCCTGTTGTAGGGTACACTATTACCCTGTAATATAAAACCTGGTCCAATTTAAATATTATGGTTCCATATTAAGGTCTGATATCGCGCCTTGCGTTAGTTAACCATTGAAAGATGTCTTTGAATTTTTAAAGCATTTTAGAACGCTTATTTCTTCATTTTAAGCTTCTCAGAACACTCTATTTCGCATAGGCATACATAGTAAACTTTAGGGTCACTCTGTGTACCCCCTAATTGACCTATAATTATTTCCTGTGGTAGGGTACACTATAACCCTGTAATATAATACGTGGTCCAATTTAAAAATTATAGGTCAATATTAAGGTCCGATACCGTGCCGTTAGTTAACATAGAAAAGTGTCTTCGTATTTCCTTGTTTTAATGCACTATTTAAAATATGCATAGTGTACCCCCTAATTGACCTATAATTATTTCCTGTGGTAGGGTACACTATTACCCTGTAATATAATACCTGGTTTAATTTAAATATTATGGGTCAATATTAAGGTCTGATATTGCGCCTTGCGTTAGTTAACCATTGAAAAATGTCTTTGAATTTTTAAAGCATTTTAGAACGCTATTTTCTTTATTTTAAGCTTCTCAGAACACTCTATTTCGCATAGGCATACAGTAAAATTTAGGGTCACGCTGTGTACCCCCTAAATGACCTATAATTATTTTCCGTGGTAGGGTACACTATCACCCTGTAATATAATACGTGGTCCAATTTAAAAATTTTAGGTCAATATTAAGGTCCGATACCGTGCCGTTAGTTAACATAGAAAAGTGTCTTCGAATTTCCTTGTTTTAATGCACTATTTAAAATATACATAGTGTACCCCCTAATTGACCTATAATTATTTCCTGTGGTAGGGTACACTATTACCCTGTAATATAATACCTGGTCCAATTTAAATATTATGGGTCAATATTAAGGTCTGATATTGCGCCTTGCGTTAGTTAACCATTGAAAGATGTCTTTGAATTTTTAAAGCATTTTAGAACGCTTATTTCTTCATTTTAAGCTTCTCAGAACACTTTATTTCGCATAGGCATACATAGTAAACTTTAGGGTCACGCTGTGTACCCCCTAATTGACCTGTAATTATTTTCCGTGGTAGGGTACACTATCACCCTGTAATACAATACGTGGTCCAATTTAAATATTATGGGTCAATATTAAGGTCTGATATTGCGCCTTGCGTTAGTTAACCATTGAAAGATGTCTTTGAATTTTTAAAGCATTTTAGAACGCTTATTTCTTCATTTTATGCTTCTCAGAACACTTTATTTCGCATAGGCATACATAGTAAACTTTAGGGTCACGCTGTGTACCCCCTAATTGACCTGTAATTATTTTCCGTGGTAGGGTACACTATCACCCTGTAATACAATACGTGGTCCAATTTAAAAATTATAGGTCAATATTAAGGTCCGATACCGTGCCGTTAGTTAACATAGAAAAATGTCTTTGAATTTTTAAAGCATTTTAGAACGCTTATTTCCTCATTTTAAGCTTCAGAGAACACTTTATTTCGCATAGGCATACATAGTAAACTTTAGGGTCACGCTGTGTACCCCCTAATTGACCTATAATTATTTCTTGTGGTTGGGTACACTATCACCTTGTAATATAATACGTGGTCCAATTTAAAAATTTTAGGTCAATATTAAGGTCCGATACCGTGCCGTTAGTTAACATAGAAAAGTGTCTTCGAATTTCCTTGTTTTAATGCACTATTTAAAATATACATAGTGTACCCCCTAATTGACCTATAATTATTTCCAGTGGTAGGATACACTATTACCCTGTAATATAATACCTGGTCCAATTTAAATATTATGGGTCAATATTAAGGTCTGATATTGCGCCTTGCGTTAGTTAACCATTGAAAGATGTCTTTGAATTTTTAAAGCATTTTAGAACGCTTATTTCTTCATTTTAAGCTTCTCAGAACACTTTATTTCGCATAGGCATACATAGTAAACTTTAGGGTCACGCTGTGTACCCCCTAATTGACCTGTAATTATTTTCCGTGGTAGGGTACACTATCACCCTGTAATATAATACGTGGTCCAATTTAAAAATTTTAGGTCAATATTAAGGTCCGATACCGTGCCGTTAGTTAACATAGAAAAGAGTCTTCGAATTTCCTTGTTTTAATGCACTATTTAAAATACACATAGTGTACCTCCTAATTGACCTATAATTATTTCCTGTTGTAGGGTACACTATTACCCTGTAATATAAAACCTGGTCCAATTTAAATATTATGGTTCCATATTAAGGTCTGATATCGCGCCTTGCGTTAGTTAACCATTGAAAGATGTCTTTGAATTTTTAAAGCATTTTAGAACGCTTATTTCTTCATTTTAAGCTTCTCAGAACACTCTATTTCGCATAGGCATACATAGTAAACTTTAGGGTCACTCTGTGTACCCCCTAATTGACCTATAATTATTTCCTGTGGTAGGGTACACTATAACCCTGTAATATAATACGTGGTCCAATTTAAAAATTATAGGTCAATATTAAGGTCCGATACCGTGCCGTTAGTTAACATAGAAAAGTGTCTTCGTATTTCCTTGTTTTAATGCACTATTTAAAATATGCATAGTGTACCCCCTAATTGACCTATAATTATTTCCTGTGGTAGGGTACACTATTACCCTGTAATATAATACCTGGTTTAATTTAAATATTATGGGTCAATATTAAGGTCTGATATTGCGCCTTGCGTTAGTTAACCATTGAAAAATGTCTTTGAATTTTTAAAGCATTTTAGAACGCTATTTTCTTTATTTTAAGCTTCTCAGAACACTCTATTTCGCATAGGCATACAGTAAAATTTAGGGTCACGCTGTGTACCCCCTAAATGACCTATAATTATTTTCCGTGGTAGGGTACACTATCACCCTGTAATATAATACGTGGTCCAATTTAAAAATTTTAGGTCAATATTAAGGTCCGATACCGTGCCGTTAGTTAACATAGAAAAGTGTCTTCGAATTTCCTTGTTTTAATGCACTATTTAAAATATACATAGTGTACCCCCTAATTGACCTATAATTATTTCCTGTGGTAGGGTACACTATTACCCTGTAATATAATACCTGGTCCAATTTAAATATTATGGGTCAATATTAAGGTCTGATATTGCGCCTTGCGTTAGTTAACCATTGAAAGATGTCTTTGAATTTTTAAAGCATTTTAGAACGCTTATTTCTTCATTTTAAGCTTCTCAGAACACTTTATTTCGCATAGGCATACATAGTAAACTTTAGGGTCACGCTGTGTACCCCCTAATTGACCTGTAATTATTTTCCGTGGTAGGGTACACTATCACCCTGTAATACAATACGTGGTCCAATTTAAATATTATGGGTCAATATTAAGGTCTGATATTGCGCCTTGCGTTAGTTAACCATTGAAAGATGTCTTTGAATTTTTAAAGCATTTTAGAACGCTTATTTCTTCATTTTATGCTTCTCAGAACACTTTATTTCGCATAGGCATACATAGTAAACTTTAGGGTCACGCTGTGTACCCCCTAATTGACCTGTAATTATTTTCCGTGGTAGGGTACACTATCACCCTGTAATACAATACGTGGTCCAATTTAAAAATTATAGGTCAATATTAAGGTCCGATACCGTGCCGTTAGTTAACATAGAAAAGTGTCTTCGAATTTCCTTGTTTTAATGCACTATTTAAAATATACATAGTGTACCCCCTAATTGACCTATAATTATTTCCTGTGGTAGGGTACACTATTACCCTGTAATATAATACCTGGTCCAATTTAAATATTATGGGTCAATATTAAGGTCTGATATTGCGCCTTGCGTTAGTTAACCATTGAAAGATGTCTTTGAATTTTTAAAGCATTTTAGAACGCTTATTTCTTCATTTTAAGCTTCTCAGAACACTTTATTTCGCATAGGCATACATAGTAAACTTTAGGGTCACGCTGTGTACCCCCTAATTGACCTGTAATTATTTTCCGTGGTAGGGTACACTATCACCCTGTAATACAATACGTGGTCCAATTTAAATATTATGGGTCAATATTAAGGTCTGATATTGCGCCTTGCGTTAGTTAACCATTGAAAGATGTCTTTGAATTTTTAAAGCATTTTAGAACGCTTATTTCTTCATTTTATGCTTCTCAGAACACTTTATTTCGCATAGGCATACATAGTAAACTTTAGGGTCACGCTGTGTACCCCCTAATTGACCTGTAATTATTTTCCGTGGTAGGGTACACTATCACCCTGTAATACAATACGTGGTCCAATTTAAAATTATAGGTCAATATTAAGGTCCGATACCGTGCCGTTAGTTAACATAGAAAAATGTCTTTGAATTTTTAAAGCATTTTAGAACGCTTATTTCCTCATTTTAAGCTTCAGAGAACACTTTATTTCGCATAGGCATACATAGTAAACTTTAGGGTCACGCTGTGTACCCCCTAATTGACCTATAATTATTTCTTGTGGTTGGGTACACTATCACCTTGTAATATAATACGTGGTCCAATTTAAAAATTTTAGGTCAATATTAAGGTCCGATACCGTGCCGTTAGTTAACATAGAAAAGTGTCTTCGAATTTCCTTGTTTTAATGCACTATTTAAAATATACATAGTGTACCCCCTAATTGACCTATAATTATTTCCAGTGGTAGGGTACACTATTACCCTGTAATATAATACCTGGTCCAATTTAAATATTATGGGTCAATATTAAGGTCTGATATTGCGCCTTGCGTTAGTTAACCATTGAAAGATGTCTTTGAATTTTTAAAGCATTTTAGAACGCTTATTTCTTCATTTTAAGCTTCTCAGAACACTTTATTTCGCATAGGCATACATAGTAAACTTTAGGGTCACGCTGTGTACCCCCTAATTGACCTGTAATTATTTTCCGTGGTAGGGTACACTATCACCCTGTAATATAATACGTGGTCCAATTTAAAATTTTAGGTCAATATTAAGGTCCGATACCGTGCCGTTAGTTAACATAGAAAAGAGTCTTCGAATTTCCTTGTTTTAATGCACTATTTAAAATACACATAGTGTACCTCCTAATTGACCTATAATTATTTCCTGTTGTAGGGTACACTATTACCCTGTAACATAAAACCTGGTCCAATTTAAATATTATGGTTCCATATTAAGGTCTGATATCGCGCCTTGCGTTAGTTAACCATTGAAAGATGTCTTTGAATTTTTAAAGCATTTTAGAACGCTTATTTCTTCATTTTAAGCTTCTCAGAACACTCTATTTCGCATAGGCATACATAGTAAACTTTAGGGTCACTCTGTGTACCCCCTAATTGACCTATAATTATTTCCTGTGGTAGGGTACACTATAACCCTGTAATATAATACGTGGTCCAATTTAAAAATTATAGGTCAATATTAAGGTCCGATACCGTGCCGTTAGTTAACATAGAAAAGTGTATTCGTATTTCCTTGTTTTAATGCACTATTTAAAATATGCATAGTGTACCCCCTAATTGACCTATAATTATTTCCTGTGGTAGGGTACACTATTACCCTGTAATATAATACCTGGTCTAATTTAAATATTATGGGTCAATATTAAGGTCTGATATTGCGCCTTGCGTTAGTTAACCATTGAAAAATGTCTTTGAATTTTTAAAGCATTTTAGAACGCTATTTTCTTCATTTTAAGCTTCTCAGAACACTCTATTTCGCATAGGCATACAGTAAAATTTAGGGTCACGCTGTGTACCCCCTAAATGACCTATAATTATTTTCCGTGGTAGGGTACACTATCACCCTGTAATATAATACGTGGTCCAATTTAAAAATTTTAGGTCAATATTAAGGTCCGATACCGTGCCGTTAGTTAACATAGAAAAGTGTCTTCGAATTTCCTTGTTTTAATGCACTATTTAAAATATACATAGTGTACCCCCTAATTGACCTATAATTATTTCCTGTGGTAGGGTACACTATTACCCTGTAATATAATACCTGGTCCAATTTAAATATTATGGGTCAATATTAAGGTCTGATATTGCGCCTTGCGTTAGTTAACCATTGAAAGATGTCTTTGAATTTTTAAAGCATTTTAGAACGCTTATTTCTTCATTTTAAGCTTCTCAGAACACTTTATTTCGCATAGGCATACATAGTAAACTTTAGGGTCACGCTGTGTACCCCCTAATTGACCTGTAATTATTTTCCGTGGTAGGGTACACTATCACCCTGTAATACAATACGTGGTCCAATTTAAATATTATGGGTCAATATTAAGGTCTGATATTGGCCTTGCGTTAGTTAACCATTGAAAGATGTCTTTGAATTTTTAAAGCATTTTAGAACGCTTATTTCTTCATTTTATGCTTCTCAGAACACTTTATTTCGCATAGGCATACATAGTAAACTTTAGGGTCACGCTGTGTACCCCCTAATTGACCTGTAATTATTTTCCGTGGTAGGGTACACTATCACCCTGTAATACAATACGTGGTCCAATTTAAAAATTATAGGTCAATATTAAGGTCCGATACCGTGCCGTTAGTTAACATAGAAAAATGTCTTTGAATTTTTAAAGCATTTTAGAACGCTTATTTCCTCATTTTAAGCTTCTCAGAACACTTTATTTCGCATAGGCATACATAGTAAACTTTAGGGTCACGCTGTGTACCCCCTAATTGACCTATAATTATATCTTGTGGTTGGGTACACTATCACCCTGTAATATAATACGTGGTCCAATTTAAAAATTTTAGGTCAATATTAAGGTCCGATACCGTGCCGTTAGTTAACATAGAAAAGTGTCTTCGAATTTCCTTGTTTTAATGCACTATTTAAAATATACATAGTGTACCCCCTAATTGACCTATAATTATTTACAGTGGTAGGGTACACTATTACCCTGTAATATAATACCTGGTCCAATTTAAATATTATGGGTCAATATTAAGGTCTGATATTGCGCCTTGCGTTAGTTAACCATTGAAAGATGTCTTTGAATTTTTAAAGCATTTTAGAACGCTTATTTCTTCATTTTAAGCTTCTCAGAACACTTTATTTCGCATAGGCATACATAGTAAACTTTAGGGTCACGCTGTGTACCCCCTAATTGACCTGTAATTATTTTCCGTGGTAGGGTACACTATCACCCTGTAATATAATACGTGGTCCAATTTAAAAATTTTAGGTCAATATTAAGGTCCGATACCGTGCCGTTAGTTAACATAGAAAAGAGTCTTCGAATTTCCTTGTTTTAATGCACTATTTAAAATACACATAGTGTACCTCCTAATTGACCTATAATTATTTCCTGTTGTAGGGTACACTATTACCCTGTAATATAAAACCTGGTCCAATTTAAATATTATGGTTCCATATTAAGGTCTGATATCGCGCCTTGCGTTAGTTAACCATTGAAAGATGTCTTTGAATTTTTAAAGCATTTTAGAACGCTTATTTCTTCATTTTAAGCTTCTCAGAACACTCTATTTCGCATAGGCATACATAGTAAACTTTAGGGTCACTCTGTGTACCCCCTAATTGACCTATAATTATTTCCTGTGGTAGGGTACACTATAACCCTGTAATATAATACGTGGTCCAATTTAAAAATTATAGGTCAATATTAAGGTCCGATACCGTGCCGTTAGTTAACATAGAAAAGTGTCTTCGTATTTCCTTGTTTTAATGCACTATTTAAAATATGCATAGTGTACCCCCTAATTGACCTATAATTATTTCCTGTGAGGGTACACTATTACCCTGTAATATAATACCTGGTCTAATTTAAATATTATGGGTCAATATTAAGGTCTGATATTGCGCCTTGCGTTAGTTAACCATTGAAAAATGTCTTTGAATTTTTAAAGCATTTTAGAACGCTATTTTCTTCATTTTAAGCTTCTCAGAACACTCTATTTCGCATAGGCATACAGTAAAATTTAGGGTCACGCTGTGTACCCCCTAAATGACCTATAATTATTTCCTGTGGTAGGGTACACTATTACCCTGTAATATAATACGTGGTCCAATTTAAAAATTATAGGTTAATATTAAGGTCCGATACCGTGCCGTTAGTTAACATAGAAAAATGTCTTTGAATTTTTAAAGCATTTTAGAACGCTTATTTCCTCATTTTAAGCTTCTCAGAACACTTTATATCGCATAGGCATACATAGTAAACTTTAGGGTCACGCTGTGTACCCCCTAATTGACCTATAATTATTTCCTTTGGTTGGGTACACTATAACCCTGTAATATAATACGTGGTCCAATTTAAAAATTATAGGTCAATATTAAGGTCCGATACCGTGCCGTTAGTTAACATAGAAAAATGTCTTTGAATTTTTAAAGCATTTTAGAACGCTTATTTCCTCATTTTAAGCTTCTCAGAACACTTTATTTCGCATAGGCATACATAGTAAACTTTAGGGTCACGCTGTGTACCCCCTAATTGACCTATAATTATTTCCTGTGGTTGGGTACACTATCAACCCTGTAATATAATACGTGGTCCAATTTAAAAATTATAGGTCAATATTAAGGTCCGATACCGTGCCGTTAGTTAACATAGAAAAGTGTCTTCGAATTTCCTTGTTTTAATGCACTATTTAAAATATACATAGTGTACCCCCTAATTGACCTATAATTATTTCCTGTGGTAGGGTACACTATTACCCTGTAATATAATACCTGGTCTAATATAAATATTATATGTCAATATTAAGGTCTGATATTGCGCCTTGCGTTAGTTAACCATTGAAAGATGTCTTTGAATTTTTAAAGCATTTTAGAACGCTTATTTCTTCATTTTAAGCTTCTCAGAACACTTTATTTCGCATAGGCATACATAGTAAACTTTAGGGTCACGCTGTGTACCCCCTAATTGACCTATAATTATTTTCCGTGGTAGGGTACACTATCACCCTGTAATATAATACGTGGTCCAATTTAAAAATTTTAGGTCAATATTAAGGTCCGATACCGTACCGTTAGTTAACATAGAAAAATGTCTTTGAATTTTTAAAGCATTTTAGAACGCTTATTTCCTCATTTTAAGCTTCTCAGAACACTTTATTTTGCATAGGAATACATAGTAAACTTTAGGGTCACGCTGTGTACTCCCTAATTGACCTATAATTATATCCTGCTGTAGGGTACACTATAAACCTGAAATATAATACCTGGTCCAATTTAAATATTATGGGTCAATATTAAGGTCTGATATCGCGCCTTGCGTTGATTAACCATTGAAAGATGTCTTTGAATTTTTAAAGCATTTTAGAACGCTTATTTCTTCATTTTAAGCTTCTCAAAACATTTTATTTCGCATAGGCATATATAGTAAAATTTAGGGTCACGCTGTGTACCCCCTAAATGACCTATAATTATTTCCTGTGGTAGGGTACACTATTACCCTGTAATATAATACGTGGTCCAATTTAAAAATTATAGTTCAATATTAAGGTCCGATACCGTGCCGTTAGTTAACATAGAAAAATTTCTTTGAATTTTTAAAGCATTTTAGAACGCTTATTTCCTCATTTTAAGCTTCTCAGAACACTTTATTTCGCATAGGCATACATAGTAAACTTTAGGGTCACGCTGTGTACCATCTAATTGACCTATAATTATTTCCTGCGGTAGGGTACACTATTACCCTGTAATATAATACCTGGTCCAATTAAAATATTATGGGTCAATATTAAGGTCTGATATTGCGCCTTGCGTTAGTTAACCAATGAAAGATGTCTTTGAATTTTTAAAGCATTTTAGAACGCTTATTTCTTCATTTTAAGCTTCTCAGAACACTTTATTTCGCATAGGCATACATAGTAAACTTTAGGGTCACGCTGTGTACCCCCTAATTGACCTGCAATTATTTTCCGTGGTAGGGTACACAATCCTGTAATATAATACCTGGTCCAATTTAAATATTATGGGTCAATATTAAGGTCTGATATCGCGCCTTGCGTTGATTAACCATTGAAAGATGTCTTTGAATTTTTAAAGCATTTTAGAACGCTTATTTCTTCATTTTAAGGTTCTCAAAACATTTTATTTCGCATAGGCATACGTAGTAAAATTTAGGGTCACGCTGTGTACCCCCTAAATGACCTATAATTATTTCCTGAGGTAGGGTACACTATTACCCTGTAATATAATACGTTTTCCAATTTAAAAATTATAGTTCAATATTAAGGTCCGATACCGTGCCGTTAGTTAACATAGAAAAATTTCTTTGAATTTTTAAAGCATTTTAGAACGCTTATTTCCTCATTTTAAGCTTCTCAGAACACTTTATTTCGCATAGGCATACATAGTAAACTTTAGGGTCACGCTGTGTACCATCTAATTGACCTATAATTATTTCCTGCGGTAGGGTGCACTATTACCCTGTAATATAATACCTGGTCCAATTAAAATATTATGGGTCAATATTAAGGTCTGATATTGCGCCTTGCGTTAGTTAACCAATGAAAGATGTCTTTGAATTTTTAAAGCATTTTAGAACGCTTATTTCTTCATTTTAAGCTTCTCAGAACACTTTATTTCGCATAGGCATACATAGTAAACTTTAGGGTCAGGCTGTGTACCCCCTAATTGACCTGCAATTATTTTCCGTGGTAGGGTACACAATCCTGTAATATAATACCTGGTCCAATTTAAATATTATGGGTCAATATTAAGGTCTGATATCGCGCCTTGCGTTGATTAACCATTGAAAGATGTCTTTGAATTTTTAAGCATTTTAGAACGCTTATTTCTTCATTTTAAGCTTCTCAAAACATTTTATTTCGCATAGGCATACGTAGTAAAATTAGGGTCACGCTGTGTACCCCCTAAATGACCTATAATTATTTCCTGAGGTAGGGTACACTATTACCCTGTAATATAATACGTGGTCCAATTTAAAAATTATAGGTCAATATTAAGGTCCGATACCGTGCCGTTAGTTAACATAGAAAAATGTCTTTGAATTTTTAAAGCATTTTAGAACGCTTATTTCCTCATTTTAAGCTTCTCAGAACACTTTATTTCGCATAGGCATACATAGTAAACTTTAGGGTCACGCTGTGTACCATCTAATTGACCTATAATTATTTCCTGCGGTAGGGTACACTATTACCCTGTAATATAATACCTGGTCCAATTTAAATATTATGGGTCAATATTAAGGTCTGATATTGCGCCTTGCGTTAGTTAAGCATTGAAAGATGTCTTTGAATTTTTAAAGCATTTTAGAACGCTTATTTCCTCATTTTAAGCTTCTCAGAACACTTTATTTCGCATAGGCATACATAGAAAACTTTAGGGTCACGCTGTGTACCATCTAATTGACCCATAATTATTTTCTGTGGTGGGGTACACTATTACCCTGTATATAATACTGGTCCAATTTAAATATTATGGGTCATATTAGGTCTGATATTGCGCCTTGCGTTAGTTAACCATTGAAAGATGTCTTTGAATTTTTAAAGCATTTTAGAACGCTTATTTCTTCATTTTAAGCTTCTCAGAACACTCTATTTCGCATAGGCATACATAGTAAACTTTAGGGTCACGCTGTGTACCCCCTAATTGACCTATAATTATTTCCTGTTGTAGGATACACTATTACCCAGTAATATAATACCTGGTCCAATTAAAATATTATGGTCAATATTAAGGTCTGATATTGCGCCTTGCGTTAGTTAACCAATGAAAGATGTCTTTGAATTTTTAAAGCATTTTAGAACGCTTATTTCTTCATTTTAAGCTTCTCAGAACACTTTATTTCGCATAGGCATACATAGTAAACTTTAGGGTCACGCTGTGTATCCCCTAATTGACCTGCAATTATTTTCCGTGGTAGGGTACACAATCCTGTAATATAATACCTGGTCCAATTTAAATATTATGGGTCAATATTAAGGTCTGATATCGCGCCTTGCGTTGATTAACCATTGAAAGATGTCTTTGAATTTTTAAAGCATTTTAGAACGCTTATTTCTTCATTTTAAGCTTCTCAAAACATTTTATTTCGCATAGGCATACGTAGTAAAATTTAGGGTCACGCTGTGTACCCCCTAAATGACCTATAATTATTTCCTGAGGTAGGGTACACTATTTCCCTGTAATATAATACGTGTCCAATTTAAAAATTATAGGTCAATATTAAGGTCCGATACGTGCCGTTAGTTAACATAGAAAAATGTCTTTGAATTTTTAAAGCATTTTAGAACGCTTATTTCCTCATTTTAAGCTTCTCAGAACACTTTATTTCGCATAGGCATACATAGTAAACTTTAGGGTCACGCTGTGTACCATCTAATTGACCTATAATTATTTCCTGCGGTAGGGTACACTATTACCCTGTAATATAATACCTGGTCCAATTTAAATATTATGGGTCAATATTAAGGTCTGATATTGCGCCTTGCGTTAGTTAAGCATTGAAAGATGTCTTTGAATTTTTAAAGCATTTTAGAACGCTTATTTCCTCATTTTAAGCTTCTCAGAACACTTTATTTCGCATAGGCATACATAGTAAACTTTAGGGTCACGCTGTGTACCATCTAATTGACCCATAATTATTTTCTGTGGTAGGGTACACTATTACCCTGTAATATAATACCTGGTCCAATTTAAATATTATGGTTCCATATTAAGGTCTGATATCGCGCCTTGCGTTAGTTAACCATTGAAAGATGTCTTTGAATTTTTAAAGCATTTTAGAACGCTTATTTCTTCATTTTAAGCTTCTCAGAGCACTCTATTTCGCATAGGCATACATAGTAAACTTTAGGGTCACTCTGTGTACCCCCTAATTGACCTATAATTATTTCCTGTGGTAGGGTACACTATAACCCTGTAATATAATACGTGGTCCAATTTAAAAATTATAGGTCAATATTAAGGTCCGATACCGTGCCGTTAGTTAACATAGAAAAGTGTCTTCGTATTTCCTTGTTTTAATGCACTATTTAAAATATGCATAGTGTACCCCCTAATTGACCTATAATTATTTCCTGTGGTAGGGTACACTATTACCCTGTAATATAATACCTGGTCTAATTTAAATATTATGGGTCAATATTAAGGTCTGATATTGCGCCTTGCGTTAGTTAACCATTGAAAAATGTCTTTGAATTTTTAAAGCATTTTAGAACGCTATTTTCTTCATTTTAAGCTTCTCAGAACACTCTATTTCGCATAGGCATACAGTAAAATTTAGGGTCACGCTGTGTACCCCCTAAATGACCTATAATTATTTCCTGTGGTAGGGTACACTATTACCCTGTAATATAATACGTGGTCCAATTTAAAAATTATAGGTTAATATTAAGGTCCGATACCGTGCCGTTAGTTAACATAGAAAAATGTCTTTGAATTTTTAAAGCATTTTAGAACGCTTATTTCCTCATTTTAAGCTTCTCAGAACACTTTATTTCGCATAGGCATACATAGTAAACTTTAGGGTCACGCTGTGTACCCCCTAATTGACCTATAATTATTTCCTGTGGTTGGGTACACTATAACCCTGTAATATAATACGTGGTCCAATTTAAAAATTATAGGTCAATATTAAGGTCCGATACCGTGCCGTTAGTTAACATAGAAAAGTGTCTTCGAATTTCCTTGTTTTAATGCACTATTTAAAATATACATAGTGTACCCCCTAATTGACCTATAATTATTTCCTGTGGTAGGGTACACTATTACCCTGTAATATAATACCTGGTCTAATATAAATATTATATGTCAATATTAAGGTCTGATATTGCGCCTTGCGTTAGTTAACCATTGAAAGATGTCTTTGAATTTTTAAAGCATTTTAGAACGCTTATTTCTTCATTTTAAGCTTCTCAGAACACTTTATTTCGCATAGGCATACATAGTAAACTTTAGGGTCACGCTGTGTACCCCCTAATTGACCTATAATTATTTTCCGTGGTAGGGTACACTATCACCCTGTAATATAATACGTGGTCCAATTTAAAAATTTTAGGTCAATATTAAGGTCCGATACCGTACCGTTAGTTAACATAGAAAAATGTCTTTGAATTTTTAAAGCATTTTAGAACGCTTATTTCCTCATTTTAAGCTTCTCAGAACACTTTATTTTGCATAGGAATACATAGTAAACTTTAGGGTCACGCTGTGTACCCCCTAATTGACCTATAATTATATCCTGCTGTAGGGTACACTATAAACCTGAAATATAATACCTGGTCCAATTTAAATATTATGGGTCAATATTAAGGTCTGATATCGCGCCTTGCGTTGATTAACCATTGAAAGATGTCTTTGAATTTTTAAAGCATTTTAGAACGCTTATTTCTTCATTTTAAGCTTCTCAAAACATTTTATTTCGCATAGGCATACATAGTAAAATTTAGGGTCACGCTGTGTACCCCCTAAATGACCTATAATTATTTCCTGTGGTAGGGTACACTATTACCCTGTAATATAATACGTGGTCCAATTTAAAAATTATAGTTCAATATTAAGGTCCGATACCGTGCCGTTAGTTAACATAGAAAAATTTCTTTGAATTTTTAAAGCATTTTAGAACGCTTATTTCCTCATTTTAAGCTTCTCAGAACACTTTATTTCGCATAGGCATACATAGTAAACTTTAGGGTCACGCTGTGTACCATCTAATTGACCTATAATTATTTCCTGCGGTAGGGTACACTATTACCCTGTAATATAATACCTGGTCCAATTAAAATATTATGGGTCAATATTAAGGTCTGATATTGCGCCTTGCGTTAGTTAACCAATGAAAGATGTCTTTGAATTTTTAAAGCATTTTAGAACGCTTATTTCTTCATTTTAAGCTTCTCAGAACACTTTATTTCGCATAGGCATAAATAGTAAACTTTAGGGTCACGCTGTGTACCCCCTAATTGACCCTCAATTATTTTCCGTGGTAGGGTACACAATCCTGTAATATAATACCTGGTCCAATTTAAATATTATGGGTCAATATTAAGGTCTGATATCGCGCCTTGCGTTGATTAACCATTGAAAGATGTCTTTGAATTTTTAAAGCATTTTAGAACGCTTATTTCTTCATTTTAAGCTTCTCAAAACATTTTATTTCGCATAGGCATACGTAGTAAAATTTAGGGTCACGCTGTGTACCCCCTAAATGACCTATAATTATTTCCTGAGGTAGGGTACACTATTACCCTGTAATATAATACGTGGTCCAATTTAAAAATTATAGTTCAATATTAAGGTCCGATACCGTGCCGTTAGTTAACATAGAAAAATTTCTTTGAATTTTTAAAGCATTTTAGAACGCTTATTTCCTCATTTTAAGCTTCTCAGAACACTTTATTTCGCATAGGCATACATAGTAAACTTTAGGGTCAAGCTGTGTACCATCTAATTGACCTATAATTATTTCCTGCGGTAGGGTACACTATTACCCTGTAATATAATACCTGGTCCAATTAAAATATTATGGGTCAATATTAAGGTCTGATATTGCGCCTTGCGTTAGTTAACCAATGAAAGATGTCCTTGAATTTTTAAAGCATTTTAGAACGCTTATTTCTTCATTTTAAGCTTCTCAGAACACTTTATTTCGCATAGGCATACATAGTAAACTTTAGGGTCACGCTGTGTACCCCCTAATTGACCTGCAATTATTTTCCGTGGTAGGGTACACAATCCTGTAATATAATACCTGGTCCAATTTAAATATTATGGGTCAATATTAAGGTCTGATATCGCGCCTTGCGTTGATTAACCATTGAAAGATGTCTTTGAATTTTTAAAGCATTTTAGAACGCTTATTTCTTCATTTTAAGCTTCTCAAAACATTTTATTTCGCATAGGCATACGTAGTAAAATTTAGGGTCACGCTGTGTACCCCCTAAATGACATATAATTATTTCCTGAGGTAGGGTACACTATTACCCTGTAATATAATACGTGGTCCAATTTAAAAATTATAGGTCAATATTAAGGTCCGATACCGTGCCGTTAGTTAACATAGAAAAATGTCTTTGAATTTTTAAAGCATTTTAGAACGCTTATTTCCTCATTTTAAGCTTCTCAGAACACTTTATTTCGCATAGGCATACATAGTAAACTTTAGGGTCACGCTGTGTACCATCTAATTGACCTATAATTATTTCCTGCGGTAGGGTACACTATTACCCTGTAATATAATACCTGGTCCAATTTAAATATTATGGGTCAATATTAAGGTCTGATATTGCGCCTTGCGTTAGTTAAGCATTGAAAGATGTCTTTGAATTTTTAAAGCATTTTAGAACGCTTATTTCCTCATTTTAAGCTTCTCAGAACACTTTATTTCGCATAGGCATACATAGTAAACTTTAGGGTCACGCTGTGTACCCCCTAATTGACCTGCAATTATTTTCCGTGGTAGGGTACACAATCCTGTAATATAATACCTGGTCCAATTTAAATATTATGGGTCAATATTAAGGTCTGATATCGCGCCTTGCGTTGATTAACCATTGAAAGATGTCTTTGAATTTTTAAAGCATTTTAGAACGCTTATTTCTTCATTTTAAGCTTCTCAAAACATTTTATTTCGCATAGGCATACGTAGTAAAATTTAGGGTCACGCTGTGTACCCCCTAAATGACATATAATTATTTCCTGAGGTAGGGTACACTATTACCCTGTAATATAATACGTGGTCCAATTTAAAAATTATAGGTCAATATTAAGGTCCGATACCGTGCCGTTAGTTAACATAGAAAAATGTCTTTGAATTTTTAAAGCATTTTAGAACGCTTATTTCCTCATTTTAAGCTTCTCAGAACACTTTATTTCGCATAGGCATACATAGTAAACTTTAGGGTCACGCTGTGTACCATCTAATTGACCTATAATTATTTCCTGCGGTAGGGTACACTATTACCCTGTAATATAATACCTGGTCCAATTTAAATATTATGGGTCAATATTAAGGTCTGATATTGCGCCTTGCGTTAGTTAAGCATTGAAAGATGTCTTTGAATTTTTAAAGCATTTTAGAACGCTTATTTCCTCATTTTAAGCTTCTCAGAACACTTTATTTCGCATAGGCATACATAGTAAACTTTAGGGTCACGCTGTGTACCATCTAATTGACCCATAATTATTTTCTGTGGTAGGGTACACTATTACCCTGTAATATAATACCTGGTCCAATTTAAATATTATGGGTCAATATTAAGGTCTGATATTGCGCCTTGCGTTAGTTAACCATTGAAAGATGTCTTTGAATTTTTAAAGCATTTTAGAACGCTTATTTCTTCATTTTAAGCTTCTCAGAACACTCTATTTCGCATAGGCATACATAGTAAACTTTAGGGTCACGCTGTGTACCCCCTAATTGACCTGTAATTATTTTCCGTGGTAGGGTACACTATCACCCTGTAATATAATACGTGGTCCAATTTTAAAATTTTATGTCAATATTAAGGTCCGATACCGTGCCGTTAGTTAACATAGAAAAGAGTCTTCGAATTTCCTTGTTTTAATGCACTATTTAAAATACACATAGTGTACCCCCTAATTGACCTATAATTATTTCCTGTTGTAGGGTACACTATTACCCTGTAATATAATACCTGGTCCAATTTAAATATTATGGTTCCATATTAAGGTCTGATATCGCGCCTTGCGTTAGTTAACCATTGAAAGATGTCTTTGAATTTTTAAAGCATTTTAGAACGCTTATTTCTTTATTTTAAGCTTCTGAGAACACTCTATTTCGCATAGGCATACATAGTAAAATTTAGGGTCACGCTGTGTACCCCCTAAATGACCTATAATTATTTCCTGTGGTAGGGTACACTATTACCCTGTAGTATAATACGTGGTCCAATTTAAAAATTATAGGTCAATATTAAGGTCCGATACCGTGCCGTTAGTTAACTTAGAAAAATGTCTTTGAATTTTTAAAGCATTTTAGAAAGCTTATTTCCTAATTTTAAGCTTCTCAGAACACTTTATTTCGCTGAGGCATACATAGTAAACTTTAGGGTCATGCTGTGTACCATCTAATTGACCTATAATTATTTCCTGCGGTAGGGTACACTATTACCCTGTAATATAATACCTTTTCCAATTTAAATAATGGGTCAATATTAAGGTCTGATATTGCGCCTTGCGTTAGTTAAGCATTGAAAGATGTCTTTGAATTTTTAAAGCATTTTAGAACGCTTATTTCCTCATTTTAAGCTTCTCAGAACACTTTATTTCGCATAGGCATACATAGTAAACTTTAGGGTCACGCTGTGTACCATCTAATTTACCTATAATTATTTCCTGCGGTAGGGTACACTATTACCCTGTAATATAATACCTGGTCCAATTTAAATATTATAGGTAAATATTAAGGTCTGATATTGCGCCTTGCGTTAGTTAAGCATTGAAAGATGTCTTTGAATTTTAAAAGCATTTTAGAACGCTTATTTCCTCATTTTAAGCTTCTCAGAACACTTTATTTCGCATAGGCATACATAGTAAACTTTAGGGTCACGCTGTGTACCATCTAATTGACCTATAATTATTTCCTGTTGTAGGATACACTATTACCCTGTAATATAATACCTGGTCCAATTTAAATATTATGGTTCCATATTAAGGTCTGATATTGCGCCTTGAGTTAGTTAACCATTGAAAGATGTCTTTGAATTTTTAAAGCATTTTAGAACGCTTATTTCTTCATTTTAAGCTTCTCAGAACACTTTATTTTGCATAGGCATACATAGTAAACTTTAGGGTCACGCTGTGTACCCCCTAATTGACCTGTAATTATTTTCCGTGGTAGGGTACACTATCACCCTGTAATATAATACGTGGTCCAATTTAAAAATTTTATGTCAATATTAAGGTCCGATACCGTGCCGTTAGTTAACATAGAAAAGAGTCTTCGAATTTCCTTGTTTTAATGCACTATTTAAAATACACATAGTGTACCCCTTAATTGACCTATAATTATTTCCTGTTGTAGGGTACACTATTACCCTGTAATATAATACCTGGTCCAATTTAAATATTATGGTTCCATATTAAGGTCTGATATCGCGCCTTGCGTTAGTTAACCATTGAAAGATGTCTTTGAATTTTTAAAGCATTTTAGAACTCTTATTTCTTTATTTTAAGCTTCTCAGAACACTCTATTTCGCATAGGCATACATAGTAAACTTTAGGGTCACGCTGTGTACCCCCTAATTGACATAATAATTATTTCCTGTTTTAGGGTACACTATAACTCTGTAATATAATACGTGGTCCAATAAAAAATTATAGGTCAATATTAAGGTCCGATACCGTACCGTTAGTTAACATAGAAAAATGTCTTTGAATTTTTAAAACATTTTAGAACGCTTATTTCCTCATTTTAAGCTTCTCAGAACACTTTATTTTGCATAGGCATACATAGTAAACTTTAGGGTCACGCTGTGTACCATCTAATTGACCTATAATCATTTCCTGTGGTAGGGTACACTATTTCCCTGTAATATAATACCTGGTCCAATTTAAATATTATGGGTCAATATTAAGGTCTGATATTGCGCCTTGCGTTAGTTAACCATTGAAAGATGTCTTTGAATTTTTAAAGCATTTTAGAACGCTTATTTCTTCATTTTAGGCTTCTCAAAACATTTTTATTTCGCATAGGCATACATATTAAAATTTAGGGTCACGCTGTGTACCCCCTAAATGACCTATAATTATTTCCTGTGGTAGGGTACACTATTACCTTGTAATATAATACGTGGTCCAATTTAAAAATTATAGGTAAATATTAAGGTCCGATACCGTGCCGTTAGTTGACATAGAAAAATGTCTTTGAATTTTTAAAGCATTTTAGAACGCTTATTTCCTCATTTTAAGCTTCTCAGAACACTTTATTTCGCATAGGCATACATAGTAAACTTTAGGGTCACGCTGTGTACCATCTAATTGACCTATAATTATTTCCTGCGGTAGGGTACACTATTACCCTGTAATATAATACCTGGTCCAATTTAAATATTATGGGTCAATATTAAATTCTGATATTGCGCCTTGCGTTAGTTAACCATTGAAAGATGTCTTTGAATTTTTAAAGCATTTTAGAACGCTTATTTCTTCATTTAAAGCTTCTCAAAACATTTTATTTCGCCTAGGCATACATAGGAAACTTTAGGGTCACGCTGTGTACCATCTAATTGACATATAATTATTTCCTGTGGTAGGGAACACTATAACCCTGTAATATAATACGTGGTCCAATTTAAAAATTATAGGTCAATATTAAGGTCCGATACCGTGCCGTTAGTTGACATAGAAAAATGTCTTTGAATTTTTAAAGCATTTTAGAACGCTTATTTCCTCATTTTAAGCTTCTCAGAACACTTTATTTCGCATAGGCATACATAGTAAACTTTAGGGTCACGCTGTGTACCATCTAATTGACCTATAATTATTTCCTGCGGTAGGGTACACTATTACCCTGTAATATAATACCTGGTCCAATTTAAATATTATGGGTCAATATTAAATTCTGATATTGCGCCTTGCGTTAGTTAACCATTGAAAGATGTCTTTGAATTTTTAAAGCATTTTAGAACGCTTATTTCTTCATTTAAAGCTTCTCAAAACATTTTATTTCGCCTAGGCATACATAGTAAACTTTAGGGTCACGCTGTGTACCCCCTAATTGACATATAATTATTTCCTGTGGTAGGGAACACTATAACCCTGTAATATAATACGTGGTCCAATTTAAAAATTATAGGTCAATATTAAGGTCCGATACCGTGCCGTTAGTTAACATAGAAAAGTGTCTTCGAATTTCCTTGTTTTAATGCACTATTTAAAATATACATAGTGTACCCCCTAATTGACCTATAATTATTTCCTGTGGTAGGGTACACTATTACCCTGTAATATAATACCTGGTCCAATTTAAATATTATAGGTCAATATTAAGGTCTGATATTGCGCCTTGCGTTAGTTAACTATTGAAAGATGTCTTTATATTTTTAAAGCATTTTAGAACGCTTATTTCTTCATTTTAAGCTTCTCAGAACACTTTATTTCGCATAGGCATACATAGTAAACTTTAGGGTCACTCTGTGTACCCCCTAATTGACCTATAATTATTTCCTGTGGTAGGGTACACTATAACTCTGTAATATAATACGTGGTCCAATTTAAATATTATGGGTCAATATTAAGGTCTGATATCGCGCCTTGCATTGATTAACCATTGAAAGATGTCTTTTAAATTTTAAAGCATTTTAGAACGCTTATTTCTTCATTTTAGGCTTCTCAAAACATTTTATTTCGCATAGGCATACATAGTAAAATTTAGGGTCACGCTGTGTACCCCCTAAATGACCTATAATTATTTCCAGTGGTAGGGTACACTATTACCCTGTAATATAATACGTGGTCCAATTTAAAAATTATATGTCAATATTAAGGTCCGATACCGTGCCGTTAGTTAACATAGAAAAATGTCTTTGAATTTTTAAAGCATTTTAGAACGCTTATTTCCTCATCTTAAGCTTCTCAGAACACTTTATTTTGCATAGGCATACATAGTAAATTTTAGGGTCACGCTGTGTACCATCTAATTGACCTATAATTATTTCCTGTGGTAGGGTACACTATTTCCCTGTAATATAATACCTGGTCCAATTTAAATATTATGGGTCAATATTAAGGTCTGATATTGCGCCTTGCGTTAGTTAACCATTGAAAGATGTCTTTGAATTTTTAAAGCATTTTAGAACGCTTATTTCTTCATTTTAAGCTTCTCAAAACATTTTTATTTCGCATAGGCATACATAGTAAAATTTAGGGTCACGCTGTGTACCCCCTAAATGACCTATAATTATTTCCTGTGGTAGGGTACACTATTACCTTGTAATATAATACGTGGTCCAATTTAAAAATTATAGGTCAATATTAAGGTCCGATACCGTGCCGTTAGTTGACATAGAAAAATGTCTTTGAATTTTTAAAGCATTTTAGAACGCTTATTTCCTCATTTTAAGCTTCTCAGAACACTTTATTTCGCATAGGCATACATAGTAAACTTTAGGGTCACGCTGTGTACCATCTAATTGACCTATAATTATTTCCTGCGGTAGGGTACACTATTACCCTGTAATATAATACCTGGTCCAATTTAAATATTATGGGTCAATATTAAGGTCTGACATTGCGCCTTGCGTTAGTTAAGCATTGAAAGATGTCTTTGAATTTTTAAAGCATTTTAGAACGCTTATTTCCTCATTTTAAGCTTCTCAGAACACTTTATTTCGCATAGGCATACATAGTCAACTTTAGGGTCACGCTGTGTACCATCTAATTGACCTATAATTATTTCCTGTGGTAGGGTACACTATTACCCTGTAATATAATACGTGGTCCAATTTAAAAATTATAGGTCAATATTAAGGTCCGATACCGTGCCGTTAGTTGACATAGAAAAATGTCTTTGAATTTTTAAAGCATTTTAGAACGCTTATTTCCTCATTTTAAGCTTCTCAGAACACTTTATTTCGCTTAGGCATACATAGTAAACTTTAGGGTCACGCTGTGTACCATCTAATTGACCTATAATTATTTCCTGCGGTAGGGTACACTATTACCCTGTAATATAATACCTGGTCCAATTTAAATATTATGGGTCAATATTAAGGTCTGACATTGCGCCTTGCGTTAGTTAAGCATTGAAAGATGTCTTTGAATTTTTAAAGCATTTTAGAACGCTTATTTCCTCATTTTAAGCTTCTCAGAACACTTTATTTCGCATAGGCATACATAGTCAACTTTAGGGTCACGCTGTGTACCATCTAATTGACCTATAATTATTTCCTGTGGTAGGGTACACTATTACCCTGTAATATAATACGTGGTCCAATTTAAAAATTATAAGTCAATATTAAGGTCCGATACCGTGCCGTTAGTTGACATAGAAAAATGTCTTTGAATTTTTAAAGCTTTTTAGAACGCTTATTTCCTCATTTTAAGCTTCTCAGAACACTTTATTTCGCATAGGCATACATAGTAAACTTTAGGGTCACGCTGTGTACCATCTAATTGACCCATAATTATTTTCTGTGGTAGGGTACACTATTACCCTGTAATATAATACCTGGTTCAATTTAAATATTATGGGTCAATATTAAGGTCTGATATTGCGCCTTGCGTTAGTTAACCATTGAAAGAAGTCTTTGAATTTTTAAAGCATTTTAGAACGCTTATTTCTTCATTTTAAGCTTCTCAGAACACTCTATTTCTCATAGGCATACATAGTAAACTTTAGGGTCACGCTGTGTACCCCCTAATTGACCTATAATTATTTCCTGTTGTAGGATACACTATTACCCTGTAATATAATACCTGGTCCAATTTAAATATTATGGTTCCATATTAAGGTCTGATATCGCGCCTTGAGTTAGTTAACCATTGAAAGATGTCTTTGAATTTTTAAAGCATTTTAGAACGCTTATTTCTTCATTTTAAGCTTCTCAGAACACTTTATTTCGCATAGGCATACATAGTAAACTTTAGGGTCACGCTGTGTACCCCCTAATTGACTTGTAATTATTTTCCGTGGTAGGGTACACTATCACCCTGTAATATAATACGTGGTCCAATTTAAAAATTTTATGTCAATATTAAGGTCCGATACCGTGCCGTTAGTTAACATAGAAAAGAGTCTTCGAATTTCCTTGTTTTAATGCACTATTTAAAATACACATAGTGTACCCCCTAATTGACCTATAAATATTTCCTGTGGTAGGGTACACTATTACCCTGTAATATAATACGTGGTCCAATTTAAAAATTATAGGTCAATATTAAGGTCCGATACCGTGCCGTTAGTTAACATAGAAAAATGTCTTTGAATTTTTAAAGCATTTTAGAACGCTTTTTTCCTAATTTTAAGCTTCTCAGAACACTTTATTTCGCATAGGCATACATAGTAAACTTTAGGGTCACGCTGTGTACCATCTAATTGACCTATAATTATTTCCTGCGGTAGGGTACACTATTACCCTGTAATATAATACCTGGTCCAATTTAAATATTATGGTTCCATATTAAGGTCTGATATCGCGCCTTGAGTTAGTTAACCATTGAAAGATGTCTTTGAATTTTTAAAGCATTTTAGAACGCTTATTTCCTCATTTTAAGCTTCTCAGAACACTTTATTTCGCATAGGCATACATAGTAAACTTTAGGGTCACGCTGTGTACCATCTAATTTACCTATAATTACTTCCAGCGGTAGGGTACACTATTACCCTGTAATATAATACCTGGTCCAATTTAAATATTATAGGTCAATATTAAGGTCTGATATTGCGCCTTGCGTTAGTTAAGCATTGAAAGATGTCTTTGAATTTTAAAAGCATTTTAGAACGCTTATTTCCTCATTTTAAGCTTCTCAGAACACTTTATTTCGCATAGGCATACATAGTAAACTTTAGGGTCACGCTGTGTACCATCTAATTGACCTATAATTATTTTCTGTGGTAGGGTACACAATTACCCTGTAATATAATACCTGGTCCAATTTAAATTCCCTAAATCCCTGCTTAAGTCCTCGAAGTAACATTGTTTTTCTCAAAACTTGACCCCAGTACCTCAAATCATCGCTTAAATCCTCTAAGTAACACTCCACTTGAGTCCTGGAACCCATCTCCCCTAAATCCCTGCTTAAGTCCTCGAAGTAACATTGTTTTTCTCAAAACTTGACCCTAGTACCTCAAATCATCGCTTAAATCCTCTAAGTAACACTCCACTTGAGTCCTGGAACCCATCTCCCCTAAATCCCTGCTTAAGTCCTCGAAGTAACATTGTTTTTCTCAAAACTTGACCCTAGTACCTCAAATCACCGCTTAAATCCTCTAAGTAACACTCCACTTGAGTCCTGGAACCCATCTCCCCTAAATCCCTGCTTAAGTCCTCGAAGTAACATTGTTTTTCTCAAAACTTGACCCTAGTACCTCAAATCATCGCTTAAATGCTCTAAGTAACACTCCACTTGAGTCCTGGAACCCACCTCCCCTAAATCCCTGCTTAAATCCTCGGAGTAACTTTCCATTGCTCAAAACTTGACCCCATTACCTCAAATCATCGCTTAAATCTTCTAAGTAACACTCCACTTGAGTCCTGGAACCCACCTCCCCTAAATCCCTGCTTAAGTCCTCGAAGTAACATTGTTTTTCTCAAAACTTGACCCCAGTACCTCAAATCACCGCTTAAATCCTCTAAGTAACACTCCACTTGAGTCCTGGAACCCATCTCCCCTAAATCCCTGCTTAAGTCCTCGAAGTAACATTGTTTTTCTCAAAACTTGACCCTAGTACCTCAAATCACCGCTTAAATCCTCTAAGTAACACTCCACTTGAGTCCTGGAACCCATCTCCCCTAAATCCCTGCTTAAGTCCTCGAAGTAACATTGTTTTTCTCAAAACTTGACCCTAGTACCTCAAATCACCGCTTAAATCATCTAAGTAACAATCCAATTGAGTACTAGAACCCATCCCCTCTAAATCACTGCTTAAGTCCTCGGAGTAACTTTTTTTTGCTTCAAAACTTGACCCCAGTACCTCAATTCACTGCTTAAGTCCTCGGAGTAACTTTGTTTTGCTTCAAAACTTGACCCCAGTACCTCTAATCACCGCTTAAATCCACGGAGTAACACACTGAAACTTGATCCCAGTACCTCCAATTATCTATTTATAGCTGGGAATCGCTGATTTTTCATTAAAACTTGATTCCAATACATCAAATCGTGTCTAGAAGTCGTGGGAAGACTGATTTTTCACTCAAATTTGACCCTAGTACCTCCAAACACCGCTAAAATCATCGCAGAAAATCTGTTTTTCTCAATAACTTGGTCCCTGTTCCTCCGATCCTCAAAATTCTACTTGAATCTTCGGAATTAGGCTCCAATTGGGTACTACAACCAATATCTTCCAAAAAGATATTAAATCCGCCGAGTTAGCGATTTTAGCTCATATCTTTAGCCCAGTACCTCCGATCACAGCTTAAATCATCGGAGTAATTATCCAATTGAGTACTGGACCCATCTCCTCTGATTCACTGCTTAAATCCTCGGAGTAACTTTCCATTGCTCAAAACTTGACCCCAGTACCTCAAATCATCGCTTAAATCTTCTAAGTAACACTCCACTTGAGTCCTGGAACCCACCTCCCCTAAATCCCTGCTTAAGTCCTCGAAGTAACATTGTTTTTCTCAAAACTTGACCCTAGTACCTTAAATCATCGCTTAAATCCTCTAAGTAACACTCCACTTGAGTCCTGGAACCCATCTCCCCTAAATCCCTGCTTAAGTCCTCGAAGTAACATTGTTTTTCTCAAAACTTGACCCTAGTACCTCAAATCACCGCTTAAATCCTCTAAGTAACACTCCACTTGAGTCCTGGAACCCATCTCCCCTAAATCCCTGCTTAAGTCCTCGAAGTAACATTGTTTTTCTCAAAACTTGACCCTAGTACCTCAAATCATCGCTTAAATCCTCTAAGTAACACTCCACTTGAGTCCTGGAACCCACCTCCCCTAAATCCCTGCTTAAATCCTCGGAGTAACTTTCCATTGCTCAAAACTTGACCCCAGTACCTCAAATCATCGCTTAAATCTTCTAAGTAACACTCCACTTGAGTCCTGGAACCCACCTCCCCTAAATCCCTGCTTAAGTCCTCGAAGTAACATTGTTTTTCTCAAAACTTGACCCTAGTACCTCAAATCATCGCTTAAATCCTCTAAGTAACACACCACTTGAGTCCTGGAACCCATCTCCCCTAAATCCCTGCTTAAGTCCTCGAAGTAACATTGTTTTTCTCAAAACTTGACCCCAGTACCTCAAATCATCGCTTAAATCCTCTAAGTAACACTCCACTTGAGTCCTGGAACCCATCTCCCCTAAATCCCTGCTTAAGTCCTCGAAGTAACATTGTTTTTCTCAAAACTTGACCCTAGTACCTCAAATCATCGCTTAAATCCTCTAAGTAACACTCCACTTGAGTCCTGGAACCCATCTCCCCTAAATCCCTGCTTAAGTCCTCGAAGTAACATTGTTTTTCTCAAAACTTGACCCTAGTACCTCAAATCACCGCTTAAATCCTCTAAGTAACACTCCACTTGAGTCCTGGAACCCATCTCCCCTAAATCCCTGCTTAAGTCCTCGAAGTAACATTGTTTTTCTCAAAACTTGACCCTAGTACCTCAAATCACCGCTTAAATCCTCTAAGTAACACTCCACTTGAGTCCTGGAACCCATCTCCCCTAAATCCCTGATATTGCGCCTTGCGTTAGTTAACCATTGAAAGATGTCTTTGAATTTTTAAAGCATTTTAGAACGCTTATTTCCTCATTTTAAGCTTCTCAGAACACTTTATTTTGCATAGGCATACATAGTAAATTTTAGGGTCACGCTGTGTACCATCTAATTGACCTATAATTATTTCCTGTGGTAGGGTACACTATTTCCCTGTAATATAATACCTGGTCCAATTTAAATATTATGGGTCAATATTAAGGTCTGATATTGCGCCTTGCGTTAGTTAACCATTGAAAGATGTCTTTGAATTTTTAAAGCATTTTAGAACGCTTATTTCTTCATTTTAAGCTTCTCAAAACATTTTTATTTCGCATAGGCATACATAGTAAAATTTAGGGTCACGCTGTGTACCCCCTAAATGACCTATAATTATTTCCTGTGGTAGGGTACACTATTACCTTGTAATATAATACGTGGTCCAATTTAAAAATTATAGGTCAATATTAAGGTCCGATACCGTGCCGTTAGTTGACATAGAAAAATGTCTTTGAATTTTTAAAGCATTTTAGAACGCTTATTTCCTCATTTTAAGCTTCTCAGAACACTTTATTTCGCATAGGCATACATAGTAAACTTTAGGGTCACGCTGTGTACCATCTAATTGACCTATAATTATTTCCTGCGGTAGGGTACACTATTACCCTGTAATATAATACCTGGTCCAATTTAAATATTATGGGTCAATATTAAGGTCTGACATTGCGCCTTGCGTTAGTTAAGCATTGAAAGATGTCTTTGAATTTTTAAAGCATTTTAGAACGCTTATTTCCTCATTTTAAGCTTCTCAGAACACTTTATTTCGCATAGGCATACATAGTAAACTTTAGGGTCACGCTGTGTACCATCTAATTTACCTATAATTATTTCCTGTGGTAGGGTACACTATTACCCTGTAATATAATACGTGGTCCAATTTAAAAATTATAAGTCAATATTAAGGTCCGACACCGTGCCGTTAGTTGACATAGAAAAATGTCTTTGAATTTTTAAAGCATTTTAGAACGCTTATTTCCTCATTTTAAGCTTCTCAGAACACTTTATTTCGCATAGGCATACATAGTAAACTTTAGGGTCACGCTGTGTACCATCTAATTGACCCATAATTATTTTCTGTGGTAGGGTACACTATTACCCTGTAATATAATACCTGGTCCAATTTAAATATTATGGGTCAATATTAAGGTCTGATATTGCGCCTTGCGTTAGTTAACCATTGAAAGATGTCTTTGAATTTTTAAAGCATTTTAGAACGCTTATTTCTTCATTTTAAGCTTCTCAGAACACTCTATTTCGCATAGGCATACATAGTAAACTTTAGGGTCACGCTGTGTACCCCCTAATTGACCTATAATTATTTCCTGTTGTAGGATACACTATTACCCTGTAATATAATTCCTGGTCCAATTTAAATATTATGGTTCCATATTAAGGTCTGATATCGCGCCTTGAGTTAGTTAACCATTGAAAGATGTCTTTGAATTTTTAAAGCATTTTAGAACGCTTATTTCCTCATTTTAAGCTTCTCAGAACACTTTATTTCGCATAGGCATACATAGTAAACTTTAGGGTCACGCTGTGTACCATCTAATTGACCTATAATTATTTCCTGCGGTAGGGTACACTATTACCCTGTAATATAATACCTGGTCCAATTTAAATATTATGGGTCAATATTAAGGTCTGACATTGCGCCTTGCGTTAGTTAAGCATTGAAAGATGTCTTTGAATTTTTAAAGCATTTTAGAACGCTTATTTCCTCATTTTAAGCTTCTCAGAACACTTTATTTCGCATAGGCATACATAGTAAACTTTAGGGTCACGCTGTGTACCATCTAATTGACCTATAATTATTTCCTGTGGTAGGGTACACTATTACCCTGTAATATAATACGTGGTCCAATTTAAAAATTATAAGTCAATATTAAGGTCCGACACCGTGCCGTTAGTTGACATAGAAAAATGTCTTTGAATTTTTAAAGCATTTTAGAACGCTTATTTCCTCATTTTAAGCTTCTCAGAACACTTTATTTCGCATAGGCATACATAGTAAACTTTAGGGTCACGCTGTGTACCATCTAATTGACCCATAATTATTTTCTGTGGTAGGGTACACTATTACCCTGTAATATAATACCTGGTCCAATTTAAATATTATGGGTCAATATTAAGGTCTGATATTGCGCCTTGCGTTAGTTAACCATTGAAAGATGTCTTTGAATTTTTAAAGCATTTTAGAACGCTTATTTCTTCATTTTAAGCTTCTCAGAACACTCTATTTCGCATAGGCATACATAGTAAACTTTAGGGTCACGCTGTGTACCCCCTAATTGACCTATAATTATTTCCTGTTGTAGGATACACTATTACCCTGTAATATAATTCCTGGTCCAATTTAAATATTATGGTTCCATATTAAGGTCTGATATCGCGCCTTGAGTTAGTTAACCATTGAAAGATGTCTTTGAATTTTTAAAGCATTTTAGAACGCTTATTTCTTCATTTTAAGCTTCTCAGAACACTTTATTTCGCATAGGCATACATAGTAAACTTTAGGGTCACGCTGTGTACCCCCTAATTGACCTGTAATTATTTTCCGTGGTAGGGTACACTATCACCCTGTAATATAATACGTGGTCCAATTTAAAAATTTTATGTCAATATTAAGGTCCGATACCGTGCCGTTAGTTAACATAGAAAAGAGTCTTCGAATTTCCTTGTTTTAATGCACTATTTAAAATACACATAGTGTACCCCCTAATTGACCTATAATTATTTCCTGTTGTAGGGTACACTATTACCCTGTAATATAATACCTGGTCCAATTTAAATATTATGGTTCCATATTAAGGTCTGATATCGCGCCTTGCGTTAGTTAACCATTGAAAGATGTCTTTGAATTTTTAAAGCATTTTAGAACGCTTATTTCTTTATTTTAAGCTTCTGAGAACACTCTATTTCGCATAGGCATACATAGTAAAATTTAGGGTCACGCTGTGTACCCCCTAAATGACCTATAATTATTTCCTGTGGTAGGGTACACTATTACCCTGTAATATAATACGTGGTCCAATTTAAAAATTATAGGTCAATATTAAGGTCCGATACCGTGCCGTTAGTTAACATAGAAAAATGTCTTTTAATTTTTAAAGCATTTTAGAACGCTTATTTCCTAATTTTAAGCTTCTCAGAACACTTTATTTCGCATAGGCATACATACTAAACTTTAGGGTCACGCTGTGAACCATCTAATTGACCTATAATTATTTCCTGCGGTAGGGTACACTATTACCCTGTAATATAATACCTTTTCCCATTTAAATAATGGGTCAATATTAAGGTCTGATATTGCGCCTTGCGTTAGTTAAGTTTGAAAGATGTCTTTGAATTTTTAAAGCATTTTAGAACGCTTATTTCCTCATTTTAAGCTTCTCAGAACACTTTATTTCGCATAGGCATACATAGTAAACTTTAGGGTCACGCTGTGTACCATCTAATTGACCTATAATTATTTTCTGTGGTAGGATACACTATTACCCTGTAATATAATACCTCGTCCAATTTAAATATTATGGTTCCATATTAAGGTCTGATATCGCGCCTTGAGTTAGTTAACCATTGAAAGATGTCTTTGAATTTTTAAAGCATTTTAGAACGCTTATTTCCTCATTTTAAGCTTCTCAGAACACTTTATTTCGCATAGGCATACGTAGTAAACTTTAGGGTCACGCTGTGTACCATCTAATTTACCTATAATTACTTCCAGCGGTAGGGTACACTATTACCCTGTAATATAATACCTGGTCCAATTTAAATATTATAGGTCAATATTAAGGTCTGATATTGCGCCTTGCGTTAGTTAAGCATTGAAAGATGTCTTTGAATTTTAAAAGCATTTTAGAACGCTTATTTCCTCATTTTATGCTTCTCAGAACACTTTATTTCGCATAGGCATACATAGTAAACTTTAGGGTCACGCTGTGTACCATCTAATTGACCTATAATTATTTTCTGTGGTAGGGTACACAATTACCCTGTAATATAATACCTGGTCCAATTTAAATATTATGGGTTAATATTAAGGTCTGATATTGCGCCTTGCGTTAGTTAACCATTGAAAGATGTCTTTGAATTTTTAAAGCATTTTAGAACGCTTATTTCTTCATTTTAAGCTTCTCAGAACACTCTATTTCGCATAGGCATACATAGTAAAGTTTAGGGTCACGCTGTGTACCCCCTAATTGACCTATAATTATTTCCTGTTGTAGGATACACTATTACCCTGTAATATAATACCTGGTCCAATTTAAATATTATGGTTCCATATTAAGGTCTGATATTGCGCCTTGAGTTAGTTAACCATTGAAAGATGTCTTTGAATTTTTAAAGCATTTTAGAACGCTTATTTCTACCTTTTTAAGCTTCTCAGAACACTTTATTTCGCATAGGCATACATAGTAAACTTTAGGGTCACGCTGTGTACCCCCTAATTGACCTGTAATTATTTTCCGTGGTAGGGTACACTATCACCCTGTAATATAATACGTGGTCCAATTTAAAAATTTTATGTCAATATTAAGGTCCGATACCGTGCCGTTAGTTAACATAGAAAAGAGTCTTCGAATTTCCTTGTTTTAATGCACTATTTAAAATACACATAGTGTACCCCCTAATTGACCTATAATTATTTCCTGTTGTAGGGTACACTATTACCCTGTAATATAATACCTGGTCCAATTTAAATATTATGGTTCCATATTAAGGTCTGATATCGCGCCTTGCGTTAGTTAACCATTGAAAGATGTCTTTGAATTTTTAAAGCATTTTAGAACGCTTATTTCTTTATTTTAAGCTTCTCAGAACACTCTATTTCGCATAGGCATACATAGTAAACTTTAGGGTCACGTTGTGTACCCCCTAATTGACATATAATTATTTCCTGTGGTAGGGTACACTATAACTCTGTAATATAATACGTGGTCCAATTTAAAAATTATAGGTCAATATTAAGGTCCGATACCGTACCGTTAGTTAACATAGAAAAATGTCTTTGAATTTTTAAAACATTTTAGAACGCTTATTTCCTCATTTTAAGCTTCTCAGAACACTTTATTTTGCATAGGAATACATAGTAAACTTTAGGGTCACACTGTGTACCCCCTAATTGACCTATAATTATTTCCTGCTGTAGGGTACACTATTACCCTGTAATATAATACCTGGTCCAATTTAAATATTATGGGTCAATATTAAGGTCTGATATCGCGCCTTGCATTGATTAACCATTGAAAGATGTCTTTTAAATTTTAAAGCATTTTAGAACGCTTATTTCTTCATTTTAAGCTTCTCAAAACATTTTATTTCGCATAGGCATACATAGTAAAATTTAGGGTCACGCTGTGTACCCCCTAAATGACCTATAATTATTTCCTGTGGTAGGGTACACTATTACCCTGTAATATAATACGTGGTCCAATTTAAAAATTATATGTCAATATTAAGGTCCGATACCGTGCCGTTAGTTAACATAGAAAAATGTCTTTGAATTTTTAAAGCATTTTAGAACGCTTATTTCCTCATTTTAAGCTTCTCAGAACACTTTATTGTGCATAGGCATACATAGTAAACTTTAGGGTCACGCTGTGTACCATCTAATTGACCTATAATTATTTCCTGTGGTAGGGTACACTATTTCCCTGTAATATAATACCTGGTCCAATTTAAATATTATGGGTCAATATTAAGGTCTGATATTGCGCCTTGCGTTAGTTAACCATTGAAAGATGTCTTTGAATTTTTAAAGCATTTTAGAACGCTTATTTCTTCATTTTAAGCTTCTCAAAACATTTTTATTTCGCATAGGCATACATAGTAAAATTTAAGGTCACGCTGTGTACCCCCTAAATGACCTATAATTATTTCCTGTGGTAGGGTACACTATTACCTTGTAATATAATACGTGGTCCAATTTAAAAATTATAGGTCAATATTAAGGTCCGATACCGTGCCGTTAGTTGACATAGAAAAATGTCTTTGAATTTTTAAAGCATTTTAGAACGCTTATTTCCTCATTTTAAGCTTCTCAGAACACTTTATTTCGCATAGGCATACATAGTAAACTTTAGGGTCACGCTGTGTACCATCTAGTTGACCTATAATTATTTCCTGCGGTAGGGTACACTATTACCCTGTAATATAATACCTGGTCCAATTTAAATATTATGGGTCAATATTAAGGTCTGATATTGCGCCTTGCGTTAGTTAAGCATTGAAAGATGTCTTTGAATTTTTAAAGCATTTTAGAACGCTTATTTCCTCATTTTAAGCTTCTCAGAACACTTTATTTCGCATAGGCATACATAGTAAACTTTAGGGTCACGCTGTGTACCATCTAATTGACCTATAATTATTTTCTGTGGTAGGGTACACTATTACCCTGTAATATAATACCTGGTCCAATTTAAATATTATGGGTCAATATTAAATTCTGATATTGCGCCTTGCGTTAGTTAACCATTGAAAGATGTCTTTGAATTTTTAAAGCATTTCAGAACGCTTATTTCTTCATTTAAAGCTTCTCAAAACATTTTATTTCGCATAGGCATACATAGTAAACTTTAGGGTCACGCTGTGTACCCCCTAATTGACATATAATTATTTCCTGTGGTAGGAAACACTATAACCCTGTAATATAATACGTGGTCCAATTTAAAAATTATAGGTCAATATTAAGGTCCGATACCGTGCCGTTAGTTAACATAGAAAAGTGTCTTCGAATTTCCTTGTTTTAATGCACTATTTAAAATATACATAGTGTACCCCCTAATTGACCTATAATTATTTCCTGTGGTAGGGTACACTATTACCCTGTAATATAATACCTGGTCCAATTTAAATATTATAGGTCAATATTAAGGTCTGATATTGCGCCTTGCGTTAGTTAACCATTGAAAGATGTCTTTATATTTTTAAAGCATTTTAGAACGCTTATTTCTTCATTTTAAGCTTCTCAGAACACTTTATTTCGCATAGGCATACATAGTAAACTTTAGGGTCACTCTGTGTACCCCCTAATTGACCTATAATTATTTCCTGTTGTAGGGTACACTATAACACTGTAATATAATACGTGGTCCAATTTAAAAATTATAGGTCAATATTAAGGTCCGATACCGTACCGTTAGTTAACATAGAAAAATGTCTTTGAATTTTTAAAACATTTTAGAACACTTATTTCCTCATTTTAAGCTTCTCAGAACACTTTATTTTGCATAGGAATACATAGTAAACTTTAGGGTCACACTGTGTACCCCCTAATTGACCTATAATTATTTCCTGCTGTAGGGTACACTATTACCCTGTAATATAATACCTGGTCCAATTTAAATATTATGGATCAATATTAAGGTCTGATATCGCGACGTGCATTGATTAACCATTGAAAGATGTCTTTTAAATTTTAAAGCATTTTAGAACGCTTATTTCTTCATTTTAAGCTTCTCAAAACATTTTATTTCGCATAGGCATACATAGTAAAATTTAGGGTCACGCTGTGTACCCCCTAAATGACCTATAATTATTTCCTGTGGTAGGGTACACTATTACCCTGTAATATAATACGTGGTCCAATTTAAAAATTATATGTCAATATTAAGGTCCGATACCGTGCCGTTAGTTAACATAGAAAAATGTCTTTGAATTTTTAAAGCATTTTAGAACGCTTATTTCCTCATTTTAAGCTTCTCAGAACACTTTATTTTGCATAGGCATACATAGTAAATTTTAGGGTCACGCTGTGTACCATCTAATTGACCTATAATTATTTCCTGTGGTAGGGTACACTATTTCCCTGTAATATAATACCTGGTCCAATTTAAATATTATGGGTCAATATTAAGGTCTGATATTGCGCCTTGCGTTAGTTAACCATTGAAAGATGTCTTTGAATTTTTAAAGCATTTTAGAACGCTTATTTCTTCATTTTAAGCTTCTCAAAACATTTTTATTTCGCATAGGCATACATAGTAAAATTTAGGGTCACGCTGTGTACCCCCTAAATGACCTATAATTATTTCCTGTGGTAGGGTACACTATTACCTTGTAATATAATACGTGGTCCAATTTAAAAATTATAGGTCAATATTAAGGTCCGATACCGTGCCGTTAGTTGACATAGAAAAATGTCTTTGAATTTTTAAAGCATTTTAGAACGCTTATTTCCTCATTTTAAGCTTCTCAGAACACTTTATTTCGCATAGGCATACATAGTAAACTTTAGGGTCACGCTGTGTACCCGCTAATTGACCTGTAATTATTTTCCGTGGTAGGGTACACTATCACCCTGTAATATAATACGTGGTCCAATTTAAAAATTTTAGGTCAATATTAAGGTCCGATACCGTGCCGTTAGTTAACATAGAAAAGAGTCTTCGAATTTCCTTGTTTTAATGCACTATTTAAAATACACATAGTGTACCCCCTAATTGACCTATAATTATTTCCTGTTGTAGGGTACACTATTACCCTGTAATATAATACCTGGTCCAATTTAAATATTATGGTTCCATATTAAGGTCTGATATCGCGCCTTGCGTTAGTTAACCATTGAAAGATGTTTTTGATTTTTTAAAGCATTTTAGAACGCTTATTTCTTTATTTTAAGCTTCTCAGAACACTCTATTTCGCATAGGCATACATAGTAAACTTTAGGGTCACGCTGTGTACCCCCTAAGTGACCTATAATTATTTCCCGTGGTAGGGAACAATATTACCATGTAATATAATACGTGGTCCAATTTAAAAATTATAGGTCAATATTAAGGTACGATACCGTGCCGTTAGTTAACATAGAAAAGTGTCTTCGAATTTCCTTGTTTTAATGCACTATTTAAAATATACATAGTGTACCCCCTAATTGACCTATAATTATTTCCTGTGGTAGGGTACACTATTACCCTTTAATATAATACCTGGGCCAATTTAAATATTATGGGTCAATATTAAGGTCTGATATTGCGCCTTCCGTTAGTTAACCATTGAAAGATGTCTTTGAATTTTTAAAGCATTTTAGAACGCTTATTTCTTCATTTTAAGCTTCTCAGAACACTCTATTTCGCATAGGCATACATAGAAAACTTTAGGGTCACTCTGTGTACCCCCTAATAGACCTATAATTATTTTCCGTGGTAGGGTACGCTATCACCCTGTAATATAATACGTGGTCCAATTTAAAAATTTTAGGTCAATATTAAGGTCCGATACCGTACCGTTAGTTAACATAGAAAAATGTCTTTGAACTTTTAAAGCATTTTAGAACGCTTATTTCCTCATTTTAAGCTTCTCAGAACACTTTATTTCGCATAGGCATACATAGTAAACTTTAGGGTCACGCTGTGTACCATCTAATTGACCTATAATTATTTCCTGTTGTAGGGTACACTATTACCCTGTAATATAATACCTGGTCCAATTTAAATATTATGGGTCAATATTAAGGTCTGATATTGCGCCTTGCGTTAGTTAACCATTGAAAGATGTCTTTGAATTTTTAAAGCATTTTAGAACGCTTATTTCTTCATTTTAAGCTTCTCGGAACACTTTATTTCGCATAGGCATACATAGTAAACTTTAGGGTCACGCTGTGTACCCCCTAAGTGACCTATAATTATTTCCCGTGGTAGGGAAATTACGTATTATATTACCCTGTAATATAATACGTGGTCCAATTTAAAAATTATAGCTCAATATTAAGGTCCGATACCGTGCCGTTAGTTAACATAGAAAAGTGTCTTCGAATTTCCTTCTTTTTATGCACTATTTAAAATATACATAGTGTACCCCCTAATTGACCTATAATTATTTCCTGTGGTAGGGTACACTATTACCCTGTAATATAATACCTGGGCCAATTTAAATATTATGGGTCAATATTAAGGTCTGATATTGCGCCTTGCGTTAGTTAACCATTGAAAGATGTCTTTGAATTTTTAAAGCACTTTAGAACGCTTATTTCTTCATTTTAAGCTTCTCAGAACACTTTATTTCGCATAGGCATACATAGTAAACTTTAGGGTCACGCTGTGTACCCCCTAAGTGACCTCTAATTATTTCCCGTGGAAGGGAACAATATTACCCTGTAATATAATACGTGGCCCAATTTAAAAATTATAGGTCAATATTAAGGTCCGATACCGTACCGTTAGTTAACATAGAAAAATGTCTTTGAATTTTTAAAGCATTTTAGAACGCTTATTTCCTCATTTTAAGCTTCTCAGAACACTTTATTTTGCATAGGAATACATAGTAAACTTTAGGGTCACACTGTGTACCCCCTAATTGACCTATAATTATTTCCTGTGGTAGGGTACACTATTACCCTGTAATATAATACCTGGTCCAATTTAAATATTATGGGTCAATATTAAGGTCTGATATTGCGCCTTGCGTTAGTTAACCATTGAAAGATATCTTTGAATTTTTAAAGCATTTTAGAACGCTTATTTCTTCATTTTAAGCTTCTCAGAACACTCTATTTCGCATATGCATACAGTAAAATTTAGGGTCACGCTGTGTACCCCCTAAATGACCTATAATTATTTCCTGTGGTAGGGTACACTATTACCCTGTAATATAATACGTGGTCCAATTTAAAAATTTTAGGTCAATATTAAGGTTCGATACCGTGCCGTTAGTTAACGTAGAAAAGAGTCTTCGAATTTCCTTGTTTTAATGCACTATTTAAAATATACATAGTGTACCCCCTTATTGACCTATAATTATTTCCTGTTGTAGGGTACACTATTACCCTGTAATATAATACCTGGTCCAATTTAAATATTATGGTTCCATATTAAGGTCTGATATCGCGACTTGCGTTAGTTAACCATTGAAAGATGTCTTTGAATTTTTAAAGCATTTTAGAACGCTTACTTCTTCATTTTAAGCTTCTCAGAACACTCTATTTCGCATAGGCATACATAGTAAACTTTAGGGTCACGCTGTGTACCCCCTAATTGACATATAAATATTTCCTGTGGTAGGGTACACTATAACCCTGATATATAATACGTGGTCCAATTTAAAAATTATAGGTCAATATTAAGGTCCGATACCGTGCCGTTAGTTAACATAGAAAAGTGTCTTCGAATTTCCTTGTTTTAATGCACTATTTAAAATATACATAGTGTACCCCCTAATTGACCTATAATTATTTCCTGTGGTAGGGAACACTATTACCCTGTAATATAATACCTGGTCCAATTTAAATATTATGGTTCCATATTAAGGTCTGATATTGCGCCTTGCGTTAGTTAACCATTGAAAGATGTCTTTGAATTTTTAAAGCATTTTAGAACGCTTTTTCTTCATTTTAAGCTTCTCAAAACATTTTATTTCGAATAGGCATACATAGTAAAATTTAGGGTCACGCTGTGTACCCCCTAAATGACCTATAATTATTTCCTGTGGTAGGGTACACTATTACCCTGTAATATAATACGTGGTCCAGTTCAAAAATTATAGGTCAATATTAAGGGCCGATACCGTACCGTTAGTTAACATAGAAAAATGTCTTTGAATTTTTAAAGCATTTTAGAACGCTTATTTCCTCATTTTAAGCTTCTCAGAACACTTTATTTTGCTTAGGAATACATAGTAAACTTTAGGGTCACACTGTGTACTCCCTAATTGACCTATAATTATTTCCTGCTGTAGGCTACACTATTACCCTGTAATATAATACCTGGTCCAATTTAAATATTATGGGTCAATATTAAGGTCTGATATCGCGCCTTGCGTTGATTAACCATTGAAAGATGTCTTTGAATTTTTAAAGCATTTTAGAACGCTTATTTCTTCATTTTAAGCTTCTCAGAACACTTTATTTCGCATAGGCATACATAGTAAACTTTAGGGTCACTCTGTGTACCCCCTAATTGACCTATAATTATTTCCTGTGGTAGGGTACACTATAACCCTGTAATATAATACGTGGTCCAATTTAAAAATTATAGGTCAATATTAAGGTCCGATACCGTACCGTTAGTTAACATAGAAAAATGTCTTTGAATTTTTAAAGCATTTTAGAACGCTTATTTCCTCATTTTAAGCTTCTCAGAACACTTTATTTTGCATAGGAATACATAGTAAACTTTAGGGTCACGCTGTGTACCCCCTAATTGACCTATAATTATTTCCTGCTGTAGGGTACACTATTACCCTGTAATATTATACCTGGTCCAATTTAAATATTATGGGTCAATATTAAGGTCTGATATCGCGCCTTGCGTTGATTAACCATTGAAAGATGTCTTTGAATTTTTAAAGCATTTTAGAACGCTTATTTCTTCATTTTAAGCTTCTCAAAACATTTTATTTCGCATAGGCATACATAGTAAAATTTAGGGTCACGCTGTGTACCCCCTCATTGACATATAATTATTTTCTGTGGTAGGGTACACTATAACCCTGTAATATAATACGTGGTCCAATTTAAAAATTATAGGTCAATATTAAGGTCCGATACCGTGCCGTTAGTTAACATAGAAAAGTTTCTTCGAATTTCCTTGTTTTAATGCACTATTTAAAATATACATAGTGTACCCCCTAATTGACCTATAATTATTTCCTGTGGTAGGGTACACTATTACCCTGTAATATAATACCTGGTCCAATTTAAATATTATGGGTCAATATTAAGGTCTGATATTGCGCCTTGCGTTAGTTAACCATTGAAAGATGTCTTTGAATTTTTAAAGCATTTTAGAACACTTATTTCTTCATTTTAAGCTTCTCAGAACACTTTATTTCGCATAGGCATACATAGTAAACTTTAGGGTCACTCTGTGTACCCCCTAATTGACCTATAATTATTTCCAGTGGAAGGGTACACTATAACCCTGTAATATAATACGTGGTCCAGTTTAAAAATTATAGGTCAATATTAAGGTCCGATACCGTACCGTTAGTTAACATAGAAAAATGTCTTTGAATTATTAAAGCATTTTAGAACGCTTATTTCCTCATTTTAAGCTTCTCAGAACACTTTATTTTGCTTAGGAATACATAGTAAACTTTAGGGTCACACTGTGTACCCCCTAATTGACCTATAATTATTTCCTGCTGTAGGGTACACTATTACCCTGTAATATAATACCTGGTCCAATTTAAATATTATGGGTCAATATTAAGGTCTGATATCGCGCCTTGCGTTGATTAACCATTGAAAGATGTCTTTGAATTTTTAAAGCATTTTAGAACGCTTATTTCTTCATTTTAAGCTTCTCAAAACATTTTATTTCGCATAGGCATACATAGTAAAATTTAGGGTCACGCTGTGTACCCCCTAAATGACCTATACTTATTTCCTGTGTTAGGGTACACTATTACCCTGTAATATAATACGTGGTCCAATTTAAAAATTATAGGTCAGTATTAAGCTCCGATACCGTGCCGTTAGTTAACATAGAAAAATGTCTTTCAATTTTTAAAGCATTTTAGAACGCTTATTTCCTCATTTTAAGCTTCTCAGAACACTTTATTTTGCATAGGAATACATAGTAAACTTTAGGGTCACGCTGTGTACCCCCTAATTGACCTATAATTATTTCCTGCTGTAGGGTACACTATTACCCTGTAATATAATACCTGGTCCAATTTAAATATTATGGGTCAATATTAAGGTCTGATATCGCGCCTTGCGTTGATTAACCATTGAAAGATGTCTTTGAATTTTTAAAGCATTTTAGAACGCTTATTTCTTCATTTTAAGCTTCTCAAAACATTTTATTTCGCATAGGCATACATAGTAAAATTTAGGGTCACGCTGTGTACCCCCTAAATGACCTATAATTATTTCCTGTGGTAGGGTACACTATTACCCTATAATATAACACGTGGTCCAATTTAAAAATTATAGGTCAATATAAAGGTCCGATACCGTGCCGTTAGTTAACATAGAAAAATGTCTTTGAATTCTTAAAGCATTTTAGAACGCTTATTTCCTCATTTTAAGCTTCTCAGAACACTTTATTTTGCATAGGCATACATAGTAAACTTTAGGGTCACGCTGTGTACCCCCTCATTGACATATAATTATTTCCTGTGGTAGGGTACACTATAACCCTGTAATATAATACGTGGTCCAATTTAAAAATTATAGGTCAATATTAAGGTCCGATACCGTGCCGTTAGTTAACATAGAAAAGTTTCTTCGAATTTCCTTGTTTTAATGCACTATTTAAAATACACATAGTGTACCCCCTAATTGACCTATAATTATTTCCTGTGGTAGGGTACACTATTACCCTGTAATATAATACCTGGTCCAATTTAAATATTATGGGTCAATATTAAGGTCTGATATTGCGCCTTGCGTTAGTTAACCATTGAAAGATGTCTTTGAATTTTTAAAGCATTTTAGAACGCTTATTTCTTCATTTTAAGCTTCTCAGAACACTTTATTTCGCATAGGCATACATAGTAAACTTTAGGGTCACTCTGTGTACCCCTAATTGACCTATAATTATTTCCAGTGGAAGGGTACACTATAACCCTGTAATATAATACGTGGTCCAGTTTAAAAATTATAGGTCAATATTAAGGTCCGATACCGTACCGTTAGTTAACATAGAAAAATGTCTTTGAATTATTAAAGCATTTTAGAACGCTTATTTCCTCATTTTAAGCTTCTCAGAACACTTTATTTTGCTTAGGAATACATAGTAAACTTTAGGGTCACACTGTGTACCCCCTAATTGACCTATAATTATTTCCTGCTGTAGGGTACACTATTACCCTGTAATATAATACCTGGTCCAATTTAAATATTATGGGTCAATATTAAGGTCTGATATCGCGCCTTGCGTTGATTAACCATTGAAAGATGTCTTTCAATTTTTAAAGCATTTTAGAACGCTTATTTCTTCATTTTAAGCTTCTCAAAACATTTTATTTTGCATAGGCATACATAGTAAAATTTAGGGTCACGCTGTGTACCCCCTAAATGACCTATACTTATTTCCTGTGTTAGGGTACACTATTACCCTGTAATATAATACGTGGTCCAATTTAAAAATTATAGGTCAGTATTAATCTCCGATACCGTGCCGTTAGTTAACATAGAAAAATGTCTTTCAATTTTTAAAGCATTTTAGAACGCTTATTTCCTCATTTTAAGCTTCTCAGAACACTTTATTTTGCATAGGCATACATAGTAAACTTTAGGGTCACGCTGTGTACCATCTAATTGACCTATAATTATTTCCTGTGGTAGGGTACACTATTACCCTGTAATATAATACCTGGTCCAATTTAAATATTATGGGTCAATATTAAGGTCTGATATTGCGCCTTGCGTTAGTTAACCATTGAAAGATGTCTTTGAATTTTTAAAGCATTTTAGAACGCTTATTTCTTCATTTTAAGCTTCTCAGAACACTTTATTTCGCATAGGCATACATAGTAAACTTTAGGGTCACTCTGTGTACCCCCTAATTGACCTATAATTGTTTCCTGTGGTAGGGTACACTATAACCCTGTAATATAATACGTGGTCCAATTTAAAAATTATAGGTCAATATTAAGGTCCGATACCGTACCGTTAGTTAACATAGAAAAATGTCTTTGAATTTTTAAAGCATTTTAGAACGCTTATTTCCTCATTTTAAGCTTCTCAGAACACTTTATTTTGCATATGAATACATAGTAAACTTTAGGGTCACGCTGTGTACCCCCTAATTGACCTATAATTATTTCCTGCTGTAGGGTACACTATTACCCTGTAATATTATACCTGGTCCAATTTAAATATTATGGGTCAATATTAAGGTCTGATATCGCGCCTTGCGTTGATTAACCATTGAAAGATGTCTTTGAATTTTTAAAGCATTTTAGAACGCTTATTTCTTCATTTTAAGCTTCTCAAAACATTTTATTTCGCATAGGCATACATAGTAAAATTTAGGGTCACGCTGTGTACCCCCTCATTGACATATAATTATTTCCTGTGGTAGGGTACACTATTACCTTGTAATATAATACGTGGTCCAATTTAAAAATTATAGGTCAATATTAAGGTCCGATACCGTGCCGTTAGTTGACATAGAAAAATGTCTTTGAATTTTTAAAGCATTTTAGAACGCTTATTTCCTCATTTTAAGCTTCTCAGAACTTTTTATTTCGCATAGGCATACATAGTAAACTTTAGGGTCACGCTGTGTACCATCTAATTGACCTATAATTATTTCCTGCGGTAGGGTACACTATTACCCTGTAATATAATACCTGGTCCAATTTAAATATTATGGGTCAATATTAAGGTCTGATATTGCGCCTTGCGTTAGTTAACCATTGAAAGATGTCTTTGAATTTTTGAAGCATTTTAGAACGCTTATTTCTTCATTTTAAGCTTCTCAGAACACTTTATTTCGCATAGGCATACATAGTAAACTTTAGGGTCACTCTGTGTACCCCCTAATTGACCTATAATTATTTCCTGTGGTAGGGTACACTATAACCCTGTAATATAATACGTGGTCCAATTTAAAAACTATACGTCAATATTAAGGTTCGATACCGTACCGTTAGTTAACATAGAAAAATGTCTTTGAATTTTTTAAAGCATTTTAGAACGCTTATTTCCTCATTTTAAGCTTCTCAGAACACTTTATTTTGCATAGGAATACATAGTAAACTTTAGGGTCACGCTGTGTACCCCCTAATTGACCTATAATTATTTCCTGCTGTAGGGTACACTATTACCCTGTAATATAATACCTGGTCCAATTTAAATATTATGGGTCAATATTAAGGTCTGATATCGCGCCTTGCGTTGATTAACCATTGAAAGATGTCTTTGAATTTTTAAAGCATTTTAGAACGCTTATTTCTTCATTTTAAGCTTCTCAAAACATTTTATTTCGCATAGGCATACATAGTAAAATTTAGGGTCACGCTGTGTACCCCCTAAATGACCTATAATTATTTCCTGTGGTAGGGTACACTATTGCCCTATAATATAACACGTGGTCCAATTTAAAAATTATAGGTCAATATAAAGGTCCGATACCGTGCCGTTAGTTAACATAGAAAAATGTCTTTGAATTCTTAAAGCATTTTAGAACGCTTATTTCCTCATTTTAAGCTTCTCAGAACATTTTATTTTGCATAGGCATACATAGTAAACTTTAGGGTCACGCTGTGTACCCCCTCATTGACATATAATTATTTCCTGTGGTAGGGTACACTATAACCCTGTAATATAATACGTGGTCCAATTTAAAAATTATAGGTCAATATTAAGGTCCGATACCGTGCCGTTAGTTAACATAGAAAAGTTTCTTCGAATTTCCTTGTTTTAATGCACTATTTAAAATATACATAGTGTACCCCCTAATTGACCTATAATTATTTCCTGTGGTAGGGTACACTATTACCCTGTAATATAATACCTGGTCCAATTTAAATATTATGGGTCAATATTAAGGTCTGATATTGCGCCTTGCGTTAGTTAACCATTGAAAGATGTCTTTGAATTTTTAAAGCATTTTAGAACGCTTATTTCTTCATTTTAAGCTTCTCAGAACACTTTATTTCGCATAGGCATACATAGTAAACTTTAGGGTCACTCTGTGTACCCCCTAATTGACCTATAATTATTTCCAGTGGAAGGGTACACTATAACCCTGTAATATAATACGTGGTCCAGTTTAAAAATTATAGGTCAATATTAAGGTCCGATACCGTACCGTTAGTTAACATAGAAAAATGTCTTTGAATTATTAAAGCATTTTAGAACGCTTATTTCCTCATTTTAAGCTTCTCAGAACACTTTATTTTGCTTAGGAATACATAGTAAACTTTAGGGTCACACTGTGTACCCCCTAATTGACCTATAATTATTTCCTGCTGTAGGGTACACTATTACCCTGTAATATAATACCTGGTCCAATTTAAATATTATGGGTCAATATTAAGGTCTGATATCGCGCCTTGCGTTGATTAACCATTGAAAGATGTCTTTGAATTTTTAAAGCATTTTAGAACGCTTATTTCTTCATTTTAAGCTTCTCAAAACATTTTATTTTGCATAGGCATACATAGTAAAATTTAGGGTCACGCTGTGTACCCCCTAAATGACCTATACTTATTTCCTGTGTTAGGGTACACTATTACCCTGTAATATAATACGTGGTCCAATTTAAAAATTATAGGTCAGTATTAAGCTCCGATACCGTGCCGTTAGTTAACATAGAAAAATGTCTTTCAATTTTTAAAGCATTTTAGAACGCTTATTTCCTCATTTTAAGCTTCTCAGAACACTTTATTTTGCATAGGCATACATAGTAAACTTTAGGGTCACGCTGTGTACCATCTAATTGACCTATAATTATTTCCTGTGGTAGGGTACACTATTACCCTGTAATATAATACCTGGTCCAATTTAAATATTATGGGTCAATATTAAGGTCTGATATTGCGCCTTGCGTTAGTTAACCATTGAAAGATGTCTTTGAATTTTTAAAGCATTTTAGAACGCTTATTTCTTCATTTTAAGCTTCTCAGAACACTTTATTTCGCATAGGCATACATAGTAAACTTTAGGGTCACTCTGTGTACCCCCTAATTGACCTATAATTGTTTCCTGTGGTAGGGTACACTATAACCCTGTAATATAATACGTGGTCCAATTTAAAAATTATAGGTCAATATTAAGGTCCGATACCGTACCGTTAGTTAACATAGAAAAATGTCTTTGAATTTTTAAAGCATTTTAGAACGCTTATTTCCTCATTTTAAGCTTCTCAGAACACTTTATTTTGCATAGGAATACATAGTAAACTTTAGGGTCACGCTGTGTACCCCCTAATTGACCTATAATTATTTCCTGCTGTAGGGTACACTATTACCCTGTAATATTATACCTGGTCCAATTTAAATATTATGGGTCAATATTAAGGTCTGATATCGCGCCTTGCGTTGATTAACCATTGAAAGATGTCTTTGAATTTTTAAAGCATTTTAGAACGCTTATTTCTTCATTTTAAGCTTCTCAAAACATTTTATTTCGCATAGGCATACATAGTAAAATTTAGGGTCACGCTGTGTACCCCCTCATTGACATATAATTATTTCCTGTGGTAGGGTACACTATTACCTTGTAATATAATACGTGGTCCAATTTAAAAATTATAGGTCAATATTAAGGTCCGATACCGTGCCGTTAGTTGACATAGAAAAATGTCTTTGAATTTTTAAAGCATTTTAGAACGCTTATTTCCTCATTTTAAGCTTCTTAGAACACTTTATTTCGCATAGGCATACATAGTAAACTTTAGGGTCACGCTGTGTACCATCTAATTGACCTATAATTATTTCCTGCGGTAGGGTACACTATTACCCTGTAATATAATACCTGGTCCAATTTAAATATTATGGGTCAATATTAAGGTCTGATATTGCGCCTTGCGTTAGTTAAGCATTGAAAGATGTCTTTGAATTTTTAAAGCATTTTAGAACGCTTATTTCTTCATTTTAAGCTTCTCAGAACACTTTATTTCGCATAGGCATACATAGTAAACTTTAGGGTCACTCTGTGTACCCCCTAATTGACCTATAATTATTTCCAGTGGTAGGGTACACTATAACCCTGTAATATAATACGTGGTCCAGTTTAAAAATTATAGGTCAATATTAAGGTCCGATACCGTACCGTTAGTTAACATAGAAAAATGTCTTTGAATTTTTAAAGCATTTTAGAACGCTTATTTCCTCATTTTAAGCTTCTCAGAACACTTTATTTTGCATAGGAATACATAGTAAACTTTAGGGTCACGCTGTGTACCCCCTAATTGACCTATAATTATTTCCTGCTGTAGGGTACACTATTACCCTGTAATATTATACCTGGTCCAATTTAAATATTATGGGTCAATATTAAGGTCTGATATCGCGCCTTGCGTTGATTAACCATTGAAAGATGTCTTTGAATTTTTAAAGCATTTTAGAACGCTTATTTCTTCATTTTAAGCTTCTCAGAACACTTTATTTCGCATAGGCATACATAGTAAACTTTAGGGTCACTCTGTGTACCCCCTAATTGACCTATAATTATTTCCTGTGGTAGGGTACACTATAACCCTGTAATATAATACGTGGTCCAATTTAAAAATTATAGGTCAATATTAAGGTCCGATACCGTACCGTTAGTTAACATAGAAAAATGTCTTTGAATTTTTAAAGCATTTTAGAACGCTTATTTCCTCATTTTAAGCTTCTCAGAACACTTTATTTTGCATAGGAATACATAGTAAACTTTAGGGTCACGCTGTGTACCCCCTTATTGACCTATAATTATTTCCTGTGGTAGGGTACACTATTACCCTGTAATATAATACCTGGTCCAATTTAAATATTATGGGTCAATATTAAGGTCTGATATTGCGCCTTGCGTTAGTTAACCATTGAAAGATGTCTTTGAATTTTTAAAGCATTTTAGGACGCTTATTTCTTCATTTTAAGCTTCTCAGAACACTCTATTTCGCATAGGCATAAATAGTAAACTTTAGGGTCACGCTGTGTACCCCCTAATTGACCTATATTTATTTCCTGTTGTAGGGTACACTATTACCCTGTAATATAATACCTGGTCCAATTTAAATATTATGGTTCCATATTAAGGTCTGATATCGCGCCTTGCGTTAGTTAACCATTGAAAGAAGTCTTTGAATTTTTAAAGCATTTTAGAACGCTTATTTCTTTATTTTAAGCTTCTCAGAACACTCTATTTCGCATAGGCATACATAGTAAACTTTAGGGTCACGCTGTGTACCCCCTCATTGACATATAATTATTTTCTGTGGTAGGGTACACTATAACCCTGTAATATAATACGTGGTCCAATTTAAAAATTATAGGTCAATATTAAGGTCCGATACCGTGCCGTTAGTTAACATAGAAAAGTGTCTTCGAATTTCCTTGTTTTAATGCACTATTTTAAATATACATAGTGTACCCCCTAATTGACCTATAATTATTTCCAGTGGTAGGGTACACTATAACCCTGTAATATAATACGTGGTCCAATTTAAAAATTATAGGTCAATATTAAGGTCCGATACCGTACCGTTAGTTAACATAGAAAAATGTCTTTGAATTTTTAAAGCATTTTAGAACGCTTATTTCCTCATTTTAAGCTTCTCAGAACACTTTATTTTGCATAGGAATACATAGTAAACTTTAGGGTCACGCTGTGTACCCCCTTATTGACCTATAATTATTTCCTGTGGTAGGGTACACTATTACCCTGTAATATAATACCTGGTCCAAATTAAATATTATGGGTCAATATTAAGGTCTGATATTGCGCCTTGCGTTAGTTAACCATTGAAAGATGTCTTTGAATTTTTAAAGCATTTTAGAACGCTTATTTCTTCATTTTAAGCTTCTCAGAACACTCTATTTCGCATAGGCATAAATAGTAAACTTTAGGGTCACGCTGTGTACCCCCTAATTGACCTATATTTATTTCCTGTTGTAGGGTACACTATTACCCTGTAATATAATACCTGGTCCAATTTAAATATTATGGTTCCATATTAAGGTCTGAAATCGCGCCTTGCGTTAGTTAACCATTGAAAGAAGTCTTTGAATTTTTAAAGCATTTTAGAACGCTTATTTCTTTATTTTAAGCTTCTCAGAACACTCTATTTCGCATAGGCATACATAGTAAACTTTAGGGTCACGCTGTGTACCCCCTCATTGACATATAATTATTTTCTGTGGTAGGGTACACTATAACCCTGTAATATAATACGTGGTCCAATTTAAAAATTATAGGTCAATATTAAGGTCCAATACCGTGCCGTTAGTTAACATAGAAAAGTGTCTTCGAATTTCCTTGTTTTAATGCACTATTTAAAATATACATAGTGTACCCCCTAATTGACCTATAATTATTTCCAGTGGTAGGGTACACTATTACCCTGTAATATAATACCTGGTCCAATTTAAATATTATGGGTCAATATTAAGGTCTGATATTGCGCCTTGCGTTAGTTAACCATTGAAAGATGTCTTTGAATTTTTGAAGCATTTTAGAACGCGTATTTCTTCATTTTAAGCTTCTCAAAACATTTTATTTCGCATAGGCATACATAGTAAACTTTAGGGTCACTCTGTGTACCCCCTAATTGACCTATAATTATTTCCAGTGGTAGGGTACACTATAACCCTGTAATATAATACGTGGTCCAGTTTAAAAATTATAGGTCAATATTAAGGTCCGATACCGTACCGTTAGTTAACATAGAAAAATGTCTTTGAATTTTTAAAGCATTTTAGAACGCTTATTTCCTCATTTTAAGCTTCTCAGAACACTTTATTTTGCATAGGAATACATAGTAAACTTTAGGGTCACGCTGTGTACCCCCTAATTGACCTATAATTATTTCCTGCTGTAGGGTACACTATTACCCTGTAATATTATACCTGGTCCAATTTAAATATTATGGGTCAATATTAAGGTCTGATATCGCGCCTTGCGTTGATTAACCATTGAAAGATGTCTTTGAATTTTTAAAGCATTTTAGAACGCTTATTTCTTCATTTTAAGCTTCTCAGAACACTTTATTTCGCATAGGCATACATAGTAAACTTTAGGGTCACTCTGTGTACCCCCTAATTGACCTATAATTATTTCCTGTGGTAGGGTACACTATAACCCTGTAATATAATACGTGGTCCAATTTAAAAATTATAGGTCAATATTAAGGTCCGATACCGTACCGTTAGTTAACATAGAAAAATGTCTTTGAATTTTTAAAGCATTTTAGAACGCTTATTTCCTCATTTTAAGCTTCTCAGAACACTTTATTTTGCATAGGAATACATAGTAAACTTTAGGGTCACGCTGTGTACCCCCTTATTGACCTATAATTATTTCCTGTGGTAGGGTACACTATTACCCTGTAATATAATACCTGGTCCAATTTAAATATTATGGGTCAATATTAAGGTCTGATATTGCGCCTTGCGTTAGTTAACCATTGAAAGATGTCTTTGAATTTTTAAAGCATTTTAGAACGCTTATTTCTTCATTTTAAGCTTCTCAGAACACTCTATTTCGCATAGGCATAAATAGTAAACTTTAGGGTCACGCTGTGTACCCCCTAATTGACCTATATTTATTTCCTGTTGTAGGGTACACTATTACCCTGTAATATAATACCTGGTCCAATTTAAATATTATGGTTCCATATTAAGGTCTGATATCGCGCCTTGCGTTAGTTAACCATTGAAAGAAGTCTTTGAATTTTTAAAGCATTTTAGAACGCTTATTTCTTTATTTTAAGCTTCTCAGAACACTCTATTTCGCATAGGCATACATAGTAAACTTTAGGGTCACGCTGTGTACCCCCTCATTGACATATAATTATTTTCTGTGGTAGGGTACACTATAACCCTGTAATATAATACGTGGTCCAATTTAAAAATTATAGGTCAATATTAAGGTCCGATACCGTGCCGTTAGTTAACATAGAAAAGTGTCTTCGAATTTCCTTGTTTTAATGCACTATTTAAAATATACATAGTGTACCCCCTAATTGACCTATAATTATTTCCAGTGGTAGGGTACACTATTACCCTGTAATATAATACCTGGTCCAATTTAAATATTATGGGTCAATATTAAGGTCTGATATTGCGCCTTGCGTTAGTTAACCATTGAAAGATGTCTTTGAATTTTTGAAGCATTTTAGAACGCTTATTTCTTCATTTTAAGCTTCTCAAAACATTTTATTTCGCATAGGCATACATAGTAAAATTTAGGGTCACGCTGTGTACCCCCTAAATGACCTATAATTATTTCCTGTGGTAGGGTACACTATTACCCTGTAATATAACACGTGGTCCAATTTAAAAATTATAGGTCAATATAAAGGTCCGATACCGTGCCGTTAGTTAACATAGAAAAATGTCTTTGAATTCTTAAAGCATTTTAGAACGCTTATTTCCTCATTTTAAGCTTCTCAGAACACTTTATTTTGCATAGGCATACATAGTAAACTTTAGGTTCACGCTGTGTACCCCCTCATTGACATATAATTATTTCCTGTGGTAGGGTACACTATAACCCTGTAATATAATACGTGGTCCAATTTAAAAATTATAGGTCAATATTAAGGTCCGATACCGTGCCGTTAGTTAACATAGAAAAGTTTCTTCGAATTTCCTTGTTTTAATGCACTATTTAAAATATACATAGTGTACCCCCTAATTGACCTATAATTATTTCCTGTGGTAGGGTACACTATTACCCTGTAATATAATACCTGGTCCAATTTAAATATTATGGGTCAATATTAAGGTCTGATATTGCGCCTTGCGTTAGTTAACCATTGAAAGATGTCTTTGAATTTTTAAAGCATTTTAGAACGCTTATTTCTTCATTTTAAGCTTCTCAGAACACTTTATTTCGCATAGGCATACATAGTAAACTTTAGGGTCATTCTGTGTACCCCCTAATGGACCTATAATTATTTCCAGTGGAAGGGTACACTATAACCCTGTAATATAATACGTGGTCCAGTTTAAAAATTATAGGTCAATATTAAGGTCCGATACCGTACCGTTAGTTAACATAGAAAAATGTCTTTGAATTATTAAAGCATTTTAGAACGCTTATTTCCTCATTTTAAGCTTCTCAGAACACTTTATTTTGCTTAGGAATACATAGTAAACTTTAGGGTCACACTGTGTACCCCCTAATTGACCTATAATTATTTCCTGCTGTAGGGTACACTATTACCCTGTAATATAATACCTGGTCCAATTTAAATATTATGGGTCAATATTAAGGTCTGATATCGCGCCTTGCGTTGATTAACCATTGAAAGATGTCTTTGAATTTTTAAAGCATTTTAGAACGCTTATTTCTTCATTTTAAGCTTCTCAAAACATTTTATTTCGCATAGGCATACATAGTAAAATTTAGGGTCACGCTGTGTACCCCCTAAATGACCTATAATTATTTCCTGTGTTAGGGTACACTATTACCCTGTAATATAATACGTGGTCCAATTTAAAAATTATAGGTCAGTATTAAGCTCCGATACCGTGCCGTTAGTTAACATAGAAAAATGTCTTTCAATTTTTAAAGCATTTTAGAACGCTTATTTCCTCATTTTAAGCTTCTCAGAACACTTTATTTTGCATAGGCATACATAGTAAACTTTAGGGTCACGCTGTGTACCATCTAATTGACCTATAATTATTTCCTGTGGTAGGGTACACTATTACCCTGTAATATAATACCTGGTCCAATTTAAATATTATGGGTCAATATTAAGGTCTGATATTGCGCCTTGCGTTAGTTAACCATTGAAAGATGTCTTTGAATTTTAAAAGCATTTTAGAACGCTTATTTCTTCATTTTAAGCTTCTCAGAACACTTTATTTCGCATAGGCATACATAGTAAACTTTAGGGTCACTCTGTGTACCCCCTAATTGACCTATAATTTTTTCCTGTGGTAGGGTACACTATAACCCTGTAATATAATACGTGGTCCAATTTAAAAATTATAGGTCAATATTAAGGTCCGATACCGTGCCGTTAGTTAACATAGAAAAGTGTCTTCGAATTTCCTTGTTTTAATGCACTATTTTAAATATACATAGTGTACCCCCTAATTGACCTATAATTATTTCCAGTGGTAGGGTACACTATAACCCTGTAATATAATACGTGGTCCAATTTAAAAATTATAGGTCAATATTAAGGTCCGATACCGTACCGTTAGTTAACATAGAAAAATGTCTTTGAATTTTTAAAGCATTTTAGAACGCTTATTTCCTCATTTTAAGCTTCTCAGAACACTTTATTTTGCATAGGAATACATAGTAAACTTTAGGGTCACGCTGTGTACCCCCTTATTGACCTATAATTATTTCCTGTGGTAGGGTACACTATTACCCTGTAATATAATACCTGGTCCAAATTAAATATTATGGGTCAATATTAAGGTCTGATATTGCGCCTTGCGTTAGTTAACCATTGAAAGATGTCTTTGAATTTTTAAAGCATTTTAGAACGCTTATTTCTTCATTTTAAGCTTCTCAGAACACTCTATTTCGCATAGGCATAAATAGTAAACTTTAGGGTCACGCTGTGTACCCCCTAATTGACCTATATTTATTTCCTGTTGTAGGGTACACTATTACCCTGTAATATAATACCTGGTCCAATTTAAATATTATGGTTCCATATTAAGGTCTGAAATCGCGCCTTGCGTTAGTTAACCATTGAAAGAAGTCTTTGAATTTTTAAAGCATTTTAGAACGCTTATTTCTTTATTTTAAGCTTCTCAGAACACTCTATTTCGCATAGGCATACATAGTAAACTTTAGGGTCACGCTGTGTACCCCCTCATTGACATATAATTATTTTCTGTGGTAGGGTACACTATAACCCTGTAATATAATACGTGGTCCAATTTAAAAATTATAGGTCAATATTAAGGTCCAATACCGTGCCGTTAGTTAACATAGAAAAGTGTCTTCGAATTTCCTTGTTTTAATGCACTATTTAAAATATACATAGTGTACCCCCTAATTGACCTATAATTATTTCCAGTGGTAGGGTACACTATTACCCTGTAATATAATACCTGGTCCAATTTAAATATTATGGGTCAATATTAAGGTCTGATATTGCGCCTTGCGTTAGTTAACCATTGAAAGATGTCTTTGAATTTTTGAAGCATTTTAGAACGCGTATTTCTTCATTTTAAGCTTCTCAAAACATTTTATTTCGCATAGGCATACATAGTAAACTTTAGGGTCACTCTGTGTACCCCCTAATTGACCTATAATTATTTCCAGTGGTAGGGTACACTATAACCCTGTAATATAATACGTGGTCCAGTTTAAAAATTATAGGTCAATATTAAGGTCCGATACCGTACCGTTAGTTAACATAGAAAAATGTCTTTGAATTTTTAAAGCATTTTAGAACGCTTATTTCCTCATTTTAAGCTTCTCAGAACACTTTATTTTGCATAGGAATACATAGTAAACTTTAGGGTCACGCTGTGTACCCCCTAATTGACCTATAATTATTTCCTGCTGTAGGGTACACTATTACCCTGTAATATTATACCTGGTCCAATTTAAATATTATGGGTCAATATTAAGGTCTGATATCGCGCCTTGCGTTGATTAACCATTGAAAGATGTCTTTGAATTTTTAAAGCATTTTAGAACGCTTATTTCTTCATTTTAAGCTTCTCAGAACACTTTATTTCGCATAGGCATACATAGTAAACTTTAGGGTCACTCTGTGTACCCCCTAATTGACCTATAATTATTTCCTGTGGTAGGGTACACTATAACCCTGTAATATAATACGTGGTCCAATTTAAAAATTATAGGTCAATATTAAGGTCCGATACCGTACCGTTAGTTAACATAGAAAAATGTCTTTGAATTTTTAAAGCATTTTAGAACGCTTATTTCCTCATTTTAAGCTTCTCAGAACACTTTATTTTGCATAGGAATACATAGTAAACTTTAGGGTCACGCTGTGTACCCCCTTATTGACCTATAATTATTTCCTGTGGTAGGGTACACTATTACCCTGTAATATAATACCTGGTCCAATTTAAATATTATGGGTCAATATTAAGGTCTGATATTGCGCCTTGCGTTAGTTAACCATTGAAAGATGTCTTTGAATTTTTAAAGCATTTTAGAACGCTTATTTCTTCATTTTAAGCTTCTCAGAACACTCTATTTCGCATAGGCATAAATAGTAAACTTTAGGGTCACGCTGTGTACCCCCTAATTGACCTATATTTATTTCCTGTTGTAGGGTACACTATTACCCTGTAATATAATACCTGGTCCAATTTAAATATTATGGTTCCATATTAAGGTCTGATATCGCGCCTTGCGTTAGTTAACCATTGAAAGAAGTCTTTGAATTTTTAAAGCATTTTAGAACGCTTATTTCTTTATTTTAAGCTTCTCAGAACACTCTATTTCGCATAGGCATACATAGTAAACTTTAGGGTCACGCTGTGTACCCCCTCATTGACATATAATTATTTTCTGTGGTAGGGTACACTATAACCCTGTAATATAATACGTGGTCCAATTTAAAAATTATAGGTCAATATTAAGGTCCGATACCGTGCCGTTAGTTAACATAGAAAAGTGTCTTCGAATTTCCTTGTTTTAATGCACTATTTAAAATATACATAGTGTACCCCCTAATTGACCTATAATTATTTCCAGTGGTAGGGTACACTATTACCCTGTAATATAATACCTGGTCCAATTTAAATATTATGGGTCAATATTAAGGTCTGATATTGCGCCTTGCGTTAGTTAACCATTGAAAGATGTCTTTGAATTTTTGAAGCATTTTAGAACGCTTATTTCTTCATTTTAAGCTTCTCAAAACATTTTATTTCGCATAGGCATACATAGTAAAATTTAGGGTCACGCTGTGTACCCCCTAAATGACCTATAATTATTTCCTGTGGTAGGGTACACTATTACCCTGTAATATAACACGTGGTCCAATTTAAAAATTATAGGTCAATATAAAGGTCCGATACCGTGCCGTTAGTTAACATAGAAAAATGTCTTTGAATTCTTAAAGCATTTTAGAACGCTTATTTCCTCATTTTAAGCTTCTCAGAACACTTTATTTTGCATAGGCATACATAGTAAACTTTAGGTTCACGCTGTGTACCCCCTCATTGACATATAATTATTTCCTGTGGTAGGGTACACTATAACCCTGTAATATAATACGTGGTCCAATTTAAAAATTATAGGTCAATATTAAGGTCCGATACCGTGCCGTTAGTTAACATAGAAAAGTTTCTTCGAATTTCCTTGTTTTAATGCACTATTTAAAATATACATAGTGTACCCCCTAATTGACCTATAATTATTTCCTGTGGTAGGGTACACTATTACCCTGTAATATAATACCTGGTCCAATTTAAATATTATGGGTCAATATTAAGGTCTGATATTGCGCCTTGCGTTAGTTAACCATTGAAAGATGTCTTTGAATTTTTAAAGCATTTTAGAACGCTTATTTCTTCATTTTAAGCTTCTCAGAACACTTTATTTCGCATAGGCATACATAGTAAACTTTAGGGTCATTCTGTGTACCCCCTAATGGACCTATAATTATTTCCAGTGGAAGGGTACACTATAACCCTGTAATATAATACGTGGTCCAGTTTAAAAATTATAGGTCAATATTAAGGTCCGATACCGTACCGTTAGTTAACATAGAAAAATGTCTTTGAATTATTAAAGCATTTTAGAACGCTTATTTCCTCATTTTAAGCTTCTCAGAACACTTTATTTTGCTTAGGAATACATAGTAAACTTTAGGGTCACACTGTGTACCCCCTAATTGACCTATAATTATTTCCTGCTGTAGGGTACACTATTACCCTGTAATATAATACCTGGTCCAATTTAAATATTATGGGTCAATATTAAGGTCTGATATCGCGCCTTGCGTTGATTAACCATTGAAAGATGTCTTTGAATTTTTAAAGCATTTTAGAACGCTTATTTCTTCATTTTAAGCTTCTCAAAACATTTTATTTCGCATAGGCATACATAGTAAAATTTAGGGTCACGCTGTGTACCCCCTAAATGACCTATAATTATTTCCTGTGTTAGGGTACACTATTACCCTGTAATATAATACGTGGTCCAATTTAAAAATTATAGGTCAGTATTAAGCTCCGATACCGTGCCGTTAGTTAACATAGAAAAATGTCTTTCAATTTTTAAAGCATTTTAGAACGCTTATTTCCTCATTTTAAGCTTCTCAGAACACTTTATTTTGCATAGGCATACATAGTAAACTTTAGGGTCACGCTGTGTACCATCTAATTGACCTATAATTATTTCCTGTGGTAGGGTACACTATTACCCTGTAATATAATACCTGGTCCAATTTAAATATTATGGGTCAATATTAAGGTCTGATATTGCGCCTTGCGTTAGTTAACCATTGAAAGATGTCTTTGAATTTTAAAAGCATTTTAGAACGCTTATTTCTTCATTTTAAGCTTCTCAGAACACTTTATTTCGCATAGGCATACATAGTAAACTTTAGGGTCACTCTGTGTACCCCCTAATTGACCTATAATTTTTTCCTGTGGTAGGGTACACTATAACCCTGTAATATAATACGTGGTCCAATTTAAAAATTATATATCAATATTAAGGTCCGATACCGTACCGTTAGTTAACATAGAAAAAGGTCTTTGAATTTTTAAAGCATTTTAGAACGCTTATTTCCTCATTTTAAGCTTCTCAGAACACTTTATTTTGCATAGGAATACATAGTAAACTTTAGGGTCACGCTGTGTACCCCCTAATTGACCTATAATTATTTCCTGTGGTAGGGTACACTATTACCCTGTAATATAATACCTGGTCCAATTTAAATATTATGGGTCAATATTAAGGTCTGATATTGCGCCTTGCGTTAGTTAACCATTGAAAGATGTCTTTGAATTTTTAAAGCATTTTAGAACGCTTATTTCTTCATTTTAAGCTTCTCAGAACACTCTATTTCGCATAGGCATAAATAGTAAACTTTAGGGTCACGCTGTGTACCCCCTAATTGACCTATATTTATTTCCTGTTGTAGGGTACACTATTACCCTGTAATATAATACCTGGTCCATTTTAAATATTATGGTTCCATATTAAGGTCTGATATCGCGCCTTGCGTTAGTTAACCATTGAAAGATGTCTTTGAATTTTTAAAGCATTTTAGAACGCTTATTTCTTTATTTTAAGCTTCTCAGAACACTCTATTTCGCATAGGCATACATAGTAAACTTTAGGGTCACGCTGTGTACCCCCTCATTGACATATAATTATTTTCTGTGGTAGGGTACACTATAACCCTGTAATATAATACGTGGTCCAATTTAAAAATTATAGGTCAATATTAAGGTCCGATACCGTGCCGTTAGTTAACATAGAAAAGTGTCTTCGAATTTCCTTGTTTTAATGCACTATTTAAAATATACATAGTGTACCCCCTAATTGACCTATAATTATTTCCAGTGGTAGGGTACACTATTACCATGTAATATAATACCTGGTCCAATTTAAATATTATGGGTCAATATTAAGGTCTGATATTGCGCCTTGCGTTAGTTAACCATTGAAAGATGTCTTTGAATTTTTGAAGCATTTTAGAACGCTTATTTCTTCATTTTAAGCTTCTCAAAACATTTTATTTCGCATAGGCATACATAGTAAAATTTAGGGTCACGCTGTGTACCCCCTAAATGACCTATAATTATTTCCTGTGGTAGGGTACACTATTACCCTGTAATATAACACGTGGTCCAATTTAAAAATTATAGGTCAATATAAAGGTCCGATACCGTGCCGTTAGTTAACATAGAAAAATGTCTTTGAATTCTTAAAGCATTTTAGAACGCTTATTTCCTCATTTTAAGCTTCTCAGAACACTTTATTTTGCATAGGCATACATAGTAAACTTTAGGGTCACGCTGTGTACCCCCTCATTGACATATAATTATTTCCTGTGGTAGGGTACACTATAACCCTGTAATATAATACGTGGTCCAATTTAAAAATTATAGGTCAATATTAAGGTCCGATACCGTGCCGTTAGTTAACATAGAAAAGTTTCTTCGAATTTCCTTGTTTTAATGCACTATTTAAAATATACATAGTGTACCCCCTAATTGACCTATAATTATTTCCTGTGGTAGGGTACACTATTACCCTGTAATATAATACCTGGTCCAATTTAAATATTATGGGTCAATATTAAGGTCTGATATTGCGCCTTGCGTTAGTTAACCATTGAAAGATGTCTTTGAATTTTTAAAGCATTTTAGAACGCTTATTTCTTCATTTTAAGCTTCTCAGAACACTTTATTTCGCATAGGCATACATAGTAAACTTTAGGGTCACTCTGTGTACCCCCTAATTGACCTATAATTATTTCCAGTGGAAGGGTACACTATAACCCTGTAATATAATACGTGGTCCAGTTTAAAAATTATAGGTCAATATTAAGGTCCGATACCGTACCGTTAGTTAACATAGAAAAATGTCTTTGAATTATTAAAGCATTTTAGAACGCTTATTTCCTCATTTTAAGCTTCTCAGAACACTTTATTTTGCTTAGGAATACATAGTAAACTTTAGGGTCACACTGTGTACCCCCTAATTGACCTATAATTATTTCCTGCTGTAGGGTACACTATTACCCTGTAATATAATACCTGGTCCAATTTAAATATTATGGGTCAATATTAAGGTCTGATATCGCGCCTTGCGTTGATTAACCATTGAAAGATGTCTTTGAATTTTTAAAGCATTTTAGAACGCTTATTTCTTCATTTTAAGCTTCTCAAAACATTTTATTTCGCATAGGCATACATAGTAAAATTTAGGGTCACGCTGTGTACCCCCTAAATGACCTATAATTATTTCCTGTGTTAGGGTACACTATTACCCTGTAATATAATACGTGGTCCAATTTAAAAATTATAGGTCAGTATTAAGCTCCGATACCGTGCCGTTAGTTAACATAGAAAAATGTCTTTCAATTTTTAAAGCATTTTAGAACGCTTATTTCCTCATTTTAAGCTTCTCAGAACACTTTATTTTGCATAGGCATACATAGTAAACTTTAGGGTCACGCTGTGTACCATCTAATTGACCTATAATTATTTCCTGTGGTAGGGTACACTATTACCCTGTAATATAATACCTGGTCCAATTTAAATATTATGGGTCAATATTAAGGTCTGATATTGCGCCTTGCGTTAGTTAACCATTGAAAGATGTCTTTGAATTTTTAAAGCATTTTAGAACGCTTATTTCTTCATTTTAAGCTTCTCAGAACACTTTATTTCGCATAGGCATACATAGTAAACTTTAGGGTCACTCTGTGTACCCCCTAATTGACCTATAATTGTTTCCTGTGGTAGGGTACACTATAACCCTGTAATATAATACGTGGTCCAATTTAAAAATTATATATCAATATTAAGGTCCGATACCGTACCGTTAGTTAACATAGAAAAAGGTCTTTGAATTTTTAAAGCATTTTAGAACGCTTATTTCCTCATTTTAAGCTTCTCAGAACACTTTATTTTGCATAGGAATACATAGTAAACTTTAGGGTCACGCTGTGTACCCCCTAATTGACCTATAATTATTTCCTGCTGTAGGGTACACTATTACCCTGTAATATTATACCTGGTCCAATTTAAATATTATGGGTCAATATTAAGGTCTGATATCGCGCCTTGCGTTGATTAACCATTGAAAGATGTCTTTGAATTTTTAAAGCATTTTAGAACGCTTATTTCTTCATTTTAAGCTTCTCAAAACATTTTATTTCGCATAGGCATACATAGTAAAATTTAGGGTCACGCTGTGTACCCCCTCATTGACATATAATTATTTCCTGTGGTAGGGTTCACTATAACCCTGTAATATAATACGTGGTCCAATTTAAAAATTATAGGTCAATATTAAGGTCCGATACCGTGCCGTTAGTTAACATAGAAAAGTGTCTTCGAATTTCCTTGTTTTAATGCACTATTTAAAATATACATAGTGTACCCCCTAATTGACCTATAATTATTTCCTGTGGTAGGGTACACTATTACCCTGTAATATAATACCTGGTCCAATTTAAATATTATGGGTCAATATTAAGGTCTGATATTGCGCCTTGCGTTAGTTAACCATTGAAAGATGTCTTTGAATTTTTGAAGCATTTTAGAACGCTTATTTCTTCATTTTAAGCTTCTCAGAACACTTTATTTCGCATAGGCATGCATAGTAAACTTTAGGGTCACTCTGTGTACCCCCTAATTGACCTATAATTATTTCCTGTGGTAGGGTACACTATAACCCTGTAATATAATACGTGGTCCAATTTAAAAATTATAGGTCAATATTAAGGTCCGATACCGTACCGTTAGTTAACATAGAAAAATGTCTTTGAATTTTTAAAGCATTTTAGAACGCTTATTTCCTCATTTTAAACTTCTCAGAACACTTTATTTTGCATAGGAATACATAGTAAACTTTAGGGTCACGCTGTGTACCCCCTAATTGACCTATAATTATTTCCTTCCTGCTGTAGGGTACACTATTACCCTGTAATATAATACCTGGTCCAATTTAAATATTATGGGTCAATATTAAGGTCTGATATCGCGCCTTGCGTTGATTAACCATTGAAAGATGTCTTTGAATTTTTAAAGCATTTTAGAACGCTTATTTCTTCATTTTAATCTTCTCAAAACATTTTATTTCGCATAGGCATACATAGTAAAATTTAGGGTCACGCTGTGTACCCCCTAAATGACCTATAATTATTTCCTGTGGTAGGGTACACTATTACCCTGTAATATAATACGTGGTCCAATTTAAAAATTATAGGTCAATATTAAGGTCCGATACCGTGCCGTTAGTTAACATAGAAAAATGTCTTTGAATTCTTAAAGCATTTTAGAACGCTTATTTCCTCATTTTAAGCTTCTCAGAACACTTTATTTTGCATAGGCATACATAGTAAACTTTAGGGTCACGCTGTGTACCATCTAATTGACCTATAGTTATTTCCTGTGGTAGGGTACACTATTACCCTGTAATATAATACCTGGTCCAATTTAAATATTATGGGTCAATATTAAGGTCTGATATTGCGCCTTGCGTTAGTTAACCATTGAAAGATGTCTTTGAATTTTTAAAGCATTTTAGAACGCTTATTTCTTCATTTTAAGCTTCTCAGAACACTTTATTTTGCATAGGAATACATAGTAAACTTTAGGGTCACACTGTGTACCCCCTAATTGACCTATAATTATTTCCTGTGGTAGGGTACACTATTACCCTGTAATATAATACCTGGTCCAATTTAAATATTATGGGTCAATATTAAGGTCTGATATTGCGCCTTGCGTTAGTTAACCATTGAAAGATGTCTTTGAATTTTTAAAGCATTTTAGAACGCTTATTTCTTCATTTTAAGCTTCTCAGAACACTCTATTTCGCATATGCATACAGTAAAATTTAGGGTCACGCTGTGTACCCCCTAAATGACCTATAATTATTTCCTGTGGTAGGGTACACTATTACCCTGTAAAATAATACGTGGTCCAATTTAAAAATTATAGGTCAATATTAAGGTCCGATACCGTGCCGTTAGTTAACATAGAAAAATGTCTTTGAATTTGTAAAGCATTTTAGAACGCTTATTTCCTCATTTTAAGCTTCTCAGAACACTTTATTTTGCATAGGCATACACAGTAAACTTTAGGGTCACGCTGTGTACCATCTAATTGACCTATAATTATTTCCTGTGGTAGGGTACACTATTACCCTGTAATATAATACCTGGTCCAATTTAAATATTATGGGTCAATATTAAGGTCTGATATTGCGCCTTGCGTTAGTTAACCATTGAAAGATGTCTTTGAATTTTTAAAGCATTTTAGAACGCTTATTTCTTCATTTTAAGCTTCTCAGAACACTTTATTTCGCATAGGCATACATAGTAAAATTTAGGGTCACGCTGTGTACCCCCTCATTGACATATAATTATTTCCTGTGGTAGGGTTCACTATAACCCTGTAATATAATACGTGGTCCAATTTAAAAATTATAGGTCAATATTAAGGTCCGATACCGTGCCGTTAGTTAACATAGAAAAGTGTCTTCGAATTTCCTTGTTTTAATGCACTATTTAAAATATACATAGTGTACCCCCTAATTGACCTATAATTATTTCCTGTGGTAGGGTACACTATTACCCTGTAATATAATACCTGGTCCAATTTAAATATTATGGGTGAATTTTTGAAGCATTTTAGAACGCTTATTTCTTCATTTTAAGCTTCTCAGAACACTTTATTTCGCATAGGCATGCATAGTAAACTTTAGGGTCACTCTGTGTACCCCCTAATTGACCTATAATTATTTCCTGTGGTAGGGTACACTATAACCCTGTAATATAATACGTGGTCCAATTTAAAAATTATAGGTCAATATTAAGGTCCGATACCGTACCGTTAGTTAACATAGAAAAATGTCTTTGAATTTTTAAAGCATTTTAGAACGCTTATTTCCTCATTTTAAGCTTCTCAGAACACTTTATTTTGCATAGGAATACATAGTAAACTTTAGGGTCACGCTGTGTACCCCCTAATTGACCTATAATTATTTCCTTCCTGCTGTAGGGTACACTATTACCCTGTAATATAATACCTGGTCCAATTTAAATATTATGGGTCAATATTAAGGTCTGATATCGCGCCTTGCGTTGATTAACCATTGAAAGATGTCTTTGAATTTTTAAAGCATTTTAGAACGCTTATTTCTTCATTTTAAGCTTCTCAAAACATTTTATTTCGCATAGGCATACATAGTAAAATTTAGGGTCACGCTGTGTACCCCCTAAATGACCTATAATTATTTCCTGTGGTAGGGTACACTATTACCCTGTAATATAATACGTGGTCCAATTTAAAAATTATAGGTCAATATTAAGGTCCGATACCGTGCCGTTAGTTAACATAGAAAAATGTCTTTGAATTCTTAAAGCATTTTAGAACGCTTATTTCCTCATTTTAAGCTTCTCAGAACACTTTATTTTGCATAGGCATACATAGTAAACTTTAGGGTCACGCTGTGTACCATCTAATTGACCTATAGTTATTTCCTGTGGTAGGGTACACTATTACCCTGTAATATAATACCTGGTCCAATTTAAATATTATGGGTCAATATTAAGGTCTGATATTGCGCCTTGCGTTAGTTAACCATTGAAAGATGTCTTTGAATTTTTAAAGCATTTTAGAACGCTTATTTCTTCATTTTAAGCTTCTCAGAACACTTTATTTTGCATAGGAATACATAGTAAACTTTAGGGTCACACTGTGTACCCCCTAATTGACCTATAATTATTTCCTGTGGTAGGGTACACTATTACCCTGTAATATAATACCTGGTCCAATTTAAATATTATGGGTCAATATTAAGGTCTGATATTGCGCCTTGCGTTAGTTAACCATTGAAAGATGTCTTTGAATTTTTAAAGCATTTTAGAACGCTTATTTCTTCATTTTAAGCTTCTCAGAACACTCTATTTCGCATATGCATACAGTAAAATTTAGGGTCACGCTGTGTACCCCCTAAATGACCTATAATTATTTCCTGTGGTAGGGTACACTATTACCCTGTAATATAATACGTGGTCCAATTTAAAAATTATAGGTCAATATTAAGGTCCGATACCGTGCCGTTAGTTAACATAGAAAAATGTCTTTGAATTTTTAAAGCATTTTAGAACGCTTATTTCCTCATTTTAAGCTTCTCAGAACACTTTATTTCGCATAGGCATACATAGTAAACTTTAGGGTCACGCTGTGTACCATCTAATTGACCTATAATTATTTCCTGTGTTAGGGTTCACTATTACCCTGTAATATAATACCTGGTGCAATTTAAATATTATGGGTCAATATTAAGGTCTGATATTGCGCCTTGCGTTAGTTAACCATTGAAAGATGTCTTTGAATTTTTAAAGCATTTTAGAACGCTTATTTCTTCATTTTAAGCTTCTCAGAACACTCTATTTCGCATAGGCATACATAGTAAACTTAAGGGTCACTCTGTGTACCCCCTAATTGACCTATAATTATTTCCTGTTTTAGGGTACACTATAACCCTGTAATATAATACGTGGTCCAATTTAAAAATTATAGGTCAATATTAAGGTCCGATACCGCGCCGTTTGTTAACATAGAAAAGTGTCTTCGTATTTCCTTGTTTAAATGCACTTTTTAAAATATACATAGTGTACCCCCTAATTGACCTATAATTATTTCCTGTGGTAGGGTACACTATTACCCTGTAATATAATACCTTGTCTAATTTAAATATTATGGGTCAATATTAAGGTCTGATATTGCGCCTTGCGTTAGTTAAAAATTCAAAGACATCTTTCAATGGTTCACTCTATTTCGCATAGGCATACATAGTAAACTTTAGGGTCACGCTGTGTACCCCCTAAGTGACCTATAATTATTTCCCGTGGTAGGGAACAATATTACCCTGTAATATAATACGTGGTCCAATTTAAAAATTATAGCTCAATATTAAGGTCCGATACCGTGCCGTTAGTTAACATAGAAAAGTGACTTCGAATTTCCATCTTTAAATGCACTATTTAAAATATACATAGTGTACCCCCTAATTGACCTATAATTATTTCCTGTGGTAGGGTACACTATTACCCTGTAATATAATACCTGGGCCAATTTAAATATTATGGGTCAATATTAAGGTCTGATATTGCGCCTTGCGTTAGTTAACCATTGAAAGATGTCTTTGAATTTTTAAAGCATTTTAGAACGCTATTTCTTTATTTTAAGCTTCTCAGAACACTTTATTTCGCATAGGCATACATAGTAAACTTTAGGGTCACGCTGTGTACCCCTAATTGACCTATAATTATTTTCCGTGGTAGGGTACACTATCACCCTGTAATATAATACGTGGTCCAATTTAAAAATTTTAGGTCAATATTAAGGTTCGATACCGTGCCGTTAGTTAACATAGAAAAGAGTCTTCGAATTTCCTTGTTTTAATGCACTATTTAAAATATACATAGTGTACCCCCTAATTGACCTATAATTATTTCCTGTTGTAGGGTACACTATTACCCTGTAATATAATACCTGGGCCAATTTAAATATTATGGGTCAATATTAAGGTCTGATATTGCGCCTTGCGTTAGTTAACCGTTGAAAGATGTCTTTGAATTTTTAAAGCATTTTAGAACGCTTATTTCTTCATTTTAAGCTTCTCAGAACACTTTATTTCGCATAGGCATACATAGTAAACTTTAGGGTCACGCTGTGTACCCCCTAAGTGACCTATAATTATTTCCCGTGGAAGGGAACAATATTACCCTGTAATATAATACGTGGCCCAATTTAAAAATTATAGGTCAATATTAAGGTCCGATACCGTACCGTTAGTTAACATAGAAAAATGTCTTTGAATTTTTAAAGCATTTTAGAACGCTTATTTCCTCATTTTAAGCTTCTCAGAACACTTTATTTTGCATAGGAATACATAGTAAACTTTAGGGTCACGCTGTGTAACCCCTAATTGACCTATAACTATTTCCTGCTGTAGGGTACACTATTACCCTGTAATATAATACCTGGTCCAATTTAAATATTATGCAAATTATGGTCAATATTAAGGTCTGATATCGCGCCTTGCGTTGGTTAACCATTGAAAGATGTCTTTGAATTTTTAAAGCATTTTAGAACGCTTACTTCTTCATTTTAAGCTTCGCAGAACACTCTATTTCGCATAGGCATACATAGTAAACTTTAGGGTTACGCTGTGTACCCCCTAATTGACATATAATTATTTCCTGTGGTAGGGTGCACTATAACCCTGCAATATAATACGTGGTCCAATTTAAAAATTATAGGTCAATATTAAGGTCCGATACCGTGCCGTTAGTTAACATAGAAAAGTGTCTTCGAATTTCCTTGTTTTAATGCACTATTTAAAATATACATAGTGTACCCCCTAATTGACCTATAATAATTTCCTGTGGTAGGGTACACTATTACCCTGTAATATAATACCTGGGCCAATTTAAATATTATGGGTCAATATTAAGGTCTGATATTGCGCCTTGCGTTAGTTAACCATTGAAAGATGTCTTTGAATTTTTAAAGCATTTTAGAACGCTTTTTCTTCATTTTAAGCTTCTCAAAACATTTTATTTCGCATAGGCATACATAGTAAAATTTAGGGTCACGCTGTGAACCCCCTAAATGACCTATAATTATTTACTGTTTTAGGGTACACTATTACCCTGTAATATAATACGTGGTCCAATTTAAAAATTATAGGTCAATATTAAGGTCCGATACCGTGCCGTTAGTTAACATAGAAAAATGTCTTTGAATTTTTAAAGCATTTTAGAACGCTTATTTCCTCATTTTAAGCTTCTCAGAACACTTTATTTTGCATAGGAATACATAGTAAACTTTACGGTTACGCTGTGTACCCCCTAATTGACCTATAATTATTTCCTGCTGTAGGGTACACTATTTCCCTGTAATATAATACCTGGTCCAATTTAAATATTATGGGTCAATATTAAGGTCTGATATCGCGCCTTGCGTTGGTTAACCATTGAAAGATGTCTTTGAATTTTTGAAGCATTTTAGAACGCTTATTTCTTCATTTTAAGCTTCTCAGAACACTCTATTTCGCATAGGCATACATAGTAAACTTAAGGGTCACTCTGTGTACCCCCTAATTGACCTATAATTATTTCCTGTGGTAGGGTACACTATAACCCTGTAATATAATACGTGGTCCAATTTAAAAATTATAGGTCAATATTAAAGTCCGATACCGTGCCGTTAGTTAACATAGAAAAGTGTCTTCGTATTTCCTTGTTTTAATGCACTATTTAAAATACACATAGTGTACCCCCTAATTGACCTATAATTATTTCCTGTTGTAGGGTACACTATTACCCTGTAATATAATACCTGGTCCAATTTAAATATTATGGTTCCATATTAAGGTCTGATATCGCGCCTTGCGTTAGTTAACCATTGAAAGATGTCTTTGAATTTTTAAAGCATTTTAGAACGCTTATTTCTTTATTTTAAGCTTCTCAGAACACTCTATTTCGCATAGGCATACATAGTAAACTTTAGGGTCACGCTGTGTACCCCCTAATTGACATATAATTATTTCCTGTGGTAGGGAACACTATAACCCTGTAATATAATACGTGGTCCAATTTAAAAATTATAGGTCAATATTAAGGTCCGATACCGTGCCGTTAGTTAACATAGAAAAGTGTCTTCGAATTTCCTTGTTTTAATGCACTATTTAAAATATACATAGTGTACCCCCTAATTGACCTATAATTATTTCCTGTGGTAGGGTACACTATTATCCTGTAATATAATACCTGGTCCAATTTAAATATTATGGGTCAATATTAAGGTCTGATATTGCGCCTTGCGTTAGTTAACCATTGAAAGATGTCTTTATATTTTTAAAGCATTTTAGAACGCTTATTTCTTCATTTTAAGCTTCTCAGAACACTTTATTTCGCATAGGCATACATAGTAAACTTTAGGGTCACTCTGTGTACCCCCTAATTGACCTATAATTATTTCCTGTGGTAGGGTACACTATTACTCTGTAATATAATACGTGGTCCAATTTAAAAATTATAGGTCAATATTAAGGTCCGATATCGCGCCTTGCGTTGATTAACCATTGAAAGAAGTCTTTTAAATTTTAAAGCATTTTAGAACGCTTATTTCTTCATTTTAAGCTTCTCAAAACATTTTATTTCGCATAGGCATACATAGTAAAATTTAGGGTCACGCTGTGTACCCCCTAAATGACCTATAATTATTTCCTGTGGTAGGGTACACTATTACCTTGTAATATAATACGTGGTCCAATTTAAAAATTATAGGTCAATATTAAGGTCCGATACCGTGCCGTTAGTTGACATAGAAAAATGTCTTTGAATTTTTTAAAGCATTTTAGAACGCTTATTTCCTCATTTTAAGCTTCTCAGAACACTTTATTTTGCTTAGGAATACATAGTAAACTTTAGGGTCACGCTGTGTACCCCCTAATTGACCTATAATTATTTCCTGCTGTAGGGTACACTATTACCCTGTAATATTATACCTGGTCCAATTTAAATATTATGGGTCAATATTAAGGTCTGATATCGCGCCTTGCGTTGATTAACCATTGAAAGATGTCTTTGAATTTTTAAAGCATTTTAGAACGCTTATTTCTTCATTTTAAGCTTCTCAAAACATTTTATTTCTCATAGGCATACATAGTAAAATTTAGGGTCACGCTGTGTACCCCCTAAATGACCTATAATTATTTCCTGTGGTAGGGTACACTATTACCCTGTAATATAATACGTGGTCCAATTTAAAAATTATAGGTCAATATTAAGGTCCGATACCGTGCCGTTAGTTAACATAGAAAAGTGTCTTCGAATTTCCATGTTTTAATGCACTATTTAAAATATACATAGTGTACCCCCTAATTGACCTATAACTATTTCCTGTGTTAGGGTACACTATTACCCTGTAATATAATACCTGGTCTAATTTAAATATTATGGGTCAATATTAGGGTCCGATATTGCGCCTTGCGTTAGTTAACCATTGAAAGATGTCTTTGAATTTTTAAAGCATTTTAGAACGCTATTTCTTTATTTTAAGCTTCTCAGAACACTTTATTTCGCATAGGCATACATAGTAAACTTTAGGGTCACGATGTGTACCCCTAATTGACCTATAATTATTTTCCGTGGAAGGGTACACTATCACTCTGTAATATAATACGTGGTCCAATTTAAAAATTTTAGGTCAATATTAAGGTTCGATACCGTGCCGTTAGTTAACATAGAAAAGAGTCTTCGAATTTCCTTGTTTTAATGCACTATTTAAAATATACATAGTGTACCCCCTAATTGACCTATAATTATTTCCTGTTGTAGGGTACACTATTACCCTGTAATATAATACCTGGGCCAATTTAAATATTATGGGTCAATATTAAGGTCTGATATTGCGCCTTGCGTTAGTTAACCGTTGAAAGATGTCTTTGAATTTTTAAAGCATTTTAGAACGCTTATTTCTTCATTTTAAGCTTCTCAGAAACACTTTATTTCGCATAGGCATACATAGTAAACTTTAGGGTCACGCTGTGTACCCCCTAAGTGACCTATAATTATTTCCCGTGGAAGGGAACAATATTACCCTGTAATATAATACGTGGCCCAATTTAAAAATTATAGGTCAATATTAAGGTCCGATACCGTACCGTTAGTTAACATAGAAAAAATGTCTTTGAATTTTTAAAGCGTTTTAGAACGCTTATTTCCTCATTTTAAGCTTCTCAGAACACTTTATTTTGCATAGGATACATAGTAAACTTTAGGGTCACGCTGTGTAACCCCCTAATTGACCTATAACTATTTCCTGCTGTAGGGTACACTATTACCCTGTAATATAATACCTGGTCCAATTTAAATATTATGCAAATTATGGTCAATATTAAGGGTCTGATATCGCGCCTTGCGTTGGTTAACCATTGAAAGATGTCTTTGAATTTTTAAAGCATTTTAGAACGCTTTTTTCCTCATTTTAAGCTTCTCAGAACACTTTATTTCGCATAGGCCATACATAGTAAACTTTAGGGTCACGCTGTGTACCCCCTAATTGACCTATAATTATTTCCTTTGGTAGGGTACACTATTACCCTGTAATATAATACGTGGTCCAATTTATAAATTATAGGTCAATATTAAGGTCCGATACCGTGCCGTTAGTTAACATAGGAAAAATGTCTTTGAATTTTTAAAGCATTTTAGAACGCTTATTTCCTCATTTTAAGCTTCTCAGAACACTTTATTTCGCATAGGCATACATAGTAAACTTTTAGGGTCACGCTGTGTATCCCCTAATTGACCTATAATTATTTCCTGTGGTAGGGTACACAATAACCCTGTAATATAATACGTGGTCCAATTTAAAAATTATAGGTCAATATTCAGGTCCGATACCGTGCCGTTAGTTAACATAGAAAAGTGTCTTCGAATTTCCTTGTTTTAATGCACTATTTAAAATATACATAGTGTACCCCCTAATTGACCTATAACTATTTCCTGTGTAAGGGTACACTATTACCCTGTAATATAATACCTGGTCTAATTTAAATATTATGGGTCAAAATTAAGGTCCGATATTGCGCCTTGCGTTAGTTAACCATTGAAAGATTTCTTTGAATTTTTAAAGCATTTTAGAACGCTATTTCTTTATTTTAAGCTTCTCAGAACACTTTATTTCGCATAGGCATACATAGTAAACTTTAGGGTCACGCTGTGTACCCCTAATTGACCTATAATTATTTTCCGTGGTAGGGAACACTATCACCCTGTAATATAATACGTGGTCCAATTTAAAAATTTTAGGTCAATATTAAGGTTCGATACCGTGCCGTTAGTTAACATAGAAAAGTGTCTTCGAATTTCCTTGTTTTAATGCACTATTTAAAATATACATAGTGTACCCCCTAATTGACCTATAATAATTTCCTGTGGTAGGGTACACTATTACCCTGTAATATAATACCTGGGCCAATTTAAATATTATGGGTCAATATTAAGGTCTGATATTGCGCCTTGCGTTAGTTAACCATTGAAAGATGTCTTTGAATTTTTAAAGCATTTTAGAACGCTTTTTCTTCATTTTAAGCTTCTCAAAACATTTTATTTCGCATAGGCATACATAGTAAAATTTAGGGTCACGCTGTGAACCCCCTAAATGACCTATAATTATTTACTGTTTTAGGGTACACTATTACCCTGTAATATAATACGTGGTCCAATTTAAAAATTATAGGTCAATATTAAGGTCCGATACCGTGCCGTTAGTTAACATAGAAAAATGTCTTTGAATTTTTAAAGCATTTTAGAACGCTTATTTCCTCATTTTAAGCTTCTCAGAACACTTTATTTTGCATAGGAATACATAGTAAACTTTACGGTTACGCTGTGTACCCCCTAATTGACCTATAATTATTTCCTGCTGTAGGGTACACTATTTCCCTGTAATATAATACCTGGTCCAATTTAAATATTATGGGTCAATATTAAGGTCTGATATCGCGCCTTGCGTTGGTTAACCATTGAAAGATGTCTTTGAATTTTTGAAGCATTTTAGAACGCTTATTTCTTCATTTTAAGCTTCTCAGAACACTCTATTTCGCATAGGCATACATAGTAAACTTAAGGGTCACTCTGTGTACCCCCTAATTGACCTATAATTATTTCCTGTGGTAGGGTACACTATAACCCTGTAATATAATACGTGGTCCAATTTAAAAATTATAGGTCAATATTAAAGTCCGATACCGTGCCGTTAGTTAACATAGAAAAGTGTCTTCGTATTTCCTTGTTTTAATGCACTATTTAAAATACACATAGTGTACCCCCTAATTGACCTATAATTATTTCCTGTTGTAGGGTACACTATTACCCTGTAATATAATACCTGGTCCAATTTAAATATTATGGTTCCATATTAAGGTCTGATATCGCGCCTTGCGTTAGTTAACCATTGAAAGATGTCTTTGAATTTTTAAAGCATTTTAGAAAGCTTATTTCTTTATTTTAAGCTTCTCAGAACACTCTATTTCGCATAGGCATACATAGTAAACTTTAGGGTCACGCTGTGTACCCCCTAATTGACATATAATTATTTCCTGTGGTAGGGAACACTATAACCCTGTAATATAATACGTGGTCCAATTTAAAAATTATAGGTCAATATTAAGGTCCGATACCGTGCCGTTAGTTAACATAGAAAAGTGTCTTCGAATTTCCTTGTTTTAATGCACTATTTAAAATATACATAGTGTACCCCCTAATTGACCTATAATTATTTCCTGTGGTAGGGTACACTATTTCCCTGTAATATAATACCTGGTCCAATTTAAATATTATGGGTCAATATTAAGGTCTGATATTGCGCCTTGCGTTAGTTAACCATTGAAAGATGTCTTTATATCTTTAAAGCATTTTAGAACGCTTATTTCTTCATTTTAAGCTTCTCAGAACACTTTATTTCGCATAGGCATACATAGTAAACTTTAGGGTCACGCTGTGTACCCCCTAAGTGACCTATAATTATTTCCCGTGGAAGGGAACAATATTACCCTGTAATATAATACGTGGCCCAATTTAAAAATTATAGGTCAATATTAAGGTCCGATACCGTACCGTTAGTTAACATAGAAAAATGTCTTTGAATTTTTAAAGCATTTTAGAACGCTTATTTCCTCATTTTAAGCTTCTCAGAACACTTTATTTTGCATAGGAATACATAGTAAACTTTAGGGTCACTCTGTGTACCCCCTAATTGACCTATAATTATTTCCTGTGGTAGGGTACACTATAACCCTGTAATATAATACGTGGTCCAATTTAAAAATTATAGGTCAATATAAAAGTCCGATACCGTGCCGTTAGTTAACATAGAAAAGTGTCTTCGTATTTCCTTGTTTTAATGCACTATTTAAAATACACATAGTGTACCCCCTAATTGACCTATAATTATTTCCTGTTGTAGGGTACACTATTACCCTGTAATATAATACCTGGTCCAATTTAAATATTATGGTTCCATATTAAGGTCTGATATCGCGCCTTGCGTTAGTTAACCATTGAAAGATGTCTTTGAATTTTTAAAGCATTTTAGAAAGCTTATTTCTTTATTTTAAGCTTCTCAGAACACTCTATTTCGCATAGGCATACATAGTAAACTTTAGGGTCACGCTGTGTACCCCCTAATTGACATATAATTATTTCCTGTGGTAGGGAACACTATAACCCTGTAATATAATACGTGGTCCAATTTAAAAATTATAGGTCAATATTAAGGTCCGATACCGTGCCGTTAGTTAACATAGAAAAGTGTCTTCGAATTTCCTTGTTTTAATGCACTATTTAAAATATACATAGTGTACCCCCTAATTGACCTATAATTATTTCCTGTGGTAGGGTACACTATTACCCTGTAATATAATACCTGGTCCAATTTAAATATTATGGGTCAATATTAAGGTCTGATATTGCGCCTTGCGTTAGTTAACCATTGAAAGATGTCTTTATATCTTTAAAGCATTTTAGAACGCTTATTTCTTCATTTTAAGCTTCTCAGAACACTTTATTTCGCATAGGCATACATAGTAAACTTTAGGGTCACGCTGTGTACCCCCTAAGTGACCTATAATTATTTCCCGTGGAAGGGAACAATATTACCCTGTAATATAATACGTGGCCCAATTTAAAAATTATAGGTCAATATTAAGGTCCGATACCGTACCGTTAGTTAACATAGAAAAATGTCTTTGAATTTTTAAAGCATTTTAGAACGCTTATTTCCTCATTTTAAGCTTCTCAGAACACTTTATTTTGCATAGGAATACATAGTAAACTTTAGGGTCACGCTGTGTAACCCCTAATTGACCTATAACTATTTCCTGCTGTAGGGTACACTATTACCCTGTAATATAATACCTGGTCCAATTTAAATATTATGCAAATTATGGTCAATATTAAGGTCTGATATCGCGCCTTGCGTTGGTTAACCATTGAAAGATGTCTTTGAATTTTTAAAGCATTTTAGAACGCTTTTTTCCTCATTTTAAGCTTCTCAGAACACTTTATTTCGCATAGGCATACATAGTAAACTTTAGGGTCACGCTGTGTACCCCCTAATTGACCTATAATTATTTCCTTTGGTAGGGTACACTATTACCCTGTAATATAATACGTGGTCCAATTTATAAATTATAGGTCAATATTAAGGTCCGATACCGTGCCGTTAGTTAACATAGAAAAATGTCTTTGAATTTTTAAAGCATTTTAGAACGCTTATTTCCTCATTTTAAGCTTCTCAGAACACTTTATTTCGCATAGGCATACATAGTAAACTTTAGGGTCACGCTGTGTATCCCCTAATTGACCTATAATTATTTCCTGTGGTAGGGTACACAATAACCCTGTAATATAATACGTGGTCCAATTTAAAAATTATAGGTCAATATTCAGGTCCGATACCGTGCCGTTAGTTAACATAGAAAAGTGTCTTCGAATTTCCTTGTTTTAATGCACTATTTAAAATATACATAGTGTACCCCCTAATTGACCTATAACTATTTCCTGTGTAAGGGTACACTATTACCCTGTAATATAATACCTGGTCTAATTTAAATATTATGGGTCAAAATTAAGGTCCGATATTGCGCCTTGCGTTAGTTAACCATTGAAAGATTTCTTTGAATTTTTAAAGCATTTTAGAACGCTATTTCTTTATTTTAAGCTTCTCAGAACACTTTATTTCGCATAGGCATACATAGTAAACTTTAGGGTCACGCTGTGTACCCCTAATTGACCTATAATTATTTTCCGTGGTAGGGAACACTATCACCCTGTAATATAATACGTGGTCCAATTTAAAAATTTTAGGTCAATATTAAGGTTCGATACCGTGCCGTTAGTTAACATAGAAAAGTGTCTTCGAATTTCCTTGTTTTAATGCACTATTTAAAATATACATAGTGTACCCCCTAATTGACCTATAATAATTTCCTGTGGTAGGGTACACTATTACCCTGTAATATAATACCTGGGCCAATTTAAATATTATGGGTCAATATTAAGGTCTGATATTGCGCCTTGCGTTAGTTAACCATTGAAAGATGTCTTTGAATTTTTTAAAGCATTTTAGAACGCTTTTTCTTCATTTTAAGCTTCTCAAAACATTTTATTTCGCATAGGCATACATAGTAAAATTTAGGGTCACGCTGTGAACCCCCTAAATGACCTATAATTATTTACTGTTTTAGGGTACACTATTACCCTGTAATATAATACGTGGTCCAATTTAAAAATTATAGGTCAATATTAAGGTCCGATACCGTGCCGTTAGTTAACATAGAAAAATGTCTTTGAATTTTTAAAGCATTTTAGAACGCTTATTTCCTCATTTTAAGCTTCTCAGAACACTTTATTTTGCATAGGAATACATAGTAAACTTTACGGTTACGCTGTGTACCCCCTAATTGACCTATAATTATTTCCTGCTGTAGGGTACACTATTTCCCTGTAATATAATACCTGGTCCAATTTAAATATTATGGGTCAATATTAAGGTCTGATATCGCGCCTTGCGTTGGTTAACCATTGAAAGATGTCTTTGAATTTTTGAAGCATTTTAGAACGCTTATTTCTTCATTTTAAGCTTCTCAGAACACTCTATTTCGCATAGGCATACATAGTAAACTTAAGGGTCACTCTGTGTACCCCCTAATTGACCTATAATTATTTCCTGTGGTAGGGTACACTATAACCCTGTAATATAATACGTGGTCCAATTTAAAAATTATAGGTCAATATTAAAGTCCGATACCGTGCCGTTAGTTAACATAGAAAAGTGTCTTCGTATTTCCTTGTTTTAATGCACTATTTAAAATACACATAGTGTACCCCCTAATTGACCTATAATTATTTCCTGTTGTAGGGTTACACTATTACCCTGTAATATAATACCTGGTCCAATTTAAATATTATGGTTCCATATTAAGGTCTGATATCGCGCCTTGCGTTAGTTAACCATTGAAAGATGTCTTTGAATTTTAAAGCATTTTAGAACGCTTATTTCTTTATTTTAAGCTTCTCAGAACACTCTATTTCGCATAGGCATACATAGTAAACTTTAGGGTCACGCTGTGTACCCCCTAATTGACATATAATTATTTCCTGTGGTAGGGAACACTATAACCCTGAAATATAATACGTGGTCCAATTTAAAAATTATAGGTCAATATTAAGGTCCGATACCGTGCCGTTAGTTAACATAGAAAAGTGTCTTCGAATTTCCTTGTTTTAATGCACTATTTAAAATATACATAGTGTACCCCCTAATTGACCTATAATTATTTCCTGTGGTAGGGTACACTATTACCCTGTAATATAATACCTGGTCCAATTTAAATATTATGGGTCAATATTAAGGTCTGATATTGCGCCTTGCGTTAGTTAACCATTGAAAGATGTCTTTATATCTTTAAAGCATTTTAGAACGCTTATTTCTTCATTTTAAGCTTCTCAGAACACTTTATTTCGCAAAGGAATACATAGTAAACTTTAGGGTCACACTGTGTACCCCCTAATTGACCTATAATTATTTCCTGCTGTAGGGTACACTATTACCATGTAATATAATACCTGGTCCAATTTAAATATTATGGTCAATATTAAGGTCTGATATCGCGCCTTGCGTTGATTAACCATTGAAAGATGTCTTTGAATTTTTAAAGCATTTTAGAACGCTTATTTCTTCATTTTAAGCTTCTCAAAACATTTTATATCGCATAGGCATACATAGTAAAATTTAGGGTCACGCTGTGTACCCCCTAAATGACCTATAATTACTTCCTGTGTTAGGGTACACTATTACACTGTAATATAATACGTGGTCCAATTTAAAAATTATAGGTCAGTATTAAGCTCCGATACCGTGCCGTTAGTTAACATAGAAAAATGTCTTTCAATTTTTAAAGCATTTTAGAACGCTTATTTCCTCATTTTAAGCTTCTCAGAACACTTTATTTCGCATAGGCATACATAGTAAACTTTTGGGTCACTCTGTGTACCCCCTAATTGACCTATAATTATTTCCTGTGGTAGGGTACACTATAACCCTGTAATATAATACGTGGTCCAATTTAAAAATTATAGGTCAATATTAAGGTCCGATACCGTACCGTTAGTTAACATAGAAAAATGTCTTTGAATTTTTAAAGCATTTTAGAACGCTTATTTCCTCATTTTAAGCTTCTCAGAACACTTTATTTTGCATAGGAATACATAGTAAACTTTAGGGTCACGCTGTGTACCCCCTAATTGACCTATAATTATTTCCTGCTGTAGGGTACACTATTACCCTGTAATATTATACCTGGTCCAATTTAAATATTATGGGTCAATATTAAGGTCTGATATCGCGCCTTGCGTTGATTAACCATTGAAAGATGTCTTTGAATTTTTAAAGCATTTTAGAACGCTTATTTCTTCATTTTAAGCTTCTCAAAACATTTTATTTCGCATAGGCATACATAGTAAAATTTAGGGTCACGCTGTGTACCCCCTAAATGACCTATAATTATTTCCTGTGGTAGGGTACACTATTACCCATTAATATAATACGTGGTCCAATTTAAAAATTATAGGTCAATATTAAGGTCCGATACCGTGCCGTTAGTTAACATAGAAAAATGTCTTTGAATTCTTAAAGCATTTTAGAACGCTTATTTCCTCATTTTAAGCTTCTCAGAACACTTTATTTTGCATAGGCATACATAGTAAACTTTAGGGTCACGCTGTGTACCCCCTCATTGACATATAATTATTTCCTGTGGTAGGGTACACTATAACCCTGTAATATAATACGTGGTCCAATTTAAAAATTATAGGTCAATATTAAGGTCCGATACCGTGCCGTTAGTTAACATAGAAAAGTTTCTTCGAATTTCCTTGTTTTAATGCACTATTTAAAATATACATAGTGTACCCCCTAATTGACCTATAATTATTTCCTGTGGTAGGGTACACTATTACCCTGTAATATAATACCTGGTCCAATTTAAATATTATGGGTCAATATTAAGGTCTGATATTGCGCCTTGCGTTAGTTAACCATTGAAAGATGTCTTTGAATTTTTAAAGCATTTTAGAACGCTTATTTCTTCATTTTAAGCTTCTCAGAACACTTTATTTCGCATAGGCATACATAGTAAACTTTAGGGTCACTCTGTGTATCCCCTAATTGACCTATAATTATTTCCAGTGGTAGGGTACACTATAACCCTGTAATATAATACGTGGTCCAGTTTAAAAATTATAGGTCAATATTAAGGTCCGATACCGTACCGTTAGTTAACATAGAAAAATGTCTTTGAATTTTTAAAGCATTTTAGAACGCTTATTTCCTCATTTTAAGCTTCTCAGAACACTTTATTTTGCATAGGCATACATAGTAAACTTTAGGGTCACGCTGTGTACCATCTAATTGACCTATAATTATTTCCTGTGGTAGGGTACACTATTACCCTGTAATATAATACCTGGTCCAATTTAAATATTATGGGTCAATATTAAGGTCTGATATCGCGCCTTGCGTTGATTAACCATTGAAAGATGTCTTTGAATTTTTAAAGCATTTTAGAACGCTTATTTCTTCATTTTAAGCTTCTCAAAACATTTTATTTCGCATAGGCATACATAGTAAAATTTAGGGTCACGCTGTGTACCCCCTAAATGACCTATAATTATTTCCTGTGGTAGGGTACACTATTACCCTGTAATATAATACGTGGTCCAATTTAAAAATTATAGGTCAATATTAAGGTCCGATACCGTGCCGTTAGTTAACATAGAAAAATGTCTTTGAATTTTTAAAGCATTTTAGAACGCTTATTTCCTCATTTTAAGCTTCTCAGAACACTTTATTTTGCATAGGCATACATAGTAAACTTTAGGGTCACGCTGTGTACCATCTAATTGACCTATAATTATTTCCTGTGGTAGGGTACACTATTACCCTGTTATATAATACCTGGTCCAATTTAAATATTATGGGTCAATATTAAGGTCTGATATTGCGCCTTGCGTTAGTTAACCATTGAAAGATGTCTTTGAATTTTTAAAGCATTTTAGAACGCTTATTTCTTCATTTTAAGCTTCTCAGAACACTCTATTTCGCATAGGCATAAATAGTAAACTTTAGGGTCACGCTGTGTACCCCCTAATTGACCTATATTTATTTCCTGTTGTAGGGTACACTATTACCCTGTAATATAATACGTGGTCCAATTTAAAAATTATAGGTCAATATTAAGGTCCGATACCGTACCGTTAGTTAACATAGAAAAATGTCTTTGAATTTTTAAAGCATTTTAGAACGCTTATTTCCTCATTTTAAGCTTCTCAGAACACTTTATTTTGCATAGGAATACATAGTAAACTTTAGGGTCACGCTGTGTACCCCCTAATTGACCTATAATTATTTCCTGCTGTAGGGTACACTATTACCCTGTAATATAATACCTGGTCCAATTTAAATATTATGGGTCAATATTAAGGTCTGATATTGCGCCTTGCGTTAGTTAACCATTGAAAGATGTCTTTGAATTTTTAAAGCATTTTAGAACGCCTATTTCTTCATTTTAAGCTTCTCAGAACACTTTATTTCGCATAGGCATACATAGTAAACTTTAGGGTCACTCTGTGTACCCCCTAATTGACCTATAATTATTTCCTGTGGTAGGGTACACTATAACCCTGTAATATAATACGTGGTCCAATTTAAAAATTATAGGTCAATATTAAGGTCCGATACCGTACCGTTAGTTAACATAGAAAAATGTCTTTGAATTTTTAAAGCATTTTAGAACGCTTATTTCCTCATTTTAAGCTTCTCAGAACACTTTATTTTGCATAGGAATACATAGTAAACTTTAGGGTCACGCTGTGTACCCCCTAATTGACCTATAATTATTTCCTGCTGTAGGGTCCACTATTACCCTGTAATATAACACCTGGTCCAATTTAAATATTATGGGTCAATATTAAGGTCTGATATCGCGCTTTGCGTTCATTAACCATTGAAAGATATCTTTGAATTTTTAAAGCATTTTAGAACGCTTATTTCTTCATTTTAAGCTTCTCAAAACATTTTATTTCGCATAGGCATACATAGTAAAATTTAGGGTCACGCTGTGTACCCATTAAATGACCTATAATTATTTCCTGTGGTAGGGTACACTATAACCCTGTAATATAATACGTGGTCCTATTTAAAAATTATACGTCAATATTAAGGTCCGATACCGTACCGTTAGTTAACATAGAAAAATGTCTTTGAATTCTTAAAGCATTTTAGAACGCTTATTTCCTCATTTTAAGCTTCTCAGAACACTTTATTTTGCATAGGCATACATAGTAAACTTTAGGGTCACGCTGTGTACCATCTAATTGACCTATAATTATTTCCTGTGGTAGGGTACACTATTACCCTGTTATATAATACCTGGTCCAATTTAAATATTATGGGTCAATATTAAGGTCTGATATTGCGCCTTGCGTTAGTTAACCATTGAAAGATGTCTTTGAATTTTTAAAGCATTTTAGAACGCTTATTTCTTCATTTTAAGCTTCTCAGAACACTCTATTTCGCATAGGCATAAATAGTAAACTTTAGGGTCACGCTGTGTACCCCCTAATTGACCTATATTTATTTCCTGTTGTAGGGTACACTATTACCCTGTAATATAATACCTGGTCCAATTTAAATATTATGGTTCCATATTAAGGTCTGATATCGCGCCTTGCGTTAGTTAACCATTGAAAGATGTCTTTGAATTTTTAAAGCATTTTAGAACGCTTATTTCTTTATTTTAAGCTTCTCAGAACACTCTATTTCGCATAGGCATACATAGTAAACTTTAGGGTCACGCTGTGTACCCCCTCATTGACATATAATTATTTCCTGTGATAGGGTACACTATAACCCTGTAATATAATACGTGGTCCAATTTAAAAATTATAGGTCAATATTAAGGTCCGATACCGTACCGTTAGTTAACATAGAAAAATGTCTTTGAATTTTTAAAGCATTTTAGAACGCTTATTTCCTCATTTTAAGCTTCTCAGAACACTTTATTTTGCATAGGAATACATAGTAAACTTTAGGGTCACGCTGTGTACCCCCTAATTGACCTATAATTATTTCCTGCTGTAGGGTACACTATTACCCTGTAATATAATACCTGGTCCAATTTAAATATTATGGGTCAATATTAAGGTCTGATATTGCGCCTTGCGTTAGTTAACCATTGAAAGATGTCTTTGAATTTTTAAAGCATTTTAGAACGCCTATTTCTTCATTTTAAGCTTCTCAGAACACTTTATTTCGCATAGGCATACATAGTAAACTTTAGGGTCACTCTGTGTACCCCCTAATTGACCTATAATTATTTCCTGTGGTAGGGTACACTATAACCCTGTAATATAATACGTGGTCCAATTTAAAAATTATAGGTCAATATTAAGGTCCGATACCGTACCGTTAGTTAACATAGAAAAATGTCTTTGAATTTTTAAAGCATTTTAGAACGCTTATTTCCTCATTTTAAGCTTCTCAGAACACTTTATTTTGCATAGGAATACATAGTAAACTTTAGGGTCACGCTGTGTACCCCCTAATTGACCTATAATTATTTCCTGCTGTAGGGTCCACTATTACCCTGTAATATAACACCTGGTCCAATTTAAATATTATGGGTCAATATTAAGGTCTGATATCGCGCTTTGCGTTCATTAACCATTGAAAGATATCTTTGAATTTTTAAAGCATTTTAGAACGCTTATTTCTTCATTTTAAGCTTCTCAAAACATTTTATTTCGCATAGGCATACATAGTAAAATTTAGGGTCACGCTGTGTACCCATTAAATGACCTATAATTATTTCCTGTGGTAGGGTACACTATAACCCTGTAATATAATACGTGGTCCTATTTAAAAATTATACGTCAATATTAAGGTCCGATACCGTACCGTTAGTTAACATAGAAAAATGTCTTTGAATTCTTAAAGCATTTTAGAACGCTTATTTCCTCATTTTAAGCTTCTCAGAACACTTTATTTTGCATAGGCATACATAGTAAACTTTAGGGTCACGCTGTGTACCCCCTCATTGACATATAATTATTTCCTGTGGTAGGGTACACTATAACCCTGTAATATAATACGTGGTCCAATTTAAAAATTATAGGTCAATATTAAGGTCCGATACCGTGCCGTTAGTTAACATAGAAAAGTTTCTTCGAATTTCCTTGTTTTAATGCACTATTTAAAATATACATAGTGTACCCCCTAATTGACCTATAATTATTTCCTGTGGTAGGGTACACTATTACCCTGTAATATAATACCTGGTCCAATTTAAATATTATGGGTCAATATTAAGGTCTGATATTGCGCCTTGCGTTAGTTAACCATTGAAAGATGTCTTTGAATTTTTAAAGCATTTTAGAACGCTTATTTCTTCATTTTAAGCTTCTCAGAACACTTTATTTCGCATAGGCATACATAGTAAACTTTAGGGTCACTCTGTGTACCCCCTAATTGACCTATAATTATTTCCAGTGGTAGGGTACACTATAACCCTGTAATATAATACGTGGTCCAGTTTCAAAATTATAGGTCAATATTAAGGTCCGATACCGTACCGTTAGTTAACATAGAAAAATGTCTTTGAATTTTTAAAGCATTTTAGAACGCTTATTTCCTCATTTTAAGCTTCTCAGAACACTTTATTTTGCATAGGCATACATAGTAAACTTTAGGGTCACGCTGTGTACCATCTAATTGACCTATAATTATTTCCTGTGGTAGGGTACACTATTACCCTGTAATATAATACCTGGTCCAATTTAAATATTATGGGTCAATATTAAGGTCTGATATTGCGCCTTGCGTTAGTTAACCATTGAAAGATGTCTTTGAATTTTTAAAGCATTTTAGAACGCTCATTTCTTCATTTTAAGCTTCTCAGAACACTTTATTTCGCATAGGCATACATAGTAAACTTTAGGGTCACTCTGTGTACCCCCTAATTGACCTATAATTATTTCCTGTGGTAGGGTACACTATAACCCTGTAATATAATACGTGGTCCAATTTAAAAATTATAGGTCAATATTAAGGTCCGATACCGTACCGTTAGTTAACATAGAAAAATGTCTTTGAATTTTTAAAGCATTTTAGAACGCTTATTTCCTCATTTTAAGCTTCTCAGAACACTTTATTTTGCATAGGAATACATAGTAAACTTTAGGGTCACGCTGTGTACCCCCTAATTGACCTATAATTATTTCCTGCTGTAGGGTACACTATTACCCTGTAATATTATACCTGGTCCAATTTAAATATTATGGGTCAATATTAAGGTCTGATATCGCGCCTTGCGTTGATTAACCATTGAAAGATGTCTTTGAATTTTTAAAGCATTTTAGAACGCTTATTTCTTCATTTTAAGCTTCTCAAAACATTTTATTTCGCATAGGCATACATAGTAAAATTTAGGGTCACGCTGTGTACCCCCTAAATGACCTATAATTATTTCCTGTGGTAGGGTACACTATTACCCTGTAATATAATACGTGGTCCAATTTAAAAATTATAGGTCAATATTAAGGTCCGATACCGTGCCGTTAGTTAACATAGAAAAATGTCTTTGAATTTTTAAAGCATTTTAGAACGCTTATTTCCTCATTTTAAGCTTCTCAGAACACTTTATTTTGCATAGGCATACATAGTAAACTTTAGGGTCACGCTGTGTACCATCTAATTGACCTATAATTATTTCCTGTGGTAGGGTACACTATTACCCTGTTATATAATACCTGGTCCAATTTAAATATTATGGGTCAATATTAAGGTCTGATATTGCGCCTTGCGTTAGTTAACCATTGAAAGATGTCTTTGAATTTTTAAAGCATTTTAGAACGCTTATTTCTTCATTTTAAGCTTCTCAGAACACTCTATTTCGCATAGGCATAAATAGTAAACTTTAGGGTCACGCTGTGTACCCCCTAATTGACCTATATTTATTTCCTGTTGTAGGGTACACCATTACCCTGTAATATAATACCTGGTCCAATTTAAATATTATGGTTCCATATTAAGGTCTGATATCGCGCCTTGCGTTAGTTAACCATTGAAAGATGTCTTTGAATTTTTAAAGCATTTTAGAACGCTTATTTCTTTATTTTAAGCTTCTCAGAACACTCTATTTCGCATAGGCATACATAGTAAACTTTAGGGTCACGCTGTGTACCCCCTCATTGACATATAATTATTTCCTGTGATAGGGTACACTATAACCCTGTAATATAATACGTGGTCCAATTTAAAAATTATAGGTCAATATTAAGGTCCGATACCGTACCGTTAGTTAACATAGAAAAATGTCTTTGAATTTTTAAAGCATTTTAGAACGCTTATTTCCTCATTTTAAGCTTCTCAGAACACTTTATTTTGCATAGGAATACATAGTAAACTTTAGGGTCACGCGGTGTACCCCCTAATTGACCTATAATTATTTCCTGCTGTAGGGTACACTATTACCCTGTAATATAATACCTGGTCCAATTTAAATATTATGGGTCAATATTAAGGTCTGATATTGCGCCTTGCGTTAGTTAACCATTGAAAGATGTCTTTGAATTTTTAAAGCATTTTAGAACGCCTATTTCTTCATTTTAAGCTTCTCAGAACACTTTATTTCGCATAGGCATACATAGTAAACTTTAGGGTCACTCTGTGTACCCCCTAATTGACCTATAATTATTTCCTGTGGTAGGGTACACTATAACCCTGTAATATAATACGTGGTCCAATTTAAAAATTATAGGTCAATATTAAGGTCCGATACCGTACCGTTAGTTAACATAGAAAAATGTCTTTGAATTTTTAAAGCATTTTAGAACGCTTATTTCCTCATTTTAAGCTTCTCAGAACACTTTATTTTGCATAGGAATACATAGTAAACTTTAGGGTCACGCTGTGTACCCCCTAATTGACCTATAATTATTTCCTGCTGTAGGGTCCACTATTACCCTGTAATATAACACCTGGTCCAATTTAAATATTATGGGTCAATATTAAGGTCTGATATCGCGCTTTGCGTTCATTAACCATTGAAAGATATCTTTGAATTTTTAAAGCATTTTAGAACGCTTATTTCTTCATTTTAAGCTTCTCAAAACATTTTATTTCGCATAGGCATACATAGTAAAATTTAGGGTCACGCTGTGTACCCATTAAATGACCTATAATTATTTCCTGTGGTAGGGTACACTATAACCCTGTAATATAATACGTGGTCCTATTTAAAAATTATACGTCAATATTAAGGTCCGATACCGTACCGTTAGTTAACATAGAAAAATGTCTTTGAATTTTTAAAGCATTTTAGAACGCTTATTTCCTCATTTTAAGCTTCTCAGAACACTTTATTTTGCATAGGAATACATAGTAAACTTTAGGGTCACGCTGTGTACCCCCTAATTGACCTATAATTATTTCCTGCTGTAGGGTACACTATTACCCTGTAATATAATATCTGGTCCAATTTAAATATTATGGGTCAATATTAAGGTCTGATATTGCGCCTTGCGTTAGTTAACCATTGAAAGATGTCTTTGATTTTTTAAAGCATTTTAGAACGCTTATTTCTTCATTTTAAGCTTCTCAGAACACTCTATTTCGCATAGGCATACATAGTAAACTTTAGGGTCACGCTGTGTACCCCCTAAATGACCTATAATTATTTCCTGTGGTAGGGTACACTATTACCCTGTAATATAATACGTGGTCCAATTTAAAAATTATAGGTCAATATTAAGGTCCGATACCGTGCCGTTAGTTAACATAGAAAAATGTCTTTGAATTTTTAAAGCATTTTAGAACGCTTATTTCCTCATTTTAAGCTTCTCGGAACACTTTATTTCGCATAGGCATACATAGTAAACTTTAGGGGCACGCTGTGTACCCCCTAATTGACCTATAATTATTTCCTGTGGTAGGGTACACTATTACCCTGTAATATAATACCTGGTCCAATTTAAATATTATGGGTCAATATTAAGGTCTGATATCGCGCCTTGCGTTGATTAACCATTGAAAGATGTCTTTGAATTTTTAAAGCATTTTAGAACGCTTATTTCTTCATTTTAAGCTTCTCAAAACATTTTATTTCGCATAGGCATACATAGTAAAATTTAGGGTCACGCTGTGTACCCCCTAAATGACCTATAATTATTTCCTGTGGTAGGGTACACTATTACCCTGTAATATAATACGTGGTTCAATTTAAAAATTATAGGTAAATATTAAGGTCCGATACCGTGCCGTTAGTTAACATAGAAAAATGTCTTTGAATTTTTAAAGCATTTTAGAACGCTTATTTCCTCATTTTAAGCTTCTCAGAACACTTTACTTCGCATAGGCATACATAGTAAACTTTAGGGGCACGCTGTGTACCCCCTAATTGACCTATAATTATTTCCTGTGGTAGGGTACACTATTACCATGTAATATAATACCTGGTCCAATTTAAATATTATGGGTCAATATTAAGGTCTGATATCGAGCCTTGCGTTGATTAACCATTGAAAGATGTCTTTGAATTTTTAAAGCATTTTAGAACGCTTATTTCTTCATTTTAAGCTTCTCAAAACATTTTATTTTGCATAGGCATACATAGTAAAATTTAGGGTCACGCTGTGTTCCCCCTAAATGACCTATAATTATTTCCTGTGGTAGGGTACACTATTACCCTGTAATATAATACGTGGTCCAATTTAAAAATTATAGGTCAATATTAAGGTCCGATACCGTGCCGTTAGTTATTATAGAAAAATGTCTTTGAATTTTTAAAGCATTTTAGAACGCTTATTTCCTCATTTTAAGCTTCTCAGAACACTTTATTTTGCATAGGAATACATAGTAAACTTTAGGGTCACGCTGTGTACCCCCTAATTGACCTATAATTATTTTTTGCTGTAGGGTACACTATTACCCTGTAATATAATACGTGGTCTAATTTAAAAATTATAGGTCAATATTAAGGTCCGATACCGAGCCGTTAGTTAACATAGAAAAGTGTCTTCGAATTTCCTTGTTTTAATGCACTATTTAAAATATACATAGTGTACCCCCTAATTGACCTATAATTATTTCCTGTTTTAGGGTACACTATTACCCTGTAATATAACACCTGGGCCAATTTAAATATTTAGGGTCAATATTAAGGTATGATATTGCGCCTTGCGTTAGTTAACCATTGAAAGATGTCTTTGAATTTTTAAAGCATTTTAGAACGCTTATTTCTTCATTTTAAGCTTCTCAAAACATTTTATTTCGCATAGGCATACATAGTAAAATTTAGGGTCACGCTGTGTACCCCCTAAATGACCTATAATTATTTCCTGTGGTAGGGTACACTATTACCCTGTAATATAATACGTGGTCCAATTTAAAAATTATAGGTCAATATTAAGGTCCGATACCGTGCCGTTAGTTAACATAGAAAAATGTCTTTGAATTTTTAAATCATTTTAGAACGCTTATTTCCTCATTTTAAGCTTCTCAGAACACTTTATTTCGCATAGGCATACATAGTAAGTTCTTTAGGGTCACGCTGTGTACCCCCTAATTGACCTATAATTATTTCCTGTTTTAGGGTACACTATTACCCTGTAATATAATACCTGGTCCAATTTAAATATTATGGGTCAATATTAAGGTCTGATATCGCGCCTTGCGTTCATTAACCATTGAAAGATATCTTTGAATTTTTAAAGCATTTTAGAACGCTTATTTCTTCCTTTTAAGCTTCTCAAAACATTTTATTTCGCATAGGCATACATAGTAAAATTTAGGGTCACGCTGTGTACCCCCTAAATGACCTATAATTATTTCCTGTGGTAGGGTACACTATTACCGTGTAATATAATACGGGGTCCAATTTAAAATTTATAGGTCAATATTAAGGTCCGATACCGTGCCGTTAGTTAACATAGAAAAATGTCTTTGAATTTTTAAAGCATTTTAGAACGCTTATTTCCTCATTTTAAGCTTCTCAGAACACTTTATTTCGCATAGGCATACATAGTAAACTTTAGGGTCACGCTGTGTACCCCCTAATTGACCTATAATTATTCCCTGTGGTAGGGTACACTATTACCCTGTAATATAATAGCTGGTCCAATTTAAATATTATGGGTGAATATTAAGGTCTGATATTGCGCCTTGCGTTAGTTAACCATTGAAAGATGTCTTTGATTTTTTAAAGCATATTAGAACGCTTATTTCTTCATTTTAAGCTTCTCAGAACACTCTATTTCGCATAGGCATACATAGTAAACTTTAGGGTCACGCTGTGTACCCCCTAATTGAAATATAATTATTTCCTGTTGTAGGGTACACTATTACCCTGTAATATAATACCTGGTCCAATTTAAATATTATGGTTCCATATTAAGGTCTGATATCGCGCCTTGCGTTAGTTAACCATTGAAAGATGTCTTTGAATTTTTAAAGCATTTTAGAACGCTTATTTCTTCATTTTAAGCTTCTCAAAACATTTTATTTCGCATAGGCATACATAGTAAAATTTAGGGTCACGCTGTGTACCCCCTAAATGACCTATACTTATTTCCTGTGGTAGGGTACACTATTACCCTGTAATATAATACGTGGTCCAATTTAAAATTTATAGGTCAATATTAAGGTCCGATACCGTGCCGTTAGTTAACATAGAAAAATGTCTTTGAATTTTTAAAGCATTTTAGAACGCTTATTTCCTCATTTTAAGCTTCTCAGAACACTTTATTTCGCATAGGCATACATAGTAAACTTTAGGGTCACGCTGTGTACCCCCTAATTGACCTATAATTATTTCCTGTGGTAGGGTACACTATTACCCTGTAATATAATACCTGGTCCAATTTAAATATTATGGGTGAATATTAAGGTCTGATATTGCGCCTTGCGTTAGTTAACCATTGAAAGATGTCTTTGATTTTTTAAAGCATTTTAGAACGCTTATTTCCTCATTTTAAGCTTCTCGGAACACTTTATTTCGCATAGGCATACATATTAATTTTTAGGGGCACGCTGTGTACCTTCTAATTGACCTATAATTATTTCCTGTGGTAGGGTACACTATTACCCTGTAATATAATACCTGGTCCAATTTAAATATTATGGGTCAATATTAAGGTCTGATATCGCGCCTTGCGTTGATTAACCATTGAAAGATGTCTTTGAATTTTTAAAGCATTTTAGAACGCTTATTTCTTCATTTTAAGCTTCTCAAAACATTTTATTTTGCATAGGCATACATAGTAAAATTTAGGGTCACGCTGTGTACCCCCTAAATGACCTATAATTATTTCCTGTGGTAGGGTACACTATTACCCTGTAATATAATACGTGGTCCAATTTAAAAATTATAGGTCAATATTAAGGTCCGATACCGTGCCGTTAGTTAACATAGAAAAATGTCTTTGAATTTTTAAAGCATTTTAGAACGCTTATTTCCTCATTTTAAGCTTCTCAAAACACTTTATTTTGCATAGGAATACATAGTAAACTTTAGGGTCACGCTGTGTACCCCCTAATTGACCTATAATTATTTCTTGCTGTAGGGTACACTATTACCCTGTAATATAATACGTGGTCCAATTTAAAAATTATAGGTCAATATTAAGGTCCGATACCGAGCCGTTAGTTAACGTAGAAAAGTGTCTTCGAATTTCCTTGTTTTAATGCACTATTTAAAATATACATAGTGTACCCCCTAATTGACCTATAATTATTTCCTGTGGTAGGGTACACTATTACCCTGTAATATAATAACATATTCCTATGCATTATATTACAGTTAACCATTGAAAGATGTCTTTGAATTTTTAAAGCATTTTAGAACGCTTATTTCTTCATTTTAAGCTTCTCAGAAAACTTTATTTCGCATAGGCATACATAGTAAACTTTAGGGTCACTCTGTGTACCCCCTAATTGACCTATAATTATTTCCTGTGGTAGGGTACACTATAACCCTGTAATATAATACGTGGTCCAATTTAAAAATTATAGGTCAATATTAAGGTCCGATACCGTACCGTTAGTTAACATAGAAAAATGTCTTTGAATTTTTAAAGCATTTTAGAACGCTTATTTCCTCATTTTAAGCTTCTCAGAACACTTTATTTTGCATAGGCATACATAGTAAACTTTAGGGTCACGCTGTGTACCATCTAATTGACCTATAATTATTTCCTGTGGTAGGGTACACTATTACCCTGTAATATAATACCTGGTCCAATTTAAATATTATGGGTCAATATTAAGGTCTGATATTGCGCCTTGCGTTAGTTAACCATTGAAAGATGTCTTTGAATTTTTAAAGCATTTTAGAACGCTTATTTCTTCATTTTAAGCTTCTCAGAACACTCTATTTCGCATAGGCATAAATAGTAAACTTTAGGGTCACGCTGTGTACCCCCTAATTGACCTATATTTATTTCCTGTTGTAGGGTACACTATTAGCCTGTAATATAATACCTGGTCCAATTTAAATATTATGGTTCCATATTAAGGTCTGATATCGCGCCTTGCGTTAGTTAACCATTGAAAGATGTCTTTGAATTTTTAAAGCATTTTAGAACGCCTATTTCTTTATTTTAAGCTTCTCAGAACACTCTATTTCGCATAGGCATACATAGTAAACTTTAGGGTCACGCTGTGTACCCCCTCATTGACATATAATTATTTCCTGTGGTAGGGTACACTATTACCCTGTAATATAATACGTGGTCCAATTTAAAAATTATAGGTCAATATTAAGGTCCGATACCGAGCCGTTAGTTAACGTAGAAAAGTGTCTTCGAATTTCCTTGTTTTAATGCACTATTTAAAATATACATAGTGTACCCCCTAATTGACCTATAATTATTTCCTGTGGTAGGGTACACTATTACCCTGTAATATAATAACAAATTCCTATGCATTATATTACAGTTAACCATTGAAAGATGTCTTTGAATTTTTAAAGCATTTTAGAACGCTTATTTCTTCATTTTAAGCTTCTCAGAACACTTTATTTCGCATAGGCATACATAGTAAACTTTAGGGTCACTCTGTGTACCCCCTAATTGACCTATAATTATTTCCTGTGGAAGGGTACACTATAACCCTGTAATATAATACGTGGTCCAATTTAAAAATTATAGGTCAATATTAAGGTCCGATACCGTACCGTTAGTTAACATAGAAAAATGTCTTTGAATTTTTAAAGCATTTTAGAACGCTTATTTCCTCATTTTAAGCTTCTCAGAACACTTTATTTTGCATAGGAATACATAGTAAACTTTAGGGTCACGCTGTGTACCCCCTAATTGACCTATAATTATTTCCTGCTGTAGGGTACACTATTACCCTGTAATATTATACCTGGTCCAATTTAAATATTATGGGTCAATATTAAGGTCTGATATCGCGCCTTGCGTTGATTAACCATTGAAAGATGTCTTTGAATTTTTAAAGCATTTTAGAACGCTTATTTCTTCATTTTAAGCTTCTCAAAACATTTTATTTCGCATAGGCATACATAGTAAAATTTAGGGTCACGCTGTGTACCCCCTAAATGACCTATAATTATTTCCTGTGGTAGGGTACACTATTACCCTGTAATATAATACGTGGTCCAATTTAAAAATTATAGGTCAATATTAAGGTCCGATACCGTGCCGTTAGTTAACATAGGAAAATGTCTTTGAATTTTTAAAGCATTTTAGAACGCTTATTTCCTCATTTTAAGCTTCTCGGAACACTTTATTTCGCATAGGCATACATATTAATTTTTAGGGGCACGCTGTGTACCTTCTAATTGACCTATAATTATTTCCTGTGGTAGGGTACACTATTACCCTGTAATATAATACCTGGTCCAATTTAAATATTATGGGTCAATATTAAGGTCTGATATCGCGCCTTGCGTTGATTAACCATTGAAAGATGTCTTTGAATTTTTAAAGCATTTTAGAACGCTTATTTCTTCATTTTAAGCTTCTCAAAACATTTTATTTTGCATAGGCATACATAGTTAAATTTAGGGTCACGCTGTGTACCCCCTAAATGACCTATAATTATTTCCTGTGGTAGGGTACACTATTACCCTGTAATATAATACGTGGTCCAATTTAAAAATTATAGGTCAATATTAAGGTCCGATACCGTGCCGTTAGTTAACATAGAAAAATGTCTTTGAATTTTTAAAGCATTTTAGAACGCTTATTTCCTCATTTTAAGCTTCTCAAAACACTTTATTTTGCATAGGAATACATAGTAAACTTTAGGGTCACGCTGTGTACCCCCTAATTGACCTATAATTATTTCTTGCTGTAGGGTACACTATTACCCTGTAATATAATACGTGGTCCAATTTAAAAATTATAGGTCAATATTAAGGTCCGATACCGAGCCGTTAGTTAACGTAGAAAAGTGTCTTCGAATTTCCTTGTTTTAATGCACTATTTAAAATATACATAGTGTACCCCCTAATTGACCTATAATTATTTCCTGTGGTAGGGTACACTATTACCCTGTAATATAATAACATATTCCTATGCATTATATTACAGTTAACCATTGAAAGATGTCTTTGAATTTTTAAAGCATTTTAGAACGCTTATTTCTTCATTTTAAGCTTCTCAGAACACTTTATTTCGCATAGGCATACATAGTAAACTTTAGGGTCACTCTGTGTACCCCCTAATTGACCTATAATTATTTCCTGTGGTAGGGTACACTATAACCCTGTAATATAATACGTGGTCCAATTTAAAAATTATAGGTCAATATTAAGGTCCGATACCGTACCGTTAGTTAACATAGAAAAATGTCTTTGAATTTTTAAAGCATTTTAGAACGCTTATTTCCTCATTTTAAGCTTCTCAGAACACTTTATTTTGCATAGGAATACATAGTAAACTTTAGGGTCACGCTGTGTACCCCCTAATTGACCTATAATTATTTCCTGCTGTAGGGTACACTATTACCCTGTAATATTATACCTGGTCCAATTTAAATATTATGGGTCAATATTAAGGTCTGATATCGCGCCTTGCGTTGATTAACCATTGAAAGATGTCTTTGAATTTTTAAAGCATTTTAGAACGCTTATTTCTTCATTTTAAGCTTCTCAAAACATTTTATTTCGCATGGGCATACATAGTAAAATTTAGGGTCACGCTGTGTACCCCCTAAATGACCTATAATTATTTCCTGTGGTAGGGTACACTATTACCCTGTAATATAATACGTGGTCCAATTTAAAAATTATAGGTCAATATTAAGGTCCGATACCGTGCCGTTAGTTAACATAGAAAAATGTCTTTGAATTTTTAAAGCATTTTAGAACGCTTATTTCCTCATTTTAAGCTTCTCAGAACACTTTATTTTGCATAGGCATACATAGTAAACTTTAGGGTCACGCTGTGTACCATCTAATTGACCTATAATTATTTCCTGTGGTAGGGTACACTATTACCCTGTAATATAATACCTGGTCCAATTTAAATATTATGGTTCCATATTAAGGTCTGATATCGCGCCTTGCGTTAGTTAACCATTGAAAGATGTCTTTGAATTTTTAAAGCATTTTAGAACGCCTATTTCTTTATTTTAAGCTTCTCAGAACACTCTATTTCGCATAGGCATACATAGTAAACTTTAGGGTCACGCTGTGTACCCCCTCATTGACATATAATTATTTCCTGTGGTAGGGTACACTATTACCCTGTAATATAATACGTGGTCCAATTTAAAAATTATAGGTCAATATTAAGGTCCGATACCGAGCCGTTAGTTAACGTAGAAAAGTGTCTTCGAATTTCCTTGTTTTAATGCACTATTTAAAATATACATAGTGTACCCCCTAATTGACCTATAATTATTTCCTGTGGTAGGGTACACTATTACCCTGTAATATAATAACAAATTCCTATGCATTATATTACAGTTAACCATTGAAAGATGTCTTTGAATTTTTAAAGCATTTTAGAACGCTTATTTCTTCATTTTAAGCTTCTCAGAACACTTTATTTCGCATAGGCATACATAGTAAACTTTAGGGTCACTCTGTGTACCCCCTAATTGACCTATAATTATTTCCTGTGGAAGGGTACACTATAACCCTGTAATATAATACGTGGTCCAATTTAAAAATTATAGGTCAATATTAAGGTCCGATACCGTACCGTTAGTTAACATAGAAAAATGTCTTTGAATTTTTAAAGCATTTTAGAACGCTTATTTCCTCATTTTAAGCTTCTCAGAACACTTTATTTTGCATAGGAATACATAGTAAACTTTAGGGTCACGCTGTGTACCCCCTAATTGACCTATAATTATTTCCTGCTGTAGGGTACACTATTACCCTGTAATATTATACCTGGTCCAATTTAAATATTATGGGTCAATATTAAGGTCTGATATCGCGCCTTGCGTTGATTAACCATTGAAAGATGTCTTTGAATTTTTAAAGCATTTTAGAACGCTTATTTCTTCATTTTAAGCTTCTCAAAACATTTTATTTCGCATAGGCATACATAGTAAAATTTAGGGTCACGCTGTGTACCCCCTAAATGACCTATAATTATTTCCTGTGGTAGGGTACACTATTACCCTGTAATATAATACGTGGTCCAATTTAAAAATTATAGGTCAATATTAAGGTCCGATACCGTGCCGTTAGTTAACATAGGAAAATGTCTTTGAATTTTTAAAGCATTTTAGAACGCTTATTTCCTCATTTTAAGCTTCTCGGAACACTTTATTTCGCATAGGCATACATATTAATTTTTAGGGGCACGCTGTGTACCTTCTAATTGACCTATAATTATTTCCTGTGGTAGGGTACACTATTACCCTGTAATATAATACCTGGTCCAATTTAAATATTATGGGTCAATATTAAGGTCTGATATCGCGCCTTGCGTTGATTAACCATTGAAAGATGTCTTTGAATTTTTAAAGCATTTTAGAACGCTTATTTCTTCATTTTAAGCTTCTCAAAACATTTTATTTTGCATAGGCATACATAGTTAAATTTAGGGTCACGCTGTGTACCCCCTAAATGACCTATAATTATTTCCTGTGGTAGGGTACACTATTACCCTGTAATATAATACGTGGTCCAATTTAAAAATTATAGGTCAATATTAAGGTCCGATACCGTGCCGTTAGTTAACATAGAAAAATGTCTTTGAATTTTTAAAGCATTTTAGAACGCTTATTTCCTCATTTTAAGCTTCTCAAAACACTTTATTTTGCATAGGAATACATAGTAAACTTTAGGGTCACGCTGTGTACCCCCTAATTGACCTATAATTATTTCTTGCTGTAGGGTACACTATTACCCTGTAATATAATACGTGGTCCAATTTAAAAATTATAGGTCAATATTAAGGTCCGATACCGAGCCGTTAGTTAACGTAGAAAAGTGTCTTCGAATTTCCTTGTTTTAATGCACTATTTAAAATATACATAGTGTACCCCCTAATTGACCTATAATTATTTCCTGTGGTAGGGTACACTATTACCCTGTAATATAATAACATATTCCTATGCATTATATTACAGTTAACCATTGAAAGATGTCTTTGAATTTTTAAAGCATTTTAGAACGCTTATTTCTTCATTTTAAGCTTCTCAGAACACTTTATTTCGCATAGGCATACATAGTAAACTTTAGGGTCACTCTGTGTACCCCCTAATTGACCTATAATTATTTCCTGTGGTAGGGTACACTATAACCCTGTAATATAATACGTGGTCCAATTTAAAAATTATAGGTCAATATTAAGGTCCGATACCGTACCGTTAGTTAACATAGAAAAATGTCTTTGAATTTTTAAAGCATTTTAGAACGCTTATTTCCTCATTTTAAGCTTCTCAGAACACTTTATTTTGCATAGGAATACATAGTAAACTTTAGGGTCACGCTGTGTACCCCCTAATTGACCTATAATTATTTCCTGCTGTAGGGTACACTATTACCCTGTAATATTATACCTGGTCCAATTTAAATATTATGGGTCAATATTAAGGTCTGATATCGCGCCTTGCGTTGATTAACCATTGAAAGATGTCTTTGAATTTTTAAAGCATTTTAGAACGCTTATTTCTTCATTTTAAGCTTCTCAAAACATTTTATTTCGCATGGGCATACATAGTAAAATTTAGGGTCACGCTGTGTACCCCCTAAATGACCTATAATTATTTCCTGTGGTAGGGTACACTATTACCCTGTAATATAATACGTGGTCCAATTTAAAAATTATAGGTCAATATTAAGGTCCGATACCGTGCCGTTAGTTAACATAGAAAAATGTCTTTGAATTTTTAAAGCATTTTAGAACGCTTATTTCCTCATTTTAAGCTTCTCAGAACACTTTATTTTGCATAGGCATACATAGTAAACTTTAGGGTCACGCTGTGTACCACCTAATTGACCTATAATTATTTCCTGTGGTAGGGTACACTATTACCCTGTAATATAATACCTGGTCCAATTTAAATATTATGGGTCAATATTAAGGTCTGATATTGCGCCTTGCGTTAGTTAACCATTGAAAGATGTCTTTGAATTTTTAAAGCATTTTAGAACGCTTATTTCTTCATTTTAAGCTTCTCAGAACACTCTATTTCGCATAGGCATAAATAGTAAACTTTAGGGTCACGCTGTGTACCCCCTAATTGACCTATATTTATTTCCTGTTGTAGGGTACACTATTACCCTGTAATATAATACCTGGTCCAATTTAAATATTATGGTTCCATATTAAGGTCTGATATCGCGCCTTGCGTTAGTTAACCATTGAAAGATGTCTTTGAATTTTTAAAGCATTTTAGAACGCCTATTTCTTTATTTTAAGCTTCTCAGAACACTCTATTTCGCATAGGCATACATAGTAAACTTTAGGGTCACGCTGTGTACCCCCTCATTGACATATAATTATTTCCTGTGGTAGGGTACACTATTACCCTGTAATATAATACGTGGTCCAATTTAAAAATTATAGGTCAATATTAAGGTCCGATACCGAGCCGTTAGTTAACGTAGAAAAGTGTCTTCGAATTTCCTTGTTTTAATGCACTATTTAAAATATACATAGTGTACCCCCTAATTGACCTATAATTATTTCCTGTGGTAGGGTACACTATTACCCTGTAATATAATAACATATTCCTATGCATTATATTACAGTTAACCATTGAAAGATGTCTTTGAATTTTTAAAGCATTTTAGAACGCTTATTTCTTCATTTTAAGCTTCTCAGAACACTTTATTTCGCATAGGCATACATAGTAAACTTTAGGGTCACTCTGTGTACCCCCTAATTGACCTATAATTATTTCCTGTGGTAGGGTACACTATAACCCTGTAATATAATACGTGGTCCAATTTAAAAATTATAGGTCAATATTAAGGTCCGATACCGTACCGTTAGTTAACATAGAAAAATGTCTTTGAATTTTTAAAGCATTTTAGAACGCTTATTTCCTCATTTTAAGCTTCTCAGAACACTTTATTTTGCATAGGAATACATAGTAAACTTTAGGGTCACGCTGTGTACCCCCTAATTGACCTATAATTATTTCCTGCTGTAGGGTACACTATTACCCTGTAATATTATACCTGGTCCAATTTAAATATTATGGGTCAATATTAAGGTCTGATATCGCGCCTTGCGTTGATTAACCATTGAAACATGTCTTTGAATTTTTAAAGCATTTTAGAACGCTTATTTCTTCATTTTAAGCTTCTCAAAACATTTTATTTCGCATAGGCATACATAGTAAAATTTAGGGTCACGCTGTGTACCCCCTAAATGACCTATAATTATTTCCTGTGGTAGGGTACACTATTACCCTGTAATATAATACGTGGTCCAATTTAAAAATTATAGGTCAATATTAAGGTCCGATACCGTGCCGTTAGTTAACATAGAAAAATGTCTTTGAATTTTTAAAGCATTTTAGAACGCTTATTTCCTCATTTTAAGCTTCTCAGAACACTTTATTTTGCATAGGCATACATAGTAAACTTTAGGGTCACGCTGTGTACCATCTAATTGACCTATAATTATTTCCTGTGGTAGGGTACACTATTACCCTGTAATATAATACCTGGTCCAATTTAAATATTATGGGTCAATATTAAGGTCTGATATTGCGCCTTGCGTTAGTTAACCATTGAAAGATGTCTTTGAATTTTTAAAGCATTTTAGAACGCTTATTTCTTCATTTTAAGCTTCTCAGAACACTCTATTTCGCATAGGCATAAATAGTAAACTTTAGGGTCACCCTGTGTACCCCCTAATTGACCTATATTTATTTCCTGTTGTAGGGTACACTATTACCCTGTAATATAATACCTGGTCCAATTTAAATATTATGGTTCCATATTAAGGTCTGATATCGCGCCTTGCGTTAGTTAACCATTGAAAGATGTCTTTGAATTTTTAAAGCATTTTAGAACGCCTATTTCTTTATTTTAAGCTTCTCAGAACACTCTATTTCGCATAGGCATACATAGTAAACTTTAGGGTCACGCTGTGTACCCCCTCATTGACATATAATTATTTCCTGTGGTAGGGTACACTATAACCCTGTAATATAATACGTGGTCCAATTTAAAAATTATAGGTCAATATTAAGGTCCGATACCGTGCCGTTAGTTAACATAGAAAAGTGTCTTCGAATTTCCTTGTTTTAATGCACTATTAAAAAAATACATAGTGTACCCCCTAATTGACCTATAATTATTTCCTGTATTAGGGTACACTATTACCCTGTAATATAATACCTGGTCCAATTTAAATATTATGGGTCAATATTAAGGTCTGATATTGCGCCTTGCGTTAGTTAACCATTGAAAGATATCTTTGAATTTTTGAAGCATTTTAGAACGCTTATTTCTTCATTTTAAGCTTCTCAGAACACTTTATTTCGCATAGGCATACATAGTAAACTTTAGGGTCACTCTGTGTACCCCCTAATTGACCTATAATTATTTCCTGTGGTAGGGTACACTATTACCCTGTAATATAATACGTGGTCCAATTTAAAAATTATAGGTCAATATTAAGGTCCGATACCGTGCCGTTAGTTAACATAGAAAAATGTCTTTGAATTCTTAAAGCATTTTAGAACGCTTATTTCCTCATTTTAAGCTTCTCAGAACACTTTATTTTGCATAGGCATACATAGTAAACTTTAGGGTCACGCTGTGTACCCCCTCATTGACATATAATTATTTCCTGTGGTAGGGTACACTATAACCCTGTAATATAATACGTGGTCCAATTTAAAAATTATAGGTCAATATTAAGGTCCGATACCGTGCCGTTAGTTAACATAGAAAAGTTTCTTCGAATTTCCTTGTTTTAATGCACTATTTAAAATATACATAGTGTACCCCCTAATTGACCTATAATTATTTCCTGTGGTAGGGTACACTATTACCCTGTAATATAATACCTGGTCCAATTTAAATATTATGGGTCAATATTAAGGTCTGATATTGCGCCTTGCGTTAGTTAACCATTGAAAGATGTCTTTGAATTTTTAAAGCATTTTAGAACGCTCATTTCTTCATTTTAAGCTTCTCAGAACACTTTATTTCGCATAGGCATACATAGTAAACTTTAGGGTCACTCTGTGTACCCCCTAATTGACCTATAATTATTTCCTGTGGTAGGGTACACTATAACCCTGTAATATAATACGTGGTCCAATTTAAAAATTATAGGTCAATATTAAGGTCCGATACCGTACCGTTAGTTAACATAGAAAAATGTCTTTGAATTTTTAAAGCATTTTAGAACGCTTATTTCCTCATTTTAAGCTTCTCAGAACACTTTATTTTGCATAGGAATACATAGTAAACTTTAGGGTTACGCTGTGTACCCCCTAATTGACCTATAATTATTTCCTGCTGTAGGGTACACTATTACCCTGTAATATTATACCTGGTCCAATTTAAATATTATGGGTCAATATTAAGGTCTGATATCGCGCCTTGCGTTGATTAACCATTGAAAGATGTCTTTGAATTTTTAAAGCATTTTAGAACGCTTATTTCTTCATTTTAAGCTTCTCAAAACATTTTATTTCGCATAGGCATACATAGTAAAATTTAGGGTCACGCTGTGTACCCCCTAAATGACCTATAATTATTTCCTGCGGTAGGGTACACTATTACCCTGTAATATAATACGTGGTCCAATTTAAAAATTATAGGTCAATATTAAGGTCCGATACCGTGCCGTTAGTTAACATAGAAAAATGTCTTTGAATTTTTAAAGCATTTTAGAACGCTTATTTCCTCATTTTAAGCTTCTCAGAACACTTTATTTTGCATAGGCATACATAGTAAACTTTAGGGTCACGCTGTGTACCATCTAATTGACCTATAATTATTTCCTGTGGTAGGGTACACTATTACCCTGTTATATAATACCTGGTCCAATTTAAATATTATGGGTCAATATTAAGGTCTGATATTGCGCCTTGCGTTAGTTAACCATTGAAAGATGTCTTTGAATTTTTAAAGCATTTTAGAACGCTTATTTCTTCATTTTAAGCTTCTCAGAACACTCTATTTCGCATAGGCATAAATAGTAAACTTTAGGGTCACGCTGTGTACCCCCTAATTGACCTATATTTATTTCCTGTTGTAGGGTACACTATTACCCTGTAATATAATACCTGGTCCAATTTAAATATTATGGTTCCATATTAAGGTCTGATATCGCGCCTTGCGTTAGTTAACCATTGAAAGATGTCTTTGAATTTTTAAAGCATTTTAGAACGCTTATTTCTTTATTTTAAGCTTCTCAGAACACTCTATTTCGCATAGGCATACATAGTAAACTTTAGGGTCACGCTGTGTACCCCCTCATTGACATATAATTATTTCCTGTGATAGGGTACACTATAACCCTGTAATATAATACGTGGTCCAATTTAAAAATTATAGGTCAATATTAGGGTCCGATACCGTGCCGTTAGTTAACATAGAAAAATGTCTTTGAATTCTTAAAGCATTTTAGAACGCTTATTTCCTCATTTTAAGCTTCTCAGAACACTTTATTTTGCATAGGCATACATAGTAAACTTTAGGGTCACGCTGTGTACCCCCTCATTGACATATAATTATTTCCTGTGGTAGGGTACACTATAACCCTGTAATATAATACGTGGTCCAATTTAAAAATTATAGGTCAATATTAAGGTCCGATACCGTGCCGTTAGTTAACATAGAAAAGTTTCTTCGAATTTCCTTGTTTTAATGCACTATTTAAAATATACATAGTGTACCCCCTAATTGACCTATAATTATTTCCTGTGGTAGGGTACACTATTACCCTGTAATATAATACCTGGTCCAATTTAAATATTATGGGTCAATATTAAGGTCTGATATTGCGCCTTGCGTTAGTTAACCATTGAAAGATGTCTTTGAATTTTTAAAGCATTTTAGAACGCCTATTTCTTCATTTTAAGCTTCTCAGAACACTTTATTTCGCATAGGCATACATAGTAAACTTTAGGGTCACTCTGTGTACCCCCTAATTGACCTATAATTATTTCCTGTGGTAGGGTACACTATAACCCTGTAATATAATACGTGGTCCTATTTAAAAATTATACGTCAATATTAAGGTCCGATACCGTACCGTTAGTTAACATAGAAAAATGTCTTTGAATTTTTAAAGCATTTTAGAACGCTTATTTCCTCATTTTAAGCTTCTCAGAACACTTTATTTTGCATAGGAATACATAGTAAACTTTAGGGTCACGCTGTGTACCCCCTAATTGACCTATAATTATTTCCTGCTGTAGGGTACACTATTACCCTGTAATATAATATCTGGTCCAATTTAAATATTATGGGTCAATATTAAGGTCTGATATTGCGCCTTGCGTTAGTTAACCATTGAAAGATGTCTTTGATTTTTTAAAGCATTTTAGAACGCTTATTTCTTCATTTTAAGCTTCTCAGAACACTCTATTTCGCATAGGCATACATAGTAAAATTTAGGGTCACGCTGTGTACCCCCTAAATGACCTATAATTATTTCCTGTGGTAGGGTACACTATTACCCTGTAATATAATACGTGGTCCAATTTAAACATTATAGGTCAATATTAAGGTCCGATACCGTGCCGTTAGTTAACATAGAAAAATGTCTTTGAATTTTTAAAGCATTTTAGAACGCTTATTTCCTCATTTTAAGCTTCTCGGAACACTTTATTTCGCATAGGCATACATAGTAAACTTTAGGGGCACGCTGTGTACCCCCTAATTGACCTATAATTATTTCCTGTGGTAGGGTACACTATTACCCTGTAATATAATACCTGGTCCAATTTAAATATTATGGGTCAATATTAAGGTCTGATATCGCGCCTTGCGTTGATTAACCATTGAAAGATGTCTTTGAATTTTTAAAGCATTTTAGAACGCTTATTTCTTCATTTTAAGCTTCTCAAAACATTTTATTTCGCATAGGCATACATAGTAAAATTTAGGGTCACGCTGTGTACCCCCTAAATGACCTATAATTATTTCCTGTGGTAGGGTACACTATTACCCTGTAATATAATACGTGGTTCAATTTAAAAATTATAGGTCAATATTAAGGTCCGATACCGTGCCGTTAGTTAACATAGAAAAATGTCTTTGAATTTTTAAAGCATTTTAGAACGCTTATTTCCTCATTTTAAGCTTCTCAGAACATTTTACTTCGCATAGGCGTACATAGTAAACTTTAGGGGCACGCTGTGTACCCCCTAATTGACCTATAATTATTTCCTGTGGTAGGGCACACTATTACCCTGTAATATAATACCTGGTCCAATTTAAATATTATGGGTCAATATTAATGTCTGATATCGCGCCTTGCGTTGATTAACCATTGAAAGATGTCTTTGAATTTTTAAAGCATTTTAGAACGCTTATTTCTTCATTTTAAGCTTCTCAAAACATTTTATTTTGCATAGGCATACATAGTAAAATTTAGGGTCACGCTGTGTTCCCCCTAAATGACCTATAATTATTTCCTGTGGTAGGGTACACTATTACCCTGTAATATAATACGTGGTCCAATTTAAAAATTATAGGTCAATATTAAGGTCCGATACCGTGCCGTTAGTTAACATAGAAAAATGTCTTTGAATTTTTAAAGCATTTTAGAACGCTTATTTCCTCATTTTAAGCTTCTCAGAACACTTTATTTTGCATAGGAATACATAGTAAACTTTAGGGTCACGCTGTGTACCCCCTAATTGACCTATAATTATTTCTTGCTGTAGGGTACACTATTACCCTGTAATACAATACGTGGTCCAATTTAAAAATTATAGGTCAATATTAAGGTCCGATACCGAGCCGTTAGTTAACATAGAAAAGTGTCTTCGAATTTCCTTGTTTTAATGCACTATTTAAAATATACATAGTGTACCCCCTAATTGACCTATAATTATTTCCTGTTTTAGGGTACACTATTACCCTGTAATATAACACCTGGGCCAATTTAAATATTTTGGGTCAATATTAAGGTATGATATTGCGCCTTGCGTTAGTTAACCATAGAAAAATGTCTTTGAATTTTTAAAGCATTTTAGAACGCTTATTTCCTCATTTTAAGCTTCTCAGAACACTTTATTTTGCATAGGAATACATAGTAAACTTTAGGGTCACGCTGTGTACCCCCTAATTGACCTATAATTATTTCCTGCTGTAGGGTCCACTATTACCCTGTAATATAACACCTGGTCCAATTTAAATATTATGGGTCAATATTAAGGTCTGATATCGCGCCTTGCGTTCATTAACCATTGAAAGATATCTTTGAATTTTTAAAGCATTTTAGAACGCTTATTTCTTCATTTTAAGCTTCTCAAAACATTTTATTTCGCATAGGCATACATAGTAAAATTTAGGGTCACGCTGTGTACCCATTAAATGACCTATAATTATTTCCTGTGGTAGGGTACACTATAACCCTGTAATATAATACGTGGTCCTATTTAAAAATTATACGTCAATATTAAGGTCCGATACCGTACCGTTAGTTAACATAGAAAAATGTCTTTGAATTTTTAAAGCATTTTAGAACGCTTATTTCCTCATTTTAAGCATCTCAGAACACTTTATTTTGCATAGGAATACATAGTAAACTTTAGGGTCACGCTGTGTACCCCCTAATTGACCTATAATTATTTCCTGCTGTAGGGTACACTATTACCCTGTAATATAATATCTGGTCCAATTTAAATATTATGGGTCAATATTAAGGTCTGATATTGCGCCTTGCGTTAGTTAACCATTGAAAGATGTCTTTGATTTTTTAAAGCATTTTAGAACGCTTATTTCTTCATTTTAAGCTTCTCAGAACACTCTATTTCGCATAGGCATACATAGTAAACTTTAGGGTCACGCTGTGTACCCCCTAAATGACCTATAATTATTTCCTGTGGTAGGGTACACTATTACCCTGTAATATAATACGTGGTCCAATTTAAAAATTATAGGTCAATATTAAGGTCCGATACCGTGCCGTTAGTTAACATAGAAAAATGTCTTTGAATTTTTAAAGCATTTTAGAACGCTTATTTCCTCATTTTAAGCTTCTCGGAACACTTTATTTCGCATAGGCATACATAGTAAACTTTAGGGGCACGCTGTGTACCCCCTAATTGACCTATAAATATTTCCTGTGGTAGGGTACACTATTACCCTGTAATATAATACCTGGTCCAATTTAAATATTATGGGTCAATATTAAGGTCTGATATCGCGCCTTGCGTTGATTAACCATTGAAAGATGTCTTTGAATTTTTAAAGCATTTTAGAACGCTTATTTCTTCATTTTAAGCTTCTCAAAACATTTTATTTCGCATAGGCATACATAGTAAAATTTAGGGTCACGCTGTGTACCCCCTAAATGACCTATAATTATTTCCTGTGGTAGGGTACACTATTACCCTGTAATATAATACGTGGTTCAATTTAAAAATTATAGGTCAATATTAAGGTCCGATACCGTGCCGTTAGTTAACATAGAAAAATGTCTTTGAATTTTTAAAGCATTTTAGAACGCTTATTTCCTCATTTTAAGCTTCTCAGAACACTTTACTTCGCATAGGCGTACATAGTAAACTTTAGGGGCACGCTGTGTACCCCCTAATTGACCTATAATTATTTCCTGTGGTAGGGTACACTATTACCCTGTAATATAATACGTGGTTCAATTTAAAAATTATAGGTCAATATTAAGGTCCGATACCGTGCCGTTAGTTAACATAGAAAAATGTCTTTGAATTTTTAAAGCATTTTAGAACGCTTATTTCCTCATTTTAAGCTTCTCAGAACACTTTACTTCGCATAGGCGTACATAGTAAACTTTAGGGGCACGCTGTGTACCCCCTAATTGACCTATAATTATTTCCTGTGGTAGGGTACACTATTACCCTGTAATATAATAGCTGGTCCAATTTAAATATTATGGGTGAATATTAAGGTCTGATATTGCGCCTTGCGTTAGTTAACCATTGAAAGATGTCTTTGATTTTTTAAAGCATATTAGAACGCTTATTTCTTCATTTTAAGCTTCTCAGAACACTCTATTTCGCATAGGCATACATAGTAAACTTTAGGGTCACGCTGTGTACCCCCTAATTGAAATATAATTATTTCCTGTTGTAGGGTACACTATTACCCTGTAATATAATACCTGGTCCAATTTAAATATTATGGTTCCATATTAAGGTCTGATATTGCGCCTTGCGTTAGTTAACCATTGAAAGATGTCTTTGATTTTTTATAGCATTTTAGAACGCTTATTTCCTCATTTTAAGCTTCTCGGAACACTTTATTTCGCATAGGCATACATATTAATTTTTAGGGGCACGCTGTGTACATTCTAATTGACCTATAATTATTTCCTGTGGTAGGGTACACTATTACCCTGTAATATAATACCTGGTCCAATTTAAATATTATGGGTCAATATTAAGGTCTGATATCGCGCCTTGCGTTGATTAACCATTGAAAGATGTCTTTGAATTTTTAAAGCATTTTAGAACGCTTATTTCTTCATTTTAAGCTTCTCAAAACATTTTATTTTGCATAGGCATACATAGTAAAATTTAGGGTCACGCTGTGTACCCCCTAAATGACCTATAATTATTTCCTGTGGTAGGGTACACTATTACCCTGTAATATAATACGTGGTCCAATTTAAAAATTATAGGTCAATATTAAGGTCCGATACCGTGCCGTTAGTTAACATAGAAAAATGTCTTTGAATTTTTAAAGCATTTTAGAACGCTTATTTCCTCATTTTAAGCTTCTCAAAACACTTTATTTTGCATAGGAATACATAGTAAACTTTAGGGTCACGCTGTGTACCCCCTAATTGACCTATAATTATTTCTTGCTGTAGGGTACACTATTACCCTGTAATATAATACGTGGTCCAATTTAAAAATTATAGGTCAATATTAAGGTCCGATACCGAGCCGTTAGATAACGTAGAAAAGTGTCTTCGAATTTCCTTGTTTTAATGCACTATTTAAAATATACATAGTGTACCCCCTAATTGACCTATAATTATTTCCTGTGGTAGGGTACACTATTACCCTGTAATATAATACCTGGTCCAATTTAAATATTATGGGTCAATATTAAGGTCTGATATTGCGCCTTGCGTTAGTTAACCATTGAAAGATGTCTTTGAATTTTTAAAGCACTTTAGAACGCTTATTTCTTCATTTTAAGCTTCTCAGAACACTTTATTTCGCATAGGCATACATAGTAAACTTTAGGGTCACTCTGTGTACCCCCTAATTGACCTATAATTATTTCCTGTGGTAGGGTACACTATAACCCTGTAATATAATACGTGGTCCAATTTAAAAATTATAGGTCAATATTAAGGTCCGATACCGTACCGTTAGTTAACATAGAAAAATGTCTTTGAATTTTTAAAGCATTTTAGAACGCTTATTTCCTCATTTTAAGCTTCTCAGAACACTTTATTTTGCATAGGAATACATAGTAAACTTTAGGGTCACGCTGTGTACCCCCTAATTGACCTATAATTATTTCCTGCTGTAGGGTACACTATTACCCTGTAATATAATACCTGGTCCAATTTAAATATTATGGGTCAATATTAAGGTCTGATATCGCGCCTTGCGTTCATTAACCATTGAAAGATGTCTTTGAATTTTTAAAGCATTTTAGAACACTTATTTCTTCATTTTAAGCTTCTCAGAACACTATTTTTCGCATAGGCATACATAGTAAACTTTAGGTTCACTCTGTGTACCCCCTAATTGACCTATAATTATTTCCTATGGTAGGGTACACTATAACCCTGTAATATAATACGTGGTCCTATTTAAAAATTATACGTCAATATTAAGGTCCGATACCGTACCGTTAGTTAACATAGAAAAATGTCTTTGAATTTTTAAAGCATTTTAGAACGCTTATTTCCTCATTTTAAGCTTCTCAGAACACTTTATTTTGCATAGGAATACATAGTAAACTTTAGGGTCACGCTGTGTACCCCCTAATTGACCTATAATTATTTCCTGCTGTAGGGTACACTATTACCCTGTAATATAATATCTGGTCCAATTTAAATATTATGGGTCAATATTAAGGTCTGATATTGCGCCTTGCGTTAGTTAACCATTGAAAGATGTCTTTGATTTTTTAAAGCATTTTAGAACGCTTATTTCTTCATTTTAAGTTTCTCAGAACACTCTATTTCGCATAGGCATACATAGTAAACTTTAGGTTCACGCTGTGTACCCCCTAAATGACCTATAATTATTTCCTGTGGTAGGGTACACTATTACCCTGTAATATAATACGTGGTCCAATTTAAAAATTATAGGTCAATATTAAGGTCCGATACCGTGCCGTTAGTTAACATAGAAAAATGTCTTTGAATTTTTAAAGCATTTTAGAACGCTTATTTCCTCATTTTAAGCTTCTCAGAACACTTTACTTCGCATAGGCAAACATAAAAAACTTTAGGGTCACGCTGTGTAACCCCTAATTGACCTATAATTATTTCCTGTGGTAGGGTACACTATTACCCTGTAATATAATACCTGGTCCAATTTAAATATTATGGGTGAATATTAAGGTCTGATATTGCGCCTTGCGTTAGTTAACCATTGAAAGATGTCTTTGATTTTTTAAAGCATTTTAGAACGCTTATTTCTTCATTTTAAGCTTCTCAGAACACTCTATTTCGCATAGGCATACATAGTAAACTTTAGGGTCACGCTGTGTACCCCCTAATTGAAATATAATTATTTCCTGTTGTAGGGTACACTATTACCCTGTAATATAATATCTGGTCCAATTTAAATATTATGGTTCCATATTAAGGTCTGATATCGCGCCTTGCGTTGGTTAATCATTGAAAGATGTCTTTGAATTTTTAAAGCATTTTAGAACGCTTATTTCTTCATTTTAAGCTTCTCAAAACATTTTATTTCGCATAGGCATACATAGTAAAATTTAGGGTCACGCTGTGTACCCCCTAAATGACCTATAATTATTTCCTGTGGTAGGGTACACTATTACCCTGTAATATAATACGTGGTCCAATTTAAAAATTATAGGTCAATATTAAGGTCCGATACCGTGCCGTTAGTTAACATAGAAAAATGTCTTTGAATTTTTAAAGCATTTTAGAACGCTTATTTCCTCATTTTAAGCTTCTCGGAACACTTTATTTCGCATAGGCATACATAGTAAACTTTAGGGGCACGCTGTGTACCCCCTAATTGACCTATAATTATTTCCTGTGGTAGGGTACACTATTACCCTGTAATATAATACCTGGTCCAATTTAAATATTATGGGTCAATATTAAGGTCTGATATCGCGCCTTGCGTTGATTAACCATTGAAAGATGTCTTTGAATTTTTAAAGCATTTTAGAACGCTTATTTCTTCATTTTAAGCTTCTCAAAACATTTTATTTCGCATAGGCATACATAGTAAAATTTAGGGTCACGCTGTGTACCCCCTAAATGACCTATAATTATTTTCTGTGGTAGGGTACACTATTACCCTGTAATATAATACGTGGTCCAATTTAAAAATTATAGGTCAATATTAAGGTCCGATACCGTGCCGTTAGTTAACATAGAAAAATGTCTTTGAATTTTTAAAGCATTTTAGAACGCTTATTTCCTCATTTTAAGCTTCTCGGAACACTTTATTTCGCATAGGCATACATAGTAAACTTTAGGGGCACGCTGTGTACCCCCTAATTGACCTATAATTATTTCCTGTGGTAGGGTACACTATTACCCTGTAATATAATACCTGGTCCAATTTAAATATTATGGGTCAATATTAAGGTCTGATATTGCGCCTTGCGTTAGTTAACCATTGAAAGATGTCTTTGAATTTTTAAAGCACTTTAGAACTCTTATTTCTTCATTTTAAGCTTCTCAGAACACTTTATTTCGCATAGGCATACATAGTAAACTTTAGGGTCACTCTGTGTACCCCCTAATTGACCTATAATTATTTCCTGTGGTAGGGTACACTATAACCCTGTAATATAATACGTGGTCCAATTTAAAAATTATAGGTCAATATTAAGGTCCGATACCGTACCGTTAGTTAACATAGAAAAATGTCTTTGAATTTTTAAAGCATTTTAGAACGCTTATTTCCTCATTTTAAGCTTCTCAGAACACTTTATTTTGCATAGGAATACATAGTAAACTTTAGGGTCACGCTGTGTACCCCCTAATTGACCTATAATTATTTCCTGCTGTAGGGTACACTATTACCCTGTAATATAATACCTGGTCCAATTTAAATATTATGGGTCAATATTAAGGTCTGATATCGCGCCTTGCGTTCATTAACCATTGAAAGATGTCTTTGAATTTTTAAAGCATTTTAGAACACTTATTTCTTCATTTTAAGCTTCTCAGAACACTATTTTTCGCATAGGCATACATAGTAAACTTTAGGTTCACTCTGTGTACCCCCTAATTGACCTATAATTATTTCCTATGGTAGGGTACACTATAACCCTGTAATATAATACGTGGTCCTATTTAAAAATTATACGTCAATATTAAGGTCCGATACCGTACCGTTAGTTAACATAGAAAAATGTCTTTGAATTTTTAAAGCATTTTAGAACGCTTATTTCCTCATTTTAAGCTTCTCAGAACACTTTATTTTGCATAGGAATACATAGTAAACTTTAGGGTCACGCTGTGTACCCCCTAATTGACCTATAATTATTTCCTGCTGTAGGGTACACTATTACCCTGTAATATAATATCTGGTCCAATTTAAATATTATGGGTCAATATTAAGGTCTGATATTGCGCCTTGCGTTAGTTAACCATTGAAAGATGTCTTTGATTTTTTAAAGCATTTTAGAACGCTTATTTCTTCATTTTAAGCTTCTCAGAACACTCTATTTCGCATAGGCATACATAGTAAACTTTAGGGTCACGCTGTGTACCCCCTAAATGACCTATAATTATTTCCTGTGGTAGGGTACACTATTACCCTGTAATATAATACGTGGTCCAATTTAAAAATTATAGGTCAATATTAAGGTCCGATACCGTGCCGTTAGTTAACATAGAAAAATGTCTTTGAATTTTTAAAGCATTTTAGAACGCTTATTTCCTCATTTTAAGCTTCTCGGAACACTTTATTTCGCATAGGCATACATAGTAAACTTTAGGGGCACGCTGTGTACCCCCTAATTGACCTATAATTATTTCCTGTGGTAGGGTACACTATTACCCTGTAATATAATACCTGGTCCAATTTAAATATTATGGGTCAATATTAAGGTCTGATATCGCGCCTTGCGTTGATTAACCATTGAAAGATGTCTTTGAATTTTTAAAGCATTTTAGAACGCTTATTTCTTCATTTTAAGCTTCTCAAAACATTTTATTTCGCATAGGCATACATAGTAAAATTTAGGGTCACGCTGTGTACCCCCTAAATGACCTATAATTATTTCCTGTGGTAGGGTACACTATTACCCTGTAATATAATACGTGGTCCAATTTAAAAATTATAGGTCAATATTAAGGTCCGATACCGTGCCGTTAGTTAACATAGAAAAATGTCTTTGAATTTTTAAAGCATTTTAGAACGCTTATTTCCTCATTTTAAGCTTCTCAGAACACTTTACTTCGCATAGGCAAACATAGTAAACTTTAGGGTCACGCTGTGTACCCCCTAATTGACCTATAATTATTTCCTGTGGTAGGGTACACTATTACCCTGTAATATAATACCTGGTCCAATTTAAATATTATGGGTGAATATTAAGGTCTGATATTGCGCCTTGCGTTAGTTAACCATTGAAAGATGTCTTTGATTTTTTAAAGCATTTTAGAACGCTTATTTCTTCATTTTAAGCTTCTCAGAACACTCTATTTCGCATAGGCATACATAGTAAACTTTAGGGTCACGCTGTGTACCCCCTATTTGAAATATAATTATTTCCTGTTGTAGGGTACACTATTACCCTGTAATATAATATCTGGTCCAATTTAAATATTATGGTTCCATATTAAGGTCTGATATCGCGCCTTGCGTTGGTTAACCATTGAAAGATGTCTTTGAATTTTTAAAGCATTTTAGAACGCTTATTTCTTCATTTTAAGCTTCTCAAAACATTTTATTTCGCATAGGCATACATAGTAAAATTTAGGGTCACGCTGTGTACCCCCTAAATGACCTATAATTATTTCCTGTGGTAGGGTACACTATTACCCTGTAATATAATACGTGGTCCAATTTAAAAATTATAGGTCAATATTAAGGTCCGATACCGTGCCGTTAGTTAACATAGAAAAATGTCTTTGAATTTTTAAAGCATTTTAGAACGCTTATTTCCTCATTTTAAGCTTCTCGGAACACTTTATTTCGCATAGGCATACATAGTAAACTTTAGGGGCACGCTGTGTACCCCCTAATTGACCTATAATTATTTCCTGTGGTAGGGTACACTATTACCCTGTAATATAATACCTGTTCCAATTTAAATATTATGGGTCAATATTAAGGTCTGATATTGCGCCTTGCGTTAGTTAACCATTGAAAGATGTCTTTGAATTTTTAAAGCATTTTAGAACGCTTATTTCTTCATTTTAAGCTTCTCAGAACACTTTATTTCGCATAGGCATACATAGTAAACTTTAGGGTCACTCTGTGTACCCCCTAATTGACCTATAATTATTTCCTGTGGTAGGGTACACTATAACCCTGTAATATAATACGTGGTCCAATTTAAAAATTATAGGTCAATATTAAGGTCCGATACCGTGCCGTTAGTTAACATAGAAAAATGTCTTTGAATTTTTAAAGCATTTTAGAACGCTTATTTCCTCATTTTAAGCTTCTCGGAACACTTTATTTCGCATAGGCATACATAGTAAACTTTAGGGTCACGCTGTGTACCCCCTAATTGACCTATAATTATTTCCTGTGGTAGGGTACACTATTACCCTGTAATATAATACCTGGTCCAATTTAAATATTATGGGTGAATATTAAGGTCTGATATTGCGCCTTGCGTTAGTTAACCATTGAAAGATGTCTTTGATTTTTTAAAGCATTTTAGAACGCTTATTTCTTCATTTTAAGCTTCTCAAAACATTTTATTTCGCATAGGCATACATAGTAAAATTTAGGTTCACGCTGTGTACCCCCTAAATGACCTATAATTATTTCCTGTGGTAGGGTACACTATTACCCTGTAATATAATACGTGGTCCAATTTAAAAATTATAGGTCAATATTAAGGTCCGATACCGTGCCGTTAGTTAACATAGAAAAATGTCTTTGAATTTTTAAAGCATTTTAGAACGCTTATTTCCTCATTTTAAGTTTCTCGGAACACTTTATTTCGCATAGGCATACATAGTAAACTTTAGGGGCACGCTGTGTACCCCCTAATTGACCTATAAATATTTCCTGTGGTAGGGTACACTATTACCCTGTAATATAATACCTGGTCCAATTTAAATATTATGGGTCAATATTAAGGTCTGATATTGCGCCTTGCGTTAGTTAACCATTGAAAGATGTCTTTGATTTTTTAAAGCATATTAGAACGCTTATTTCTTCATTTTAAGCTTCTCAGAACACTCTATTTCGCATAGGCATACATAGTAAACTTTAGGGTCACGCTGTGTACCCCCTAATTGAAATATAATTATTTCCTGTTGTAGGGTACACTATTACCCTGTAATATAATACCTGGTCCAATTTAAATATTATGGTTCCATATTAAGGTCTGATATTGCGCCTTGCGTTAGTTAACCATTGAAAGATGTCTTTGATTTTTTATAGCATTTTAGAACGCTTATTTCCTCATTTTAAGCTTCTCGGAACACTTTATTTCGCATAGGCATACATATTAATTTTTAGGGGCACGCTGTGTACATTCTAATTGACCTATAATTATTTCCTGTGGTAGGGTACACTATTACCCTGTAATATAATACCTGGTCCAATTTAAATATTATGGGTCAATATTAAGGTCTGATATCGCGCCTTGCGTTGATTAACCATTGAAAGATGTCTTTGAATTTTTAAAGCATTTTAGAACGCTTATTTCTTCATTTTAAGCTTCTCAAAACATTTTATTTTGCATAGGCATACATAGTAAAATTTAGGGTCACGCTGTGTACCCCCTAAATGACCTATAATTATTTCCTGTGGTAGGGTACACTATTACCCTGTAATATAATACGTGGTCCAATTTAAAAATTATAGGTCAATATTAAGGTCCGATACCGTGCCGTTAGTTAACATAGAAAAATGTCTTTGAATTTTTAAAGCATTTTAGAACGCTTATTTCCTCATTTTAAGCTTCTCAAAACACTTTATTTTGCATAGGAATACATAGTAAACTTTAGGGTCACGCTGTGTACCCCCTAATTGACCTATAATTATTTCTTGCTGTAGGGTACACTATTACCCTGTAATATAATACGTGGTCCAATTTAAAAATTATAGGTCAATATTAAGGTCCGATACCGAGCCGTTAGATAACGTAGAAAAGTGTCTTCGAATTTCCTTGTTTTAATGCACTATTTAAAATATACATAGTGTACCCCCTAATTGACCTATAATTATTTCCTGTGGTAGGGTACACTATTACCCTGTAATATAATACCTGGTCCAATTTAAATATTATGGGTCAATATTAAGGTCTGATATTGCGCCTTGCGTTAGTTAACCATTGAAAGATGTCTTTGAATTTTTAAAGCACTTTAGAACGCTTATTTCTTCATTTTAAGCTTTTCAGAACACTTTATTTCGCATAGGCATACATAGTAAACTTTAGGGTCACTCTGTGTACCCCCTAATTGACCTATAATTATTTCCTGTGGTAGGGTACACTATAACCCTGTAATATAATACGTGGTCCAATTTAAAAATTATAGGTCAATATTAAGGTCCGATACCGTACCGTTAGTTAACATAGAAAAATGTCTTTGAATTTTTAAAGCATTTTAGAACGCTTATTTCCTCATTTTAAGCTTCTCAGAACACTTTATTTTGCATAGGAATACATAGTAAACTTTAGGGTCACGCTGTGTACCCCCTAATTGACCTATAATTATTTCCTGCTGTAGGGTACACTATTACCCTGTAATATAATACCTGGTCCAATTTAAATATTATGGGTCAATATTAAGGTCTGATATCGCGCCTTGCGTTCATTAACCATTGAAAGATGTCTTTGAATTTTTAAAGCATTTTAGAACACTTATTTCTTCATTTTAAGCTTCTCAGAACACTATTTTTCGCATAGGCATACATAGTAAACTTTAGGTTCACTCTGTGTACCCCCTAATTGACCTATAATTATTTCCTATGGTAGGGTACACTATAACCCTGTAATATAATACGTGGTCCTATTTAAAAATTATACGTCAATATTAAGGTCCGATACCGTACCGTTAGTTAACATAGAAAAATGTCTTTGAATTTTTAAAGCATTTTAGAACGCTTATTTCCTCATTTTAAGCTTCTCAGAACACTTTATTTTGCATAGGAATACATAGTAAACTTTAGGGTCACGCTGTGTACCCCCTAATTGACCTATAATTATTTCCTGCTGTAGGGTACACTATTACCCTGTAATATAATATCTGGTCCAATTTAAATATTATGGGTCAATATTAAGGTCTGATATTGCGCCTTGCGTTAGTTAACCATTGAAAGATGTCTTTGATTTTTTAAAGCATTTTAGAACGCTTATTTCTTCATTTTAAGTTTCTCAGAACACTCTATTTCGCATAGGCATACATAGTAAACTTTAGGTTCACGCTGTGTACCCCCTAAATGACCTATAATTATTTCCTGTGGTAGGGTACACTATTACCCTGTAATATAATACGTGGTCCAATTTAAAAATTATAGGTCAATATTAAGGTCCGATACCGTGACGTTAGTTAACATAGAAAAATGTCTTTGAATTTTTAAAGCATTTTAGAACGCTTATTTCCTCATTTTAAGCTTCTCGGAACACTTTATTTCGCATAGGCATACATAGTAAACTTTAGGGGCACGCTGTGTACCCCCTAATTGACCTATAATTATTTCCTGTGGTAGGGTACACTATTACCCTGTAATATAATACGTGGTCCAATTTAAAAATTATAGGTCAATATTAAGGTCCGATACCGTGCCGTTAGTTAACATAGAAAAATGTCTTTGAATTTTTAAAGCATTTTAGAACGCTTATTTCCTCATTTTAAGCTTCTCAGAACACTTTACTTCGCATAGGCAAACATAGTAAACTTTAGGGTCACGCTGTGTACCCCCTAATTGACCTATAATTATTTCCTGTGGTAGGGTACACTATTACCCTGTAATATAATACCTGGTCCAATTTAAATATTATGGGTGAATATTAAGGTCTGATATTGCGCCTTGCGTTAGTTAACCATTGAAAGATGTCTTTGATTTTTTAAAGCATTTTAGAACGCTTATTTCTTCATTTTAAGCTTCTCAGAACACTCTATTTCGCATAGGCATACATAGTAAACTTTAGGGTCACGCTGTGTACCCCCTAATTGAAATATAATTATTTCCTGTTGTAGGGTACACTATTACCCTGTAATATAATATCTGGTCCAATTTAAATATTATGGTTCCATATTAAGGTCTGATATCGCGCCTTGCGTTGGTTAACCATTGAAAGATGTCTTTGAATTTTTAAAGCATTTTAGAACGCTTATTTCTTCATTTTAAGCTTCTCAAAACATTTTATTTCGCATAGGCATACATAGTAAAATTTAGGGTCACGCTGTGTACCCCCTAAATGACCTATAATTATTTCCTGTGGTAGGGTACACTATTACCCTGTAATATAATACGTGGTCCAATTTAAAAATTATAGGTCAATATTAAGGTCCGATACCGTGCCGTTAGTTAACATAGAAAAATGTCTTTGAATTTTTAAAGCATTTTAGAACGCTTATTTCCTCATTTTAAGCTTCTCGGAACACTTTATTTCGCATAGGCATACATAGTAAACTTTAGGGGCACGCTGTGTACCCCCTAATTGACCTATAATTATTTCCTGTGGTAGGGTACACTATTACCCTGTAATATAATACCTGGTCCAATTTAAATATTATGGGTCAATATTAAGGTCTGATATCGCGCCTTGCGTTGATTAACCATTGAAAGATGTCTTTGAATTTTTAAAGCATTTTAGAACGCTTATTTCTTCATTTTAAGCTTCTCAAAACATTTTATTTCGCATAGGCATACATAGTAAACTTTAGGTTCACTCTGTGTACCCCCTAATTGACCTATAATTATTTCCTATGGTAGGGTACACTATAACCCTGTAATATAATACGTGGTCCTATTTAAAAATTATACGTCAATATTAAGGTCCGATACCGTACCGTTAGTTAACATAGAAAAATGTCTTTGAATTTTTAAAGCATTTTAGAACGCTTATTTCCTCATTTTAAGCTTCTCAGAACACTTTATTTTGCATAGGAATACATAGTAAACTTTAGGGTCACGCTGTGTACCCCCTAATTGACCTATAATTATTTCCTGCTGTAGGGTACACTATTACCCTGTAATATAATATCTGGTCCAATTTAAATATTATGGGTCAATATTAAGGTCTGATATTGCGCCTTGCGTTAGTTAACCATTGAAAGATGTCTTTGATTTTTTAAAGCATTTTAGAACGCTTATTTCTTCATTTTAAGTTTCTCAGAACACTCTATTTCGCATAGGCATACATAGTAAACTTTAGGTTCACGCTGTGTACCCCCTAAATGACCTATAATTATTTCCTGTGGTAGGGTACACTATTACCCTGTAATATAATACGTGGTCCAATTTAAAAATTATAGGTCAATATTAAGGTCCGATACCGTGACGTTAGTTAACATAGAAAAATGTCTTTGAATTTTTAAAGCATTTTAGAACGCTTATTTCCTCATTTTAAGCTTCTCGGAACACTTTATTTCGCATAGGCATACATAGTAAACTTTAGGGGCACGCTGTGTACCCCCTAATTGACCTATAATTATTTCCTGTGGTAGGGTACACTATTACCCTGTAATATAATACGTGGTCCAATTTAAAAATTATAGGTCAATATTAAGGTCCGATACCGTGCCGTTAGTTAACATAGAAAAATGTCTTTGAATTTTTAAAGCATTTTAGAACGCTTATTTCCTCATTTTAAGCTTCTCAGAACACTTTACTTCGCATAGGCAAACATAGTAAACTTTAGGGTCACGCTGTGTACCCCCTAATTGACCTATAATTATTTCCTGTGGTAGGGTACACTATTACCCTGTAATATAATACCTGGTCCAATTTAAATATTATGGGTGAATATTAAGGTCTGATATTGCGCCTTGCGTTAGTTAACCATTGAAAGATGTCTTTGATTTTTTAAAGCATTTTAGAACGCTTATTTCTTCATTTTAAGCTTCTCAGAACACTCTATTTCGCATAGGCATACATAGTAAACTTTAGGGTCACGCTGTGTACCCCCTAATTGAAATATAATTATTTCCTGTTGTAGGGTACACTATTACCCTGTAATATAATATCTGGTCCAATTTAAATATTATGGTTCCATATTAAGGTCTGATATCGCGCCTTGCGTTGGTTAACCATTGAAAGATGTCTTTGAATTTTTAAAGCATTTTAGAACGCTTATTTCTTCATTTTAAGCTTCTCAAAACATTTTATTTCGCATAGGCATACATAGTAAAATTTAGGGTCACGCTGTGTACCCCCTAAATGACCTATAATTATTTCCTGTGGTAGGGTACACTATTACCCTGTAATATAATACGTGGTCCAATTTAAAAATTATAGGTCAATATTAAGGTCCGATACCGTGCCGTTAGTTAACATAGAAAAATGTCTTTGAATTTTTAAAGCATTTTAGAACGCTTATTTCCTCATTTTAAGCTTCTCGGAACACTTTATTTCGCATAGGCATACATAGTAAACTTTAGGGGCACGCTGTGTACCCCCTAATTGACCTATAATTATTTCCTGTGGTAGGGTACACTATTACCCTGTAATATAATACCTGGTCCAATTTAAATATTATGGGTCAATATTAAGGTCTGATATCGCGCCTTGCGTTGATTAACCATTGAAAGATGTCTTTGAATTTTTAAAGCATTTTAGAACGCTTATTTCTTCATTTTAAGCTTCTCAAAACATTTTATTTCGCATAGGCATACATAGTAAAATTTAGGGTCACGCTGTGTACCCCCTAAATGACCTATAATTATTTTCTGTGGTAGGGTACACTATTACCCTGTAATATAATACGTGGTCCAATTTAAAAATTATAGGTCAATATTAAGGTCCGATACCGTGCCGTTAGTTAACATAGAAAAATGTCTTTGAATTTTTAAAGCATTTTAGAACGCTTATTTCCTCATTTTAAGCTTCTCGGAACACTTTATTTCGCATAGGCATACATAGTAAACTTTAGGGGCACGCTGTGTACCCCCTAATTGACCTATAATTATTTCCTGTGGTAGGGTACACTATTACCCTGTAATATAATACCTGGTCCAATTTAAATATTATGGGTCAATATTAAGGTCTGATATTGCGCCTTGCGTTAGTTAACCATTGAAAGATGTCTTTGAATTTTTAAAGCACTTTAGAACTCTTATTTCTTCATTTTAAGCTTCTCAGAACACTTTATTTCGCATAGGCATACATAGTAAACTTTAGGGTCACTCTGTGTACCCCCTAATTGACCTATAATTATTTCCTGTGGTAGGGTACACTATAACCCTGTAATATAATACGTGGTCCAATTTAAAAATTATAGGTCAATATTAAGGTCCGATACCGTACCGTTAGTTAACATAGAAAAATGTCTTTGAATTTTTAAAGCATTTTAGAACGCTTATTTCCTCATTTTAAGCTTCTCAGAACACTTTATTTTGCATAGGAATACATAGTAAACTTTAGGGTCACGCTGTGTACCCCCTAATTGACCTATAATTATTTCCTGTGGTAGGGTACACTATTACCCTGTAATATAATACCTGGTCCAATTTAAATATTATGGGTCAATATTAAGGTCTGATATTGCGCCTTGCGTTAGTTAACCATTGAAAGATGTCTTTGAATTTTTAAAGCACTTTAGAACTCTTATTTCTTCATTTTAAGCTTCTCAGAACATTTTATTTCGCATAGGCATACATAGTAAACTTTAGGGTCACTCTGTGTACCCCCTAATTGACCTATAATTATTTCCTGTGGTAGGGTACACTATAACCCTGTAATATAATACGTGGTCCAATTTAAAAATTATAGGTCAATATTAAGGTCCGATACCGTACCGTTAGTTAACATAGAAAAATGTCTTTGAATTTTTAAAGCATTTTAGAACGCTTATTTCCTCATTTTAAGCTTCTCAGAACACTTTATTTTGCATAGGAATACATAGTAAACTTTAGGGTCACGCTGTGTACCCCCTAATTGACCTATAATTATTTCCTGCTGTAGGGTACACTATTACCCTGTAATATAATACCTGGTCCAATTTAAATATTATGGGTCAATATTAAGGTCTGATATCGCGCCTTGCGTTCATTAACCATTGAAAGATGTCTTTGAATTTTTAAAGCATTTTAGAACACTTATTTCTTCATTTTAAGCTTCTCAGAACACTATTTTTTGCATAGGCATACATAGTAAACTTTAGGTTCACTCTGTGTACCCCCTAATTGACCTATAATTATTTCCTATGGTAGGGTACACTATAACCCTGTAATATAATACGTGGTCCTATTTAAAAATTATACGTCAATATTAAGGTCCGATACCGTACCGTTAGTTAACATAGAAAAATGTCTTTGAATTTTTAAAGCATTTTAGAACGCTTATTTCCTCATTTTAAGCTTCTCAGAACACTTTATTTTGCATAGGAATACATAGTAAACTTTAGGGTCACGCTGTGTACCCCCTAATTGACCTATAATTATTTCCTGCTGTAGGGTACACTATTACCCTGTAATATAATATCTGGTCCAATTTAAATATTATGGGTCAATATTAAGGTCTGATATTGCGCCTTGCGTTAGTTAACCATTGAAAGATGTCTTTGAATTTTTAAAGCATGTTAGAACGCTTATTTCTTCATTTTAAGCTTCTCGGAACACTTTATTTCGCATAGGCATACATAGTAAACTTTAGGGGCACGCTGTGTACCCCCTAATTGACCTATAATTATTTCCTGTGGAAGGGTACACTATTACCCTGTAATATAATACCTGGTCCAATTTAAATATTATGGGTCAATATTAAGGTCTGATATCGCGCCTTGCGTTGATTAACCATTGAAAGATGTCTTTGAATTTTTAAAGCATTTTAGAACGCTTATTTCTTCATTTTAAGCTTCTCAAAACATTTTATTTCGCATAGGCATACATAGTAAAATTTAGGGTCACGCTGTGTACCCCCTAAATGACCTATAATTATTTCCTGTGGTAGGGTACACTATTACCCTGTAATATAATACGTGGTCCAATTTAAAAATTATAGGTCAATATTAAGGTCCGATACCGTGCCGTTAGTTAACATAGAAAAATGTCTTTGAATTTTTAAAGCATTTTAGAACGCTTATTTCCTCATTTTAAGCTTCTCAGAACACTTTACTTCGCATAGGCAAACATAGTAAACTTTAGGGTCACGCTGTGTACCCCCTAATTGACCTATAATTATTTCCTGTGGTAGGGTACACTATTACCCTGTAATATAATACCTGGTCCAATTTAAATATTATGGGTGAATATTAAGGTCTGATATTGCGCCTTGCGTTAGTTAACCATTGAAAGATGTCTTTGATTTTTTAAAGCATTTTAGAACGCTTATTTCTTCATTTTAAGCTTCTCAGAACACTCTATTTCGCATAGGCATACATAGTAAACTTTAGGGTCACGCTGTGTACCCCCTATTTGAAATATAATTATTTCCTGTTGTAGGGTACACTATTACCCTGTAATATAATATCTGGTCCAATTTAAATATTATGGTTCCATATTAAGGTCTGATATCGCGCCTTGCGTTGGTTAACCATTGAAAGATGTCTTTGAATTTTTAAAGCATTTTAGAACGCTTATTTCTTCATTTTAAGCTTCTCAAAACATTTTATTTCGCATAGGCATACATAGTAAAATTTAGGGTCACGCTGTGTACCCCCTAAATGACCTATAATTATTTCCTGTGGTAGGGTACACTATTACCCTGTAATATAATACGTGGTCCAATTTAAAAATTATAGGTCAATATTAAGGTCCGATACCGTGCCGTTAGTTAACATAGAAAAATGTCTTTGAATTTTTAAAGCATTTTAGAACGCTTATTTCCTCATTTTAAGCTTCTCGGAACACTTTATTTCGCATAGGCATACATAGTAAACTTTAGGGGCACGCTGTGTACCCCCTAATTGACCTATAATTATTTCCTGTGGTAGGGTACACTATTACCCTGTAATATAATACCTGTTCCAATTTAAATATTATGGGTCAATATTAAGGTCTGATATTGCGCCTTGCGTTAGTTAACCATTGAAAGATGTCTTTGAATTTTTAAAGCATTTTAGAACGCTTATTTCTTCATTTTAAGCTTCTCAGAACACTTTATTTCGCATAGGCATACATAGTAAACTTTAGGGTCACTCTGTGTACCCCCTAATTGACCTATAATTATTTCCTGTGGTAGGGTACACTATAACCCTGTAATATAATACGTGGTCCAATTTAAAAATTATAGGTCAATATTAAGGTCCGATACCGTGCCGTTAGTTAACATAGAAAAATGTCTTTGAATTTTTAAAGCATTTTAGAACGCTTATTTCCTCATTTTAAGCTTCTCGGAACACTTTATTTCGCATAGGCATACATAGTAAACTTTAGGGGCACGCTGTGTACCCCCTAATTGACCTATAATTATTTCCTGTGGTAGGGTACACTATTACCCTGTAATATAATACCTGGTCCAATTTAAATATTATGGGTCAATATTAAGGTCTGATATCGCGCCTTGCGTTGATTAACCATTGAAAGATGTCTTTGAATTTTTAAAGCATTTTAGAACGCTTATTTCTTCATTTTAAGCTTCTCAAAACATTTTATTTCGCATAGGCATACATAGTAAAATTTAGGGTCACGCTGTGTACCCCCTAAATGACCTATAATTATTTCCTGTGGTAGGGTACACTATTATCCTGTAATATAATACGTGGTCCAATTTAAAAATTATAGGTCAATATTAAGGTCCGATACCGTGCCGTTAGTTAACATAGAAAAATGTCTTTGAATTTTTAAAGCATTTTAGAACGCTTATTTCCTCATTTTAAGCTTCTCAGAACACTTTACTTCGCATAGGCAAACATAGTAAACTTTAGGGTCACGCTGTGTACCCCCTAATTGACCTATAATTATTTCCTGTGGTAGGGTACACTATTACCCTGTAATATAATACCTGGTCCAATTTAAATATTATGGGTGAATATTAAGGTCTGATATTGCGCCTTGCGTTAGTTAACCATTGAAAGATGTCTTTGATTTTTTAAAGCATTTTAGAACGCTTATTTCTTCATTTTAAGCTTCTCAAAACATTTTATTTCGCATAGGCATACATAGTAAAATTTAGGTTCACGCTGTGTACCCCCTAAATGACCTATAATTATTTCCTGTGGTAGGGTACACTATTACCCTGTAATATAATACGTGGTCCAATTTAAAAATTATAGGTCAATATTAAGGTCCGATACCGTGCCGTTAGTTAACATAGAAAAATGTCTTTGAATTTTTAAAGCATTTTAGAACGCTTATTTCCTCATTTTAAGCTTCTCGGAACACTTTATTTCGCATAGGCATACATAGTAAACTTTAGGGGCACGCTGTGTACCCCCTAATTGACCTATAATTATTTCCTGTGGTAGGGTACACTATTACCCTGTAATATAATACCTGGTCCAATTTAAATATTATGGGTCAATATTAAGGTCTGATATTGCGCCTTGCGTTAGTTAACCATTGAAAGATGTCTTTGAATTTTTAAAGCATTTTAGAACGCTTATTTCTTCATTTTAAGCTTCTCAGAACACTTTATTTCGCATAGGCATACATAGTAAACTTTAGGGTCACTCTGTGTACCCCCTAATTGACCTATAATTATTTCCTGTGGTAGGGTACACTATAACCCTGTAATATAATACGTGGTCCAATTTAAAAATTATAGGTCAATATTAAGGTCCGATACCGTGCCGTTAGTTAACATAGAAAAATGTCTTTGAATTTTTAAAGCATTTTAGAACGCTTATTTCCTCATTTTAAGCTTCTCAGAACACTTTACTTCGCATAGGCAAACATAGTAAACTTTAGGGTCACGCTGTGTACCCCCTAATTGACCTATAATTATTTCCTGTGGTAGGGTACACTATTACCCTGTAATATAATACCTGGTCCAATTTAAATATTATGGGTGAATATTAAGGTCTGATATTGCGCCTTGCGTTAGTTAACCATTGAAAGATGTCTTTGATTTTTTAAAGCATTTTAGAACGCTTATTTCTTCATTTTAAGCTTCTCAGAACACTCTATTTCGCATAGGCATACATAGTAAACTTTAGGGTCACGCTGTGTACCCCCTAATTGAAATATAATTATTTCCTGTTGTAGGGTACACTATTACCCTGTAATATAATATCTGGTCCAATTTAAATATTATGGTTCCATATTAAGGTCTGATATCGCGCCTTGCGTTGGTTAACCATTGAAAGATGTCTTTGAATTTTTAAAGCATTTCAGAACGCTTATTTCTTCATTTTAAGCTTCTCAAAACATTTTATTTCGCATAGGCATACATAGTAAAATTTAGGGTCACGCTGTGTACCCCCTAAATGACCTATAATTATTTCCTGTGGTAGGGTACACTATTACCCTGTAATATAATACGTGGTCCAATTTAAAAATTATAGGTCAATATTAAGGTCCGATACCGTGCCGTTAGTTAACATAGAAAAATGTCTTTGAATTTTTAAAGCATTTTAGAACGCTTATTTCCTCATTTTAAGCTTCTCGTAACACTTTATTTCGCATAGGCATACATAGTAAACTTTAGGGGCACGCTGTGTACCCCCTAATTGACCTATAATTATTTCCTGTGGTAGGGTACACTATTACCCTGTAATATAATACCTGGTCCAATTTAAATATTATGGGTCAATATTAAGGTCTGATATTGCGCCTTGCGTTAGTTAACCATTGAAAGATGTCTTTGAATTTTTAAAGCATTTTAGAACGCTTATTTCTTCATTTTAAGCTTCTCAGAACACTTTATTTTGCATAGGAATACATAGTAAACTTTAGGGTCACGCTGTGTACCCCCTAATTGACCTATAATTATTTCCTGCTGTAGGGTACACTATTACCCTGTAATATAATACCTGGTCCAATTTAAATATTATGGGTCAATATTAAGGTCTGATATCGCGCCTTGCGTTCATTAACCATTGAAAGATATCTTTGAATTTTTAAAGCATTTTAGAACGCTTATTTCTTCCTTTTAAGCTTCTCAAAACATTTTATTTCGCATAGGCATACATAGTAAAATTTAGGGTCACGCTGTGTACCCCCTAAATGACCTATAATTATTTCCTGTGGTAGGGTACACTATTACCGTGTAATATAATACGGGGTCCAATTTAAAATTTATAGGTCAATATTAAGGTCCGATACCGTGCCGTTAGTTAACATAGAAAAATGTCTTTGAATTTTTAAAGCATTTTAGAACGCTTATTTCCTCATTTTAAGCTTCTCAGAACACTTTATTTCGCATAGGCATACATAGTAAACTTTAGGGTCACGCTGTGTACCCCCTAATTGACCTATAATTATTTCCTGTGGTAGGGTACACTATTACCCTGTAATATAATAGCTGGTCCAATTTAAATATTATGGGTGAATATTAAGGTCTGATATTGCGCCTTGCGTTAGTTAACCATTGAAAGATGTCTTTGATTTTTTAAAGCATATTAGAACGCTTATTTCTTCATTTTAAGCTTCTCAGAACACTCTATTTCGCATAGGCATACATAGTAAACTTTAGGGTCACGCTGTGTACCCCCTAATTGAAATATAATTATTTCCTGTTGTAGGGTACACTATTACCCTGTAATATAATACCTGGTCCAATTTAAATATTATGGTTCCATATTAAGGTCTGATATCGCGCCTTGCGTTAGTTAACCATTGAAAGATGTCTTTGAATTTTTAAAGCATTTTAGAACGCTTATTTCTTCATTTTAAGCTTCTCAAAACATTTTATTTCGCATAGGCATACATAGTAAAATTTAGGGTCACGCTGTGTACCCCCTAAATGACCTATACTTATTTCCTGTGGTAGGGTACACTATTACCCTGTAATATAATACGTGGTCCAATTTAAAATTTATAGGTCAATATTAAGGTCCGATACCGTGCCGTTAGTTAACATAGAAAAATGTCTTTGAATTTTTAAAGCATTTTAGAACGCTTATTTCCTCATTTTAAGCTTCTCAGAACACTTTATTTCGCATAGGCATACATAGTAAACTTTAGGGTCACGCTGTGTACCCCCTAATTGACCTATAATTATTTCCTGTGGTAGGGTACACTATTACCCTGTAATATAATACCTGGTCCAATTTAAATATTATGGGTGAATATTAAGGTCTGATATTGCGCCTTGCGTTAGTTAACCATTGAAAGATGTCTTTGATTTTTTAAAGCATTTTAGAACGCTTATTTCCTCATTTTAAGCTTCTCGGAACACTTTATTTCGCATAGGCATACATATTAATTTTTAGGGGCACGCTGTGTACCTTCTAATTGACCTATAATTATTTCCTGTGGTAGGGTACACTATTACCCTGTAATACAATACCTGGTCCAATTTAAATATTATGGGTCAATATTAAGGTCTGATATCGCGCCTTGCGTTGATTAACCATTGAAAGATGTCTTTGAATTTTTAAAGCATTTTAGAACGCTTATTTCTTCATTTTAAGCTTCTCAAAACATTTTATTTTGCATAGGCATACATAGTAAAATTTAGGGTCACGCTGTGTACCCCCTAAATGACCTATAATTATTTCCTGTGGTAGGGTACACTATTACCCTGTAATATAATACGTGGTCCAATTTAAAAATTATAGGTCAATATTAAGGTCCGATACCGTGCCGTTAGTTAACATAGAAAAATGTCTTTGAATTTTTAAAGCATTTTAGAACGCTTATTTCCTCATTTTAAGCTTCTCAGAACACTTTACTTCGCATAGGCAAACATAGTAAACTTTAGGGTCACGCTGTGTACCCCCTAATTGACCTATAATTATTTCCTGTGGTAGGGTACACTATTACCCTGTAATATAATACCTGGTCCAATTTAAATATTATGGGTGAATATTAAGGTCTGATATTGCGCCTTGCGTTAGTTAACCATTGAAAGATGTCTTTGATTTTTTAAAGCATTTTAGAACGCTTATTTCTTCATTTTAAGCTTCTCAGAACACTCTATTTCGCATAGGCATACATATTAATTTTTAGGGGCACGCTGTGTACCTTCTAATTGACCTATAATTATTTCCTGTGGTAGGGTACACTATTACCCTGTAATATAATACCTGGTCCAATTTAAATATTATGGGTCAATATTAAGGTCTGATATCGCGCCTTGCGTTGATTAACCATTGAAAGATGTCTTTGAATTTTTAAAGCATTTTAGAACGCTTATTTCTTCATTTTAAGCTTCTCAAAACATTTTATTTTGCATAGGCATACATAGTAAAATTTAGGGTCACGCTGTGTACCCCCTAAATGACCTATAATTATTTCCTGTGGTAGGGTACACTATTACCCTGTAATATAATACGTGGTCCAATTTAAAAATTATAGGTCAATATTAAGGTCCGATACCGTGCCGTTAGTTAACATAGAAAAATGTCTTTGAATTTTTAAAGCATTTTAGAACGCTTATTTCCTCATTTTAAGCTTCTCAGAACAATTTACTTCGCATAGGCAAACATAGTAAACTTTAGGGTCACGCTGTGTACCCCCTAATTGACCTATAATTATTTCCTGTGGTAGGGTACACTATTACCCTGTAATATAATACCTGGTCCAATTTAAATATTATGGGTGAATATTAAGGTCTGATATTGCGCCTTGCGTTAGTTAACCATTGAAAGATGTCTTTGATTTTTTAAAGCATTTTAGAACGCTTATTTCTTCATTTTAAGCTTCTCAGAACACTCTATTTCGCATAGGCATACATAGTAAACTTTAGGGTCACGCTGTGTACCCCCTAATTGAAATATAATTATTTCCTGTTGTAGGGTACACTATTACCCTGTAATATAATATCTGGTCCAATTTAAATATTATGGTTCCATATTAAGGTCTGATATCGCGCCTTGCGTTGGTTAACCATTGAAAGATGTCTTTGAATTTTTAAAGCATTTCAGAACGCTTATTTCTTCATTTTAAGCTTCTCAAAACATTTTATTTCGCATAGGCATACATAGTAAAATTTAGGGTCACGCTGTGTACCCCCTAAATGACCTATAATTATTTTCTGTGGTAGGGTACACTATTACCCTGTAATATAATACGTGGTCCAATTTAAAAATTATAGGTCAATATTAAGGTCCGATACCGTGCCGTTAGTTAACATAGAAAAATGTCTTTGAATTTTTAAAGCATTTTAGAACGCTTATTTCCTCATTTTAAGCTTCTCAGAACACTTTATTTCGCATAGGCATACATAGTAAACTTTAGGGTCACGCTGTGTACCCCCTAATTGACCTATAATTATTTCCTGTGGTAGGGTACACTATTACCCTGTAATATAATACCTGGTCCAATTTAAATATTATGGGTGAATATTAAGGTCTGATATTGCGCCTTGCGTTAGTTAACCATTGAAAGATGTCTTTGATTTTTTAAAGCATTTTAGAACGCTTATTTCCTCATTTTAAGCTTCTCGGAACACTTTATTTCGCATAGGCATACATATTAATTTTTAGGGGCACGCTGTGTACCTTCTAATTGACCTATAATTATTTCCTGTGGTAGGGTACACTATTACCCTGTAATATAATACCTGGTCCAATTTAAATATTATGGGTCAATATTAAGGTCTGATATCGCGCCTTGCGTTGATTAACCATTGAAAGATGTCTTTGAATTTTTAAAGCATTTTAGAACGCTTATTTCTTCATTTTAAGCTTCTCAAAACATTTTATTTTGCATAGGCATACATAGTAAAATTTAGGGTCACGCTGTGTACCCCCTAAATGACCTATAATTATTTCCTGTGGTAGGGTACACTATTACCCTGTAATATAATACGTGGTCCAATTTAAAAATTATAGGTCAATATTAAGGTCCGATACCGTGCCGTTAGTTAACATAGAAAAATGTCTTTGAATTTTTAAAGCATTTTAGAACGCTTATTTCCTCATTTTAAGCTTCTCAAAACACTTTATTTTGCATAGGAATACATAGTAAACTTTAGGGTCACGCTGTGTACCCCCTAATTGACCTATAATTATTTCTTGCTGTAGGGTACACTATTACCCTGTAATATAATACGTGGTCCAATTTAAAAATTATAGGTCAATATTAAGGTCCGATACCGAGCCGTTAGTTAACGTAGAAAAGTGTCTTCGAATTTCCTTGTTTTAATGCACTATTTAAAATATACATAGTGTACCCCCTAATTGACCTATAATTATTTCCTGTGGTAGGGTACACTATTACCCTGTAATATAATACCTGGTCCAATTTAAATATTATGGGTCAATATTAAGGTCTGATATTGCGCCTTGCGTTAGTTAACCATTGAAAGATGTCTTTGAATTTTTAAAGCATTTTAGAACGCTTATTTCTTCATTTTAAGCTTCTCAGAACACTTTATTTTGCATAGGAATACATAGTAAACTTTAGGGTCACGCTGTGTACCCCCTAATTGACCTATAATTATTTCCTGCTGTAGGGTACACTATTACCCTGTAATATAATACCTGGTCCAATTTAAATATTATGGGTCAATATTAAGGTCTGATATCGCGCCTTGCGTTCATTAACCATTGAAAGATATCTTTGAATTTTTAAAGCATTTTAGAACGCTTATTTCTTCCTTTTAAGCTTCTCAAAACATTTTATTTCGCATAGGCATACATAGTAAAATTTAGGGTCACGCTGTGTACCCCCTAAATGACCTATAATTATTTCCTGTGGTAGGGTACACTATTACCGTGTAATATAATTCGGGGTCCAATTTAAAATTTATAGGTCAATATTAAGGTCCGATACCGTGCCGTTAGTTAACATAGAAAAATGTCTTTGAATTTTTAAAGCATTTTAGAACGCTTATTTCCTCATTTTAAGCTTCTCAGAACACTTTATTTCGCATAGGCATACATAGTAAACTTTAGGGTCACGCTGTGTACCCCCTAATTGACCTATAATTATTTCCTGTGGTAGGGTACACTATTACCCTGTAATATAATAGCTGGTCCAATTTAAATATTATGGGTGAATATTAAGGTCTGATATTGCGCCTTGCGTTAGTTAACCATTGAAAGATGTCTTTGATTTTTTAAAGCATATTAGAACGCTTATTTCTTCATTTTAAGCTTCTCAGAACACTCTATTTCGCATAGGCATACATAGTAAACTTTAGGGTCACGCTGTGTACCCCCTAATTGAAATATAATTATTTCCTGTTGTAGGGTACACTATTACCCTGTAATATAATACCTGGTCCAATTTAAATATTATGGTTCCATATTAAGGTCTGATATCGCGCCTTGCGTTAGTTAACCATTGAAAGATGTCTTTGAATTTTTAAAGCATTTTAGAACGCTTATTTCTTCATTTTAAGCTTCTCAAAACATTTTATTTCGCATAGGCATACATAGTAAAATTTAGGGTCACGCTGTGTACCCCCTAAATGACCTATACTTATTTCCTGTGGTAGGGTACACTATTACCCTGTAATATAATACGTGGTCCAATTTAAAATTTATAGGTCAATATTAAGGTCCGATACCGTGCCGTTAGTTAACATAGAAAAATGTCTTTGAATTTTTAAAGCATTTTAGAACGCTTATTTCCTCATTTTAAGCTTCTCAGAACACTTTATTTCGCATAGGCATACATAGTAAACTTTAGGGTCACGCTGTGTACCCCCTAATTGACCTATAATTATTTCCTGTGGTAGGGTACACTATTACCCTGTAATATAATACCTGGTCCAATTTAAATATTATGGGTGAATATTAAGGTCTGATATTGCGCCTTGCGTTAGTTAACCATTGAAAGATGTCTTTGATTTTTTAAAGCATTTTAGAACGCTTATTTCCTCATTTTAAGCTTCTCGGAACACTTTATTTCGCATAGGCATACATATTAATTTTTAGGGGCACGCTGTGTACCTTCTAATTGACCTATAATTATTTCCTGTGGTAGGGTACACTATTACCCTGTAATATAATACCTGGTCCAATTTAAATATTATGGGTCAATATTAAGGTCTGATATCGCGCCTTGCGTTGATTAACCATTGAAAGATGTCTTTGAATTTTTAAAGCATTTTAGAACGCTTATTTCTTCATTTTAAGCTTCTCAAAACATTTTATTTTGCATAGGCATACATAGTAAAATTTAGGGTCACGCTGTGTACCCCCTAAATGACCTATAATTATTTCCTGTGGTAGGGTACACTATTACCCTGTAATATAATACGTGGTCCAATTTAAAAATTATAGGTCAATATTAAGGTCCGATACCGTGCCGTTAGTTAACATAGAAAAATGTCTTTGAATTTTTAAAGCATTTTAGAACGCTTATTTCCTCATTTTAAGCTTCTCAAAACACTTTATTTTGCATAGGAATACATAGTAAACTTTAGGGTCACGCTGTGTACCCCCTAATTGACCTATAATTATTTCTTGCTGTAGGGTACACTATTACCCTATAATATAATACGTGGTCCAATTTAAAAATTATAGGTCAATATTAAGGTCCGATACCGAGCCGTTAGTTAACGTAGAAAAGTGTCTTCGAATTTCCTTGTTTTAATGCACTATTTAAAATATACATAGTGTACCCCCTAATTGACCTATAATTATTTCCTGTGGTAGGGTACACTATTACCCTGTAATATAATACCTGGTCCAATTTAAATATTATGGGTCAATATTAAGGTCTGATATTGCGCCTTGCGTTAGTTAACCATTGAAAGATGTCTTTGAATTTTTAAAGCACTTTAGAACGCTTATTTCTTCATTTTAAGCTTCTCAGAACACTTTATTTCGCATAGGCATACATAGTAAACTTTAGGGTCACTCTGTGTACCCCCTAATTGACCTATAATTATTTCCTGTGGTAGGGTACACTATAACCCTGTAATATAATACGTGGTCCAATTTAAAAATTATAGGTCAATATTAAGGTCCGATACCGTACCGTTAGTTAACATAGAAAAATGTCTTTGAATTTTTAAAGCATTTTAGAACGCTTATTTCCTCATTTTAAGCTTCTCAGAACACTTTATTTTGCATAGGAATACATAGTAAACTTTAGGGTCACGCTGTGTACCCCCTAATTGACCTATAATTATTTCCTGCTGTAGGGTACACTATTACCCTGTAATATAATACCTGGTCCAATTTAAATATTATGGGTCAATATTAAGGTCTGATATCGCGCCTTGCGTTCATTAACCATTGAAAGATGTCTTTGAATTTTTAAAGCATTTTAGAACACTTATTTCTTCATTTTAAGCTTCTCAGAACACTATTTTTCGCATAGGCATACATAGTAAACTTTAGGTTCACTCTGTGTACCCCCTAATTGACCTATAATTATTTCCTATGGTAGGGTACACTATAACCCTGTAATATAATACGTGGTCCTATTTAAAAATTATACGTCAATATTAAGGTCCGATACCGTACCGTTAGTTAACATAGAAAAATGTCTTTGAATTTTTAAAGCATTTTAGAACGCTTATTTCCTCATTTTAAGCTTCTCAGAACACTTTATTTTGCATAGGAATACATAGTAAACTTTAGGGTCACGCTGTGTACCCCCTAATTGACCTATAATTATTTCCTGCTGTAGGGTACACTATTACCCTGTAATATAATATCTGGTCCAATTTAAATATTATGGGTCAATATTAAGGTCTGATATTGCGCCTTGCGTTAGTTAACCATTGAAAGATGTCTTTGATTTTTTAAAGCATTTTAGAACGCTTATTTCTTCATTTTAAGTTTCTCAGAACACTCTATTTCGCATAGGCATACATAGTAAACTTTAGGGTCACGCTGTGTACCCCCTAAATGACCTATAATTATTTCCTGTGGTAGGGTACACTATTACCCTGTAATATAATACGTGGTCCAATTTAAAAATTATAGGTCAATATTAAGGTCCGATACCGTGCCGTTAGTTAACATAGAAAAATGTCTTTGAATTTTTAAAGCATTTTAGAACGCTTATTTCCTCATTTTAAGCTTCTCGGAACACTTTATTTCGCATAGGCATACATAGTAAACTTTAGGGGCACGCTGTGTACCCCCTAATTGACCTATAATTATTTCCTGTGGTAGGGTACACTATTACCCTGTAATATAATACCTGGTCCAATTTAAATATTATGGGCGAATATTAAGGTCTGATATTGCGCCTTGCGTTAGTTAACCATCGAAAGATGTCTTTGATTTTTTAAAGCATTTTAGAACGCTTATTTCTTCATTTTAAGCTTCTCAGAACACTCTATTTCGCATAGGCATACATAGTAAACTTTAGGGTCACGCTGTGTACCCCCTAATTGAAATATAATTATTTCCTGTTGTAGGGTACACTATTACCCTGTAATATAATATCTGGTCCAATTTAAATATTATGGTTCCATATTAAGGTCTGATATCGCGCCTTGCGTTGGTTAACCATTGAAAGATGTCTTTGAATTTTTAAAGCATTTTAGAACGCTTATTTCTTCATTTTAAGCTTCTCAAAACATTTTATTTCGCATAGGCATACATAGTAAAATTTAGGGTCACGCTGTGTACCCCCTAAATGACCTATAATTATTTCCTGTGGTAGGGTACACTATTACCCTGTAATATAATACGTGGTCCAATTTAAAAATTATAGGTCAATATTAAGGTCCGATACCGTGCCGTTAGTTAACATAGAAAAATGTCTTTGAATTTTTAAAGCATTTTAGAACGCTTATTTCCTCATTTTAAGCTTCTCGGAACACTTTATTTCGCATAGGCATACATAGTAAACTTTAGGGGCACGCTGTGTACCCCCTAATTGACCTATAATTATTTCCTGTGGTAGGGTACACTATTACCCTGTAATATAATACCTGGTCCAATTTAAATATTATGGGTCAATATTAAGGTCTGATATCGCGCCTTGCGTTGATTAACCATTGAAAGATGTCTTTGAATTTTTAAAGCATTTTAGAACGCTTATTTCTTCATTTTAAGCTTCTCAAAACATTTTATTTCGCATAGGCATACATAGTAAAATTTAGGGTCACGCTGTGTACCCCCTAAATGACCTATAATTATTTTCTGTGGTAGGGTACACTATTACCCTGTAATATAATACGTGGTCCAATTTAAAAATTATAGGTCAATATTAAGGTCCGATACCGTGCCGTTAGTTAACATAGAAAAATGTCTTTGAATTTTTAAAGCATTTTAGAACGCTTATTTCCTCATTTTAAGCTTCTCGGAACACTTTATTTCGCATAGGCATACATAGTAAACTTTAGGGGCACGCTGTGTACCCCCTAATTGACCTATAATTATTTCCTGTGGTAGGGTACACTATTACCCTGTAATATAATACCTGGTCCAATTTAAATATTATGGGTCAATATTAAGGTCTGATATCGCGCCTTGCGTTGATTAACCATTGAAAGATGTCTTTGAATTTTTAAAGCATTTTAGAAAGCTTATTTCTTCATTTTAAGCTTCTCAAAACATTTTATTTCGCATAGGCATACATAGTAAAATTTAGGGTCACGCTGTGTACCCCCTAAATGACCTATAATTATTTCCTGTGGTAGGGTACACTATTACCCTGTAATATAATACGTGGTCCAATTTAAAAATTATAGGTCAATATTAAGGTCCGATACCTTGCCGTTAGTTAACATAGAAAAATGTCTTTGAATTTTTAAAGCATTTTAGAACGCTTATTTCCTCATTTTAAGCTTCTCGGAACACTTTATTTCGCATAGGCATACATATTAATTTTTAGGGGCACGCTGTGTACCCCCTAATTGACCTATAATTATTTCCTGTGGTAGGGTACACTATTACCCTGTAATATAATACCTGGTCCAATTTAAATATTATGGGTCAATATTAAGGTCTGATATCGCGCCTTGCGTTGATTAACCATTGAAAGATGTCTTTGAATTTTTAAAGCATTTTAGAACGCTTATTTCTTCATTTTAAGCTTCTCAAAACATTTTATTTTGCATAGGCATACATAGTAAAATTTAGGGTCACGCTGTGTACCCCCTAAATGACCTATAATTATTTCCTGTGGTAGGGTACACTATTACCCTGTAATATAATACGTGGTCCAATTTAAAAATTATAGGTCAATATTAAGGTCCGATACCGTACTGTTAGTTAACATAGAAAAATGTCTTTGAATTTTTAAAGCATTTTAGAACGCTTATTTCCTCATTTTAAGCTTCTCAAAACACTTTATTTTGCATAGGAATACATAGTAAACTTTAGGGTCACGCTGTGTACCCCCTAATTGACCTATAATTATTTCTTGCTGTAGGGTACACTATTACCCTGTAATATAATACGTGGTCCAATTTAAAAATTATAGGTCAATATTAAGGTCCGATACCGAGCCGTTAGTTAACGTAGAAAAGTGTCTTCGAATTTCCTTGTTTTAATGCACTATTTAAAATATACATAGTGTACCCCCTAATTGACCTATAATTATTTCCTGTGGTAGGGTACACTATTACCCTGTAATATAATACCTGGTCCAATTTAAATATTATGGGTCAATATTAAGGTCTGATATTGCGCCTTGCGTTAGTTAACCATTGAAAGATGTCTTTGAATTTTTAAAGCACTTTAGAACGCTTATTTCTTCATTTTAAGCTTCTCAGAACACTTTATTTCGCATAGGCATACATAGTAAACTTTAGGGTCACTCTGTGTACCCCCTAATTAACCTATAATTATTTCCTGTGGTAGGGTACACTAAAACCCTGTAATATAATACGTGGTCCAATTTAAAAATTATAGGTCAATATTAAGGTCCGATACCGTACCGTTAGTTAACATAGAAAAATGTCTTTGAATTTTTAAAGCATTTTAGAACGCTTATTTCCTCATTTTAAGCTTCTCAGAACACTTTATTTTGCATAGGAATACATAGTAAACTTTAGGGTCACGCTGTGTACCCCCTAATTGACCTATAATTATTTCCTGCTGTAGGGTACACTATTACCCTGTAATATAATACCTGGTCCAATTTAAATATTATGGGTCAATATTAAGGTCTGATATTGCGCCTTGCGTTAGTTAACCATTGAAAGATGTCTTTGAATTTTTTAAGCACTTTAGAACGCTTATTTCTTCATTTTAAGCTTCTCAGAACACTTTATTTCGCATAGGCATACATAGTAAACTTTAGGGTCACTCTGTGTACCCCCTAATTGACCTATAATTATTTCCTGTGGTAGGGTACACTATAACCCTGTAATATAATACGTGGTCCAATTTAAAAATTATAGGTCAATATTAAGGTCCGATACCGTACCGTTAGTTAACATAGAAAAATGTCTTTGAATTTTTAAAGCATTTTAGAACGCTTATTTCCTCATTTTAAGCTTCTCAGAACACTTTATTTTGCATAGGAATACATAGTAAACTTTAGGGTCACGCTGTGTACCCCCTAATTGACCTATAATTATTTCCTGCTGTAGGGTACACTATTACCCTGTAATATAATACCTGGTCCAATTTAAATATTATGGGTCAATATTAAGGTCTGATATCGCGCCTTGCGTTCATTAACCATTGAAAGATGTCTTTGAATTTTTAAAGCATTTTAGAACACTTATTTCTTCATTTTAAGCTTCTCAGAACACTATTTTTCGCATAGGCATACATAGTAAACTTTAGGTTCACTCTGTGTACCCCCTAATTGACCTATAATTATTTCCTATGGTAGGGTACACTATAACCCTGTAATATAATACGTGGTCCTATTTAAAAATTATACGTCAATATTAAGGTCCGATACCGTACCGTTAGTTAACATAGAAAAATGTCTTCGAATTTTTAAAGCATTTTAGAACGCTTATTTCCTCATTTTAAGCTTCTCAGAACACTTTCTTTTGCATAGGAATACATAGTAAACTTTAGGGTCACGCTGTGTACCCCCTAATTGACCTATAATTATTTCCTGCTGTAGGGTACACTATTACCCTGTAATATAATATCTGGTCCAATTTAAATATTATGGGTCAATATTAAGGTCTGATATTGCGCCTTGCGTTAGTTAACCATTGAAAGATGTCTTTGAATTTTTAAAGCACTTTAGAACGCTTATTTCTTCATTTTAAGCTTCTCAGAACACTTTATTTCGCATAGGCATACATAGTAAACTTTAGGGTCACTCTGTGTACCCCCTAATTGACCTATAATTATTTCCTGTGGTAGGGTACACTATAACCCTGTAATATAATACGTGGTCCAATTTAAAAATTATAGGTCAATATTAAGGTCCGATACCGTACCGTTAGTTAACATAGAAAAATGTCTTTGAATTTTTAAAGCATTTTAGAACGCTTATTTCCTCATTTTAAGCTTCTCAGAACACTTTATTTTGCATAGGAATACATAGTAAACTTTAGGGTCACGCTGTGTACCCCCTAATTGACCTATAATTATTTCCTGCTGTAGGGTACACTATTACCCTGTAATATAATACCTGGTCCAATTTAAATATTATGGGTCAATATTAAGGTCTGATATTGCGCCTTGCGTTAGTTAACCATTGAAAGATGTCTTTGAATTTTTAAAGCACTTTAGAACGCTTATTTCTTCATTTTAAGCTTCTCAGAACACTTTATTTCGCATAGGCATACATAGTAAACTTTAGGGTCACGCTGTGTACCCCCTAATTGACCTATAATTATTTCCTGCTGTAGGGTACACTATTACCCTGTAATATAATACCTGGTCCAATTTAAATATTATGGGTCAATATTAAGGTCTGATATTGCGCCTTGCGTTAGTTAACCATTGAAAGATGTCTTTGAATTTTTTAAGCACTTTAGAACGCTTATTTCTTCATTTTAAGCTTCTCAGAACACTTTATTTCGCATAGGCATACATAGTAAACTTTAGGGTCACTCTGTGTACCCCCTAATTGACCTATAATTATTTCCTGTGGTAGGGTACACTATAACCCTGTAATATAATACGTGGTCCAATTTAAAAATTATAGGTCAATATTAAGGTCCGATACCGTACCGTTAGTTAACATAGAAAAATGTCTTTGAATTTTTAAAGCATTTTAGAACGCTTATTTCCTCATTTTAAGCTTCTCAGAACACTTTATTTTGCATAGGAATACATAGTAAACTTTAGGGTCACGCTGTGTACCCCCTAATTGACCTATAATTATTTCCTGCTGTAGGGTACACTATTACCCTGTAATATAATACCTGGTCCAATTTAAATATTATGGGTCAATATTAAGGTCTGATATCGCGCCTTGCGTTCATTAACCATTGAAAGATGTCTTTGAATTTTTAAAGCATTTTAGAACACTTATTTCTTCATTTTAAGCTTCTCAGAACACTATTTTTCGCATAGGCATACATAGTAAACTTTAGGTTCACTCTGTGTACCCCCTAATTGACCTATAATTATTTCCTATGGTAGGGTACACTATAACCCTGTAATATAATACGTGGTCCTATTTAAAAATTATACGTCAATATTAAGGTCCGATACCGTACCGTTAGTTAACATAGAAAAATGTCTTCGAATTTTTAAAGCATTTTAGAACGCTTATTTCCTCATTTTAAGCTTCTCAGAACACTTTCTTTTGCATAGGAATACATAGTAAACTTTAGGGTCACGCTGTGTACCCCCTAATTGACCTATAATTATTTCCTGCTGTAGGGTACACTATTACCCTGTAATATAATATCTGGTCCAATTTAAATATTATGGGTCAATATTAAGGTCTGATATTGCGCCTTGCGTTAGTTAACCATTGAAAGATGTCTTTGAATTTTTAAAGCACTTTAGAACGCTTATTTCTTCATTTTAAGCTTCTCAGAACACTTTATTTCGCATAGGCATACATAGTAAACTTTAGGGTCACTCTGTGTACCCCCTAATTGACCTATAATTATTTCCTGTGGTAGGGTACACTATAACCCTGTAATATAATACGTGGTCCAATTTAAAAATTATAGGTCAATATTAAGGTCCGATACCGTACCGTTAGTTAACATAGAAAAATGTCTTTGAATTTTTAAAGCATTTTAGAACGCTTATTTCCTCATTTTAAGCTTCTCAGAACACTTTATTTTGCATAGGAATACATAGTAAACTTTAGGGTCACGCTGTGTACCCCCTAATTGACCTATAATTATTTCCTGCTGTAGGGTACACTATTACCCTGTAATATAATACCTGGTCCAATTTAAATATTATGGGTCAATATTAAGGTCTGATATCGCGCCTTGCGTTCATTAACCATTGAAAGATGTCTTTGAATTTTTAAAGCATTTTAGAACACTTATTTCTTCATTTTAAGCTTCTCAGAACACTATTTTTCGCATAGGCATACATAGTAAACTTTAGGTTCACTCTGTGTACCCCCTAATTGACCTATAATTATTTCCTATGGTAGGGTACACTATAACCCTGTAATATAATACGTGGTCCTATTTAAAAATTATACGTCAATATTAAGGTCCGATACCGTACCGTTAGTTAACATAGAAAAATGTCTTCGAATTTTTAAAGCATTTTAGAACGCTTATTTCCTCATTTTAAGCTTCTCAGAACACTTTCTTTTGCATAGGAATACATAGTAAACTTTAGGGTCACGCTGTGTACCCCCTAATTGACCTATAATTATTTCCTGCTGTAGGGTACACTATTACCCTGTAATATAATATCTGGTCCAATTTAAATATTATGGGTCAATATTAAGGTCTGATATTGCGCCTTGCGTTAGTTAACCATTGAAAGATGTCTTTGATTTTTTAAAGCATTTTAGAACGCTTATTTCTTCATTTTAAGTTTCTCAGAACACTCTATTTCGCATAGGCATACATAGTAAACTTTAGGGTCACGCTGTGTACCCCCTAAATGACCTATAATTATTTCCTGTGGTAGGGTACACTATTACCCTGTAATATAATACGTGGTCCAATTTAAAAATTATAGGTCAATATTAAGGTCCGATACCGTGCCGTTAGTTAACATAGAAAAATGTCTTTGAATTTTTAAAGCATTTTAGAACGCTTATTTCCTCATTTTAAGCTTCTCGGAACACTTTATTTCGCATAGGCATACATAGTAAACTTTAGGGGCACGCTGTGTACCCCCTAATTGACCTATAATTATTTCCTTTGGTAGGGTACACTATTACCCTGTAATATAATACCTGGTCCAATTTAAATATTATGGGTCAATATTAAGGTCTGATATCGCGCCTTGCGTTGATTAACCATTGAAAGATGTCTTTGAATTTTTAAAGCATTTTAGAACGCTTATTTCTTCATTTTAAGCTTCTCAAAACATTTTATTTCGCATAGGCATACATAGTAAAATTTAGGGTCACGCTGTGTACCCCCTAAATGACCTATAATTATTTCCTGTGGTAGGGTACACTATTACCCTGTAATATAATACGTGGTCCAATTTAAAAATTATAGGTCAATATTAAGGTCCGATACCGTGCCGTTAGTTAACATAGAAAAATGTCTTTGAATTTTTAAAGCATTTTAGAACGCTTATTTCCTCATTTTAAGCTTCTCAGAACACTTTACTTCGCATAGGCAAACATAGTAAACTTTAGGGTCACGCTGTGTACCCCCTAATTGACCTATAATTATTTCCTGTGGTAGGGTACACTATTACCCTGTAATATAATACCTGGTCCAATTTAAATATTATGGGTGAATATTAAGGTCTGATATTGCGCCTTGCGGTAGTTAACCATTGAAAGATGTCTTTGATTTTTTAAAGCATTTTAGAACGCTTATTTCTTCATTTTAAGCTTCTCAAAACATTTTATTTCGCATAGGCATACATAGTAAAATTTAGGGTCACGCTGTGTACCCCCTAAATGACCTATAATTATTTCCTGTGGTAGGGTACACTATTACCCTGTAATATAATACGTGGTCCAATTTAAAAATTATAGGTCAATATTAAGGTCCGATACCGTGCCGTTAGTTAACATAGAAAAATGTCTTTGAATTTTTAAAGCATTTTAGAACGCTTATTTCCTCATTTTAAGCTTCTCGGAACACTTTATTTCGCATAGGCATACATAGTAAACTTTAGGGGCACGCTGTGTACCCCCTAATTGACCTATAATTATTTCCTGTGGTAGGGTACACTATTACCCTGTAATATAATACCTGGTCCAATTTAAATATTATGGGTCAATATTAAGGTCTGATATCGCGCCTTGCGTTGATTAACCATTGAAAGATGTCTTTGAATTTTTAAAGCATTTTAGAAAGCTTATTTCTTCATTTTAAGCTTCTCAAAACATTTTATTTCGCATAGGCATACATAGTAAAATTTAGGGTCACGCTGTGTACCCCCTAAATGACCTATAATTATTTCCTGTGGTAGGGTACACTATTACCCTGTAATATAATACGTGGTCCAATTTAAAAATTATAGGTCAATATTAAGGTCCGATACCTTGCCGTTAGTTAACATAGAAAAATGTCTTTGAATTTTTAAAGCATTTTAGAACGCTTATTTCCTCATTTTAAGCTTCTCGGAACACTTTATTTCGCATAGGCATACATATTAATTTTTAGGGGCACGCTGTGTACCCCCTAATTGACCTATAATTATTTCCTGTGGTAGGGTACACTATTACCCTGTAATATAATACCTGGTCCAATTTAAATATTATGGGTCAATATTAAGGTCTGATATCGCGCCTTGCGTTGATTAACCATTGAAAGATGTCTTTGAATTTTTAAAGCATTTTAGAAAGCTTATTTCTTCATTTTAAGCTTCTCAAAACATTTTATTTTGCATAGGCATACATAGTAAAATTTAGGGTCACGCTGTGTACCCCCTAAATGACCTATAATTATTTCCTGTGGTAGGGTACACTATTACCCTGTAATATAATACGTGGTCCAATTTAAAAATTATAGGTCAATATTAAGGTCCGATACCGTGCCGTTAGTTAACATAGAAAAATGTCTTTGAATTTTTAAAGCATTTTAGAACGCTTATTTCCTCATTTTAAGCTTCTCAAAACACTTTATTTTGCATAGGAATACATAGTAAACTTTAGGGTCACGCTGTGTACCCCCTAATTGACCTATAATTATTTCTTGCTGTAGGGTACACTATTACCCTGTAATATAATACGTGGTCCAATTTAAAAATTATAGGTCAATATTAAGGTCCGATACCGAGCCGTTAGTTAACGTAGAAAAGTGTCTTCGAATTTCCTTGTTTTAATGCACTATTTAAAATATACATAGTGTACCCCCTAATTGACCTATAATTATTTCCTGTGGTAGGGTACACTATTACCCTGTAATATAATACCTGGTCCAATTTAAATATTATGGGTCAATATTAAGGTCTGATATTGCGCCTTGCGTTAGTTAACCATTGAAAGATGTCTTTGAATTTTTAAAGCACTTTAGAACGCTTATTTCTTCATTTTAAGCTTCTCAGAACACTTTATTTCGCATAGGCATACATAGTAAACTTTAGGGTCACTCTGTGTACCCCCTAATTGACCTATAATTATTTCCTGTGGTAGGGTACACTATAACCCTGTAATATAATACGTGGTCCATTTTAAAAATTATAGGTCAATATTAAGGTCCGATACCGTACCGTTAGTTAACATAGAAAAATGTCTTTGAATTTTTAAAGCATTTTAGAACGCTTATTTCCTCATTTTAAGCTTCTCAGAACACTTTATTTTGCATAGGAATACATAGTAAACTTTAGGGTCACGCTGTGTACCCCCTAATTGACCTATAATTATTTCCTGCTGTAGGGTACACTATTACCCTGTAATATAATACCTGGTCCAATTTAAATATTATGGGTCAATATTAAGGTCTGATATCGCGCCTTGCGTTCATTAACCATTGAAAGATGTCTTTGAATTTTTAAAGCATTTTAGAACACTTATTTCTTCATTTTAAGCTTCTCAGAACACTATTTTTCGCATAGGCATACATAGTAAACTTTAGGTTCACTCTGTGTACCCCCTAATTGACCTATAATTATTTCCTATGGTAGGGTACACTATAACCCTGTAATATAATACGTGGTCCTATTTAAAAATTATACGTCAATATTAAGGTCCGATACCGTACCGTTAGTTAACATAGAAAAATGTCTTTGAATTTTTAAAGCATTTTAGAACGCTTATTTCCTCATTTTAAGCTTCTCAGAACACTTTCTTTTGCATAGGAATACATAGTAAACTTTAGGGTCACGCTGTGTACCCCCTAATTGACCTATAATTATTTCCTGCTGTAGGGTACACTATTACCCTGTAATATAATATCTGGTCCAATTTAAATATTATGGGTCAATATTAAGAACTGATATTGCGCCTTGCGTTAGTTAACCATTGAAAGATGTCTTTGATTTTTTAAAGCATTTTAGAACGCTTATTTCTTCATTTTAAGCTTCTCAGAACACTCTATTTCGCATAGGCATACATAGTAAACATTAGGGGCACGCTGTGTACCCCCTAATTGACCTATAATTATTTCCTGTGGTAGGGTACACTATTACCCTGTAATATAATACCTGGTCCAATTTAAATATTATGGGTCAATATTAAGGTCTGATATAGCGCCTTGCGCTGATTAACCATTGAAAGATGTCTTTGAATTTTTAAAGCATTTTAGAACGCTTATTTCTTCATTTTAAGCTTCTCAAAACATTTTATTTCGCATAGGCATACATAGTAAAATTTAGGGTCACGCTGTGTACCCCCTAAATGACCTATAATTATTTCCTGTGGTAGGGTACACTATTACCCTGTAATATAATACGTGGTCCAATTTAAAAATTATAGGTCAATATTAAGGTCCGATACCGTACCGTTAGTTAACATAGAAAAATGTCTTTGAATTTTTAAAGCATTTTAGAACGCTTATTTCCTCATTTTAAGCTTCTCAGAACACTTTATTTTGCATAGGAATACATAGTAAACTTTAGGGTCACGCTGTGTACCCCCTAATTGACCTATAATTATTTCCTGCTGTAGGGTACACTATTACCCTGTAATATAATACCTGGTCCAATTTAAATATTATGGGTCAATATTAAGGTCTGATATCGCGCCTTGCGTTCATTAACCATTGAAAGATGTCTTTGAATTTTTAAAGCATTTTAGAACACTTATTTCTTCATTTTAAGTTTCTCAGAACACTTTATTTCGCATAGGCATACATAGTAAACTTTAGGTTCACTCTGTGTACCCCCTAATTGACCTATAATTATTTCCTATGGTAGGGTACACTATAACCCTGTAATATAATACGTGGTCCTATTTAAAAATTATACGTCAATATTAAGGTCCGATACCGTACCGTTAGTTAACATAGAAAAATGTCTTTGAATTTTTAAAGCATTTTAGAACGCTTATTTCCTCATTTTAAGCTTCTCAGAACACTTTATTTTGCATAGGAATACATAGTAAACTTTAGGGTCACGCTGTGTACCCCCTAATTGACCTATAATTATTTCCTGTGGTAGGGTACACTATTACCCTGTAATATAATACCTGGTCCAATTTAAATATTATGGGTCAATATTAAGGTCTGATATCGCGCCTTGCGTTGATTAACCATTGAAAGATGTCTTTGAATTTTTAAAGCATTTTAGAACGCTTATTTCTTCATTTTAAGCTTCTCAAAACATTTTATTTCGCATAGGCATACATAGTAAAATTTAGGGTCACGCTGTGTACCCCCTAAATGACCTATAATTATTTCCTGTGGTAGGGTACACTATTACCCTGTAATATAATACGTGGTCCAATTTAAAAATTATAGGTCAATATTAAGGTCCGATACCGTGCCGTTAGTTAACATAGAAAAATGTCTTTGAATTTTTAAAGCATTTTAGAACGCTTATTTCCTCATTTTAAGCTTCTCAGAACTTTTTACTTCGCATAGGCAAACATAGTAAACTTTAGGGTCACGCTGTGTACCCCCTAATTGACCTATAATTATTTCCTGTGGCAGGGTACACTATTACCCTGTAATATAATACCTGGTCCAATTTAAATATTATGGGTGAATATTAAGGTCTGATATTGCGCCTTGCGTTAGTTAACCATTGAAAGATGTCTTTGATTTTTTAAAGCATTTTAGAACGCTTATTTCTTCATTTTAAGCTTCTCAGAACACTCCAATTTCGCATAGGCATACATAGTAAACTTTAGGGTCACGCTGTGTACCCCCTAATTGAAATATAATTATTTCCTGTTGTAGGGTACACTATTACCCTGTAATATAATATCTGGTCCAATTTAAATATTATGGTTCCATATTAAGGTCTGATATCGCGCCTTGCGTTGGTTAACCATTGAAAGATGTCTTTGAATTTTTAAAGCATTTTAGAACGCTTATTTCTTCATTTTAAGCTTCTCAAAACATTTTATTTCGCATAGGCATACATAGTAAAATTTAGGGTCACGCTGTGTACCCCCTAAATGACCTATAATTATTTCCTGTGGTAGGGTACACTATTACCCTGTAATATAATACGTGGTCCAATTTAAAAATTATAGGTCAATATTAAGGTCCGATACCGTGCCGTTAGTTAACATAGAAAAATGTCTTTGAATTTTTAAAGCATTTTAGAACGCTTATTTCCTCATTTTAAGCTTCTCGGAACACTTTATTTCGCATAGGCATACATAGTAAACTTTAGGGGCACGCTGTGTACCCCCTAATTGACCTATAATTATTTCCTGTGGTAGGGTACACTATTACCCTGTAATATAATACCTGGTCCAATTTAAATATTATGGGTCAATATTAAGGTCTGATATCGCGCCTTGCGTTGATTAACCATTGAAAGATGTCTTTGAATTTTTAAAGCATTTTAGAACGCTTATTTCTTCATTTTAAGCTTCTCAAAACATTTTATTTCGCATAGGCATACATAGTAAAATTTAGGGTCACGCTGTGTACCCCCTAAATGACCTATAATTATTTCCTGTGGTAGGGTACACTATTACCCTGTAATATAATACGTGGTCCAATTTAAAAATTATAGGTCAATATTAAGGTCCGATACCGTGCCGTTAGTTAACATAGAAAAATGTCTTTGAATTTTTAAAGCATTTTAGAACGCTTATTTCCTCATTTTAAGCTTCTCAGAACTTTTTACTTCGCATAGGCAAACATAGTAAACTTTAGGGTCACGCTGTGTACCCCCTAATTGACCTATAATTATTTCCTGTGGCAGGGTACACTATTACCCTGTAATATAATACCTGGTCCAATTTAAATATTATGGGTGAATATTAAGGTCTGATATTGCGCCTTGCGTTAGTTAACCATTGAAAGATGTCTTTGATTTTTTAAAGCATTTTAGAACGCTTATTTCTTCATTTTAAGCTTCTCAGAACACTCCAATTTCGCATAGGCATACATAGTAAACTTTAGGGTCACGCTGTGTACCCCCTAATTGAAATATAATTATTTCCTGTTGTAGGGTACACTATTACCCTGTAATATAATATCTGGTCCAATTTAAATATTATGGTTCCATATTAAGGTCTGATATCGCGCCTTGCGTTGGTTAACCATTGAAAGATGTCTTTGAATTTTTAAAGCATTTTAGAACGCTTATTTCTTCATTTTAAGCTTCTCAAAACATTTTATTTCGCATAGGCATACATAGTAAAATTTAGGGTCACGCTGTGTACCCCCTAAATGACCTATAATTATTTCCTGTGGTAGGGTACACTATTACCCTGTAATATAATACGTGGTCCAATTTAAAAATTATAGGTCAATATTAAGGTCCGATACCGTGCCGTTAGTTAACATAGAAAAATGTCTTTGAATTTTTAAAGCATTTTAGAACGCTTATTTCCTCATTTTAAGCTTCTCGGAACACTTTATTTCGCATAGGCATACATAGTAAACTTTAGGGGCACGCTGTGTACCCCCTAATTGACCTATAATTATTTCCTGTGGTAGGGTACACTATTACCCTGTAATATAATACCTGGTCCAATTTAAATATTATGGGTCAATATTAAGGTCTGATATCGCGTCTTGCGTTGATTAACCATTGAAAGATGTCTTTGAATTTTTAAAGCATTTTAGAACGCTTATTTCTTCATTTTAAGCTTCTCAAAACATTTTATTTCGCATAGGCATACATAGTAAAATTTAGGGTCACGCTGTGTACCCCCTAAATGACCTATAATTATTTCCTGTGGTAGGGTACACTATTACCCTGTAATATAATACGTGGTCCAATTTAAAAATTATAGGTCAATATTAAGGTCAGATACCGTGCCGTTAGTTAACATAGAAAAATGTCTTTGAATTTTTAAAGCATTTTAGAACGCTTATTTCCTCATTTTAAGCTTCTCAGAACACTTTACTTCGCATAGGCAAACATAGTAAACTTTAGGGTCACGCTGTGTACCCCCTAATTGACCTATAATTATTTCCTGTGGTAGGGTACACTATTACCCTGTAATATAATACCTGGTCCAATTTAAATATTATGGGTGAATATTAAGGTCTGATATTGCGCCTTGCGTTAGTTAACCATTGAAAGATGTCTTTGATTTTTTAAAGCATTTTAGAACGCTTATTTCTTCATTTTAAGCTTCTCAGAACACTCTATTTCGCATAGGCATACATAGTAAACTTTAGGGTCACGCTGTGTACCCCCTAATTGAAATATAATTATTTCCTGTTGTAGGGTACACTATTACCCTGTAATATAATATCTGGTCCAATTTAAATATTATGGTTCCATATTAAGGTCTGATATCGCGCCTTGCGTTGGTTAACCATTGAAAGATGTCTTTGAATTTTTAAAGCATTTTAGAACGCTTATTTCTTCATTTTAAGCTTCTCAAAACATTTTATTTCGCATAGGCATACATAGTAAAATTTAGGGTCACGCTGTGTACCCCCTAAATGACCTATAATTATTTTCTGTGGTAGGGTACACTATTACCCTGTAATATAATACGTGGTCCAATTTAAAAATTATAGGTCAATATTAAGGTCCGATACCGTGCCGTTAGTTAACATAGAAAAATGTCTTTGAATTTTTAAAGCATTTTAGAACGCTTATTTCCTCATTTTAAGCTTCTCGGAACACTTTATTTCGCATAGGCATACATAGTAAACTTTAGGGGCACGCTGTGTACCCCCTAATTGACCTATAATTATTTCCTGTGGTAGGATACACTATTACCCTGTAATATAATACCTGGTCCAATTTAAATATTATGGGTCAATATTAAGGTCTGATATCGCGACTTGCGTTGATTAACCATTGAAAGATGTCTTTGAATTTTTAAAGCATTTTAGAACGCTTATTTCTTCATTTTAAGCTTGTCAAAACATTTTATTTCGCATAGGCATGCATAGTAAAATTTAGGGTCACGCTGTGTACCCCCTAAATGACCTATAATTATTTTCTGTGGTAGGGTACACTATTACCCTGTAATATAATACGTGGTCCAATTTAAAATTATAGGTCAATATTAAGGTCCGATACCGTGCCGTTAGTTAACATAGAAAAATGTCTTTGAATTTTTAAAGCATTTTAGAACGCTTATTTCCTCATTTTAAGCTTCTCGGAACACTTTATTTCGCATAGGCATACATAGTAAACTTTAGGGGCACGCTGTGTACCCCCTAATTGACCTATAATTATTTCCTGTGGTAGGGTACACTATTACCCTGTAATATAATACCTGGTCCAATTTAAATATTATGGGTCAATATTAAGGTCTGATATCGCGCCTTGCGTTGATTAACCATTGAAAGATGTCTTTGAATTTTTAAAGCATTTTAGAAAGCTTATTTCTTCATTTTAAGCTTCTCAAAACATTTTATTTCGCATAGGCATACATAGTAAAATTTAGGGTCACGCTGTGTACCCCCTAAATGACCTATAATTATTTCCTGTGGTAGGGTACACTATTACCCTGTAATATAATACGTGGTCCAATTTAAAAATTATAGGTCAATATTAAGGTCCGATACCTTGCCGTTAGTTAACATAGAAAAATGTCTTTGAATTTTTAAAGCATTTTAGAACGCTTATTTCCTCATTTTAAGCTTCACAGAACACTTTATTTCGCATAGGCATACATAGTAAACTTTAGGGTCACGCTGTGTACCCCCTAATTGACCTATAATTATTTCCTGTGGTAGGGTACACTATTACCCTGTAATATAATACCTGGTCCAATTTAAATATTATGGGTCAATATTAAGGTCTGATATTGCGCCTTGCGTTAGTTAACCATTGAAAGATGTCTTTGAATTTTTAAAGCATTTTAGAACACTTATTTCTTCATTTTAAGCTTCTCAGAACACTTTATTTCGCATAGGCATACATAGTAAACTTTAGGTTCACTCTGTGTACCCCTTAATTGACCTATAATTATTTCTTGCTGTAGGGTACACTATTACCCTGTAATATAATACGTGGTCCAATTTAAAAATTATAGGTCAATATTAAGGTCCGATACCGAGCCGTTAGTTAACATAGAAAAGTGTCTTCGAATTTCCTTGTTTTAATGCACTATTTAAAATATACATAGTGTACCCCCTAATTGACCTATAATTATTTCCTGTTTTAGGGTACACTATTACCCTGTAATATAACACCTGGGCCAATTTAAATATTTTGGGTCAATATTAAGGTATGATATTGCGCCTTGCGTTAGTTAACCATTGAAAGATGTCTTTGAATTTTTAAAGCATTTTAGAACGCTTATTTCTTCATTTTAAGCTTCTCAAAACATTTTATTTCGCATAGGCATACATAGTAAAATTTAGGGTCACGCTGTGTACCCCCTAAATGACCTATAATTATTTCCTGTGGTAGGGTACACTATTACCCTGTAATATAATACGTGGTCCAATTTAAAAATTATAGGTCAATATTAAGGTCCGATACCGTGCCGTTAGTTAACATAGAAAAATGTCTTTGAATTTTTAAAGCATTTTAGAACGCTTATTTCCTCATTTCAAGCTTCTCAGAACACTTTATTTCGCATAGGCATACATAGTAAGTTCTTTAGGGTCACGCTGTGTACCCCCTAATTGACCTATAATTATTTCCTGTTTTAGGGTACACTATTACCCTGTAATATAATACCTGGGCTAATTTAAATATTATGGGTCAATATTAGGGTCTGATATTGCGCCTTGCGTTAGTTAACCATTGAAAGATGTCTTTGAATTTTTAAAGCATTTTAGAACGCTTATTTCTTCATTTTAAGCTTCTCAGAACACTTTATTTCGCATAGGCATACATAGTAAACTTTAGGGTCACTCTGTGTACCCCCTAATTGACCTATAATTATTTCCTGTGGTAGGGTACACTATAACCCTGTAATATAATACGTGGTCCAATTTAAAAATTATAGGTCAATATTAAGGTCCGATACCGTACCGTTAGTTAACATAGAAAAATGTCTTTGAATTTTTAAAGCATTTTAGAACGCTTATTTCCTCATTTTAAGCTTCTCAGAACACTTTATTTTGCATAGGAATACATAGTAAACTTTAGGGTCATGCTGTGTACCCCCTAATTGACCTATAATTATTTCCTGCTGTAGGGTACACTATTACCCTGTAATATAATACCTGGTCCAATTTAAATATTATGGGTCAATATTAAGGTCTGATATCGCGCCTTGCGTTCATTAACCATTGAAAGATATCTTTGAATTTTTAAAGCATTTTAGAACGCTTATTTCTTCCTTTTAAGCTTCTCAAAACATTTTATTTCGCATAGGCATACATAGTAAAATTTAGGGTCACGCTGTGTACCCCCTAAATGACCTATACTTATTTCCTGTGGTAGGGTACACTATTACCCTGTAATATAATACGTGGTCCAATTTAAAATTTATAGGTCAATATTAAGGTCCGATACCGTGCCGTTAGTTAACATAGAAAAATGTCTTTGAATTTTTAAAGCATTTTAGAACGCTTATTTCCTCATTTTAAGCTTCTCAGAACACTTTATTTCGCATAGGCATACATAGTAAACTTTAGGGTCACGCTGTGTACCCCCTAATTGACCTATAATTATTTCCTGTGGTAGGGTACACTATTACCCTGTAATATAATACCTGGTCCAATTTAAATATTATGGGTGAATATTAAGGTCTAATATTGCGCCTTGCGTTAGTTAACCATTGAAAGATGTCTTTGATTTTTTAAAGCATTTTAGAACGCTTATTTCCTCATTTTAAGCTTCTCGGAACACTTTATTTCGCATAGGCATACATATTAATTTTTAGGGGCACGCTGTGTACCCCCTAATTGACCTATAATTATTTCCTGTGGTAGGGTACACTATTACCCTGTAATATAATACCTGGTCCAATTTAAATATTATGGGTCAATATTAAGGTCTGATATCGCGCCTTGCGTTGATTAACCATTGAAAGATGTCTTTGAATTTTTAAAGCATTTTAGAACGCTTATTTCTTCATTTTAAGCTTCTCAAAACATATTATTTTGCATAGGCATACATAGTAAAATTTAGGGTCACGCTGTGTACCCCCTAAATGACCTATAATTATTTCCTGTGGTAGGGTACACTATTACCCTGTAATATAATACGTGGTCCAATTTAAAAATTATAGGTCAATATTAAGGTCCGATACCTTGCCGTTAGTTAACATAGAAAAATGTCTTTGAATATTTAAAGCATTTTAGAACGCTTATTTCCTCATTTTAAGCTTCACAGAACACTTTATTTCGCATAGGCATACATAGTAAACTTTAGGGTCACGCTGTGTACCCCCTAATTGACCTATAATTATTTCCTGTGGTAGGGTACACTATTACCCTGTAATATAATACCTGGTCCAATTTAAATATTATGGGTCAATATTAAGGTCTGATATTGCGCCTTGCGTTAGTTAACCATTGAAAGATGTCTTTGAATTTTTAAAGCATTTTAGAACACTTATTTCTTCATTTTAAGCTTCTCAGAACACTTTATTTCGCATAGGCATACATAGTAAACTTTAGGTTCACTCTGTGTACCCCTTAATTGACCTATAATTATTTCTTGCTGTAGGGTACACTATTACCCTGTAATATAATACGTGGTCCAATTTAAAAATTATAGGTCAATATTAAGGTCCGATACCGAGCCGTTAGTTAACATAGAAAAGTGTCTTCGAATTTCCTTGTTTTAATGCACTATTTAAAATATACATAGTGTACCCCCTAATTGACCTATAATTATTTCCTGTTTTAGGGTACACTATTACCCTGTAATATAACACCTGGGCCAATTTAAATATTTTGGGTCAATATTAAGGTATGATATTGCGCCTTGCGTTAGTTAACCATTGAAAGATGTCTTTGAATTTTTAAAGCATTTTAGAACGCTTATTTCTTCATTTTAAGCTTCTCAAAACATTTTATTTCGCATAGGCATACATAGTAAAATTTAGGGTCACGCTGTGTACCCCCTAAATGACCTATAATTATTTCCTGTGGTAGGGTACACTATTACCCTGTAATATAATACGTGGTCCAATTTAAAAATTATAGGTCAATATTAAGGTCCGATACCGTGCCGTTAGTTAACATAGAAAAATGTCTTTGAATTTTTAAAGCATTTTAGAACGCTTATTTCCTCATTTTAAGCTTCTCAGAACACTTTATTTCGCATAGGCATACATAGTAAGTTCTTTAGGGTCACGCTGTGTACCCCCTAATTGACCTATAATTATTTCCTGTTTTAGGGTACACTATTACCCTGTAATATAATACCTGGGCTAATTTAAATATTATGGGTCAATATTAGGGTCTGATATTGCGCCTTGCGTTAGTTAACCATTGAAAGATGTCTTTGAATTTTTAAAGCATTTTAGAACGCTTATTTCTTCATTTTAAGCTTCTCAGAACACTTTATTTCGCATAGGCATACATAGTAAACTTTAGGGTCACTCTGTGTACCCCCTAATTGACCTATAATTATTTCCTGTGGTAGGGTACACTATAACCCTGTAATATAATACGTGGTCCAATTTAAAAATTATAGGTCAATATTAAGGTCCGATACCGTACCGTTAGTTAACATAGAAAAATGTCTTTGAATTTTTAAAGCATTTTAGAACGCTTATTTCCTCATTTTAAGCTTCTCAGAACACTTTATTTTGCATAGGAATACATAGTAAACTTTAGGGTCATGCTGTGTACCCCCTAATTGACCTATAATTATTTCCTGCTGTAGGGTACACTATTACCCTGTAATATAATACCTGGTCCAATTTAAATATTATGGGTCAATATTAAGGTCTGATATCGCGCCTTGCGTTCATTAACCATTGAAAGATATCTTTGAATTTTTAAAGCATTTTAGAACGCTTATTTCTTCCTTTTAAGCTTCTCAAAACATTTTATTTCGCATAGGCATACATAGTAAAATTTAGGGTCACGCTGTGTACCCCCTAAATGACCTATACTTATTTCCTGTTTTAGGGTACACTATTACCCTGTAATATAATACGTGGTCCAATTTAAAATTTATAGGTCAATATTAAGGTCCGATACCGTGCCGTTAGTTAACATAGAAAAATGTCTTTGAATTTTTAAAGCATTTTAGAACGCTTATTTCCTCATTTTAAGCTTCTCAGAACACTTTATTTCGCATAGGCATACATAGTAAACTTTAGGGTCACGCTGTGTACCCCCTAATTGACCTATAATTATTTCCTGTGGTAGGGTACACTATTACCCTGTAATATAATACCTGGTCCAATTTAAATATTATGGGTGAATATTAAGGTCTAATATTGCGCCTTGCGTTAGTTAACCATTGAAAGATGTCTTTGATTTTTTAAAGCATTTTAGAACGCTTATTTCCTCATTTTAAGCTTCTCGGAACACTTTATTTCGCATAGGCATACATATTAATTTTTAGGGGCACGCTGTGTACCCCCTAATTGACCTATAATTATTTCCTGTGGTAGGGTACACTATTACCCTGTAATATAATACCTGGTCCAATTTAAATATTATGGGTCAATATTAAGGTCTGATATCGCGCCTTGCGTTGATTAACCATTGAAAGATGTCTTTGAATTTTTAAAGCATTTTAGAACGCTTATTTCTTCATTTTAAGCTTCTCAAAACATATTATTTTGCATAGGCATACATAGTAAAATTTAGGGTCACGCTGTGTACCCCCTAAATGACCTATAATTATTTCCTGTGGTAGGGTACACTATTACCCTGTAATATAATACGTGGTCCAATTTAAAAATTATAGGTCAATATTAAGGTCCGATACCGTGCCGTTAGTTAACATAGAAAAATGTCTTTGAATTTTTAAAGCATTTTAGAACGCTTATTTCCTCATTTTAAGCTTCTCAAAACACTTTATTTTGCATAGGAATACATAGTAAACTTTAGGGTCACGCTGTGTACCCCCTAATTGACCTATAAATATTTCTTGCTGTAGGGTACACTATTACCCTGTAATATAATACGTGGTCCAATTTAAAAATTATAGGTCAATATTAAGGTCCGATACCGAGCCGTTAGTTAACGTAGAAAAGTGTCTTCGAATTTCCTTGTTTTAATGCACTATTAAAAATATACATAGTGTACCCCCTAATTGACCTATAATTATTTCCTGTGGTAGGGTACACTATTACCCTGTAATATAATACCTGGTCCAAATTAAATATTATGGGTCAATATTAAGGTCTGATATTGCGCCTTGCGTTAGTTAACCACTGAAAGATGTCTTTGAATTTTTAAAGCACTTTAGAACGCTTATTTCTTCATTTTAAGCTTCTCAGAACACTTTATTTCGCATAGGCATACATAGTAAACTTTAGGGTCACTCTGTGTACCCCCTAATTGACCTATAATTATTTCCTGTGGTAGGGTACACTATAACCCTGTAATATAATACGTGGTCCAATTTAAAAATTATAGGTCAATATTAAGGTCCGATACCGTACCGTTAGTTAACATAGAAAAATGTCTTTGAATTTTTAAAGCATTTTAGAACGCTTATTTCCTCATTTTAAGCTTCTCAGAACACTTTATTTTGCATAAGAATACATAGTAAACTTTAGGGTCACGCTGTGTACCCCCTAATTGACCTATAATTATTTCCTGCTGTAGGGTACACTATTACCCTGTAATATAATACCTGGTCCAATTTAAATATTATGGGTCAATATTAAGGTCTGATATCGCGCCTTGCGTTCATTAACCATTGAAAGATGTCTTTGAATTTTTAAAGCATTTTAGAACACTTATTTCTTCATTTTAAGCTTCTCAGAACACTATTTTTCGCATAGGCATACATAGAAAACTTTAGGTTCACTCTGTGTACCCCCTAATTGACCTATAATTATTTCCTATGGTAGGGTACACTATAACCCTGTAATATAATACGTGGTCCTATTTAAAAATTATACGTCAATATTAAGGTCCGATACCGTACCGTTAGTTAACATAGAAAAATGTCTTTGAATTTTTAAAGCATTTTAGAACGCTTATTTCCTCATTTTAAGCTTCTCAGAACACTTTATTTTGCATAGGAATACATAGTAAACTTTAGGGTCACGCTGTGTACCCCCTAATTGACCTATAATTATTTCCTGCTGTAGGGTACACTATTACCCTGTAATATAATATCTGGTCCAATTTAAATATTATGGGTCAATATTAAGGTCTGATATTGCGCCTTGCGTTAGTTAACCATTGAAAGATGTCTTTGATTTTTTAAAGCATTTTAGAACGCTTATTTCTTCATTTTAAGCTTCTCAGAACACTCTATTTCGCATAGGCATACATAGTAAACTTTAGGGTCACGCTGTGTACCCCCTAAATGACCTATAATTATTTCCTGTGGTAGGGTACACTATTACCCTGTAATATAATACGTGGTCCAATTTAAAAATTATAGGTCAATATTAAGGTCCGATACCGTGCCGTTAGTTAACATAGAAAAATGTCTTTGAATTTTCAAAGCATTTTAGAACGCTTATTTCCTCATTTTAAGCTTCTCGGAACACTTTATTTCGCATAGGCATACATAGTAAACTTTAGGGGCACGCTGTGTACCCCCTAATTGACCTATAATTATTTCCTGTGGTAGGGTACACTATTACCCTGTAATATAATACCTGGTCCAATTTAAATATTATTGGTCAATATTAAGGTCTGATATCGCGCTTTGCGTTGATTAACCATTGAAAGATGTCTTTGAATTTTTAAAGCATTTTAGAACGCTTATTTCTTCATTTTAAGCTTCTCAAAACATTTTATTTCGCATAGGCATACATAGTAAAATTTAGGGTCACGCTGTGTACCCCCTAAATGACCTATAATTATTTCCTGTGGTAGGGTACACTATTACCCTGTAATATAATACGTGGTCCAATTTAAAAATTATAGGTCAATATTAAGGTCCGATACCGTGCCGTTAGTTAACATAGAAAAATGTCTTTGAATTTTTAAAGCATTTTAGAACGCTTATTTCCTCATTTTAAGCTTCTCAGAACACTTTACTTCGCATAGGCAAACATAGTAAACTTTAGGGTCACGCTGTGTACCCCCTAATTGACCTATAATTATTTCCTGTGGTAGGGTACACTATTACCCTGTAATATAATACCTGGTCCAATTTAAATATTATGGGTGAATATTAAGGTCTGATATTGCGCCTTGCGTTAGTTAACCATTGAAAGATGTCTTTGATTTTTTAAAGCATTTTAGAACGCTTATTTCTTCATTTTAAGCTTCTCAGAACACTCTATTTCGCATAGGCATACATAGTAAACTTTAGGGTCACCCTGTGTACCCCCTAATTGAAATATAATTATTTCCTGTTGTAGGGTACACTATTACCCTGTAATATAATATCTGGTCCAATGTAAATATTATGGTTCCATATTAAGGTCTGATATCGCGCCTTGCGTTGGTTAACCATTGAAAGATGTCTTTGAATTTTTAAAGCATTTTAGAACGCTTATTTCTTCATTTTAAGCTTCTCAAAACATTTTATTTCGCATAGGCATACATAGTAAAATTTAGGGTCACGCTGTGTACCCCCTAAATGACCTATAATTATTTCCTGTGGTAGGGTACACTATTACCCTGTAATATAATACGTGGTCCAATTTAAAAATTATAGGTCAATATTAAGGTCCGATACCGTGCCGTTAGTTAACATAGAAAAATGTCTTTGAATTTTTAAAGCATTTTAGAACGCTTATTTCCTCATTTTAAGCTTCTCGGAACACTTTATTTCGCATAGGCATACATAGTAAACTTTAGGGGCACGCTGGGTACCCCCTAATTGACCTATAATTATTTCCTGTGGTAGGGTACACTATTACCCTGTAATATAATACCTGGTCCAATTTAAATATTATGGGTCAATATTAAGGTCTGATATTGCGCCTTGCGTTAGTTAACCATTGAAAGATGTCTTTGAATTTTTAAAGCATTTTAGAACACTTATTTCTTCATTTTAAGCTTCTCAGAACACTTTATTTCGCATAGGCATACATAGTAAACTTTAGGTTCACTCTGTGTACCCCTTAATTGACCTATAATTATTTCTTGCTGTAGGGTACACTATTACCCTGTAATATAATACGTGGTCCAATTTAAAAATTATAGGTCAATATTAAGGTCCGATACCGAGCCGTTAGTTAACATAGAAAAGTGTCTTCGAATTTCCTTGTTTTAATGCACTATTTAAAATATACATAGTGTACCCCCTAATTGACCTATAATTATTTCCTGTTTTAGGGTACACTATTACCCTGTAATATAACACCTGGGCCAATTTAAATATTTTGGGTCAATATTAAGGTATGATATTGCGCCTTGCGTTAGTTAACCATTGAAAGATGTCTTTGAATTTTTAAAGCATTTTAGAACGCTTATTTCTTCATTTTAAGCTTCTCAAAACATTTTATTTCGCATAGGCATACATAGTAAAATTTAGGGTCACGCTGTGTACCCCCTAAATGACCTATAATTATTTCCTGTGGTAGGGTACACTATTACCCTGTAATATAATACGTGGTCCAATTTAAAAATTATAGGTCAATATTAAGGTCCGATACCGTGCCGTTAGTTAACATAGAAAAATGTCTTTGAATTTTTAAAGCATTTTAGAACGCTTATTTCCTCATTTTAAGCTTCTCAGAACACTTTATTTCGCATAGGCATACATAGTAAGTTCTTTAGGGTCACGCTGTGTACCCCCTAATTGACCTATAATTATTTCCTGTTTTAGGGTACACTATTACCCTGTAATATAATACCTGGGCTAATTTAAATATTATGGGTCAATATTAGGGTCTGATATTGCGCCTTGCGTTAGTTAACCATTGAAAGATGTCTTTGAATTTTTAAAGCATTTTAGAACGCTTATTTCTTCATTTTAAGCTTCTCAGAACACTTTATTTCGCATAGGCATACATAGTAAACTTTAGGGTCACTCTGTGTACCCCCTAATTGACCTATAATTATTTCCTGTGGTAGGGTACACTATAACCCTGTAATATAATACGTGGTCCAATTTAAAAATTATAGGTCAATATTAAGGTCCGATACCGTACCGTTAGTTAACATAGAAAAATGTCTTTGAATTTTTAAAGCATTTTAGAACGCTTATTTCCTCATTTTAAGCTTCTCAGAACACTTTATTTTGCATAGGAATACATAGTAAACTTTAGGGTCATGCTGTGTACCCCCTAATTGACCTATAATTATTTCCTGCTGTAGGGTACACTATTACCCTGTAATATAATACCTGGTCCAATTTAAATATTATGGGTCAATATTAAGGTCTGATATCGCGCCTTGCGTTCATTAACCATTGAAAGATATCTTTGAATTTTTAAAGCATTTTAGAACGCTTATTTCTTCCTTTTAAGCTTCTCAAAACATTTTATTTCGCATAGGCATACATAGTAAAATTTAGGGTCACGCTGTGTACCCCCTAAATGACCTATACTTATTTCCTGTTTTAGGGTACACTATTACCCTGTAATATAATACGTGGTCCAATTTAAAATTTATAGGTCAATATTAAGGTCCGATACCGTGCCGTTAGTTAACATAGAAAAATGTCTTTGAATTTTTAAAGCATTTTAGAACGCTTATTTCCTCATTTTAAGCTTCTCAGAACACTTTATTTCGCATAGGCATACATAGTAAACTTTAGGGTCACGCTGTGTACCCCCTAATTGACCTATAATTATTTCCTGTGGTAGGGTACACTATTACCCTGTAATATAATACCTGGTCCAATTTAAATATTATGGGTGAATATTAAGGTCTAATATTGCGCCTTGCGTTAGTTAACCATTGAAAGATGTCTTTGATTTTTTAAAGCATTTTAGAACGCTTATTTCCTCATTTTAAGCTTCTCGGAACACTTTATTTCGCATAGGCATACATATTAATTTTTAGGGGCACGCTGTGTACCCCCTAATTGACCTATAATTATTTCCTGTGGTAGGGTACACTATTACCCTGTAATATAATACCTGGTCCAATTTAAATATTATGGGTCAATATTAAGGTCTGATATCGCGCCTTGCGTTGATTAACCATTGAAAGATGTCTTTGAATTTTTAAAGCATTTTAGAACGCTTATTTCTTCATTTTAAGCTTCTCAAAACATATTATTTTGCATAGGCATACATAGTAAAATTTAGGGTCACGCTGTGTACCCCCTAAATGACCTATAATTATTTCCTGTGGTAGGGTACACTATTACCCTGTAATATAATACGTGGTCCAATTTAAAAATTATAGGTCAATATTAAGGTCCGATACCGTGCCGTTAGTTAACATAGAAAAATGTCTTTGAATTTTTAAAGCATTTTAGAACGCTTATTTCCTCATTTTAAGCTTCTCAAAACACTTTATTTTGCATAGGAATACATAGTAAACTTTAGGGTCACGCTGTGTACCCCCTAATTGACCTATAAATATTTCTTGCTGTAGGGTACACTATTACCCTGTAATATAATACGTGGTCCAATTTAAAAATTATAGGTCAATATTAAGGTCCGATACCGAGCCGTTAGTTAACGTAGAAAAGTGTCTTCGAATTTCCTTGTTTTAATGCACTATTAAAAATATACATAGTGTACCCCCTAATTGACCTATAATTATTTCCTGTGGTAGGGTACACTATTACCCTGTAATATAATACCTGGTCCAAATTAAATATTATGGGTCAATATTAAGGTCTGATATTGCGCCTTGCGTTAGTTAACCACTGAAAGATGTCTTTGAATTTTTAAAGCACTTTAGAACGCTTATTTCTTCATTTTAAGCTTCTCAGAACACTTTATTTCGCATAGGCATACATAGTAAACTTTAGGGTCACTCTGTGTACCCCCTAATTGACCTATAATTATTTCCTGTGGTAGGGTACACTATAACCCTGTAATATAATACGTGGTCCAATTTAAAAATTATAGGTCAATATTAAGGTCCGATACCGTACCGTTAGTTAACATAGAAAAATGTCTTTGAATTTTTAAAGCATTTTAGAACGCTTATTTCCTCATTTTAAGCTTCTCAGAACACTTTATTTTGCATAAGAATACATAGTAAACTTTAGGGTCACGCTGTGTACCCCCTAATTGACCTATAATTATTTCCTGCTGTAGGGTACACTATTACCCTGTAATATAATACCTGGTCCAATTTAAATATTATGGGTCAATATTAAGGTCTGATATCGCGCCTTGCGTTCATTAACCATTGAAAGATGTCTTTGAATTTTTAAAGCATTTTAGAACACTTATTTCTTCATTTTAAGCTTCTCAGAACACTATTTTTCGCATAGGCATACATAGAAAACTTTAGGTTCACTCTGTGTACCCCCTAATTGACCTATAATTATTTCCTATGGTAGGGTACACTATAACCCTGTAATATAATACGTGGTCCTATTTAAAAATTATACGTCAATATTAAGGTCCGATACCGTACCGTTAGTTAACATAGAAAAATGTCTTTGAATTTTTAAAGCATTTTAGAACGCTTATTTCCTCATTTTAAGCTTCTCAGAACACTTTATTTTGCATAGGAATACATAGTAAACTTTAGGGTCACGCTGTGTACCCCCTAATTGACCTATAATTATTTCCTGCTGTAGGGTACACTATTACCCTGTAATATAATATCTGGTCCAATTTAAATATTATGGGTCAATATTAAGGTCTGATATTGCGCCTTGCGTTAGTTAACCATTGAAAGATGTCTTTGATTTTTTAAAGCATTTTAGAACGCTTATTTCTTCATTTTAAGCTTCTCAGAACACTCTATTTCGCATAGGCATACATAGTAAACTTTAGGGTCACGCTGTGTACCCCCTAAATGACCTATAATTATTTCCTGTGGTAGGGTACACTATTACCCTGTAATATAATACGTGGTCCAATTTAAAAATTATAGGTCAATATTAAGGTCCGATACCGTGCCGTTAGTTAACATAGAAAAATGTCTTTGAATTTTCAAAGCATTTTAGAACGCTTATTTCCTCATTTTAAGCTTCTCGGAACACTTTATTTCGCATAGGCATACATAGTAAACTTTAGGGGCACGCTGTGTACCCCCTAATTGACCTATAATTATTTCCTGTGGTAGGGTACACTATTACCCTGTAATATAATACCTGGTCCAATTTAAATATTATTGGTCAATATTAAGGTCTGATATCGCGCTTTGCGTTGATTAACCATTGAAAGATGTCTTTGAATTTTTAAAGCATTTTAGAACGCTTATTTCTTCATTTTAAGCTTCTCAAAACATTTTATTTCGCATAGGCATACATAGTAAAATTTAGGGTCACGCTGTGTACCCCCTAAATGACCTATAATTATTTCCTGTGGTAGGGTACACTATTACCCTGTAATATAATACGTGGTCCAATTTAAAAATTATAGGTCAATATTAAGGTCCGATACCGTGCCGTTAGTTAACATAGAAAAATGTCTTTGAATTTTTAAAGCATTTTAGAACGCTTATTTCCTCATTTTAAGCTTCTCAGAACACTTTACTTCGCATAGGCAAACATAGTAAACTTTAGGGTCACGCTGTGTACCCCCTAATTGACCTATAATTATTTCCTGTGGTAGGGTACACTATTACCCTGTAATATAATACCTGGTCCAATTTAAATATTATGGGTGAATATTAAGGTCTGATATTGCGCCTTGCGTTAGTTAACCATTGAAAGATGTCTTTGATTTTTTAAAGCATTTTAGAACGCTTATTTCTTCATTTTAAGCTTCTCAGAACACTCTATTTCGCATAGGCATACATAGTAAACTTTAGGGTCACCCTGTGTACCCCCTAATTGAAATATAATTATTTCCTGTTGTAGGGTACACTATTACCCTGTAATATAATATCTGGTCCAATGTAAATATTATGGTTCCATATTAAGGTCTGATATCGCGCCTTGCGTTGGTTAACCATTGAAAGATGTCTTTGAATTTTTAAAGCATTTTAGAACGCTTATTTCTTCATTTTAAGCTTCTCAAAACATTTTATTTCGCATAGGCATACATAGTAAAATTTAGGGTCACGCTGTGTACCCCCTAAATGACCTATAATTATTTCCTGTGGTAGGGTACACTATTACCCTGTAATATAATACGTGGTCCAATTTAAAAATTATAGGTCAATATTAAGGTCCGATACCGTGCCGTTAGTTAACATAGAAAAATGTCTTTGAATTTTTAAAGCATTTTAGAACGCTTATTTCCTCATTTTAAGCTTCTCGGAACACTTTATTTCGCATAGGCATACATAGTAAACTTTAGGGGCACGCTGGGTACCCCCTAATTGACCTATAATTATTTCCTGTGGTAGGGTACACTATTACCCTGTAATATAATACCTGGTCCAATTTAAATATTATGGGTCAATATTAAGGTCTGATATCGCGCCTTGCGTTGATTAACCATTGAAAGATGTCTTTGAATTTTTAAAGCATTTTAGAAAGCTTATTTCTTCATTTTAAGCTTCTCAAAACATTTTATTTCGCATAGGCATACATAGTAAAATTTAGGGTCACGCTGTGTACCCCCTAAATGACCTATAATTATTTCCTGTGGTAGGGTACACTATTACCCTGTAATATAATACGTGGTCCAATTTAAAAATTATAGGTCAATATTAAGGTCCGATACCTTGCCGTTAGTTAACATAGAAAAATGTCTTTGAATTTTTAAAGCATTTTAGAACGCTTATTTCCTCATTTTAAGCTTCTCGGAACACTTTATTTCGCATAGGCATACATATTAATTTTTAGGGGCACGCTGTGTACCCCCTAATTGACCTATAATTATTTCTTGCTGTAGGGTACACTATTACCCTGTAATATAATACGTGGTCCAATTTAAAAATTATAGGTCAATATTAAGGTCCGATACCGAGCCGTTAGTTAACGTAGAAAAGTGTCTTCGAATTTCCTTGTTTTAATGCACTATTTAAAATATACATAGTGTACCCCCTAATTGACCTATAATTATTTCCTGTGGTAGGGTACACTATTACCCTGTAATATAATACCTGGTCCAATTTAAATATTATGGGTCAATATTAAGGTCTGATATTGCGCCTTGCGTTAGTTAACCATTGAAAGATGTCTTTGAATTTTTAAAGCACTTTAGAACGCTTATTTCTTCATTTTAAGCTTCTCAGAACACTTTATTTCGCATAGGCATACATAGTAAACTTTAGGGTCACTCTGTGTACCCCCTAATTGACCTATAATTATTTCCTATGGTAGGGTACACTATAACCCTGTAATATAATACGTGGTCCAATTTAAAAATTATAGGTCAATGTTAAGGTCCGATACCGTACCGTTAGTTAACATAGAAAAATGTCTTTGAATTTTTAAAGCATTTTAGAACGCTTATTTCCTCATTTTAAGCTTCTCAGAACACTTTATTTTGCATAGGAATACATAGTAAACTTTAGGGTCACGCTGTGTACCCCCTAATTGACCTATAATTATTTCCTGCTGTAGGGTACACTATTACCCTGTAATATAATACCTGGTCCAATTTAAATATTATGGGTCAATATTAAAGTCTGATATCGCGCCTTGCGTTCATTAACCATTGAAAGATGTCTTTGAATTTTTAAAGCATTTTAGAACACTTATTTCTTCATTTTAAGCTTCTCAGAACACTATTTTTCGCATAGGCATACATAGTAAACTTTAGGTTCACTCTGTGTACCCCCTAATTGACCTATAATTATTTCCTATGGTAGGGTACACTATAACCCTGTAATATAATACGTGGTCCTATTTAAAAATTATACGTCAATATTAAGGTCCGATACCGTACCGTTAGTTAACATAGAAAAATGTCTTTGAATTTTTAAAGCATTTTAGAACGCTTATTTCCTCATTTTAAGCTTCTCAGAACACTTTATTTTGCATAGGAATACATAGTAAACTTTAGGGTCACGCTGTGTACCCCCTAATTGACCTATAATTATTTCCTGCTGTAGGGTACACTATTACCCTGTAATATAATATCTGGTCCAATTTAAATATTATGGGTCAATATTAAGGTCTGATATTGCGCCTTGCGTTAGTTAACCATTGAAAGATGTCTTTGATTTTTTAAAGCATTTTAGAACGCTTATTTCTTCATTTTAAGCTTCTCAGAACACTCTATTTCGCATAGGCATACATAGTAAACTTTAGGGTCACGCTGTGTACCCCCTAAATGACCTATAATTATTTCCTGTGGTAGGGTACACTATTACCCTGTAATATAATACGTGGTCCAATTTAAAAATTATAGGTCAATATTAAGGTCCGATACCGTGCCGTTAGTTAACATAGAAAAATGTCTTTGAATTTTTAAAGCATTTTAGAACGCTTATTTCCTCATTTTAAGCTTCTCAGAACACTTTACTTCGCATAGGCAAACATAGTAAACTTTAGGGTCACGCTGTGTACCCCCTAATTGACCTATAATTATTTCCTGTGGTAGGGTACACTATTACCCTGTAATATAATACCTGGTCCAATTTAAATATTATGGGTGAATATTAAGGTCTGATATTGCGCCTTGCGTTAGTTAACCATTGAAAGATGTCTTTGATTTTTTAAAGCATTTTAGAACTCTTATTTCTTCATTTTAAGCTTCTCAGAACACTCTATTTCGCATAGGCATACATAGTAAACTTTAGGGTCACGCTGTGTACCCCCTAATTGAAATATAATTATTTCCTGTTGTAGGGTACACTATTACCCTGTAATATAATATCTGGTCCAATTTAAATATTATGGTTCCATATTAAGGTCTGATATCGCGCCTTGCGTTGGTTAACCATTGAAAGATGTCTTTGAATTTTTAAAGCATTTTAGAACGCTTATTTCTTCATTTTAAGCTTCTCAAAACATTTTATTTCGCATAGGCATACATAGTAAAATTTAGGGTCACGCTGTGTACCCCCTAAATGACCTATAATTATTTCCTGTGGTAGGGTACACTATTACCCTGTAATATAATACGTGGTCCAATTTAAAAATTATAGGTCAATATTAAGGTCCGATACCGTGCCGTTAGTTAACATAGAAAAATGTCTTTGAATTTTTAAAGCATTTTAGAACGCTTATTTCCTCATTTTAAGCTTCTCGGAACACTTTACTTCGCATAGGCATACATAGTAAACTTTAGGGGCACGCTGTGTACCCCCTAATTGACCTATAATTATTTCCTGTGGTAGGGTACACTATTACCCTGTAATATAATACCTGGTCCAATTTAAATATTATGGGTCAATATTAAGGTCTGATATCGCGCCTTGCGTTGATTAACCATTGAAATATGTCTTTGAATTTTTAAAGCATTTTAGAACGCTTATTTCTTCATTTTAAGCTTCTCAAAACATTTTATTTCGCATAGGCATACATAGTAAAATTTAGGGTCACGCTGTGTACCCCCTAAATGACCTATAATTATTTTCTGTGGTAGGGTACACTATTACCCTGTAATATAATACGTGGTCCAATTTAAAAATTATAGGTCAATATTAAGGTCCGATACCGTGCCGTTAGTTAACATAGAAAAATGTCTTTGAATTTTTAAAGCATTTTAGAACGCTTATTTCCTCATTTTAAGCTTCTCGGAACACTTTATTTCGCATAGGCATACATAGTAAACTTTAGGGGCACGCTGTGTACCCCCTAATTGACCTATAATTATTTCCTGTGGTAGGGTACACTATTACCCTGTAATATAATACCTGGTCCAATTTAAATATTATGGGTCAATATTAAGGTCTGATATCGCGCCTTGCGTTGATTAACCATTGAAAGATGTCTTTGAATTTTTAAAGCATTTTAGAAAGCTTATTTCTTCATTTTAAGCTTCTCAAAACATTTTATTTCGCATAGGCATACATAGTAAAATTTAGGGTCACGCTGTGTACCCCCTAAATGACCTATAATTATTTCCTGTGGTAGGGTACACTATTACCCTGTAATATAATACGTGGTCCAATTTAAAAATTATAGGTCAATATTAAGGTCCGATACCTTGCCGTTAGTTAACATAGAAAAATGTCTTTGAATTTTTAAAGCATTTTAGAACGCTTATTTCCTCATTTTAAGCTTCTCGGAACACTTTATTTCGCATAGGCATACATATTAATTTTTAGGGGCACGCTGTGTACCCCCTAATTGACCTATAATTATTTCCTGTGGTAGGGTACACTATTACCCTGTAATATAATACCTGGTCCAATTTAAATATTATGGGTCAATATTAAGGTCTGATATCGCGCCTTGCGTTGATTAACCATTGAAAGATGTCTTTGAATTTTTAAAGCATTTTAGAACGCTTATTTCTTCATTTTAAGCTTCTCAAAACATTTTATTTTGCATAGGCATACATAGTAAACTTTAGGGTCACTCTGTGTACCCCCTAATTGACCTATAATTATTTCCTGTGGTAGGGTACACTATAACCCTGTAATATAATACGTGGTCCAATTTAAAAATTATAGGTCAATATTAAGGTCCGATACCGTACCGTTTGTTAACATAGAAAAATGTCTTTGAATTTTTAAAGCATTTTAGAACGCTTATTTCCTCATTTTAAGCTTCTCAGAACACTTTATTTTGCATAGGAATACATAGTAAACTTTAGGGTCACGCTGTGTACCCCCTAATTGACCTATAATTATTTCCTGCTGTAGGGTACACTATTACCCTGTAATATAATACCTGGTCCAATTTAAATATTATGGGTCAATATTAAGGTCTGATATCGCGCCTTGCGTTCATTAACCATTGAAAGATGTCTTTGAATTTTTAAAGCATTTTAGAACACTTATTTCTTCATTTTAAGCTTCTCAGAACACTATTTTTCGCATAGGCATACATAGTAAACTTTAGGTTCACTCTGTGTACCCCCTAATTGACCTATAATTATTTCCTATGGTAGGGTACACTATAACCCTGTAATATAATACGTGGTCCTATTTAAAAATTATACGTCAATATTAAGATCCGATACCGTACCGTTAGTTAACATAGAAAAATGTCTTTGAATTTTTAAAGCATTTTAGAACGCTTATTTCCTCATTTTAAGCTTCTCAGAACACTTTATTTTGCATAGGAATACATAGTAAACTTTAGGGTCACGCTGTGTACCCCCTAATTGACCTATAATTATTTCCTGCTGTAGGGTACACTATTACCCTGTAATATAATATCTGGTCCAATTTAAATATTATGGGTCAATATTAAGGTCTGATATTGCGCCTTGCGTTAGTTAACCATTGAAAGATGTCTTTGATTTTTTAAAGCATTTTAGAACGCTTATTTCTTCATTTTAAGCTTCTCAGAACACTCTATTTCGCATAGGCATACATAGTAAACTTTAGGGTCACGCTGTGTACCCCCTAAATGACCTATAATTATTTCCTGTGGTAGGGTACACTATTACCCTGTAATATAATACGTGGTCCAATTTAAAAATTATAGGTCAATATTAAGGTCCGATACCGTGCCGTTAGTTAACATAGAAAAATGTCTTTGAATTTTTAAAGCATTTTAGAACGCTTATTTCCTCATTTTAAGCTTCTCGGAACACTTTATTTCGCATAGGCATACATAGTAAACTTTAGGGGCACGCTGTGTACCCCCTAATTGACCTATAATTATTTCCTGTGGTAGGGTACACTATTACCCTGTAATATAATACCTGGTCCAATTTAAATATTATGGGTCAATATTAAGGTCTGATATCGCGCCTTGCGTTGATTAACCATTGAAAGATGTCTTTGAATTTTTAAAGCATTTTAGAACGCTTATTTCTTCATTTTAAGCTTCTCAAAACATTTTATTTCGCATAGGCATACATAGTAAAATTTAGGGTCACGCTGTGTACCCCCTAAATGACCTATAATTATTTCCTGTGGTAGGGTACACTATTACCCTGTAATATAATACGTGGTCCAATTTAAAAATTATAGGTCAATATTAAGGTCCGATACCGTGCCGTTAGTTAACATAGAAAAATGTCTTTGAATTTTTAAAGCATTTTAGAACGCTTATTTCCTCATTTTAAGCTTCTCAGAACACTTTACTTCGCATAGGCAAACATAGTAAACTTTAGGGTCATGCTGTGTACCCCCTAATTGACCTATAATTATTTCCTGTGGTAGGGTACACTATTACCCTGTAATATAATACCTGGTCCAATTTAAATATTATGGGTGAATATTAAGGTCTGATATTGCGCCTTGCGTTAGTTAACCATTGAAAGATGTCTTTGATTTTTTAAAGCATTTTAGAACTCTTATTTCTTCATTTTAAGCTTCTCAGAACACTCTATTTCGCATAGGCATACATAGTAAACTTTAGGGTCACGCTGTGTACCCCCTAATTGAAATATAATTATTTCCTGTTGTAGGGTACACTATTACCCTGTAATATAATATCTGGTCCAATTTAAATATTATGGTTCCATATTAAGGTCTGATATCGCGCCTTGCGTTGGTTAACCATTGAAAGATGTCTTTGAATTTTTAAAGCATTTTAGAACGCTTATTTCTTCATTTTAAGCTTCTCAAAACATTTTATTTCGCATAGGCATACATAGTAAAATTTAGGGTCACGCTGTGTACCCCCTAAATGACCTATAATTATTTCCTGTGGTAGGGTACACTATTACCCTGTAATATAATACGTGGTCCAATTTAAAAATTATAGGTCAATATTAAGGTCCGATACCGTGCCGTTAGTTAACATAGAAAAATGTCTTTGAATTTTTAAAGCATTTTAGAACGCTTATTTCCTCATTTTAAGCTTCTCGGAACACTTTATTTCGCATAGGCATACATAGTAAACTTTAGGGGCACGCTGTGTACCCCCTAATTGACCTATAATTATTTCCTGTGGTAGGGTACACTATTACCCTGTAATATAATACCTGGTCCAATTTAAATATTATGGGTCAATATTAAGGTCTGATATCGCGCCTTGCGTTGATTAACCATTGAAAGATGTCTTTGAATTTTTAAAGCATTTTAGAACGCTTATTTCTTCATTTTAAGCTTCTCAAAACATTTTATTTCGCATAGGCATACATAGTAAAATTTAGGGTCACGCTGTGTACCCCCTAAATGACCTATAATTATTTTCTGTGGTAGGGTACACTATTACCCTGTAATATAATACGTGGTCCAATTTAAAAATTATAGGTCAATATTAAGGTCCGATACCGTGCCGTTAGTTAACATAGAAAAATGTCTTTGAATTTTTAAAGCATTTTAGAACGCTTATTTCCTCATTTTAAGCTTCTCGGAACACTTTATTTCGCATAGGCATACATAGTAAACTTTAGGGGCACGCTGTGTACCCCCTAATTGACCTATAATTATTTCCTGTGGTAGGGTACACTATTACCCTGTAATATAATACCTGGTCCAATTTAAATATTATGGGTCAATATTAAGGTCTGATATCGCGCCTTGCGTTGATTAACCATTGAAAGATGTCTTTGAATTTTTAAAGCATTTTAGAAAGCTTATTTCTTCATTTTAAGCTTCTCAAAACATTTTATTTCGCATAGGCATACATAGTAAAATTTAGGGTCACGCTGTGTACCCCCTAAATGACCTATAATTATTTCCTGTGGTAGGGTACACTATTAGCCTGTAATATAATACGTGGTCCAATTTAAAAATTATAGGTCAATATTAAGGTCCGATACCTTGCCGTTAGTTAACATAGAAAAATGTCTTTGAATTTTTAAAGCATTTTAGAACGCTTATTTCCTCATTTTAAGCTTCTCGGAACACTTTATTTCGCATAGGCATACATATTAATTTTTAGGGGCACGCTGTGTACCCCCTAATTGACCTATAATTATTTCCTGTGGTAGGGTACACTATTACCCTGTAATATAATACCTGGTCCAATTTAAATATTATGGGTCAATATTAAGGTCTGATATCGCGCCTTGCGTTGATTAACCATTGAAAGATGTCTTTGAATTTTTAAAGCATTTTAGAACGCTTATTTCTTCATTTTAAGCTTCTCAAAACATTTTATTTTGCATAGGCATACATAGTAAAATTTAGGGTCACGCTGTGTACCCCCTAAATGACCTATAATAATTTCCTGTGGTAGGGTACACTATTACCCTGTAATATAATACGTGGTCCAATTTAAAAATTATAGGTCAATATTAAGGTCCGATACCGTGCCGTTAGTTAACATAGAAAAATGTCTTTGAATTTTTAAAGCATTTTAGAACGCTTATTTCCTCATTTTAAGCTTCTCAAAACACTTTATTTTGCATAGGAATACATAGTAAACTTTAGGGTCACGCTGTGTACCCCCTAATTGACCTATAATTATTTCTTGCTGTAGGGTACACTATTACCCTGTAATATAATACGTGGTTTAATTTAAAAATTATAGGTCAATATTAAGGTCCGATACCGAGCCGTTAGTTAACGTAGAAAAGTGTCTTCGAATTTCCTTGTTTTAATGCACTATTTAAAATATACATAGTGTACCCCCTAATTGACCTATAATTATTTCCTGTGGTAGGGTACACTATTACCCTGTAATATAATATCTGGTCCAATTTAAATATTATGGGTCAATATTAAGGTCTGATATTGCGCCTTGCGTTAGTTAACCATTGAAAGATGTCTTTGATTTTTTAAAGCATTTTAGAACGCTTATTTCTTCATTTTAAGCTTCTCAGAACACTCTATTTCGCATAGGCATACATAGTAAACTTTAGGGTCACGCTGTGTACCCCCTAAATGACCTATAATTATTTCCTGTGGTAGGGTACACTATTACCCTGTAATATAATACGTGGTCCAATTTAAAAATTATAGGTCAATATTAAGGTCCGATACCGTGCCGTTAGTTAACATAGAAAAATGTCTTTGAATTTTTAAAGCATTTTAGAACGCTTATTTCCTCATTTTAAGCTTCTCGGAACACTTTATTTCGCATAGGCATACATAGTAAACTTTAGGGGCACGCTGTGTACCCCCTAATTGACCTATAATTATTTCCTGTGGTAGGGTACACTATTACCCTGTAATATAATACCTGGTCCAATTTAAATATTATGGGTCAATATTAAGGTCTGATATCGCGCCTTGCGTTGATTAACCATTGAAAGATGTCTTTGAATTTTTAAAGCATTTTAGAACGCTTATTTCTTCATTTTAAGCTTCTCAAAACATTTTATTTCGCATAGGCATACATAGTAAAATTTAGGGTCACGCTGTGTACCCCCTAAATGACCTATAATTATTTCCTGTGGTAGGGTACACTATTACCCTGTAATATAATACGTGGTCCAATTTAAAAATTATAGGTCAATATTAAGGTCCGATACCGTGCCGTTAGTTAACATAGAAAAATGTCTTTGAATTTTTAAAGCATTTTAGAACGCTTATTTCCTCATTTTAAGCTTCTCAGAACACTTTACTTCGCATAGGCAAACATAGTAAACTTTAGGGTCACGCTGTGTACCCCCTAATTGACCTATAATTATTTCCTGTGGTAGGGTACACTATTACCCTGTAATATAATACCTGGTCCAATTTAAATATTATGGGTGAATATTAAGGTCTGATATTGCGCCTTGCGTTAGTTAACCATTGAAAGATGTCTTTGATTTTTTAAAGCATTTTAGAACGCTTATTTCTTCATTTTAAGCTTCTCAGAACACTCTATTTCGCATAGGCATACATAGTAAACTTTAGGGTCACGCTGTGTACCCCCTAATTTAAATATAATTATTTCCTGTTGTAGGGTACACTATTACCCTGTAATATAATATCTGGTCCAATTTAAATATTATGGTTCCATATTAAGGTCTGATATCGCGCCTTGCGTTGGTTAACCATTGAAAGATGTCTTTGAATTTTTAAAGCATTTTAGAACGCTTATTTCTTCATTTTAAGCTTCTCAAAACATTTTATTTCGCATAGGCATACATAGTAAAATTTAGGGTCACGCTGTGTACCCCCTAAATGACCTATAATTATTTCCTGTGGTAGGGTACACTATTACCCTGTAATATAATACGTGGTCCAATTTAAAAATTATAGGTCAATATTAAGGTCCGATACCGTGCCGTTAGTTAACATAGAAAAATGTCTTTGAATTTTTAAAGCATTTTAGAACGCTTATTTCCTCATTTTAAGCTTCTCGGAACACTTTATTTCGCATAGGCATACATAGTAAACTTTAGGGGCACGCTGTGTACCCCCTAATTGACCTATAATTATTTCCTGTGGTAGGGTACACTATTACCCTGTAATATAATACCTGGTCCAATTTAAATATTATGGGTCAATATTAAGGTCTGATATCGCGCCTTGCGTTGATTAAACATTGAAAGATGTCTTTGAATTTTTAAAGCATTTTAGAACGCTTATTTCTTCATTTTAAGCTTCTCAAAACATTTTATTTCGCATAGGCATACATAGTAAAATTTAGGGTCACGCTGTGTACCCCCTAAATGACCTATAATTATTTTCTGTGGTAGGGTACACTATTACCCTGTAATATAATACGTGGTCCAATTTAAAAATTATAGGTCAATATTAAGGTCCGATACCGTGCCGTTAGTTAACATAGAAAAATGTCTTTGAATTTTTAAAGCATTTTAGAACGCTTATTTCCTCATTTTAAGCTTCTCAGAACACTTTACTTCGCATAGGCAAACATAGTAAACTTTAGGGTCACGCTGTGTACCCCCTAATTGACCTATAATTATTTCCTGTGGTAGGGTACACTATTACCCTGTAATATAATACCTGGTCCAATTTAAATATTATGGGTGAATATTAAGGTCTGATATTGCGCCTTGCGTTAGTTAACCATTGAAAGATGTCTTTGATTTTTTAAAGCATTTTAGAACGCTTATTTCTTCATTTTAAGCTTCTCAGAACACTCTATTTCGCATAGGCATACATAGTAAACTTTAGGGTCACGCTGTGTACCCCCTAATTTAAATATAATTATTTCCTGTTGTAGGGTACACTATTACCCTGTAATATAATATCTGGTCCAATTTAAATATTATGGTTCCATATTAAGGTCTGATATCGCGCCTTGCGTTGGTTAACCATTGAAAGATGTCTTTGAATTTTTAAAGCATTTTAGAACGCTTATTTCTTCATTTTAAGCTTCTCAAAACATTTTATTTCGCATAGGCATACATAGTAAAATTTAGGGTCACGCTGTGTACCCCCTAAATGACCTATAATTATTTCCTGTGGTAGGGTACACTATTACCCTGTAATATAATACGTGGTCCAATTTAAAAATTATAGGTCAATATTAAGGTCCGATACCGTGCCGTTAGTTAACATAGAAAAATGTCTTTGAATTTTTAAAGCATTTTAGAACGCTTATTTCCTCATTTTAAGCTTCTCGGAACACTTTATTTCGCATAGGCATACATAGTAAACTTTAGGGGCACGCTGTGTACCCCCTAATTGACCTATAATTATTTCCTGTGGTAGGGTACACTATTACCCTGTAATATAATACCTGGTCCAATTTAAATATTATGGGTCAATATTAAGGTCTGATATCGCGCCTTGCGTTGATTAACCATTGAAAGATGTCTTTGAATTTTTAAAGCATTTTAGAACGCTTATTTCTTCATTTTAAGCTTCTCAAAACATTTTATTTCGCATAGGCATACATAGTAAAATTTAGGGTCACGCTGTGTACCCCCTAAATGACCTATAATTATTTTCTGTGGTAGGGTACACTATTACCCTGTAATATAATACGTGGTCCAATTTAAAAATTATAGGTCAATATTAAGGTCCGATACCGTGCCGTTAGTTAACATAGAAAAATGTCTTTGAATTTTTAAAGCATTTTAGAACGCTTATTTCCTCATTTTAAGCTTCTCGGAACACTTTATTTCGCATAGGCATACATAGTAAACTTTAGGGGCACGCTGTGTACCCCCTAATTGACCTATAATTATTTCCTGTGGTAGGGTACACTATTACCCTGTAATATAATACCTGGTCCAATTTAAATATTATGGGTGAATATTAAGGTCTGATATTGCGCCTTGCGTTAGTTAACCATTGAAAGATGTCTTTGATTTTTTAAAGCATTTTAGAACGCTTATTTCTTCATTTTAAGCTTCTCAGAACACTCTATTTCGCATAGGCATACATAGTAAACTTTAGGGTCACGCTGTGTACCCCCTAATTTAAATATAATTATTTCCTGTTGTAGGGTACACTATTACCCTGTAATATAATATCTGGTCCAATTTAAATATTATGGTTCCATATTAAGGTCTGATATCGCGCCTTGCGTTGGTTAACCATTGAAAGATGTCTTTGAATTTTTAAAGCATTTTAGAACGCTTATTTCTTCATTTTAAGATTCTCAAAACATTTTATTTGGCATAGGCATACATAGTAAAATTTAGGGTCACGCTGTGTACCCCCTAAATGACCTATAATTATTTTCTGTGGTAGGGTACACTATTACCCTGTAATATAATACGTGGTCCAATTTAAAAATTATAGGTCAATATTAAGGTCCGATACCGTGCCGTTAGTTAACATAGAAAAATGTCTTTGAATTTTTAAAGCATTTTAGAACGCTTATTTCCTCATTTTAAGCTTCTCGGAACACTTTATTTCGCATAGGCATACATAGTAAACTTTAGGGGCACGCTGTGTACCCCCTAATTGACCTATAATTATTTCCTGTGGTAGGGTACACTATTACCCTGTAATATAATACCTGGTCCAATTTAAATATTATGGGTGAATATTAAGGTCTGATATTGCGCCTTGCGTTAGTTAACCATTGAAAGATGTCTTTGATTTTTTAAAGCATTTTAGAACGCTTATTTCTTCATTTTAAGCTTCTCAGAACACTCTATTTCGCATAGGCATACATAGTAAACTTTAGGGTCACGCTGTGTACCCCCTAATTTAAATATAATTATTTCCTGTTGTAGGGTACACTATTACCCTGTAATATAATATCTGGTCCAATTTAAATATTATGGTTCCATATTAAGGTCTGATATCGCGCCTTGCGTTGGTTAACCATTGAAAGATGTCTTTGAATTTTTAAAGCATTTTAGAACGCTTATTTCTTCATTTTAAGATTCTCAAAACATTTTATTTGGCATAGGCATACATAGTAAAATTTAGGGTCACGCTGTGTACCCCCTAAATGACCTATAATTATTTTCTGTGGTAGGGTACACTATTACCCTGTAATATAATACGTGGTCCAATTTAAAAATTATAGGTCAATATTAAGGTCCGATACCGTGCCGTTAGTTAACATAGAAAAATGTCTTTGAATTTTTAAAGCATTTTAGAACGCTTATTTCCTCATTTTAAGCTTCTCGGAACACTTTATTTCGCATAGGCATACATAGTAAACTTTAGGGGCACGCTGTGTACCCCCTAATTGACCTATAATTATTTCCTGTGGTAGGGTACACTATTACCCTGTAATATAATACCTGGTCCAATTTAAATATTATGGGTGAATATTAAGGTCTGATATTGCGCCTTGCGTTAGTTAACCATTGAAAGATGTCTTTGATTTTTTAAAGCATTTTAGAACGCTTATTTCTTCATTTTAAGCTTCTCAGAACACTCTATTTCGCATAGGCATACATAGTAAACTTTAGGGTCACGCTGTGTACCCCCTAATTTAAATATAATTATTTCCTGTTGTAGGGTACACTATTACCCTGTAATATAATATCTGGTCCAATTTAAATATTATGGTTCCATATTAAGGTCTGATATCGCGCCTTGCGTTGGTTAACCATTGAAAGATGTCTTTGAATTTTTAAAGCATTTTAGAACGCTTATTTCTTCATTTTAAGATTCTCAAAACATTTTATTTGGCATAGGCATACATAGTAAAATTTAGGGTCACGCTGTGTACCCCCTAAATGACCTATAATTATTTCCTGTGGTAGGGTACACTATTACCCTGTAATATAATACGTGGTCCAATTTAAAAATTATAGGTCAATATTAAGGTCCGATACCGTGCCGTTAGTTAACATAGAAAAATGTCTTTGAATTTTTAAAGCATTTTAGAACGCTTATTTCCTCATTTTAAGCTTCTCGGAACACTTTATTTCGCATAGGCATACATAGTAAACTTTAGGGGCACGCTGTGTACCCCCTAATTGACCTATAATTATTTCCTGTGGTAGGGTACACTATTACCCTGTAATATAATACCTGGTCCAATTTAAATATTATGGGTCAATATTAAGGTCTGATATCGCGCCTTGCGTTGATTAACCATTGAAAGATGTCTTTGAATTTTTAAAGCATTTTAGAACGCTTATTTCTTCATTTTAAGCTTCTCAAAACATTTTATTTCGCATAGGCATACATAGTAAAATTTAGGGTCACGCTGTGTACCCCCTAAATGACCTATAATTATTTTCTGTGGTAGGGTACACTATTACCCTGTAATATAATACGTGGTCCAATTTAAAAATTATAGGTCAATATTAAGGTCCGATACCGTGCCGTTAGTTAACATAGAAAAATGTCTTTGAATTTTTAAAGCATTTTAGAACGCTTATTTCCTCATTTTAAGCTTCTCGGAACACTTTATTTCGCATAGGCATACATAGTAAACTTTAGGGGCACGCTGTGTACCCCCTAATTGACCTATAATTATTTCCTGTGGTAGGGTACACTATTACCCTGTAATACAATACCTGGTCCAATTTAAATATTATGGGTCAATATTAAGGTCTGATATCGCGCCTTGCGTTGATTAACCATTGAAAGATGTCTTTGAATTTTTAAAGCATTTTAGAAAGCTTATTTCTTCATTTTAAGCTTCTCAAAACATTTTATTTCGCATAGGCATACATAGTAAAATTTAGGGTCACGCTGTGTACCCCCTAAATGACCTATAATTATTTCCTGTGGTAGGGTACACTATTACCCTGTAATATAATACGTGGTCCAATTTAAAAATTATAGGTCAATATTAAGGTCCGATACCTTGCCGTTAGTTAACATAGAAAAATGTCTTTGAATTTTTAAAGCATTTTAGAACGCTTATTTCCTCATTTTAAGCTTCTCGGAACACTTTATTTCGCATAGGCATACATAGTAAACTTTAGGGGCACGCTGTGTACCCCCTAATTGACCTATAATTATTTCCTGTGGTAGGGTACACTATTACCCTGTAATATAATACCTGGTCCAATTTAAATATTATGGGTCAATATTAAGGTCTGATATCGCGCCTTGCGTTGATTAACCATTGAAAGATGTCTTTGAATTTTTAAAGCATTTTAGAACGCTTATTTCTTCATTTTAAGCTTGTCAAAACATTTTATTTCGCATAGGCATGCATAGTAAAATTTAGGGTCACGCTGTGTACCCCCTAAATGACCTATAATTATTTTCTGTGGTAGGGTACACTATTACCCTGTAATATAATACGTGGTCCAATTTAAAAATTATAGGTCAATATTAAGGTCCGATACCGTGCCGTTAGTTAACATAGAAAAATGTCTTTGAATTTTTAAAGCATTTTAGAACGCTTATTTCCTCATTTTAAGCTTCTCGGAACACTTTATTTCGCATAGGCATACATAGTAAACTTTAGGGGCACGCTGTGTACCCCCTAATTGACCTATAATTATTTCCTGTGGTAGGGTACACTATTACCCTGTAATATAATACCTGGTCCAATTTAAATATTATGGGTCAATATTAAGGTCTGATATCGCGCCTTGCGTTGATTAACCATTGAAAGATGTCTTTGAATTTTTAAAGCATTTTAGAAAGCTTATTTCTTCATTTTAAGCTTCTCAAAACATTTTATTTCGCATAGGCATACATAGTAAAATTTAGAGTCACGCTGTGTACCCCCTAAATGACCTATAATTATTTCCTGTGGTAGGGTACACTATTACCCTGTAATATAATACGTGGTCCAATTTAAAAATTATAGGTCAATATTAAGGTCCGATACCTTGCCGTTAGTTAACATAGAAAAATGTCTTTGAATTTTTAAAGCATTTTAGAACGCTTATTTCCTCATTTTAAGCTTCACAGAACACTTTATTTCGCATAGGCATACATAGTAAACTTTAGGGTCACGCTGTGTACCCCCTAATTGACCTATAATTATTTCCTGTGGTAGGGTACACTATTACCCTGTAATATAATACCTGGTCCAATTTAAATATTATGGGTCAATATTAAGGTCTGATATTGCGCCTTGCGTTAGTTAACCATTGAAAGATGTCTTTGAATTTTTAAAGCATTTTAGAACACTTATTTCTTCATTTTAAGCTTCTCAGAACACTTTATTTCGCATAGGCATACATAGTAAACTTTAGGTTCACTCTGTGTACCCCTTAATTGACCTATAATTATTTCCTATGGTAGGGTACACTATAACCCTGTAATATAATACGTGGTCCTATTTAAAAATTATACGTCAATATTAAGGTCCGATACCGTACCGTTAGTTAACATAGAAAAATGTCTTTGAATTTTTAAAGCATTTTAGAACGCTTATTTCCTCATTTTAAGCTTCTCAGAACACTTTATTTTGCATAGGAATACATAGTAAACTTTAGGGTCACGCTGTGTACCCCCTAATTGACCTATAATTATTTCCTGCTGTAGGGTACACTATTACCCTGTAATATAATATCTGGTCCAATTTAAATATTATGGGTCAATATTAAGGTCTGATATTGCGCCTTGCGTTAGTTAACCATTGAAAGATGTCTTTGATTTTTTAAAGCATTTTAGAACGCTTATTTCTTCATTTTAAGCTTCTCAGAACACTCTATTTCGCATAGGCATACATAGTAAACTTTAGGGTCACGCTGTGTACCCCCTAAATGACCTATAATTATTTCCTGTGGTAGGGTACACTATTACCCTGTAATATAATACGTGGTCCAATTTAAAAATTATAGGTCAATATTAAGGTCCGATACCGTGCCGTTAGTTAACATAGAAAAATGTCTTTGAATTTTTAAAGCATTTTAGAACGCTTATTTCTTCATTTTAAGCTTCTCAAAACATTTTATTTCGCATAGGCATACATAGTAAAATTTAGGGTCACGCTGTGTACCCCCTAAATGACCTATAATTATTTTCTGTGGTAGGGTACACTATTACCCTGTAATATAATACGTGGTCCAATTTAAAAATTATAGGTCAATATTAAGGTCCGATACCGTGCCGTTAGTTAACATAGAAAAATGTCTTTGAATTTTTAAAGCATTTTAGAACGCTTATTTCCTCATTTTAAGCTTCTCGGAACACTTTATTTCGCATAGGCATACATAGTAAACTTTAGGGGCACGCTGTGTACCCCCTAATTGACCTATAATTATTTCCTGTGGTAGGGTACACTATTACCCTGTAATATAATACCTGGTCCAATTTAAATATTATGGGTCAATATTAAGGTCTGATATCGCGCCTTGCGTTGATTAACCATTGAAAGATGTCTTTGAATTTTTAAAGCATTTTAGAAAGCTTATTTCTTCATTTTAAGCTTCTCAAAACATTTTATTTCGCATAGGCATACATAGTAAAATTTAGGGTCACGCTGTGTACCCCCTAAATGACCTATAATTATTTCCTGTGGTAGGGTACACTATTACCCTGTAATATAATACGTGGTCCAATTTAAAAATTATAGGTCAATATTAAGGTCCGATACCGTGCCGTTAGTTAACATAGAAAAATGTCTTTGAATTTTTAAAGCATTTTAGAACGCTTATTTCCTCATTTTAAGCTTCTCAGAACACTTTACTTCGCATAGGCAAACATAGTAAACTTTAGGGTCACGCTGTGTACCCCCTAATTGACCTATAATTATTTCCTGTGGTAGGGTACACTATTACCCTGTAATATAATACCTGGTCCAATTTAAATATTATGGGTGAATATTAAGGTCTGATATTGCGCCTTGCGTTAGTTAACCATTGAAAGATGTCTTTGATTTTTTAAAGCATTTTAGAACGCTTATTTCTTCATTTTAAGCTTCTCAGAACACTCTATTTCGCATAGGCATACATAGTAAACTTTAGGGTCACGCTGTGTACCCCCTAATTGAAATATAATTATTTCCTGTTGTAGGGTACACTATTACCCTGTAATATAATATCTGGTCCAATTTAAATATTATGGTTCCATATTAAGGTCTGATATCGCGCCTTGCGTTGGTTAACCATTGAAAGATGTCTTTGAATTTTTAAAGCATTTTAGAACGCTTATTTCTTCATTTTAAGCTTCTCAAAACATTTTATTTCGCATAGGCATACATAGTAAAATTTAGGGTCACGCTGTGTACCCCCTAAATGACCTATAATTATTTCCTGTGGTAGGGTACACTATTACCCTGTAATATAATACGTGGTCCAATTTAAAAATTATAGGTCAATATTAAGGTCCGATACCGTGCCGTTAGTTAACATAGAAAAATGTCTTTGAATTTTTAAAGCATTTTAGAACGCTTATTTCCTCATTTTAAGCTTCTCGGAACACTTTATTTCGCATAGGCATACATAGTAAACTTTAGGGGCACGCTGTGTACCCCCTAATTGACCTATAATTATTTCCTGTGGTAGGGTACACTATTACCCTGTAATATAATACCTGGTCCAATTTAAATATTATGGGTCAATATTAAGGTCTGATATCGCGCCTTGCGTTGATTAACCATTGAAAGATGTCTTTGAATTTTTAAAGCATTTTAGAACGCTTATTTCTTCATTTTAAGCTTGTCAAAACATTTTATTTCGCATAGGCATGCATAGTAAAATTTAGGGTCACGCTGTGTACCCCCTAAATGACCTATAATTATTTTCTGTGGTAGGGTACACTATTACCCTGTAATATAATACGTGGTCCAATTTAAAAATTATAGGTCAATATTAAGGTCCGATACCGTGCCGTTAGTTAACATAGAAAAATGTCTTTGAATTTTTAAAGCATTTTAGAACGCTTATTTCCTCATTTTAAGCTTCTCGGAACACTTTATTTCGCATAGGCATACATAGTAAACTTTAGGGGCACGCTGTGTACCCCCTAATTGACCTATAATTATTTCCTGTGGTAGGGTACACTATTACCCTGTAATATAATACCTGGTCCAATTTAAATATTATGGGTCAATATTAAGGTCTGATATCGCGCCTTGCGTTGATTAACCATTGAAAGATGTCTTTGAATTTTTAAAGCATTTTAGAAAGCTTATTTCTTCATTTTAAGCTTCTCAAAACATTTTATTTCGCATAGGCATACATAGTAAAATTTAGAGTCACGCTGTGTACCCCCTAAATGACCTATAATTATTTCCTGTGGTAGGGTACACTATTACCCTGTAATATAATACGTGGTCCAATTTAAAAATTATAGGTCAATATTAAGGTCCGATACCTTGCCGTTAGTTAACATAGAAAAATGTCTTTGAATTTTTAAAGCATTTTAGAACGCTTATTTCCTCATTTTAAGCTTCACAGAACACTTTATTTCGCATAGGCATACATAGTAAACTTTAGGGTCACGCTGTGTACCCCCTAATTGACCTATAATTATTTCCTGTGGTAGGGTACACTATTACCCTGTAATATAATACCTGGTCCAATTTAAATATTATGGGTCAATATTAAGGTCTGATATTGCGCCTTGCGTTAGTTAACCATTGAAAGATGTCTTTGAATTTTTAAAGCATTTTAGAACACTTATTTCTTCATTTTAAGCTTCTCAGAACACTTTATTTCGCATAGGCATACATAGTAAACTTTAGGTTCACTCTGTGTACCCCTTAATTGACCTATAATTATTTCCTATGGTAGGGTACACTATAACCCTGTAATATAATACGTGGTCCTATTTAAAAATTATACGTCAATATTAAGGTCCGATACCGTACCGTTAGTTAACATAGAAAAATGTCTTTGAATTTTTAAAGCATTTTAGAACGCTTATTTCCTCATTTTAAGCTTCTCAGAACACTTTATTTTGCATAGGAATACATAGTAAACTTTAGGGTCACGCTGTGTACCCCCTAATTGACCTATAATTATTTCCTGCTGTAGGGTACACTATTACCCTGTAATATAATATCTGGTCCAATTTAAATATTATGGGTCAATATTAAGGTCTGATATTGCGCCTTGCGTTAGTTAACCATTGAAAGATGTCTTTGATTTTTTAAAGCATTTTAGAACGCTTATTTCTTCATTTTAAGCTTCTCAGAACACTCTATTTCGCATAGGCATACATAGTAAACTTTAGGGTCACGCTGTGTACCCCCTAAATGACCTATAATTATTTCCTGTGGTAGGGTACACTATTACCCTGTAATATAATACGTGGTCCAATTTAAAAATTATAGGTCAATATTAAGGTCCGATACCGTGCCGTTAGTTAACATAGAAAAATGTCTTTGAATTTTTAAAGCATTTTAGAACGCTTATTTCTTCATTTTAAGCTTCTCAAAACATTTTATTTCGCATAGGCATACATAGTAAAATTTAGGGTCACGCTGTGTACCCCCTAAATGACCTATAATTATTTTCTGTGGTAGGGTACACTATTACCCTGTAATATAATACGTGGTCCAATTTAAAAATTATAGGTCAATATTAAGGTCCGATACCGTGCCGTTAGTTAACATAGAAAAATGTCTTTGAATTTTTAAAGCATTTTAGAACGCTTATTTCCTCATTTTAAGCTTCTCGGAACACTTTATTTCGCATAGGCATACATAGTAAACTTTAGGGGCACGCTGTGTACCCCCTAATTGACCTATAATTATTTCCTGTGGTAGGGTACACTATTACCCTGTAATATAATACCTGGTCCAATTTAAATATTATGGGTCAATATTAAGGTCTGATATCGCGCCTTGCGTTGATTAACCATTGAAAGATGTCTTTGAATTTTTAAAGCATTTTAGAAAGCTTATTTCTTCATTTTAAGCTTCTCAAAACATTTTATTTCGCATAGGCATACATAGTAAAATTTAGGGTCACGCTGTGTACCCCCTAAATGACCTATAATTATTTCCTGTGGTAGGGTACACTATTACCCTGTAATATAATACGTGGTCCAATTTAAAAATTATAGGTCAATATTAAGGTCCGATACCTTGCCGTTAGTTAACATAGAAAAATGTCTTTGAATTTTTAAAGCATTTTAGAACGCTTATTTCCTCATTTTAAGCTTCTCGGAACACTTTATTTCGCATAGGCATACATATTAATTTTTAGGGGCACGCTGTGTACCCCCTAATTGACCTATAATTATTTCCTGTGGTAGGGTACACTATTACCCTGTAATATAATACCTGGTCCAATTTAAATATTATGGGTCAATATTAAGGTCTGATATCGCGCCTTGCGTTCATTAACCATTGAAAGATGTCTTTGAATTTTTAAAGAATTTTAGAACACTTATTTCTTCATTTTAAGTTTCTCAGAACACTTTATTTCGCATAGGCATACATAGTAAACTTTAGGTTCACTCTGTGTACCCCCTAATTGACCTATAATTATTTCCTATGGTAGGGTACACTATAACCCTGTAATATAATACGTGGTCCTATTTAAAAATTATACGTCAATATTAAGGTCCGATACCGTACCGTTAGTTAACATAGAAAAATGTCTTTGAATTTTTAAAGCATTTCAGAACGCTTATTTCCTCATTTTAAGCTTCTCAGAACACTTTATTTTGCATAGGAGTACATAGTAAACTTTAGGGTCACGCTGTGTACCCCCTAATTGACCTATAATTATTTCCTGCTGTAGGGTACACTATTACCCTGTAATATAATACCTGGTCCAATTTAAATATTATGGGTCAATATTAAGGTCTGATATCGCGCCTTGCGTTCATTAACCATTGAAAGATGTCTTTGAATTTTTAAAGAATTTTAGAACACTTATTTCTTCATTTTAAGTTTCTCAGAACACTTTATTTCGCATAGGCATACATAGTAAACTTTAGGGTCACGCTGTGTACCCCCTAAATGACCTATAATTATTTCCTGTGGTAGGGTACACTATTACCCTGTAATATAATACGTGGTCCAATTTAAAAATTATAGGTCAATATTAAGGTCCGATACCGTGCCGTTAGTTAACATAGAAAAATGTCTTTGAATTTTTAAAGCATTTTAGAACGCTTATTTCCTCATTTTAAGCTTCTCGGAACACTTTATTTCGCATAGGCATACATAGTAAACTTTAGGGGCATGCTGTGTACCCCCTAATTGACCTATAATTATTTCCTGTGGTAGGGTACACTATTACCCTGTAATATAATACCTGGTCCAATTTAAATATTATGGGTCAATATTAAGGTCTGATATCGCGCCTTGCGTTGATTAACCATTGAAAGATGTCTTTGAATTTTTAAAGCATTTTAGAACGCTTATTTCTTCATTTTAAGCTTCTCAAAACATTTTATTTCGCATAGGCATACATAGTAAAATTTAGGGTCACGCTGTGTACCCCCTAAATGACCTATAATTATTTCCTGTGGTAGGGTACACTATTACCCTGTAATATAATACGTGGTCCAATTTAAAAATTATAGGTCAATATTAAGGTCCGATACCGTGCCGTTAGTTAACATAGAAAAATGTCTTTGAATTTTTAAAGCATTTTAGAACGCTTATTTCCTCATTTTAAGCTTCTCAGAACACTTTACTTCGCATAGGCAAACATAGTAAACTTTAGGGTCACGCTGTGTACCCCCTAATTGACCTATAATTATTTCCTGTGGTAGGGTACACTATTACCCTGTAATATAATACCTGGTCCAATTTAAATATTATGGGTGAATATTAAGGTCTGATATTGCGCCTTGCGTTAGTTAACCATTGAAAGATGTCTTTGATTTTTTAAAGCATTTTAGAACGCTTATTTCTTCATTTTAAGCTTCTCAGAACACTCTATTTCGCATAGGCATACATAGTAAACTTTAGGGTCACGCTGTGTACCCCCTAATTGAAATATAATTATTTCCTGTTGTAGGGTACACTATTACCCTGTAATATAATATCTGGTCCAATTTAAATATTATGGTTCCATATTAAGGTCTGATATCGCGCCTTGCGTTGGTTAACCATTGAAAGATGTCTTTGAATTTTTAAAGCATTTTAGAACGCTTATTTCTTCATTTTAAGCTTCTCAAAACATTTTATTTCGCATAGGCATACATAGTAAAATTTAGGGTCACGCTGTGTACCCCCTAAATGACCTATAATTATTTCCTGTGGTAGGGTACACTATTACCCTGTAATATAATACGTGGTCCAATTTAAAAATTATAGGTCAATATTAAGGTCCGATACCGTGCCGTTAGTTAACATAGAAAAATGTCTTTGAATTTTTAAAGCATTTTAGAACGCTTATTTCCTCATTTTAAGCTTCTCGGAACACTTTATTTCGCATAGGCATACATAGTAAACTTTAGGGGCACGCTGTGTACCCCCTAATTGACCTATAATTATTTCCTGTGGTAGGGTACACTATTACCCTGTAATATAATACCTGGTCCAATTTAAATATTATGGGTCAATATTAAGGTCTGATATCGCGCCTTGCGTTGATTAACCATTGAAAGATGTCTTTGAATTTTTAAAGCATTTTAGAACGCTTATTTCTTCATTTTAAGCTTGTCAAAACATTTTATTTCGCATAGGCATGCATAGTAAAATTTAGGGTCACGCTGTGTACCCCCTAAATGACCTATATTTATTTTCTGTGGTAGGGTACACTATTACCCTGTAATATAATACGTGGTCCAATTTAAAAATTATAGGTCAATATTAAGGTCCGATACCGTGCCGTTAGTTAACATAGAAAAATGTCTTTGAATTTTTAAAGCATTTTAGAACGCTTATTTCCTCATTTTAAGCTTCTCGGAACACTTTATTTCGCATAGGCATACATAGTAAACTTTAGGGGCACGCTGTGTACCCCCTAATTGACCTATAATTATTTCCTGTGGTAGGGTACACTATTACCCTGTAATATAATACCTGGTCCAATTTAAATATTATGGGTCAATATTAAGGTCTGATATCGCGCCTTGCGTTGATTAACCATTGAAAGATGTCTTTGAATTTTTAAAGCATTTTAGAAAGCTTATTTCTGCATTTTAAGCTTCTCAAAACATTTTATTTCGCATAGGCATACATAGTAAAATTTAGAGTCACGCTGTGTACCCCCTAAATGACCTATAATTATTTCCTGTGGTAGGGTACACTATTACCCTGTAATATAATACGTGGTCCAATTTAAAAATTATAGGTCAATATTAAGGTCCGATACCTTGCCGTTAGTTAACATAGAAAAATGTCTTTGAATTTTTAAAGCATTTTAGAACGCTTATTTCCTCATTTTAAGCTTCACAGAACACTTTATTTCGCATAGGCATACATAGTAAACTTTAGGGTCACGCTGTGTACCCCCTAATTGACCTATAATTATTTCCTGTGGTAGGGTACACTATTACCCTGTAATATAATACCTGGTCCAATTTAAATATTATGGGTCAATATTAAGGTCTGATATTGCGCCTTGCGTTAGTTAACCATTGAAAGATGTCTTTGAATTTTTAAAGCATTTTAGAACACTTATTTCTTCATTTTAAGCTTCTCAGAACACTTTATTTCGCATAGGCATACATAGTAAACTTTAGGTTCACTCTGTGTACCCCTTAATTGACCTATAATTATTTCCTATGGTAGGGTACACTATAACCCTGTAATATAATACGTGGTCCTATTTAAAAATTATACGTCAATATTAAGGTCCGATACCGTACCGTTAGTTAACATAGAAAAATGTCTTTGAATTTTTAAAGCATTTTAGAACGCTTATTTCCTCATTTTAAGCTTCTCAGAACACTTTATTTTGCATAGGAATACATAGTAAACTTTAGGGTCACGCTGTGTACCCCCTAATTGACCTATAATTATTTCCTGCTGTAGGGTACACTATTACCCTGTAATATAATATCTGGTCCAATTTAAATATTATGGGTCAATATTAAGGTCTGATATTGCGCCTTGCGTTAGTTAACCATTGAAAGATGTCTTTGATTTTTTAAAGCATTTTAGAACGCTTATTTCTTCATTTTAAGCTTCTCAGAACACTCTATTTCGCATAGGCATACATAGTAAACTTTAGGGTCACGCTGTGTACCCCCTAAATGACCTATAATTATTTCCTGTGGTAGGGTACACTAGTACCCTGTAATATAATACGTGGTCCAATTTAAAAATTATAGGTCAATATTAAGGTCCGATACCGTGCCGTTAGTTAACATAGAAAAATGTCTTTGAATTTTTAAAGCATTTTAGAACGCTTATTTCTTCATTTTAAGCTTCTCAAAACATTTTATTTTGCATAGGCATACATAGTAAAATTTAGGGTCACGCTGTGTACCCCCTAAATGACCTATAATTATTTTCTGTGGTAGGGTACACTATTACCCTGCAATATAATACGTGGTCCAATTTAAAAATTATAGGTCAATATTAAGGTCCGATACCGTGCCGTTAGTTAACATAGAAAAATGTCTTTGAATTTTTAAAGCATTTTAGAACGCTTATTTCCTCATTTTAAGCTTCTCGGAACACTTTATTTCGCATAGGCATACATAGTAAACTTTAGGGGCACGCTGTGTACCCCCTAATTGACCTATAATTATTTCCTGTGGTAGGGTACACTATTACCCTGTAATATAATACCTGGTCCAATTTAAATATTATGGGTCAATATTAAGGTCTGATATCGCGCCTTGCGTTGATTAACCATTGAAAGATGTCTTTGAATTTTTAAAGCATTTTAGAAAGCTTATTTCTTCATTTTAAGCTTCTCAAAACATTTTATTTCGCATAGGCATACATAGTAAAATTTAGGGTCACGCTGTGTACCCCCTAAATGACCTATAATTATTTCCTGTGGTAGGGTACACTATTACCCTGTAATATAATACGTGGTCCAATTTAAAAATTATAGGTCAATATTAAGGTCCGATACCTTGCCGTTAGTTAACATAGAAAAATGTCTTTGAATTTTTAAAGCATTTTAGAACGCTTATTTCCTCATTTTAAGCTTCTCGGAACACTTTATTTCGCATAGGCATACATATTAATTTTTAGGGGCACGCTGTGTACCCCCTAATTGACCTATAATTATTTCCTGTGGTAGGGTACACTATTACCCTGTAATATAATACCTGGTCCAATTTAAATATTATGGGTCAATATTAAGGTCTGATATCGCGCCTTGCGTTGATTAACCATTGAAAGATGTCTTTGAATTTTTAAAGCATTTTAGAACGCTTATTTCTTCATTTTAAGCTTCTCAAAACATTTTATTTTGCATAGGCATACATAGTAAAATTTAGGGTCACGCTGTGTACCCCCTAAATGACCTATAATTATTTCCTGTGGTAGGGTACACTATTACCCTGTAATATAATACGTGGTCCAATTTAAAAATTATAGGTCAATATTAAGGTCCGATACCGTGCCGTTAGTTAACATAGAAAAATGTCTTTGAATTTTTAAAGCATTTTAGAACGCTTATTTCCTCATTTTAAGCTTCTCAAAACACTTTATTTTGCATAGGAATACATAGTAAACTTTAGGGTCACGCTGTGTACCCCCTAATTGACCTATAATTATTTCTTGCTGTAGGGTACACTATTACCCTGTAATATAATACGTGGTCCAATTTAAAAATTATAGGTCAATATTAAGGTCCGATACCGAGCCGTTAGTTAACGTAGAAAAGTGTCTTCGAATTTCCTTGTTTTAATGCACTATTTAAAATATACATAGTGTACCCCCTAATTGACCTATAATTATTTCCTGTGGTAGGGTACACTATTACTCTGTAATATAATACCTGGTCCAATTTAAATATTATGGGTCAATATTAAGGTCTGATATTGCGCCTTGCGTTAGTTAACCATTGAAAGATGTCTTTGAATTTTTAAAGCACTTTAGAACGCTTATTTCTTCATTTTAAGCTTCTCAGAACACTTTATTTCGCATAGGCATACATAGTAAACTTTAGGGTCACTCTGTGTACCCCCTAATTGACCTATAATTATTTCCTGTGGTAGGGTACACTATAACCCTGTAATATAATACGTGGTCCAATTTAAAAATTATAGGTCAATATTAAGGTCCGATACCGTACCGTTAGTTAACATAGAAAAATGTCTTTGAATTTTTAAAGCATTTTAGAACGCTTATTTCCTCATTTTAAGCTTCTCAGAACACTTTATTTTGCATAGGAATACATAGTAAACTTTAGGGTCACGCTGTGTACCCCCTAATTGACCTATAATTATTTCCTGCTGTAGGGTACACTATTACCCTGTAATATAATATCTGGTCCAATTTAAATATTATGGGTCAATATTAAGGTCTGATATTGCGCCTTGCGTTAGTTAACCATTGAAAGATGTCTTTGATTTTTTAAAGCATTTTAGAACGCTTATTTCTTCATTTTAAGCTTCTCAGAACACTCTATTTCGCATAGGCATACATAGTAAACTTTAGGGTCACGCTGTGTACCCCCTAAATGACCTATAATTATTTCCTGTGGTAGGGTACACTATTACCCTGTAATATAATACGTGGTCCAATTTAAAAATTATAGGTCAATATTAAGGTCCGATACCGTGCCGTTAGTTAACATAGAAAAATGTCTTTGAATTTTTAAAGCATTTTAGAACGCTTATTTCCTCATTTTAAGCTTCTCGGAACACTTTATTTCGCATAGGCATACATAGTAAACTTTAGGGGCACGCAGTGTACCCCCTAATTGACCTATAATTATTTCCTGTGGTAGGGTACACTATTACCCTGTAATATAATACCTGGTCCAATTTAAATATTATGGGTCAATATTAAGGTCTGATATCGCGCCTTGCGTTGATTAACCATTGAAAGATGTCTTTGAATTTTTAAAGCATTTTAGAACGCTTATTTCTTCATTTTAAGCTTCTCAAAACATTTTATTTCGCATAGGCATACATAGTAAAATTTAGGGTCACGCTGTGTACCCCCTAAATGACCTATAATTATTTCCTGTGGTAGGGTACACTATTACCCTGTAATATAATACGTGGTCCAATTTAAAAATTATAGGTCAATATTAAGGTCTGATACCGTGCCGTTAGTTAACATAGAAAAATGTCTTTGAATTTTTAAAGCATTTTAGAACGCTTATTTCCTCATTTTAAGCTTCTCAGAACACTTTACTTCGCATAGGCAAACATAGTAAACTTTAGGGTCACGCTGTGTACCCCCTAATTGACCTATAATTATTTCCTGTGGTAGGGTACACTATTACCCTGTAATATAATACCTGGTCCAATTTAAATATTATGGGTGAATATTAAGGTCTGATATTGCGCCTTGCGTTAGTTAACCATTGAAAGATGTCTTTGATTTTTTAAAGCATTTTAGAACGCTTATTTCTTCATTTTAAGCTTCTCAGAACACTCTATTTCGCATAGGCATACATAGTAAACTTTAGGGTCACGCTGTGTACCCCCTAATTGAAATATAATTATTTCCTGTTGTAGGGTACACTATTACCCTGTAATATAATATCTGGTCCAATTTAAATATTATGGTTCCATATTAAGGTCTGATATCGCGCCTTGCGTTGGTTAACCATTGAAAGATGTCTTTGAATTTTTAAAGCATTTTAGAACGCTTATTTCCTCATTTTAAGCTTCTCAGAACACTTTATTTTGCATAGGAGTACATAGTAAACTTTAGGGTCACGCTGTGTACCCCCTAATTGACCTATAATTACTTCCTGCTGTAGGGTACACTATTACCCTGTAATATAATACGTGGTCCAATTTAAAAATTATAGGTCAATATTAAGGTCCGATACCGTACCGTTAGTTAACATAGAAAAATGTCTTTGAATTTTTAAAGCATTTTAGAACGCTTATTTCCTCATTTTAAGCTTCTCAGAACACTTTATTTTGCATAGGAGTACATAGTAAACTTTAGGGTCACGCTGTGTACCCCCTAATTGACCTATAATTACTTCCTGCTGTAGGGTACACTATTACCCTGTAATATAATACCTGGTCCAATTTAAATATTATGGGTCAATATTAAGGTCTGATATCGCGCCTTGCGTTCATTAACCATTGAAAGATGTCTTTGAATTTTTAAAGAATTTTAGAACACTTATTTCTTCATTTTAAGTTTCTCAGAACACTTTATTTCGCATAGGCATACATAGTAAACTTTAGGTTCACTCTGTGTACCCCCTAATTGACCTATAATTATTTCCTATGGTAGGGTACACTATAACCCTGTAATATAATACGTGGTCCTATTTAAAAATTATACGTCAATATTAAGGTCCGATACCGTACCGTTAGTTAACATAGAAAAATGTCTTTGAATTTTTAAAGCATTTTAGAACGCTTATTTCCTCATTTTAAGCTTCTCAGAACACTTTATTTTGCATAGGAATACATAGTAAACTTTAGGGTCACGCTGTGTACCCCCTAATTGACCTATAATTATTTCCTGCTGTAGGGTACACTATTACCCTGTAATATAATATCTGGTCCAATTTAAATATTATGTTTCAATATTAAGGTCTGATATTGCGCCTTGCGTTAGTTAACCATTGAAAGATGTCTTTGATTTTTTAAAGCATTTTAGAACGCTTATTTCTTCATTTTAAGCTTCTCAGAACACTCTATTTCGCATAGGCATACATAGTAAACTTTAGGGTCACGCTGTGTACCCCCTAAATGACCTATAATTATTTCCTGTGGTAGGGTACACTATTACCCTGTAATATAATACGTGGTCCAATTTAAAAAATAGGTCAATATTAAGGTCCGATACCGTGCCGTTAGTTAACATAGAAAAATGTCTTTGAATTTTTAAAGCATTTTAGAACGCTTATTTCCTCATTTTAAGCTTCTCGGAACACTTTATTTCGCATAGGCATACATAGTAAACTTTAGGGGCATGCTGTGTACCCCCTAATTGACCTATAATTATTTCCTGTGGTAGGGTACACTATTACCCTGTAATATAATACCTGGTCCAATTTAAATATTATTGGTCAATATTAAGGTCTGATATCGCGCCTTGCGTTGATTAACCATTGAAAGATGTCTTTGAATTTTTAAAGCATTTTAGAACGCTTATTTATTCATTTTAAGCTTCTCAAAACATTTTATTTCGCATAGGCATACATAGTAAAATTTAGGGTCACGCTGTGTACCCCCTAAATGACCTATAATTATTTCCTGTCGTAGGGTACACTATTACCCTGTAATATAATACGTGGTCCAATTTAAAAATTATAGGTCAATATTAAGGTCCGATACCGTGCCGTTAGTTAACATAGAAAAATGTCTTTGAATTTTTAAAGCATTTTAGAACGCTTATTTCCTCATTTTAAGCTTCTCAGAACACTTTACTTCGCATAGGCAAACATAGTAAACTTTAGGGTCACGCTGTGTACCCCCTAATTGACCTATAATTATTTCCTGTGGTAGGGTACACTATTACCCTGTAATATAATACCTGGTCCAATTTAAATATTATGGGTGAATATTAAGGTCTGATATTGCGCCTTGCGTTAGTTAACCATTGAAAGATGTCTTTGATTTTTTAAAGCATTTTAGAACGCTTATTTCTTCATTTTAAGCTTCTCAGAACACTCTATTTCGCATAGGCATACATAGTAAACTTTAGGGTCACGCTGTGTACCCCCTAATTGAAATATAATTATTTCCTGTTGTAGGGTACACTATTACCCTGTAATATAATATCTGGTCCAATTTAAATATTATGGTTCCATATTAAGGTCTGATATCGCGCCTTGCGTTGGTTAACCATTGAAAGATGTCTTTGAATTTTTAAAGCATTTTAGAACGCTTATTTCTTCATTTTAAGCTTCTCAAAACATTTTATTTCGCATAGGCATACATAGTAAAATTTAGGGTCACGCTGTGTACCCTCTAAATGACCTATAATTATTTCCTGTGGTAGGGTACACTATTACCCTGTAATATAATACGTGGTCCAATTTAAAAATTATAGGTCAATATTAAGGTCCGATACCGTGCCGTTAGTTAACATAGAAAAATGTCTTTGAATTTTTAAAGCATTTTAGAACGCTTATTTCCTCATTTTAAGCTTCTCGGAACACTTTATTTCGCATAGGCATACATAGTAAACTTTAGGGGCACGCTGTGTACCCCCTAATTGACCTATAATTATTTCCTGTGGTAGGGTACACTATTACCCTGTAATATAATACCTGGTCCAATTTAAATATTATGGGTCAATATTAAGGTCTGATATTGCGCCTTGCGTTGATTAACCATTGAAAGATGTCTTTGAATTTTTAAAGCATTTTAGAACGCTTATTTCTTCATTTTAAGCTTGTCAAAACATTTTATTTCGCATAGGCATGCATAGTAAAATTTAGGGTCACGCTGTGTACCCCCTAAATGACCTATAATTATTTTCTGTGGTAGGGTACACTATTACCCTGTAATATAATACGTGGTCCAATTTAAAAATTATAGGTCAATATTAAGGTCCGATACCGTGCCGTTAGTTAACATAGAAAAATGTCTTTGAATTTTTAAAGCATTTTAGAACGCTTATTTCCTCATTTTAAGCTTCTCGGAACACTTTATTTCGCATAGGCATACATAGTAAACTTTAGGGGCACGCTGTGTACCCCCTAATTGACCTATAATTATTTCCTGTGGTAGGGTACACTATTACCCTGTAATATAATACCTGGTCCAATTTAAATATTATGGGTCAATATTAAGGTCTGATATCGCGCCTTGCGTTGATTAACCATTGAAAGATGTCTTTGAATTTTTAAAGCATTTTAGAAAGCTTATTTCTTCATTTTAAGCTTCTCAAAACATTTTATTTCGCATAGGCATACATAGTAAAATTTAGAGTCACGCTGTGTACCCCCTAAATGACCTATAATTATTTCCTGTGGTAGGGTACACTATTACCCTGTAATATAATACGTGGTCCAATTTAAAAATTATAGGTCAATATTAAGGTCCGATACCTTGCCGTTAGTTAACATAGAAAAATGTCTTTGAATTTTTAAAGCATTTTAGAACGCTTATTTCCTCATTTTAAGCTTCACAGAACACTTTATTTCGCATAGGCATACATAGTAAACTTTAGGGTCACGCTGTGTACCCCCTAATTGACCTATAATTATTTCCTGTGGTAGGGTACACTATTACCCTGTAATATAATACCTGGTCCAATTTAAATATTATGGGTCAATATTAAGGTCTGATATTGCGCCTTGCGTTAGTTAACCATTGAAAGATGTCTTTGAATTTTTAAAGCATTTTAGAACACTTATTTCTTCATTTTAAGCTTCTCAGAACACTTTATTTCGCATAGGCATACATAGTAAACTTTAGGTTCACTCTGTGTACCCCTTAATTGACCTATAATTATTTCCTATGGTAGGGTACACTATAACCCTGTAATATAATACGTGGTCCTATTTAAAAATTATACGTCAATATTAAGGTTCGATACCGTACCGTTAGTTAACATAGAAAAATGTCTTTGAATTTTTAAAGCATTTTAGAACGCTTATTTCCTCATTTTAAGCTTCTCAGAACACTTTATTTTGCATAGGAATACATAGTAAACTTTAGGGTCACGCTGTGTACCCCCTAATTGACCTATAATTATTTCCTGCTGTAGGGTACACTATTACCCTGTAATATAATATCTGGTCCAATTTAAATATTATGGGTCAATATTAAGGTCTGATATTGCGCCTTGCGTTAGTTAACCATTGAAAGATGTCTTTGATTTTTTAAAGCATTTTAGAACGCTTATTTCTTCATTTTAAGCTTCTCAAAACATTTTATTTCGCATAGGCATACATAGTAAAATTTAGGGTCACGCTGTGTACCCCCTAAATGACCTATAATTATTTCCTGTGGTAGGGTACACTATTACCCTGTAATATAATACGTGGTCCAATTTAAAAATTATAGGTCAATATTAAGGTCCGATACCGTGCCGTTAGTTAACATAGAAAAATGTCTTTGAATTTTTAAAGCATTTTAGAACGCTTATTTCCTCATTTTAAGCTTCTCAGAACACTTTACTTCGCATAGGCAAACATAGTAAACTTTAGGGTCACGCTGTGTACCCCCTAATTGACCTATAATTATTTCCTGTGGTAGGGTACACTATTACCCTGTAATATAATACCTGGTCCAATTTAAATATTATGGGTCAATATTAAGGTCTGATATCGCGCCTTGCGTTGATTAACCATTGAAAGATGTCTTTGAATTTTTAAAGCATTTTAGAACGCTTATTTCTTCATTTTAAGCTTCTCAAAACATTTTATTTCGCATAGGCATACATAGTAAAATTTAGGGTCACGCTGTGTACCCCCTAAATGACCTATAATTATTTCCTGTGGTAGGGTACACTATTACCCTGTAATATAATACGTGGTCCAATTTAAAAATTATAGGTTAATATTAAGGTCCGATACCTTGCCGTTAGTTAACATAGAAAAATGTCTTTGAATTTTTAAAGCATTTTAGAACGCTTATTTCCTCATTTTAAGCTTCTCAGAACACTTTATTTCGCATAGGCAAACATAGTAAACTTTAGGGTCACGCTGTGTACCCCCTAATTGACCTATAATTATTTCCTGTGGTAGGGTACGCTATAACCCTGTAATATAATACGTTGTCCAATTTAAAAATTATAGGTCAATATTAAGGTCCGATACCGTGCCGTTAGTTAACATAGAAAAGTGTCTTCGAATTTCCTTGTTTTAATGCACTATTTAAAATATACATAGTGTACCCCCTAATTGACCTATAATTATTTCCTGTTGTAGGGTACACTATTACCCTGTAATATAATACCTGGTCCAATTTAAATATTATGGTTCCATATTAAGGTCTGATATCGCGCCTTGCGTTAGTTAACCATTGAAACATGTCTTTGAATTTTTAAAGCATTTTAGAACGCTTATTTCTTCATTTTAAGCTTCTCAAAACATTTTATTTCGCATAGGCATACATAGTAAAATTTAGGGTCACGCTGTGTACCCCCTAAATGACCTATAGTTATTTCCTGTGGTAGGGTACACTATTACCCTGTAATATAATACGTGGTCCAATTTAAAAATTATAGGTCAATATTAAGGTCCGATACCGTGACGTTAGTTAACATAGAAAAATGTCTTTGAATTTTTAAAGCATTTTAGAACGCTTATTTCCTCATTTTAAGCTTCTCAGAACACTTTATTTCGCATAGGTATACATAGTAAGTTCTTTAGGGTCACGCTGTGTACCCCCTAATTGACCTATAATTTTTTCCTGTGGTAGGGTACACTATTACCCTGTAATATAATACCTGGTCCAATTTAAATATTATGGTTCCATATTAAGGTCTGATATCGCGCCTTGCGTTAGTTAACCATTGAAACATGTCTTTGAATTTTTAAAGCATTTTAGAACGCTTATTTCTTCATTTTAAGCTTCTCAAAACATTTTATTTCGCATAGGCATACATAGTAAAATTTAGGGTCACGCTGTGTACCCCCTAAATGACCTATAATTATTTCCTGTGGTAGGGTACACTATTACCCTGTAATATAATACGTGGTCCAATTTAAAAATTATTGGTCAATATTAAGGTCCGATACCGTGACGTTAGTTAACATAGAAAAATGTCTTTGAATTTTTAAAGCATTTTAGAACGCTTATTTCCTCATTTTAAGCTTCTCAGAACACTTTATTTCGCATAGGTATACATAGTAAGTTCTTTAGGGTCACGCTGTGTACCCCCTAATTGACCTATAATTTTTTCCTGTGGTAGGGTACACTATTACCCTGTAATATAATACCTGGTCCAATTTAAATATTATGGGTCAATATTAAGGTCTGATATTGCGCCTTGCGTTAGTTAACCATTGAAACATGTCTTTGAATTTTTAAAGCATTTTAGAACGCTTATTTCTTCATTTTAAGCTTCTCAAAACATTTTATTTCGCATAGGCATACATAGTAAAATTTAGGGTCACGCTGTGTACCCCCTAAATGACCTATAATTATTTCCTGTGGTAGGGTACACTATTACCCTGTAATATAATACGTGGTCCAATTTAAAAATTATAGGTCAATATTAAGGTCCGATACCGTGCCGTTAGTTAACATAGAAAAATGTCTTTGAATTTTTAAAGCATTTTAGAACGCTTATTTCCTCATTTTAAGCTTCTCGGAACACTTTATTTCGCATAGGCATACATAGTAAACTTTAGGGGCACGCTGTGTACCCCCTAATTGACCTATAATTATTTCCTGTGGTAGGGTACACTATTACCCTGTAATATAATACCTGGTCCAATTTAAATATTATGGGTCAATATTAAGGTCTGATATCGCGCCTTGCGTTGATTAACCATTGAAAGATGTCTTTGAATTTTTAAAGCATTTTAGAACGCTTATTTCTTAATTTTAAGCTTCTCAAAACATTTTATTTCGCATAGGCATACATAGTAAAATTTAGGGTCACGCTGTGTACCCCCTAAATGACCTATAATTATTTCCTGTGGTAGGGTACACTATTACCCTGTAATATAATACGTGGTCCAATTTAAAAATTATAGGTCAATATTAAGGTCCGATACCGTGCCGTTAGTTAACATAGAAAAATGTCTTTGAATTTTTAAAGCATTTTAGAACGCTTATTTCCTCATTTTAAGCTTCTCAGAACACTTTACTTCGCATAGGCAAACATAGTAAACTTTAGGGTCACGCTGTGTACCCCCTAATTGACCTATAATTATTTCCTGTGGTAGGGTACACTATTACCCTGTAATATAATACCTGGTCCAATTTAAATATTATGGGTGAATATTAAGGTCTGATATTGCGCCTTGCGTTAGTTAACCATTGAAAGATGTCTTTGATTTTTTAAAGCATTTTAGAACGCTTATTTCTTCATTTTAAGCTTCTCAGAACACTCTATTTCGCATAGGCATACATAGTAAACTTTAGGGTCATGCTGTGTACCCCCTAATTGAAATATAATTATTTCCTGTTGTAGGGTACACTATTACCCTGTAATATAATATCTGGTCCAATTTAAATATTATGGTTCCATATTAAGGTCTGATATCGCGCCTTGCGTTGGTTAACCATTGAAAGATGTCTTTGAATTTTTAAAGCATTTTAGAACGCTTATTTCTTCATTTTAAGCTTCTCAAAACATTTTATTTCGCATAGGCATACATAGTAAAATTTAGGGTCACGCTGTGTACCCCCTAAATGACCTATAATTATTTTCTGTGGTAGGGTACACTATTACCCTGTAATATAATACGTGGTCCAATTTAAAAATTATAGGTCAATATTAAGGTCCGATACCGTGCCGTTAGTTAACATAGAAAAATGTCTTTGAATTTTTAAAGCATTTTAGAACGCTTATTTCCTCATTTTAAGCTTCTCGGAACACTTTATTTCGCATAGGCATACATAGTAAACTTTAGGGGCACGCTGTGTACCCCCTAATTGACCTATAATTATTTCCTGTGGTAGGGTACACTATTACCCTGTAATATAATACCTGGTCCAATTTAAATATTATGGGTCAATATTAAGGTCTGATATCGCGCCTTGCGTTGATTAACCATTGAAAGATGTCTTTGAATTTTTAAAGCATTTTAGAAAGCTTATTTCTTCATTTTAAGCTTCTCAAAACATTTTATTTCGCATAGGCATACATAGTAAAATTTAGGGTCACGCTGTGTACCCCCTAAATGACCTATAATTATTTCCTGTGGTAGGGTACACTATTACCCTGTAATATAATACGTGGTCCAATTTAAAAATTATAGGTCAATATTAAGGTCCGATACCTTGCCGTTAGTTAACATAGAAAAATGTCTTTGAATTTTTAAAGCATTTTAGAACGCTTATTTCCTCATTTTAAGCTTCACAGAACACTTTATTTCGCATAGGCATACATAGTAAACTTTAGGGTCACGCTGTGTACCCCCTAATTGACCTATAATTATTTCCTGTGGTAGGGTACACTATTACCCTGTAATATAATACCTGGTCCAATTTAAATATTATGTTTCAATATTAAGGTCTGATATTGCGCCTTGCGTTAGTTAACCATTGAAAGATGTCTTTGAATTTTTAAAGCATTTTAGAACACTTATTTCTTCATTTTAAGCTTCTCAAAACATTTTATTTCGCATAGGCATACATAGTAAAATTTAGGGTCACGCTGTGTACCCCCTAAATGACCTATAATTATTTCCTGTGGTAGGGTACACTATTACCCTGTAATATAATACGTGGTCCAATTTAAAAATTATAGGTTAATATTAAGGTCCGATACCTTGCCGTTAGTTAACATAGAAAAATGTCTTTGAATTTTTAAAGCATTTTAGAACGCTTATTTCCTCATTTTAAGCTTCTCAGAACACTTTATTTCGCATAGGCAAACATAGTAAACTTTAGGGTCACGCTGTGTACCCCCTAATTGACCTATAATTATTTCCTGTGGTAGGGTACGCTATAACCCTGTAATATAATACGTTGTCCAATTTAAAAATTATAGGTCAATATTAAGGTCCGATACCGTGCCGTTAGTTAACATAGAAAAGTGTCTTCGAATTTCCTTGTTTTAATGCACTATTTAAAATATACATAGTGTACCCCCTAATTGACCTATAATTATTTCCTGTTGTAGGGTACACTATTACCCTGTAATATAATACCTGGTCCAATTTAAATATTATGGTTCCATATTAAGGTCTGATATCGCGCCTTGCGTTAGTTAACCATTGAAACATGTCTTTGAATTTTTAAAGCATTTTAGAACGCTTATTTCTTCATTTTAAGCTTCTCAAAACATTTTATTTCGCATAGGCATACATAGTAAAATTTAGGGTCACGCTGTGTACCCCCTAAATGACCTATAGTTATTTCCTGTGGTAGGGTACACTATTACCCTGTAATATAATACGTGGTCCAATTTAAAAATTATAGGTCAATATTAAGGTCCGATACCGTGACGTTAGTTAACATAGAAAAATGTCTTTGAATTTTTAAAGCATTTTAGAACGCTTATTTCCTCATTTTAAGCTTCTCAGAACACTTTATTTCGCATAGGTATACATAGTAAGTTCTTTAGGGTCACGCTGTGTACCCCCTAATTGACCTATAATTTTTTCCTGTGGTAGGGTACACTATTACCCTGTAATATAATACCTGGTCCAATTTAAATATTATGGTTCCATATTAAGGTCTGATATCGCGCCTTGCGTTAGTTAACCATTGAAACATGTCTTTGAATTTTTAAAGCATTTTAGAACGCTTATTTCTTCATTTTAAGCTTCTCAAAACATTTTATTTCGCATAGGCATACATAGTAAAATTTAGGGTCACGCTGTGTACCCCCTAAATGACCTATAATTATTTCCTGTGGTAGGGTACACTATTACCCTGTAATATAATACGTGGTCCAATTTAAAAATTATTGGTCAATATTAAGGTCCGATACCGTGACGTTAGTTAACATAGAAAAATGTCTTTGAATTTTTAAAGCATTTTAGAACGCTTATTTCCTCATTTTAAGCTTCTCAGAACACTTTATTTCGCATAGGTATACATAGTAAGTTCTTTAGGGTCACGCTGTGTACCCCCTAATTGACCTATAATTTTTTCCTGTGGTAGGGTACACTATTACCCTGTAATATAATACCTGGTCCAATTTAAATATTATGGGTCAATATTAAGGTCTGATATTGCGCCTTGCGTTAGTTAACCATTGAAACATGTCTTTGAATTTTTAAAGCATTTTAGAACGCTTATTTCTGCATTTTAAGCTTCTCAAAACATTTTATTTCGCATAGGCATACATAGTAAAATTTAGGGTCACGCTGTGTACCCCCTAAATGACCTATAATTATTTCCTGTGGTAGGGTACACTATTACCCTGTAATATAATACGTGGTCCAATTTAAAAATTATAGGTCAATATTAAGGTCCGATACCGTGCCGTTAGTTAACATAGAAAAATGTCTTTGAATTTTTAAAGCATTTTAGAACGCTTATTTCCTCATTTTAAGCTTCTCGGAACACTTTATTTCGCATAGGCATACATAGTAAACTTTAGGGGCACGCTGTGTACCCCCTAATTGACCTATAATTATTTCCTGTGGTAGGGTACACTATTACCCTGTAATATAATACCTGGTCCAATTTAAATATTATGGGTCAATATTAAGGTCTGATATCGCGCCTTGCGTTGATTAACCATTGAAAGATGTCTTTGAATTTTTAAAGCATTTTAGAACGCTTATTTCTTAATTTTAAGCTTCTCAAAACATTTTATTTCGCATAGGCATACATAGTAAAATTTAGGGTCACGCTGTGTACCCCCTAAATGACCTATAATTATTTCCTGTGGTAGGGTACACTATTACCCTGTAATATAATACGTGGTCCAATTTAAAAATTATAGGTCAATATTAAGGTCCGATACCGTGCCGTTAGTTAACATAGAAAAATGTCTTTGAATTTTTAAAGCATTTTAGAACGCTTATTTCCTCATTTTAAGCTTCTCAGAACACTTTACTTCGCATAGGCAAACATAGTAAACTTTAGGGTCACGCTGTGTACCCCCTAATTGACCTATAATTATTTCCTGTGGTAGGGTACACTATTACCCTGTAATATAATACCTGGTCCAATTTAAATATTATGGGTGAATATTAAGGTCTGATATTGCGCCTTGCGTTAGTTAACCATTGAAAGATGTCTTTGATTTTTTAAAGCATTTTAGAACGCTTATTTCTTCATTTTAAGCTTCTCAGAACACTCTATTTCGCATAGGCATACATAGTAAACTTTAGGGTCATGCTGTGTACCCCCTAATTGAAATATAATTATTTCCTGTTGTAGGGTACACTATTACCCTGTAATATAATATCTGGTCCAATTTAAATATTATGGTTCCATATTAAGGTCTGATATCGCGCCTTGCGTTGGTTAACCATTGAAAGATGTCTTTGAATTTTTAAAGCATTTTAGAACGCTTATTTCTTCATTTTAAGCTTCTCAAAACATTTTATTTCGCATAGGCATACATAGTAAAATTTAGGGTCACGCTGTGTACCCCCTAAATGACCTATAATTATTTCCTGTGGTAGGGTACACTATTACCCTGTAATATAATACGTGGTCCAATTTAAAAATTATAGGTTAATATTAAGGTCCGATACCTTGCCGTTAGTTAACATAGAAAAATGTCTTTGAATTTTTAAAGCATTTTAGAACGCTTATTTCCTCATTTTAAGCTTCTCAGAACACTTTATTTCGCATAGGCAAACATAGTAAACTTTAGGGTCACGCTGTGTACCCCCTAATTGACCTATAATTATTTCCTGTGGTAGGGTACGCTATAACCCTGTAATATAATACGTTGTCCAATTTAAAAATTATAGGTCAATATTAAGGTCCGATACCGTGCCGTTAGTTAACATAGAAAAGTGTCTTCGAATTTCCTTGTTTTAATGCACTATTTAAAATATACATAGTGTACCCCCTAATTGTCCTATAATTATTTCCTGTTGTAGGGTACACTATTACCCTGTAATATAATACCTGGTCCAATTTAAATATTATGGTTCCATATTAAGGTCTGATATCGCGCCTTGCGTTAGTTAACCATTGAAACATGTCTTTGAATTTTTAAAGCATTTTAGAACGCTTATTTCTTCATTTTAAGCTTCTCAAAACATTTTATTTCGCATAGGCATACATAGTAAAATTTAGGGTCACGCTGTGTACCCCCTAAATGACCTATAGTTATTTCCTGTGGTAGGGTACACTATTACCCTGTAATATAATACGTGGTCCAATTTAAAAATTATAGGTCAATATTAAGGTCCGATACCGTGACGTTAGTTAACATAGAAAAATGTCTTTGAATTTTTAAAGCATTTTAGAACGCTTATTTCCTCATTTTAAGCTTCTCAGAACACTTTATTTCGCATAGGTATACATAGTAAGTTCTTTAGGGTCACGCTGTGTACCCCCTAATTGACCTATAATTTTTTCCTGTGGTAGGATACACTATTACCCTGTAATATAATACCTGGTCCAATTTAAATATTATGGGTCAATATTAAGGTCTGATATTGCGCCTTGCGTTAGTTAACCATTGAAACATGTCTTTGAATTTTTAAAGCATTTTAGAACGCTTATTTCTTCATTTTAAGCTTCTCAAAACATTTTATTTTGCATAGGCATACATAGTAAAATTTAGGGTCACGCTGTGTACCCCCTAAATGACCTATAATTATTTCCTGTGGTAGGGTACACTATTACCCTGTAATATAATACGTGGTCCAATTTAAAAATTATAGGTCAATATTAAGGTCCGATACCGTGCCGTTAGTTAACATAGAAAAATGTCTTTGAATTTTTAAAGCATTTTAGAACGCTTATTTCCTCATTTTAAGCTTCTCGGAACACTTTATTTCGCATAGGCATACATAGTAAACTTTAGGGGCACGCTGTGTACCCCCTAATTGACCTATAATTATTTCCTGTGGTAGGGCACACTATTACCCTGTAATATAATACCTGGTCCAATTTAAATATTATGGGTCAATATTAAGGTCTGATATCGCGCCTTGCGTTGATTAACCATTGAAAGATGTCTTTGAATTTTTAAAGCATTTTAGAACGCTTATTTCTTCATTTTAAGCTTCTCAAAACATTTTATTTCGCATAGGCATACATAGTAAAATTTAGGGTCACGCTGTGTACCCCCTAAATGACCTATAATTATTTCCTGTGGTAGGGTACACTATTACCCTGTAATATAATACGTGGTGCAATTTAAAAATTATAGGTCAATATTAAGGTCCGATACCGTGCCGTTAGTTAACATAGAAAAATGTCTTTGAATTTTTAAAGCATTTTAGAACGCTTATTTCCTCATTTTAAGCTTCTCAGAACACTTTACTTCGCATAGGCAAACATAGTAAACTTTAGGGTCACGCTGTGTACCCCCTAATTGACCTATAATTATTTCCTGTGGTAGGGTACACTATTACCCTGTAATATAATACCTGGTCCAATTTAAATATTATGGGTGAATATTAAGGTCTGATATTGCGCCTTGCGTTAGTTAACCATTGAAAGATGTCTTTGATTTTTTAAAGCATTTTAGAACGCTTATTTCTTCATTTTAAGCTTCTCGGAACACTTTATTTCGCATAGGCATACATAGTAAACTTTAGGGGCACGCTGTGTACCCCCTAATTGACCTATAATTATTTCCTGTGGTAGGGTACACTATTACCCTGTAATATAATACCTGGTCCAATTTAAATATTATGGGTCAATATTAAGGTCTGATATCGCGCCTTGCGTTGATTAACCATTGAAAGATGTCTTTGAATTTTTAAAGCATTTTAGAACGCTTATTTCTTCATTTTAAGCTTCTCAAAACATTTTATTTCGCATAGGCATACATAGTAAAATTTAGGGTCACGCTGTGTACCCCCTAAATGACCTATAATTATTTTCTGTGGTAGGTTACACTATTACCCTGTAATATAATACGTGGTCCAATTTAAAAATTATAGGTCAATATTAAGGTCCGATACCGTGCCGTTAGTTAACATAGAAAAATGTCTTTGAATTTTTAAAGCATTTTAGAACGCTTATTTCCTCATTTTAAGCTTCTCAGAACACTTTATTTCGCATAGGCATACATAGTAAGTTCTTTAGGGTCACGCTGTGTACCCCCTAATTGACCTATAATTATTTCCTGTTTTAGGGTACACTATTACTCTGTAATATAATACCTGGTCCAATTTAAATATTATGGGTCAATATTAAGGTCTGATATTGCGCCTTGCGTTAGTTAACCATTGAAAGATGTCTTTGAATTTTTAAAGCATTTTAGAACGCTTATTTCTTCATTTTAAGCTTCTCAGAACACTTTATTTCGCATAGGCATACATAGTAAACTTTAGGGTCACTCTGTGTACCCCCTAATTGACCTATAATTATTTCCTGTGGTAGGGTACACTATAACCCTGTAATATAATACGTGGTCCAATTTAAAAATTATAGGTCAATATTAAGGTCCGATACCGTACCGTTAGTTAACATAGAAAAATGTCTTTGAATTTTTAAAGCATTTTAGAACGCTTATTTCCTCATTTTAAGCTTCTCAGAACACTTTATTTTGCATAGGAATACATAGTAAACTTTAGGGTCACGCTGTGTACCTCTAATTGACCTATAATTATTTCCTGCTGTAGGGTACACTATTACCCTGTAATATAATACCTGGTCGAATTTAAATATTATGGGTCAATATTAAGGTCTGATATCGCGCCTTGCGTTCATTAACCATTGAAAGATATCTTTGAATTTTTAAAGCATTTTAGAACGCTTATTTCTTCATTTTAAGCTTCTCAAAACATTTTATTTCGCATAGGCATACATAGTAAAATTTAGGGTCACGCTGTGTACCCCCTAAATGACCTATAATTATTTCCTGTGGTAGGGTACACTATTACCCTGTAATATAATACGTGGTCCAATTTAAAATTTATAGGTCAATATTAAGGTCCGATACCGTGCCGTTAGTTAACATAGAAAAATGTCTTTGAATTTTTAAAGCATTTTAGAACGCTAATTTCCTCATTTTAAGCTTCTCAGAACACTTTATTTCGCATAGGCATACATAGTAAACTTTAGGGTTACGCTGTGTACCCCCTAATTGACCAATAATTATTTCCTGTGGTAGGGTACACTATTACCCTGTAATATAATACCTGGTCCAATTTAAATATTATGGGTCAATATTAAGGTCTGATATCGCGCCTTGCGTTGATTAACCATTGAAAGATGTTTTTGAATTTTTAAAGCATTTTAGAACGCTTATTTCTTCATTTTAAGCATCTCAGAACACTTTATTTCGCATAGGCATACATAGTAAACTTTAGGGTCACGCTGTGTACCCCCTAAATGACCTATAATTATTTCTTGCTGTAGGGTACACTATTACCCTGTAATATAATACGTGGTCCAATTTAAAAATTATAGGTCAATATTAAGGTCCGATACCGAGCCGTTAGTTAACATAGAAAAGTGTCTTCGAATTTCCTTGTTTTAATGCACTATTTAAAATATACATAGTGTACCCCCTAATTGACCAATAATTATTTCCTGTGGTAGGGTACACTATTACCCTGTAATATAATACCTGGTCCAACTTAAATATTATGGGTCAATATTAAGGTCTGATATCGCGCCTTGCGTTGATTAACCATTGAAAGATGTCTTTGAATTTTTAAAGCATTTTAGAAAGCTTATTTCTTCATTTTAAGCTTCTCAAAACATTTTATTTCGCATAGGCATACATAGTAAAATTTAGGGTCACGCTGTGTACCCCCTAAATGACCTATAATTATTTCCTGTGGTAGAGTACACTATTACCCTGTAATATAATTACGTGGTCCAATTTAAAAATTATAGGTCAATATTAAGGTCCGATACCTTGCCGTTAGTTAACATAGAAAAATGTCTTTGAATTTTTAAAGCATTTTAGAACGCTTATTTCCTCATTTTAAGCTTCACAGAACACTTTATTTCGCATAGGCATACATAGTAAACTTTAGGGTCACGCTGTGTACCCCCTAATTGACCTATAATTATTTCCTGTGATAGGGTACACTATTACCCTGTAATATAATACCTGGACCAATTTAAATATTATGGGTCAATATTAAGGTCTGATATTGCGCCTTGCGTTAGTTAACCATTGAAAGATGTCTTTGAATTTTTAAAGCATTTTAGAACACTTATTTCTTCATTTTAAGCTTCTCAGAACACTTTATTTCGCATAGGCATACATAGTAAACTTTAGGTTCACTCTGTGTACCCCTTAATTGACCTATAATTATTTCCTATGGTAGGGTACACTATAACCCTGTAATATAATACGTGGTCCTATTTAAAAATTATACGTCAATATTAAGGTCCGATACCGTACCGTTAGTTAACATAGAAAAATGTCTTTGAATTTTTAAAGCATTTTAGAACGCTTATTTCCTCATTTTAAGCTTCTCAGAACACTTTATTTTGCATAGGAATACATAGTAAACTTTAGGGTCACGCTGTGTACCCCCTAATTGACCTATAATTATTTCCTGCTGTAGGGTACACTATTACCCTGTAATATAATATCTGGTCCAATTTAAATATTAGGGGTCAATATTAAGGTCTGATATTGCGCCTTGCGTTAGTTAACCATTGAAAGATGTCTTTGATTTTTTAAAGCATTTTAGAACGCTTATTTCTTCATTTTAAGCTTCTCAGAACACTCTATTTCGCATAGGCATACATAGTAAACTTTAGGGTCACGCTGTGTACCCCCTAAATGACCTATAATTATTTCCTGTGGTAGGGTACACTATTACCCTGTAATATAATACGTGGTCCAATTTAAAAATTATAGGTCAATATTAAGGTCCGATACCGTGCCGTTAGTTAACATAGAAAAATGTCTTTGAATTTTTAAAGCATTTTAGAACGCTTATTTCCTCATTTTAAGCTTCTCGGAACACTTTATTTCGCATAGGCATACATAGTAAACTTTAGGGGCACGCTGTGTACCCCCTAATTGACCTATAATTATTTCCTGTGGTAGGGTACACTATTACCCTGTAATATAATACCTGGTCCAATTTAAATATTATGGGTTAATATTAAGGTCTGATATCGCGCCTTGCGTTGATTAACCATTGAAAGATGTCTTTGAATTTTTAAAGCATTTTAGAACGCTTATTTCTTCATTTTAAGCTTCTCAAAACATTTTATTTCGCATAGGCATACATAGTAAAATTTAGGGTCACGCTGTGTACCCCCTAAATGACCTATAATTATTTCCTGTGGTAGGGTACACTATTACCCTGTAATATAATACGTGGTGCAATTTAAAAATTATAGGTCAATATTAAGGTCCGATACCGTGCCGTTAGTTAACATAGAAAAATGTCTTTGAATTTTTAAAGCATTTTAGAACGCTTATTTCCTCATTTTAAGCTTCTCAGAACACTTTACTTCGCATAGGCAAACATAGTAAACTTTAGGGTCACGCTGTGTACCCCCTAATTGACCTATAATTATTTCCTGTGGTAGGGTACACTATTACCCTGTAATATAATACCTGGTCCAATTTAAATATTATGGGTCAATATTAAGGTCTGATATTGCACCTTGCGTTAGTTAACCATTGAAAGATGTCTTTGAATTTTTAAAGCATTTTAGAACGCTTATTTCTTCATTTTAAGCTTCTCAGAACACTTTATTTCGCATAGGCATACATAGTAAACTTTAGGGTCACTCTGTGTACCCCCTAATTGACCTATAATTATTTCCTGTGGTAGGGTACACTATAACCCTGTAATATAATACGTGGTCCAATTTAAAAATTATAGGTCAATATTAAGGTCCGATACCGTACCGTTAGTTAACATAGAAAAATGTCTTTGAATTTTTAAAGCATTTTAGAACGCTTATTTCCTCATTTTAAGCTTCTCAGAACACTTTATTTTGCATAGGAATACATAGTAAACTTTAGGGTCACGCTGTGTATCTCTAATTGACCTATAATTATTTCCTGCTGTAGGGTACACTATTACCCTGTAATATAATACCTGGTCGAATTTAAATATTATGGGTCAATATTAAGGTCTGATATCGCGCCTTGCGTTCATTAACCATTGAAAGATATCTTTGAATTTTTAAAGCATTTTAGAACGCTTATTTCTTCATTTTAAGCTTCTCAAAACATTTTATTTCGCATAGGCATACATAGTAAAATTTAGGGTCACGCTGTGTACCCCCTAAATGACCTATAATTATTTCCTGTGGTAGGGTACACTATTACCCTGTAATATAATACGTGGTCCAATTTAAAATTTATAGGTCAATATTAAGGTCCGATACCGTGCCGTTAGTTAACATAGAAAAATGTCTTTGAATTTTTAAAGCATTTTAGAACGCTAATTTCCTCATTTTAAGCTTCTCAGAACACTTTATTTCGCATAGGCATACATAGTAAACTTTAGGGTTACGCTGTGTACCCCCTAATTGACCAATAATTATTTCCTGTGGTAGGGTACACTATTACCCTGTAATATAATACCTGGTCCAATTTAAATATTATGGGTCAATATTAAGGTCTGATATCGCGCCTTGCGTTGATTAACCATTGAAAGATGTTTTTGAATTTTTAAAGCATTTTAGAACGCTTATTTCTTCATTTTAAGCATCTCAGAACACTTTATTTCGCATAGGCATACATAGTAAACTTTAGGGTCACGCTGTGTACCCCCTAATTGACCTATAATTATTTCTTGCTGTAGGGTACACTATTACCCTGTAATATAATACGTGGTCCAATTTAAAAATTATAGGTCAATATTAAGGTCCGATACCGAGCCGTTAGTTAACATAGAAAAGTGTCTTCGAATTTCCTTGTTTTAATGCACTATTTAAAATATACATAGTGTACCCCCTAATTGACCAATAATTATTTCCTGTGGTAGGGTACACTATTACCCTGTAATATAATACCTGGTCCAATTTAAATATTATGGGTCAATATTAGGGTCTGATATTGCGCCTTGCGTTAGTTAACCATTGAAAGATGTCTTTGAATTTTTAAAGCATTTTAGAACGCTTATTTCTTCATTTTAAGCTTCTCAGAACACTTTATTTCGCATAGGCATACATAGTAAACTTTAGGGTCACTCTGTGTACCCCCTAATTGACCTATAATTATTTCCTGTGGTAGGGTACACTATAACCCTGTAATATAATACGTGGTCCAATTTAAAAATTATAGGTCAATATTAAGGTCCGATACCGTACCGTTAGTTAACATAGAAAAATGTCTTTGAATTTTTAAAGCATTTTAGAACGCTTATTTCCTCATTTTAAGCTTCTCAGAACACTTTATTTTGCATAGGAATACATAGTAAACTTTAGGGTCACGCTGTGTACCCCCTAATTGACCTATAATTATTTCCTGCTGTAGGGTACACTATTACCCTGTAATATAATACCTGGTCCAATTTAAATATTATGGGTCAATATTAAGGTCTGATATCGCGCCTTGCGTTCATTAACCATTGAAAGATATCTTTGAATTTTTAAAGCATTTTAGAACGCTTATTTCTTCCTTTTAAGCTTCTCAAAACATTTTATTTCGCATAGGCATACATAGTAAAATTTAGGGTCACGCTGTGTACCCCCTAAATGACCTATACTTATTTCCTGTGGTAGGGTACACTATTACCCTGTAATATAATACGTGGTCCAATTTAAAATTTATAGGTCAATATTAAGGTCCGATACCGTGCCGTTAGTTAACATAGAAAAATGTCTTTGAATTTTTAAAGCATTTTAGAACGCTTATTTCCTCATTTTAAGCTTCTCAGAACACTTTATTTCGCATAGGCATACATAGTAAACTTTAGGGTCACGCTGTGTACCCCCTAATTGACCTATAATTATTTCCTGTGGTAGGGTACACTATTACCCTGTAATATAATACCTGGTCCAATTTAAATATTATGGGTGAATATTAAGGTCTAATATTGCGCCTTGCGTTAGTTAACCATTGAAAGATGTCTTTGATTTTTCAAAGCATTTTAGAACGCTTATTTCCTCATTTTAAGCTTCTCGGAACACTTTATTTCGCATAGGCATACATAGTAAGTTCTTTAGGGTCACGCTGTGTACCCCCTAATTGACCTATAATTATTTCCTGTTTTAGGGTACACTATTACCCTGTAATATAATACCTGGTCCAATTTAAATATTATGGGTCAATATTAGGGTCTGATATTGCGCCTTGCGTTAGTTAACCATTGAAAGATGTCTTTGAATTTTTAAAGCATTTTAGAACGCTTATTTCTTCATTTTAAGCTTCTCAGAACACTTTATTTCGCATAGGCATACATAGTAAACTTTAGGGTCACTCTGTGTACCCCCTAATTGACCTATAATTATTTCCTGTGGTAGGGTACACTATAACCCTGTAATATAATACGTGGTCCAATTTAAAAATTATAGGTCAATATTAAGGTCCGATACCGTACCGTTAGTTAACATAGAAAAATGTCTTTGAATTTTTAAAGCATTTTAGAACGCTTATTTCCTCATTTTAAGCTTCTCAGAACACTTTATTTTGCATAGGAATACATAGTAAACTTTAGGGTCACGCTGTGTACCCCCTAATTGACCTATAATTATTTCCTGCTGTAGGGTACACTAATACCCTGTAATATAATACCTGGTCCAATTTAAATATTATGGGTCAATATTAAGGTCTGATATCGCGCCTTGCGTTCATTAACCATTGAAAGATATCTTTGAATTTTTAAAGCATTTTAGAACGCTTATTTCTTCCTTTTAAGCTTCTCAAAACATTTTATTTCGCATAGGCATACATAGTAAAATTTAGGGTCACGCTGTGTACCCCCTAAATGACCTATACTTATTTCCTGTGGTAGGGTACACTATTACCCTGTAATATAATACGTGGTCCAATTTAAAATTTATAGGTCAATATTAAGGTCCGATACCGTGCCGTTAGTTAACATAGAAAAATGTCTTTGAATTTTTAAAGCATTTTAGAACGCTTATTTCCTCATTTTAAGCTTCTCAGAACACTTTATTTCGCATAGGCATACATAGTAAACTTTAGGGTCACGCTGTGTACCCCCTAATTGACCTATAATTATTTCCTGTGGTAGGGTACACTATTACCCTGTAATATAATACCTGGTCCAATTTAAATATTATGGGTGAATATTAAGGTCTAATATTGCGCCTTGCGTTAGTTAACCATTGAAAGATGTCTTTGATTTTTCAAAGCATTTTAGAACGCTTATTTCCTCATTTTAAGCTTCTCGGAACACTTTATTTCGCATAGGCATACATAGTAAGTTCTTTAGGGTCACGCTGTGTACCCCCTAATTGACCTATAATTATTTCCTGTTTTAGGGTACACTATTACCCTGTAATATAATACCTGGTCCAATTTAAATATTATGGGTCAATATTAGGGTCTGATATTGCGCCTTGCGTTAGTTAACCATTGAAAGATGTCTTTGAATTTTTAAAGCATTTTAGAACGCTTATTTCTTCATTTTAAGCTTCTCAGAACACTTTATTTCGCATAGGCATACATAGTAAACTTTAGGGTCACTCTGTGTACCCCCTAATTGACCTATAATTATTTCCTGTGGTAGGGTACACTATAACCCTGTAATATAATACGTGGTCCAATTTAAAAATTATAGGTCAATATTAAGGTCCGATACCGTACCGTTAGTTAACATAGAAAAATGTCTTTGAATTTTTAAAGCATTTTAGAACGCTTATTTCCTCATTTTAAGCTTCTCAGAACACTTTATTTTGCATAGGAATACATAGTAAACTTTAGGGTCACGCTGTGTACCCCCTAATTGACCTATAATTATTTCCTGCTGTAGGGTACACTATTACCCTGTAATATAATACCTGGTCCAATTTAAATATTATGGGTCAATATTAAGGTCTAATATTGCGCCTTGCGTTAGTTAACCATTGAAAGATGTCTTTGATTTTTTAAAGCATTTTAGAACGCTTATTTCCTCATTTTAAGCTTCTCGGAACACTTTATTTCGCATAGGCATACATATTAATTTTTAGGGGCACGCTGTGTACCCCCTAATTGACCTATAATTATTTCCTGCGGTAGGGTACACTATTACCCTGTAATATAATACCTGGTCCAATTTAAATATTATGGGTCAATATTAAGGTCTGATATCGCGCCTTGCGTTGATTAACCATTGAAAGATGTCTTTGAATTTTTAAAGCATTTTAGAACGCTTATTTCTTCATTTTAAGCTTCTCAAAACATTTTATTTTGCATAGGCATACATAGTAAAATTTAGGGTCACGCTGTGTACCCCCTAAATGACCTATAATTATTTCCTGTGGTAGGGTACACTATTACCCTGTAATATAATACGTGGTCCAATTTAAAAATTATAGGTCAATATTAAGGTCCGATACCGTGCCGTTAGTTAACATAGAAAAATGTCTTTGAATTTTTAAAGCATTTTAGAACGCTTATTTCCTCATTTTAAGCTTCTCAAAACACTTTATTTTGCATAGGAATACATAGTAAACTTTAGGGTCACGCTGTGTACCCCCTAATTGACCTATAATTATTTCTTGCTGTAGGGTACACTATTACCCTCTAATATAATACGTGGTCCAATTTAAAAATTATAGGTCAATATTAAGGTCCGATACCGAGCCGTTAGTTAACGTAGAAAAGTGTCTTCGAATTTCCTTGTTTTAATGCACTATTTAAAATATACATAGTGTACCCCCTAATTGACCTATAATTATTTCCTGTGGTAGGGTACACTATTACCCTGTAATATAATACCTGGTCCAATTTAAATATTATGGGTCAATATTAAGGTCTGATATTGCGCCTTGCGTTAGTTAACCATTGAAAGATGTCTTTGAATTTTTAAAGCACTTTAGAACGCTTATTTCTTCATTTTAAGCTTCTCAGAACACTTTATTTCGCATAGGCATACATAGTAAACTTTAGGGTCACTCTGTGTACCCCCTAATTGACCTATAATTATTTCCTGTGGTAGGGTACACTATAACCCTGTAATATAATACGTGGTCCAATTTAAAAATTATAGGTCAATATTAAGGTCCGATACCGTACCGTTAGTTAACATAGAAAAATGTCTTTGAATTTTTAAAGCATTTTAGAACGCTTATTTCCTCATTTTAAGCTTCTCAGAACACTTTATTTTGCATAGGAATACATAGTAAACTTTAGGGTCACGCTGTGTACCCCCTAATTGACCTATAATTATTTCCTGCTGAAGGGTACACTATTACCCTGTAATATAATACCTGGTCCAATTTAAATATTATGGGTCAATATTAAGGTCTGATATCGCGCCTTGCGTTCATTAACCATTGAAAGATGTCTTTGAATTTTTAAAGTATTTTAGAACACTTATTTCTTCATTTTAAGCTTCTCAGAACACTATTTTTCGCATAGGCATACATAGTAAACTTTAGGTTCACTCTGTGTACCCCCTAATTGACCTATAATTATTTCCTATGGTAGGGTACACTATTACCCTGTAGTATAATACGTGGTCCAATTTAAAAATTATAGGTCAATATTAAGGTCCGATACCGTGCCGTTAGTTAACATAGAAAAATGTCTTTGAATTTTCAAAGCATTTTAGAACGCTTATTTCCTCATTTTAAGCTTCTCGGAACACTTTATTTCGCATAGGCATACATAGTAAACTTTAGGGTCACGCTGTGTACCCCCTAATTGACCTATAATTATTTCCTGTGGTAGGGTACACTATTACCCTGTAATATAATACCTGGTCCAATTTAAATATTATGGGTGAATATTAAGGTCTGATATTGCGCCTTGCGTTAGTTAACCATTGAAAGATGTCTTTGATTTTTTAAAGCATTTTAGAACGCTTATTTCTTCATTTTAAGCTTCTCAGAACACTCTATTTCGCATAGGCATACATAGTAAACTTTAGGGTCACCCTGTGTACCCCCTAATTGAAATATAATTATTTCCTGTTGTAGGGTACACTATTACCCTGTAATATAATATCTGGTCCAATGTAAATATTATGGTTCCATATTAAGGTCTGATATCGCGCCTTGCGTTGGTTAACTATTGAAAGATGTCTTTGAATTTTTAAAGCATTTTAGAACGCTTATTTCTTCATTTTAAGCTTCTCAAAACATTTTATTTCGCATAGGCATACATAGTAAAATTTAGGGTCACGCTGTGTACCCCCTAAATGACCTATAATTATTTCCTGTGGTAGGGTACACTATTACCCTGTAATATAATACGTGGTCCAATTTAAAAATTATAGGTCAATATTAAGGTCCGATACCGTGCCGTTAGTTAACATAGAAAAATGTCTTTGAATTTTTAAAGCATTTTAGAACGCTTATTTCCTCATTTTAAGCTTCTCGGAACACTTTATTTCGCATAGGCATACATATTAATTTTTAGGGGCACGCTGTGTACCCCCTAATTGACCTATAATTATTTCCTGTGGTAGGGTACACTATTACCCTGTAATATAATACCTGGTCCAATTTAAATATTATGGGTCAATATTAAGGTCTGATATCGCGCCTTGCGTTGATTAACCATTGAAAGATATCTTTGAATTTTTAAAGCATTTTAGAACGCTTATTTCTTCATTTTAAGCTTCTCAAAACATTTTATTTTGCCTAGGCATACATAGTAAAATTTAGGGTCACGCTGTGTACCCCCTAAATGACCTATAATTATTTCCTGTGGTAGGGTACACTATTACCCTGTAATATAATACGTGGTCCAATTTAAAAATTATAGGTCAATATTAAGGTCCGATACCTTGCCGTTAGTTAACATAGAAAAATGTCTTTGAATTTTTAAAGCATTTTAGAACGCTTATTTCCTCATTTTAAGCTTCTCGGAACACTTTATTTCGCATAGGCATACATATTAATTTTTAGGGGCACGCTGTGTACCCCCTAATTGACCTATAATTATTTCCTGTGGTAGGGTACACTATTACCCTGTAATATAATACCTGGTCCAATTTAAATATTATGGGTCAATATTAAGGTCTGATATCGCGCCTTGCGTTGATTAACCATTGAAAGATGTCTTTGAATTTTTAAAGCATTTTAGAACGCTTATTTCTTCATTTTAAGCTTCTCAAAACATTTTATTTCGCATAGGCATACATAGTAAAATTTAGGGTCACGCTGTGTACCCCCTAAATGACCTATAATTATTTCCTGTGGTAGGGTACACTATTACCCTGTAATATAATACGTGGTCCAATTTAAAAATTATAGGTCAATATTAAGGTCCGATACCGTGCCGTTAGTTAACATAGAAAAATGTCTTTGAATTTTTAAAGCATTTTAGAACGCTTATTTCCTCATTTTAAGCTTCTCAGAACACTTTACTTCGCATAGGCAAACATAGTAAACTTTAGGGTCACGCTGTGTACCCCCTAATTGACCTATAATTATTTCCTGTGGTAGGGTACACTATTACCCTGTAATATAATACCTGGTCCAATTTAAATATTATGGGTGAATATTAAGGTCTGATATTGCGCCTTGCGTTAGTTAACCATTGAAAGATGTCTTTGATTTTTTAAAGCATTTTAGAACGCTTATTTCTTCATTTTAAGCTTCTCAGAACACTCTATTTCGCATAGGCATACATAGTAAACTTTAGGGTCACCCTGTGTACCCCCTAATTGAAATATAATTATTTCCTGTTGTAGGGTACACTATTACCCTGTAATATAATATCTGGTCCAATGTAAATATTATGGTTCCATATTAAGGTCTGATATCGCGCCTTGCGTTGGTTAACTATTGAAAGATGTCTTTGAATTTTTAAAGCATTTTAGAACGCTTATTTCTTCATTTTAAGCTTCTCAAAACATTTTATTTCGCATAGGCATACATAGTAAAATTTAGGGTCACGCTGTGTACCCCCTAAATGACCTATAATTATTTCCTGTGGTAGGGTACACTATTACCCTGTAATATAATACGTGGTCCAATTTAAAAATTATAGGTCAATATTAAGGTCCGATACCGTGCCGTTAGTTAACATAGAAAAATGTCTTTGAATTTTTAAAGCATTTTAGAACGCTTATTTCCTCATTTTAAGCTTCTCGGAACACTTTATTTCGCATAGGCATACATATTAATTTTTAGGGGCACGCTGTGTACCCCCTAATTGACCTATAATTATTTCCTGTGGTAGGGTACACTATTACCCTGTAATATAATACCTGGTCCAATTTAAATATTATGGGTCAATATTAAGGTCTGATATCGCGCCTTGCGTTGATTAACCATTGAAAGATATCTTTGAATTTTTAAAGCATTTTAGAACGCTTATTTCTTCATTTTAAGCTTCTCAAAACATTTTATTTTGCCTAGGCATACATAGTAAAATTTAGGGTCACGCTGTGTACCCCCTAAATGACCTATAATTATTTCCTGTGGTAGGGTACACTATTACCCTGTAATATAATACGTGGTCCAATTTAAAAATTATAGGTCAATATTAAGGTCCGATACCTTGCCGTTAGTTAACATAGAAAAATGTCTTTGAATTTTTAAAGCATTTTAGAACGCTTATTTCCTCATTTTAAGCTTCTCGGAACACTTTATTTCGCATAGGCATACATATTAATTTTTAGGGGCACGCTGTGTACCCCCTAATTGACCTATAATTATTTCCTGTGGTAGGGTACACTATTACCCTGTAATATAATACCTGGTCCAATTTAAATATTATGGGTCAATATTAAGGTCTGATATCGCGCCTTGCGTTGATTAACCATTGAAAGATGTCTTTGAATTTTTAAAGCATTTTAGAACGCTTATTTCTTCATTTTAAGCTTCTCAAAACATTTTATTTTGCATAGGCATACATAGTAAAATTTAGGGTCACGCTGTGTACCCCCTAAATGACCTATAATTATTTCCTGTGGTAGGGTACACTATTACCCTGTAATATAATACGTGGTCCAATTTAAAAATTATAGGTCAATATTAAGGTCCGATACCGTGCCGTTAGTTAACATAGAAAAATGTCTTTGAATTTTTAAAGCATTTTAGAACGCTTATTTCCTCATTTTAAGCTTCTCAAACCACTTTATTTTGCATAGGAATACATAGTAAACTTTAGGGTCACGCTGTGTACCCCCTAATTGACCTATAATTATTTCTTGCTGTAGGGTACACTATTACCCTGTAATATAATACGTGGTCCAATTTAAAAATTATAGGTCAATATTAAGGTCCGATACCGAGCCGTTAGTTAACGTAGAAAAGTGTCTTCGAATTTCCTTGTTTTAATGCACTATTTAAAATATACATAGTGTACCCCCTAATTGACCTATAATTATTTCCTGTGGTAGGGTACACTATTACCCTGTAATATAATACCTGGTCCAATTTAAATATTATGGGTCAATATTAAGGTCTGATATTGCGCCTTGCGTTAGTTAACCATTGAAAGATGTCTTTGAATTTTTAAAGCACTTTAGAACGCTTATTTCTTCATTTTAAGCTTCTCAGAACACTTTATTTCGCATAGGCATACATAGTAAACTTTAGGGTCACTCTGTGTACCCCCTAATTGACCTATAATTATTTCCTGTGGTAGGGTACACTATAACCCTGTAATATAATACGTGGTCCAATTTAAAAATTATAGGTCAATATTAAGGTCCGATACCGTACCGTTAGTTAACATGGAAAAATGTCTTTGAATTTTTAAAGCATTTTAGAACGCTTATTTCCTCATTTTAAGCTTCTCAGAACACTTTATTTTGCATAGGAATACATAGTAAACTTTAGGGTCACGCTGTGTACCCCCTAATTGACCTATAATTATTTCCTGCTGAAGGGTACACTATTACCCTGTAATATAATACCTAGTCCAATTTAAATATTATGGGTCAATATTAAGGTCTGATATCGCGCCTTGCGTTCATTAACCATTGAAAGATGTCTTTGAATTTTTAAAGCATTTTAGAACACTTATTTCTTCATTTTAAGCTTCTCAGAACACTATTTTTCGCATAGGCATACATAGTAAACTTTAGGTTCACTCTGTGTACCCCCTAATTGACCTATAATTATTTCCTATGGTAGGGTACACTATAACCCTGTAATATAATACGTGGTCCTATTTAAAAATTATACGTCAATATTAAGGTCCGATACCGTACCGTTAGTTAACATAGAAAAATGTCTTTGAATTTTTAAAGCATTTTAGAACGCTTATTTCCTCATTTTAAGCTTCTCAGAACACTTTATTTTGCATAGGAATACATAGTAAACTTTAGGGTCACGCTGTGTACCCCCTAATTGACCTATAATTATTTCCTGCTGTAGGGTACACTATTACCCTGTAATAATATATCTGGTCCAATTTAAATATTATGGGTGAATATTAAGGTCTGATATTGCGCCTTGCGTTAGTTAACCATTGAAAGATGTCTTTGATTTTTTAAAGCATTTTAGAACGCTTATTTCTTCATTTTAAGCTTCTCAGAACACTCTATTTCGCATAGGCATACATAGTAAACTTTAGGGTCACGCTGTGTACCCCCTAAATGACCTATAATTATTTCCTGTGGTAGGGTACACTATTACCCTGTAATATAATACGTGGTCCAATTTAAAAATTATAGGTCAATATTAAGGTCCGATACCGTGCCGTTAGTTAACATAGAAAAATGTCTTTGAATTTTCAAAGCATTTTAGAACGCTTATTTCCTCATTTTAAGCTTCTCGGAACACTTTATTTCGCATAGGCATACATAGTAAACTTTAGGGGCACGCTGTGTACCCCCTAATTGACCTATAATTATTTCCTGTGGTAGGGTACACTATTACCCTGTAATATAATACGTGGTCCAATTTAAAAATTATAGGTCAATATTAAGGTCCGATACCGTGCCGTTAGTTAACATAGAAAAATGTCTTTGAATTTTTAAAGCATTTTAGAACGCTTATTTCCTTATTTTAAGCTTCTCAGAACACTTTACTTCGCATAGGCAAACATAGTAAACTTTAGGGTCACGCTGTGTACCCCCTAATTGACCTATAATTATTTCCTGTGGTAGGGTACACTATTACCCTGTAATATAATACCTGGTCCAATTTAAATATTATGGGTGAATATTAAGGTCTGATATTGCGCCTTGCGTTAGTTAACCATTGAAAGATGTCTTTGATTTTTTAAAGCATTTTAGAACGCTTATTTCTTCATTTTAAGCTTCTCAGAACACTCTATTTCGCATAGGCATACATAGTAAACTTTAGGGTCACCCTGTGTACACCCTAATTGAAATATAATTATTTCCTGTTGTAGGGTACACTATTACCCTGTAATATAATATCTGGTCCAATGTAAATATTATGGTTCCATATTAAGGTCTGATATCGCGCCTTGCGTTGGTTAACCATTGAAAGATGTCTTTGAATTTTTAAAGCATTTTAGAACGCTTATTTCTTCATTTTAAGCTTCTCAAAACATTTTATTTCGCATAGGCATACATAGTAAAATTTAGGGTCACGCTGTGTACCCCCTAAATGACCTATAATTATTTCCTGTGGTAGGGTACACTATTACCCTGTAATATAATACGTGGTCCAATTTAAAAATTATAGGTCAATATTAAGGTCCGATACCGTGCCGTTAGTTAACATAGAAAAATGTCTTTGAATTTTTAAAGCATTTTAGAACGCTTATTTCCTCATTTTAAGCTTCTCGGAACACTTTATTTCGCATAGGCATACATAGTAAACTTTAGGGGCACGCTGTGTACCCCCTAATTGACCTATAATTATTTCCTGTGGTAGTGTACACTATTACCCTGTAATATAATACCTGGTCCAATTTAAATATTATGGGTCAATATTAAGGTCTGATATCGCGCCTTGCGTTGATTAACCATTGAAAGATGTCTTTGAATTTTTAAAGCATTTTAGAAAGCTTATTTCTTCATTTTAAGCTTCTCAAAACATTTTATTTCGCATAGGCATACATAGTAAAATTTAGGGTCACGCTGTGTACCCCCTAAATGACCTATAATTATTTCCTGTGGTAGGGTACACTATTACCCTGTAATATAATACGTGGTCCAATTTAAAAATTATAGGTCAATATTAAGGTCCGATACCTTGCCGTTAGTTAACATAGAAAAATGTCTTTGAATTTTTAAAGCATTTTAGAACGCTTATTTCCTCATTTTAAGCTTCTCGGAACACTTTATTTCGCATAGGCATACATATTAATTTTTAGGGGCACGCTGTGTACCCCCTAATTGACCTATAATTATTTCCTGTGGTAGGGTACACTATTACCCTGTAATATAATACCTGGTCCAATTTAAATATTATGGGTCAATATTAAGGTCTGATATCGCGCCTTGCGTTGATTAAACATTGAAAGATGTCTTTGAATTTTTAAAGCATTTTAGAACGCTTATTTCTTCATTTTAAGCTTCTCAAAACATTTTATTTTGCATAGGCATACATAGTAAAATTTAGGGTCACGCTGTGTACCCCCTAAATGACCTATAATTATTTCCTGTGGTAGGGTACACTATTACCCTGTAATATAATACGTGGTCCAATTTAAAAATTGTAGGTCAATATTAAGGTCCGATACCGAGCCGTTAGTTAACGTAGAAAAGTGTCTTCGAATTTCCTTGTTTTAATGCACTATTTAAAATATACATAGTGTACCCCCTAATTGACCTATAATTATTTCCTGTGGTAGGGTACACTATTACCCTGTAATATAATACCTGGTCCAATTTAAATATTATGGGTCAATATTAAGGTCTGATATTGCGCCTTGCGTTCATTAACCATTGAAAGATGTCTTTGAATTTTTAAAGCATTTTAGAACGCTTATTTCTTCATTTTAAGCTTCTCAGAACACTCTATTTCGCATAGGCATACATAGTAAACTTTAGGGTCACGCTGTGTACCCCCTAAATGACCTATAATTATTTCCTGTGGTAGGGTACACTATTACCCTGTAATATAATACGTGGTCCAATTTAAAAATTATAGGTCAATATTAAGGTCCGATACCGTGCCGTTAGTTAACATAGAAAAATGTCTTTGAATTTTTAAAGCATTTTAGAACGCTTATTTCCTCATTTTAAGCTTCTCGGAACACTTTATTTCGCATAGGCATACATAGTAAACTTTAGGGGCACGCTGTGTACCCCCTAATTGACCTATAATTATTTCCTGTGGTAGGGTACACTATTACCCTGTAATATAATACCTGGTCCAATTTAAAAATTATGGGTCAATATTAAGGTCTGATATCGCGCCTTGCGTTGATTAACCATTGAAAGATGTCTTTGAATTTTTAAAGCATTTTCGAACGCTTATTTCTTCATTTTAAGCTTCTCAAAACATTTTATTTCGCATAGGCATACATAGTAAAATTTAGGGTCACGCTGTATACCCCCTAAATGACCTATAATTATTTCCTGTGGTAGGGTACACTATTACCCTGTAATATAATACGTGGTCCAATTTAAAAATTATAGGTCAATATTAAGGTCCGATACCGTGCCGTTAGTTAACATAGAAAAATGTCTTTGAATTTTTAAAGCATTTTAGAACGCTTATTTCCTCATTTTAAGCTTCTCAGAACACTTTACTTCGCATAGGCAAACATAGTAAGCTTTAGGGTCACGCTGTGTACCCCCTAATTGACCTATAATTATTTCCTGTGGTAGGGTACACTATTACCCTGTAATATAATACCTGGTCCAATTTAAATATTATGGGTGAATATTAAGGTCTGATATTGCGCCTTGCGTTAGTTAACCATTGAAAGATGTCTTTGATTTTTTAAAGCATTTTAGAACGCTTATTTCTTCATTTTAAGCTTCTCAGAACACTCTATTTCGCATAGGCATACATAGTAAACTTTAGGGTCACGCTGTGTACCCCCTAATTGAAATATAATTATTTCCTGTTGTAGGGTACACTATTACCCTGTAATATAATATCTGGTCCAATTTAAATATTATGGTTCCATATTAAGGTCTGATATCGCGCCTTGCGTTGGTTAACCATTGAAAGATGTCTTTGAATTTTTAAAGCATTTTAGAACGCTTATTTCTTCATTTTAAGCTTCTCAAAACATTTTATTTCGCATAGGCATACATAGTAAAATTTAGGGTCACGCTGTGTACCCCCTAAATGACCTATAATTATTTCCTGTGGTAGGGTACACTATTACCCTGTAATATAATACGTGGTCCAATTTAAAAATTATAGGTCAATATTAAGGTCCGATACCGTGCCGTTAGTTAACATAGAAAAATGTCTTTGAATTTTTAAAGCATTTTAGAACGCTTATTTCCTCATTTTAAGCTTCTCGGAACACTTTATTTCGCATAGGCATACATAGTAAACTTTAGGGGCACGCTGTGTACCCCCTAATTGACCTATAATTATTTCCTGTGGTAGGGTACACTATTACCCTGTAATATAATAGCTTTTCCAATTTAAATATTATGGGTCAATATTAAGGTCTGATATCGCGCCTTGCGTTGATTAACCATTGAAAGATGTCTTTGAATTTTTAAAGCATTTTAGAACGCTTATTTCTTCATTTTAAGCTTCTCAAAACATTTTATTTCGCATAGGCATACATAGTAAAATTTAGGGTCACGCTGTGTACCCCCTAAATGACCTATAATTATTTTCTGTGGTAGGGTACACTATTACCCTGTAATATAATACGTGGTCCAATTTAAAAATTATAGGTCAATATTAAGGTCCGATACCGTGCCGTTAGTTAACATAGAAAAATGTCTTTGAATTTTTAAAGCATTTTAGAACGCTTATTTCCTCATTTTAAGCTTCTCGGAACACTTTATTTCCCATAGGCATACATAGTAAACTTTAGGGGCACGCTGTGTACCCCCTAATTGACCTATAATTATTTCCTGTGGTAGGGTACACTATTACCCTGTAATATAATACCTGGTCCAATTTAAATATTATGGGTCAATATTAAGGTCTGATATCGCGCCTTGCGTTGATTAACCATTGAAAGATGTCTTTGAATTTTTAAAGCATTTTAGAAAGCTTATTTCTTCATTTTAAGCTTCTCAAAACATTTTATTTCGCATAGGCATACATAGTAAAATTTAGGGTCACGCTGTGTACCCCCTAAATGACCTATAATTATTTCCTGTGGTAGGGTACACTATTACCCTGTAATATAATACGTGGTCCAATTTAAAAATTATAGGTCAATATTAAGGACCGATACCTTGCCGTTAGTTAACATAGAAAAATGTCTTTGAATTTTTAAAGCATTTTAGAACGCTTATTTCCTCATTTTAAGCTTCACAGAACACTTTATTTCGCATAGGCATACATAGTAAACTTTAGGGTCACGCTGTGTACCCCCTAATTGACCTATAATTATTTCCTGTGGTAGGGTACACTATTACCCTGTAATATAATACCTGGTCCAATTTAAATATTATGGGTCAATATTAAGGTCTGATATTGCGCCTTGCGTTAGTTAACCATTGAAAGATGTCTTTGAATTTTTAAAGCACTTTAGAACGCTTATTTCTTCATTTTAAGCTTCTCAGAACACTTTATTTCGCATAGGCATACATAGTAAACTTTAGGGTCACTCTGTGTACCCTCTAATTGACCTATAATTATTTCCTGTGGTAGGGTACACTATAACCCTGTAATATAATACGTGGTCCAATTTAAAAATTATAGGTCAATATTAAGGTCCGATACCGTACCGTTAGTTAACATAGAAAAATGTCTTTGAATTTTTAAAGCATTTTAGAACGCTTATTTCCTCATTTTAAGCTTCTCAGAACACTTTATTTTGCATAGGAGTACATAGTAAACTTTAGGGTCACGCTGTGTACCCCCTAATTGACCTATAATTATTTCCTGCTGTAGGGTACACTATTACCCTGTAATATAATACCTGGTCCAATTTAAATATTATGGGTCAATATTAAGGTCTGATATCGCGCCTTGCGTTCATTAACCATTGAAAGATGTCTTTGAATTTTTAAAGCATTTTAGAACACTTATTTCTTCATTTTAAGTTTCTCAGAACACTTTATTTCGCATAGGCATACATAGTAAACTTTAGGTTCACTCTGTGTACCCCCTAATTGACCTATAATTATTTCCTATGGTAGGGTACACTATAACCCTGTAATATAATACGTGGTCCTATTTAAAAATTATACGTCAATATTAAGGTCCGATACCGTACCGTTAGTTAACATAGAAAAATGTCTTTGAATTTTTAAAGCATTTTAGAACGCTTATTTCCTCATTTTAAGCTTCTCAGAACACTTTATTTTGCATAGGAATACATAGTAAACTTTAGGGTCACGCTGTGTACCCCCTAATTGACCTATAATTATTTCCTGCTGTAGGGTACACTATTACCCTGTAATATAATACCTGGTCCAATTTAAATATTATGGGTCAATATTAAGGTCTGATATCGCGCCTTGCGTTCATTAACCATTGAAAGATATCTTTGAATTTTTAAAGCATTTTAGAACGCTTATTTCTTCCTTTTAAGCTTCTCAAAACATTTTATTTCGCATAGGCATACATAGTAAAATTTAGGGTCACGCTGTGTACCCCCTAAATGACCTATACTTATTTCCTGTGGTAGGGTACACTATTACCCTGTAATATAATACGTGGTCCAATTTAAAATTTATAGGTCAATATTAAGGTCCGATACCGTGCCGTTAGTTAACATAGAAAAATGTCTTTGAATTTTTAAAGCATTTTAGAACGCTTATTTCCTCATTTTAAGCTTCTCAGAACACTTTATTTCGCATAGGCATACATAGTAAACTTTAGGGTCACGCTGTGTACCCCCTAATTGACCTATAATTATTTCCTGTGGTAGGGTACACTATTACCCTGTAATATAATACCTGGTCCAATTTAAATATTATGGGTGAATATTAAGGTCTAATATTGCCCCTTGCGTTAGTTAACCATTGAAAGATGTCTTTGATTTTTTAAAGCATTTTAGAACGCTTATTTCCTCATTTTAAGCTTCTCGGAACACTTTATTTCGCATAGGCATACATATTAATTTTTAGGGGCACGCTGTGTACCCCCTAATTGACCTATAATTATTTCCTGCGGTAGGGTACACTATTACCCTGTAATATAATACCTGGTCCAATTTAAATATTATGGGTCAATATTAAGGTCTGATATCGCGCCTTGCGTTGATTAACCATTGAAAGATGTCTTTGAATTTTTAAAGCATTTTAGAACGCTTATTTCTTCATTTTAAGCTTCTCAAAACATTTTATTTTGCATAGGCATACATAGTAAAATTTAGGGTCACGCTGTGTACCCCCTAAATGACCTATAATTATTTCCTGTGGTAGGGTACACTATTACCCTGTAATATAATACGTGGTCCAATTTAAAAATTATAGGTCAATATTAAGGTCCGATACCGTGCCGTTAGTTAACATAGAAAAATGTCTTTGAATTTTTAAAGCATTTTAGAACGCTTATTTCCTCATTTTAAGCTTCTCAAAACACTTTATTTTGCATAGGAATACATAGTAAACTTTAGGGTCACGCTGTGTACCCCCTAATTGACCTATAATTATTTCTTGCTGTAGGGTACACTATTACCCTCTAATATAATACGTGGTCCAATTTAAAAATTATAGGTCAATATTAAGGTCCGATACCGAGCCGTTAGTTAACGTAGAAAAGTGTCTTCGAATTTCCTTGTTTTAATGCACTATTTAAAATATACATAGTGTACCCCCTAATTGACCTATAATTATTTCCTGTGGTAGGGTACACTATTACCCTGTAATATAATACCTGGTCCAATTTAAATATTATGGGTCAATATTAAGGTCTGATATTGCGCCTTGCGTTAGTTAACCATTGAAAGATGTCTTTGAATTTTTAAAGCACTTTAGAACGCTTATTTCTTCATTTTAAGCTTCTCAGAACACTTTATTTCGCATAGGCATACATAGTAAACTTTAGGGTCACTCTGTGTACCCCCTAATTGACCTATAATTATTTCCTGTGGTAGGGTACACTATAACCCTGTAATATAATACGTGGTCCAATTTAAAAATTATAGGTCAATATTAAGGTCCGATACCGTACCGTTAGTTAACATAGAAAAATGTCTTTGAATTTTTAAAGCATTTTAGAACGCTTATTTCCTCATTTTAAGCTTCTCAGAACACTTTATTTTGCATAGGAATACATAGTTAACTTTAGGGTCACGCTGTGTACCCCCTAATTGACCTATAATTATTTCCTGCTGAAGGGTACACTATTACCCTGTAATATAATACCTGGTCCAATTTAAATATTATGGGTCAATATTAAGGTCTGATATCGCGCCTTGCGTTCATTAACCATTGAAAGATGTCTTTGAATTTTTAAAGTATTTTAGAACACTTATTTCTTCATTTTAAGCTTCTCAGAACACTATTTTTCGCATAGGCATACATAGTAAACTTTAGGTTCACTCTGTGTACCCCCTAATTGACCTATAATTATTTCCTATGGTAGGGTACACTATAACCCTGTAATATAATACGTGGTCCTATTTAAAAATTATACGTCAATATTAAGGTCCGATACCGTACCGTTAGTTAACATAGAAAAATGTCTTTGAATTTTTAAAGCATTTTAGAACGCTTATTTCCTCATTTTAAGCTTCTCAGAACACTTTATTTTGCATAGGAATACATAGTAAACTTTAGGGTCACGTTGTGTACCCCCTAATTGACCTATAATTATTTCCTGCTGTAGGGTACACTATTACCCTGTAATATAATATCTGGTCCAATTTAAATATTATGGGTCAATATTAAGGTCTGATATTGCGCCTTGCGTTAGTTAACCATTGAAAGATGTCTTTGATTTTTTAAAGCATTTTAGAACGCTTATTTCTTCATTTTAAGCTTCTCAGAACACTCTATTTCGCATAGGCATACATAGTAAACTTTAGGGTCACGCTGTGTACCCCCTAAATGACCTATAATTATTTCCTGTGGTAGGGTACACAATTTTTACCCTGTAGTATAATACGTGGTCCAATTTAAAAATTATAGGTCAATATTAAGGTCCGATACCGTGCCGTTAGTTAACATAGAAAAATGTCTTTGAATTTTCAAAGCATTTTAGAACGCTTATTTCCTCATTTTAAGCTTCTCGGAACACTTTATTTCGCATAGGCATACATAGTAAACTTTAGGGGCACGCTGTGTACCCCCTAATTGACCTATAATTATTTCCTGTGGTAGGGTACACTATTACCCTGTAATATAATACCTGGTCCAATTTAAATATTATGGGTCAATATTAAGGTCTGATATCGCGCCTTGCGTTGATTAACCATTGAAAGATGTCTTTGAATTTTTAAAGCATTTTAGAACGCTTATTTCTTCATTTTAAGCTTCTCAAAACATTTTATTTCGCATAGGCATACATAGTAAAATTTAGGGTCACGCTGTGTACCCCCTAAATGACCTATAATTATTTCCTGTGGTAGGGTACACTATTACCCTGTAATATAATACGTGGTCCAATTTAAAAATTATAGGTCAATATTAAGGTCCGATACCGTGCCGTTAGTTAACATAGAAAAATGTCTTTGAATTTTTAAAGCATTTTAGAACGCTTATTTCCTCATTTTAAGCTTCTCAGAACACTTTACTTCGCATAGGCAAACATAGTAAACTTTAGGGTCACGCTGTGTACCCCCTAATTGACCTATAATTATTTCCTGTGGTAGGGTACACTATTACCCTGTAATATAATACCTGGTCCAATTTAAATATTATGGGTGAATATTAAGGTCTGATATTGCGCCTTGCGTTAGTTAACCATTGAAAGATGTCTTTGATTTTTTAAAGCATTTTAGAACGCTTATTTCTTCATTTTAAGCTTCTCAGAACACTCTATTTCGCATAGGCATACATAGTAAACTTTAGGGTCACCCTGTGTACCCCCTAATTGAAATATAATTATTTCCTGTTGTAGGGTACACTATTACCCTGTAATATAATATCTGGTCCAATGTAAATATTATGGTTCCATATTAAGGTCTGATATCGCGCCTTGCGTTGGTTAACTATTGAAAGATGTCTTTGAATTTTTAAAGCATTTTAGAACGCTTATTTCTTCATTTTAAGCTTCTCAAAACATTTTATTTCGCATAGGCATACATAGTAAAATTTAGGGTCACGCTGTGTACCCCCTAAATGACCTATAATTATTTCCTGTGGTAGGGTACACTATTACCCTGTAATATAATACGTGGTCCAATTTAAAAATTATAGGTCAATATTAAGGTCCGATACCGTGCCGTTAGTTAACATAGAAAAATGTCTTTGAATTTTTAAAGCATTTTAGAACGCTTATTTCCTCATTTTAAGCTTCTCGGAACACTTTATTTCGCATAGGCATACATATTAATTTTTAGGGGCACGCTGTGTACCCCCTAATTGACCTATAATTATTTCCTGTGGTAGGGTACACTATTACCCTGTAATATAATACCTGGTCCAATTTAAATATTATGGGTCAATATTAAGGTCTGATATCGCGCCTTGCGTTGATTAACCATTGAAAGATATCTTTGAATTTTTAAAGCATTTTAGAACGCTTATTTCTTCATTTTAAGCTTCTCAAAACATTTTATTTTGCCTAGGCATACATAGTAAAATTTAGGGTCACGCTGTGTACCCCCTAAATGACCTATAATTATTTCCTGTGGTAGGGTACACTATTACCCTGTAATATAATACGTGGTCCAATTTAAAAATTATAGGTCAATATTAAGGTCCGATACCTTGCCGTTAGTTAACATAGAAAAATGTCTTTGAATTTTTAAAGCATTTTAGAACGCTTATTTCCTCATTTTAAGCTTCTCGGAACACTTTATTTCGCATAGGCATACATATTAATTTTTAGGGGCACGCTGTGTACCCCCTAATTGACCTATAATTATTTCCTGTGGTAGGGTACACTATTACCCTGTAATATAATACCTGGTCCAATTTAAATATTATGGGTCAATATTAAGGTCTGATATCGCGCCTTGCGTTGATTAACCATTGAAAGATGTCTTTGAATTTTTAAAGCATTTTAGAACGCTTATTTCTTCATTTTAAGCTTCTCAAAACATTTTATTTTGCATAGGCATACATAGTAAAATTTAGGGTCACGCTGTGTACCCCCTAAATGACCTATAATTATTTCCTGTAGTAGGGTACACTATTACCCTGTAATATAATACGTGGTCCAATTTAAAAATTATAGGTCAATATTAAGGTCCGATACCGTGCCGTTAGTTAACATAGAAAAATGTCTTTGAATTTTTAAAGCATTTTAGAACGCTTATTTCCTCATTTTAAGCTTCTCAAACCACTTTATTTTGCATAGGAATACATAGTAAACTTTAGGGTCACGCTGTGTACCCCCTAATTGACCTATAATTATTTCTTGCTGTAGGGTACACTATTACCCTGTAATATAATACGTGGTCCAATTTAAAAATTATAGGTCAATATTAAGGTCCGATACCGAGCCGTTAGTTAACGTAGAAAAGTGTCTTCGAATTTCCTTGTTTTAATGCACTATTTAAAATATACATAGTGTACCCCCTAATTGACCTATAATTATTTCCTGTGGTAGGGTACACTATTACCCTGTAATATAATACCTGGTCCAATTTAAATATTATGGGTCAATATTAAGGTCTGATATTGCGCCTTGCGTTAGTTAACCATTGAAAGATGTCTTTGAATTTTTAAAGCACTTTAGAACGCTTATTTCTTCATTTTAAGCTTCTCAGAACACTTTATTTCGCATAGGCATACATAGTAAACTTTAGGGTCACTCTGTGTACCCCCTAATTGACCTATAATTATTTCCTGTGGTAGGGTACACTATAACCCTGTAATATAATACGTGGTCCAATTTAAAAATTATAGGTCAATATTAAGGTCCGATACCGTACCGTTAGTTAACATGGAAAAATGTCTTTGAATTTTTAAAGCATTTTAGAACGCTTATTTCCTCATTTTAAGCTTCTCAGAACACTTTATTTTGCATAGGAATACATAGTAAACTTTAGGGTCACGCTGTGTACCCCCTAATTGACCTATAATTATTTCCTGCTGAAGGGTACACTATTACCCTGTAATATAATACCTAGTCCAATTTAAATATTATGGGTCAATATTAAGGTCTGATATCGCGCCTTGCGTTCATTAACCATTGAAAGATGTCTTTGAATTTTTAAAGCATTTTAGAACACTTATTTCTTCATTTTAAGCTTCTCAGAACACTATTTTTCGCATAGGCATACATAGTAAACTTTAGGTTCACTCTGTGTACCCCCTAATTGACCTATAATTATTTCCTATGGTAGGGTACACTATAACCCTGTAATATAATACGTGGTCCTATTTAAAAATTATACGTCAATATTAAGGTCCGATACCGTACCGTTAGTTAACATAGAAAAATGTCTTTGAATTTTTAAAGCATTTTAGAACGCTTATTTCCTCATTTTAAGCTTCTCAGAACACTTTATTTTGCATAGGAATACATAGTAAACTTTAGGGTCACGCTGTGTACCCCCTAATTGACCTATAATTATTTCCTGCTGTAGGGTACACTATTACCCTGTAATAATATATCTGGTCCAATTTAAATATTATGGGTGAATATTAAGGTCTGATATTGCGCCTTGCGTTAGTTAACCATTGAAAGATGTCTTTGATTTTTTAAAGCATTTTAGAACGCTTATTTCTTCATTTTAAGCTTCTCAGAACACTCTATTTCGCATAGGCATACATAGTAAACTTTAGGGTCACGCTGTGTACCCCCTAAATGACCTATAATTATTTCCTGTGGTAGGGTACACTATTACCCTGTAATATAATACGTGGTCCAATTTAAAAATTATAGGTCAATATTAAGGTCCGATACCGTGCCGTTAGTTAACATAGAAAAATGTCTTTGAATTTTCAAAGCATTTTAGAACGCTTATTTCCTCATTTTAAGCTTCTCGGAACACTTTATTTCGCATAGGCATACATAGTAAACTTTAGGGGCACGCTGTGTACCCCCTAATTGACCTATAATTATTTCCTGTGGTAGGGTACACTATTACCCTGTAATATAATACCTGGTCCAATTTAAATATTATGGGTCAATATTAAGGTCTGATATCGCGCCTTGCGTTGATTAACCATTGAAAGATGTCTTTGAATTTTTAAAGCATTTTAGAACGCTTATTTCTTCATTTTAAGCTTCTCAAAACATTTTATTTCGCATAGGCATACATAGTAAAATTTAGGGTCACGCTGTGTACCCCCTAAATGACCTATAATTATTTCCTGTGGTAGGGTACACTATTACCCTGTAATATAATACGTGGTCCAATTTAAAAATTATAGGTCAATATTAAGGTCCGATACCGTGCCGTTAGTTAACATAGAAAAATGTCTTTGAATTTTTAAAGCATTTTAGAACGCTTATTTCCTCATTTTAAGCTTCTCAGAACACTTTACTTCGCATAGGCAAACATAGTAAACTTTAGGGTCACGCTGTGTACCCCCTAATTGACCTATAATTATTTCCTGTGGTAGGGTACACTATTACCCTGTAATATAATACCTGGTCCAATTTAAATATTATGGGTGAATATTAAGGTCTGATATTGCGCCTTGCGTTAGTTAACCATTGAAAGATGTCTTTGATTTTTTAAAGCATTTTAGAACGCTTATTTCTTCATTTTAAGCTTCTCAGAACACTCTATTTCGCATAGGCATACATAGTAAACTTTAGGGTCACCCTGTGTACACCCTAATTGAAATATAATTATTTCCTGTTGTAGGGTACACTATTACCCTGTAATATAATATCTGGTCCAATGTAAATATTATGGTTCCATATTAAGGTCTGATATCGCGCCTTGCGTTGGTTAACCATTGAAAGATGTCTTTGAATTTTTAAAGCATTTTAGAACGCTTATTTCTTCATTTTAAGCTTCTCAAAACATTTTATTTCGCATAGGCATACATAGTAAAATTTAGGGTCACGCTGTGTACCCCCTAAATGACCTATAATTATTTCCTGTGGTAGGGTACACTATTACCCTGTAATATAATACGTGGTCCAATTTAAAAATTATAGGTCAATATTAAGGTCCGATACCGTGCCGTTAGTTAACATAGAAAAATGTCTTTGAATTTTTAAAGCATTTTAGAACGCTTATTTCCTCATTTTAAGCTTCTCGGAACACTTTATTTCGCATAGGCATACATAGTAAACTTTAGGGGCACGCTGTGTACCCCCTAATTGACCTATAATTATTTCCTGTGGTAGGGTACACTATTACCCTGTAATATAATACCTGGTCCAATTTAAATATTATGGGTCAATATTAAGGTCTGATATCGCGCCTTGCGTTGATTAACCATTGAAAGATGTCTTTGAATTTTTAAAGCATTTTAGAAAGCTTATTTCTTCATTTTAAGCTTCTCAAAACATTTTATTTCGCATAGGCATACATAGTAAAATTTAGGGTCACGCTGTGTACCCCCTAAATGACCTATAATTATTTCCTGTGGTAGGGTACACTATTACCCTGTAATATAATACGTGGTCCAATTTAAAAATTATAGGTCAATATTAAGGTCCGATACCTTGCCGTTAGTTAACATAGAAAAATGTCTTTGAATTTTTAAAGCATTTTAGAACGCTTATTTCCTCATTTTAAGCTTCTCGGAACACTTTATTTCGCATAGGCATACATATTAATTTTTAGGGGCACGCTGTGTACCCCCTAATTGACCTATAATTATTTCCTGTGGTAGGGTACACTATTACCCTGTAATATAATACCTGGTCCAATTTAAATATTATGGGTCAATATTAAGGTCTGATATCGCGCCTTGCGTTGATTAAACATTGAAAGATGTCTTTGAATTTTTAAAGCATTTTAGAACGCTTATTTCTTCATTTTAAGCTTCTCAAAACATTTTATTTTGCATAGGCATACATAGTAAAATTTAGGGTCACGCTGTGTACCCCCTAAATGACCTATAATTATTTCCTGTGGTAGGGTACACTATTACCCTGTAATATAATACGTGGTCCAATTTAAAAATTATAGGTCAATATTAAGGTCCGATACCGAGCCGTTAGTTAACGTAGAAAAGTGTCTTCGAATTTCCTTGTTTTAATGCACTATTTAAAATATACATAGTGTACCCCCTAATTGACCTATAATTATTTCCTGTGGTAGGGTACACTATTACCCTGTAATATAATACCTGGTCCAATTTAAATATTATGGGTCAATATTAAGGTCTGATATTGCGCCTTGCGTTCATTAACCATTGAAAGATGTCTTTGAATTTTTAAAGCATTTTAGAACACTTATTTCTTCATTTTAAGCTTCTCAGAACACTATTTTTCGCATAGGCATACATAGTAAACTTTAGGGTCACGCTGTGTACCCCCTAAATGACCTATAATTATTTCCTGTGGTAGGGTACACTATTACCCTGTAATATAATACGTGGTCCAATTTAAAAATTATAGGTCAATATTAAGGTCCGATACCGTGCCGTTAGTTAACATAGAAAAATGTCTTTGAATTTTTAAAGCATTTTAGAACGCTTATTTCCTCATTTTAAGCTTCTCGGAACACTTTATTTCGCATAGGCATACATAGTAAACTTTAGGGGCACGCTGTGTACCCCCTAATTGACCTATAATTATTTCCTGTGGTAGGGTACACTATTACCCTGTAATATAATACCTGGTCCAATTTAAAAATTATGGGTCAATATTAAGGTCTGATATCGCGCCTTGCGTTGATTAACCATTGAAAGATGTCTTTGAATTTTTAAAGCATTTTCGAACGCTTATTTCTTCATTTTAAGCTTCTCAAAACATTTTATTTCGCATAGGCATACATAGTAAAATTTAGGGTCACGCTGTGTACCCCCTAAATGACCTATAATTATTTCCTGTGGTAGGGTACACTATTACCCTGTAATATAATACGTGGTCCAATTTAAAAATTATAGGTCAATATTAAGGTCCGATACCGTGCCGTTAGTTAACATAGAAAAATGTCTTTGAATTTTTAAAGCATTTTAGAACGCTTATTTCCTCATTTTAAGCTTCTCAGAACACTTTACTTCGCATAGGCAAACATAGTAAGCTTTAGGGTCACGCTGTGTACCCCCTAATTGACCTATAATTATTTCCTGTGGTAGGGTACACTATTACCCTGTAATATAATACCTGGTCCAATTTAAATATTATGGGTGAATATTAAGGTCTGATATTGCGCCTTGCGTTAGTTAACCATTGAAAGATGTCTTTGATTTTTTAAAGCATTTTAGAACGCTTATTTCTTCATTTTAAGCTTCTCAGAACACTCTATTTCGCATAGGCATACATAGTAAACTTTAGGGTCACGCTGTGTACCCCCTAATTGAAATATAATTATTTCCTGTTGTAGGGTACACTATTACCCTGTAATATAATATCTGGTCCAATTTAAATATTATGGTTCCATATTAAGGTCTGATATCGCGCCTTGCGTTGGTTAACCATTGAAAGATGTCTTTGAATTTTTAAAGCATTTTAGAACGCTTATTTCTTCATTTTAAGCTTCTCAAAACATTTTATTTAGCATAGGCATACATAGTAAAATTTAGGGTCACGCTGTGTACCCCCTAAATGACCTATAATTATTTCCTGTGGTAGGGTACACTATTACCCTGTAATATAATACGTGGTCCAATTTAAAAATTATAGGTCAATATTAAGGTCCGATACCGTGCCGTTAGTTAACATAGAAAAATGACTTTGAATTTTTAAAGCATTTTAGAACGCTTATTTCCTCATTTTAAGCTTCTCGGAACACTTTATTTCGCATAGGCATACATAGTAAACTTTAGGGGCACGCTGTGTACCCCCTAATTGACCTATAATTATTTCCTGTGGTAGGGTACACTATTACCCTGTAATATAATAGCTTTTCCAATTTAAATATTATGGGTCAATATTAAGGTCTGATATCGCGCCTTGCGTTGATTAACCATTGAAAGATGTCTTTGAATTTTTAAAGCATTTTAGAACGCTTATTTCTTCATTTTAAGCTTCTCAAAACATTTTATTTCGCATAGGCATACATAGTAAAATTTAGGGTCACGCTGTGTACCCCCTAAATGACCTATAATTATTTCCTGTGGTAGGGTACACTATTACCCTGTAATATAATACGTGGTCCAATTTAAAAATTATAGGTCAATATTAAGGTCCGATACCGTGCCGTTAGTTAACATAGAAAAATGTCTTTGAATTTTTAAAGCATTTTAGAACGCTTATTTCCTCATTTTAAGCTTCACAGAACACTTTATTTCGCATAGGCATACATAGTAAACTTTAGGGTCACGCTGTGTACCCCCTAATTGACCTATAATTATTTCCTGTGGTAGGGTACACTATTACCCTGTAATATAATACCTGGTCCAATTTAAATATTATGGGTCAATATTAAGGTCTGATATTGCGCCTTGCGTTAGTTAACCATTGAAAGATGTCTTTGAATTTTTAAAGCACTTTAGAACGCTTATTTCTTCATTTTAAGCTTCTCAGAACACTTTATTTCGCATAGGCATACATAGTAAACTTTAGGGTCACTCTGTGTACCCTCTAATTTACCTATAATTATTTCCTGTGGTAGGGTACACTATAACCCTGTAATATAATACGTGGTCCAATTTAAAAATTATAGGTCAATATTAAGGTCCGATACCGTACCGTTAGTTAACATAGAAAAATGTCTTTGAATTTTTAAAGCATTTTAGAACGCTTATTTCCTCATTTTAAGCTTCTCAGAACACTTTATTTTGCATAGGAGTACATAGTAAACTTTAGGGTCACGCTGTGTACCCCCTAATTGACCTATAATTATTTCCTGCTGTAGGGTACACTATTACCCTGTAATATAATACCTGGTCCAATTTAAATATTATGGGTCAATATTAAGGTCTGATATCGCGCCTTGCGTTCATTAACCATTGAAAGATGTCTTTGAATTTTTAAAGCATTTTAGAACACTTATTTCTTCATTTTAAGTTTCTCAGAACACTTTATTTCGCATAGGCATACATAGTAAACTTTAGGTTCACTCTGTGTACCCCCTAATTGACCTATAATTATTTCCTATGGTAGGGTACACTATAACCCTGTAATATAATACGTGGTCCTATTTAAAAATTATACGTCAATATTAAGGTCCGATACCGTACCGTTAGTTAACATAGAAAAATGTCTTTGAATTTTTAAAGCATTTTAGAACGCTTATTTCCTCATTTTAAGCTTCTCAGAACACTTTATTTTGCATAGGAATACATAGTAAACTTTAGGGTCACGCTGTGTACCCCCTAATTGAACTATAATTATTTCCTGCTGTAGGGTACACTATTACCCTGTAATATAATATCTGGTCCAATTTAAATATTATGTTTCAATATTAAGGTCTGATATTGCGCCTTGCGTTAGTTAACCATTGAAAGATGTCTTTGATTTTTTAAAGCATTTTAGAACGCTTATTTCTTCATTTTAAGCTTCTCAGAACACTCTATTTCGCATAGGCATACATAGTAAACTTTAGGGTCACGCTGTGTACCCCCTAAATGACCTATAATTATTTCCTGTGGTAGGGTACACTATTACCCTGTAATATAATACGTGGTCCAATTTAAAAATTATAGGTCAATATTAAGGTCCGATACCGTGCCGTTAGTTAACATAGAAAAATGTCTTTGAATTTTTAAAGCATTTTAGAACGCTTATTTCCTCATTTTAAGCTTCTCGGAACACTTTATTTCGCATAGGCATACATAGTAAACTTTAGGGGCATGCTGTGTACCCCCTAATTGACCTATAATTATTTCCTGTGGTAGGGTACACTATTACCCTGTAATATAATACCTGGTCCAATTTAAATATTATGGGTCAATATTAAGGTCTGATATCGCGCCTGACGTTGATTAACCATTGAAAGATGTCTTTGAATTTTTAAAGCATTTTAGAACGCTTATTTCTTCATTTTAAGCTTCTCAAAACATTTTATTTCGCATAGGCATACATAGTAAAATTTAGGGTCACGCTGTGTACCCCCTAAATGACCTATAATTATTTCCTGTGGTAGGGTACACTATTACCCTGTAATATAATACGTGGTCCAATTTAAAAATTATAGGTCAATATTAAGGTCCGATACCGTGCCGTTAGTTAACATAGAAAAATGTCTTTGAATTTTTAAAGCATTTTAGAACGCTTATTTCCTCATTTTAAGCTTCTCGGAACACTTTATTTCGCATAGGCATACATAGTAAACTTTAGGGGCACGCTGTGAACCCCCTAATTGACCTATAATTATTTCCTGTGGTAGGGTACACTATTACCCTGTAATATAATACCTGGTCCAATTTAAATATTATGGGTCAATATTAAGGTCTGATATCGCGCCTTGCGTTGATTAACCATTGAAAGATGTCTTTGAATTTTTAAAGCATTTTAGAAAGCTTATTTCTTCATTTTAAGCTTCTCAAAACATTTTATTTCGCATAGGCATACATAGTAAAATTTAGGGTCACGCTGTGTACCCCCTAAATGACCTATAATTATTTCCTGTGGTAGGGTACACTATTACCCTGTAATATAATACGTGGTCCAATTTAAAAATTATAGGTCAATATTAAGGTCCGATACCTTGCCGTTAGTTAACATAGAAAAATGTCTTTGAATTTTTAAAGCATTTTAGAACGCTTATTTCCTCATTTTAAGCTTCACAGAACACTTTATTTCGCATAGGCATACATAGTAAACTTTAGGGTCACGCTGTGTACCCCCTAATTGACCTATAATTATTTCCTGTGGTAGGGTACACTATTACCCTGTAATATAATACCTGGTCCAATTTAAATATTATGGGTCAATATTAAGGTCTGATATTGCGCCTTGCGTTAGTTAACCATTGAAAGATGTCTTTGAATTTTTAAAGCACTTTAGAACGCTTATTTCTTCATTTTAAGCTTCTCAGAACACTTTATTTCGCATAGGCATACATAGTAAACTTTAGGGTCACTCTGTGTACCCCCTAATTGACCTATAATTATTTCCTGTGGTAGGGTACACTATAACCCTGTAATATAATACGTGGTCCAATTTAAAAATTATAGGTCAATATTAAGGTCCGATACCGTACCGTTAGTTAACATAGAAAAATGTCTTTGAATTTTTAAAGCATTTTAGAACGCTTATTTCCTCATTTTAAGCTTCTCAGAACACTTTATTTTGCATAGGAGTACATAGTAAACTTTAGGGTCACGCTGTGTACCCCCTAATTGACCTATAATTATTTCCTGCTGTAGGGTACACTATTACCCTGTAATATAATACCTGGTCCAATTTAAATATTATGGGTCAATATTAAGGTCTGATATCGCGCCTTGCGTTCATTAACCATTGAAAGATGTCTTTGAATTTTTAAAGCATTTTAGAACACTTATTTCTTCATTTTAAGTTTCTCAGAACACTTTATTTCGCATAGGCATACATAGTAAACTTTAGGTTCACTCTGTGTACCCCCTAATTGACCTATAATTATTTCCTATGGTAGGGTACACTATAACCCTGTAATATAATACGTGGTCCTATTTAAAAATTATACGTCAATATTAAGGTCCGATACCGTACCGTTAGTTAACATAGAAAAATGTCTTTGAATTTTTAAAGCATTTTAGAACGCTTATTTCCTCATTTTAAGCTTCTCAGAACACTTTATTTTGCATAGGAATACATAGTAAACTTTAGGGTCACGCTGTGTACCCCCTAATTGACCTATAATTATTTCCTGCTGTAGGGTACACTATTACCCTGTAATATAATATCTGGTCCAATTTAAATATTATGTTTCAATATTAAGGTCTGATATTGCGCCTTGCGTTAGTTAACCATTGAAAGATGTCTTTGATTTTTTAAAGCATTTTAGAACGCTTATTTCTTCATTTTAAGCTTCTCAGAACACTCTATTTCGCATAGGCATACATAGTAAACTTTAGGGTCACGCTGTGTACCCCCTAAATGACCTATAATTATTTCCTGTGGTAGGGTACACTATTACCCTGTAATATAATACGTGGTCCAATTTAAAAATTATAGGTCAATATTAAGGTCCGATACCGTGCCGTTAGTTAACATAGAAAAATGTCTTTGAATTTTTAAAGCATTTTAGAACGCTTATTTCCTCATTTTAAGCTTCTCGGAACACTTTATTTCGCATAGGCATACATAGTAAACTTTAGGGGCATGCTGTGTACCCCCTAATTGACCTATAATTATTTCCTGTGGTAGGGTACACTATTACCCTGTAATATAATACCTGGTCCAATTTAAATATTATGGGTCAATATTAAGGTCTGATATCGCGCCTGACGTTGATTAACCATTGAAAGATGTCTTTGAATTTTTAAAGCATTTTAGAACGCTTATTTCTTCATTTTAAGCTTCTCAAAACATTTTATTTCGCATAGGCATACATAGTAAAATTTAGGGTCACGCTGTGTACCCCCTAAATGACCTATAATTATTTCCTGTGGTAGGGTACACTATTACCCTGTAATATAATACGTGGTCCAATTTAAAAATTATAGGTCAATATTAAGGTCCGATACCGTGCCGTTAGTTAACATAGAAAAATGTCTTTGAATTTTTAAAGCATTTTAGAACGCTTATTTCCTCATTTTAAGCTTCTCGGAACACTTTATTTCGCATAGGCATACATAGTAAACTTTAGGGGCACGCTGTGAACCCCCTAATTGACCTATAATTATTTCCTGTGGTAGGGTACACTATTACCCTGTAATATAATACCTGGTCCAATTTAAATATTATGGGTCAATATTAAGGTCTGATATCGCGCCTTGCGTTGATTAACCATTGAAAGATGTCTTTGAATTTTTAAAGCATTTTAGAAAGCTTATTTCTTCATTTTAAGCTTCTCAAAACATTTTATTTCGCATAGGCATACATAGTAAAATTTAGGGTCACGCTGTGTACCCCCTAAATGACCTATAATTATTTCCTGTGGTAGGGTACACTATTACCCTGTAATATAATACGTGGTCCAATTTAAAAATTATAGGTCAATATTAAGGTCCGATACCTTGCCGTTAGTTAACATAGAAAAATGTCTTTGAATTTTTAAAGCATTTTAGAACGCTTATTTCCTCATTTTAAGCTTCACAGAACACTTTATTTCGCATAGGCATACATAGTAAACTTTAGGGTCACGCTGTGTACCCCCTAATTGACCTATAATTATTTCCTGTGGTAGGGTACACTATTACCCTGTAATATAATACCTGGTCCAATTTAAATATTATGGGTCAATATTAAGGTCTGATATTGCGCCTTGCGTTAGTTAACCATTGAAAGATGTCTTTGAATTTTTAAAGCACTTTAGAACGCTTATTTCTTCATTTTAAGCTTCTCAGAACACTTTATTTCGCATAGGCATACATAGTAAACTTTAGGGTCACTCTGTGTACCCCCTAATTGACCTATAATTATTTCCTGTGGTAGGGTACACTATAACCCTGTAATATAATACGTGGTCCAATTTAAAAATTATAGGTCAATATTAAGGTCCGATACCGTACCGTTAGTTAACATAGAAAAATGTCTTTGAATTTTTAAAGCATTTTAGAACGCTTATTTCCTCATTTTAAGCTTCTCAGAACACTTTATTTTGCATAGGAGTACATAGTAAACTTTAGGGTCACGCTGTGTACCCCCTAATTGACCTATAATTATTTCCTGCTGTAGGGTACACTATTACCCTGTAATATAATACCTGGTCCAATTTAAATATTATGGGTCAATATTAAGGTCTGATATCGCGCCTTGCGTTCATTAACCATTGAAAGATGTCTTTGAATTTTTAAAGCATTTTAGAACACTTATTTCTTCATTTTAAGTTTCTCAGAACACTTTATTTCGCATAGGCATACATAGTAAACTTTAGGTTCACTCTGTGTACCCCCTAATTGACCTATAATTATTTCCTATGGTAGGGTACACTATAACCCTGTAATATAATACGTGGTCCTATTTAAAAATTATACGTCAATATTAAGGTCCGATACCGTACCGTTAGTTAACATAGAAAAATGTCTTTGAATTTTTAAAGCATTTTAGAACGCTTATTTCCTCATTTTAAGCTTCTCAGAACACTTTATTTTGCATAGGAATACATAGTAAACTTTAGGGTCACGCTGTGTACCCCCTAATTGACCTATAATTATTTCCTGCTGTAGGGTACACTATTACCCTGTAATATAATATCTGGTCCAATTTAAATATTATGTTTCAATATTAAGGTCTGATATTGCGCCTTGCGTTAGTTAACCATTGAAAGATGTCTTTGATTTTTTAAAGCATTTTAGAACGCTTATTTCTTCATTTTAAGCTTCTCAGAACACTCTATTTCGCATAGGCATACATAGTAAACTTTAGGGTCACGCTGTGTACCCCCTAAATGACCTATAATTATTTCCTGTGGTAGGGTACACTATTACCCTGTAATATAATACGTGGTCCAATTTAAAAATTATAGGTCAATATTAAGGTCCGATACCGTGCCGTTAGTTAACATAGAAAAATGTCTTTGAATTTTTAAAGCATTTTAGAACGCTTATTTCCTCATTTTAAGCTTCTCGGAACACTTTATTTCGCATAGGCATACATAGTAAACTTTAGGGGCATGCTGTGTACCCCCTAATTGACCTATAATTATTTCCTGTGGTAGGGTACACTATTACCCTGTAATATAATACCTGGTCCAATTTAAATATTATGGGTCAATATTAAGGTCTGATATCGCGCCTTGCGTTGATTAACCATTGAAAGATGTCTTTGAATTTTTAAAGCATTTTAGAACGCTTATTTCTTCATTTTAAGCTTCTCAAAACATTTTATTTCGCATAGGCATACATAGTAAAATTTAGGGTCACGCTGTGTACCCCCTAAATGACCTATAATTATTTCCTGTGGTAGGGTACACTATTACCCTGTAATATAATACGTGGTCCAATTTAAAAATTATAGGTCAATATTAAGGTCCGATACCGTGCCGTTAGTTAACATAGAAAAATGTCTTTGAATTTTTAAAGCATTTTAGAACGCTTATTTCCTCATTTTAAGCTTCTCAGAACACTTTACTTCGCATAGGCAAACATAGTAAACTTTAGGGTCACGCTCTGTACCCCCTAATTGACCTATAATTATTTCCTGTGGTAGGGTACACTATTACCCTGTAATATAATACCTGGTCCAATTTAAATATTATGGGTGAATATTAAGGTCTGATATTGCGCCTTGCGTTAGTTAACCATTGAAAGATGTCTTTGATTTTTTAAAGCATTTTAGAACGCTTATTTCTTCATTTTAAGCTTCTCAGAACACTCTATTTCGCATAGGCATACATAGTAAACTTTAGGGTCACGCTGTGTACCCCCTAATTGACCTATAATTATTTCCTGTGGTAGGGTACACTATTACCCTGTAATATAATACCTGGTCCAATTTAAATATTATGGGTCAATATTAAGGTCTGATATTGCGCCTTGCGTTAGTTAACCATTGAAAGATGTCTTTGAATTTTTAAAGCATTTTAGAACACTTATTTCTTCATTTTAAGCTTCTCAGAACACTTTATTTCGCATAGGCATACATAGTAAACTTTAGGTTCACTCTGTGTTCCCCTTAATTGACCTATAATTATTTCCTATGGTAGGGTACACTATAACCCTGTAATATAATACGTGGTCCTATTTAAAAATTATACGTCAATATTAAGGTCCGATACCGTACCGTTAGTTAACATAGAAAAATGTCTTTGAATTTTTAAAGCATTTTAGAACGCTTATTTCCTCATTTTAAGCTTCTCAGAACACTTTATTTTGCATAGGAATACATAGTAAACTTTAGGGTCACGCTGTGTACCCCCTAATTGACCTATAATTATTTCCTGCTGTAGGGTACACTATTACCCTGTAATATAATATCTGGTCCAATTTAAATATTATGGGTCAATATTAAGGTCTGATATTGCGCCTTGCGTTAGTTAACCATTGAAAGATGTCTTTGATTTTTTAAAGCATTTTAGAACGCTTATTTCTTCATTTTAAGCTTCTCAGAACACTCTATTTCGCATAGGCATACATAGTAAACTTTAGGGTCACGCTGTGTACCCCCTAAATGACCTATAATTATTTCCTGTGGTAGGGTACACTATTACCCTGTAATATAATACGTGGTCCAATTTAAAAATTATAGGTCAATATTAAGGTCCGATACCGTGCCGTTAGTTAACATAGAAAAATGTCTTTGAATTTTTAAAGCATTTTAGAACGCTTATTTCTTCTTTTTAAGCTTCTCAAAACATTTTATTTCGCATAGGCATACATAGTAAAATTTAGGGTCACGCTGTGTACCCCCTAAATGACCTATAATTATTTCCTGTGGTAGGGTACACTATTACCCTGTAATATAATACGTGGTCCAATTTAAAAATTATAGGTCAATATTAAGGTCCGATACCGTGCCGTTAGTTAACATAGAAAAATGTCTTTGAATTTTTAAAGCATTTTAGAACGCTTATTTCCTCATTTTAAGCTTCTCAGAACACTTTACTTCGCATAGGCAAACATAGTAAACTTTAGGGTCACGCTGTGTACCCCCTAATTGACCTATAATTATTTCCTGTTTTAGGGTACACTATTACCCTGTAATATAATACCTGGTCCAATTTAAATATTATGGGTGAATATTAAGGTCTGATATTGCGCCTTGCGTTAGTTAACCATTGAAAGATGTCTTTGATTTTTTAAAGCATTTTAGAACGCTTATTTCTTCATTTTAAGCTTCTCGGAACACTTTATTTCGCATAGGCATACATAGTAAACTTTAGGGGCACGCTGTGTACCCCCTAATTGACCTATAATTATTTCCTGTGGTAGGGTACACTATTACCCTGTAATATAATACCTGGTCCAATTTAAATATTATGGGTCAATATTAAGGTCTGATATCGCGCCTTGCGTTGATTAACCATTGAAAGATGTCTTTGAATTTTTAAAGCATTTTAGAACGCTTATTTCTTCATTTTAAGCTTCTCAAAACATTTTATTTCGCATAGGCATACATAGTAAAATTTAGGGTCACGCTGTGTACCCCCTAAATGACCTATAATTATTTTCTGTGGTAGGGTACACTATTACCCTGTAATATAATACGTGGTCCAATTTAAAAATTATAGGTCAATATTAAGGTCCGATACCGTGCCGTTAGTTAACATAGAAAAATGTCTTTGAATTTTTAAAGCATTTTAGAACGCTTATTTCCTCATTTTAAGCTTCTCGGAACACTTTATTTCGCATAGGCATACATAGTAAACTTTAGGGGCACGCTGTGTACCCCCTAATTGACCTATAATTATTTCCTGTGGTAGGGTACACTATTACCCTGTAATATAATACCTGGTCCAATTTAAATATTATGGGTCAATATTAAGGTCTGATATCGCGCCTTGCGTTGATTAACCATTGAAAGATGTCTTTGAATTTTTAAAGCATTTTAGAACGCTTATTTCTTCATTTTAAGCTTCTCAAAACATTTTATTTCGCATAGGCATACATAGTAAAATTTAGGGTCACGCTGTGTACCCCCTAAATGACCTATACTTATTTCCTGTGGTAGGGTACACTATTACCCTGTAATATAATACGTGGTCCAATTTAAAAATTATAGGTTAATATTAAGGTCCGATATCTTGCCGTTAGTTAACATAGAAAAATGTCTTTGAATTTTTAAAGCATTTTAGAACGCTTATTTCCTCATTTTAAGCTTCTCAGAACACTTTATTTCGCATAGGCAAACATAGTAAACTTTAGGGTCACGCTGTGTACCCCCTAATTGACCTATAATTATTTCCTGTGGTAGGGTACGCTATAACCCTGTAATATAATACGTTGTCCAATTTAAAAATTATAGGTCAATATTAAGGTCCGATACCGTGCCGTTAGTTAACATAGAAAAGTGTCTTCGAATTTCCTTGTTTTAATGCACTATTTAAAATATACATAGTGTACCCCCTAATTGACCTATAATTATTTCCTGTTGTAGGGTACACTATTACCCTGTAATATAATACCTGGTCCAATTTAAATATTATGGTTCCATATTAAGGTCTGATATCGCGCCTTGCGTTAGTTAACCATTGAAACATGTCTTTGAATTTTTAAAGCATTTTAGAACGCTTATTTCTTCATTTTAAGCTTCTCAAAACATTTTATTTCGCATAGGCATACATAGTAAAATTTAGGGTCACGCTGTGTACCCCCTAAATGACCTATAGTTATTTCCTGTGGTAGGGTACACTATTACCCTGTAATATAATACGTGGTCCAATTTAAAAATTATAGGTCAATATTAAGGTCCGATAACGTGACGTTAGTTAACATAGAAAAATGTCTTTGAATTTTTAAAGCATTTTAGAACGCTTATTTCCTCATTTTAAGCTTCTCAGAACACTTTATTTCGCATAGGTATACATAGTAAGTTCTTTAGGGTCACGCTGTGTACCCCCTAATTGACCTATAATTTTTTCCTGTGGTAGGGTACACTATTACCCTGTAATATAATACCTGGTCCAATTTAAATATTATGGTTCCATATTAAGGTCTGATATCGCGCCTTGCGTTAGTTAACCATTGAAACATGTCTTTGAATTTTTAAAGCATTTTAGAACGCTTATTTCTTCATTTTAAGCTTCTCAAAACATTTTATTTCGCATAGGCATACATAGTAAAATTTAGGGTCACGCTGTGTACCCCCTAGATGACCTATAATTATTTCCTGTGGTAGGGTACACTATTACCCTGTAATATAATACGTGGTCCAATTTAAAAATTATAGGTCAATATTAAGGTCCGATACCGTGACGTTAGTTAACATAGAAAAATGTCTTTGAATTTTTAAAGCATTTTAGAACGCTTATTTCCTCATTTTAAGCTTCTCAGAACACTTTATTTCGCATAGGTATACATAGTAAGTTCTTTAGGGTCACGCTGTGTACCCCCTAATTGACCTATAATTTTTTCCTGTGGTAGGGTACACTATTACCCTGTAATATAATACCTGGTCCAACTTAAATATTATGGGTCAATATTAAGGTCTGATATTGCGCCTTGCGTTAGTTAACCATTGAAACATGTCTTTGAATTTTTAAAGCATTTTAGAACGCTTATTTCTTCATTTTAAGCTTCTCAAAACATTTTATTTCGCATAGGCATACATAGTAAAATTTAGGGTCACGCTGTGTACCCCCTAAATGACCTATAATTATTTCCTGTGGTAGGGTACACTATTACCCTGTAATATAATACGTGGTCCAATTTAAAAATTATAGGTCAATATTAAGGTCCGATACCGTGCCGTTAGTTAACATAGAAAAATGTCTTTGAATTTTTAAAGCATTTTAGAACGCTTATTTCCTCATTTTAAGCTTCTCGGAACACTTTATTTCGCATAGGCATACATAGTAAACTTTAGGGGCACGCTGTGTACCCCCTAATTGACCTATAATTATTTCCTGCGGTAGGGTACACTATTACCCTGTAATATAATACCTGGTCCAATTTAAATATTATGGGTCAATATTAAGGTCTGATATCGCGCCTTGCGTTGATTAACCATTGAAAGATGTCTTTGAATTTTTAAAGCATTTTAGAACGCTTATTTCTTAATTTTAAGCTTCTCAAAACATTTTATTTCGCATAGGCATACATAGTAAAATTTAGGGTCACGCTGTGTACCCCCTAAATGACCTATAATTATTTCCTGTGGTAGGGTACACTATTACCCTGTAATATAATACGTGGTCCAATTTAAAAATTATAGGTCAATATTAAGGTCCGATACCGTGCCGTTAGTTAACATAGAAAAATGTCTTTGAATTTTTAAAGCATTTTAGAACGCTTATTTCCTCATTTTAAGCTTCTCAGAACACTTTACTTCGCATAGGCAAACATAGTAAACTTTAGGGTCACGCTGTGTACCCCCTAATTGACCTATAATTATTTCCTGTGGTAGGGTACACTATTACCCTGTAATATAATACCTGGTCCAATTTAAATATTATGGGTGAATATTAAGGTCTGATATTGCGCCTTGCGTTAGTTAACCATTGAAAGATGTCTTTGATTTTTTTAGAGCATTTTAGAACGCTTATTTCTTCATTTTAAGCTTCTCAGAACACTCTATTTCGCATAGGCATACATAGTAAACTTTAGGGTCACGCTGTGTACCCCCTAATTGAAATATAATTATTTCCTGTTGTAGGGTACACTATTACCCTGTAATATAATATCTGGTCCAATTTAAATATTATGGTTCCATATTAAGGTCTGATATCGCGCCTTGCGTTGGTTAACCATTGAAAGATGTCTTTGAATTTTTAAAGCATTTTAGAACGCTTATTTCTTCATTTTAAGCTTCTCAGAACACTCTATTTCGCATAGGCATACATAGTAAACTTTAGGGTCACGCTGTGTACCCCCTAAATGACCTATAATTATTTCCTGTGGTAGGGTACACTATTACCCTGTAATATAATACGTGGTCCAATTTAAAAATTATAGGTCAATATTAAGGTCCGATACCGTGCCGTTAGTTAACATAGAAAAATGTCTTTGAATTTTTAAAGCATTTTAGAACGCTTATTTCTTCTTTTTAAGCTTCTCAAAACATTTTATTTCGCATAGGCATACATAGTAAAATTTAGGGTCACGCTGTGTACCCCCTAAATGACCTATAATTATTTCCTGTGGTAGGGTACACTATTACCCTGTAATATAATACGTGGTCCAATTTAAAAATTATAGGTCAATATTAAGGTCCGATACCGTGCCGTTAGTTAACATAGAAAAATGTCTTTGAATTTTTAAAGCATTTTAGAACGCTTATTTCCTCATTTTAAGCTTCTCAGAACACTTTACTTCGCATAGGCAAACATAGTAAACTTTAGGGTCACGCTGTGTACCCCCTAATTGACCTATAATTATTTCCTGTTTTAGGGTACACTATTACCCTGTAATATAATACCTGGTCCAATTTAAATATTATGGGTGAATATTAAGGTCTGATATTGCGCCTTGCGTTAGTTAACCATTGAAAGATGTCTTTGATTTTTTAAAGCATTTTAGAACGCTTATTTCTTCATTTTAAGCTTCTCGGAACACTTTATTTCGCATAGGCATACATAGTAAACTTTAGGGGCACGCTGTGTACCCCCTAATTGACCTATAATTATTTCCTGTGGTAGGGTACACTATTACCCTGTAATATAATACCTGGTCCAATTTAAATATTATGGGTCAATATTAAGGTCTGATATCGCGCCTTGCGTTGATTAACCATTGAAAGATGTCTTTGAATTTTTAAAGCATTTTAGAACGCTTATTTCTTCATTTTAAGCTTCTCAAAACATTTTATTTCGCATAGGCATACATAGTAAAATTTAGGGTCACGCTGTGTACCCCCTAAATGACCTATAATTATTTTCTGTGGTAGGGTACACTATTACCCTGTAATATAATACGTGGTCCAATTTAAAAATTATAGGTCAATATTAAGGTCCGATACCGTGCCGTTAGTTAACATAGAAAAATGTCTTTGAATTTTTAAAGCATTTTAGAACGCTTATTTCCTCATTTTAAGCTTCTCGGAACACTTTATTTCGCATAGGCATACATAGTAAACTTTAGGGGCACGCTGTGTACCCCCTAATTGACCTATAATTATTTCCTGTGGTAGGGTACACTATTACCCTGTAATATAATACCTGGTCCAATTTAAATATTATGGGTCAATATTAAGGTCTGATATCGCGCCTTGCGTTGATTAACCATTGAAAGATGTCTTTGAATTTTTAAAGCATTTTAGAACGCTTATTTCTTCATTTTAAGCTTCTCAAAACATTTTATTTCGCATAGGCATACATAGTAAAATTTAGGGTCACGCTGTGTACCCCCTAAATGACCTATACTTATTTCCTGTGGTAGGGTACACTATTACCCTGTAATATAATACGTGGTCCAATTTAAAAATTATAGGTTAATATTAAGGTCCGATATCTTGCCGTTAGTTAACATAGAAAAATGTCTTTGAATTTTTAAAGCATTTTAGAACGCTTATTTCCTCATTTTAAGCTTCTCAGAACACTTTATTTCGCATAGGCAAACATAGTAAACTTTAGGGTCACGCTGTGTACCCCCTAATTGACCTATAATTATTTCCTGTGGTAGGGTACGCTATAACCCTGTAATATAATACGTTGTCCAATTTAAAAATTATAGGTCAATATTAAGGTCCGATACCGTGCCGTTAGTTAACATAGAAAAGTGTCTTCGAATTTCCTTGTTTTAATGCACTATTTAAAATATACATAGTGTACCCCCTAATTGACCTATAATTATTTCCTGTTGTAGGGTACACTATTACCCTGTAATATAATACCTGGTCCAATTTAAATATTATGGTTCCATATTAAGGTCTGATATCGCGCCTTGCGTTAGTTAACCATTGAAACATGTCTTTGAATTTTTAAAGCATTTTAGAACGCTTATTTCTTCATTTTAAGCTTCTCAAAACATTTTATTTCGCATAGGCATACATAGTAAAATTTAGGGTCACGCTGTGTACCCCCTAAATGACCTATAGTTATTTCCTGTGGTAGGGTACACTATTACCCTGTAATATAATACGTGGTCCAATTTAAAAATTATAGGTCAATATTAAGGTCCGATAACGTGACGTTAGTTAACATAGAAAAATGTCTTTGAATTTTTAAAGCATTTTAGAACGCTTATTTCCTCATTTTAAGCTTCTCAGAACACTTTATTTCGCATAGGTATACATAGTAAGTTCTTTAGGGTCACGCTGTGTACCCCCTAATTGACCTATAATTTTTTCCTGTGGTAGGGTACACTATTACCCTGTAATATAATACCTGGTCCAATTTAAATATTATGGTTCCATATTAAGGTCTGATATCGCGCCTTGCGTTAGTTAACCATTGAAACATGTCTTTGAATTTTTAAAGCATTTTAGAACGCTTATTTCTTCATTTTAAGCTTCTCAAAACATTTTATTTCGCATAGGCATACATAGTAAAATTTAGGGTCACGCTGTGTACCCCCTAGATGACCTATAATTATTTCCTGTGGTAGGGTACACTATTACCCTGTAATATAATACGTGGTCCAATTTAAAAATTATAGGTCAATATTAAGGTCCGATACCGTGACGTTAGTTAACATAGAAAAATGTCTTTGAATTTTTAAAGCATTTTAGAACGCTTATTTCCTCATTTTAAGCTTCTCAGAACACTTTATTTCGCATAGGTATACATAGTAAGTTCTTTAGGGTCACGCTGTGTACCCCCTAATTGACCTATAATTTTTTCCTGTGGTAGGGTACACTATTACCCTGTAATATAATACCTGGTCCAACTTAAATATTATGGGTCAATATTAAGGTCTGATATTGCGCCTTGCGTTAGTTAACCATTGAAACATGTCTTTGAATTTTTAAAGCATTTTAGAACGCTTATTTCTTCATTTTAAGCTTCTCAAAACATTTTATTTCGCATAGGCATACATAGTAAAATTTAGGGTCACGCTGTGTACCCCCTAAATGACCTATAATTATTTCCTGTGGTAGGGTACACTATTACCCTGTAATATAATACGTGGTCCAATTTAAAAATTATAGGTCAATATTAAGGTCCGATACCGTGCCGTTAGTTAACATAGAAAAATGTCTTTGAATTTTTAAAGCATTTTAGAACGCTTATTTCCTCATTTTAAGCTTCTCGGAACACTTTATTTCGCATAGGCATACATAGTAAACTTTAGGGGCACGCTGTGTACCCCCTAATTGACCTATAATTATTTCCTGCGGTAGGGTACACTATTACCCTGTAATATAATACCTGGTCCAATTTAAATATTATGGGTCAATATTAAGGTCTGATATCGCGCCTTGCGTTGATTAACCATTGAAAGATGTCTTTGAATTTTTAAAGCATTTTAGAACGCTTATTTCTTAATTTTAAGCTTCTCAAAACATTTTATTTCGCATAGGCATACATAGTAAAATTTAGGGTCACGCTGTGTACCCCCTAAATGACCTATAATTATTTCCTGTGGTAGGGTACACTATTACCCTGTAATATAATACGTGGTCCAATTTAAAAATTATAGGTCAATATTAAGGTCCGATACCGTGCCGTTAGTTAACATAGAAAAATGTCTTTGAATTTTTAAAGCATTTTAGAACGCTTATTTCCTCATTTTAAGCTTCTCAGAACACTTTACTTCGCATAGGCAAACATAGTAAACTTTAGGGTCACGCTGTGTACCCCCTAATTGACCTATAATTATTTCCTGTGGTAGGGTACACTATTACCCTGTAATATAATACCTGGTCCAATTTAAATATTATGGGTGAATATTAAGGTCTGATATTGCGCCTTGCGTTAGTTAACCATTGAAAGATGTCTTTGATTTTTTTAGAGCATTTTAGAACGCTTATTTCTTCATTTTAAGCTTCTCAGAACACTCTATTTCGCATAGGCATACATAGTAAACTTTAGGGTCACGCTGTGTACCCCCTAATTGAAATATAATTATTTCCTGTTGTAGGGTACACTATTACCCTGTAATATAATATCTGGTCCAATTTAAATATTATGGTTCCATATTAAGGTCTGATATCGCGCCTTGCGTTGGTTAACCATTGAAAGATGTCTTTGAATTTTTAAAGCATTTTAGAACGCTTATTTCTTCATTTTAAGCTTCTCAGAACACTCTATTTCGCATAGGCATACATAGTAAACTTTAGGGTCACGCTGTGTACCCCCTAAATGACCTATAATTATTTCCTGTGGTAGGGTACACTATTACCCTGTAATATAATACGTGGTCCAATTTAAAAATTATAGGTCAATATTAAGGTCCGATACCGTGCCGTTAGTTAACATAGAAAAATGTCTTTGAATTTTTAAAGCATTTTAGAACGCTTATTTCTTCTTTTTAAGCTTCTCAAAACATTTTATTTCGCATAGGCATACATTTAAAATTTAGGGTCACGCTGTGTACCCCCTAAATGACCTATAATTATTTCCTGTGGTAGGGTACACTATTACCCTGTAATATAATACGTGGTCCAATTTAAAAATTATAGGTCAATATTAAGGTCCGATACCGTGCCGTTAGTTAACATAGAAAAATGTCTTTGAATTTTTAAAGCATTTTAGAACGCTTATTTCCTCATTTTAAGCTTCTCAGAACACTTTACTTCGCATAGGCAAACATAGTAAACTTTAGGGTCACGCTGTGTACCCCCTAATTGACCTATAATTATTTCCTGTTTTAGGGTACACTATTACCCTGTAATATAATACCTGGTCCAATTTAAATATTATGGGTGAATATTAAGGTCTGATATTGCGCCTTGCGTTAGTTAACCATTGAAAGATGTCTTTGATTTTTTAAAGCATTTTAGAACGCTTATTTCTTCATTTTAAGCTTCTCGGAACACTTTATTTCGCATAGGCATACATAGTAAACTTTAGGGGCACGCTGTGTACCCCCTAATTGACCTATAATTATTTCCTGTGGTAGGGTACACTATTACCCTGTAATATAATACCTGGTCCAATTTAAATATTATGGGTCAATATTAAGGTCTGATATCGCGCCTTGCGTTGATTAACCATTGAAAGATGTCTTTGAATTTTTAAAGCATTTTAGAACGCTTATTTCTTCATTTTAAGCTTCTCAAAACATTTTATTTCGCATAGGCATACATAGTAAAATTTAGGGTCACGCTGTGTACCCCCTAAATGACCTATAATTATTTTCTGTGGTAGGGTACACTATTACCCTGTAATATAATACGTGGTCCAATTTAAAAATTATAGGTCAATATTAAGGTCCGATACCGTGCCGTTAGTTAACATAGAAAAATGTCTTTGAATTTTTAAAGCATTTTAGAACGCTTATTTCCTCATTTTAAGCTTCTCGGAACACTTTATTTCGCATAGGCATACATAGTAAACTTTAGGGGCACGCTGTGTACCCCCTAATTGACCTATAATTATTTCCTGTGGTAGGGTACACTATTACCCTGTAATATAATACCTGGTCCAATTTAAATATTATGGGTCAATATTAAGGTCTGATATCGCGCCTTGCGTTGATTAACCATTGAAAGATGTCTTTGAATTTTTAAAGCATTTTAGAACGCTTATTTCTTCATTTTAAGCTTCTCAAAACATTTTATTTCGCATAGGCATACATAGTAAAATTTAGGGTCACGCTGTGTACCCCCTAAATGACCTATACTTATTTCCTGTGGTAGGGTACACTATTACCCTGTAATATAATACGTGGTCCAATTTAAAAATTATAGGTTAATATTAAGGTCCGATATCTTGCCGTTAGTTAACATAGAAAAATGTCTTTGAATTTTTAAAGCATTTTAGAACGCTTATTTCCTCATTTTAAGCTTCTCAGAACACTTTATTTCGCATAGGCAAACATAGTAAACTTTAGGGTCACGCTGTGTACCCCCTAATTGACCTATAATTATTTCCTGTGGTAGGGTACGCTATAACCCTGTAATATAATACGTTGTCCAATTTAAAAATTATAGGTCAATATTAAGGTCCGATACCGTGCCGTTAGTTAACATAGAAAAGTGTCTTCGAATTTCCTTGTTTTAATGCACTATTTAAAATATACATAGTGTACCCCCTAATTGACCTATAATTATTTCCTGTTGTAGGGTACACTATTACCCTGTAATATAATACCTGGTCCAATTTAAATATTATGGTTCCATATTAAGGTCTGATATCGCGCCTTGCGTTAGTTAACCATTGAAACATGTCTTTGAATTTTTAAAGCATTTTAGAACGCTTATTTCTTCATTTTAAGCTTCTCAAAACATTTTATTTCGCATAGGCATACATAGTAAAATTTAGGGTCACGCTGTGTACCCCCTAAATGACCTATAGTTATTTCCTGTGGTAGGGTACACTATTACCCTGTAATATAATACGTGGTCCAATTTAAAAATTATAGGTCAATATTAAGGTCCGATAACGTGACGTTAGTTAACATAGAAAAATGTCTTTGAATTTTTAAAGCATTTTAGAACGCTTATTTCCTCATTTTAAGCTTCTCAGAACACTTTATTTCGCATAGGTATACATAGTAAGTTCTTTAGGGTCACGCTGTGTACCCCCTAATTGACCTATAATTTTTTCCTGTGGTAGGGTACACTATTACCCTGTAATATAATACCTGGTCCAATTTAAATATTATGGTTCCATATTAAGGTCTGATATCGCGCCTTGCGTTAGTTAACCATTGAAACATGTCTTTGAATTTTTAAAGCATTTTAGAACGCTTATTTCTTCATTTTAAGCTTCTCAAAACATTTTATTTCGCATAGGCATACATAGTAAAATTTAGGGTCACGCTGTGTACCCCCTAGATGACCTATAATTATTTCCTGTGGTAGGGTACACTATTACCCTGTAATATAATACGTGGTCCAATTTAAAAATTATAGGTCAATATTAAGGTCCGATACCGTGACGTTAGTTAACATAGAAAAATGTCTTTGAATTTTTAAAGCATTTTAGAACGCTTATTTCCTCATTTTAAGCTTCTCAGAACACTTTATTTCGCATAGGTATACATAGTAAGTTCTTTAGGGTCACGCTGTGTACCCCCTAATTGACCTATAATTTTTTCCTGTGGTAGGGTACACTATTACCCTGTAATATAATACCTGGTCCAACTTAAATATTATGGGTCAATATTAAGGTCTGATATTGCGCCTTGCGTTAGTTAACCATTGAAACATGTCTTTGAATTTTTAAAGCATTTTAGAACGCTTATTTCTTCATTTTAAGCTTCTCAAAACATTTTATTTCGCATAGGCATACATAGTAAAATTTAGGGTCACGCTGTGTACCCCCTAAATGACCTATAATTATTTCCTGTGGTAGGGTACACTATTACCCTGTAATATAATACGTGGTCCAATTTAAAAATTATAGGTCAATATTAAGGTCCGATACCGTGCCGTTAGTTAACATAGAAAAATGTCTTTGAATTTTTAAAGCATTTTAGAACGCTTATTTCCTCATTTTAAGCTTCTCGGAACACTTTATTTCGCATAGGCATACATAGTAAACTTTAGGGGCACGCTGTGTACCCCCTAATTGACCTATAATTATTTCCTGCGGTAGGGTACACTATTACCCTGTAATATAATACCTGGTCCAATTTAAATATTATGGGTCAATATTAAGGTCTGATATCGCGCCTTGCGTTGATTAACCATTGAAAGATGTCTTTGAATTTTTAAAGCATTTTAGAACGCTTATTTCTTAATTTTAAGCTTCTCAAAACATTTTATTTCGCATAGGCATACATAGTAAAATTTAGGGTCACGCTGTGTACCCCCTAAATGACCTATAATTATTTCCTGTGGTAGGGTACACTATTACCCTGTAATATAATACGTGGTCCAATTTAAAAATTATAGGTCAATATTAAGGTCCGATACCGTGCCGTTAGTTAACATAGAAAAATGTCTTTGAATTTTTAAAGCATTTTAGAACGCTTATTTCCTCATTTTAAGCTTCTCAGAACACTTTACTTCGCATAGGCAAACATAGTAAACTTTAGGGTCACGCTGTGTACCCCCTAATTGACCTATAATTATTTCCTGTGGTAGGGTACACTATTACCCTGTAATATAATACCTGGTCCAATTTAAATATTATGGGTGAATATTAAGGTCTGATATTGCGCCTTGCGTTAGTTAACCATTGAAAGATGTCTTTGATTTTTTTAGAGCATTTTAGAACGCTTATTTCTTCATTTTAAGCTTCTCAGAACACTCTATTTCGCATAGGCATACATAGTAAACTTTAGGGTCACGCTGTGTACCCCCTAATTGAAATATAATTATTTCCTGTTGTAGGGTACACTATTACCCTGTAATATAATATCTGGTCCAATTTAAATATTATGGTTCCATATTAAGGTCTGATATCGCGCCTTGCGTTGGTTAACCATTGAAAGATGTCTTTGAATTTTTAAAGCATTTTAGAACGCTTATTTCTTCATTTTAAGCTTCTCAAAACATTTTATTTCGCATAGGCATACATAGTAAAATTTAGGGTCACGCTGTGTACCCCCTAATTGACCTATAATTATTTCCTGCTGTAGGGTACACTATTACCCTGTAATATAATACCTGGTCCAATTTAAATATTATGGGTCAATATTAAGGTCTGATATCGCGCCTTGCGTTCATTAACCATTGAAAGATGTCTTTGAATTTTTAAAGCATTTTAGAACACTTATTTCTTCATTTTAAGTTTCTCAGAACACTTTATTTCGCATAGGCATACATAGTAAACTTTAGGTTCACTCTGTGTACCCCCTAATTGACCTATAATTATTTCCTATGGTAGGGTACACTATAACCCTGTAATATAATACGTGGTCCTATTTAAAAATTATACGTCAATATTAAGGTCCGATACCGTACCGTTAGTTAACATAGAAAAATGTCTTTGAATTTTTAAAGCATTTTAGAACGCTTATTTCCTCATTTTAAGCTTCTCAGAACACTTTATTTTGCATAGGAATACATAGTAAACTTTAGGGTCACGCTGTGTACCCCCTAATTGACCTATAATTATTTCCTGCTGTAGGGTACACTATTACCCTGTAATATAATATCTGGTCCAATTTAAATATTATGTTTCAATATTAAGGTCTGATATTGCGCCTTGCGTTAGTTAACCATTGAAAGATGTCTTTGATTTTTTAAAGCATTTTAGAACGCTTATTTCTTCATTTTAAGCTTCTCAGAACACTCTATTTCGCATAGGCATACATAGTAAACTTTAGGGTCACGCTGTGTACCCCCTAAATGACCTATAATTATTTCCTGTGGTAGGGTACACTATTACCCTGTAATATAATACGTGGTCCAATTTAAAAATTATAGGTCAATATTAAGGTCCGATACCGTGCCGTTAGTTAACATAGAAAAATGTCTTTGAATTTTTAAAGCATTTTAGAACGCTTATTTCCTCATTTTAAGCTTCTCGGAACACTTTATTTCGCATAGGCATACATAGTAAACTTTAGGGGCATGCTGTGTACCCCCTAATTGACCTATAATTATTTCCTGTGGTAGGGTACACTATTACCCTGTAATATAATACCTGGTCCAATTTAAATATTATGGGTCAATATTAAGGTCTGATATCGCGCCTTGCGTTGATTAACCATTGAAAGATGTCTTTGAATTTTTAAAGCATTTTAGAACGCTTATTTCTTCATTTTAAGCTTCTCAAAACATTTTATTTCGCATAGGCATACATAGTAAAATTTAGGGTCACGCTGTGTACCCCCTAAATGACCTATAATTATTTCCTGTGGTAGGGTACACTATTACCCTGTAATATAATACGTGGTCCAATTTAAAAATTATAGGTCAATATTAAGGTCCGATACCGTGCCGTTAGTTAACATAGAAAAATGTCTTTGAATTTTTAAAGCATTTTAGAACGCTTATTTCCTCATTTTAAGCTTCTCAGAACACTTTACTTCGCATAGGCAAACATAGTAAACTTTAGGGTCACGCTCTGTACCCCCTAATTGACCTATAATTATTTCCTGTGGTAGGGTACACTATTACCCTGTAATATAATACCTGGTCCAATTTAAATATTATGGGTGAATATTAAGGTCTGATATTGCGCCTTGCGTTAGTTAACCATTGAAAGATGTCTTTGATTTTTTAAAGCATTTTAGAACGCTTATTTCTTCATTTTAAGCTTCTCAGAACACTCTATTTCGCATAGGCATACATAGTAAACTTTAGGGTCACGCTGTGTACCCCCTAATTGACCTATAATTATTTCCTGTGGTAGGGTACACTATTACCCTGTAATATAATACCTGATCCAATTTAAATATTATGGGTCAATATTAAGGTCTGATATTGCGCCTTGCGTTAGTTAACCATTGAAAGATGTCTTTGAATTTTTAAAGCATTTTAGAACACTTATTTCTTCATTTTAAGCTTCTCAGAACACTTTATTTCGCATAGGCATACATAGTAAACTTTAGGTTCACTCTGTGTACCCCTTAATTGACCTATAATTATTTCCTATGGTAGGGTACACTATAACCCTGTAATATAATACGTGGTCCTATTTAAAAATTATACGTCAATATTAAGGTCCGATACCGTACCGTTAGTTAACATAGAAAAATGTCTTTGAATTTTTAAAGCATTTTAGAACGCTTATTTCCTCATTTTAAGCTTCTCAGAACACTTTATTTTGCATAGGAATACATAGTAAACTTTAGGGTCACGCTGTGTACCCCCTAATTGACCTATAATTATTTCCTGCTGTAGGGTACACTATTACCCTGTAATATAATATCTGGTCCAATTTAAATATTATGGGTCAATATTAAGGTCTGATATTGCGCCTTGCGTTAGTTAACCATTGAAAGATGTCTTTGATTTTTTAAAGCATTTTAGAACGCTTATTTCTTCATTTTAAGCTTCTCAGAACACTCTATTTCGCATAGGCATACATAGTAAACTTTAGGGTCACGCTGTGTACCCCCTAAATGACCTATAATTATTTCCTGTGGTAGGGTACACTATTACCCTGTAATATAATACGTGGTCCAATTTAAAAATTATAGGTCAATATTAAGGTCCGATACCGTGCCGTTAGTTAACATAGAAAAATGTCTTTGAATTTTTAAAGCATTTTAGAACGCTTATTTCTTCTTTTTAAGCTTCTCAAAACATTTTATTTCGCATAGGCATACATAGTAAAATTTAGGGTCAGGCTGTGTACCCCCTAAATGACCTATAATTATTTCCTGTGGTAGGGTACACTATTACCCTGTAATATAATACGTGGTCCAATTTAAAAATTATAGGTCAATATTAAGGTCCGATACCGTGCCGTTAGTTAACATAGAAAAATGTCTTTGAATTTTTAAAGCATTTTAGAACGCTTATTTCCTCATTTTAAGCTTCTCAGAACACTTTACTTCGCATAGGCAAACATAGTAAACTTTAGGGTCACGCTGTGTACCCCCTAATTGACCTATAATTATTTCCTGTTTTAGGGTACACTATTACCCTGTAATATAATACCTGGTCCAATTTAAATATTATGGGTGAATATTAAGGTCTGATATTGCGCCTTGCGTTAGTTAACCATTGAAAGATGTCTTTGATTTTTTAAAGCATTTTAGAACGCTTATTTCTTCATTTTAAGCTTCTCGGAACACTTTATTTCGCATAGGCATACATAGTAAACTTTAGGGGCACGCTGTGTACCCCCTAATTGACCTATAATTATTTCCTGTGGTAGGGTACACTATTACCCTGTAATATAATACCTGGTCCAATTTAAATATTATGGGTCAATATTAAGGTCTGATATCGCGCCTTGCGTTGATTAACCATTGAAAGATGTCTTTGAATTTTTAAAGCATTTTAGAACGCTTATTTCTTCATTTTAAGCTTCTCAAAACATTTTATTTCGCATAGGCATACATAGTAAAATTTAGGGTCACGCTGTGTACCCCCTAAATGACCTATAATTATTTTCTGTGGTAGGGTACACTATTACCCTGTAATATAATACGTGGTCCAATTTAAAAATTATAGGTCAATATTAAGGTCCGATACCGTGCCGTTAGTTAACATAGAAAAATGTCTTTGAATTTTTAAAGCATTTTAGAACGCTTATTTCCTCATTTTAAGCTTCTCGGAACACTTTATTTCGCATAGGCATACATAGTAAACTTTAGGGGCACGCTGTGTACCCCCTAATTGACCTATAATTATTTCCTGTGGTAGGGTACACTATTACCCTGTAATATAATACCTGGTCCAATTTAAATATTATGGGTCAATATTAAGGTCTGATATCGCGCCTTGCGTTGATTAACCATTGAAAGATGTCTTTGAATTTTTAAAGCATTTTAGAACGCTTATTTCTTCATTTTAAGCTTCTCAAAACATTTTATTTCGCATAGGCATACATAGTAAAATTTAGGGTCACGCTGTGTACCCCCTAAATGACCTATACTTATTTCCTGTGGTAGGGTACACTATTACCCTGTAATATAATACGTGGTCCAATTTAAAAATTATAGGTTAATATTAAGGTCCGATATCTTGCCGTTAGTTAACATAGAAAAATGTCTTTGAATTTTTAAAGCATTTTAGAACGCTTATTTCCTCATTTTAAGCTTCTCAGAACACTTTATTTCGCATAGGCAAACATAGTAAACTTTAGGGTCACGCTGTGTACCCCCTAATTGACCTATAATTATTTCCTGTGGTAGGGTACGCTATAACCCTGTAATATAATACGTTGTCCAATTTAAAAATTATAGGTCAATATTAAGGTCCGATACCGTGCCGTTAGTTAACATAGAAAAGTGTCTTCGAATTTCCTTGTTTTAATGCACTATTTAAAATATACATAGTGTACCCCCTAATTGACCTATAATTATTTCCTGTTGTAGGGTACACTATTACCCTGTAATATAATACGTGGTCCAATTTAAAAATTATAGGTCAATATTAAGGTCCGATAACGTGACGTTAGTTAACATAGAAAAATGTCTTTGAATTTTTAAAGCATTTTAGAACGCTTATTTCCTCATTTTAAGCTTCTCAGAACACTTTATTTCGCATAGGTATACATAGTAAGTTCTTTAGGGTCACGCTGTGTACCCCCTAATTGACCTATAATTTTTTCCTGTGGTAGGGTACACTATTACCCTGTAATATAATACCTGGTCCAATTTAAATATTATGGTTCCATATTAAGGTCTGATATCGCGCCTTGCGTTAGTTAACCATTGAAACATGTCTTTGAATTTTTAAAGCATTTTAGAACGCTTATTTCTTCATTTTAAGCTTCTCAAAACATTTTATTTCGCATAGGCATACATAGTAAAATTTAGGGTCACGCTGTGTACCCCCTAGATGACCTATAATTATTTCCTGTGGTAGGGTACACTATTACCCTGTAATATAATACGTGGTCCAATTTAAAAATTATAGGTCAATATTAAGGTCCGATACCGTGACGTTAGATAACATAGAAAAATGTCTTTGAATTTTTAAAGCATTTTAGAACGCTTATTTCCTCATTTTAAGCTTCTCGGAACACTTTATTTCGCATAGGCATACATAGTAAACTTTAGGGGCACGCTGTGTACCCCCTAATTGACCTATAATTATTTCCTGCGGTAGGGTACACTATTACCCTGTAATATAATACCTGGTCCAATTTAAATATTATGGGTCAATATTAAGGTCTGATATCGCGCCTTGCGTTGATTAACCATTGAAAGATGTCTTTGAATTTTTAAAGCATTTTAGAACGCTTATTTCTTAATTTTAAGCTTCTCAAAACATTTTATTTCGCATAGGCATACATAGTAAAATTTAGGGTCACGCTGTGTACCCCCTAAATGACCTATAATTATTTCCTGTGGTAGGGTACACTATTACCCTGTAATATAATACGTGGTCCAATTTAAAAATTATAGGTCAATATTAAGGTCCGATACCGTGCCGTTAGTTAACATAGAAAAATGTCTTTGAATTTTTAAAGCATTTTAGAACGCTTATTTCCTCATTTTAAGCTTCTCAGAACACTTTACTTCGCATAGGCAAACATAGTAAACTTTAGGGTCACGCTGTGTACCCCCTAATTGACCTATAATTATTTCCTGTGGTAGGGTACACTATTACCCTGTAATATAATACCTGGTCCAATTTAAATATTATGGGTGAATATTAAGGTCTGATATTGCGCCTTGCGTTAGTTAACCATTGAAAGATGTCTTTGATTTTTTAAAGCATTTTAGAACGCTTATTTCTTCATTTTAAGCTTCTCAGAACACTCTATTTCGCATAGGCATACATAGTAAACTTTAGGGTCACGCTGTGTACCCCCTAATTGAAATATAATTATTTCCTGTTGTAGGGTACACTATTACCCTGTAATATAATATCTGGTCCAATTTAAATATTATGGTTCCATATTAAGGTCTGATATCGCGCCTTGCGTTGGTTAACCATTGAAAGATGTCTTTGAATTTTTAAAGCATTTTAGAACGCTTATTTCTTCATTTTAAGCTTCTCAAAACATTTTATTTCGCATAGGCATACATAGTAAAATTTAGGGTCACGCTGTGTACCCCCTAAATGACCTATAATTATTTTCTGTGGTAGGGTACACTATTACCCTGTAATATAATACGTGGTCCAATTTAAAAATTATAGGTCAATATTAAGGTCCGATACCGTGCCGTTAGTTAACATAGAAAAATGTCTTTGAATTTTTAAAGCATTTTAGAACGCTTATTTCCTCATTTTAAGCTTCTCGGAACACTTTATTTCGCATAGGCATACATAGTAAACTTTAGGGGCACGCTGTGTACCCCCTAATTGACCTATAATTATTTCCTGTGGTAGGGTACACTATTACCCTGTAATATAATACCTGGTCCAATTTAAATATTATGGGTCAATATTAAGGTCTGATATCGCGCCTTGCGTTGATTAACCATTGAAAGATGTCTTTGAATTTTTAAAGCATTTTAGAAAGCTTATTTCTTCATTTTAAGCTTCTCAAAACATTTTATTTCGCATAGGCATACATAGTAAAATTTAGGGTCACGCTGTGTACCCCCTAAATGACCTATAATTATTTCCTGTGGTAGGGTACACTATTACCCTGTAATATAATACGTGGTCCAATTTAAAAATTATAGGTCAATATTAAGGTCCGATACCTTGCCGTTAGTTAACATAGAAAAATGTCTTTGAATTTTTAAAGCATTTTAGAACGCTTATTTCCTCATTTTAAGCTTCACAGAACACTTTATTTCGCATAGGCATACATAGTAAACTTTAGGGTCACGCTGTGTACCCCCTAAATGACCTATAGTTATTTCCTGTGGTAGGGTACACTATTACCCTGTAATATAATACGTGGTCCAATTTAAAAATTATAGGTCAATATTAAGGTCCGATACCGTGACGTTAGTTAACATAGAAAAATGTCTTTGAATTTTTAAAGCATTTTAGAACGCTTATTTCCTCATTTTAAGCTTCTCAGAACACTTTATTTCGCATAGGTATACATAGTAAGTTCTTTAGGGTCACGCTGTGTACCCCCTAATTGACCTATAATTTTTTCCTGTGGTAGGGTACACTATTACCCTGTAATATAATACCTGGTCCAATTTAAATATTATGGTTCCATATTAAGGTCTGATATCGCGCCTTGCGTTAGTTAACCATTGAAACATGTCTTTGAATTTTTAAAGCATTTTAGAACGCTTATTTCTTCATTTTAAGCTTCTCAAAACATTTTATTTCGCATAGGCATACATAGTAAAATTTAGGGTCACGCTGTGTACCCCCTAAATGACCTATAATTATTTCCTGTGGTAGGGTACACTATTACCCTGTAATATAATACGTGGTCCAATTTAAAAATTATAGGTCAATATTAAGGTCCGATACCGTGATGTTAGTTAACATAGAAAAATGTCTTTGAATTTTTAAAGCATTTTAGAACGCTTATTTCCTCATTTTAAGCTTCTCAGAACACTTTATTTCGCATAGGTATACATAGTAAGTTCTTTAGGGTCACGCTGTGTACCCCCTAATTGACCTATAATTTTTTCCTGTGGTAGGGTACACTATTACCCTGTAATATAATACCTGGTCCAATTTAAATATTATGGGTCAATATTAAGGTCTGATATTGCGCCTTGCGTTAGTTAACCATTGAAACATGTCTTTGAATTTTTAAAGCATTTTAGAACGCTTATTTCTTCATTTTAAGCTTCTCAAAACATTTTATTTCGCATAGGCATACATAGTAAAATTTAGGGTCACGCTGTGTACCCCCTAAATGACCTATAATTATTTCCTGTGGTAGGGTACACTATTACCCTGTAATATAATACGTGGTCCAATTTAAAAATTATAGGTCAATATTAAGGTCCGATACCGTGCCGTTAGTTAACATAGAAAAATGTCTTTGAATTTTTAAAGCATTTTAGAACGCTTATTTCCTCATTTTAAGCTTCTCGGAACAGTTTATTTCGCATAGGCATACATAGTAAACTTTAGGGGCACGCTGTGTACCCCCTAATTGACCTATAATTATTTCCTGTGGTAGGGTACACTATTACCCTGTAATATAATACCTGGTCCAATTTAAATATTATGGGTCAATATTAAGGTCTGATATCGCGCCTTGCGTTGATTAACCATTGAAAGATGTCTTTGAATTTTTAAAGCATTTTAGAACGCTTATTTCTTAATTTTAAGCTTCTCAAAACATTTTATTTCGCATAGGCATACATAGTAAAATTTAGGGTCACGCTGTGTACCCCCTAAATGACCTATAATTATTTCCTGTGGTAGGGTACACTATTACCCTGTAATATAATACGTGGTCCAATTTAAAAATTATAGGTCAATATTAAGGTCCGATACCGTGCCGTTAGTTAACATAGAAAAATGTCTTTGAATTTTTAAAGCATTTCAGAACGCTTATTTCCTCATTTTAAGCTTCTCAGAACACTTTACTTCGCATAGTCAAACATAGTAAACTTTAGGGTCACGCTGTGTACCCCCTAATTGACCTATAATTATTTCCTGTGGTAGGGTACACTATTACCCTGTAATATAATACCTGGTCCAATTTAAATATTATGGGTGAATATTAAGGTCTGATATTGCGCCTTGCGTTAGTTAACCATTGAAAGATGTCTTTGATTTTTTAAAGCATTTTAGAACGCTTATTTCTTCATTTTAAGCTTCTCAGAACACTCTATTTCGCATAGGCATACATAGTAAACTTTAGGGTCACGCTGTGTACCCCCTAATTGAAATATAATTATTTCCTGTTGTAGGGTACACTATTACCCTGTAATATAATATCTGGTCCAATTTAAATATTATGGTTCCATATTAAGGTCTGATATCGCGCCTTGCGTTGGTTAACCATTGAAAGATGTCTTTGAATTTTTAAAGCATTTTAGAACGCTTATTTCTTCATTTTAAGCTTCTCAAAACATTTTATTTCGCATAGGCATACATAGTAAAATTTAGGGTCACGCTGTGTACCCCCTAAATGACCTATAATTATTTTCTGTGGTAGGGTACACTATTACCCTGTAATATAATACGTGGTCCAATTTAAAAATTATAGGTCAATATTAAGGTCCGATACCGTGCCGTTAGTTAACATAGAAAAATGTCTTTGAATTTTTAAAGCATTTTAGAACGCTTATTTCCTCATTTTAAGCTTCTCGGAACACTTTATTTCGCATAGGCATACATAGTAAACTTTAGGGGCACGCTGTGTACCCCCTAATTGACCTATAATTATTTCCTGTGGTAGGGTACACTATTACCCTGTAATATAATACCTGGTCCAATTTAAATATTATGGGTCAATATTAAGGTCTGATATCGCGCCTTGCGTTGATTAACCATTGAAAGATGTCTTTGAATTTTTAAAGCATTTTAGAACGCTTATTTCTTAATTTTAAGCTTCTCAAAACATTTTATTTCGCATAGGCATACATAGTAAAATTTAGGGTCACGCTGTGTACCCCCTAAATGACCTATAATTATTTCCTGTGGTAGGGTACACTATTACCCTGTAATATAATACGTGGTCCAATTTAAAAATTATAGGTCAATATTAAGGTCCGATACCGTGCCGTTAGTTAACATAGAAAAATGTCTTTGAATTTTTAAAGCATTTTAGAACGCTTATTTCCTCATTTTAAGCTTCTCAGAACACTTTACTTCGCATAGGCAAACATAGTAAACTTTAGGGTCACGCTGTGTACCCCCTAATTGACCTATAATTATTTCCTGTGGTAGGGTACACTATTACCCTGTAATATAATACCTGGTCCAATTTAAATATTATGGGTGAATATTAAGGTCTGATATTGCGCCTTGCGTTAGTTAACCATTGAAAGATGTCTTTGATTTTTTAAAGCATTTTAGAACGCTTATTTCTTCATTTTAAGCTTCTCAGAACACTCTATTTCGCATAGGCATACATAGTAAACTTTAGGGTCACGCTGTGTACCCCCTAATTGAAATATAATTATTTCCTGTTGTAGGGTACACTATTACCCTGTAATATAATATCTGGTCCAATTTAAATATTATGGTTCCATATTAAGGTCTGATATCGCGCCTTGCGTTGGTTAACCATTGAAAGATGTCTTTGAATTTTTAAAGCATTTTAGAACGCTTATTTCTTCATTTTAAGCTTCTCAAAACATTTTATTTCGCATAGGCATACATAGTAAAATTTAGGGTCACGCTGTGTACCCCCTAAATGACCTATAATTATTTTCTGTGGTAGGGTACACTATTACCCTGCAATATAATACGTGGTCCAATTTAAAAATTATAGGTCAATATTAAGGTCCGATACCGTGCCGTTAGTTAACATAGAAAAATGTCTTTGAATTTTTAAAGCATTTTAGAACGCTTATTTCCTCATTTTAAGCTTCTCGGAACACTTTATTTCGCATAGGCATACATAGTAAACTTTAGGGGCACGCTGTGTACCCCCTAATTGACCTATAATTATTTCCTGTGGTAGGGTACACTATTACCCTGTAATATAATACCTGGTCCAATTTAAATATTATGGGTCAATATTAAGGTCTGATATCGCGCCTTGCGTTGATTAACCATTGAAAGATGTCTTTGAATTTTTAAAGCATTTTAGAACGCTTATTTCTTAATTTTAAGCTTCTCAAAACATTTTATTTCGCATAGGCATACATAGTAAAATTTAGGGTCACGCTGTGTACCCCCTAAATGACCTATAATTATTTCCTGTGGTAGGGTACACTATTACCCTGTAATATAATACGTGGTCCAATTTAAAAATTATAGGTCAATATTAAGGTCCGATACCGTGCCGTTAGTTAACATAGAAAAATGTCTTTGAATTTTTAAAGCATTTTAGAACGCTTATTTCCTCATTTTAAGCTTCTCAGAACACTTTACTTCGCATAGGCAAACATAGTAAACTTTAGGGTCACGCTGTGTACCCCCTAATTGACCTATAATTATTTCCTGTGGTAGGGTACACTATTACCCTGTAATATAATACGTGGTCCAATTTAAAAATTATAGGTCAATATTAAGGTCCGATACCGTGATGTTAGTTAACATAGAAAAATGTCTTTGAATTTTTAAAGCATTTTAGAACGCTTATTTCCTCATTTTAAGCTTCTCAGAACACTTTATTTCGCATAGGTATACATAGTAAGTTCTTTAGGGTCACGCTGTGTACCCCCTAATTGACCTATAATTTTTTCCTGTGGTAGGGTACACTATTACCCTGTAATATAATACCTGGTCCAATTTAAATATTATGGTTCCATATTAAGGTCTGATATCGCGCCTTGCGTTAGTTAACCATTGAAACATGTCTTTGAATTTTTAAAGCATTTTAGAACGCTTATTTCTTCATTTTAAGCTTCTCAAAACATTTTATTTCGCATAGGCATACATAGTAAAATTTAGGGTCACGCTGTGTACCCCCTAAATGACCTATAATTATTTCCTGTGGTAGGGTACACTATTACCCTGTAATATAATACGTGGTCCAATTTAAAAATTATAGGTCAATATTAAGGTCCGATACCGTGATGTTAGTTAACATAGAAAAATGTCTTTGAATTTTTAAAGCATTTTAGAACGCTTATTTCCTCATTTTAAGCTTCTCAGAACACTTTATTTCGCATAGGTATACATAGTAAGTTCTTTAGGGTCACGCTGTGTACCCCCTAATTGACCTATAATTTTTTCCTGTGGTAGGGTACACTATTACCCTGTAATATAATACCTGGTCCAATTTAAATATTATGGGTCAATATTAAGGTCTGATATTGCGCCTTGCGTTAGTTAACCATTGAAACATGTCTTTGAATTTTTAAAGCATTTTAGAACGCTTATTTCTTCATTTTAAGCTTCTCAAAACATTTTATTTCGCATAGGCATACATAGTAAAATTTAGGGTCACGCTGTGTACCCCCTAAATGACCTATAATTATTTCCTGTGGTAGGGTACACTATTACCCTGTAATATAATACGTGGTCCAATTTAAAAATTATAGGTCAATATTAAGGTCCGATACCGTGCCGTTAGTTAACATAGAAAAATGTCTTTGAATTTTTAAAGCATTTTAGAACGCTTATTTCCTCATTTTAAGCTTCTCGGAACAGTTTATTTCGCATAGGCATACATAGTAAACTTTAGGGGCACGCTGTGTACCCCCTAATTGACCTATAATTATTTCCTGTGGTAGGGTACACTATTACCCTGTAATATAATACCTGGTCCAATTTAAATATTATGGGTCAATATTAAGGTCTGATATCGCGCCTTGCGTTGATTAACCATTGAAAGATGTCTTTGAATTTTTAAAGCATTTTAGAACGCTTATTTCTTAATTTTAAGCTTCTCAAAACATTTTATTTCGCATAGGCATACATAGTAAAATTTAGGGTCACGCTGTGTACCCCCTAAATGACCTATAATTATTTCCTGTGGTAGGGTACACTATTACCCTGTAATATAATACGTGGTCCAATTTAAAAATTATAGGTCAATATTAAGGTCCGATACCGTGCCGTTAGTTAACATAGAAAAATGTCTTTGAATTTTTAAAGCATTTCAGAACGCTTATTTCCTCATTTTAAGCTTCTCAGAACACTTTACTTCGCATAGTCAAACATAGTAAACTTTAGGGTCACGCTGTGTACCCCCTAATTGACCTATAATTATTTCCTGTGGTAGGGTACACTATTACCCTGTAATATAATACCTGGTCCAATTTAAATATTATGGGTGAATATTAAGGTCTGATATTGCGCCTTGCGTTAGTTAACCATTGAAAGATGTCTTTGATTTTTTAAAGCATTTTAGAACGCTTATTTCTTCATTTTAAGCTTCTCAGAACACTCTATTTCGCATAGGCATACATAGTAAACTTTAGGGTCACGCTGTGTACCCCCTAATTGAAATATAATTATTTCCTGTTGTAGGGTACACTATTACCCTGTAATATAATATCTGGTCCAATTTAAATATTATGGTTCCATATTAAGGTCTGATATCGCGCCTTGCGTTGGTTAACCATTGAAAGATGTCTTTGAATTTTTAAAGCATTTTAGAACGCTTATTTCTTCATTTTAAGCTTCTCAAAACATTTTATTTCGCATAGGCATACATAGTAAAATTTAGGGTCACGCTGTGTACCCCCTAAATGACCTATAATTATTTTCTGTGGTAGGGTACACTATTACCCTGTAATATAATACGTGGTCCAATTTAAAAATTATAGGTCAATATTAAGGTCCGATACCGTGCCGTTAGTTAACATAGAAAAATGTCTTTGAATTTTTAAAGCATTTTAGAACGCTTATTTCCTCATTTTAAGCTTCTCGGAACACTTTATTTCGCATAGGCATACATAGTAAACTTTAGGGGCACGCTGTGTACCCCCTAATTGACCTATAATTATTTCCTGTGGTAGGGTACACTATTACCCTGTAATATAATACCTGGTCCAATTTAAATATTATGGGTCAATATTAAGGTCTGATATCGCGCCTTGCGTTGATTAACCATTGAAAGATGTCTTTGAATTTTTAAAGCATTTTAGAAAGCTTATTTCTTCATTTTAAGCTTCTCAAAACATTTTATTTCGCATAGGCATACATAGTAAAATTTAGGGTCACGCTGTGTACCCCCTAAATGACCTATAATTATTTCCTGTGGTAGGGTACACTATTACCCTGTAATATAATACGTGGTCCAATTTAAAAATTATAGGTCAATATTAAGGTCCGATACCTTGCCGTTAGTTAACATAGAAAAATGTCTTTGAATTTTTAAAGCATTTTAGAACGCTTATTTCCTCATTTTAAGCTTCACAGAACACTTTATTTCGCATAGGCATACATAGTAAACTTTAGGGTCACGCTGTGTACCCCCTAATTGACCTATAATTATTTCCTGTGGTAGGGTACACTATTACCCTGTAATATAATACCTGGTCCAATTTAAATATTATGGGTCAATATTAAGGTCTGATATTGCGCCTTGCGTTAGTTAACCATTGAAAGATGTCTTTGAATTTTTAAAGCATTTTAGAACACTTATTTCTTCATTTTAAGCTTCTCAGAACACTTTATTTCGCATAGGCATACATAGTAAACTTTAGGTTCACTCTGTGTACCCCTTAATTGACCTATAATTATTTCCTATGGTAGGGTACACTATAACCCTGTAATATAATACGTGGTCCTATTTAAAAATTATACGTCAATATTAAGGTCCGATACCGTACCGTTAGTTAACATAGAAAAATGTCTTTGAATTTTTAAAGCATTTTAGAACGCTTATTTCCTCATTTTAAGCTTCTCAGAACACTTTATTTTGCATAGGAATACATAGTAAATTTTAGGGTCACGCTGTGTACCCCCTAATTGACCTATAATTATTTCCTGCTGTAGGGTACACTATTACCCTGTAATATAATATCTGGTCCAATTTAAATATTATGGGTCAATATTAAGGTCTGATATTGCGCCTTGCGTTAGTTAACCATTGAAAGATGTCTTTGATGTTTTAAAGCATTTTAGAACGCTTATTTCTTCATTTTAAGCTTCTCAGAACACTCTATTTCGCATAGGCATACATAGTAAACTTTAGGGTCACGCTGTGTACCCCCTAAATGACCTATAATTATTTCCTGTGGTAGGGTACACTATTACCCTGTAATATAATACGTGGTCCAATTTAAAAATTATAGGTCAATATTAAGGTCCGATACCGTGCCGTTAGTTAACATAGAAAAATGTCTTTGAATTTTTAAAGCATTTTAGAACGCTTATTTCCTCATTTTAAGCTTCTCGGAACACTTTATTTCGCATAGGCATACATAGTAAATTTTAGGGGCACGCTGTGTACCCCCTAATTGACCTATAATTATTTCCTGTGGTAGGGTACACTATTACCCTGTAATATAATACCTGGTCCAATTTAAATATTATGGGTCAATATTAAGGTCTGATATCGCGCCTTGCGTTGATTAACCATTGAAAGATGTCTTTGAATTTTTAAAGCATTTTAGAACGCTTATTTCTTCATTTTAAGCTTCTCAAAACATTTTATTTCGCATAGGCATACATAGTAAAGTTTAGGGTCACGCTGTGTACCCCCTAAATGACCTATAATTATTTCCTGTGGTAGGGTACACTATTACCCTGTAATATAATACGCGGTCCAATTTAAAAATTATAGGTCAATATTAAGGTCCGATACCGTGCCGTTAGTTAACATAGAAAAATGTCTTTGAATTTTTAAAGCATTTTAGAACGCTTATTTCCTCATTTTAAGCTTCTCAGAACACTTTACTTCGCATAGGCAAACATAGTAAACTTTAGGGTCACGCTGTGTACCCCCTAATTGACCTATAATTATTTCCTGTGGTAGGGTACACTATTACCCTGTAATATAATACCTGGTCCAATTTAAATATTATGGGTGAATATTAAGGTCTGATATTGCACCTTGCGTTAGTTAACCATTGAAAGATGTCTTTGATTTTTTAAAGCATTTTAGAACGCTTATTTCTTCATTTTAAGCTTCTCAGAACACTCTATTTCGCATAGGCATACATAGTAAACTTTAGGGTCACGCTGTGTACCCCCTAATTGAAATATAATTATTTCCTGTTGTAAGGTACACTATTACCCTGTAATATAATATCTGGTCCAATTTAAATATTATGGTTCCATATTAAGGTCTGATATCGCGCCTTGCGTTGGTTAACCATTGAAAGATGTCTTTGAATTTTTAAAGCATTTTAGAACGCTTATTTCTTCATTTTAAGCTTCTCAAAACATTTTATTTCGCATAGGCATACATAGTAAAATTTAGGGTCACGCTGTGTACCCCCTAAATGACCTATAATTATTTCCTGTGGTAGGGTACACTATTACCCTGTAATATAATACGTGGTCCAATTTAAAAATTATAGGTCAATATTAAGGTCCGATACCGTGCCGTTAGTTAACATAGAAAAATGTCTTTGAATTTTTAAAGCATTTTAGAACGCTTATTTCCTCATTTTAAGCTTCTCGGAACACTTTATTTCGCATAGGCATACATAGTAAACTTTAGGGGCACGCTGTGTACCCCCTAATTGACCTATAATTATTTCCTGTGGTAGGGTACACTATAACCCTGTAATATAATACGTGGTCCAATTTAAAAATTATAGGTCAATATTAAGGTCCGATACCGTACCGTTAGTTAACATAGAAAAATGTCTTTGAATTTTTAAAGCATTTTAGAACGCTTATTTCCTCATTTTAAGCTTCTCAGAACACTTTATTTTGCATAGGAATACATAGTAAACTTTAGGGTCACGCTGTGTACCCCCTAATTGACCTATAATTATTTCCTGCTGTAGGGTACACTATTACCCTGTAATATAATACCTGGTCGAATTTAAATATTATGGGTCAATATTAAGGTCTGATATCGCGCCTTGCGTTCATTAACCATTGAAAGATATCTTTGAATTTTTAAAGCATTTTAGAACGCTTATTTCTTCATTTTAAGCTTCTCAAAACATTTTATTTCGCATAGGCATACATAGTAAAATTTAGAGTCACGCTGTGTACCCCCTAAATGACCTATAATTATTTCCTGTGGTAGGGTACACTATTACCCTGTAATATAATACGTGGTCCAATTTAAAATTTATAGGTCAATATTAAGGTCCGATACCGTGCCGTTAGTTAACATAGAAAAATGTCTTTGAATTTTTAAAGCATTTTAGAACGCTTATTTCTTCATTTTAAGCATCTCAGAACACTTTATTTCGCATAGGCATACATAGTAAACTTTAGGGTCACGCTGTGTACCCCCTAATTGACCTATAATTATTTCTTGCTGTAGGGTACACTATTACCCTGTAATATAATACGTGGTCCAATTTAAAAATTATAGGTCAATATTAAGGTCCGATACCGAGCCGTTAGTTAACATAGAAAAGTGTCTTCGAATTTCCTTGTTTTAATGCACTATTTAAAATATACATAGTGTACCCCCTAATTGACCAATAATTATTTCCTGTGGTAGGGTACACTATTACCCTGTAATATAACACCTGGGCCAATTTAAATATTATGGGTCAATATTAAGGTATGATATTGCGCCTTGCGTTAGTTAACCATTGAAAGATGTCTTTGAATTTTTAAAGCATTTTAGAACGCTTATTTCTTCATTTTAAGCTTCTCAAAACATTTTATTTCGCATAGGCATACATAGTAAAATTTAGAGTCACGCTGTGTACCCCCTAAATGACCTATAATTATTTCCTGTGGTAGGGTACACTATTACCCTGTAATATAATACGTGGTCCAATTTAAAAATTATAGGTCAATATTAAGGTCCGATACCGTGCCGTTAGTTAACATAGAAAAATGTCTTTGAATTTTTAAAGCATTTTAGAACGCTTATTTCCTCATTTTAAGCTTCTCAGAACACTTTATTTCGCATAGGCATACATAGTAAGTTCTTTAGGGTCACGCTGTGTACCCCCTAATTGACCTATAATTATTTCCTGTGGTAGGGTACACTATTACCCTGTAATATAATACCTGGTCCAATTTAAATATTATGGGTCAATATTAAGGTCTGATATTGCGCCTTGCGTTAGTTAACCATTGAAAGATGTCTTTGAATTTTTAAAGCATTTTAGAACGCTTATTTCTTCATTTTAAGCTTCTCAGAACACTTTATTTCGCATAGGCATACATAGTAAACTTTAGGGTCACTCTGTGTACCCCCTAATTGACCTATAATTATTTCCTGTGGTAGGGTACACTATAACCCTGTAATATAATACGTGGTCCAATTTAAAAATTATAGGTCAATATTAAGGTCCGATACCGTACCGTTAGTTAACATAGAAACATGTCTTTGAATTTTTAAAGCATTTTAGAACGCTTATTTCCTCATTTTAAGCTTCTCAGAACACTTTATTTTGCATAGGAATACATAGTAAACTTTAGGGTCACGCTGTGTACCCCCTAATTGACCTATAATTATTTCCTGCTGTTGGGTACACTATTACCCTGTAATATAATACCTGGTCCAATTTAAATATTATGGGTCAATATTAAGGTCTGATATCGCGCCTTGCGTTCATTAACCATTGAAAGATATCTTTGAATTTTTAAAGCATTTTAGAACGCTTATTTCTTCATTTTAAGCTTCTCAAAACATTTTATTTCGCATAGGCATACATAGTAGAATTTAGGGTCACGCTGTGTACCCCCTAAATGACCTATAATTATTTCCTGTGGTAGGGTACACTATTACCCTGTAATATAATACGTGGTCCAATTTAAAATTTAGAGGTCAATATTAAGGTCCGATACCGTGCCGTTAGTTAACATAGAAAAATGTCTTTGAATTTTTAAAGCATTTTAGAACGCTTATTTCCTCATTTTAAGCTTCTCAGAACACTTTATTTCGCATAGGCAAACATAGTAAACTTTAGGGTCACGCTGTGTACCCCCTAATTGACCTATAATTATTTCCTGTGGTAGGGTACACTATAACCCTGTAATATAATACGTGGTCCTATTTAAAAATTATACGTCAATATTAAGGTCCGATACCGTACCGTTAGTTAACATAGAAAAATGTCTTTGAATTTTTAAAGCATTTTAGAACGCTTATTTCCTCATTTTAAGCTTCACAGAACACTTTATTTCGCATAGGCATACATAGTAAACTTTAGGGTCACGCTGTGTTCCCCCTAATTGACCTATAATTATTTCCTGTGGTAGGGTACACTATTACCCTGTAATATAATACCTGGTCCAATTTAAATATTATGGGTCAATATTAAGGTCTGATATTGCGCCTTGCGTTAGTTAACCATTGAAAGATGTCTTTGAATTTTTAAAGCATTTTAGAACGCTTATTTCTTCATTTTAAGCTTCTCAGAACACTTTATTTCGCATAGGCATACATAGTAAACTTTAGGTTCACTCTGTGTACCCCCTAATTGACCTATAATTATTTCCTGTGGTAGGGTACACTATAACCCTGTAATATAATACGTGGTCCTATTTAAAAATTATACGTCAATATTAAGGTCCGATACCGTACCGTTAGTTAACATAGAAAAATGTCTTTGAATTTTTAAAGCATTTTAGAACGCTTATTTCCTCATTTTAAGCTTCTCAGAACACTTTATTTTGCATAGGAATACATAGTAAACTTTAGGGTCACGCTGTGTACCCCCTAATTGACCTATAATTATTTCCTGCTGTAGGGTACACTATTACCCTGTAATATAATACCTGGTCCAATTTAAATATTATGAGTCAATCTTAAGGTCTGATATTGCGCCTTGCGATAGTTAACCATTGAAAGATGTCTTTGATTTTTTAAAGCATTTTAGAACGCTTATTTCTTCATTTTAAGCTTCTCAAAACATTTTATTTCGCATAGGCATACATAGTAAAATTTAGGGTCACGCTGTGTACCCCCTAAATGACCTATAATTATTTCCTGTGGTAGGGTACACTATTACCCTGTAATATAATACGTGGTCCAATTTAAAAATTATAGGTCAATATTAAGGTCCGATACCGTGCCGTTAGTTAACATAGAAAAATGTCTTTGAATTTTTAAAGCATTTTAGAACGCTTATTTCCTCATTTTAAGCTTCTCGGAACACTTTATTTCGCATAGGCATACATAGTAAACTTTAGGGGCACGCTGTGTACCCCCTAATTGACCTATAATTATTTCCTGTGGTAGGGTACACTATTACCCTGTAATATAATACCTGGGCCAATTTACATATTATGGGTCAATATTAAGGTCTGATATCGCGCCTTGCGTTGATTAACCATTGAAAGATGTCTTTGAATTTTTAAAGCATTTTAGAACGCTTATTTCTTCATTTTAAGCTTCTCAAAACATTTTATTTCGCATAGGCATACATAGTAAAATTTAGGGTCACGCTGTGTACCCCCTAAATGACCTTTAATTATTTCCTGTGGTAGGGTACACTATTACCCTGTAATATAATACGTGGTCCAATTTAAAAATTATAGGTCAATATTAAGGTCCGATACCGTACCGTTAGTTAACATAGAAAAATGTCTTTGAATTTTTAAAGCATTTTAGAACGCTTATTTCCTCATTTTAAGCTTCTCAGAACACTTTATTTTGCATAGGAATACATAGTAAACTTTAGGGTCACGCTGTGTACCCCCTAATTGACCTATAATTATTTCCTGCTGTAGGGTACACTATTACCCTGTAATATAATACCTGGTCCAATTTAAATATTATGGGTCAATATTAAGGTCTGATATCGCGCCTTGCGTTCATTAACCATTGAAAGATATCTTTGAATTTTTAAAGCATTTTAGAACGCTTATTTCTTCATTTTAAGCTTCTCAAAACATTTTATTTCGCATAGGCATACATAGTAAAATTTAGGGTCACGCTGTGTACCCCCTAAATGACCTATAATTATTTCCTGTGGTAGGGTACACTATTACCCTGTAATATAATACGTGGTCCAATTTAAAAATTATAGGTCAATATTAAGGTCCGATACCGTGCCGTTAGTTAACATAGAAAAATGTCTTTGAATTTTTAAAGCATTTTAGAACGCTTATTTCCTCATTTTAAGCTTCTCGGAACACTTTATTTCGCATAGGCATACATAGTAAACTTTAGGGGCACGCTGTGTACCCCCTAATTGACCTATAATTATTTCCTGTGGTAGGGTACACTATTACCCTGTAATATAATACCTGGGCCAATTTACATATTATGGGTCAATATTAAGGTCTGATATCGCGCCTTGCGTTGATTAACCATTGAAAGATGTCTTTGAATTTTTAAAGCATTTTAGAACGCTTATTTCTTCATTTTAAGCTTCTCAAAACATTTTATTTCGCATAGGCATACATAGTAAAATTTAGGGTCACGCTGTGTACCCCCTAAATGACCTATAATTATTTCCTGTGGTAGGGTACACTATTACCCTGTAATATAATACGTGGTCCAATTTAAAAATTATAGGTCAATATTAAGGTCCGATACCGTGCCGTTAGTTAACATAGAAAAATGTCTTTGAATTTTTAAAGCATTTTAGAACGCTTATTTCCTCATTTTAAGCTTCTCAGAACACTTTACTTCGCATAGGCAAACATAGTAAACTTTAGGGTTACGCTGTGTACCCCCTAATTGACCTATAATTATTTCCTGTGGTAGGGTACACTATTACCCTGTAATATAATACCTGGTCCAATTTAAATATTATGGGTCAATATTAAGGTCTGATATTGCGCCTTGCGTTAGTTAACCATTGAAAGATGTCTTTGAATTTTTAAAGCACTTTAGAACGCTTATTTCTTCATTTTAAGCTTCTCAGAACACTTTATTTCGCATAGGCATACATAGTAAACTTTAGGGTCACTCTGTGTACCCCCTAATTGACCTATAATTATTTCCTGTGGTAGGGTACACTGTAACCCTGTAATATAATACGTGGTCCAATTTAAAAATTATAGGTCAATATTAAGGTCCGATACCGTACCGTTAGTTAACATAGAAAAATGTCTTTGAATTTTTAAAGCATTTTAGAACGCTTATTTCCTCATTTTAAGCTTCTCAGAACACTTTATTTTGCATAGGAATACATAGTAAACTTTAGGGTCACGCTGTGTACCCCCCAATTGACCTATAATTATTTCCTGCTGTAGGGTACACTATTACCCTGTAATATAATACCTGGTCCAATTTAAATATTATGGGTCAATATTAAGGTCTGATATCGCGCCTTGCGTTCATTAACCATTGAAAGATATCTTTGAATTTTTAAAGCATTTTAGAACGCTTATTTTTTCATTTTAAGCTTCTCAAAACATTTTATTTCGCATAGGCATACATAGTAAAATTTAGGGTCACGCTGTGTACCCCCTAAATGACCTATAATTATTTCCTGTGGTAGGGTACACTATTACCCTGTAATATAATACGTGGTCCAATTTAAAATTTATAGGTCAATATTAAGGTCCGATACCGTGCCGTTAGTTAACATAGAAAAATGTCTTTGAATTTTTAAAGCATTTTAGAACGCTTATTTCCTCATTTTAAGCTTCACAGAACACTTTATTTCGCATAGGCATACATAGTAAACTTTAGGGTCACGCTGTGTACCCCCTAATTGACCTATAATTATTTCCTGTGGTAGGGTACACTATTTCCCTGTAATATAATACCTGGTCCAATTTAAATATTATGGGTCAATATTAAGGTCTGATATTGCGCCTTGCGTTAGTTAACCATTGAAAGATGTCTTTGAATTTTTAAAGCATTTTAGAACGCTTATTTCTTCATTTTAAGCTTCTCAGAACACTTTATTTCGCATAGGCATACATAGTAAACTTTAGGTTCACTCTGTGTACCCCCTAATTGACCTATAATTATTTCCTGTGGTAGGGTACACTATAACCCTGTAATATAATACGTGGTCGTATTTAAAAATTATACGTCAATATTAAGTTCCGATACCGTACCGTTAGTTAACATAGAAAAATGTCTTTGAATTTTTAAAGCATTTTAGAACGCTTATTTCCTCATTTTAAGCTTCTCAGAACACTTTATTTTGCATAGGAATACATAGTAAACTTTAGGGTCACGCTGTGTACCCCCTAATTGACCTATAATTATTTCCTGCTGTAGGGTACACTATTACCCTGTAATATAATACCTGGTCCAATTTAAATATTATGGGTCAATATTAAGGTCTGATATTGCGCCTTGCGTTAGTTAACCATTGAAAGATGTCTTTGATTTTTTAAAGCATTTTAGAACGCTTATTTCTTCATTTTAAGCTTCTCAAAACATTTTATTTCGCATAGGCATACATAGTAAAATTTAGGGTCACGTTGTGTACCCCCTAAATGACCTATAATTATTTCCTGTGGTAGGGTACACTATTTCCCTGTAATATAATACGTGGTCCAATTTAAAAATTATAGGTCAATATTAAGGTCCGATACCGTGCCGTTAGTTAACATAGAAAAATGTCTTTGAATTTTTAAAGCATTTTAGAACGCTTATTTCCTCATTTTAAGCTTCTCGGAACACTTTATTTCGCTTAGGCATACATAGTAAACTTTAGGGGCACGCTGTGTACCCCCTAATTGACCTATAATTATTTCCTGTGGTAGGGTACACTATTACCCTGTAATATAATACCTGGGCCAATTTAAATATTATGGGTCAATATTAAGGTCTGATATCGCGCCTTGCGTTGATTAACCATTGAAAGAAGTCTTTGAATTTTTAAAGCATTTTAGAACGCTTATTTCTTCATTTTAAGCTTCTCAAAACATTTTATTTCGCATAGGCATACATAGTAAAATTTAGGGTCACGCTGTGTACCCCCTAAATGACCTATAATTATTTCCTGTGGTAGGGTACACTATTACCCTGTAATATAATACGTGGTCCAATTTAAAAATTATAGGTCAATATTAAGGTCCGATACCGTGCCGTTAGTTAACATAGAAAAATGTCTTTGAATTTTTAAAGCATTTTAGAACGCTTATTTCCTCATTTTAAGCTTCTCAGAACACTTTACTTCGCATAAGCAAACATAGTAAACTTTAGGGTCACGCTGTGTACCCCCTAATTGACCTATAATTATTTCCTGTGGTAGGGTACACTATTACCCTGTAATATAATACCTGGGCCAATTTAAATATTATGGGTCAATATTAAGGTCTGATATCGCGCCTTGCGTTGATTAACCATTGAAAGAAGTCTTTGAATTTTTAAAGCATTTTAGAACGCTTATTTCCTCATTTTAAGCTTCTCAGAACACTTTATTTTGCATAGGAATACATAGTAAACTTTAGGGTCACGCTGTGTACCCCCTAATTGACCTATAATTATTTCCTGCTGTAGGGTACACTATTACCCTGTAATATAATACCTTTTCCAATTTAAATATTATGGGTCAATATTAAGGTCTGATATTGCGCCTTGCGTTAGTTAACCATTGAAAGATGTCTTTGATTTTTTAAAGCATTTTAGAACGCTTATTTCTTCATTTTAAGCTTCTCAAAACATTTTATTTCGCATAGGCATACATAGTAAAATTTAGGGTCACGTTGTGTACCCCCTAAATGACCTATAATTATTTCCTGTGGTAGGGTACACTATTTCCCTGTAATATAATACGTGGTCCAATTTAAAAATTATAGGTCAATATTAAGGTCCGATACCGTGCCGTTAGTTAACATAGAAAAATGTCTTTGAATTTTTAAAGCATTTTAGAACGCTTATTTCCTCATTTTAAGCTTCTCGGAACACTTTATTTCGCTTAGGCATACATAGTAAACTTTAGGGGCACGCTGTGTACCCCCTAATTGACCTATAATTATTTCCTGTGGTAGGGTACACTATTACCCTGTAATATAATACCTGGGCCAATTTAAATATTATGGGTCAATATTAAGGTCTGATATCGCGCCTTGCGTTGATTAACCATTGAAAGAAGTCTTTGAATTTTTAAAGCATTTTAGAACGCTTATTTCTTCATTTTAAGCTTCTCAAAACATTTTATTTCGCATAGGCATACATAGTAAAATTTAGGGTCACGCTGTGTACCCCCTAAATGACCTATAATTATTTCCTGTGGTAGGGTACACTATTACCCTGTAATATAATACGTGGTCCAATTTAAAAATTATAGGTCAATATTAAGGTCCGATACCGTGCCGTTAGTTAACATAGAAAAATGTCTTTGAATTTTTAAAGCATTTTAGAACGCTTATTTCCTCATTTTAAGCTTCTCAGAACACTTTACTTCGCATAGGCAAACATAGTAAACTTTAGGGTCACGCTGTGTACCCCCTAATTGACCTATAATTATTTCCTGTGGTAGGGTACACTATTACCCTTTAATATAATACCTGGTCCAATTTAAATATTATGGGTGAATATTAAGGTCTGATATTGCGCCTTGCGTTAGTTAACCATTGAAAGATGTCTTTGATTTTTTAAAGCATTTTAGAACGCTTATTTCTTCATTTTAAGCTTCTCAGAACACTCTATTTCGCATAGGCATACATAGTAAACTTTAGGGTCACGCTGTGTACCCCCTAAATGACCTATAATTATTTCCTGTGGTAGGGTACACTATTACCCTTTAATATAATACCTGGTCCAATTTAAATATTATGGGTGAATATTAAGGTCTGATATTGCGCCTTGCGTTAGTTAACCATTGAAAGATGTCTTTGATTTTTTAAAGCATTTTAGAACGCTTATTTCTTCATTTTAAGCTTCTCAAAACATTTTATTTCGCATAGGCATACATAGTAGAATTTAGGGTCACGCTGTGTACCCCCTAAATGACCTATAATTATTTCCTGTGGTAGGGTACACTATTACCCTGTAATATAATACGTGGTCCAATTTAAAATTTAGAGGTCAATATTAAGGTCCGATACCGTGCCGTTAGTTAACATAGAAAAATGTCTTTGAATTTTTAAAGCATTTTAGAACGCTTATTTCCTCATTTTAAGCTTCTCAGAACACTTTATTTCGCATAGGCAAACATAGTAAACTTTAGGGTCACGCTGTGTACCCCCTAATTGACCTATAATTATTTCCTGTGGTAGGGTACACTATAACCCTGTAATATAATACGTGGTCCTATTTAAAAATTATACGTCAATATTAAGGTCCGATACCGTACCGTTAGTTAACATAGAAAAATGTCTTTGAATTTTTAAAGCATTTTAGAACGCTTATTTCCTCATTTTAAGCTTCACAGAACACTTTATTTCGCATAGGCATACATAGTAAACTTTAGGGTCACGCTGTGTTCCCCCTAATTGACCTATAATTATTTCCTGTGGTAGGGTACACTATTACCCTGTAATATAATACCTGGTCCAATTTAAATATTATGGGTCAATATTAAGGTCTGATATTGCGCCTTGCGTTAGTTAACCATTGAAAGATGTCTTTGAATTTTTAAAGCATTTTAGAACGCTTATTTCTTCATTTTAAGCTTCTCAGAACACTTTATTTCGCATAGGCATACATAGTAAACTTTAGGTTCACTCTGTGTACCCCCTAATTGACCTATAATTATTTCCTGTGGTAGGGTACACTATAACCCTGTAATATAATACGTGGTCCTATTTAAAAATTATACGTCAATATTAAGGTCCGATACCGTACCGTTAGTTAACATAGAAAAATGTCTTTGAATTTTTAAAGCATTTTAGAACGCTTATTTCCTCATTTTAAGCTTCTCAGAACACTTTATTTTGCATAGGAATACATAGTAAACTTTAGGGTCACGCTGTGTACCCCCTAATTGACCTATAATTATTTCCTGCTGTAGGGTACACTATTACCCTGTAATATAATACCTGGTCCAATTTAAATATTATGAGTCAATCTTAAGGTCTGATATTGCGCCTTGCGATAGTTAACCATTGAAAGATGTCTTTGATTTTTTAAAGCATTTTAGAACGCTTATTTCTTCATTTTAAGCTTCTCAAAACATTTTATTTCGCATAGGCATACATAGTAAAATTTAGGGTCACGCTGTGTACCCCCTAAATGACCTATAATTATTTCCTGTGGTAGGGTACACTATTACCCTGTAATATAATACGTGGTCCAATTTAAAAATTATAGGTCAATATTAAGGTCCGATACCGTGCCGTTAGTTAACATAGAAAAATGTCTTTGAATTTTTAAAGCATTTTAGAACGCTTATTTCCTCATTTTAAGCTTCTCGGAACACTTTATTTCGCATAGGCATACATAGTAAACTTTAGGGGCACGCTGTGTACCCCCTAATTGACCTATAATTATTTCCTGTGGTAGGGTACACTATTACCCTGTAATATAATACCTGGGCCAATTTACATATTATGGGTCAATATTAAGGTCTGATATCGCGCCTTGCGTTGATTAACCATTGAAAGATGTCTTTGAATTTTTAAAGCATTTTAGAACGCTTATTTCTTCATTTTAAGCTTCTCAAAACATTTTATTTCGCATAGGCATACATAGTAAAATTTAGGGTCACGCTGTGTACCCCCTAAATGACCTTTAATTATTTCCTGTGGTAGGGTACACTATTACCCTGTAATATAATACGTGGTCCAATTTAAAAATTATAGGTCAATATTAAGGTCCGATACCGTACCGTTAGTTAACATAGAAAAATGTCTTTGAATTTTTAAAGCATTTTAGAACGCTTATTTCCTCATTTTAAGCTTCTCAGAACACTTTATTTTGCATAGGAATACATAGTAAACTTTAGGGTCACGCTGTGTACCCCCTAATTGACCTATAATTATTTCCTGCTGTAGGGTACACTATTACCCTGTAATATAATACCTGGTCCAATTTAAATATTATGGGTCAATATTAAGGTCTGATATCGCGCCTTGCGTTCATTAACCATTGAAAGATATCTTTGAATTTTTAAAGCATTTTAGAACGCTTATTTCTTCATTTTAAGCTTCTCAAAACATTTTATTTCGCATAGGCATACATAGTAAAATTTAGGGTCACGCTGTGTACCCCCTAAATGACCTATAATTATTTCCTGTGGTAGGGTACACTATTACCCTGTAATATAATACGTGGTCCAATTTAAAAATTATAGGTCAATATTAAGGTCCGATACCGTGCCGTTAGTTAACATAGAAAAATGTCTTTGAATTTTTAAAGCATTTTAGAACGCTTATTTCCTCATTTTAAGCTTCTCGGAACACTTTATTTCGCATAGGCATACATAGTAAACTTTAGGGGCACGCTGTGTACCCCCTAATTGACCTATAATTATTTCCTGTGGTAGGGTACACTATTACCCTGTAATATAATACCTGGGCCAATTTACATATTATGGGTCAATATTAAGGTCTGATATCGCGCCTTGCGTTGATTAACCATTGAAAGATGTCTTTGAATTTTTAAAGCATTTTAGAACGCTTATTTCTTCATTTTAAGCTTCTCAAAACATTTTATTTCGCATAGGCATACATAGTAAAATTTAGGGTCACGCTGTGTACCCCCTAAATGACCTATAATTATTTCCTGTGGTAGGGTACACTATTACCCTGTAATATAATACGTGGTCCAATTTAAAAATTATAGGTCAATATTAAGGTCCGATACCGTGCCGTTAGTTAACATAGAAAAATGTCTTTGAATTTTTAAAGCATTTTAGAACGCTTATTTCCTCATTTTAAGCTTCTCAGAACACTTTACTTCGCATAGGCAAACATAGTAAACTTTAGGGTTACGCTGTGTACCCCCTAATTGACCTATAATTATTTCCTGTGGTAGGGTACACTATTACCCTGTAATATAATACCTGGTCCAATTTAAATATTATGGGTCAATATTAAGGTCTGATATTGCGCCTTGCGTTAGTTAACCATTGAAAGATGTCTTTGAATTTTTAAAGCACTTTAGAACGCTTATTTCTTCATTTTAAGCTTCTCAGAACACTTTATTTCGCATAGGCATACATAGTAAACTTTAGGGTCACTCTGTGTACCCCCTAATTGACCTATAATTATTTCCTGTGGTAGGGTACACTGTAACCCTGTAATATAATACGTGGTCCAATTTAAAAATTATAGGTCAATATTAAGGTCCGATACCGTACCGTTAGTTAACATAGAAAAATGTCTTTGAATTTTTAAAGCATTTTAGAACGCTTATTTCCTCATTTTAAGCTTCTCAGAACACTTTATTTTGCATAGGAATACATAGTAAACTTTAGGGTCACGCTGTGTACCCCCCAATTGACCTATAATTATTTCCTGCTGTAGGGTACACTATTACCCTGTAATATAATACCTGGTCCAATTTAAATATTATGGGTCAATATTAAGGTCTGATATCGCGCCTTGCGTTCATTAACCATTGAAAGATATCTTTGAATTTTTAAAGCATTTTAGAACGCTTATTTTTTCATTTTAAGCTTCTCAAAACATTTTATTTCGCATAGGCATACATAGTAAAATTTAGGGTCACGCTGTGTACCCCCTAAATGACCTATAATTATTTCCTGTGGTAGGGTACACTATTACCCTGTAATATAATACGTGGTCCAATTTAAAATTTATAGGTCAATATTAAGGTCCGATACCGTGCCGTTAGTTAACATAGAAAAATGTCTTTGAATTTTTAAAGCATTTTAGAACGCTTATTTCCTCATTTTAAGCTTCACAGAACACTTTATTTCGCATAGGCATACATAGTAAACTTTAGGGTCACGCTGTGTACCCCCTAATTGACCTATAATTATTTCCTGTGGTAGGGTACACTATTTCCCTGTAATATAATACCTGGTCCAATTTAAATATTATGGGTCAATATTAAGGTCTGATATTGCGCCTTGCGTTAGTTAACCATTGAAAGATGTCTTTGAATTTTTAAAGCATTTTAGAACGCTTATTTCTTCATTTTAAGCTTCTCAGAACACTTTATTTCGCATAGGCATACATAGTAAACTTTAGGTTCACTCTGTGTACCCCCTAATTGACCTATAATTATTTCCTGTGGTAGGGTACACTATAACCCTGTAATATAATACGTGGTCGTATTTAAAAATTATACGTCAATATTAAGTTCCGATACCGTACCGTTAGTTAACATAGAAAAATGTCTTTGAATTTTTAAAGCATTTTAGAACGCTTATTTCCTCATTTTAAGCTTCTCAGAACACTTTATTTTGCATAGGAATACATAGTAAACTTTAGGGTCACGCTGTGTACCCCCTAATTGACCTATAATTATTTCCTGCTGTAGGGTACACTATTACCCTGTAATATAATACCTGGTCCAATTTAAATATTATGGGTCAATATTAAGGTCTGATATTGCGCCTTGCGTTAGTTAACCATTGAAAGATGTCTTTGATTTTTTAAAGCATTTTAGAACGCTTATTTCTTCATTTTAAGCTTCTCAAAACATTTTATTTCGCATAGGCATACATAGTAAAATTTAGGGTCACGTTGTGTACCCCCTAAATGACCTATAATTATTTCCTGTGGTAGGGTACACTATTTCCCTGTAATATAATACGTGGTCCAATTTAAAAATTATAGGTCAATATTAAGGTCCGATACCGTGCCGTTAGTTAACATAGAAAAATGTCTTTGAATTTTTAAAGCATTTTAGAACGCTTATTTCCTCATTTTAAGCTTCTCGGAACACTTTATTTCGCTTAGGCATACATAGTAAACTTTAGGGGCACGCTGTGTACCCCCTAATTGACCTATAATTATTTCCTGTGGTAGGGTACACTATTACCCTGTAATATAATACCTGGGCCAATTTAAATATTATGGGTCAATATTAAGGTCTGATATCGCGCCTTGCGTTGATTAACCATTGAAAGAAGTCTTTGAATTTTTAAAGCATTTTAGAACGCTTATTTCTTCATTTTAAGCTTCTCAAAACATTTTATTTCGCATAGGCATACATAGTAAAATTTAGGGTCACGCTGTGTACCCCCTAAATGACCTATAATTATTTCCTGTGGTAGGGTACACTATTACCCTGTAATATAATACGTGGTCCAATTTAAAAATTATAGGTCAATATTAAGGTCCGATACCGTGCCGTTAGTTAACATAGAAAAATGTCTTTGAATTTTTAAAGCATTTTAGAACGCTTATTTCCTCATTTTAAGCTTCTCAGAACACTTTACTTCGCATAAGCAAACATAGTAAACTTTAGGGTCACGCTGTGTACCCCCTAATTGACCTATAATTATTTCCTGTGGTAGGGTACACTATTACCCTGTAATATAATACCTGGGCCAATTTAAATATTATGGGTCAATATTAAGGTCTGATATCGCGCCTTGCGTTGATTAACCATTGAAAGAAGTCTTTGAATTTTTAAAGCATTTTAGAACGCTTATTTCCTCATTTTAAGCTTCTCAGAACACTTTATTTTGCATAGGAATACATAGTAAACTTTAGGGTCACGCTGTGTACCCCCTAATTGACCTATAATTATTTCCTGCTGTAGGGTACACTATTACCCTGTAATATAATACCTTTTCCAATTTAAATATTATGGGTCAATATTAAGGTCTGATATTGCGCCTTGCGTTAGTTAACCATTGAAAGATGTCTTTGATTTTTTAAAGCATTTTAGAACGCTTATTTCTTCATTTTAAGCTTCTCAAAACATTTTATTTCGCATAGGCATACATAGTAAAATTTAGGGTCACGTTGTGTACCCCCTAAATGACCTATAATTATTTCCTGTGGTAGGGTACACTATTTCCCTGTAATATAATACGTGGTCCAATTTAAAAATTATAGGTCAATATTAAGGTCCGATACCGTGCCGTTAGTTAACATAGAAAAATGTCTTTGAATTTTTAAAGCATTTTAGAACGCTTAATTCCTCATTTTAAGCTTCTCGGAACACTTTATTTCGCTTAGGCATACATAGTAAACTTTAGGGGCACGCTGTGTACCCCCTAATTGACCTATAATTATTTCCTGTGGTAGGGTACACTATTACCCTGTAATATAATACCTGGGCCAATTTAAATATTATGGGTCAATATTAAGGTCTGATATCGCGCCTTGCGTTGATTAACCATTGAAAGAAGTCTTTGAATTTTTAAAGCATTTTAGAACGCTTATTTCTTCATTTTAAGCTTCTCAAAACATTTTATTTCGCATAGGCATACATAGTAAAATTTAGGGTCACGCTGTGTACCCCCTAAATGACCTATAATTATTTCCTGTGGTAGGGTACACTATTACCCTGTAATATAATACGTGGTCCAATTTAAAAATTATAGGTCAATATTAAGGTCCGATACCGTGCCGTTAGTTAACATAGAAAAATGTCTTTGAATTTTTAAAGCATTTTAGAACGCTTATTTCCTCATTTTAAGCTTCTCAGAACACTTTACTTCGCATAGGCAAACATAGTAAACTTTAGGGTCACGCTGTGTACCCCCTAATTGACCTATAATTATTTCCTGTGGTAGGGTACACTATTACCCTTTAATATAATACCTGGTCCAATTTAAATATTATGGGTGAATATTAAGGTCTGATATTGCGCCTTGCGTTAGTTAACCATTGAAAGATGTCTTTGATTTTTTAAAGCATTTTAGAACGCTTATTTCTTCATTTTAAGCTTCTCAGAACACTCTATTTCGCATAGGCATACATAGTAAACTTTAGGGTCACGCTGTGTACCCCCTAATTGAAATATAATTATTTCCTGTTGTAGGGTACACTATTACCCTGTAATATAATACCTGGTCCAATTTAAATATTATGGTTCCATATTAAGGTCTGATATCGCGCCTTGCGTTAGTTAACATAGAAAAATGTCTTTGAATTTTTAAAGCATTTTAGAACGCTTATTTCCTCATTTTAAGCTTCTCGGAACACTTTATTTCGCATAGGCATACATAGTAAACTTTAGGGGCACGCTGTGTACCCCCTAATTGACCTATAATTATTTCCTGTGGTAGGGTACACTATTACCCTGTAATATAATACCTGGTCCAATTTAAATATTATGGGTCAATATTAAGGTCTGATATCGCGCCTTGCGTTGATTAACCATTGAAAGATGTCTTTGAATTTTTAAAGCATTTTAGAACGCTTATTTCTTCATTTTAAGCTTCTCAAAACATTTTATTTTGCATAAGCATACATAGTAAAATTTAGGGTCACGCTGTGTTCCCCCTAAATGACCTATAATTATTTCCTGTGGTAGGGTACACTATTTCCCTGTAATATAATACGTGGTCCAATTTAAAAATTATAGGTCAATATTAAGGTCCGATACCGTGCCGTTAGTTAACATAGAAAAATGTCTTTGAATTTTTAAAGCATTTTAGAACGCTTATTTCCTCATTTTAAGCTTCTCAGAACACTTTATTTTGCATAGGAATACATAGTAAACTTTAGGGTCACGCTGTGTACCCCCTAATTGACCTATAATTATTTCTTGCTGTAGGGTACACTATTACCCTGTAATATAATACGTGATCCAATTTAAAAATTATAGGTCAATATTAAGGTCCGATACCGAGCCGTTAGTTAACATAGAAAAGTGTCTTCGAATTTCCTTGTTTTAATGCACTATTTAAAATATACATAGTGTACCCCCTAATTGACCTATAATTATTTCCTGTTTTAGGGTACACTATTACCCTGTAATATAACACCTGGGCCAATTTAAATATTTTGGGTCAATATTAAGGTATGATATTGCGCCTTGCGTTAGTTAACCATTGAAAGATGTCTTTGAATTTTTAAAGCATTTTAGAACGCTTATTTCTTCATTTTAAGCTTCTCAAAACATTTTATTTCGCATAGGCATACATAGTAAAATTTAGGGTCACGCTGTGTACCCCCTAAATGACCTATAATTATTTCCTGTGGTAGGGTACACTATTACCCTGTAATATAATACGTGGTCCAATTTAAAAATTATAGGTCAATATTAAGGTCCGATACCGTGCCGTTAGTTAACATAGAAAAATGTCTTTGAATTTTTAAAGCATTTTAGAACGCTTATTTCCTCATTTTAAGCTTCTCAGAACACTTTATTTCGCATAGGCATACATAGTAAGTTCTTTAGGGTCACGCTGTGTACCCCCTAATTGACCTATAATTATTTCCTGTGGTAGGGTACACTATTACCCTGTAATATAATACCTGGTCCAATTTAAATATTATGGGTCAATATTAAGGTCTGATATTGCGCCTTGCGTTAGTTAACCATTGAAAGATTTTTTTGAATTTTTAAAGCATTTTAGAACGCTTATTTCTTCATTTTAAGCTTCTCAAAACATTTTATTTCGCATAGGCATACATAGTAAAATTTAGGGTCACGCTGTGTACCCCCTAAATGACCTATAATTATTTCCTGTGGTAGGGTACACTATTACCCTGTAATATAATACGTGGTCAAATTTAAAAATTATAGGTCAATATTAAGGTCCGATACCGTGCCGTTAGTTAACATAGAAAAATGTCTTTGAATTTTTAAAGCATTTTAGAACGCTTATTTCCTCATTTTAAGCTTCTCAGAACACTTTATTTCGCATAGGCATACATAGTAAGTTCTTTAGGGTCACGCTGTGTGCCCCCTAATTGACCTATAATTATTTCCTGTTTTAGGGTACACTATTACCCTGTAATATAATACCTGGTCCAATTTAAATATTATGGGTCAATATTAAGGTCTGATATTGCGCCTTGCGTTAGTTAACCATTGAAAGATGTCTTTGAATTTTTAAAGCATTTTAGAACGCTTATTTCTTCATTTTAAGCTTCTCAGAACACTTTATTTCGCATAGGCATACATAGTAAACTTTAGGGTCACTCTGTGTACCCCCTAATTGACCTATAATTATTTCCTGTGGTAGGGTACACTATAACCCTGTAATATAATACGTGGTCCAATTTAAAAATTATAGGTCAATATTAAGGTCCGATACCGTACCGTTAGTTAACATAGAAAAATGTCTTTGAATTTTTAAAGCATTTTAGAACGCTTATTTCCTCATTTTAAGCTTCTCAGAACACTTTATTTTGCATAGGAATACATAGTAAACTTTAGGGTCACGCTGTGTACCCCCTAATTGACCTATAATTATTTCCTGCTGTAGGGTACACTATTACCCTGTAATATAATACCTGGTCCAATTAAAATATTATGGGTCAATATTAAGGTCTGATATCGCGCCTTGCGTTCATTAACCATTGAAAGATATCTTTGAATTTTTAAAGCATTTTAGAACGCTTATTTCTTCATTTTAAGCTTCTCAAAACATTTTATTTCGCATAGGCATACATAGTAAAATTTAGGGTCACGCTGTGTACCCCCTAAATGACCTATAATTATTTCCTGTGGTAGGGTACACTATTACCCTGTAATATAATACGGGGTCCAATTTAAAATTTATAGGTCAATATTAAGGTCCGATACCGTGCCGTTAGTTAACATAGAAAAATGTCTTTGAATTTTTAAAGCATTTTAGAACGCTTATTTCCTCATTTTAAGCTTCTCAGAACACTTTATTTCGCATAGGCATACATAGTAAACTTTAGGGTCACGCTGTGTACCCCCTAATTGAAATATAATTATTTCCTGTTGTAGGGTACACTATTACCCTGTAATATAATACCTGGTCCAATTTAAATATTATGGTTCCATATTAAGGTCTGATATCGCGCCTTGCGTTAGTTTACCATTGAAAGATGTCTTTGAATTTTTAAAGCATTTTAGAACGCTTATTTCTTCATTTTAAGCTTCTCAAAACATTTTATTTCGCATAGGCATACATAGTAAAATTTAGGGTCACGCTGTGTACCCCCTAAATGACCTATAACTATTTCCTGTGCTAGGGTACACTATTACCCTGTAATATAATACGTGGTCCAATTTAAAATTTATAGGTCAATATTAAGGTCCGATACCGTGCCGTTAGTTAACATAGAAATATGTCTTTGAATTTTTAAAGCATTTTAGAACGCTTATTTCCTCATTTTAAGCTTCTCAGAACACTTTATTTCGCATAGGCATACATAGTAAACTTTAGGGTCACGCTGTGTACCCCCTAATTGACCTATAATTATTTCCTGTGGTAGGGTACACTATTACCCTGTAATATAATACCTGGTCCAATTTAAATATTATGGGTGAATATTAAGGTCTGATATTGCGCCTTGCGTTAGTTAACCATTGAAAGATGTCTTTGATTTTTTAAAGCATTTTAGAACGCTTATTTCTTCATTTTAAGCTTCTCAGAACACTCTATTTCGCATAGGCATACATAGTAAACTTTAGGGTCACGATGTGTACCCCCTAATTGAAATATAATTATTTCCTGTTGTAGGGTACACTATTACCCTGTAATATAATACCTGGTCCAATTTAAATATTATGGTTCCATATTAAGGTCTGATATCGCGCCTTGCGTTATTTAACCATTGAAAGATGTCTTTGAATTTTTAAAGCATTTTAGAACGCTTATTTCTTCATTTTAAGCTTCTCAAAACATTTTATTTCGCATAGGCATACATAGTAAAATTTAGGGTCACGCTGTGTACCCCCTAAATGACCTATAATTATTTCCTGTGGTAGGGTACACTAATACCCTGTAATATAATACGTGGTCCAATTTAAAAATTATAGGTCAATATTAAGGTCCGATACCGTGGCGTTAGTTAACATAGAAAAATGTCTTTGAATTTTTAAAGCATTTTAGAACGCTTATTTCCTCATTTTAAGCTTCTCGGAACACTTTATCTCGCATAGGCATACATAGTAATTTTTAGGGGCACGCTGTGTACCCCCTAATTGACCTATAATTATTTCCTGTGGTAGGGTACACTATTACCCTGTAATATAATACCTGGTCCAATTTAAATATTATGGGTCAATATTAAGGTCTGATATCGCGCCTTGCGTTGATTAACCATTGAAAGATGTCTTTGAATTTTTAAAGCATTTTAGAACGCTTATTTCTTCATTTTAAGCTTCTCAAAATATTTTATTTTGCATAGGCATACATAGTAAAGTTTAGGGTCACGCTGTGTACCCCCTAAATGACCTATAATTATTTCCTGTGGTAGGGTACACTATTACCCTGTAATATAATACGTGGTCCAATTTAAAAATTATAGGTCAATATTAAGGTCCGATACCGTGCCGTTAGTTAACATAGAAAAATGTCTTTGAATTTTTAAAGCATTTTAGAACGTTTATTTCCTCATTTTAAGCTTCTCAGAACACTTTATTTTGCATAGGAATACATAGTAAACTTTAGGGTCACGCTGTGTACCCCCTAATTGACCTATAATTATTTCTTGCTGTAGGGTACACTATTACCCTGTAATATAATACGTGGTCCAATTTAAAAATTATAGGTCAATATTAAGGTCCGATACCGAGCCGTTAGTTAACATAGAAAAGTGTCTTCGAATTTCCTTGTTTTAATGCACTATTTAAAATATACATAGTGTACCCCCTAATTGACCTATAATTATTTCCTGTTTTAGGGTACACTATTACCCTGTAATATAACACCTGGGCCAATTTAAATATTTTGGGTCAATATTAAGGTATGATATTGCGCCTTGCGTTAGTTAACCATTGAAAGATGTCTTTGAATTTTTAAAGCATTTTAGAACGCTTATTTCTTCATTTTAAGCTTCTCAAAACATTTTATTTCGCATAGGCATACATAGTAAAATTTAGGGTCACGCTGTGTACCCCCTAAATGACCTATAATTATTTCCTGTGGTAGGGTACACTATTACCCTGTAATATAATACGTGGTCCAATTTAAAAATTATAGGTCAATATTAAGGTCCGATACCGTGCCGTTAGTTAACATAGAAAAATGTCTTTGAATTTTTAAAGCATTTTAGAACGCTTATTTCCTCATTTTAAGCTTCTCAGAACACTTTATTTCGCATAGGCATACATAGTAAGTTCTTTAGGGTCACGCTGTGTACCCTCTAATTGACCTATAATTATTTCCTGTGGTAGGGTACACTATTACCCTGTAATATAATACCTGGTCCAATTTAAATATTATGGGTCAATATTAAGGTCTGATATTGCGCCTTGCGTTAGTTAACCATTGAAAGATGTCTTTGAATTTTTAAAGCATTTTAGAACGCTTATTTCTTCATTTTAAGCTTCTCAAAACATTTTATTTCGCATAGGCATACATAGTAAAATTTAGGGTCACGCTGTGTACCCCCTAAATGACCTATAATTATTTCCTGTGGTAGGGTACACTATTACCCTGTAATATAATACGTGGTCCAATTAAAAAATTATAGGTCAATATTAAGGTCCGATACCGTGCCGTTAGTTAACATAGAAAAATGTCTTTGAATTTTTAAAGCATTTTAGAACGCTTATTTCCTCATTTTAAGCTTCTCAGAACACTTTATTTCGCATAGGCATACATAGTAAGTTCTTTAGGGTCACGCTGTGTACCCCCTAATTGACCTATAATTATTTCCTGTTTTAGGGTACACTATTACCCTGTAATATAATACCTGGTCCAATTTAAATATTATGGGTCAATATTAAGGTCTGATATTGCGCCTTGCGTTAGTTAACCATTGAAAGATGTCTTTGAATTTTTAAAGCATTTTAGAACGCTTATTTCTTCATTTTAAGCTTCTCAGAACACTTTATTTCGCATAGGCATACATAGTAAACTTTAGGGTCACTCTGTGTACCCCCTAATTGACCTATAATTATTTCCTGTGGTAGGGTACACTATAACCCTGTAATATAATACGTGGTCCAATTTAAAAATTATAGGTCAATATTAAGGTCCGATACCGTACCGTTAGTTAACATAGAAAAATGTCTTTGAATTTTTAAAGTATTTTAGAACGCTTATTTCCTCATTTTAAGCTTCTCAGAACACTTTATTTTGCATAGGAATACATAGTAAACTTTAGGGTCACGCTGTGTACCCCCTAATTGACCTATAATTATTTCCTGCTGTAGGGTACACTATTACCCTGTAATATAACACCTGGTCCAATTTAAATATTATGGGTCAATATTAAGGTCTGATATCGCGCCTTGCGTTCATTAACCATTGAAAGATATCTTTGAATTTTTAAAGCATTTTAGAACGCTTATTTCTTCATTTTAAGCTTCTCAAAACATTTTATTTCGCATAGGCATACATAGTAAAATTTAGGGTCACGCTGTGTACCCATTAAATGACCTATAATTATTTCCTGTGGTAGGGTACACTATTACCCTGTAATATAATACGTGGTCCAATTTAAAATTTATAGGTCAATATTAAGGTCCGATACCGTGCCGTTAGTTAACATAGAAAAATGTCTTTGAATTTTTAAAGCATTTTAGAACGCTTATTTCTTCATTTTAAGCTTCTCAGAACACTCTATTTCGCATAGGCATACATAGTAAACTTTAGGGTCACGCTGTGTACCCCCTAAATGACCTATAATTATTTCCTGTGGTAGGGTACACTATTACCCTGTAATATAATACGTGGTCCAATTTAAAAATTATAGGTCAATATTAAGGTCCAATACCGTGCCGTTAGTTAACATAGAAAAATGTCTTTGAATTTTTAAAGCATTTTAGAACGCTTATTTCCTCATTTTAAGCTTCTCGGAACACTTTATTTCGCTTAGGCATACATAGTAAACTTTAGGGGCACGCTGTGTACCCCCTAATTGACCTATAATTATTTCCTGTGGTAGGGTACACTATTACCCTGTAATATAATACCTGGTCCAATTTAAATATTATGGGTGAATATTAAGGTCTGATATTGCGCCTTGCGTTAGTTAACCATTGAAAGATGTCTTTGATTTTTTAAAGCATTTTAGAACGCTTATTTCTTCATTTTAAGCTTCTCGGAACACTTTATTTCGCATAGGCATACATAGTAAACTTTAGGGGCACGCTGTGTACCCCATAATTGACCTATAATTATTTCCTGTGGTAGGGTACACTATTACCCTGTAATATAATACCTGGTCCAATTTAAATATTATGGGTCAATATTAAGGTCTGACATCGCGCCTTGCGTTGATTAACCATTGAAAGATGTCTTTGAATTTTTAAAGCATTTTAGAACGCTTATTTCTTCATTTTAAGCTTCTCAAAACATTTTATTTCGCATAGGCATACATAGTAAAATTTAGGGTCACGCTGTGTACCCCCTAAATGACCTATAATTATTTTCTGTGGTAGGGTACACTATTACCCTGTAATATAATACGTGGTCCAATTTAAAAATTATTGGTCAATATTAAGGTCCGATACCGTGCCGTTAGTTAACATAGAAAAATGTCTTTGAATTTTTAAAGCATTTTAGAACGCTTATTTCCTCATTTTAAGCTTCTCGGAACACTTTATTTCGCTTAGGCATACATAGTAAACTTTAGGGGCACGCTGTGTACCCCCTAATTGACCTATAATTATTTCCTGTGGTAGGGTACACTATTACCCTGTAATATAATACCTGGTCCAATTTAAATATTATGGGTGAATATTAAGGTCTGATATTGCGCCTTGCGTTAGTTAACCATTGAAAGATGTCTTTGATTTTTTAAAGCATTTTAGAACGCTTATTTCTTCATTTTAAGCTTCTCGGAACACTTTATTTCGCATAGGCATACATAGTAAACTTTAGGGGCACGCTGTGTACCCCCTAATTGACCTATAATTATTTCCTGTGGTAGTGTACACTATTACCCTGTAATATAATACCTGGTCCAATTTAAATATTATGGGTCAATATTAAGGTCTGACATCGCGCCTTGCGTTGATTAACCATTGAAAGATGTCTTTGAATTTTTAAAGCATTTTAGAACGCTTATTTCTTCATTTTAAGCTTCTCAAAACATTTTATTTCGCATAGGCATACATAGTAAAATTTAGGGTCACGCTGTGTACCCCCTAAATGACCTATAATTATTTTCTGTGGTAGGGTACACTATTACCCTGTAATATAATACGTGGTAAAATTTAAAAATTATTGGTCAATATTAAGGTCCGATACCGTGCCGTTAGTTAACATAGAAAAATGTCTTTGAATTTTTAAAGCATTTTAGAATGCTTATTTCCTCATTTTAAGCTTCTCGGAACACTTTATTTCGCTTAGGCATACATAGTAAACTTTAGGGGCACGCTGTGTACCCCCTAATTGACCTATAATTATTTCCTGTGGTAGGGTACACTATTACCCTGTAATATAATACCTGGTCCAATTTAAATATTATGGGTCAATATTAAGGTCTGATATTGCGCCTTGCGTTAGTTAACCATTGAAAGATGTCTTTGAATTTTTAAAGCATTTTAGAACGCTTATTTCTTCATTTTAAGCTTCTCAAAACATTTTATTTCGCATAGGCATACATATTAAAATTTAGGGTCACGCTGTGTACCCCCTAAATGACCTATAATTATTTCCTGTGGTAGGGTACACTATTACCCTGTAATATAATACGTGGTCCAATTTAAAAATTATAGGTCAATATTAAGGTCCGATACCGTGCCGTTAGTTAACATAGAAAAATGTCTTTGAATTTTTAAAGCATTTTAGAACGCTTATTTCCTCATTTTAAGCTTCTCAGAACACTTTATTTCGCATAGGCATACATAGTAAGTTCTTTAGGGTCACGCTGTGTACCCCCTAATTGACCTATAATTATTTCCTGTTTTAGGGTACACTATTACCCTGTAATATAATACCTGGTCCAATTTAAATATTATGGGTCAATATTAAGGTCTGATATTGCGCCTTGCGTTAGTTAACCATTGAAAGATGTCTTTGAATTTTTAAAGCATTTTAGAACGCTTATTTCTTCATTTTAAGCTTCTCAGAACACTTTATTTCGCATAGGCATACATACTAAACTTTAGGGTCACTCTGTGTACCCCCTAATTGACCTATAATTATTTCCTGTGGTAGGGTACACTATAACCCTGTAATATAATACGTGGTCCAATTTAAAAATTATAGGTCAATATTAAGGTCCGATACCGTGCCGTTAGTTAACATAGAAAAATGTCTTTGAATTTTTAAAGCATTTTAGAACGCTTATTTCCTCATTTTAAGCTTCTCGGAACACTTTATTTCGCTTAGGCATACATAGTAAACTTTAGGGGCACGCTGTGTACCCCCTAATTGACCTATAATTATTTCCTGTGGTAGGGTACACTATTACCCTGTAATATAATACCTGGTCCAATTTAAATATTATGGGTGAATATTAAGGTCTGATATTGCGCCTTGCGTTAGTTAACCATTGAAAGATGTCTTTGATTTTTTAAAGCATTTTAGAACGCTTATTTCTTCATTTTAAGCTTCTCGGAACACTTTATTTCGCATAGGCATACATAGTAAACTTTAGGGGCACGCTGTGTACCCCCTAATTGACCTATAATTATTTCCTGTGGTAGGGTACACTATTACCCTGTAATATAATACCTGGTCCAATTTAAATATTATGGGTCAATATTAAGGTCTGACATCGCGCCTTGCGTTGATTAACCATTGAAAGATGTCTTTGAATTTTTAAAGCATTTTAGAACGCTTATTTCTTCATTTTAAGCTTCTCAAAACATTTTATTTCGCATAGGCATACATAGTAAAATTTAGGGTCACGCTGTGTACCCCCTAAATGACCTATAATTATTTTCTGTGGTAGGGTACACTATTACCCTGTAATATAATACGTGGTCCAATTTAAAAATTATTGGTCAATATTAAGGTCCGATACCGTGCCGTTAGTTAACATAGAAAAATGTCTTTGAATTTTTAAAGCATTTTAGAACGCTTATTTCCTCATTTTAAGCTTCTCGGAACACTTTATTTCGCTTAGGCATACATAGTAAACTTTAGGGGCACGCTGTGTACCCCCTAATTGACCTATAATTATTTCCTGTGGTAGGGTACACTATTACCCTGTAATATAATACCTGGTCCAATTTAAATATTATGGGTGAATATTAAGGTCTGATATTGCGCCTTGCGTTAGTTAACCATTGAAAGATGTCTTTGATTTTTTAAAGCATTTTAGAACGCTTATTTCTTCATTTTAAGCTTCTCGGAACACTTTATTTCGCATAGGCATACATAGTAAACTTTAGGGGCACGCTGTGTACCCCCTAATTGACCTATAATTATTTCCTGTGGTAGGGTACACTATTACCCTGTAATATAATACCTGGTCCAATTTAAATATTATGGGTCAATATTAAGGTCTGACATCGCGCCTTGCGTTGATTAACCATTGAAAGATGTCTTTGAATTTTTAAAGCATTTTAGAACGCTTATTTCTTCATTTTAAGCTTCTCAAAACATTTTATTTCGCATAGGCATACATAGTAAAATTTTGGGTCACGCTGTGTACCCCCTAAATGACCTATAATTATTTCCTGTGGTAGGGTACACTATTACCCTGTAATATAATACGTGGTCCAATTTAAAAATTATAGGTCAATATTAAGGTCCGATACCTTGCCGTTATTTAACATAGAAAAATGTCTTTGAATTTTTAAAGCATTTTAGAACGCTTATTTCCTCATTTTAAGCTTCTCAGAACACTTTATTTCGCATAGGCAAACATAGTAAACTTTAGGGTCACGCTGTGTACCCCCTAATTGACCTATAATTATTTCCTGTGGTAGGGTACGCTATAACCCTGTAATATAATACGTGGTCCAATTTAAAAATTATAGGTCAATATTAAGGTCCGATACCGTGCCGTTAGTTAACATAGAAAAGTGTCTTCGAATTTCCTTGTTTTAATGCACTATTTAAAATGTACATAGTGTACCCCCTAATTGACCTATAATTATTTCCTGTTGTAGGGTACACTATTACCCTGTAATATAATACCTGGTCCAATTTAAATATTATGGTTCCATATTAAGGTCTGATATCGCGCCTTGCGTTAGTTAACCATTGAAAGATGTCTTTGAATTTTTAAAGCATTTTAGAACGCTTATTTCTTCATTTTAAGCTTCTCAAAACATTTTATTTCGCATAGGCATACATAGTAAAATTTAGGGTCACGCTGTGTACCCCCTAAATGACCTATAATTATTTCCTGTGGTAGGGTACACTATTACCCTGTAATATAATACGTGGTCCAATTTAAAAATTATAGGTCAATATTAAGGTCCGATACCGTGACGTTAGTTAACATAGAAAAATGTCTTTGAATTTTTAAAGCATTTTAGAACGCTTATTTCCTCATTTTAAGCTTCTCAGAACACTTTATTTCGCATAGGTATACATAGTAAGTTCTTTAGGGTCACGCTGTGTACCCCCTAATTGACCTATAATTATTTCCTGTGGTAGGGTACACTATTACCCTGTAATATAATACCTGGTCCAATTTAAATATTATGGGTCAATATTAAGGTCTGATATTGCGCCTTGCGTTAGTTAACCATTGAAAGATGTCTTTGAATTTTTAAAGCATTTTAGAACGCTTATTTCTTCATTTTAAGCTTCTCAAAACATTTTATTTCGCATAGGCATACATATTAAAATTTAGGGTCACGCTGTGTACCCCCTAAATGACCTATAATTATTTCCTGTGGTAGGGTACACTATTACCCTGTAATATAATACGTGGTCCAATTTAAAAATTATAGGTCAATATTAAGGTCCGATACCGTGCCGTTAGTTAACATAGAAAAATGTCTTTGAATTTTTAAAGCATTTTAGAACGCTTATTTCCTCATTTTAAGTTTCTCAGAACACTTTATTTCGCATAGGCATACATAGTAAGTTCTTTAGGGTCACGCTGTGTACCCCCTAATTGACCTATAATTATTTCCTGTTTTAGGGTACACTATTACCCTGTAATATAATACCTGGTCCAATTTAAATATTATGGGTCAATATTAAGGTCTGATATTGCGCCTTGCGTTAGTTAACCATTGAAAGATGTCTTTGAATTTTTAAAGCATTTTAGAACGCTTATTTCTTCATTTTAAGCTTCTCAGAACACTTTATTTCGCATAGGCATACATAGTAAACTTTAGGGTCACTCTGTGTACCCCCTAATTGACCTATAATTATTTCCTGTGGTAGGGTACACTATAACCCTGTAATATAATACGTGGTCCAATTTAAAAATTATAGGTCAATATTAAGGTCCGATACCGTACCGTTAGTTAACATAGAAAAATGTCTTTGAATTTTTAAAGCATTTTAGAACGCTTATTTCCTCATTTTAAGCTTCTCAGAACACTTTATTTTGCATAGGAATACATAGTAAACTTTAGGGTCACGCTGTGTACCCCCTAATTGACCTATAATTATTTCCTGCTGTAGGGTACACTATTACCCTGTAATATAATACCTGGTCCAATTTAAATATTATGGGTCAATATTAAGGTCTGATATCGCGCCTTGCGTTCATTAACCATTGAAAGATATCTTTGAATTTTTAAAGCATTTTAGAACGCTTATTTCTTCATTTTAAGCTTCTCAAAACATTTTATTTCGCATAGGCATACATAGTAAAATTTAGGGTCACGCTGTGTACCCCCTAAATGACCTATAATTATTTCCTGTGGTAGGGTACACTATTACCCTGTAATATAATACGTGGTCCAATTTAAAATTTATAGGTCAATATTAAGGTCCGATACCGTGCCGTTAGTTAACATAGAAAAATGTCTTTGAATTTTTAAAGCATTTTAGAACGCTTATTTCCTCATTTTAAGCTTCTCAGAACACTTTATTTCGCATAGGCATACATAGTAAACTTTAGGGTCACGCTGTGTACTCCCTAATTGATCTATAATTATTTCCTGTGGTAGGGTACACTATTACCCTGTAATATAATACCTGGTCCAATTTAAATATTATGGGTCAATATTAAGGTCTGATATTGCGCCTTGCGTTAGTTAACCATTGAAAGATGTCTTTGAATTTTTAAAGCATTTTAGAACGCTTATTTCTTCATTTTAAGCTTCTCAGAACACTTTATTTCGCATAGGCATACATAGTAAACTTTAGGGTCACTCTGTGTACCCCCTAATTGACCTATAATTATTTCCTGTGGTAGGGTACACTATAACCCTGTAATATAATACGTGGTCCAATTTAAAAATTATAGGTCAATATTAAGGTCCGATACCGTACCGTTAGTTAACATAGAAAAATGTCTTTGAATTTTTAAAGCATTTTAGAACGCTTATTTCCTCATTTTAAGCTTCTCAGAACACTTTATTTTGCATAGGAATACATAGTAAACTTTAGGGTCACGCTGTGTACCCCCTAATTGACCTATAATTATTTCCTGCTGTAGGTTACACTATTACCCTGTAATATAACACCTGGTCCAATTTAAATATTATGGGTCAATATTAAGGTCTGATATCGCGCCTTGCGTTCATTAACCATTGAAAGATATCTTTGAATTTTTAAAGCATTTTAGAACGCTTATTTCTTCATTTTAAGCTTCTCAAAACATTTTATTTCGCATAGGCATACATAGTAAAATTTAGGGTCACGCTGTGTACCCATTAAATGACCTATAATTATTTCCTGTGGTAGGGTACACTATTACCCTGTAATATAATACGTGGTCCAATTTAAAATTTATAGGTCAATATTAAGGTCCGATACCGTGCCGTTAGTTAACATAGAAAAATGTCTTTGAATTTTTAAAGCATTTTAGAACGCTTATTTCCTCATTTTAAGCTTCACAGAACACTTTATTTCGCATAGGCATACATAGTAAACTTTAGGGTCACGCTGTGTACCCCCTAATTGACCTATAATTATTTCCTGTGGTAGGGTACACTATTACCCTGTAATATAATACCTGGTCCAATTTAAATATTATGGGTCAATATTAAGGTGTGATATTGCGCCTTGCGTTAGTTAACCATTGAAAGATGTCTTTGAATTTTTAAAGCATTTTAGAACACTTATTTCTTCATTTTAAGCTTCTCAGAACACTTTATTTCGCATAGGCATACATAGTAAACTTTAGGTTCACTCTGTGTACCCCCTAATTGACCTATAATTATTTCCTGAGGTAGGGTACGCTATAACCCTGTAATATAATACGTGGTCCTATTTAAAAATTATACGTCAATATTAAGGTCCGATACCGTACCGTTAGTTAACATAGAAAAATGTCTTTGAATTTTTAAAGCATTTTAGAACGCTTATTTCCTCATTTTAAGCTTCTCAGAACACTTTATTTTGCATAGGAATACATAGTAAACTTTAGGGTCACGCTGTGTACCCCCTAATTGACCTATAATTATTTCCTGTGGTAGGGTACACTATAATCCTGTAATATAATACGTGGTCCTATTTAAAAATTATACGTCAATATTAAGGTCCGATACCGTACCGTTAGTTAACATAGAAAAATGTCTTTGAATTTTTAAAGCATTTTAGAACGCTTATTTCCTCATTTTAAGCTTCTCAGAACACTTTATTTTGCATAGGAATACATAGTAAACTTTAGGGTCACTCTGTGTTCCCCCTAATTGACCTATAATTATTTCCTGTGGTAGGGTACACTATAACCCAGTAATATAATACGTGGTCCAATTTAAAAATTATAGGTCAATATTAAGGTCCGATACCGTACCGTTAGTTAACATAGAAAAATGTCTTTGAATTTTTAAAGCATTTTAGAACGCTTATTTCCTCATTTTAAGCTTCTCAGAACACTTTATTTCGCATAGGCATACATAGTAAACTTTAGGGGCACGCTGTGTACCCCCTAATTGACCTATAATTATTTCCTGTGGTAGGGTACACTATTACCCTGTAATATAATACCTGGTCCAATTTAAATATTATGGGTCAATATTAAGGTCTGATATCGCGCCTTGCGTTGATTAACCATTGAAAGATGTCTTTGAATTTTTAAAGCATTTTAGAACGCTTATTTCTTCATTTTAAGCTTCTCAAAACATTTTATTTCACATAGGCATACATAGTAAAATTTAGGGTCACGCTGTGTACCCCCTAAATGACCTATAATTATTTCCTGTGGTAGGGTACACTATTACCCTGTAATATAATACGTGGTCCAATTTAAAAATTATAGGTCAATATTAAGGTCCGATACCGTGCCGTTAGTTAACATAGAAAAATGTCTTTGAATTTTTAAAGCATTTTAGAACGCTTATTTCCTCATTTTAAGCTTCTCAGAACACTTTACTTCGCATAGGCAAACATAGTAAACTTTAGGGTCACGCTGTGTACCCCCTAATTGACCTATAATTATTTCCTGTGGTAGGGTACACTATTACCCTGTAATATAATACCTGGTCCAATTTAAATATTATGGGTAAATATTAAGGTCTGATATTGCGCCTTGCGTTAGTTAACCATTGAAAGATGTCTTTGAATTTTTAAAGCATTTTAGAACGCTTATTTTTTCATTTTAAGCTTCTCAGAACACTTTATTTCGCATAGGCATACATAGTAAACTTTAGGGTCACACTGTGTACCCCCTAATTGACCTATAATTATTTTCCGTGGTATGGTACACTATCACCCTGTAATATAATACGTGGTCCAATTTAAAAATTTTAGGTCAATATTAAGGTCCGATACCGTGCCGTTAGTTAGCATAGAAAAGTGTCTTCGAATTTCCTTGTTTTAATGCACTATTTAAAATATACATAGTGTACCCCCTAATTGACCTATAATTATTTCCTGTGGTAGGGTACACTATTACCCTGTAATATAATACCTGGTCCAATTTAAATATTATGGGTCAATATTAAGGTCTGATATTGCGCCTTGCGTTAGTTAACCATTGAAAGATGTCTTTGAATTTTTAAAGCATTTTTGAACGCTTATTTCTTCATTTTAAGCTTCTCAGAACACTTTATTTCGCATAGGCATACATAGTAAACTTTAGGGTCACGCTGTGTACCCCCTAATTGACCTATAATTATTTTCCGTGGTATGGTACACTATCACCCTGTAATATAATACGTGGTCCAATTTAAAAATTTTAGATCAATATTAAGGTCCGATACCGTGCCGTTAGTTAGCATAGAAAAGTGTCTTCCAATTTCCTTGTTTTAATGCACTATTTAAAATATACATAGTGTACCCCCTAATTGACCTATAATTATTTCCTGTGGTAGGGTACACTATTACCCTGTAATATAATACCTGGTCCAATTTAAATATTATGGGTCAATATTAAGGTCTGATATTGCGCCTTGCGTTAGTTAACCATTGAAAGATGTCTTTGAATTTTTAAAGCATTTTTGAACGCTTATTTCTTCATTTTAAGCTTCTCAGAACACTTTATTTCGCATAGGCATACATAGTAAACTTTAGGGTCACGCTGTGTACCCCCTAATTGACCTATAATTATTTTCCGTGGTAGGGTACACTATCACCCTGTAATATAATACGTGGTCCAATTTAAAAATTTTAGGTCAATATTAAGGTCCGATACCGTGCCGTTAGTTAACATAGAAAAGTGTCTTCGATATTCCTTGTTTTAATGCGCTATTTAAAATATACATAGTGTACCCCCCAATTGACCTATAATTATTTCCTGTGGTAGTGTACACTATTACCCTGTAATATAATACCTGGTCCAATTTAAATATTGTGGGTCAATATTAAGGTATGATATTGCGCCTTGCGTTAGTTAACCATTGAAAGATGTCTTTGAATTTTTAAAGCATTTTAGAACGCTTATTTCTTCATTTTAAGCTTCTCAGAACACTTTATTTCGCATAGGCATACATAGTAAACTTTAGGGTCACGCTGTGTACCCCCTAATTGACCTGTAATTATTTTCCGTGGTAGGGTACACTATCACCCTGTAATATAATACGTGGTCCGATTTAAAAATTTTAGGTCAATATTAAGGTTCGATACCGTGCCGTTAGTTAACATAGAAAAGAGTCTTCGAATTTCCTTGTTTTAATGCACTATTTAAAATACACATAGTGTACCCCCTAATTGACCTATAATTATTTCCTGTTGTAGGGTACACTATTACCCTGTAATACAAAACCTTTTCCAATTTAAATATTATGGTTCCATACTAAGGTCTGATATCGCGCCTTGCGTTAGTTAACCATTGAAAGATGTCTTTGAATTTTTAAAGCATTTTAGAACGCTTATTTCTTCATTTTAAGCTTCTCAGAACACTCTATTTCGCATAGGCATTCATAGTAAACTTTATGGTCACTCTGTGTACCCCCTAATTGACCTATAATTATTTCCTGCTGTAGGGTACACCATAACCCTGTAATATAATACGTGGTCCAATTTAAAAATTATAGGTCAATATTAAGGTCCGATACCGTGCCGTTAGTTAACATAGAAAGTGTCTTCGTATTTCCTTGTTTTAATGCACTATTTAAAATATACATAGTGTACCCCCTAATTGACCTATAATTATTTCCTCTGGTAGGGTACACTATTACCCTGTAATATAATACCTGGTCTAATTTAAATATTATGGGTCAATATTAAGGTCTGATATTGCGCCTTGCGTTAGTTAACCATTGAAAAATGTCTTTGAATTTTTAAAGCATTTTAGAACGCTAATTTCTTCATTTTAAGCTTCTCAGAACACTCTATTTCGCATAGGCATACAGTAAAATTTAGGGTCACGCTGTGTACCCCCTAAATGACCTATAATTATTTCCTGTGGTAGGGTACACTATTACCCTGTAATATAATACGTGGTCCAATTTAAAAATTATAGGTCAATATTAAGGTCCGATACCGTACCGTTAGTTAACATAGAAAAATGTCTTTGAATTTTTAAAGCATTTTAGAACGCTTATTTCCTCATTTTAAGCTTCTCAGAACACTTTATTTTGCATAGGAATACATAGTAAACTTTAGGGTCACGCTGTGTACCCCCTAATTAACCTATAATTATTTCCTGTGGTAGGGTACACTATAACCCTGTAATATAATACGTGGTCCTATTTAAAAATTATACGTCAATATTAAGGTCCGATACCGTACCGTTAGTTAACCATTGAAAGATGTCTTTGATTTTTTAAAGCATTTTAGAACGCTTATTTCCTCATTTTAAGCTTCTCAGAACACTTTATTTCGCATAGGCATACATAGTAAGTTCTTTAGGGTCACGCTGTGCACCCCCTAATTGACCTATAATTATTTCCTGTTTTAGGGTACACTATTACCCTGTAATATAATACCTGGTCCAATTTAAATATTATGGGTCAATATTAAGGTCTGATATTGCGCCTTGCGTTAGTTAACCATTGAAAGATGTCTTTGAATTTTTAAAGCATTTTAGAACGCTTATTTCTTCATTTTAAGCTTCTCAGAACACTTTATTTCGCATAGGCATACATAGTAAACTTTAGGGTCACTCTGTGTACCCCCTAATTGACCTATAATTATTTCCTGTGGTAGGGTACACTATAACCCTGTAATATAATACGTGGTCCAATTTAAAAATTATAGATCAATATTAAGGTCCGATACCGTGCCGTTAGTTAACATAGAAAAATGTCTTTGAATTTTTAAAGCATTTTAGAACGCTTATTTCCTCATTTTAAGCTCCTCAGAACACTTTATTTCGCATAGGCATACATAGTAAACTTTAGGGTCACGCTGTGTACTCCCTAATTGACCTATAATTATTTCCTGTGGTAGGGTACACTATTACCCTGTAATATAATACCTGGTCCAATTTAAATATTATGGGTCAATATTAAGGTCTGATATTGCGCCTTGCGTTAGTTAACCATTGAAAGATGTCTTTGAATTTTTAAAGCATTTTAGAACGCTTATTTCTTCATTTTAAGCTTCTCAGAACACTTTATTTCGCATAGGCATACATAGTAAACTTTAGGGTCACTCTGTGTACCCCCTAATTGACCTATAATTATTTCCTGTGGTAGGGTACACTATAACCCTGTAATATAATACGTGGTCCAATTTAAAAATTATAGGTCAATATTAAGGTCCGATACCGTACCGTTAGTTAACATTGAAAAATGTCTTTGATTTTTTAAAGCATTTTAGAACGCTTATTTCCTCATTTTAAGCTTCTCAGAACACTTTTTTTTGCATAGGAATACATAGTAAACTTTAGGGTCACGCTGTGTACCCCCTAATTGACCTATAATTATTTCCTGCTGTAGGTTACACTATTACCCTGTAATATAACACCTGGTCCAATTTAAATATTATGGGTCAATATTAAGGTCTGATATCGCGCCTTGCGTTCATTAACCATTGAAAGATATCTTTGAATTTTTAAAGCATTTTAGAACGCTTATTTCTTCATTTTAAGCTTCTCAAAACATTTTATTTCGCATAGGCATACATAGTAAAATTTAGGGTCACGCTGTGTACCCATTAAATGACCTATAATTATTTCCTGTGGTAGGGTACACTATTACCCTGTAATATAATACGTGGTCCAATTTAAAATTTATAGGTCAATATTAAGGTCCGATACCGTGCCGTTAGTTAACATAGAAAAATGTCTTTGAATTTTTAAAGCATTTTAGAACGCTTATTTCCTCATTTTAAGCTTCACAGAACACTTTATTTCGCATAGGCATACATAGTAAATTTTAGGGTCACGCTGTGTACCCCCTAATTGACCTATAATTATTTCCTGTGGTAGGGTACACTATTACCCTGTAATATAATACCTGGTCCAATTTAAATATTATGGGTCAATATTAAGGTCTGATATTGCGCCTTGCGTTAGTTAACCATTGAAAGATGTCTTTGAATTTTTAAAGCATTTTAGAACACTTATTTCTTCATTTTAAGCTTCTCAGAACACTTTATTTCGCATAGGCATACATAGTAAACTTTAGGTTCACTCTGTGTACCCCCTAATTGACCTATAATTATTTCCTGTGGTAGGGTACACTATAACCCTGTAATATAATACGTGGTCCTATTTAAAAATTATACGTCAATATTAAGGTCCGATACCGTACCGTTAGTTAACATAGAAAAATGTCTTTGAATTTTTAAAGCATTTTAGAACGCTTATTTCCTCATTTTAAGCTTCTCAGAACACTTTATTTTGCATAGGAATACATAGTAAACTTTAGGGTCACGCTGTGTACCCCCTAATTGACCTATAATTATTTCCTGTGGTAGGGTACACTATAACCCTGTAATATAATACGTGGTCCTATTTAAAAATTATACGTCAATATTAAGGTCCGATACCGTACCGTTAGTTAACCATTGAAAGATGTCTTTGATTTTTTAAAGTTTTTTAGAACGCTTATTTCTTCATTTTAAGCTTCTCAAAACATTTTATTTCGCATAGGCATACATAGTAAAATTTAGGGTCACGCTGTGTACCCCCTAAATGACCTATAATTATTTCCTGTGGTAGGGTACACTATTACCCTGTAATATAATACGTGGTCCAATTTAAAAATTATAGGTCAATATTAAGGTCCGATACCGTGCCGTTAGTTAACATAGAAAAGTGTCTTCGAATTTCCTTGTTTTAATGCACTATTTAAAATATACATAGTGTACCCCCTAATTGACCTATAATTATTTCCTGTGATAGGGTACACTATTACCCTGTAATATAATACCTGGTCCAATTTAAATATTATGGGTCAATATTAAGGTCTGATATTGCGCCTTGCGTTAGTTAACCATTGAAAGATGTCTTTGAATTTTTAAAGCATTTTTGAACGCTTATTTCTTCATTTTAAGCTTCTCAGAACACTTTATTTCGCATAGGCATACATAGTAAACTTTAGGGTCACGCTGTGTACCCCCTAATTGACCTATAATTATTTTCCGTGGTATGGTACACTATCACCCTGTAATATAATACGTGGTCCAATTTAAAAATTTTAGATCAATATTAAGGTCCGATACCGTGCCGTTAGTTAGCATAGAAAAGTGTCTTCGATATTCCTTGTTTTAATGCGCTATTTAAAATATACATAGTGTACCCCCTAATTGACCTATAATTATTTCCTGTGGTAGTGTACACTATTACCCTGTAATATAATACCTGGTCCAATTTAAATATTGTGGGTCAATATTAAGGTATGATATTGCGCCTTGCGTTAGTTAACCATTGAAAGATGTCTTTGAATTTTTAAAGCATTTTAGAACGCTTATTTCTTCATTTTAAGCTTCTCAGAACACTTTATTTCGCATAGGCATACATAGTAAACTTTAGGGTCACGCTGTGTACCCCCTAATTGACCTGTAATTATTTTCCGTGGTAGGGTACACTATCACCCTGTAATATAATACGTGGTCCGATTTAAAAATTTTAGGTCAATATTAAGGTTCGATACCGTGCCGTTAGTTAACATAGAAAAGAGTCTTCGAATTTCCTTGTTTTAATGCACTATTTAAAATACACATAGTGTACCCCCTAATTGACCTATAATTATTTCCTGTTGTAGGGTACACTATTACCCTGTAATACAAAACCTTTTCCAATTTAAATATTATGGTTCCATACTAAGGTCTGATATCGCGCCTTGCGTTAGTTAACCATTGAAAGATGTCTTTGAATTTTTAAAGCATTTTAGAACGCTTATTTCTTCATTTTAAGCTTCTCAGAACACTCTATTTCGCATAGGCATTCATAGTAAACTTTATGGTCACTCTGTGTACCCCCTAATTGACCTATAATTATTTCCTGCTGTAGGGTACACCATAACCCTGTAATATAATACGTGGTCCAATTTAAAAATTATAGGTCAATATTAAGGTCCGATACCGTGCCGTTAGTTAACATAGAAAAGTGTCTTCGTATTTCCTTGTTTTAATGCACTATTTAAAATATACATAGTGTACCCCCTAATTGACCTATAATTATTTCCTCTGGTAGGGTACACTATTACCCTGTAATATAATACCTGGTCTAATTTAAATATTATGGGTCAATATTAAGGTCTGATATTGCGCCTTGCGTTAGTTAACCATTGAAAAATGTCTTTGAATTTTTAAAGCATTTTAGAACGCTAATTTCTTCATTTTAAGCTTCTCAGAACACTCTATTTCGCATAGGCATACATAGTAAACTTTAGGGTCACTCTGTGTACCCCCTAATTGACCTATAATTATTTCCTGTGGTAGGGTACACTATAACCCTGTAATATAATACGTGGTCCAATTTAAAAATTATAGGTCAATATTAAGGTCCGATACCGTGCCGTTAGTTAACATAGAAAAATGTCTTTGAATTTTTAAAGCATTTTAGAACGCTTATTTCCTCATTTTAAGCTTCTCAGAACACTTTATTTCGCATAGGCATACATAGTAAACTTTAGGGTCACGCTGTGTACTCCCTAATTGACCTATAATTATTTCCTGTGCTAGGGTACACTATTACCCTGTAATATAATACCTGGTCCAATTTAAATATTATGGGTCAATATTAAGGTCTGATATTGCGCCTTGCGTTAGTTAACCATTGAAAGATGTCTTTGAATTTTTAAAGCATTTTAGAACGCTTATTTCTTCATTTTAAGCTTCTCAGAACACTTTATTTCGCATAGGCATACATAGTAAACTTTAGGGTCACTCTGTGTACCCCCTAATTGACCTGTAATTATTTTCCGTGGTAGGGTACACTATCACCCTGTAATATAATACGTGGTCCGATTTAAAAATTTTAGGTCAATATTAAGGTTCGATACCGTGCCGTTAGTTAACATAGAAAAGAGTCTTCGAATTTCCTTGTTTTAATGCACTATTTAAAATACACATAGTGTACCCCCTAATTGACCTATAATTATTTCCTGTTGTAGGGTACACTATTACCCTGTAATACAAAACCTTTTCCAATTTAAATATTATGGTTCCATACTAAGGTCTGATATCGCGCCTTGCGTTAGTTAACCATTGAAAGATGTCTTTGAATTTTTAAAGCATTTTAGAACGCTTATTTCTTCATTTTAAGCTTCTCAGAACACTCTATTTCGCATAGGCATTCATAGTAAACTTTATGGTCACTCTGTGTACCCCCTAATTGACCTATAATTATTTCCTGCTGTAGGGTACACCATAACCCTGTAATATAATACGTGGTCCAATTTAAAAATTATAGGTCAATATTAAGGTCCGATACCGTGCCGTTAGTTAACATAGAAAAGTGTCTTCGTATTTCCTTGTTTTAATGCACTATTTAAAATATACATAGTGTACCCCCTAATTGACCTATAATTATTTCCTCTGGTAGGGTACACTATTACCCTGTAATATAATACCTGGTCTAATTTAAATATTATGGGTCAATATTAAGGTCTGATATTGCGCCTTGCGTTAGTTAAAAATTGAAAAATGTCTTTGAATTTTTAAAGCATTTTAGAACGCTAATTTCTTCATTTTAAGCTTCTCAGAACACTCTATTTCGCATAGGCATACAGTAAAATTTAGGGTCACGCTGTGTACCCCCTAAATGACCTATAATTATTTCCTGTGGTAGGGTACACTATTACCCTGTAATATAATACGTGGTCCAATTTAAAAATTATAGGTCAATATTAAGGTCCGATACCGTGCCGTTAGTTAACATAGAAAAATGTCTTTGAATTTTTAAAGCATTTTAGAACGCTTATTTCCTCATTTTAAGCTTCTCAGAACACTTTATATCGCATAGGCATACATAGTAAACTTTAGGGTCACGCTGTGTACCCCCTAATTGACCTATAATTATTTTCCGTTTTAGGGTACACTATCACCCTGTAATATAATACGTGGTCCAATTTAAAAATTTTAGGTCAATATTAATTTCCGATACCGTGCCGTTAGTTAACATAGAAAAGTGTCTTCGAATTTCCTTGTTTTAATGCACTATTTAAAATATACATAGTGTACCCCCTAATTGACCTATAATTATTTCCTCTCGTAGGGTACACTATTACCCTGTAATATAATACCAGGTCCAATTTAAATATTATGGGTCAATATTAAGGTCTGATATTGCGCCTTGCGTTAGTTAACCATTGAAAGATGTCTTTGAATTTTTAAAGCATTTTAGAACGCTTATTTCTTAATTTTAAGCTTCTCAGAACACTTTATTTCGCATAGGCATACATAGTAAACTTTAGGGTCACTCTGTGTACCCCCTAATTGACCTATAATTATTTCCTGTGGTAGGGTACACTATAACCCTGTAATATAATACGTGGTCCAATTTAAAAATTATAGGTCAATATTAAGGTCCGATACCGTGCCGTTAGTTAACATAGAAAAATGTCTTTGAATTTTTAAAGCATTTTAGAACGCTTATTTCCTCATTTTAAGCTTCTCAGAACACTTTATTTCGCATAGGCATACATAGTAAACTTTAGGGTCACGCTGTGTACTCCCTAATTGACCTATAATTATTTCCTGTGGTAGGGTACACTATTACCCTGTAATATAATACCTGGTCCAATTTAAATATTATGGGTCAATATTAAGGTCTGATATTGCGCCTTGCGTTAGTTAACCATTGAAAGATGTCTTTGAATTTTTAAAGCATTTTAGAACGCTTATTTCTTCATTTTAAGCTTCTCAGAACACTTTATTTCGCATAGGCATACATAGTAAACTTTAGGGTCACTCTGTGTACCCCCTAATTGACCTATAATTATTTCCTGTGGTAGGGTACACTATAACCCTGTAATATAATACGTGGTCCAATTTAAAAATTATAGGTCAATATTAAGGTCCGATACCGTACCGTTAGTTAACATTGAAAAATGTCTTTGATTTTTTAAAGCATTTTAGAACGCTTATTTCCTCATTTTAAGCTTCTCAGAACACTTTTTTTTGCATAGGAATACATAGTAAACTTTAGGGTCACGCTGTGTACCCCCTAATTGACCTATAATTATTTCCTGCTGTAGGTTACACTATTACCCTGTAATATAACACCTGGTCCAATTTAAATATTATGGGTCAATATTAAGGTCTGATATCGCGCCTTGCGTTCATTAACCATTGAAAGATATCTTTGAATTTTTAAAGCATTTTAGAACGCTTATTTCTTCATTTTAAGCTTCTCAAAACATTTTATTTCGCATAGGCATACATAGTAAAATTTAGGGTCACGCTGTGTACCCATTAAATGACCTATAATTATTTCCTGTGGTAGGGTACACTATTACCCTGTAATATAATACGTGGTCCAATTTAAAATTTATAGGTCAATATTAAGGTCCGATACCGTGCCGTTAGTTAACATAGAAAAATGTCTTTGAATTTTTAAAGCATTTTAGAACGCTTATTTCCTCATTTTAAGCTTCACAGAACACTTTATTTCGCATAGGCATACATAGTAAATTTTAGGGTCACGCTGTGTACCCCCTAATTGACCTATAATTATTTCCTGTGGTAGGGTACACTATTACCCTGTAATATAATACCTGGTCCAATTTAAATATTATGGGTCAATATTAAGGTCTGATATTGCGCCTTGCGTTAGTTAACCATTGAAAGATGTCTTTGAATTTTTAAAGCATTTTAGAACACTTATTTCTTCATTTTAAGCTTCTCAGAACACTTTATTTCGCATAGGCATACATAGTAAACTTTAGGTTCACTCTGTGTACCCCCTAATTGACCTATAATTATTTCCTGTGGTAGGGTACACTATAACCCTGTAATATAATACGTGGTCCTATTTAAAAATTATACGTCAATATTAAGGTCCGATACCGTACCGTTAGTTAACATAGAAAAATGTCTTTGAATTTTTAAAGCATTTTAGAACGCTTATTTCCTCATTTTAAGCTTCTCAGAACACTTTATTTTGCATAGGAATACATAGTAAACTTTAGGGTCACGCTGTGTACCCCCTAATTGACCTATAATTATTTCCTGTGGTAGGGTACACTATAACCCTGTAATATAATACGTGGTCCTATTTAAAAATTATACGTCAATATTAAGGTCTGATACCGTGCCGTTAGTTAACATAGAAAAGTGTCTTCGAATTTCCTTGTTTTAATGCACTATTTAAAATATACATAGTGTACCCCCTAATTGACCTATAATTATTTCCTGTGGTAGGGTACACTATTACCCTGTAATATAATACCTGGTCCAATTTAAATATTATGGGTCAATATTAAGGTCTGATATTGCGCCTTGCGTTAGTTAACCATTGAAAGATGTCTTTGAATTTTTAAAGCATTTTTGAACGCTTATTTCTTCATTTTAAGCTTCTCAGAACACTTTATTTCGCATAGGCATACATAGTAAACTTTAGGGTCACGCTGTGTACCCCCTAATTGACCTATAATTATTTTCCGTGGTATGGTACACTATCACCCTGTAATATAATACGTGGTCCAATTTAAAAATTTTAGATCAATATTAAGGTCCGATACCGTGCCGTTAGTTAGCATAGAAAAGTGTCTTCGAATTTCCTTGTTTTAATGCACTATTTAAAATATACATAGTGTACCCCCTAATTGACCTATAATTATTTCCTGTGGTAGGGTACACTATTACCCTGTAATATAATACCTGGTCCAATTTAAATATTATGGGTCAATATTAAGGTCTGATATTGCGCCTTGCGTTAGTTAACCATTGAAAGATGTCTTTGAATTTTTAAAGCATTTTTGAACGCTTATTTCTTCATTTTAAGCTTCTCAGAACACTTTATTTCGCATAGGCATACATAGTAAACTTTAGGGTCACGCTGTGCACCCCCTAATTGACCTATAATTATTTTCCGTGGTAGGGTACACTATCACCCTGTAATATAATACGTGGTCCAATTTAAAAATTTTAGGTCAATATTAAGGTCCGATACCGTGCCGTTAGCTAACATAGAAAAGTGTCTTCGATATTCCTTGTTTTAATGCGCTATTTAAAATATACATAGTGTACCCCCTAATTGACCTATAATTATTTCCTGTGGTAGTGTACACTATTACCCTGTAATATAATACCTGGTCCAATTTAAATATTGTGGGTCAATATTAAGGTATGATATTGCGCCTTGCGTTAGTTAACCATTGAAAGATGTCTTTGAATTTTTAAAGCATTTTAGAACGCTTATTTCTTCATTTTAAGCTTCTCAGAACACTTTATTTCGCATAGGCATACATAGTAAACTTTAGGGTCACGCTGTGTACCCCCTAATTGACCTATAATTATTTTCCGTGGTAGGGTACACTATCACCCTGTAATATAATACGTGGTCCAATTTAAAAATTTTAGGTCAATATTAAGGTCCGATACCGTGCCGTTAGTTAACATAGAAAAGTGTCTTCGAATTTCCTTGTTTTAATGCACTATTTAAAATACACATAGTGTACCCCCTAATTGACCTATAATTATTTCCTGTTGTAGGGTACACTATTACCCTGTAATACAAAACCTTTTCCAATTTAAATATTATGGTTCCATACTAAGGTCTGATATCGCGCCTTGCGTTAGTTAACCATTGAAAGATGTCTTTGAATTTTTAAAGCATTTTAGAACGCTTATTTCTTCATTTTAAGCTTCTCAGAACACTCTATTTCGCATAGGCATTCATAGTAAACTTTATGGTCACTCTGTGTACCCCCTAATTGACCTATAATTATTTCCTGCTGTAGGGTACACCATAACCCTGTAATATAATACGAGGTCCAATTTAAAAATTATAGGTCAATATTAAGGTCCGATACCGTGCCGTTAGTTAACATAGAAAAGTGTCTTCGTATTTCCTTGTTTTAATGCACTATTTAAAATATACATAGTGTACCCCCTAATTGACCTATAATTATTTCCTCTGGTAGGGTACACTATTACCCTGTAATATAATACCTGGTCTAATTTAAATATTATGGGTCAATATTAAGGTCTGATATTGCGCCTTGCGTTAGTTAACCATTGAAAAATGTCTTTGAATTTTTAAAGCATTTTAGAACGCTAATTTCTTCATTTTAAGCTTCTCAGAACACTCTATTTCGCATAGGCATACAGTAAAATTTAGGGTCACGCTGTGTACCCCCTAAATGACCTATAATTATTTCCTGTGGTAGGGTACACTATTACCCTGTAATATAATACGTGGTCCAATTTAAAAATTATAGGTCAATATTAAGGTCCGATACCGTGCCGTTAGTTAACATAGAAAAATGTCTTTGAATTTTTAAAGCATTTTAGAACGCTTATTTCCTCATTTTAAGCTTCTCAGAACACTTTATTTCGCATAGGCATACATAGTAAACTTTAGGGTCACGCTGTGTACCCCCTAATTGACCTATAATTATTTTCCGTGGTAGGGTACACTATCACCCTGTAATATAATACGTGGTCCAATTTAAAAATTTTAGGTCAATATTAAGGTCCGATACCGTGCCGTTAGTTAACATAGAAAAGTGTCTTCGAATTTCCTTGTTTTAATGCACTATTTAAAATATACATAGTGTACCCCCTAATTGACCTATAATTATTTCCTCTGGTAGGGTACACTATTACCCTGTAATATAATACCAGGTCCAATTTAAATATTATGGGTCAATATTAAGGTCTGATATTGCGCCTTGCGTTAGTTAACCATTGAAAGATGTCTTTGAATTTTTAAAGCATTTTAGAACGCTTATTTCTTAATTTTAAGCTTCTCAGAACACTTTATTTCGCATAGGCATACATAGTAAACTTTAGGGTCACGCTGTGTACCCCCTAATTGACCTATAATTATTTTCCGTGGTAGGGTACACTATCACCCTGTAATATAATACGTGGTCCAATTTAAAAATTTTAGGTCAATATTAAGGTCCGATACCGTGCCGTTAGTTAACATAGAAAAGTGTCTTCGAATTTCCTTGTTTTAATGCACTATTTAAAATATACATAGTGTACCCCCTAATTGACCTATAATTATTTCCTGTGGTAGGGTACACTATTACCCTGTAATATAATACCTGGTCAAATTTAAATATTATGGGTCAATATTAAGGTCTGATATTGCGCCTTGCGTTAGTTAACCATTGAAAGATGTCTTTGAATTTTTAAAGCATTTTTGAACGCTTATTTCTTCATTTTAAGCTTCTCAGAACACTTTATTTCGCATAGGCATACATAGTAAACTTTAGGGTCACGCTGTGTACCCCCTAATTGACCTATAAATATTTTCCGTGGTAGGGTACACTATCAGCCTGTAATATAATACGTGGTCCAATTTAAAAATTTTAGGTCAATATTAAGGTCCGATACCGTGCCGTTAGTTAACATAGGAAAGTGTCTCCGAATTTCCTTGTTTTAATGCACTATTTAAAATATACATAGTGTACCCCCTAATTGACCTATAATTATTTCCTGTGGTAGGGTACACTATTACCCTGTAATATAATACCTGGTCCGATTTAAATATTATGGGTCAATATTAAGGTCTGATATTGCGCCTTGCGTTAGTTAACCATTGAAAGATGTCTTTGAATTTTTAAGGCATTTTAGAACGCTTATTTCTTCATTTTAAGCTTCTCAGAACACTCTATTTCGCATAGGCATACATAGTAAACTTTAGGGTCACTCTGTGTACCCCCTAATTGACCTATAATTATTTCCTGTGGTTGGGTACACTATAACCCTGTAATATAATACGTGGTCCAATTTAAAAATTATAGGTCAATATTAAGGTCCGATACCGTGCCGTTAGTTAACATAAAAAAGTGTCTTCGTATTTCCTTGTTTTAATGCACTATTTAAAATACACATAGTGTACCTCCTAATTGACCTATAATTATTTCCTGTTGTAGGGTACACAATTACCCTGTAATATAAAACCTGGTCCAATTTAAATATTATGGTTCCATATTAAGGTCTGATATCGCGCCTTGCGTTAGTTAACCATTGAAAGATGTCTTTGAATTTTTAAAGCATTTTAGAACGCTTATTTCTTCATTTTAAGCTTCTCAGAGCACTTTATTTCGCATAGGCATACATAGTAAACTTTAGGGTCACGCTGTGTACCCCCTAATTGACCTGTAATTATTTTCCGTGTTAGGGTACACTATCACCCTGTAATATAATACGTGGTCCAATTTAAAAATTATAGGTCAATATTAAGGTCCGATACCGTGCCGTTAGTTAACATAGAAAAATGTCTTTGAATTTTTAAAGCATTTTAGAAGGCTTATTTCCTCATTTTAAGCTTCTCAGAACACTTTATTTCACATAGGCATACATAGTAAACTTTAGGGTCACGCTGTGTACCCCCTAATTGACCTATAATTATTTCCTGTGGCTGGGTACACTATCACCCTGTAATATAATACGTGGTCCAATTTAAAAATTTTAGGTCAATATTAAGGTCCGATACCGTGCCGTTAGTTAACATAGAAAAGTGTCTTCGAATTTCCTTGTTTTAATGCACTATTTAAAATATACATAGTGTACCCCCTAATTGACCTATAATTATTTCCTGTGGTAGGGTACACTATTACCCTGTAATATAATACCTGGTCCAATTTAAATATTATGGGTCAATATTAAGGTCTGATATTGCGCCTTGCGTTAGTTAACCATTGAAAGATGTCTTTGAATTTTTAAAGCATTTTAGAACGCTTATTTCTTCATTTTAAGCTTCTCAGAACACTTTATTTCGCATAGGCATACATAGTAAACTTTAGGGTCACGCTGTGTACCCCCTAATTGACCTGTAATTATTTTCCGTGGTAGGGTACACTATCACCCTGTAATATAATACGTGGTCCAATTTAAAAATTTTAGGTCAATATTAAGGTCCGATACCGTGCCGTTAGTTAACATAGAAAAGAGTCTTCGAATTTCCTTGTTTTAATGCACTATATAAAATACACATAGTGTTCCTCCTAATTGACCTATAATTATTTCCTGTTGCAGGGTACACTATTACCCTGTAATATAAAGCCTGGTCCAATTTAAATATTATGGTTCCATATTAAGGTCTGATATCGCGACTTGCGTTAGTTAACCATTGAAAGATGTCTTTGAATTTTTAAAGCATTTTAGAACGCTTATTTCTTCATTTTAAGCTTCTCAGAACACTCTATTTCGCATAGGCATACATAGTAAACTTTAGGGTCACTCTGTGTACCCCCTAATTGACCTATAATTATTTCCTGTGGTAGGGTACACTATAACCCTGTAATATAATACGTGGTCCAATTTAAAAATTATAGGTCAATATTAAGGTCCGATACCGTGCCGTTAGTTAACATAGAAAAGTGTCTTCGTATTTCCTTGTTTTAATGCACTATTTAAAATATGCATAGTGTACCCCCTAATTGACCTATAATTATTTCCTGTGGTAGGGTACACTATTACCCTGTAATATAATACCTGGTCTAATTTAAATATTATGGGTCAATATTAAGGTCTGATATTTCGCCTTGCGTTAGTTAACCATTGAAAAATGTCTTTGAATTTTTAAAGCATTTTAGAACGCTAATTTCTTCATTTTAAGCTTCTCAGAACACTCTATTTCGCATAGGCATACAGTAAAATTTAGGGTCACGCTGTGTACCCCCTAAATGACCTATAATTATTTCCTGTGGTAGGGTACACTATTACCCTGTAATATAATACGTGGTCCAATTTAAAAATTATAGGTTAATATTAAGGTCCGATACCGTGCCGTTAGTTAACATAGAAAAATGTCTTTGAATTTTTAAAGCATTTTAGAACGCTTATTTCCTCATTTTAAGCTTCTCAGAACACTTTATTTCGCATAGGCTTACATAGTAAACTTTAGGGTCACGCTGTGTACCCCCTAATTGACCTATAATTATTTCCTGTGGTTGGGTACACTATAACCCTGTAATATAATACGTGGTCCAATTTAAAAATTATAGGTCAATATTAAGGTCCAATACCGTGCCGTTAGTTAACATAGAAAAATGTCTTTGAATTTTTAAAGCATTTTAGAACGCTTATTTCCTCATTTTAAGCTTCTCAGAACACTTTATTTCGCATAGGCATACATAGTAAACTTTAGGGTCACGCTGTGTACCCCCTAATTGACCTATAATTATTTCCTGTGGTTGGGTACACTATAACCCTGTAATATAATACGTGGTCCAATTTAAAAATTATAGGTCAATATTAAGGTCCGATACCGTGCCGTTAGTTAACATAGAAAAGTGTCTTCGAATTTCCTTGTTTTAATGCACTATTTAAAATATACATAGTGTACCCCCTAATTGACCTATAATTATTTCCTGTGGTAGGGTACACTATTACCCTGTAATATAATACCTGGTCTAATTTAAATATTATGGGTCAATATTAAGGTCTGATATTTCACCTTGCGTTAGTTAACCATTGAAAAATGTCTTTGAATTTTTAAAGCATTTTAGAACGCTAATTTCTTCATTTTAAGCTTCTCAGAACACTCTATTTCGCATAGGCATACAGTAAAATTTTGGGTCACGCTGTGTACCCCCTAAATGACCTATAATTATTTCCTGTGGTAGGGTACACTATTACCCTGTAATATAATACGTGGTCCAATTTAAAAATTATAGGTTAATATTAAGGTCCGATACCGTGCCGTTAGTTAACATAGAAAAATGTCTTTGAATTTTTAAAGCATTTTAGAACGCTTATTTCCTCATTTTAAGCTTCTCAGAACACATTATTTCGCATAGGCTTACATAGTAAACTTTAGGGTCACGCTGTGTACCCCCTAATTGACCTATAATTATTTCCTGTGGTTGGGTACACTATAACCCTGTAATATAATACGTGGTCCAATTTAAAAATTATAGGTCAATATTAAGGTCCAATACCGTGCCGTTAGTTAACATAGAAAAATGTCTTTGAATTTTTAAAGCATTTTAGAACGCTTATTTCCTCATTTTAAGCTTCTCAGAACACTTTATTTCGCATAGGCATACATAGTAAATTTTAGGGTCACGCTGTGTACCCCCTAATTAACCTATAATTATTTCCTGTGGTTGGGTACACTATAACCCTGTAATATAATACGTGGTCCAATTTAAAAATTATAGGTCAATATTAAGGTCCGATACCGTGCCGTTAGTTAACATAGAAAAGTGTCTTCGAATTTCCTTGTTTTAATGCACTATTTAAAATATAAATAGTGTACCCCCTAATTGACCTATAATTATTTCCTGTGGTAGGGTACACTATTATACTGTAATATAATACCTGGTCTAATACAAATATTATATGTCAATATTAAGGTCTGATATTGCGCCTTGCGTTAGTTAACCATTGAAAGATGTCTTTGAATTTTTAAAGCATTTTAGAACGCTTATTTCTTCATTTTAAGCTTCTCAGAACACTTTATTTCGCATAGGCATACATAGTAAACTTTAGGGTCACGCTGTGTACCCCCTAATTGATCTATAATTCTTTTCCGTGGTAGGGTACACTATCACCCTGTAATATAATACGTGGTCCAATTTAAAAATTTTAGGTCAATATTAAGGTCCGATACCGTGCCGTTAGTTAACATAGAAAAGTTTCTTCGAATTTCCTTGTTTTAATGCACTATTTAAAATATACATAGTGTACCCCCTAATTGACCTATAATTATTTCCTGTGGTAGGGTACACTATTACCCTGTAATATAATACCTGGTCCAATTTAAAAATTATAGGTCAATATTAAGGTCCGATACTGTACCGTTAGTTAACATAGAAAAATGTCTTTGAATTTTTAAAGCATTTTAGAACGCTTATTTCCTCATTTTAAGCTTCTCAGAACACTTTATTTTGCATAGGAATACATAGTAAACTTTAGGGTCACGCTGTGTACCCCCTAATTGACCTATAATTATTTCCTGCTGTAGGGTACACTATTAACCTGAAATATAATACCTGGTCCAATTTAAATATTATGGGTCAATATTAAGGTCTGATATCGCGCCTTGCGTTGATTAACCATTGAAAGATGTCTTTGAATTTTTAAAGCATTTTAGAACGCTTATTTCTTCATTTTAAGCTTCTCAAAACATTTTATTTCGCATAGGCATACATAGTAAAATTTAGGGTCACGCTGTGTACCCCCTAAATGTCCTATAATTATTTCCTGTGGTAGGGTACACTATTACCCTGTAATATAATACGTGGTCCAATTTAAAAATTATAGTTCAATATTAAGGCCCGATACCGTGCCGTTAGTTAACATAGAAAAATGTCTTTGAATTTTTAAAGCATTTTAGAACGCTTATTTCCTCATTTTAAGCTTCTCAGAACACTTTATTTCGCATAGGCATACATAGTAAACTTTAGGGTCACGCTGTGTACCATCTAATTGACCTGTAATTATTTCCTGCGGTAGGGTACACTATTACCCTGTAATATAATACCTTTTCCAATTTAAATAATGGGTCAATATTAAGGTCTGATATTGCGCCTTGCGTTAGTTAACCAATGAAAGATGTCTTTGAATTTTTAAAGCATTTTAGAACGCTTATTTCTTCATTTTAAGCTTCTCAGAACACTCTATTTCGCATAGGCATACATAGTAAACTTTAGGGTCACGCTGTGTACCCCCTAATTGACCTATAATTATTTCCTGTTGTAGGATACACTATTACCCTGTAATATAATACCTGGTCCAATTTAAATATTATGGGTCAATATTAAGGTCTGATATTGCGCCTTGCGTTAGTTAACCATTGAAAGATGTCTTTGAATTTTTAAAGCATTTTTGAACGCTTATTTCTTCATTTTAAGCTTCTCAGAACACTTTATTTCGCATAGGCATACATAGTAAACTTTAGGGTCACGCTGTGTACCCCCTAATTGACCTATAATTATTTTCCGTGGTAGGGTACACTATCACCCTGTAATATAATACGTGGTCCAATTTAAAAATTTTAGGTCAATATTAAGGTCCGATACCGTGCCGTTAGTTAACATAGAAAAGAGTCTTCGAATTTCCTTGTTTTAATGCACTATTTAAAATACACATAGTGTACCCCCTAATTGACCTATAATTATTTCCTGTTGTAGGGTACACTATTACCCTGTAATATAAAACCTGGTCCAATTTAAATATTATGGTTCCATATTAAGGTCTGATATCGCGCCTTGCGTTAGTTAACCATTGAAAAATGTCTTTGAATTTTTAAAGCATTTTAGAACGCTAATTTCTTCATTTTAAGCTTCTCAGAACACTCTATTTCGCATAGGCATACAGTAAAATTTAGGGACACGCTGTGTACCATCTAATTGACCTATAATTATTTTCTGTGGTAGGGTACACTATTACCATGTAATATAATACCTGGTCCAATTAAAATATTATAGGTCAATATTAAGGTCTGATATTGCGCCTTGCGTTAGTTAACCAATGAAAGATGTCTTTGAATTTTTAAAGCATTTTAGAACGCTTATTTCTTCATTTTAAGCTTCTCAGAACACTCTATTTCGCATAGGCATACATAGTAAACTTTAGGGTCACGCTGTGTACCCCCTAATTGACCTATAATTATTTCCTGTTGTAGGATACACTATTACCCTGTAATATAATACCTGGTCCAATTTAAAAATTATGGGTCAATATTAAGGTCTGATATTGCGCCTTGCGTTAGTTAACCATTGAAAGATGTCTTTGAATTTTTAAAGCATTTTTGAACGCTTATTTCTTCATTTTAAGCTTCTCAGAACACTTTATTTCGCATAGGCATACATAGTAAACTTTAGGGTCACGCTGTGTACCCCCTAATTGATCTATAATTCTTTTCCGTGGTAGGGTACACTATCACCCTGTAATATAATACGTGGTCCAATTTAAAAATTTTAGGTCAATATTAAGGTCCGATACCGTGCCGTTAGTTAACATAGAAAAGTTTCTTCGAATTTCCTTGTTTTAATGCACTATTTAAAATATACATAGTGTACCCCCTAATTGACCTATAATTATTTCCTGTGGTAGGGTACACTATTACCCTGTAATATAATACCTGGTCCAATTTAAAAATTATAGGTCAATATTAAGGTCCGATACTGTACCGTTAGTTAACATAGAAAAATGTCTTTGAATTTTTAAAGCATTTTAGAACGCTTATTTCCTCATTTTAAGCTTCTCAGAACACTTTATTTTGCATAGGAATACATAGTAAACTTTAGGGTCACGCTGTGTACCCCCTAATTGACCTATAATTATTTCCTGCTGTAGGGTACACTATTAACCTGAAATATAATACCTGGTCCAATTTAAATATTATGGGTCAATATTAAGGTCTGATATCGCGCCTTGCGTTGATTAACCATTGAAAGATGTCTTTGAATTTTTAAAGCATTTTAGAACGCTTATTTCTTCATTTTAAGCTTCTCAAAACATTTTATTTCGCATAGGCATACATAGTAAAATTTAGGGTCACGCTGTGTACCCCCTAAATGTCCTATAATTATTTCCTGTGGTAGGGTACACTATTACCCTGTAATATAATACGTGGTCCAATTTAAAAATTATAGTTCAATATTAAGGCCCGATACCGTGCCGTTAGTTAACATAGAAAAATGTCTTTGAATTTTTAAAGCATTTTAGAACGCTTATTTCCTCATTTTAAGCTTCTCAGAACACTTTATTTCGCATAGGCATACATAGTAAACTTTAGGGTCACGCTGTGTACCATCTAATTGACCTGTAATTATTTCCTGCGGTAGGGTACACTATTACCCTGTAATATAATACCTTTTCCAATTTAAATAATGTTTCAATATTAAGGTCTGATATTGCGCCTTGCGTTAGTTAACCAATGAAAGATGTCTTTGAATTTTTAAAGCATTTTAGAACGCTTATTTCTTCATTTTAAGCTTCTCAGAACACTCTATTTCGCATAGGCATACATAGTAAACTTTAGGGTCACGCTGTGTACCCCCTAATTGACCTATAATTATTTCCTGTTGTAGGATACACTATTACCCTGTAATATAATACCTGGTCCAATTTAAATATTATGGGTCAATATTAAGGTCTGATATTGCGCCTTGCGTTAGTTAACCATTGAAAGATGTCTTTGAATTTTTAAAGCATTTTTGAACGCTTATTTCTTCATTTTAAGCTTCTCAGAACACTTTATTTCGCATAGGCATACATAGTAAACTTTAGGGTCACGCTGTGTACCCCCTAATTGACCTATAATTATTTTCCGTGGTAGGGTACACTATCACCCTGTAATATAATACGTGGTCCAATTTAAAAATTTTAGGTCAATATTAAGGTCCGATACCGTGCCGTTAGTTAACATAGAAAAGAGTCTTCGAATTTCCTTGTTTTAATGCACTATTTAAAATACACATAGTGTACCCCCTAATTGACCTATAATTATTTCCTGTTGTAGGGTACACTATTACCCTGTAATATAAAACCTGGTCCAATTTAAATATTATGGTTCCATATTAAGGTCTGATATCGCGCCTTGCGTTAGTTAACCATTGAAAAATGTCTTTGAATTTTTAAAGCATTTTAGAACGCTAATTTCTTCATTTTAAGCTTCTCAGAACACTCTATTTCGCATAGGCATACAGTAAAATTTAGGGACACGCTGTGTACCATCTAATTGACCTATAATTATTTTCTGTGGTAGGGTACACTATTACCATGTAATATAATACCTGGTCCAATTAAAATATTATAGGTCAATATTAAGGTCTGATATTGCGCCTTGCGTTAGTTAACCAATGAAAGATGTCTTTGAATTTTTAAAGCATTTTAGAACGCTTATTTCTTCATTTTAAGCTTCTCAGAACACTCTATTTCGCATAGGCATACATAGTAAACTTTAGGGTCACGCTGTGTACCCCCTAATTGACCTATAATTATTTCCTGTTGTAGGATACACTATTACCCTGTAATATAATACCTGGTCCAATTTAAATATTATGGGTCAATATTAAGGTCTGATATTGCGCCTTGCGTTAGTTAACCATTGAAAGATGTCTTTGAATTTTTAAAGCATTTTTGAACGCTTATTTCTTCATTTTAAGCTTCTCAGAACACTTTATTTCGCATAGGCATACATAGTAAACTTTAGGGTCACGCTGTGTACCCCCTAATTGACCTATAATTATTTTCCGTGGTAGGGTACACTATCACCCTGTAATATAATACGTGGTCCAATTTAAAAATTTTAGGTCAATATTAAGGTCCGATACCGTGCCGTTAGTTAACATAGAAAAGTGTCTTCGATATTCCTTGTTTTAATGCGCTATTTAAAATATACATAGTGTACCCCCTAATTGACCTATAATTATTTCCTGTGGTAGTGTACACTATTACCCTGTAATATAATACCTGGTCCAATTTATATATTGTGGGTCAATATTAAGGTATGAAATTGCGCCTTGCGTTAGTTAACCATTGAAAGATGTCTTTGAATTTTTAAAGCATTTTAGAACGCTTATTTCTTCATTTTAAGCTTCTCAGAACACTTTATTTCGCATAGGCATACATAGTAAACTTTAGGGTCACGCTGTGTACCCCCTAATTGACCTGTAATTATTTTCCGTGGTAGGGTACACTATCACCCTGTAATATAATACGTGGTCCAATTTAAAAATTTTAGGTCAATATTAAGGTTCGATACCGTGCCGTTAGTTAATATAGAAAAGAGTCTTCGAATTTCCTTGTTTTAATGCACTATTTAAAATACACATAGTGTACCCCCTAATTGACCTATAATTATTTCCTGTTGTAGGGTACACTATTACCCTGTAATACAAAACCTTTTCCAATTTAAATATTATGGTTCCATACTAAGGTCTGATATCGCGCCTTGCGTTAGTTAACCATTGAAAGATGTCTTTGAATTTTTAAAGCATTTTAGAACGCTTATTTCTTCATTTTAAGCTTCTCAGAACACTCTATTTCTCATAGGCATTCATAGTAAACTTTATGGTCACTCTGTGTACCCCCTAATTGACCTATAATTATTTCCTGCTGTAGGGTACACCATAACCCTGTAATATAATACGTGGTCCAATTTAAAAATTATAGGTCAATATTAAGGTCCGATACCGTGCCGTTAGTTAACATAGAAAAGTGTCTTCGTATTTCCTTGTTTTAATGCACTATTTAAAATATACATAGTGTACCCCCTAATTGACCTATAATTATTTCCTGTGGTAGGGTACACTATTACCCTGTAATATAATACCTGGTCTAATTTAAATATTATGGGTCAATATTAAGGTCTGATATTGCGCCTTGCGTTAGTTAACCATTGAAAAATGTCTTTGAATTTTTAAAGCATTTTAGAACGCTAATTTCTTCATTTTAAGCTTCTCAGAACACTCTATTTCGCATAGGCATACAGTAAAATTTAGGGTCACGCTGTGTACCCCCTAAATGACCTATAATTATTTCCTGTGGTAGGGTACACTATTACCCTGTAATATAATACGTGGTCCAATTTAAAAATTATAGGTCAATATTAAGGTCCGATACCGTGCCGTTAGTTAACATAGAAAAATGTCTTTGAATTTTTAAAGCATTTTAGAACGCTTATTTCCTCATTTTAAGCTTCTCAGAACACTTTATATCGCATAGGCATACATAGTAAACTTTAGGGTCACGCTGTGTACCCCCTAATTGACCTATAATTATTTTCCGTTTTAGGGTACACTATCACCCTGTAATATAATACGTGGTCCAATTTAAAAATTTTAGGTCAATATTAAGGTCCGATACCGTGCCGTTAGTTAACATAGAAAAGTGTCTTCGAATTTCCTTGTTTTAATGCACTATTTAAAATATACATAGTGTACCCCCTAATTGACCTATAATTATTTCCTCTGGTAGGGTACACTATTACCCTGTAATATAATACCAGGTCCAATTTAAATATTATGGGTCAATATTAAGGTCTGATATTGCGCCTTGCGTTAGTTAACCATTGAAAGATGTCTTTGAATTTTTAAAGCATTTTAGAACGCTTATTTCTTAATTTTAAGCTTCTCAGAACACTTTATTTCGCATAGGCATACATAGTAAACTTTAGGGTCACGCTGTGTACCCCCTAATTGACCTATAATTATTTTCCGTGGTAGGGTACACTATCACCCTGTAATATAATACGTGGTCCAATTTAAAAATTTTAGGTCAATATTAAGGTCCGATACCGTGCCGTTAGTTAACATAGAAAAGTGTCTTCGAATTTCCTTGTTTTAATGCACTATTTAAAATATACATAGTGTACCCCCTAATTGACCTATAATTATTTCCTGTGGTAGGGTACACTATTACCCTGTAATATAATACCTGGTCCAATTTAAATATTATGGGTCAATATTAAGGTCTGATATTGCGCCTTGCGTTAGTTAACCATTGAAAGATGTCTTTGAATTTTTAAAGCATTTTTGAATGCTTATTTCTTCATTTTAAGCTTCTCAGAACACTTTATTTCGCATAGGCATACATAGTAAACTTTAGGGTCACGCTGTGTACCCCCTAATTGACCTATAATTATTTTCCGTGGTAGGGTACACTATCAGCCTGTAATATAATACGTGGTCCAATTTAAAAATTTTAGGTCAATATTAAGGTCCGATACCGTGCCGTTAGTTAACATAGAAAAGAGTCTTCGAATTTCCTTGTTTTAATGCACTATTTAAAATACACATAGTGTACCCCCTAATTGACCTATAATTATTTCCTGTTGTAGGGTACACTATTACCCTGTAATATAAAACCTGGTCCAATTTAAATACTATGGTTCCATATTAAGGTCTGATATCGCGCCTTGCGTTAGTTAACCATTGAAAAATGTCTTTGAATTTTTAAAGCATTTTAGAACGCTAATTTCTTCATTTTAAGCTTCTCAGAACACTCTATTTCGCATAGGCATACAGTAAAATTTAGGGTCACGCTGTGTACCCCCTAAATGACCTATAATTATTTCCTGTGGTAGGGTACACTATTACCCTGTAATATAATACGTGGTCCAATTTAAAAATTATAGGTCAATATTAAGGTCCGATACCGTGCCGTTAGTTAACATAGAAAAATGTCTTTGAATTTTTAAAGCATTTTAGAACGCTTATTTCCTCATTTTAAGCTTCTCAGAACACTTTATTTCGCATAGGCATACATAGTAAACTTTAGGGTCACGCTGTGTACCCCCTAATTGACCTATAATTATTTTCCGTGGTAGGGTACACTATCACCCTGTAATATAATACGTGGTCCAATTTAAAAATTTTAGGTCAATATTAAGGTCCGATACCGTGCCGTTAGTTAACATAGAAAAATGTCTTTGAATTTTTAAAGCATTTTAGAACGCTTATTTCCTCATTTTAAGCTTCTCAGAACACTTTATTTCGCATAGGCATACATAGTAATCTTTAGGGTCACGCTGTGTACCCCCTAATTGACCTATAATTATTTTCCGTGGTAGGGTACACTATCACCCTGTAATATAATACGTGGTCCAATTTAAAAATTTTAGGTCAATATTAAGGTCCGATACCGTGCCGTTAGTTAACATAGAAAAGTGTCTTCGAATTTCCTTGTTTTAATGCACTATTTAAAACATACATAGTGTACCCCCTAATTGACCTATAATTATTTCCTCTGGTAGGGTACACTATTACCCTGTAATATAATACCAGGTCCAATTTAAATATTATGGGTCAATATTAAGGTCTGATATTGCGCCTTGCGTTAGTTAACCATTGAAAGATGTCTTTGAATTTTTAAAGCATTTTAGAACGCTTATTTCTTAATTTTAAGCTTCTCAGAACACTTTATTTCGCATAGGCATACATAGTAAACTTTAGGGTCACGCTGTGTACCCCCTAATTGACCTATAATTATTTTCCGTGGTAGGGTACACTATCACCCTGTAATATAATACGTGGTCCAATTTAAAAATTTTAGGTCAATATTAAGGTCCGATACCGTGCCGTTAGTTAACATAGAAAAGTGTCTTCGAATTTCCTTGTTTTAATGCACAATTTAAAATATACACAGTGTACCCCCTAATTGACCTATAATTATTTCCTGTGGTAGGGTACACTATTACCCTGTAATATAATACCTGGTCAAATTTAAATATTATGGGTCAATATTAAGGTCTGATATTGCGCCTTGCGTTAGTTAACCATTGAAAGATGTCTTTGAATTTTTAAAGCATTTTTGAACGCTTATTTCTTCATTTTAAGCTTCTCAGAACACTTTATTTCGCATAGGCATACATAGTAAACTTTAGGGTCACGCTGTGTACCCCCTAATTGACCTATAAATATTTTCCGTGGTAGGGTACACTATCAGCCTGTAATATAATACGTGGTCCAATTTAAAAATTTTAGGTCAATATTAAGGTCCGATACCGTGCCGTTAGTTAACATAGGAAAGTGTCTCCGAATTTCCTTGTTTTAATGCACTATTTAAAATATACATAGTGTACCCCCTAATTGACCTATAATTATTTCCTGTGGTAGGGTACACTATTACCCTGTAATATAATACCTGGTCCGATTTAAATATTATGGGTCAATATTAAGGTCTGATATTGCGCCTTGCGTTAGTTAACCATTGAAAGATGTCTTTGAATTTTTAAGGCATTTTAGAACGCTTATTTCTTCATTTTAAGCTTCTCAGAACACTTTATTTCGCATAGGCATACATAGTAAACTTTAGGGTCACGCTGTGTACCCCCTAATTGACCTGTAATTATTTTCCGTGGTAGGGTACACTATCACCCTGTAATATAATACGTGGTCCAATTTAAAAATTTTAGGTCAATATTAAGGTCCGATACCGTGCCGTTAGTTAACATAGAAAAGAGTCTTCGAATTTCCTTGTTTTAATGCACTATTTAAAATACACATAGTGTACCCCCTAATTGACCTATAATTATTTCCTGTTGTAGGGTACACTATTCCCCTGTAATATAAAACCTGGTCCAATTTAAATATTATGGTTCCATATTAAGGTCTGATATCGCGCCTTGCGTTAGTTAACCATTGAAAGATGTCTTTGAATTTTTAAAGCATTTTAGAACGCTTATTTCTTCATTTTAAGCTTCTCAGAACACTCTATTTGGCATAGGCATACATAGTAAACTTTAGGGTCACGCTGTGTACCCCCTAATTGACCTGTAATTATTTTCCGTGTTAGGGTACACTATTACCCTGTAATATAATACGTGGTCCAATTTAAAAATTATAGGTCAATATTAAGGTCCGATACCGTGCCGTTAGTTAACATAGAAAAATGTCTTTGAATTTTTAAAGCATTTTAGAACGCTTATTTCCTCATTTTAAGCTTCTCAGAACACTTTATTTCGCATAGGCATACATAGTAATCTTTAGGGTCACGCTGTGTACCCCCTAATTGACCTATAATTATTTTCCGTGGTAGGGTACACTATCACCCTGTAATATAATACGTGGTCCAATTTAAAAATTTTAGGTCAATATTAAGGTCCGATACCGTGCCGTTAGTTAACATAGAAAAGTGTCTTCGAATTTCCTTGTTTTAATGCACTATTTAAAACATACATAGTGTACCCCCTAATTGACCTATAATTATTTCCTCTGGTAGGGTACACTATTACCCTGTAATATAATACCAGGTCCAATTTAAATATTATGGGTCAATATTAAGGTCTGATATTGCGCCTTGCGTTAGTTAACCATTGAAAGATGTCTTTGAATTTTTAAAGCATTTTAGAACGCTTATTTCTTAATTTTAAGCTTCTCAGAACACTTTATTTCGCATAGGCATACATAGTGAACTTTAGGGTCACGCTGTGTACCCCCTAATTGACCTATAATTATTTTCCGTGGTAGGGTACACTATCACCCTGTAATATAATACGTGGTCCAATTTAAAAATTTTAGGTCAATATTAAGGTCCGATACCGTGCCGTTAGTTAACATAGAAAAGTGTCTTCGAATTTCCTTGTTTTAATGCACTATTTAAAATATACACAGTGTACCCCCTAATTGACCTATAATTATTTCCTGTGGTAGGGTACACTATTACCCTGTAATATAATACCTGGTCAAATTTAAATATTATGGGTCAATATTAAGGTCTGATATTGCGCCTTGCGTTAGTTAACCATTGAAAGATGTCTTTGAATTTTTAAAGCATTTTTGAACGCTTATTTCTTCATTTTAAGCTTCTCAGAACACTTTATTTCGCATAGGCATACATAGTAAACTTTAGGGTCACGCTGTGTACCCCCTAATTGACCTATAAATATTTTCCGTGGTAGGGTACACTATCAGCCTGTAATATAATACGTGGTCCAATTTAAAAATTTTAGGTCAATATTAAGGTCCGATACCGTGCCGTTAGTTAACATAGGAAAGTGTCTCCGAATTTCCTTGTTTTAATGCACTATTTAAAATATACATAGTGTACCCCCTAATTGACCTATAATTATTTCCTGTGGTAGGGTACACTATTACCCTGTAATATAATACCTGGTCCGATTTAAATATTATGGGTCAATATTAAGGTCTGATATTGCGCCTTGCGTTAGTTAACCATTGAAAGATGTCTTTGAATTTTTAAGGCATTTTAGAACGCTTATTTCTTCATTTTAAGCTTCTCAGAACACTTTATTTCGCATAGGCATACATAGTAAACTTTAGGGTCACGCTGTGTACCCCCTAATTGACCTGTAATTATTTTCCGTGGTAGGGTACACTATCACCCTGTAATATAATACGTGGTCCAATTTAAAAATTTTAGGTCAATATTAAGGTCCGATACCGTGCCGTTAGTTAACATAGAAAAGAGTCTTCGAATTTCCTTGTTTTAATGCACTATTTAAAATACACATAGTGTACCCCCTAATTGACCTATAATTATTTCCTGTTGTAGGGTACACTATTCCCCTGTAATATAAAACCTGGTCCAATTTAAATATTATGGTTCCATATTAAGGTCTGATATCGCGCCTTGCGTTAGTTAACCATTGAAAGATGTCTTTGAATTTTTAAAGCATTTTAGAACGCTTATTTCTTCATTTTAAGCTTCTCAGAACACTCTATTTGGCATAGGCATACATAGTAAACTTTAGGGTCACTCTGTGTACCCCCTAATTGACCTATAATTATTTCCTGTGGTAGGGTACACTATAACCCTGTAATATAATACGTGGTCCAATTTAAAAATTATAGGTCAATATTAAGGTCCGATACCGTGCCGATAGTTAACATAGAAAAGTGTCTTCGTATTTCCTTGTTTTAATGCACTATTTAAAATACACATAGTGTACCTCCTAATTGACCTATAATTATTTCCTGTTGTAGGGTACACTATTACCCTGTAATATAAAACCTGGTCCAATTTAAATATTATGGTTCCATATTAAGGTCTGATATCGCGCCTTGCGTTAGTTAACCATTGAAAGATGTCTTTGAATTTTTAAAGCATTTTAGAACGCTTATTTCTTCATTTTAAGCTTCTCAGAGCACTTTATTTCGCATAGGCATACATAGTAAACTTTAGGGTCACGCTGTGTACCCCCTAATTGACCTGTAATTATTTTCCGTGTTAGGGTACACTATCACCCTGTAATATAATACGTGGTCCAATTTAAAAATTATAGGTCAATATTAAGGTCCGATACCGTGCCGTTAGTTAACATAGAAAAATGTCTTTGAATTTTTAAAGCATTTTAGAACGCTTATTTCCTCATTTTAAGCTTCTCAGAACACTTTATATCGCATAGGCATACATAGTAAACTTTAGGGTCACGCTGTGTACCCCCTAATTGACCTATAATTATTTTCCGTTTTAGGGTACACTATCACCCTGTAATATAATACGTGGTCCAATTAAAAAATTTTAGGTCAATATTAAGGTCCGATACCGTGCCGTTAGTTAACATAGAAAAGTGTCTTCGAATTTCCTTGTTTTAATGCACTATTTAAAATATACATAGTGTACCCCCTAATTGACCTATAATTATTTCCTCTGGTAGGGTACACTATTACCCTGTAATATAATACCAGGTCCAATTTAAATATTATGGGTCAATATTAAGGTCTGATATTGCGCCTTGCGTTAGTTAACCATTGAAAGATGTCTTTGAATTTTTAAAGCATTTTAGAACGCTTATTTCTTAATTTTAAGCTTCTCTGAACACTTTATTTCGCATAGGCATACATAGTAAACTTTAGGGTCACGCTGTGTACCCCCTAAATGACCTATAATTATTTTCCGTGGTAGGGTACACTATCACCCTGTAATATAATACGTGGTCCAATTTAAAAATTTTAGGTCAATATTAAGGTCCGATACCGTGCCGTTAGTTAACATAGAAAAGTGTCTTCGAATTTCCTTGTTTTAATGCACTATTTAAAATATACATAGTGTACCCCCTAATTGATCTATAATTATTTCCTGTGGTAGGGTACACTATTACCCTGTAATATAATACCTGGTCCAATTTAAATATTATGGGTCAATATTAAGGTCTGATATTGCGCCTTGCGTTAGTTAACCATTGAAAGATGTCTTTGAATTTTTAATTCATTTTTGAATGCTTATTTCTTCATTTTAAGCTTCTCAGAACACTTTATTTCGCATAGGCATACATAGTAAACTTTAGGGTCACGCTGTGTACCCCCTAATTGACCTATAATTATTTTCCGTGGTAGGGTACACTATCAGCCTGTAATATAATACGTGGTCCAATTTAAAAATTTTAGGTCAATATTAAGGTCCGATACCGTGCCGTTAGTTAACATAGAAAAGAGTCTTCGAATTTCCTTGTTTTAATGCACTATTTAAAATACACATAGTGTACCCCCTAATTGACCTATAATTATTTCCTGTTGTAGGGTACACTATTACCCTGTAATGTAAACCTGGTCCAATTTAAATATTATGGTTCCATATTAAGGTCTGATATCGCGCCTTGCGTTAGTTAACCATTGAAAAATGTCTTTGAATTTTTAAAGCATTTTAGAACGCTAATTTCTTCATTTTAAGCTTCTCAGAACACTCTATTTCGCATAGGCATACAGTAAAATTTAGGGTCACGCTGTGTACCCCCTAAATGACCTATAATTATTTCCTGTGGTAGGGTACACTATTACCCTGTAATATAATACGTGGTCCAATTTAAAAATTATAGGTCAATATTAAGGTCCGATACCGTGCCGTTAGTTAACATAGAAAAATGTCTTTGAATTTTTAAAGCATTTTAGAACGCTTATTTCCTCATTTTAAGCTTCTCAGAACACTTTATTTCGCATAGGCATACATAGTAAACTTTAGGGTCACGCTGTGTACCCCCTAATTGACCTATAATTATTTTCCGTGGTAGGGTACACTATCACCCTGTAATATAATACGTGGTCCAATTTAAAAATTTTAGGTCAATATTAAGGTCCGATACCGTGCCGTTAGTTAACATAGAAAAGTGTCTTCGAATTTCCTTGTTTTAATGCACTATTTAAAATATACATAGTGTACCCCCTAATTGACCTATAATTATTTCCTCTGGTAGGGTACACTATTACCCTGTAATATAATACCAGGTCCAATTTAAATATTATGGGTCAATATTAAGGTCTGATATTGCGCCTTGCGTTAGTTAACCATTGAAAGATGTCTTTGAATTTTTAAAGCATTTTAGAACGCTTATTTCTTAATTTTAAGCTTCTCAGAACACTTTATTTCGCATAGGCATACATAGTAAACTTTAGGGTCACGCTGTGTACCCCCTAATTGACCTATAATTATTTTCCGTGGTAGGGTACACTATCACCCTGTAATATAATACGTGGTCCAATTTAAAAATTTTAGGTCAATATTAAGGTCCGATACCGTGCCGTTAGTTAACATAGAAAAGTGTCTTCGAATTTCCTTGTTTTAATGCACTATTTAAAATATACATAGTGTACCCCCTAATTGACCTATAATTATTTCCTGTGGTAGGGTACACTATTACCCTGTAATATAATACCTGGTCAAATTTAAATATTATGGGTCAATATTAAGGTCTGATATTGCGCCTTGCGTTAGTTAACCATTGAAAGATGTCTTTGAATTTTTAAAGCATTTTTGAACGCTTATTTCTTCATTTTAAGCTTCTCAGAACACTTTATTTCGCATAGGCATACATAGTAAACTTTAGGGTCACGCTGTGTACCCCCTAATTGACCTATAAATATTTTCCGTGGTAGGGTACACTATCAGCCTGTAATATAATACGTGGTCCAATTTAAAAATTTTAGGTCAATATTAAGGTCCGATACCGTGCCGTTAGTTAACATAGGAAAGTGTCTCCGAATTTCCTTGTTTTAATGCACTATTTAAAATATACATAGTGTACCCCCTAATTGACCTATAATTATTTCCTGTGGTAGGGTACACTATTACCCTGTAATATAATACCTGGTCCGATTTAAATATTATGGGTCAATATTAAGGTCTGATATTGCGCCTTGCGTTAGTTAACCATTGAAAGATGTCTTTGAATTTTTAAGGCATTTTAGAACGCTTATTTCTTCATTTTAAGCTTCTCAGAACACTTTATTTCGCATAGGCATACATAGTAAACTTTAGGGTCACGCTGTGTACCCCCTAATTGACCTGTAATTATTTTCCGTGGTAGGGTACACTATCACCCTGTAATATAATACGTGGTCCAATTTAAAAATTTTAGGTCAATATTAAGGTCCGATACCGTGCCGATAGTTAACATAGAAAAGAGTCTTCGAATTTCCTTGTTTTAATGCACTATTTAAAATACACATAGTGTACCCCCTAATTGACCTATAATTATTTCCTGTTGTAGGGTACACTATTCCCCTGTAATATAAAACCTGGTCCAATTTAAATATTATGGTTCCATATTAAGGTCTGATATCGCGCCTTGCGTTAGTTAACCATTGAAAGATGTCTTTGAATTTTTAAAGCATTTTAGAACGCTTATTTCTTCATTTTAAGCTTCTCAGAACACTCTATTTGGCATAGGCATACATAGTAAACTTTAGGGTCACTCTGTGTACCCCCTAATTGACCTATAATTATTTCCTGTGGTAGGGTACACTATAACCCTGTAATGTAATACGTGGTCCAATTTAAAAATTATAGGTCAATATTAAGGTCCGATACCGTGCCGTTAGTTAACATAGAAAAGTGTCTTCGTATTTCCTTGTTTTAATGCACTATTTAAAATACACATAGTGTACCTCCTAATTGACCTATAATTATTTCCTGTTGTAGGGTACACTATTACCCTGTAATATAAAACCTGGTCCAATTTAAATATTATGGTTCCATATTAAGGTCCGATACCGTGCCGTTAGTTAACATAGAAAAATGTCTTTGAATTTTTAAAGCATTTTAGAACGCTTATTTCCTCATTTTAAGCTTCTCAGAACACTTTATTTCACATAGGCATACATAGTAAACTTTAGGGTCACGCTGTGTACCCCCTAATTGACCTATAATTATTTCCTGTGGTTGGGTACACTATCACCCTGTAATAGAATACGTGGTCCAATTTAAAAATTTTAGGTCAATATTAAGGTCCGATACCGTGCCGTTAGTTAACATAGAAAAGAGTCTTCGAATTTCCTTGTTTTAATGCACTATATAAAATACACATAGTGTTCCTCCTAATTGACCTATAATTATTTCCTGTTGTAGGGTACACTATTACCCTGTAATATAAAACCTGGTCCAATTTAAATATTATGGGTCAATATTAAGGTCTGATATTGCGCCTTGCGTTAGTTAACCATTGAAAGATGTCTTTGAATTTTTAAAGCATTTTAGAACGCTTATTTCTTCATTTTAAGCTTCTCAGAACACTTTATTTCGCATAGGCATACATAGTAAACTTTAGGGTCACGCTGTGTACCCCCTAATTGACCTGTAATAATTTAAAAATTTTAGGTCAATATTAAGGTCCGATACCGTGCCGTTAGTTAACATAGAAAAGAGTCTTCGAATTTCCTTGTTTTAATGCACTATATAAAATACACATAGTGTTCCTCCTAATTGACCTATAATTATTTCCTGTTGTAGGGTACACTATTACCCTGTAATATAAAACCTGGTCCAATTTAAATATTATGGTTCCATATTAAGGTCTGATATCGCGCCTTGCGTTAGTTAACCATTGAAAGATGTCTTTGAATTTTTAAAGCATTTTAGAACGCTTATTTCTTCATTTTAAGCTTCTCAGAACACTCTATTTCGCATAGGCATACATAGTAAACTTTAGGGTCACTCTGTGTACCCCCTAATTGACCTATAATTATTTCCTGTGGTAGGGTACACTATAACCCTGTAATATAATACGTGGTCCAATTTAAAAATTATAGGTCAATATTAAGGTCCGATACCGTGCCGTTAGTTAACATAGAAAAGTGTCTTCGTATTTCCTTGTTTTAACGCACTATTTAAAATATGCATAGTGTACCCCCTAATTGACCTATAATTATTTCCTGTGGTAGGGTACACTATTACCCTGTAATATAATACCTGGTCTAATTTAAATATTATGGGTCAATATTAAGGTCTGATATTGCGCCTTGCGTTAGTTAACCATTGAAAAATGTCTTTGAATTTTTAAAGCATTTTAGAACGCTAATTTCTTCATTTTAAGCTTCTCAGAACACTCTATTTCGCATAGGCATACAGTAAAATTTAGGGTCACGCTGTGTACCCCCTAAATGACCTATAATTATTTCCTGTGGTAGGGTACACTATTACCCTGTAATATAATACGTGGTCCAATTTAAAAATTATAGGTTAATATTAAGGTCCGATACCGTGCCGTTAGTTAACATAGAAAAATGTCTATGAATTTTTAAAGCATTTTAGAACGCTTATTTCCTCATTTTAAGCTTCTCAGAACACTTTATTTCGCATAGGCATACATAGTAAACTTTACGGTCACGCTGTGTACCCCCTAATTGACCTATAATTATTTCCTGTGGTTGGGTACACTATAACCCTGTAATAGAATACGTGGTCCAATTTAAAAATTTTAGGTCAATATTAAGGTCCGATACCGTGCCGTTAGTTAACATAGAAAAGTGTCTTCGAATTTCCTTGTTTTAATGCACTATTTAAAATATACATAGTGTACCCCCTAATTGACCTATAATTATTTCCTGTGGTAGGGTACACTATTACCCTGTAATATAATACCTGGTCCAATTTAAATATTATGGGTCAATATTAAGGTCTGATATTGCGCCTTGCGTTAGTTAACCATTGAAAGATGTCTTTGAATTTTTAAAGCATTTTAGAACGCTTATTTCTTCATTTTAAGCTTCTCAGAACACTTTATTTCGCATAGGCATACATAGTAAACTTTAGGGTCACGCTGTGTACCCCCTAATTGACCTGTAATTATTTTCCGTGGTAGGGTACACTATCACCCTGTAATATAATACGTGGTCCAATTTAAAAATTTTAGGTCAATATTAAGGTCCGATACCGTGCCGTTAGTTAACATAGAAAAGAGTCTTCGAATTTCCTTGTTTTAATGCACTATATAAAATACACATAGTGTTCCTCCTAATTGACCTATAATTATTTCCTGTTGTAGGGTACACTATTACCCTGTAATATAAAACCTGGTCCAATTTAAATATTATGGTTCCATATTAAGGTCTGATATCGCGCCTTGCGTTAGTTAACCATTGAAAGATGTCTTTGAATTTTTAAAGCATTTTAGAACGCTTATTTCTTCATTTTAAGCTTCTCAGAACACTCTATTTCGCATAGGCATACATAGTAAACTTTAGGGTCACTCTGTGTACCCCCTAATTGACCTATAATTATTTCCTGTGGTAGGGTACACTATAACCCTGTAATATAATACGTGGTCCAATTTAAAAATTATAGGTCAATATTAAGGTCCGATACCGTGCCGTTAGTTAACATAGAAAAGTGTCTTCGTATTTCCTTGTTTTAACGCACTATTTAAAATATGCATAGTGTACCCCTAATTGACCTATAATTTTTTCCTGTGGTAGGGTACACTATTACCCTGTAATATAATACCTGGTCTAATTTAAATATTATGGGTCAATATTAAGGTCTGATATTGCGCCTTGCGTTAGTTAACCATTGAAAAATGTCTTTGAATTTTTAAAGCATTTTAGAACGCTTATTTCTTCATTTTAAGCTTCTCAGAGCACTTTATTTCGCATAGGCATACATAGTAAACTTTAGGGTCACGCTGTGTACCCCGTAATTGACCTGTAATTATTTTCCGTGTTAGGGTACACTATCACCCTGTAATATAATACGTGGTCCAATTTAAAAATTATAGGTCAATATTAAGGTCCGATACCGTGCCGTTAGTTAACATAGAAAAATGTCTTTGAATTTTTAAAGCATTTTAGAACGCTTATTTCTTCATTTTAAGCTTCTCAGAACACTCTATTTCGCATAGGCATACAGTAAAATTTAGGGTCACGCTGTGTACCCCCTAAATGACCTATAATTATTTCCTGTGGTAGGGTACACTATTACCCTGTAATATAATACGTGGTCCAATTTAAAAATTATAGGTTAATATTAAGGTCCGATACCGTGCCGTTAGTTAACATAGAAAAATGTCTATGAATTTTTAAAGCATTTTAGAACGCTTATTTCCTCATTTTAAGCTTCTCAGAACACTTTATTTCGCATAGGCATACATAGTAAACTTTACGGTCACGCTGTGTACCCCTAATTGACCTATAATTATTTCCTGTGGTTGGGTACACTATAACCCTGTAATAGAATACGTGGTCCAATTTAAAAATTTTAGGTCAATATTAAGGTCCGATACCGTGCCGTTAGTTAACATAGAAAAGTGTCTTCGAATTTCCTTGTTTTAATGCACTATTTAAAATATACATAGTGTACCCCCTAATTGACCTATAATTATTTCCTGTGGTAGGGTACACTATTACCCTGTAATATAATACCTGGTCCAATTTAAATATTATGGGTCAATATTAAGGTCTGATATCGCGCCTTGCGTTAGTTAACCATTGAAAGATGTCTTTGAATTTTTAAAGCATTTTAGAACGCTTATTTCTTCATTTTAAGCTTCTCAGAACACTCTATTTCGCATAGGCATACATAGTAAACTTTAGGGTCACTCTGTGTACCCCCTAATTGACCTTAATTATTTCCTGTGGTAGGGTACACTATAACCCTGTAATATAATACGTGGTCCAATTTAAAAATTATAGGTCAATATTAAGGTCCGATACCGTGCCGTTAGTTAACATAGAAAAGTGTCTTCGTATTTCCTTGTTTTAACGCACTATTTAAAATATGCATAGTGTACCCCCTAATTGACCTATAATTATTTCCTGTGGTAGGGTACACTATTACCCTGTAATATAATACCTGGTCTAATTTAAATATTATGGGTCAATATTAAGGTCTGATATTGCGCCTTGCGTTAGTTAACCATTGAAAAATGTCTTTGAATTTTTAAAGCATTTTAGAACGCTAATTTCTTCATTTTAAGCTTCTCAGAACACTCTATTTCGCATAGGCATACAGTAAAATTTAGGGTCACGCTGTGTACCCCCTAAATGACCTATAATTATTTCCTGTGATAGGGTACACTATTACCCTGTAATATAATACGTGGTCCAATTTAAAAATTATAGGTTAATATTAAGGTCCGATACCGTGCCGTTAGTTAACATAGAAAAATGTCTATGAATTTTTAAAGCATTTTAGAACGCTTATTTCCTCATTTTAAGCTTCTCAGAACACTTTATTTCGCATAGGCATACATAGTAAACTTTACGGTCACGCTGTGTACCCCCTAATTGACCTATAATTATTTCCTGTGGTTGGGTACACTATAACCCTGTAATATAATACGTGGTCCAATTTAAAATTATAGGTCAATATTAAGGTCCGATACCGTGCCGTTAGTTAACATAAAAAAGTGTCTTCGTATTTCCTTGTTTTAATGCACTATTTAAAATACACATAGTGTACCTCCTAATTGACCTATAATTATTTCCTGTTGTAGGGTACACTATTACCCTGTAATATAAAACCTGGTCCAATTTAAATATTATGGTTCCATATTAAGGTCTGATATCGCGCCTTGCGTTAGTTAACCATTGAAAGATGTCTTTGAATTTTTAAAGCATTTAGAACGCTTATTTCTTCATTTTAAGCTTCTCAGAGCACTTTATTTCGCATAGGCATACATAGTAAACTTTAGGGTCACGCTGTGTACCCCGTAATTGACCTGTAATTATTTTCCGTGTTAGGGTACACTATCACCCTGTAATATAATACGTGGTCCAATTTAAAAATTATAGGTCAATATTAAGGTCCGATACCGTGCCGTTAGTTAACATAGAAAAATGTCTTTGAATTTTTAAAGCATTTTAGAACGCTTATTTCCTCATTTTAAGCTTCTCAGAACACTTTATTTCACATAGGCATACATAGTAAACTTTAGGGTCACGCTGTGTACCCCCTAATTGACCTATAATTATTTCCTGTGGTTGGGTACACTATCACCCTGTAATATAATACGTGGTCCAATTTAAAAATTTTAGGTCAATATTAAGGTCCGATACCGTGCCGTTAGTTAACATAGAAAAGTGTCTTCGAATTTCCTTGTTTTAAATGCACTATTTAAAATATACATAGTGTACCCCCTAATTGACCTATAATTATTTCCTGTGGTAGGGTACACTATTACCCTGTAATATAATACCTGGTCCAATTTAAATATTATGGGTCAATATTAAGGTCTGATATTGCGCTTGCGTTAGTTAACCATTGAAAGATGTCTTTGAATTTTTAAAGCATTTTAGAACGCTTATTTCTTCATTTTAAGCTTCTCAGAACACTTTATTTCGCATAGGCATACATAGTAAACTTTAGGGTCACGCTGTGTACCCCCTAATTGACCTGTAATTATTTTCCGTGGTAGGGTACACTATCACCCTGTAATATAATACGTGGTCCAATTTAAAAATTTTAGGTCATTATTAAGGTCCGATACCGTGCCGTTAGTTAACATAGAAAAGAGTCTTCGAATTTCCTTGTTTTAATGCACTATATAAAATACAAATAGTGTTCCTCCTAATTGACCTATAATTATTTCCTGTTGTAGGGTACACTATTACCCTGTAATATAAAGCCTGGTCCAATTTAAATATTATGGTTCCATATTAAGGTCTGATATCGCGACTTGCGTTAGTTAACCATTGAAAGATGTCTTTGAATTTTTAAAGCATTTTAGAACGCTTATTTCTTCATTTTAAGCTTCTCAGAACACTTTATTTCGCATAGGCATACATAGTAAACTTTAGGGTCACTCTGTGTACCCCCTAATTGACCTATAATTATTTCCTGTGGTAGGGTACACTATAACCCTGTAATATAATACGATGGTCCAATTTAAAATTATAGGTCAATATTAAGGTCCGATACCGTGCCGTTAGTTAACATAGAAAAGTGTCTTCGTATTTCCTTGTTTTAATGCACTATTTAAAATATGCATAGTGTACCCCCTAATTGACCTATAATTATTTCCTGTGGTAGGGTACACTATTACCCTGTAATATAATACCTGGTCTAATTTAAATATTATGGGTCAATATTAAGGTCTGATATGCGCCTTGCGTTAGTTAACCATTGAAAAATGTCTTTGAATTTTTAAAGCATTTTAGAACGCTAATTTCTTCATTTTAAGCTTCTCAGAACACTCTATTTCGCATAGGCATACAGTAAAATTTAGGGTCACGCTGTGTACCCCCTAAATGACCTATAATTATTTCCTGTGGTAGGGACACTATTACCCTGTAATATAATACGTGGTCCAATTTAAAAATTATAGGTTAATATTAAGGTCCGATACGTGCCGTTAGTTAACATAGAAAAATGTCTTGAATTTTTAAAGCATTTTAGAACGCTTATTTCCTCATTTTAAGCTTCTCAGAACACTTTATTTCGCATAGGCATACATAGTAAACTTTAGGGTCACGCTGTGTACCCCCTAATTGACCTATAATTATTTCCTGTGGTTGGGTACACTATAACCCTGTAATATAATACGTGTCCAATTTAAAAATTATAGGTCAATATTAAGGTCCGATACCGTGCCGTTAGTTAACATAGAAAAATGTCTTTGAATTTTTAAAGCATTTTAGAACGCTTATTTCCTCATTTTAAGCTTCTCAGAACACTTTATTTCGCATAGGCATACATAGTAAACTTTAGGGTCACGCTGTGTACCCCCTAATTGACCTATAATTATTTCCTGTGGTTGGGTACACTATAACCCTGTAATATAATACGTGGTCCAATTTAAAAATTATAGGTCAATATTAAGGTCCGATACCGTGCCGTTAGTTAACATAGAAAAGTGTCTTCAATTTCCTTGTTTTAATGCACTATTTAAAATATACATAGTGTACCCCCTAATTGACCTATAATTATTTCCTGTGGTAGGGTACACTATTATACTGTAATATAATACCTGGTCTAATATAAATATTATATGTCAATATTAAGGTCTGATATTGCGCCTTGCGTTAGTTAACCATTGAAAGATGTCTTTGAATTTTTAAAGCATTTTAGAACGCTTATTTCTTCATTTTAAGCTTCTCAGAACACTTTATTTCGCATAGGCATACATAGTAAACTTTAGGGTCACGCTGTGTACCCCCTAATTGATCTATAATTCTTTTCCGTGGTAGGGTACACTATCACCCTGTAATATAATACGTGGTCCAATTAAAAATTTTAGGTCAATATTAAGGTCCGATACCGTGCCGTTAGTTTAACATAGAAAAGTGTCTTCGAATTTCCTTGTTTTAATGCACTATTTAAAATATACATAGTGTACCCCCTAATTGACCTATAATTATTTCCTGTGGTAGGGTACACTATTACCCTGTAATATAATACCTGGTCCAATTTAAAAATTATAGGTCAATATTAAGGTCCGATACCGTACCGTTAGTTAACATAGAAAAATGTCTTTGAATTTTAAAGCATTTTAGAACGCTTATTTCCTCATTTTAAGCTTCTCAGAACACTTTATTTTGCATAGGAATACATAGTAAACTTTAGGGTCACGCTGTGTACCCCCTAATTGACCTATAATTATTTCCTGCTGTAGGGTACACTATTAACCTGAAATATAATACCTGGTCCAATTTAAATATTATGGGTCAATATTAAGGTCTGATATCGCGCCTTGCGTTGATTAACCATTGAAAGATGTCTTTGAATTTTTAAAGCATTTTAGAACGCTTATTTCTTCATTTTAAGCTTCTCAAAACATTTTATTTCGCATAGGCATACATAGTAAAATTTAGGGTCACGCTGTGTACCCCCTAAATGACCTATAATTATTTCCTGAGGTAGGGTACACTATTACCCTGTAATATAATACGTGGTCCAATTTAAAAATTATAGGTCAATATTAAGGTCCGATACCGTGCCGTTAGTTAACATAGAAAAATGTCTTTGAATTTTTAAAGCATTTTAGAACGCTTATTTCCTCATTTTAAGCTTCTCAGAACACTTATTTCGCATAGGCATACATAGTAAACTTTAGGGTCACGCTGTGTACCATCTAATTGACCTATAATTATTTCCTGCGGTAGGGTACACTATTACCCTGTAATATAATACCTGGTCCAATTTAAATATTATGGGTCAATATTAAGGTCTGATATTGCGCCTTGCGTTAGTTAAGCATTGAAAGATGTCTTTGAATTTTTAAAGCATTTTAGAACGCTTATTTCCTCATTTTAAGCTTCTCAGAACACTTTATTTCGCATAGGCATACATAGTTAACTTTAGGGTCACGCTGTGTACCATCTAATTGACCCATAATTATTTTCTGTGGTAGGGTACACTATTACCCTGTAATATAATACCTGGTCCAATTTAAATATTATGGGTCAATATTAAGGTCTGATATTGCGCCTTGCGTTAGTTAACCATTGAAAGATGTCTTTGAATTTTTAAAGCATTTTAGAACGCTTATTTCTTCATTTTAAGCTTCTCAGAACACTCTATTTCGCATAGGCATACATAGTAAACTTTAGGGTCACGCTGTGTACCCCCTAATTGACCTATAATTATTTCCTGTTGTAGGATACACTATTACCCTGTAATATAATACCTGGTTCAATTTAAATATTATGGTTCCATATTAAGGTCTGATATCGCGCCTTGAGTTAGTTAACCATTGAAAGATGTCTTTGAATTTTTAAAGCATTTTAGAACGCTTATTTCTTCATTTTAAGCTTCTCAGAACACTTTATTTCGCATAGGCATACATAGTAAACTTTAGGGTCACGCTGTGTACCCCCTAATTGACCTGTAATTATTTTCCGTGGTAGGGTACACTATCACCCTGTAATATAATACGTGGTCCAATTTAAAAATTTTATGTCAATATTAAGGTCCGATACCGTGCCGTTAGTTAACATAGAAAAGAGTCTTCGAATTTCCTTGTTTTAATGCACTATTTAAAATACACATAGTGTACCCCCTAATTGACCTATAATTATTTCCTGTTGTAGGGTACACTATTACCCTGTAATATAATACCTGGTCCAATTTTAATATTATGGTTCCATATTAAGGTCTGATATCGCGCCTTGCGTTAGTTAACCATTGAAAGATGTCTTTGAATTTTTAAAGCATTTTAGAACGCTTATTTCTTTATTTTAAGCTTCTGAGAACACTCTATTTCGCATAGGCATACATAGTAAAATTTAGGGTCACGCTGTGTACCCCCTAAATGACCTATAATTATTTCCTGTGGTAGGGTACACTATTACCCTGTAATATAATACGTGGTCCAATTTAAAAATTAAAAGTCAATATTAAGGTCCGATACCGTGCCGTTAGTTAACATAGAAAAATGTCTTTGAATTTTTAAAGCATTTTAGAACGCTTATTTCCTAATTTTAAGCTTCTCAGAACACTTTATTTCGCATAGGCATACATAGTAAACTTTAGGGTCACGCTGTGTACCATCTAATTGACCTATAATTATTTCCTGCGGTAGGGTACACTATTACCCTGTAATATAATACCTTTTCCAATTTAAATAATGGGTCAATATTAAGGTCTGATATTGCGCCTTGCGTTAGTTAAGCATTGAAAGATGTCTTTGAATTTTTAAAGCATTTTAGAACGCTTATTTCCTCATTTTAAGCTTCTCAGAACACTTTATTTCGCATAGGCATACATAATAAACTTTAGGGTCACGCTGTGTACCATCTAATTGACCTATAATTATTTTCTGTGGTAGGATACACTATTACCCTGTAATATAATACCTGGTCCAATTTAAATATTATGGTTCCATATTAAGGTCTGATATAGCGCCTTGAGTTAGTTAACCATTGAAAGATGTCTTTGAATTTTTAAAGCATTTTAGAACGCTTATTTCTTCATTTTAAGCTTCTCAGAACACTTTATTTCGCATAGGCATACATAGTAAACTTTAGGGTCACGCTGTGTACCATCTAATTGACCTATAATTATTTCTTGCGGTAGTGTACACTATTACCCTGTAATATAATACCTGGTCCAATTTAAATATTATAGGTCAATATTAAGGTCTGATATTGCGCCTTGCGTTAGTTAAGCATTGAAAGATGTCTTTGAATTTTAAAAGCATTTTAGAACGCTTATTTCCTCATTTTAAGCTTCTCAGAACACTTTATTTCGCATAGGCATACATAGTAAACTTTAGGGTCACGCTGTGTACCATCTAATTGACCTATAATTATTTTCTGTGGTAGGGTACACTATTACCCTGTAATATAATACCTGGTCCAATTTAAATATTATGGGTTAATATTAAGGTCTGATATTGCGCCTTGCGTTAGTTAACCATTGAAAGATGTCTTTGAATTTTTAAAGCATTTTAGAACGCTTATTTCTTCATTTTAAGCTTCTCAGAACACTCTATTTCGCATAGGCATACATAGTAAACTTTAGGGTCACGCTGTGTGCCCCCTAATTGACCTATAATTATTTCCTGTTGTAGGATACACTATTACCCTGTAATATAATACCTGGTCCAATTTAAATATTATGGTTCCATATTAAGGTCTGATATTGCGCCTTGAGTTAGTTAACCATTGAAAGATGTCTTTGAATTTTTAAAGCATTTTAGAACGCTTATTTCTTCATTTTAAGCTTCTCAGAACACTTTATTTCGCATAGGCATACATAGTAAACTTTAGGGTCACGCTGTGTACCCCCTAATTGACCTGTAATTATTTTCCGTGGTAGGGTACACTATCACCCTGTAATATAATACGTGGTCCAATTTAAAAATTTTATGTCAATATTAAGGTCCGATACCGTGCCGTTAGTTAACATAGAAAAGAGTCTTCGAATTTCCTTGTTTTAATGCACTATTTAAAATACACATAGTGTACCCCCTAATTGACCTATAATTATTTCCTGTTGTAGGGTACACTATTACCCTGTAATATAATACCTGGTCCAATTTAAATATTATGGTTCCATATTAAGGTCTGATATCGCGCCTTGCGTTAGTTAACCATTGAAAGATGTCTTTGAATTTTTAAAGCATTTTAGAACGCTTATTTCTTTATTTTAAGCTTCTCAGAACACTCTATTTCGCATAGGCATACATAGTAAACTTTAGGGTCACGCTGTGTACCCCCTAATTGACATATAATTATTTCCTGTGGTAGGGAACACTATAACACTGTAATATAATACGTGGTCCAATTTAAAAATTATAGGTCAATATTAAGGTCCGATACCGTGCCGTTAGTTAACATAGAAAAGTGTCATCGAATTTCCTTGTTTTAATGCACTATTTAAAATATACATAGTGTACCCCCTAATTGACCTATAATTATTTCCTGTGGTAGGGTACACTATTACCCTGTAATATAATACCTGGTCCAATTTAAATATTATAGGTCAATATTAAGGTCTGATATTGCGCTTTGCGTTAGTTAACCATTGAAAGATGTCTTTATATTTTTAAAGCATTTTAGAACGCTTATTTCTTCATTTTAAGCTTCTCAGAACACTTTATTTCGCATAGGCATACATAGTAAACTTTAGGGTCACTCTGTGTACCCCCTAATTGACCTATAATTATTTCCTGTGGTAGGGTACACTATAACTCTGTAATATAATACGTGGTCCAATTTAAAAATTATAGGTCAATATTAAGGTCCGATACCGTACCGTTAGTTAACATAGAAAAATGTCTTTGAATTTTTAAAGCATTTTAGAACGCTTATTTCCTCATTTTAAGCTTCTCAGAACACTTTATTTTGCATAGGCATACATAGTAAACTTTAGGGTCACGCTGTGTACCATCTAATTGACCTATAATTATTTCCTGTGGTAGTGTACACTATTTCTCTGTAATATAATACCTGGTCCAATTTAAATATTATGGGTCAATATTAAGGTCTGATATTGCGCCTTGCGTTAGTTAACCATTGAAAGATGTCTTTGAATTTTTAAAGCATTTTAGAACGCTTATTTCTTCATTTTAAGCTTCTCAAAACATTTTTATTTCGCATAGGCATACATAGTAAAATTTAGGGTCACGCTGTGTACCCCCTAAATGACCTATAATTATTTCCTGTGGTAGGGTACACTATTACCTTGTAATATAATACGTGGTCCAATTTAAAAATTATAGGTCAATATTAAGGTCCGATACCGTGCCGTTAGTTGACATAGAAAAATGTCTTTGAATTTTTAAAGCATTTTAGAACGCTTATTTCCTCATTTTAAGCTTCTCAGAACACTTTATTTCGCATAGGCATACATAGTAAACTTTAGGGTCACGCTGTGTACCATCTAATTGACCTATAATTATTACCAGCGGTAGGGTACACTATTACCCTGTAATATAATACCAGGTCCAATTTAAATATTATGGGTCAATATTAAGGTCTGATATTGCACCTTGCGTTAGTTAAGCATTGAAAGAGGTCTTTGAATTTTTAAAGCATTTTAGAACGCTTATTTCCTCATTTTAAGCTTCTCAGAACACTTTATTTCGCATAGGCACACATAATAAAGTTTAGGGTCACGCTGTGTACCATCTAATTGACCTATAATTATTTTCTGTGGTAGGGTACACTATTACCCTGTAATATAATACCTGGTCCAATTTAAATATTATGGGTCAATATTAAATTCTGATATTGCGCCTTGCGTTAGTTAACCATTGAAAGATGTCTTTGAATTTTTAAAGCATTTTAGAACGCTTATTTCTTCATTTAAAGCTTCTCAAAACATTTTATTTCGCATAGGCATACATAGTAAAATTTAGGGTCACGCTGTGTACCCCCTAAATGACCTATAATTATTTCCTGCGGTAGGGTACACTATTACCCTGTAATATAATACGTGGTCCAATTTAAAAATTATAGGTCAATATTAAGGTCCGATACCGTGCCGTTAGTTGACATAGAAAAATGTCTTTGAATTTTTAAAGCATTTTAGAACACTTATTTCCTCATTTTAAGCTTCTCAGAACACTTTATTTCGCATAGGCATACATAGTAATCTTTAGGGTCACGCTGTGTACCCGCTAATTGACCTGTAATTATTTTCCGTGGTAGGGTACACTATCACACTGTAATATAATACGTGGTCCAATTTAAAAATTTTATGTCAATATTAAGGTCCGATACCGTGCCGTTAGTTAACATAGAAAAGAGTCTTCGAAATTCCTTGTTTTAATGCACTATTTAAAATACACATAGTGTACCCCCTAATTGACCTATAATTATTTCCTGTTGTAGGGTACACTATTACCCTGTAATATAATACCTGGTCCAATTTAAATATTATGGTTCCATATTAAGGTCTGATATCGCGCCTTGCGTTAGTTAACCATTGAAAGATGTCTTTGAATTTTTAAAGCATTTTAGAACGCTTATTTCTTTATTTTAAGCTTCTGAGAACACTCTATTTCGCATAGGCATACATAGTAAAATTTAGGGTCACGCTGTGTACCCCCTAAATGACCTATAATTATTTCCTGTGGTAGGGTACACTATTACCCTGTAATATAATACGTGGTCCAATTTAAAAATTATAGGTCAATATTAAGGTCCGATACCGTGCCGTTAGTTAACATAGAAAAATGTCTTTGAATTTTTAAAGCATTTTAGAACGCTTATTTCCTAATTTTAAGCTTCTCAGAACACTTTATTTCGCATAGGCATACATAGTAAACTTTAGGGTCACGCTGTGTACCATCTAATTGACCTATAATTATTTCCTGCGGTAGGGTACACTATTACCCTGTAATATAATACCTTTTCCAATTTAAATAATGGGTCAATATTAAGGTCTGATATTGCGCCTTGCGTTAGTTAAGCATTGAAAGATGTCTTTGAATTTTTAAAGCATTTTAGAACGCTTATTTCCTCATTTTAAGCTTCTCAGAACACTTTATTTCGCATAGGCATACATAGTAAACTTTAGGGTCACGCTGTGTACCATCTAATTGACCTATAATTATTTTCTGTGGTAGGATACACTATTACCCTGTAATATAATACCTGGTCCAATTTAAATATTATGGTTCCATATTAAGGTCTGATATAGCGCCTTGAGTTAGTTAACCATTGAAAGATGTCTTTGAATTTTTAAAGCATTTTAGAACGCTTATTTCTTCATTTTAAGCTTCTCAGAACACTTTATTTCGCATAGGCATACATAGTAAACTTTAGGGTCACGCTGTGTACCATCTAATTGACCTATAATTATTTCCTGCGGTAGGGTACACTATTACCCTGTAATATAATACCTGGTCCAATTTAAATATTATAGGTCAATATTAAGGTCTGATATTGCGCCTTGCGTTAGTTAAGCATTGAAAGATGTCTTTGAATTTTAAAAGCATTTTAGAACGCTTATTTCCTCATTTTAAGCTTCTCAGAACACTTTATTTCGCATAGGCATACATAGTAAACTTTAGGGTCACGCTGTGTACCATCTAATTGACCTATAATTATTTTCTGTGGTAGGGTACACTATTACCCTGTAATATAATACCTGGTCCAATTTAAATATTATGGGTTAATATTAAGGTCTGATATTGCGCCTTGCGTTAGTTAACCATTGAAAGATGTCTTTGAATTTTTAAAGCATTTTAGAACGCTTATTTCTTCATTTTAAGCTTCTCAGAACACTCTATTTCGCATAGGCATACATAGTAAACTTTAGGGTCACGCTGTGTGCCCCCTAATTGACCTATAATTATTTCTTGTTGTAGGATACACTATTACCCTGTAATATAATACCTGGTCCAATTTAAATATTATGGTTCCATATTAAGGTCTGATATTGCGCCTTGAGTTAGTTAACCATTGAAAGATGTCTTTGAATTTTTAAAGCATTTTAGAACGCTTATTTCTTCATTTTAAGCTTCTCAGAACACTTTATTTCGCATAGGCATACATAGTAAACTTTAGGGTCACGCTGTGTACCCCCTAATTGACCTGTAATTATTTTCCGTGGTAGGGTACACTATCACCCTGTAATATAATACGTGGTCCAATTTAAAAATTTTATGTCAATATTAAGGTCCGATACCGTGCCGTTAGTTAACATAGAAAAGAGTCTTCGAATTTCCTTGTTTTAATGCACTATTTAAAATACGCATAGTGTACCCCCTAATTGACCTATAATTATTTCCTGTTGTAGGGTACACTATTACCCTGTAATATAATACCTGGTCCAATTTAAATATTATGGTTCCATATTAAGGTCTGATATCGCGCCTTGCGTTAGTTAACCATTGAAAGATGTCTTTGAATTTTTAAAGCATTTTAGAACGCTTATTTCTTTATTTTAAGCTTCTCAGAACACTCTATTTCGCATAGGCATACATAGTAAACTTTAGGGTCACGCTGTGTACCCCCTAATTGACATATAATTATTTCCTGTGGTAGGGAACACTATAACACTGTAATATAATACGTGGTCCAATTTAAAAATTGTAGGTCAATATTAAGGTCCGATACCGTGCCGTTAGTTAACATAGAAAAGTGTCATCGAATTTCCTTGTTTTAATGCACTATTTAAAATATACATAGTGTACCCCCTAATTGACCTATAATTATTTCCTGTGGTAGGGTACACTATTACCCTGTAATATAATACCTGGTCCAATTTAAATATTATAGGTCAATATTAAGGTCTGATATTGCGCTTTGCGTTAGTTAACCATTGAAAGATGTCTTTATATTTTTAAAGCATTTTAGAACGCTTATTTCTTCATTTTAAGCTTCTCAGAACACTTTATTTCGCATAGGCATACATAGTAAACTTTAGGGTCACTCTGTGTACCCCCTAATTGACCTATAATTATTTCCTGTGGTAGGGTACACTATAACTCTGTAATATAATACGTGGTCCAATTTAAAAATTATAGGTCAATATTAAGGTCCGATACCGTAACGTTAGTTAACATAGAAAAATGTCTTTGAATTTTTAAAGCATTTTAGAACGATTATTTCCTCATTTTAAGCTTCTCAGAACACTTTATTTTGCATAGGCATACATAGTAAACTTTAGGGTCACGCTGTGTACCATCTAATTGACCTATAATTATTTCCTGTGGTAGTGTACACTATTTCCCTGAAATATAATACCTGGTCCAATTTAAATATTATGGGTCAATATTAAGGTCTGATATTGCGCCTTGCGTTAGTTAACCATTGAAAGATGTCTTTGAATTTTTAAAGCATTTTAGAACGCTTATTTCTTCATTTTAAGCTTCTCAAAACATTTTTATTTCGCATAGGCATACATAGTAAAATTTAGGGTCACGCTGTGTACCCCCTAAATGACCTATAATTATTTCCTGTGGTAGGGTACACTATTACCTTGTAATATAATACGTGGTCCAATTTAAAAATTATAGGTCAATATTAAGGTCCGATACCGTGCCGTTAGTTGACATAGAAAAATGTCTTTGAATTTTTAAAGCATTTTAGAACGCTTATTTCCTCATTTTAAGCTTCTCAGAACACTTTATTTCGCATAGGCATACATAGTAAACTTTAGGGTCACGCTGTGTACCATCTAATTGACCTATAATTATTTCCTGCGGTAGGGTACACTATTACCCTGTAATATAATACCTGGTCCAATTTAAATATTATGGTTCCATATTAAGGTCTGATATCGCGCCTTGCGTTAGTTAACCATTGAAAGATGTCTTTGAATTTTTAAAGCATTTTAGAACGCTTATTTCCTCATTTTAAGCTTCTCAGAACACTTTATTTCGCATAGGCATACATAGTAAAGTTTAGGGTCACGCTGTGTACCATCTAATTGACCTATAATTATTTTCTGTGGTAGGGTACACTATTACCCTGTAATATAATACCTGGTCCAATTTAAATATTATGAGTCAATATTAAATTCTGATATTGCGCCTTGCGTTAGTTAACCATTGAAAGATGTCTTTGAATTTTTAAAGCATTTTAGAACGCTTATTTCTTCATTTAAAGCTTCTCAAAACATTTTATTTCGCATAGGCATACATAGTAAAATTTAGGGTCACGCTGTGTACCCCCTAAATGACCTATAATTATTTCCTGCGGTAGGGAACACTATTACCCTGTAATATAATACGTGGTCCAATTTAAAAATTATAGGTCAATATTAAGGTCCGATACCGTGCCGTTAGTTGACATAGAAAAGAGTCTTCGAATTTCCTTGTTTTAATGCACTATTTAAAATACACATAGTGTACCCCCTAATTGACCTATAATTATTTCCTGTAGTAGGGTACACTATTACCCTGTAATATAATACCTGGTCCAATTTAAATATTATGGTTCCATATTAAGGTCTGATATCGCGCCTTGCGTTAGTTAACCATTGAAAGATGTCTTTGAATTTTTAAAGCATTTTAGAACGTTTATTTCTTTATTTTAAGCTTCGCAGAACACTCTATTTCGCATAGGCATACATAGTAAACTTTAGGATCACGCTGTGTACCCCCTAATTGACATATAATTATTTCCTGTGGTAGGGTACACTATAACCCTGTAATATAATACGTGGTCCAATTTAAAAATTATAGGTCAATATTAAGGTCCGATACCGTGCCGTTAGTTAACATAGAAAAGTGTCTTCGAATTTCCTTGTTTTAATGCACTATTTAAAATATACATAGTGTACCCCCTAATTGACCTATAATTATTTGCTGTGGAAGGGTACACTATTACCCTGTAATATAATACCTGGTCCAATTTAAATATTATGGGTCAATATTAAGGTCTGATATTGCGCCTTGCGTTAGTTAACCATTGAAAGATGTCTTTGAATTTTTAAAGCATTTTAGAACACTTATTTCTTCATTTTAAGCTTCTTAGAACACTTTATTTCGCATAGGCATACATAGTAAACTTTAGGGTCACTCTGTGTACCCCCTAATTGACCTATAATTATTTCCTGTGGTAGGGTACACTATAACCCTGTAATATAATACTTGGTCCAGTTTAAAAATTATAGGTCAATATTAAGGTCCGATACCGTACCGTTAGTTAACATAGAAAAATGTCTTTGAATTTTTAATGCATTTTAGAACGCTTATTTCCTCATTTTAAGCTTCTCAGAACACTTTATTTTGCATAGGAATACATAGGAAACTTTAGGGTCACGCTGTGTACCCCCTAATTGACCTATAATTATTTCCTGCTGTAGGGTACACTATTACCCTGTAATATAATACCTGGTCCAATTTAAATATTATGGGTCAATATTAAGGTCTGATATCGCGCCTTGCGTTGATTAACCATTGAAAGATGTCTTTGAATTTTTAAAGCATTTTAGAACGCTTATTTCTTCATTTTAAGCTTCTCAAAACATTTTATTTCGCATAGGCATACATAGTAAAATTTAGGGTCACGCTGTGTACCCCCTAAATGACCTATAAAAATTTCCTGTGGAAGGGTACACTTTTACCCTGTAATATAATACGTGGTCCAATTTAAAAATTATAGGTCAATATTAAGGTCCGATACCGTGCCGTTAGTTAACATAGAAAAGTTTCTTCGAATTTCCTTGTTTTAATGCACTATTTAAAATATACATAGTGTACCCCCTAATTGACCTATAATTATTTCCTGTGGTAGGGTACACTATTACCCTGTAATATAATACCTGGTCCAATTTAAATATTATGGGTCAATATTAAGGTCTGATATTGCGCCTTGCGTTAGTTATCCATTGAAAGATGTCTTTGAATTTTTAAAGCATTTTAGAACGCTTATTTCTTCATTTTAAGCTTCTCAAAACACTTTATTTCGCATAGGCATACATAGTAAACTTTAGGGTCACGCTGTGTACCATCTAATTGACCTATAATTATTTCCTGTGGTAGGGTACACTATTACCCTGTAATATAATACCTGGTCCAATTTAAATATTATGGGTCAATATTAAGGTCTGATATTGCGCCTTGCGTTAGTTAACCATTGAATTTTTAAAGCATTTTAGAACGCTTATTTCTTCATTTTAAGCTTCTCAGAACACTCTATTTCGCATAGGCATAAATAGTAAACTTTAGGGTCACGCTGTGTACCTCCTAATTGACCTATATTTATTTCCTGTTGTAGGGTACACTATTACCCTGTAATATAATACCTGGTCCAATTTAAATATTATGGTTCCATATTAAGGTCTGATATCGCGCCTTGTGTTAGTTAACCATTGAAAGATGTCTTTGAATTTTTAAAGCATTTTAGAACGCTTATTTCTTTATTTTAAGCTTCTCAGAACACTCTATTTCGCATAGGCATACATAGTAAACTTTAGGGTCACGCTGTGTACCCCCTCATTGACATATAATTATTTCCTGTGGTAGGGTACACTATAACCCTGTAATATAATACGTGGTCCAATTTAAAAATTATAGGTCAATATTAAGGTCCGATACCGTGCCGTTAGTTAACATAGAAAAGTGTCTTCGAATTTCCTTGTTTTAATGCACTATTTAAAATATACATAGTGTACCCCCTAATTGACCTATAATTATTTCCTGTGGTAGGGTACACTATTACCCTGTAATATAATACCTGGTCCAATTTAAATATTATGGGTCAATATTAAGGTCTGATATTGCGCCTTGCGTTAGTTAACCATTGAAAGATGTCTTTGAATTTTTAAAGCATTTTAGAACGCTTATTTCTTCATTTTAAGCTTCTCAGAACACTCTATTTCGCATAGGAATACATAGTAAACTTTAGGGTCACGCTGTGTACCCCCTAATTGACCTATAATTATTTCCTGCTGTAGGGTACACTATTACCCTGTAATATAATACCTGGTCCAATTTAAATATTATGGGTCAATATTAAGGTCTGATATCGCGCCTTGCGTTGATTAACCATTGAAAGATGTCTTTGAATTTTTAAAGCATTTTAGAACGCTTATTTCTTCATTTTAAGCTTCTCAAAACATTTTATTTCGCATAGGCGTACATAGTAAAATTTAGGGTCACGCTGTGTACCCCCTAAATGACCTATAATTATTTCCTGTGGTAGGGTACACTATTACCCTGTAATATAATACGTGGTCCAATTTAAAAATTATAGGTCAATATTAAGGTCCGATACCGTGCCGTTAGTTAACATAGAAAAATGTCTTTGAATTCTTAAAGCATTTTAGAACATTTATTTCCTCATTTTAAGCTTCTCAGAACACTTTATTTTGCTTAGGCATAGTAAACTTTAGGGTCACGCTGTGTACCATCTAATTGACCTATAATTATTTCCTGTGGTAGGGTACACTATTACCCTGTAATATAATACCTGGTCCAATTTAAATATTATGGGTCAATATTAAGGTCTGATATTGCGCCTTGCGTTAGTTAACCATTGAAAGATGTCTTTGAATTTTTATAGCATTTTAGAACACTTATTTCTTCATTTTAAGCTTCTCAGAACACTCTATTTCGCATAGGCATACATAGTAAACTTTAGGGTCACGCTGTGTACCCCCTAATTGACCTATAATTATTTCCTGTTGTAGGGTAAACTATTACCCTGTAATATAATACCTGGTCGAATTTAAATATTATGGTTCCATATTAAGGTCTGATATCGCGCCTTGCGTTAGTTAACCATTGAAAGATTTCTTTGAATTTTTAAAGCATTTTAGAACGCTTAATTCTTCATTTTAAGCTTCTCAGAACACTCTATTTCGCATAGGCATACATAGTAAACTTTAGGGTCACGCTGTGTACCCCCTAATTGACATATAATTATTTCCTGTATTAGGGTACACTATAACCCTGTAATATAATACGTGGTCCAATTTAAAAATTATAGGTCAATATTAAGGTCCGATACCGTGCCGTTAGTTAACATAGAAAAATGTCTTTGAATTTTTAAAGCATTTTAGAACTCTTATTTCCTCATTTTAAGCTTCTCAGAACACTTTATTTCGCATAGGCATACATAGTAAACTTTAGGGTCACGCTGTGTACCCCCTAATTGACATATAATTATTTCCTGTATTAGGGTACACTATAACCCTGTAATATAATACGTTGTCCAATTTAAAAATTATAGGTCAATATTAAGGTCCGATACCGTGCCGTTAGTTAACATAGAAAAATGTCTTTGAATTTTTAAAGCATTTTAGAACTCTTATTTCCTCATTTTAAGCTTCTCAGAACACTTTATTTCGCATAGGCATACATAGTAAACTTTAGGGTCACGCTGTGTACCCCCTAATTGACGTATAATTATTTCCTGTGGTAGAGTACACTATTACCCTGTAATATAATACCTGGTCCAATTTAAATATTATGGGTCAATATTAAGGTCTGATATTGCGCCTTGCGTTAGTTAACTATTGAAAGATGTCTTTGAATTTTTAAAGCATTTTAGAACGCTTATTTCTTCATTTTAAGCTTCTCAGAACACTTTATTTCGCATAGGCATACATAGTAAACTTTAGGGTCACTCTGTGTACCCCCTAATTGACCTATTATTATTTCCTGTGGTAGGGTACACTATAACCCTGTAATATAATACGTGGTCCAATTTAAAAATTATAAGTCAATATTAAGGTCCGATACCGTGCCGTTAGTTAACATAGAAAAGTGTCTTCGAATTTCCTTGTTTTAATGCACTATTTAAAATATACATAGTGTACCCCCTAATTGACCTATAATTATTTCCTGTGGTAGGGTACACTATTACCCTGTAATATAATACATGGTCCAATTTAAATATTATGGGTCAATATTAAGGTCTGATATTGCGCCTTGCGTTAGTTAACCATTGAAAGATGTCTTTGAATTTTTAAAGCATTTTAGAATGCTTATTTCTTTATTTTAAGCTTCTCAGAACACTCTATTTCGCATAGGCATACATAGTAAACTTTAGGGTCACGTTGTGTACCCCCTAATTGACATATAATTATTTCCTGTAGTAGAGTACACTATAACCCTGTAATATAATACGTTGTCCGATTTAAAAATTATAGGTCAATATTAAGGTCCGATACCGTGCCGTTAGTTAACATAGAAAAATGTCTTTGAATTTTTAAAGCATTTTAGAACTCTTATTTCCTCATTTTAAGCTTCTCAGAACACTTTATTTCGCATAGACATAGATAGTAAACTTTAGGGTCACGCTGTGTACCCCCTAATTGACCTATAATTATTTCCTGTGGTAGGGTACACTATAACCCTGTAATATAATACGTGGTCCAATTTAAAAATTATAGGTCCTTATTAAGGTCCGATACCGTACCGTTAGTTAACATAGAAAAATGTCTTTTAAATTTTTAAAGCATTTTAGAACGCTTATTTCCTCATTTTAAGCTTCTCAGAACACTTTATTTTGCATAGGAATACATAGTAAACTTTAGGGTCACACTGTGTACCCCCTAATTGACCTATAATTATTTTCCGTGGCATGGTACACTATAACCCTGTAATATAATACGTGGTCCAATTTAAAAATTATAGGTCAATATTAAGGTCCGATACCGTGCCGTTAGTTAACATAGAAAAGTGTCTTCGAATTTCCTTGTTTTAATGCACTATTTAAAATATACATAGTGTACCCCCTAATTGACCTATAATTATTTCCTGTGGTAGGGTACACTATTACCCTGTAATATAATACATGGTCCAATTTAAATATTATGGGTCAATATTAAGGTCTGATATTGCGCCTTGCGTTAGTTAACCATTGAAAGATGTCTTTGAATTTTTAAAGCATTTTAGAATGCTTATTTCTTTATTTTAAGCTTCTCAGAACACTCTATTTCGCATAGGCATACATAGTAAACTTTAGGGTCACGTTGTGTACCCCCTAATTGACATATAATTATTTCCTGTAGTAGAGTACACTATAACCCTGTAATATAATACGTTGTCCGATTTAAAAATTATAGGTCAATATTAAGGTCCGATACCGTGCCGTTAGTCAACATAGAAAAATGTCTTTGAATTTTTAAAGCATTTTAGAACTCTTATTTCCTCATTTTAAGCTTCTCAGAACACTTTATTTCGCATAGACATACATAGTAAACTTTAGGGTCACGCTGTGTACCCCCTAATTGACCTATAATTATTTCCTGTGGTAGGGTACACTATAACCCTGTAATATAATACGTGGTCCAATTTAAAAATTATAGGTCCATATTAAGGTCCGATACCGTACCGTTAGTTAACATAGAAAAATGTCTTTTAAATTTTTAAAGCATTTTAGAACGCTTATTTCCTCATTTTAAGCTTCTCAGAACACTTTATTTTGCATAGGAATACATAGTAAACTTTAGGGTCACACTGTGTACCCCCTAATTGACCTATAATTATTTTCCGTGGTATGGTACACTATAACCCTGTAATATAATACGTGGTCCAATTTAAAAATTATAGGTCAATATTAAGGTCCGATACCGTGCCGTTAGTTAACATAGAAAAGTGTCTTCGAATTTCCTTGTTTTAACGCACTATTTAAAATATACATAGTGTACCCCCTAATTGACCTATAATTATTTCCTGTGGTAGGGTACACTATTACCCTGTAATATAATACATGGTCCAATTTAAATATTATGGGTCAATATTAAGGTCTGATATTGCGCCTTGCGTTAGTTAACCATTGAAAGATGTCTTTGAATTTTTAAAGCATTTTAGAATGCTTATTTCTTTATTTTAAGCTTCTCAGAACACTCTATTTCGCATAGGCATACATAGTAAACTTTAGGGTCACGTTGTGTACCCCCTAATTGACATATAATTATTTCCTGTAGTAGAGTACTCTATAACCCTGTAATATAATACGTTGTCCGATTTAAAAATTATAGGTCAATATTAAGGTCCGATACCGTGCCGTTAGTTAACATAGAAAAATGTCTTTGAATTTTTAAAGCATTTTAGAACTCTTATTTCCTCATTTTAAGCTTCTCAGAACACTTTATTTCGCATAGACATACATAGTAAACTTTAGGGTCACGCTGTGTACCCCCTAATTGACCTATAATTATTTCCTGTGGTAGGGTACACTATAACCCTGTAATATAATACGTGGTCCAATTTAAAAATTATAGGTCCATATTAAGGTCCGATACCGTACCGTTAGTTAACATAGAAAAATGTCTTTTAAATTTTTAAAGCATTTTAGAACGCTTATTTCCTCATTTTAAGCTTCTCAGAACACTTTATTTTGCATAGGAATACATAGTAAACTTTAGGGTCACACTGTGTACCCCCTAATTGACCTATAATTATTTTCCGTGGTATGGTACACTATAACCCTGTAATATAATACGTGGTCCAATTTAAAAATTATAGGTCAATATTAAGGTCCGATACCGTGCGTTAGTTAACATAGAAAAGTGTCTTCGAATTTCCTTGTTTTAATGCACTATTTAAAATATACATAGTGTACCCCCTAATTGACCTATAATTATTTCCTGTGGTAGGGTACACTATTACCCTGTAATATAATACCTGGTCCAATTTAAATATTATGAGTAAATATTAAGGTCTGATATTGCGCCTTGCGTTAGTTAACCATTGAAAGATGTCTTTGAATTTTTAAAGCATTTTAGAACGCTTATTTTTTCATTTTAAGCTTCTCAGAACACTTTAATTCGCATAGGCATACATAGTAAACTTTAGGGTCACACTGTGTACCCCCTAATTGACCTATAATTATTTTCCGTGGTATGGTACACTATCACCCTGTAATATAATACGTGGTCCAATTTAAAAATTTTAGGTCAATATTAAGGTCCGATACCGTGCCGTTAGTTAGCATAGAAAAGTGTCTTCGAATTTCCTTGTTTTAATGCACTATTTAAAATATACATAGTGTACCCCCTAATTGACCTATAAATATTTCCTGTGGTAGGGTACACTATTACCCTGTAATATAATACCTGGTCCAATTTAAATATTATGGGTCAATATTAAGGTCTGATATTGCGCCTTGCGTTAGTTAACCATTGAAAGATGTCTTTGAATTTTTAAAGCATTTTTGAACGCTTATTTCTTCATTTTAAGCTTCTCAGAACACTTTATTTCGCATAGGCATACATAGTAAACTTTAGGGTCACGCTGTGTACCCCCTAATTGACCTGTAATTATTTTCCGTGGTAGGGTACACTATCACCCTGTAATATAATACGTGGTCCAATTTAAAAATTTTAGGTCAATATTAAGGTTCGATACCGTGCCGTTAGTTAACATAGAAAAGAGTCTTCGAATTTCCTTGTTTTAATGCACTATTTAAAATACACATAGTGTACCCCCTAATTGACCTATAATTATTTCCTGTTGTAGGGTACACTATTACCCTGTAATACAAAACCTGGTCCAATTTAAATATTATGGTTCCATATTAAGGTCTGATATCGCGCCTTGCGTTTGTTAACCATTGAAAGATGTCTTTGAATTTTTAAAGCATTTTAGAACGCTTATTTCTTCATTTTAAGCTTCTCAGAACACTCTATTTCGCATAGGCATTCATAGTAAACTTTAGGGTCACTCTGTGTACCCCCTAATTGACCTATAATTATTTCCTGTGGTAGGGTACACTATTGCCCTGTAATATAATACGTGGTCCAATTTAAAAATTATAGGTCAATATTAAGGTCCGATACCGTGCCGTTTGTTAACATAGAAAAATGTCTTTGAATTTTTAAAGCATTTTAGAACGCTTATTTCCTCATTTTTAGCTTCTCAGAACACTTTATTTCGCATAGGCATACATAGTAAACTTTAGGGTCACGCTGTGTACCCCCTAATTGACCTATAATTATTTCCTGTGGTTGGGTACACTATAATCCTGTAATATAATACGTGGTCCAATTTAAAAATTATAGGTCAATATTAAGGTCCGATACCGTGCCGTTAGTTAACATAGAAAAGTGTATCGAATTTCCTTGTTTTAATGCACTATTTAAAATATACATAGTGTACCCCCTAATTGACCTATAATTATTTCCTCTGGTAGGGTACACTATTACCCTGTAATATAATACCAGGTCCAATCTAAATATTATGGGTCAATATTAAGGTCTGATATTGCGCCTTGCGTTAGTTAACCATTGAAAGATGTCTTTGAATTTTTAAAGCATTTTAGAACGCTTATTTCTTAATTTTAAGCTTCTCAGAACACTTTATTTCGCATAGGCATACATAGTAAACTTTAGGGTCACGCTGTGTACCCCCTAATTGACCTATAATTATTTTCCGTGGTAGGGTACACTATCACCCTGTAATATAATGCGTGGTCCAATTTAAAAATTTTAGGTCAATATTAAGGTCCGATACCGTGCCGTTAGTTAACATAGAAAAGTGTCTCCGAATTTCCTTGTTTTAATGCACTATTTAAAATATACATAGTGTACCCCCTAATTGACCTATAATTATTTCCTGTGGTAGGGTACACTATTACCCTGTAATATAATACCTGGTCCGATTTAAATATTATGGGTCAATATTAAGGTCTGATATTGCGCCTTGCGTTAGTTAACCATTGAAAGATGTCTTTGAATTTTTAAAGCATTTTAGAACGCTTATTTCTTCATTTTAAGCTTCTCAGAACACTTTATTTCGCATAGGCATACATAGTAAACTTTAGGGTCACGCTGTGTACCCCCTAATTGACCTGTAATTATTTTCCGTGGTAGGGTACACTATCACCCTGTAATATAATATGTGGTCCAATTTAAAAATTTTAGGTCAATATTAAGGTCCGATACCGTGCCGTTAGTTAACATAGAAAAGAGTCTTCGAATTTCCTTGTTTTAATGCACTATTTAAAATACACATAGTGTTCCCCCTAATTGACCTATAATTATTTCCTGTTGTAGGGTACACTATTACCCTGTAATATAAAACCTGGTCCAATTTAAATATTATGGTTCCATATTAAGGTCTGATATCGCGCCTTGCGTTAGTTAACCATTGAAAGATGTCTTTGAATTTTTAAAGCATTTTAGAACGCTTATTTCTTCATTTTAAGCTTCTCAGAACACTCTATTTCGCATAGGCATACATAGTAAACTTAAGGGTCACTCTGTGTACCCCCTAATTGACCTATAATTATTTCCTGTGGTAGGGTACACCATAACCCTGTAATATAATACGTGGTCCAATTTAAAAATTATAGGTCAATATTAAGGTCCGATACCGTGCCGTTAGTTAACATAGAAAAGTGTCTTCGTATTTCCTTGTTTTAATGCACTATTTAAAATATACATAGTGTACCCCCTAATTGACCTATAATTATTTCCTGTGGTAGGGTACACTATTACCCTGTAATATAATACCTGGTCTAATTTAAATATTATGGGTCAATATTAAGGTCTGATATTGCGCCTTGCGTTAGTTAACCATTGAAAAATGTCTTTGAATTTTTAAAGCATTTTAGAACGCTAATTTCTTCATTTTAAGCTTCTCAGAACACTCTATTTCGCATAGGCATACAGTAAAATTTAGGGTCACGCTGTGTACCCCCTAAATGACCTATAATTATTTCCTGTGGTAGGGTACACTATTACCCTGTAATATAATACGTGGTCTAATTTAAAAATTATAGGTCAATATTAAGGTCCGATACCGTGCCGTTAGTTAACATAGAAAAATGTCTTTGAATTTTTAAAGCATTTTAGAACGCTTATTTCCTCATTTTTAGCTTCTCAGAACACTTTATTTCGCATAGGCATACATAGTAAACTTTTGGGTCACGCTGTGTACCCCCTAATTGACCTATAATTATTTCCTGTGGTTGGGTACACTATAATCCTGTAATATAATACGTGGTCCAATTTAAAAATTATAGGTCAATATTAAGGTCCGATACCGTGCCGTTAGTTAACATAGAAAAGTGTCTTCGAATTTCCTTGTTTTAATGCACTATTTAAAATATACATAGTGTACCCCCTAATTGACCTATAATTATTTCCTGTGGTAGGGTACACTATTACCCTGTAATATAATACCTGGTCTAATATAAATATTATATGTCAATCTTAAGGTCTGATATTGCGCCTTGCGTTAGTTAACCATTGAAAGATGTCTTTGAATTTTTAAAGCATTTTAGAACGCTTATTTCTTCATTTTAAGCTTCTCATAACACTTTTTTTCGCATAGGCATACATAGTAAACTTTAGGGTCACGCTGTGTACCCCCTAAATGACCTATAATTATTTCCTGTGGTAGGGTACACTATTACCCTGTAATATAATACGTGGTCCAATTTAAAAATTATAGGTCAATATTATGGTCCGATACCGTGCCGTTAGTTAACATAGAAAAGAGTCTTCGAATTTCCTTGTTTTAATGCACTATTTAAAATACACATAGTGTTCCCCCTAATTGACCTATAATTATTTCCTGTGGTAGGGTACACTATTACCCTGTAATATAATACCTGGTCTAATATAAATATTATATGTCAATATTAAGGTCTGATATTGCGCCTTGCGTTAGTTAACCATTGAAAGATGTCTTTGAATTTTTAAAGCATTTTAGAACGCTTATTTCTTCATTTTAAGCTTCTCATAACACTTTTTTTCGCATAGGCATACATAGTAAACTTTAGGGTCACGCTGTGTACCCCCTAAATGACCTATAATTATTTCCTGTGGTAGGGTACACTATCACCCTGTAATATAATACGTGGTCCAATTTAAAAATTTTAGGTCAATATTAAGGTCCGATACCGTGCCGTTAGTTAACATAGAAAAGAGTCTTCGAATTTCCTTGTTTTAATGCACTATTTAAAATACACATAGTGTTCCCCCTAATTGACCTATAATTATTTCCTGTTGTAGGGTACACTATTACCCTGTAATATAAAACCTGGTCCAATTTAAATATTATGGTTCCATATTAAGGTCTGATATCGCGCCTTGCGTTAGTTAACCATTGAAAGATGTCTTTGAATTTTTAAAGCATTTTAGAACGCTTATTTCTTCATTTTAAGCTTCTCAGAACACTCTATTTCGCATAGGCATACATAGTAAACTTTAGGGTCACTCTGTGTACCCCCTAATTGACCTATAATTATTTCCTGTGGTAGGGTACACCATAACCCTGTAATATAATACGTGGTCCAATTTAAAAATTATAGGTCAATATTAAGGTCCGATACCGTGCCGTTAGTTAACATAGAAAAGTGTCTTCGTATTTCCTTGTTTTAATGCACAATTTAAAATATACATAGTGTACCCCCTAATTGACCTATAATTATTTCCTGTGGTAGGGTACACTATAACCCTGTAATATAATACCTGGTCTAATTTAAATATTATGGGTCAATATTAAGGTCTGATATTGCGCCTTGCGTTAGTTAACCATTGAAAAATGTCTTTGAATTTTTAAAGCATTTTAGAACGCTAATTTCTTCATTTTAAGCTTCTCAGAACACTCTATTTCGCATAGGCATACAGTAAAATTTAGGGTCACGCTGTGTACCCCCTAAATGACCTATAATTATTTCCTGTGGTAGGGTACACTATTACCCTGTAATATAATACGTGGTCCAATTTAAAAATTATAGGTCAATATTAAGGTCCGATACCGTGCCGTTAGTTAACATAGAAAAATGTCTTTGAATTTTTAAAGCATTTTAGAACGCTTATTTCCTCATTTTTAGCTTCTCAGAACACTTTATTTCGCATAGGCATACATAGTAAACTTTAGGGTCACGCTGTGTACCCCCTAATTGACCTATAATTATTTCCTGTGGTTGGGTACACTATAATCCTGTAATATAATACGTGGTCCAATTTAAAAATTATAGGTCAATATTAAGGTCCGATACCGTGCCGTTAGTTAACATAGAAAAGTGTCTTCGAATTTCCTTGTTTTAATGCACTATTTAAAATATACATAGTGTACCCCCTATTTGACCTATAATTATTTCCTGTGGTAGGGTACACTATTACCCTGTAATATAATACCTGGTCTAATATAAATATTATATGTCAATATTAAGGTCTGATATTGCGCCTTGCGTTAGTTAACCATTGAAAGATGTCTTTGAATTTTTAAAGCATTTTAGAACGCTTATTTCTTCATTTTAAGCTTCTCATAACACTTTATTTCGCATAGGCATACATAGTAAACTTTAGGGTCACGCTGTGTACCCCCTAATTGACCTATAATTATTTCCTGTGGTTGGGTACACTATAATCCTGTAATATAATACGTGGTCCAATTTAAAAATTATAGGTCAATATTAAGGTCCGATACCGTGCCGTTAGTTAACATAGAAAAGTGTCTTCGAATTTCCTTGTTTTAATGCACTATTTAAAATATACATAGTGTACCCCCTAATTGACCTATAATTATTTCCTGTGGTAGGGTACACTATGACCCTGTAATATAATACCTCGTCTAATATAAATATTATATGTCAATCTTAAGGTCTGATATTGCGCCTTGCGTTAGTTAACCATTGAAAGATGTCTTTGAATTTTTAAAGCATTTTAGAACGCTTATTTCTTCATTTTAAGCTTCTCATAACACTTTTTTTCGCATAGGCATACATAGTAAACTTTAGGGTCACGCTGTGTACCCCCTAAATGACCTATAATTATTTCCTGTGGTAGGGTACACTATTACCCTGTAATATAATACGTGGTCCAATTTAAAAATTATAGGTCAATATTATGGTCCGATACCGTGCCGTTAGTTAACATAGAAAAGAGTCTTCGAATTTCCTTGTTTTAATGCACTATTTAAAATACACATAGTGTTCCCCTAATTGACCTATAATTATTTCCTGTGGTAGGTTACACTATTACCCTGTAATATAATACCTGGTCTAATATAAATATTATATGTCAATATTAAGGTCTGATATTGCGCCTTGCGTTAGTTAACCATTGAAAGATGTCTTTGAATTTTTAAAGCATTTTAGAACGCTTATTTCTTCATTTTAAGCTTCTCATAACACTTTTTTTCGCATAGGCATACATAGTAAACTTTAGGGTCACGCTGTGTACCCCCTAAATGACCTATAATTATTTCCTGTGGTAGGGTACACTATCACCCTGTAATATAATACGTGGTCCAATTTAAAAATTTTAGGTCAATATTAAGGTCCGATACCGTGCCGTTAGTTAACATAGAAAAGAGTCTTCGAATTTCCTTGTTTTAATGCACTATTTAAAATACACATAGTGTTCCCCCTAATTGACCTATAATTATTTCCTGTTGTAGGGTACACTATTACCCTGTAATATAAAACCTGGTCCAATTTAAATATTATGGTTCCATATTAAGGTCTGATATCGCGCCTTGCGTTAGTTAACCATTGAAAGATGTCTTTGAATTTTTAAAGCATTTTAGAACGCTTATTTCTTCATTTTAAGCTTCTCAGAACACTCTATTTCGCATAGGCATACATAGTAAACTTTAGGGTCACTCTGTGTACCCCCTAATTGACCTATAATTATTTCCTGTGGTAGGGTACACCATAACCCTGTAATATAATACGTGGTCCAATTTAAAAATTATAGGTCAATATTAAGGTCCGATACCGTGCCGTTAGTTAACATAGAAAAGTGTCTTCGTATTTCCTTGTTTTAATGCACTATTTAAAATATACATAGTGTACCCCCTAATTGACCTATAATTATTTCCTGTGGTAGGGTACACTATTACCCTGTAATATAATACCTGGTCTAATTTAAATATTATGGGTCAATATTAAGGTCTGATATTGCGCCTTGCGTTAGTTAACCATTGAAAAATGTCTTTGAATTTTTAAAGCATTTTAGAACGCTAATTTCTTCATTTTAAGCTTCTCAGAACACTCTATTTCGCATAGGCATACAGTAAAATTTAGGGTCACGCTGTGTACCCCCTAAATGACCTATAATTATTTCCTGTGGTAGGGTACACTATTACCCTGTAATATAATACGTGGTCCAATTTAAAAATTATAGGTCAATATTAAGGTCCGATACCGTGCCGTTAGTTAACATAGAAAAATGTCTTTGAATTTTTAAAGCATTTTAGAACGCTTATTTCCTCATTTTTAGCTTCTCAGAACACTTTATTTCGCATAGGCATACATGGTAAACTTTAGGGTCACGCTGTGTACCCCCTAATTGACCTATAATTATTTCCTGTGGTTGGGTACACTATAATCCTGTAATATAATACGTGGTCCAATTTAAAAATTATAGGTCAATATTAAGGTCCGATACCGTGCCGTTAGTTAACATAGAAAAGTGTCTTCGAATTTCCTTGTTTTAATGCACTATTTAAAATATACATAGTGTACCCCCTATTTGACCTATAATTATTTCCTGTGGTAGGGTACACTATTACCCTGTAATATAATACCTGGTCTAATATAAATATTATATGTCAATATTAAGGTCTGATATTGCGCCTTGCGTTAGTTAACCATTGAAAGATGTCTTTGAATTTTTAAAGCATTTTAGAACGCTTATTTCTTCATTTTAAGCTTCTCATAACACTTTTTTTCGCATAGGCATACATAGTAAACTTTAGGGTCACGCTGTGTACCCCCTAAATGACCTATAATTATTTCCTGTGGTAGGGTACACTATCACCCTGTAATATAATACGTGGTCCAATTTAAAAATTTTAGGTCAATATTAAGGTCCGATACCGTGCCGTTAGTTAACATAGAAAAGAGTCTTCGAATTTCCTTGTTTTAATGCACTATTTAAAATACACATAGTGTTCCCCCTAATTGACCTATAATTATTTCCTGTTGTAGGGTACACTATTACCCTGTAATATAAAACCTGGTCCAATTTAAATATTATGGTTCCATATTAAGGTCTGATATCGCGCCTTGCGTTAGTTAACCATTGAAAGATGTCTTTGAATTTTTAAAGCATTTTAGAACGCTTATTTCTTCATTTTAAGCTTCTCAGAACACTCTATTTCGCATAGGCATACATAGTAAACTTTAGGGTCACTCTGTGTACCCCCTAATTGACCTATAATTATTTCCTGTGGTAGGGTACACCATAACCCTGTAATATAATACGTGGTCCAATTTAAAAATTATAGGTCAATATTAAGGTCCGATACCGTGCCGTTAGTTAACATAGAAAAGTGTCTTCGTATTTCCTTGTTTTAATGCACAATTTAAAATATACATAGTGTACCCCCTAATTGACCTATAATTATTTCCTGTGGTAGGGTACACTATTACCCTGTAATATAATACGTGGTCCAATTTAAAAATTATAGGTCAATATTAAGGTCCGATACCGTGCCGTTAGTTAACATAGAAAAATGTCTTTGAATTTTTAAAGCATTTTAGAACGCTTATTTCCTCATTTTTAGCTTCTCAGAACACTTTATTTCGCATAGGCATACATAGTAAACTTTAGGGTCACGCTGTGTACCCCCTAATTGACCTATAATTATTTCCTGTGGTTGGGTACACTATAATCCTGTAATATAATACGTGGTCTAATTTAAAAATTATAGGTCAATATTAAGGTCCGATACCGTGCCGTTAGTTAACATAGAAAAGTGTCTTCGAATTTCCTTGTTTTAATGCACTATTTAAAATATACATAGTGTACCCCCTATTTGACCTATAATTATTTCCTGTGGTAGGGTACACTATTACCCTGTAATATAATACCTGGTCTAATATAAATATTATATGTCAATATTAAGGTCTGATATTGCGCCTTGCGTTAGTTAACCATTGAAAGATGTCTTTGAATTTTTAAAGCATTTTTGAACGCTTATTTCTTCATTTTAAGCTTCTCATAACACTTTTTTTCGCATAGGCATACATAGTAAACTTTAGGGTCACGCTGTGTACCCCCTAATTGACCTATAATTATTTTCCGTGGTAGGGTACACTATCACCCTGTAATATAATACGTGGTCCAATTTAAAAATTTTAGGTCAATATTAAGGTCCGATACCGTGCCGTTAGTTAACATAGAAAAGTGTCTTCGAATTTCCTTGTTTTAATGCACTATTTAAAATATACATAGTGTACCCCCTAATTGACCTATAATTATTTCCTCTGGTAGGGTACACTATTACCCTGTAATATAATACCAGGTCCAATTTAAATATTATGGGTCAATATTAAGGTCTGATATTGCGCCTTGCGTTAGTTAACCATTGAAAGATGTCTTTGAATTTTTAAAGCATTTTAGAACGCTTATTTCTTAATTTTAAGCTTCTCAGAACACTTTATTTCGCATAGGCATACATAGTAAACTTTAGGGTCACGCTGTGTACCCCCTAATTGACCTATAATTATTTTCCGTGGTAGGGTACACTATCACCCTGTAATATAATGCGTGGTCCAATTTAAAAATTTTAGGTCAATATTAAGGTCCGATACCGTGCCGTTAGTTAACATAGAAAAGTGTCTCCGAATTTCCTTGTTTTAATGCACTATTTAAAATATACATAGTATACCCCCTAATTGACCTATAATTATTTCCTGTGGTAGGGTACACTATTACCCTGTAATATAATACCTGGTCCGATTTAAATATTATGGGTCAATATTAAGGTCTGATATTGCGCCTTGCGTTAGTTAACCATTGAAAGATGTCTTTGAATTTTTAAAGCATTTTAGAACGCTTATTTCTTCATTTTAAGCTTCTCAGAACACTTTATTTCGCATAGGCATACATAGTAAACTTTAGGGTCACGCTGTGTACCCCCTAATTGACCTGTAATTATTTTCCGCGGTAGGGTACACTATCACCCTGTAATATAATACGTGGTCCAATTTAAAAATTTTAGGTCAATATTAAGGTCCGATACCGTGCCGTTAGTTAACATAGAAAAGAGTCTTCGAATTTCCTTGTTTTAATGCACTATTTAAAATACACATAGTGTTCCCCCTAATAGACCTATAATTATTTCCTGTTGTAGGGTACACTATTACCCTGTAATATAAAACCTGGTCCAATCTAAATATTATGGTTCCATATTAAGGTCTGATATCGCGCCTTGCGTTAGTTAACCATTGAAAGATGTCTTTGAATTTTTAAAGCATTTTAGAACGCTTATTTCTTCATTTTAAGCTTCTCAGAACACTCTATTTCGCATAGGCATACATAGTAAACTTTAGGGTCACTCTGTGTTCCCCCTAATTGACCTATAATTATTTCCTGTGGTAGGGTACACTATAATAATACGTGGTCAAATTTAAAAATTATAGGTCAATATTAAGGTCCGATACCGTGCCGTTAGTTAACATAGAAAAGAGTCTTCGAATTTCCTTGTTTTAATGCACTATTTAAAATACACATAGTGTTCCCCCTAATTGACCTATAATTATTTCCTGTGGTAGGGTACACTATTACCCTGTAATATAATACCTGGTCTAATATAAATATTATATGTCAATATTAAGGTCTGATATTGCGCCTTGCGTTAGTTAACCATTGAAAGATGTCTTTGAATTTTTAAAGCATTTTAGAACGCTTATTTCTTCATTTTAAGCTTCTCAGAACACTCTATTTCGCATAGGCATACATAGTAAACTTTAGGGTCACTCTGTGTACCCCCTAATTGACCTATAATTATTTCCTGTGGTAGGGTACACCATAACCCTGTAATATAATACGTGGTCCAATTTAAAAATTATAGGTCAATATTAAGGTCCGATACCGTGCCGTTAGTTAACATAGAAAAGTGTCTTCGTATTTCCTTGTTTTAATGCACTATTTAAAATATACATAGTGTACCCCCTAATTGACCTATAATTATTTCCTGTGGTAGGGTACACTATTACCCTGTAATATAATACGTGGTCCAATTTAAAAATTATAGGTCAATATTAAGGTCCGATACCGTGCCGTTAGTTAACATAGAAAAATGTCTTTGAATTTTTAAAGCATTTTAGAACGCTTATTTCCTCATTTTTAGCTTCTCAGAACACTTTATTTCGCATAGGCATACATAGTAAACTTTAGGGTCACGCTGTGTACCCCCTAATTGACCTATAATTATTTCCTGTGGTTGGGTACACTATAATCCTGTAATATAATACGTGGTCCAATTTAAAAATTATAGGTCAATATTAAGGTCCGATACCGTGCCGTTAGTTAACATAGAAAAGTGTCTTCGAATTTCCTTGTTTTAATGCTCTATTTAAAATATACATAGTGTACCCCCTATTTGACCTATAATTATTTCCTGTGGTAGGGTACACTATTACCCTGTAATATAATACCTGGTCTAATATAAATATTATATGTCAATATTAAGGTCTGATATTGCGCCTTGCGTTAGTTAACCATTGAAAGATGTCTTTGAATTTTTAAAGCATTTTAGAACGCTTATTTCTTCATTTTAAGCTTCTCATAACACTTTTTTTCGCATAGGCATACATAGTAAACTTTAGGGTCACGCTGTGTACCCCCTAATTGACCTATAATTATTTTCCGTATGAGGGTACACTATCACCCTGTAATATAATACGTGGTCCAATTTAAAAATTTTAGGTCAATATTAAGGTCCGATACCGTGCCGTTAGTTAACATAGAAAAGTGTCTTCGAATTTCCTTGTTTTAATGCACTATTTAAAATATACATAGTGTACCCCCTAATTGACCTATAATTATTTCCTGTGGTAGGGTACACTATTACCCTGTAATATAATACCTGGTCCAATTTAAATATTATGGGTCAATATTAAGGTCTGATATTGCGCCTTGCGTTAGTTAACCATTGAAAGATGTCTTTGAATTTTTAAAGCATTTTTGAACGCTTATTTCTTCATTTTAAGCTTCTCAGAACACTTTATTTCGCATAGGCATACATAGTAAACTTTAGGGTCACGCTGTGTACCCCCTAATTGACCTATAATTATTTTCCGTGGTAGGGTACACTATCACCCTGTAATATAATACGTGGTCCAATTTAAAAATTTTAGGTCAATATTAAGGTCCGATACCGTGCCGTTAGTTAACATAGAAAAGTGTCTTCGAATTTCCTTGTTTTAATGCACTATTTAAAATATACAAAGTGTACCCCCTAATTGACCTATAATTATTTCCTCTGGTAGGGTACACTATTACCCTGTAATATAATACCAGGTCCAATTTAAATATTATGGGTCAATATTAAGGTCTGATATTGCGCCTTGCGTTAGTTAACCATTGAAAGATGTCTTTGAATTTTTAAAGCATTTTAGAACGCTTATTTCTTAATTTTAAGCTTCTCAGAACACTTTATTTCGCATAGGCATACATAGTAAACTTTAGGGTCACGCTGTGTACCCCCTAATTGACCTATAATTATTTTCCGTGGTAGGGTACACTATCACCCTGTAATATAATGCGTGGTCCAATTTAAAAATTTTAGGTCAATATTAAGGACCGATACCGTGCCGTTAGTTAACATAGAAAAGTGTCTCCGAATTTCCTTGTTTTAATGCACTATTTAAAATATACATAGTGTACCCCCTAATTGACCTATAATTATTTCCTGTGGTAGGGTACACTATTACCCTGTAATATAATACCTGGTCCGATTTAAATATTATGGGTCAATATTAAGGTCTGATATTGCGCCTTGCGTTAGTTAACCATTGAAAGATGTCTTTGAATTTTTAAAGCATTTTAGAACGCTTATTTCTTCATTTTAAGCTTCTCAGAACACTTTATTTCGCATAGGCATACATAGTAAACTTTAGGGTCACGCTGTGTACCCCCTAATTGACCTGTAATTATTTTCCGTGGTAGGGTACACTATCACCCTGTAATATAATACGTGGTCCAATTTAAAAATTTTAGGTCAATATTAAGGTCCGATACCGTGCCGTTAGTTAACATAGAAAAGAGTCTTCGAATTTCCTTGTTTTAATGCACTATTTAAAATACACATAGTGTTCCCCCTAATAGACCTATAATTATTTCCTGTTGTAGGGTACACTATTACCCTGTAATATAAAACCTGGTCCAATTTAAATATTATGGTTCCATATTAAGGTCTGATATCGCGCCTTGCGTTAGTTAACCATTGAAAGATGTCTTTGAATTTTTAAAGCATTTTAGAACGCTTATTTCTTCATTTTAAGCTTCTCAGAACACTCTATTTCGCATAGGCATACATAGTAAACTTTAGGGTCACTCTGTGTTCCCCCTAATTGACCTATAATTATTTCCTGTGGTAGGGTACACTATAACCCTGTAATATAATACGTGGTCAAATTTAAAAATTATAGGTCAATATTAAGGTCCGATACCGTGCCGTTAGTTAACATAGAAAAGTGTCTTCGTATTTCCTTGTTTTAATGCACTATTTAAAATATGCATAGTGTACCCCCTAATTGACCTATAATTATTTCCTGTGGTAGGGTATATATTACCCTGTAATATAAAACCTGGTCCAATTTAAATATTATGGTTCCATATTAAGGTCTGATATCGCACCTTGCGTTAGTTAACCATTGAAAGATGTCTTTGAATTTTTAAAGCATTTTAGAACGCTTATTTCTTCATTTTAAGCTTCTCAGAACACTCTATTTCGCATAGGCATACATAGTAAATTTTAGGGTCACGCTGTGTACCACCTAATTGACCTATAATTATTTCCTGTGGTAAGGTACACTATTACCCTGTAATATAATACGTGGACCAATTTAAAAATTATAGTTCAATATTAAGGTCCGATACCGTGCCGTTAGTTAACATAGAAAAATTTCTTTGAATTTTTAAAGCATTTTAGAACGCTTATTTCCTCATTTTAAGCTTCTCAGAACACTCTATTTCGCATAGGCATACATAGTAAATTTTAGGGTCACGCTGTGTACCACCTAATTGACCTATAATTATTTCCTGTGGTAAGGTACACTATTACCCTGTAATATAATACGTGGACCAATTTAAAAATTATAGTTCAATATTAAGGTCCGATACCGTGCCGTTAGTTAACATAGAAAAATTTCTTTGAATTTTTAAAGCATTTTAGAACGCTTATTTCCTCATTTTAAGCTTCTCAGAACACTTTATTTCGCATAGGCATACATAGTAAACTTTAGGGTCACGCTGTGTACCCCCTAATTGACCTATAATTATTTTCCGTGGTAGGGTACACTATCACCCTGTAATATAATACGTGGTCCAATTTAAAAATTATAGGTCAATATTAAGGTCCGATACCGTGCCGTTAGTTAACATAGAAAAATGTCTTTGAATTTTTAAAGCATTTTAGAACGCTTATTTCCTCATTTTAAGCTTCTCAGAACACTTTATTTCGCATAGGCATACATAGTAAACTTTAGGGTCACGCTGTGTACCCCCTAATTGACCTGTAATTATTTTCCGTGGTAGGGTACACTATCACCCTGTAATATAATACGTGGTCAAATTTAAAAATTATAGGTCAATATCAAGGTCCGATACCGTGCCGTTAGTTAACATAGAAAAGTGTCTTCGTATTTCCTTGTTTTAATGCACTATTTAAAATATGCATAGTGTACCCCCTAATTGACCTATAATTATTTCCTGTGGTAGGGTACACTATTACCCTGTAATATAATACCTGGTCTAATTTAAATATTATGGGTCAATATTAAGGTCTGATATTGCGCCTTGCGTTAGTTAACCATTGAAAAATGTCTTTGAATATTTAAAGCATTTTAGAACGCTAATTTCTTCATTTTAAGCTTCTCAGAACACTCTATTTCGCATAGGCATACAGTAAAATTTAGGGTCACGCTGTGTACCCCCTAAATGACCTATAATTATTTCCTGTGGTAGGGTACACTATTACCCTGTAATATAATACGTGGTCCAATTTAAAAATTATAGGTTAATATTAAGGTCCGATACCGTGCCGTTAGTTAACATAGAAAAATGTTTTTGAATTTTTAAAGCATTTTAGAACGCTTATTTCCTCATTTTAAGCTTCTCAGAACACTTTATTTCGCATAGGCATACATAGTAAACTTTAGGGTCACGCTGTGTACCCCCTAATTGACCTATAATTATTTCCTTTGGTTGGGTACACTATAACCCTGTAATATAATACGTGGTCCAATTTAAAAATTATAGGTCAATATTAAGGTCCGATACCGTGCCGTTAGTTAACATAGAAAAATGTCTTTGAATTTTTAAAGCATTTTAGAGCGCTTATTTCCTCATTTTAAGCTTCTCAGAACACTTTATTTCGCATAGGCATACATAGTAAACTTTAGGGTCACGCTGTGTACCCCCTAATTGACCTATAATTAATTCCTGTGGTTGGGTACACTATAACCCTGTAATATAATACGTGGTCCAATTTAAAAATTATAGGTCAATATTAAGGTCCGATACCGTGCCGTTAGTTAACATAGAAAAGTGTCTTCGAATTTCCTTGTTTTAATGCACTATTTAAAATATACATAGTGTACCCCCTAATTGACCTATAATTATTTCCTGTGGTAGGGTACACTATTACCCTGTAATATAATACCTGGTCTAATATAAATATTATATGTCAATATTAAGGTCTGATATTGCGCCTTGCGTTAGTTAACCATTGAAAGATGTCTTTGAATTTTTAAAGCATTTTAGAACGCTTATTTCTTCATTTTAAGCTTCTCAGAACACTTTATTTCGCATAGGCATACATAGTAAACTTTAGGGTCACGCTGTGTACCCCCTAATTGACCTATAATTATTTTCCGTGGTAGGGTACACTATCACCCTGTAATATAATACGTGGTCCAATTTAAAAATTTTAGGTCAATATTAAGGTCCGATACCGTACCGTTAGTTAACATAGAAAAATGTCTTTGAATTTTTAAAGCATTTTAGAACGCTTATTTCCTCATTTTAAGCTTCTCAGAACACTTTATTTTGCATAGGCATACATAGTAAACTTTAGGGTCACGCTGTGTACCCCCTAATTGACCTATAATTATTTCCTGTGGTTGGGTACACTATAACCCTGTAATATAATACGTGGTCCAATTTAAAAATTATAGGTCAATATTAAGGTCCGATACCGTGCCGTTAGTTAACATAGAAAAGTGTCTTCGAATTTCCTTGTTTTAATGCACTATTTAAAATATACATAGTGTACCCCCTAATTGACCTATAATTATTTCCTGTGGTAGGGTACACTATTACCCTGTAATATAATACCTGGTCCAATTTAAATATTATGGGTCAATATTAAGGTCTGATATTGCGCCTTGCGTTAGTTAACCATTGAAAGATGTCTTTGAATTTTTAAAGCATTTTTGAACGCTTATTTCTTCATTTTAAGCTTCTCAGAACACTTTATTTCGCATAGGCATACATAGTAAACTTTAGGGTCACGCTGTGTACCCCCTAATTGACCTATAATTATTTTCCGTGGTAGGGTACACTATCACCCTGTAATATAATACGTGGTCCAATTTAAAAATTTTATGTCAATATTAAGGTCCGATACCGTGCCGTTAGTTAACATAGAAAAGTGTCATCGAATTTCCTTGTTTTAATGCACTAATTAAAATATACATAGTGTACCCCCTAATTGACCTATAATTATTTCCTCTGGTAGGGTACACTATTACCCTGTAATATAATACCAGGTCCAATTTAAATATTATGGGTCAATATTAAGGTCTGATATTGCGTCTTGCGTTAGTTAACCATTGAAAGATGTCTTTGAATTTTTAAAGCATTTTAGAACGCTTATTTCTTAATTTTAAGCTTCTCAGAACACTTTATTTCGCATAGGCATACATAGTAAACTTTAGGGTCACGCTGTGTATCCCCTAATTGACCTGCAATTATTTTCCGTGGTAGGGTACACAATCCTGTAATATAATACCTGGTCCAATTTAAATATTATGGGTCAATATTAAGGTCTGATATCGCGCCTTGCGTTGATTAACCATTGAAAAATGTCTTTGAATTTTTAAAGCATTTTAGAACGCTAATTTCTTCATTTTAAGCTTCTCAGAACACTCTATTTCGCATAGGCATACAGTAAAATTTAGGGTCACGCTGTGTACCCCCTAAATGACCTATAATTATTTCCTGTGGTAGGGTACACTATTACCCTGTAATATAATACGTGGTCCAATTTAAAAATTATAGTTCAATATTAAGGTCCGATACCGTGCCGTTAGTTAACATAGAAAAATGTCTTTGAATTTTTAAAGCATTTTAGAACGCTTATTTCCTCATTTTTAGCTTCTCAGAACACTTTATTTCGCATAGGCATACATAGTAAACTTTAGGGTCACGCTGTGTACCCCCTAATTGACCTATAATTATTTCCTGTGGTTGGGTACACTATAACCCTGTAATATAATACGTGGTCCAATTTAAAAATTATAGGTCAATATTAAGGTCCGATACCGTGCCGTTAGTTAACATAGAAAAGTGTCTTCGAATTTCCTTGTTTTAATGCACTATTTAAAATATACATAGTGTACCCCCTAATTGACCTATAATTATTTCCTGTGGTAGGGTACACTATTACCCTGTAATATAATACCTGGTCCAATTTAAATATTATGGGTCAATATTAAGGTCTGATATTGCGCCTTGCGTTAGTTAACCATTGAAAGATGTCTTTGAATTTTTAAAGCATTTTTGAACGCTTATTTCTTCATTTTAAGCTTCTCAGAACACTTTATTTCGCATAGGCATACATAGTAAACTTTAGGGTCACGCTGTGTACCCCCTAATTGACCTATAATTATTTTCCGTGGTAGGGTACACTATCACCCTGTAATATAATACGTGGTCCAATTTAAAAATTTTAGGTCAATATTAAGGTCCGATACCGTGCCGTTAGTTAACATAGAAAAGTGTCATCGAATTTCCTTGTTTTAATGCACTATTTAAAATATACATAGTGTACCCCCTAATTGACCTATAATTATTTCCTCTGGTAGGGTATACTATTACCCTGTAATATAATACCAGGTCCAATTTAAATATTATGGGTCAATATTAAGGTCTGATATTGCGTCTTGCGTTAGTTATCCATTGAAAGATGTCTTTGAATTTTTAAAGCATTTTAGAACGCTTATTTCTTAATTTTAAGCTTCTCAGAACACTTTATTTCGCATAGGCATACATAGTAAACTTTAGGGTCACGCTGTGTACCCCCTAATTGACCTATAATTATTTTCCGTGGTAGGGTACACTATCACCCTGTAATATAATACGTGGTCCAATTTAAAAATTTTAGGTCAATATTAAGGTCCGATACCGTGCCGTTAGTTAACATAGAAAAGTGTCTTCGAATTTCCTTGTTTTAATGCACTATTTAAAATATACATAGTGTACCCCCTAATTGACCTATAATTATTTCCTGTGGTAGGGTACACTAATACCCTGTAATATAATACCTGGTCCAATTTAAATATTATGGGTCAATATTAAGGTCTGATATTGCGCCTTGCGTTAGTTAACCATTGAAAGATGTCTTTGAATTTTTAAAGCATTTTTGAACGCTTATTTCTTCATTTTAAGCTTCTCAGAACACTTTATTTCGCATAGGCATACATAGTAAACTTTAGGGTCACGCTGTGTACCCCCTAATTGACCTATAATTATTTTCCGTGGTAGGGTACACTATCACCCTGTAATATAATACGTGGTCCAATTTAAAAATTTTAGGTCAATATTAAGGTCCGATACCGTGCCGTTAGTTAACATAGAAAAGTGTCTTCGAATTTCCTTGTTTTAATGCACTATTTAAAATATACATAGTGTACCCCCTAATTGACCTATAATTATTTCCTGTGGTAGGGTACACTATTACCCTGTAATATAATACCTGGTCCAATTTAAATATTATGGGTCAATATTAAGGTCTGATATTGCGCCTTGCGTTAGTTAACCATTGAAAGATGTCTTTGAATTTTTAAAGCATTTTTGAACGCTTATTTCTTCATTTTAAGCTTCTCAGAACACTTTATTTCGCATAGGCATACATAGTAAACTTTAGGGTCACGCTGTGTACCCCCTAATTGACCTATAATTATTTTCCGTGGTAGGGTACACTATCAGCCTGTAATATAATACGTGGTCCAATTTAAAAATTTTAGGTCAATATTAAGGTCCGATACCGTGCCGTTAGTTAACATAGAAAAGTGCCTCCGAATTTCCTTGTTTTAATGCACTATTTAAAATATACATAGTGTACCCCCTAATTGACCTATAATTATTTCCTGTGGTAGGGTACACTATTACCCTGTAATATAATACCTGGTCCGATTTAAATATTATGGGTCAATATTAAGGTCTGACATTGCGCCTTGCGTTAGTTAACCATTGAAAGATGTCTTTGAATTTTTAAAGCATTTTAGAACGCTTATTTCTTCATTTTAAGCTTCTCAGAACACTCTATTTCGCATAGGCATACAGTAAAATTTAGGGTCACGCTGTGTACCCCCTAAATGACCTATAATTATTTCCTGTGGTAGGGTACACTATTACCCTGTAATACAATACGTGGTCCAATTTAAAAATTATAGGTTAATATTAAGGTCCGATACCGTGCCGTTAGTTAACATAGAAAAATGTCTTTGAATTTTTAAAGCATTTTAGAACGCTTATTTCCGCATTTTAAGCTTCTCAGAAAACTTTATTTCGCATAGGCATACATAGTAAACTTTAGGGACACGCTGTGTACCCCCTAATTGACCTATAATTATTTCCTGTGGTTGGGTACACTATAACCCTGTAATATAATACGTGGTCCAATTTAAAAATTATAGGTCAATATTAAGGTCCGATACCGTGCCGTTAGTTAACATAGAAAAGTGTCTTCGAATTTCCTTGTTTTAATGCACTATTTAAAATATACATAGTGTACCCCCTAATTGACCTATAATTATTTCCTGTGGTAGGGTACACTATTACCCTGTAATATAATACCTGGTCTAATATAAATGTTATATGTCAATATTAAGGTCTGATATTGCGCCTTGCGTTAGTTAACCATTGAAAGATTTCTTTGAATTTTTAAAGCATTTTAGAACGCTTATTTCTTCATTTTAAGCTTCTCAGAACACTTTATTTCGCATAGGCATACATAGTAAACTTTAGGGTCACGCTGTGTACCCCCTAATTGACCTATAATTATTTTCCGTGGTAGGGTACACTATCACCCTGTAATATAATACGTGGTCCAATTTAAAAATTTTAGGTCAATATTAAGGTCCGATACCGTGCCGTTAGTTAACATAGAAAAGTGTCTTCGAATTTCCTTGTTTTAATGCACTATTTAAAATATACATAGTGTACCCCCTAATTGACCTGTAATTATTTCCTGTGGTAGGGTACACTATTACCCTGTAATATAATACCTGGTCCAATTTAAAAATTATAGGTCAATATTAAGGTCCGATACCGTACCGTTAGTTAACATAGAAAAATGTCTTTGAATTTTTAAAGCATTTTAGAACGCTTATTTCCTCATTTTAAGCTTCTCAGAACACTTTATTTTGCATAGGAATACATAGTAAACTTTAGGGTCACGCTGTGTACCCCCTAATTGACCTATAATTATTTCCTGCTGTAGGGTACACTATTAACCTGAAATATAATACCTGGTCCAATTTAAATATTATGGGTCAATATTAAGGTCTGATATCGCGCCTTGCGTTGATTAACCATTGAAAGATGTCATTGAATTTTTAAAGCATTTTAGAACGCTTATTTCTTCATTTTAAGCTTCTCAAAACATTTTATTTCGCATAGGCATACATAGTAAAATTTAGGGTCACGCTGTGTACCCCCTAAATGACCTATAATTATTTCCTGTGGTAGGGTACACTATTACCCTGTAATATAATACGTGGTCCAATTTAAAAATTATAGTTCAATATTAAGGTCCGATACCGTGCCGTTAGTTAACATAGAAAAATTTCTTTGAATTTTTAAAGCATTTTAGAACGCTTATTTCCTCATTTTAAGCTTCTCAGAACACTTTATTTCGCATAGGCATACATAGTAAACTTTAGGGTCACGCTGTGTACCCCCTAATTGACCTATAATTATTTTCCGTGGTAGGGTACACTATCACCCTGTAATATAATACGTGGTCCAATTTAAAAATTTTAAGGTCCGATACCGTGCCGTTAGTTAACATAGAAAAGTGTCTTCGAATTTCCTTGTTTTAATGCACTATTTAAAATATACATAGTGTACCCCCTAATTGACCTGTAATTATTTCCTGTGGTAGGGTACACTATTACCCTGTAATATAATACCTGGTCCAATTTAAAAATTATAGGTCAATATTAAGGTCCGATACCGTACCGTTAGTTAACATAGAAAAATGTCTTTGAATTTTTAAAGCATTTTAGAACGCTTATTTCCTCATTTTAAGCTTCTCAGAACACTTTATTTTGCATAGGAATACATAGTAAACTTTAGGGTCACGCTGTGTACCCCCTAATTGACCTATAATTATTTCCTGCTGTAGGGTACACTATTAACCTGAAATATAATACCTGGTCCAATTTAAATATTATGGGTCAATATTAAGGTCTGATATCGCGCCTTGCGTTGATTAACCATTGAAAGATGTCATTGAATTTTTAAAGCATTTTAGAACGCTTATTTCTTCATTTTAAGCTTCTCAAAACATTTTATTTCGCATAGGCATACATAGTAAAATTTAGGGTCACGCTGTGTACCCCCTAAATGACCTATAATTATTTCCTGTGGTAGGGTACACTATTACCCTGTAATATAATACGTGGTCCAATTTAAAAATTATAGTTCAATATTAAGGTCCGATACCGTGCCGTTAGTTAACATACAAAAATTTCTTTGAATTTTTAAAGCATTTTAGAACGCTTATTTCCTCATTTTAAGCTTCTCAGAACACTTTATTTCGCATAGGCATACATAGTAAACTTTAGGGTCACGCTGTGTACCCCCTAATTGACCTATAATTATTTTCCGTGGTAGGGTACACTATCACCCTGTAATATAATACGTGGTCCAATTTAAAAATTTTAGGTCAATATTAAGGTCCGATACCGTGCCGTTAGTTAACATAGAAAAGTGTCTTCGAATTTCCTTGTTTTAATGCACTATTTAAAATATACATAGTGTACCCCCTAATTGACCTATAATTATTTCCTCTGGTAGGGTACACTATTACCCTGTAATATAATACCAGGTCCAATTTAAATATTATGGGTCAATATTAATGTCTGATATTGCGCCTTGCGTTAGTTAACCATTGAAAGATGTCTTTGAATTTTTAAAGCATTTTAGAACGCTTATTTCTTAATTTTAAGCTTCTCAGAACACTTTATTTCGCATAGGCATACATAGTAAACTTTAGGGTCACGCTGTGTACCCCCTAATTGACCTATAATTATTTTCCGTGGTAGGGTACACTATCACCCTGTAATATAATACGTGGTCCAATTTAAAAATTTTAGGTCAATATTAAGGTCCGATACCGTGCCGTTAGTTAACATAGAAAAGTGTCTTCGAATTTCCTTGTTTTAATGCACTATTTAAAATATACATAGTGTACCCCCTAATTGACCTATAATTATTTCCTGTGGTAGGGTACACTATTACCCTGTAATATAATACCTGGTCCAATTTAAATATTATAGGTCAATATTAAGGTCTGATATTGCGCCTTGCGTTAGTTAACCATTGAAAGATGTCTTTGAATTTTTAAAGCATTTTTGAACGCTTATTTCTTCATTTTAAGCTTCTCAGAACACTTTATTTCGCATAGGCATACATAGTAAACTTTAGGGTCACGCTGTGTACCCCCTAATTGACCTATAATTATTTTCCGTGGTAGGGTACACTATCAGCCTGTAATATAATACGTGGTCCAATTTAAAAATTTTAGGTCAATATTAAGGTCCGATACCGTGCCGTTAGTTAACATAGAAAAGTGTCTCCGAATTTCCTTGTTTTAATGCACTATTTAAAATACACATAGTGTACCCCCTAATTGACCTATAATTATTTCCTGTGGTAGGGTACACTATTACCCTGTAATATAATACCTGGTCCGATTTAAATATTATGGTTCAATATTAAGGTCTGATATCGCGCCTTGCGTTAGTTAACCATTGAAAGATGTCTTTGAATTTTTAAAGCATTTTAGAACGCTTATTTCTTCATTTTAAGCTTCTCAGAACACTTTATTTCGCATAGGCATACATAGTAAACTTTAGGGTCACGCTGTGTACCCCCTAATTGACCTGTAATTATTTTCCGTGGTAGGGTACACTATCACCCTGTAATATAATACGTGGTCCAATTTAAAAATTATAGGTCAATATTAAGGTCCGATACCGTGCCGTTAGTTAACATAGAAAAATGTCTTTGAATTTTTAAAGCATTTTAGAACGCTTATTTCCTCATTTTAAGCTTCTCAGAACACTTTATTTCGCATAGGCATACATAGTAAACTTTAGGGTCACGCTGTGTACCCCCTAATTGACCTATAATTATTTCCTGTGGTTGGGTACACTATCACCCTGTAATATAATACGTGGTCCAATTTAAATATTATGGGTCAATATTAAGGTCTGATATTGCGCCTTGCGTTAGTTAACCATTGAAAGATGTCTTTGAATTTTTAAAGCATTTTAGAACGCTTATTTCTTCATTTTAAGCTTCTCAGAACACTTTATTTCGCATAGGCATACATAGTAAACTTTAGGGTCACGCTGTGTACCCCCTAATTGACCTGTAATTATTTTCCGTGGTAGGGTACACTATCACCCTGTAATATAATACGTGGTCCAATTTAAAAATTTTAGGTCAATATTAAGGTCCGATACCGTGCCGTTAGTTAACATAGAAAAGAGTCTTCGAATTTCCTTGTTTTAATGCACTATTTAAAATACACATAGTGTACCTCCTAATTGACCTATAATTATTTCCTGTTGTAGGGTACACTATTACCCTGTAATATAAAACCTGGTCCAATTTAAATATTATGGTTCCATATTAAGGTCTGATATCGCGCCTTGCGTTAGTTAACCATTGAAAGATGTCTTTGAATTTTTAAAGCATTTTAGAACGCTTATTTCTTCATTTTAAGCTTCTCAGAACACTCTATTTCGCATAGGCATACATAGTAAACTTTAGGGTCACTCTGTGTACCCCCTAATTGACCTATAATTATTTCCTGTGGTAGGGTACACTATAACCCTGTAATATAATACGTGGTCCAATTTAAAAATTATAGGTCAATATTAAGGTCCGATACCGTGCCGTTAGTGAACATAGAAAAGTGTCTTCGTATTTCCTTGTTTTAATGCACTATTTAAAATATGCATAGTGTACCCCCTAATTGACCTATAATTATTTCCTGTGGTAGGGTACACTATTACCCTGTAATATAATACCTGGTTTAATTTAAATATTATGGGTCAATATTAAGGTCTGATATTGCGCCTTGCGTTAGTTAACCATTGAAAGATGTCTTTGAATTTTTAAAGCATTTTAGAACGCTTATTTCTTCATTTTAAGCTTCTCAGAACACTTTATTTCGCATAGGCATACATAGTAAACTTTAGGGTCACGCTGTGTACCCCCTAAATGACCTATAATTATTTCCTGTGGTAGGGTACACTATTACCCTGTAATATAATACGTGGTCCAATTTAAAAATTATAGTTCAATATTAAGGTCCGATACCGTGCCGTTAGTTAACATAGAAAAATTTCTTTGAATTTTTAAAGCATTTTAGAACGCTTATTTCCTCATTTTAAGCTTCTCAGAACACTTTATTTCGCATAGGCATACATAGTAAACTTTAGGGTCACGCTGTGTACCCCCTAATTGACCTATAATTATTTTCAGTGGTAGGATACACTGTCACCCTGTAATATAATACGTGGTCCAATTTAAAAATTTTAGGTCAATATTAAGGTCCGATACCGTGCCGTTAGTTAACATAGAAAAGTGTCTTCGAATTTCCTTGTTTTAATGCACTATTTAAAATATACATAGTGTACCCCCTAATTGACCTATAATTATTTCCTCTGGTAGGGTACACTATTACCCTGTAATATAATACCAGGTCCAATTTAAATATTATGGGTCAATATTAAGGTCTGATATTGCGCCTTGCGTTAGTTAACCATTGAAAGATGTCTTTGAATTTTTAAAGCATTTTAGAACGCTTATTTCTTAATTTTAAGCTTCTCAGAACACTTTATTTCGCATAGGCATACATAGTAAACTTTAGGGTCACGCTGTGTACCCCCTAATTGACCTATAATTATTTTCCGTGGTAGGGTACACTATCACCCTGTAATATAATACGTGGTCCAATTTAAAAATTTTAGGTCAATATTAAGGTCCGATACCGTGCCGTTAGTTAACATAGAAAAGTGTCTTCGAATTTCCTTGTTTTAATGCACTATTTAAAATATACATAGTGTACCCCCTAATTGACCTATAATTATTTCCTGTGGTAGGGTACACTATTACCCTGTAATATAATACCTGGTCCAATTTAAATATTATGGGTCAATATTAAGGTCTGATATTGCGCCTTGCGTTAGTTAACCATTGAAAGATGTCTTTGAATTTTTAAAGCATTTTTGAACGCTTATTTCTTCATTTAAAGCTTTTCAGAACACTTTATTTCGCATAGGCATACATAGTAAACTTTAGGGTCACGCTGTGTACCCCCTAATTGACCTATAATTATTTTCCGTGGTAGGGTACACTATCAGCCTGTAATATAATACGTGGTCCAATTTAAAAATATTAGGTCAATATTAAGGTCCGATACCGTGCCGTTAGTTAACATAGAAAAGTGTCTTCGTATTTCCTTGTTTTAATGCCCTATTTAAAATACACATAGTGTACCTCCTAATTGACCTATAATTATTTCCTGTTGTAGGGTACACTATTACCCTGTAATATAAAACCTGGTCCAATTTAAATATTATGGTTCCATATTAAGGTCTGATATCGCGCCTTGCGTTAGTTAACCATTGAAAGATGTCTTTGAATTTTTAAAGCATTTTAGAACGCTTATTTCTTCATTTTAAGCTTCTCAGAACACTTTATTTCGCATAGGCATACATAGTAAACTTTAGGGTCACGCTGTGTACCCCCTAATTGACCTGTAATTATTTTCCGTGGTAGGGTACACTATCACCCTGTAATATAATACGTGGTCCAATTTAAAAATTATAGGTCAATATTAAGGTCCGATACCGTGCCGTTAGTTAACATAGAAAAATGTCTTTGAATTTTTAAAGCATTTTAGAACGCTTATTTCCTCATTTTAAGCTTCTCAGAACACTTTATTTCGCATAGGCATACATAGTAAACTTTAGGGTCACGCTGTGTACCCCCTAATTGACCTATAATTATTTCCTGTGGTTGGGTACACTATCACCCTGTAATATAATACGTGGTCCAATTTAAATATTATGGGTCAATATTAAGGTCTGATATTGCGCCTTGCGTTAGTTAACCATTGAAAGATGTCTTTGAATTTTTAAAGCATTTTAGAACGCTTATTTCTTCATTTTAAGCTTCTCAGAACACTTTATTTCGCATAGGCATACATAGTAAACTTTAGGGTCACGCTGTGTACCCCCTAATTGACCTGTAATTATTTTCCGTGGTAGGGTACACTATCACCCTGTAATATAATACGTGGTCCAATTTAAAAATTTTAGGTCAATATTAAGGTCCGATACCGTGCCGTTAGTTAACATAGAAAAGAGTCTTCGAATTTCCTTGTTTTAATGCACTATTTAAAATACACATAGTGTACCTCCTAATTGACCTATAATTATTTCCTGTTGTAGGGTACACTATTACCCTGTAATATAAAACCTGGTCCAATTTAAATATTATGGTTCCATATTAAGGTCTGATATCGCGCCTTGCGTTAGTTAACCATTGAAAGATGTCTTTGAATTTTTAAAGCATTTTAGAACGCTTATTTCTTCATTTTAAGCTTCTCAGAACACTCTATTTCGCATAGGCATACATAGTAAACTTTAGGGTCACTCTGTGTACCCCCTAATTGACCTATAATTATTTCCTGTGGTAGGGTACACTATAACCCTGTAATATAATACGTGGTCCAATTTAAAAATTATAGGTCAATATTAAGGTCCGATACCGTGCCGTTAGTTAACATAGAAAAGTGTCTTCGTATTTCCTTGTTTTAAAGCACTATTTAAAATATGCATAGTGTACCCCCTAATTGACCTATAATTATTTCCTGTGGTAGGGTACACTATTACCCTGTAATATAATACCTGGTTTAATTTAAATATTATGGGTCAATATTAAGGTCTGATATTGCGCCTTGCGTTAGTTAACCATTGAAAAATGTCTTTGAATTTTTAAAGCATTTTAGAACGCTATTTTCTTTATTTTAAGCTTCTCAGAACACTCTATTTCGCATAGGCATACAGTAAAATTTAGGGTCACGCTGTGTACCCCCTAAATGACCTATAATTATTTTCCGTGGTAGGGTACACTATCACCCTATAATATAATACGTGGTCCAATTTAAAAATTTTAGGTCAATATTAAGGTCCGATACCGTGCCGTTAGTTAACATAGAAAAGTGTCTTCGAATTTTCTTGTTTTAATGCACTATTTAAAATATACATAGTGTACCCCCTAATTGACCTATAATTATTTCCTGTGGTAGGGTACACTATTACCCTGTAATATAATACCTGGTCCAATTTAAATATTATGGGTCAATATTAAGGTCTGATATTGCGCCTTGCGTTAGTTAACCATTGAAAGATGTCTTTGAATTTTTAAAGCATTTTTGAACGCTTATTTCTTCATTTTAAGCTTCTCAGAACACTTTATTTCGCATAGGCATACATAGTAAATTTTAGGGTCACGCTGTGTACCCCCTAATTGACCTATAATTATTTTCCGTGGTAGGGTACACTATCAGCCTGTAATATAATACGTGGTCCAATTTAAAAATTTTAGGTCAATATTAAGGTCCGATACCGTGCCGTTAGTTAACATAGAAAAGTGTCTCCGAATTTCCTTGTTTTAATGCACTATTTAAAATATACATAGTGTACCCCCTAATTGACCTATAATTATTTCCTGTGGTAGGGTACACTATTACCCTGTAATATAATACCTGGTCCGATTTAAATATTATATGTCAATATTAAGGTCTGATATTGCGCCTTGCGTTAGTTAACCATTGAAAGATGTCTTTGAATTTTTAAAGCATTTTAGAACGCTTATTTCTTCATTTTAAGCTTCTCAGAACACTTTATTTCGCATAGGCATACATAGTAAACATTAGGGTCACGCTGTGTACCCCCTAATTGACCTGTAATTATTTTCCGTGGTAGGGTACACTATCACCCTGTAATACAATACGTGGTCCAATTTAAATATTATGGGTCAATATTAAGGTCTGATATTGCGCCTTGCGTTAGTTAACCATTGAAAGATGTCTTTGAATTTTTAAAGCATTTTAGAACGCTTATTTCTTCATTTTAAGCTTCTCAGAACACTTTATTTCGCATAGGCATACATAGTAAACTTTAGGGTCACGCTGTGTACCCCCTAATTGACCTGTAATTATTTTCCGTGGTAGGGTACACTATCACCCTGTAATATAATACGTGGTCCAATTTAAAAATTTTAGGTCAATATTAAGGTCCGATACCGTGCCGTTAGTTAACATAGAAAAGAGTCTTCGAATTTCCTTGTTTTAATGCACTATTTAAAATACACATAGTGTACCTCCTAATTGACCTATAATTATTTCCTGTTGTAGGGTACACTATTACCCTGTAATATAAAACCTGGTCCAATTTAAATATTATGGTTCCATATTAAGGTCTGATATCGCGCCTTGCGTTAGTTAACCATTGAAAGATGTCTTTGAATTTTTAAAGCATTTTAGAACGCTTATTTCTTCATTTTAAGCTTCTCAGAACACTCTATTTCGCATAGGCATACATAGTAAACTTTAGGGTCACTCTGTGTACCCCCTAATTGACCTATAATTATTTCCTGTGGTAGGGTACACTATAACCCTGTAATATAATACGTTTTCCAATTTAAAAATTATAGGTCAATATTAAGGTCCGATACCGTGCCGTTAGTTAACATAGAAAAGTGTCTTCGTATTTCCTTGTTTTAATGCACTATTTAAAATATGCATAGTGTACCCCCTAATTGACCTATAATTATTTCCTGTGGTAGGGTACACTATTACCCTGTAATATAATACCTGGTCTAATTTAAATATTATGGGTCAATATTAAGGTCTGATATTGCGCCTTGCGTTAGTTAACCATTGAAAAATGTCTTTGAATTTTCAAAGCATTTTAGAACGCTATTTTCTTCATTTTAAGCTTCTCAGAACACTCTATTTCGCATAGGCATACAGTAAAATTTAGGGTCACGCTGTGTACCCCCTAAATGACCTATAATTATTTCCTGTGGTAGGGTACACTATTACCCTGTAATATAATACGTGGTCCAATTTAAAAATTATAGGTTAATATTAAGGTCCGATACCGTGCCGTTAGTTAACATAGAAAAATGTCTTTGAATTTTTAAAGCATTTTAGAACGCTTATTTCCTCATTTTAAGCTTCTCAGAACACTTTATATCGCATAGGCATACATAGTAAACTTTAGGGTCACTCTGTGTACCCCCTAATTGACCTATAATTATTTCCTTTGGTTGGGTACACTATAACCCTGTAATATAATACGTGGTCCAATTTAAAAATTATAGGTCAATATTAAGGTCCGATACCGTGCCGTTAGTTAACATAGAAAAATGTCTTTGAATTTTTAAAGCATTTTAGAACGCTTATTTCCTCATTTTAAGCTTCTCAGAAAACTTTATTTCGCATAGGCATACATAGTAAACTTTAGGGTCACGCTGTGTACCCCCTAATTGACCTATAATTATTTCCTGTGGTTGCGTACACTATAACCCTGTAATATAATACGTGGTCCAATTTAAAAATTATAGGTCAATATTAAGGTCCGATACCGTGCCGTTAGTTAACATAGAAAAGTGTCTTCGAATTTCCTTGTTTTAATGCACTATTTAAAATATACATAGTGTACCCCCTAATTGACCTATAATTATTTCCTGTGGTAGGGTACACTATTACCCTGTAATATAATACCTGGTCTAATATAAATATTATATGTCAATATTAAGGTCTGATATTGCGCCTTGCGTTAGTTAACCATTGAAAGATGTCTTTGAATTTTTAAAGCATTTTAGAACGCTTATTTCTTCATTTTAAGCTTCTCAGAACACTTTATTTCGCATAGGCATACATAGTAAACTTTAGGGTCACGCTGTGTACCCCCTAATTGACCTATAATTATTTTCCGTGGTAGGGTACACTATCACCCTGTAATATAACACGTGGTCCAATTTAAAAATTTTAGGTCAATATTAAGGTCCGATACCGTACCGTTAGTTAACATAGAAAAATGTCTTTGAATTTTTAAAGCATTTTAGAACGCTTATTTCCTCATTTTAAGCTTCTCAGAACACTTTATTTTGCATAGGAATACATAGTAAACTTTAGGGTCACGCTGTGTACCCCCTAATTGACCTATAATTATATCCTGCTGTAGGGTACACTATAAACCTGAAATATAATACCTGGTCCAATTTAAATATTATGGGTCAATATTAAGGTCTGATATCGCGCCTTGCGTTGATTAACCATTGAAAGATGTCTTTGAATTTTTAAAGCATTTTAGAACGCTTATTTCTTCATTTTAAGCTTCTCAAAACATTTTATTTCGCATAGGCATACATAGTAAAATTTAGGGTCACGCTGTGTACCCCCTAAATGAAGTATAATTATTTCCTGTGGTAGGGTACACTATTACCCTGTAATATAATACGTAGTCCAATTTAAAAATTATAGTTCAATATTAAGGTCCGATACCGTGCCGTTAGTTAACATAGAAAAAGTTCTTTGAATTTTTAAAGCATTTTAGAACGCTTATTTCCTCATTTTAAGCTTCTCAGAACACTTTATTTCGCATAGGCATACATAGTAAACTTTAGGGTCACGCTGTGTACCATCTAATTGACCTATAATTATTTCCTGCGGTAGGGTACACTATTACCCTGTAATATAATACCTGGTCCAATTAAAATATTATGGGTCAATATTAAGGTCTCATATTGCGCCTTGCGTTATTTAACCAATGAAAGATGTCTTTGAATTTTTAAAGCATTTCAGAACGCTTATTTCTTCATTTTAAGCTTCTCAGAACACTTTATTTCGCATAGGCATACATAGTAAACTTTAGGGTCACGCTGTGTACCCCCTAATTGACCTGCAATTATTTTCCGTGGTAGGGTACACAATCCTGTAATATAATACCTGGTCCAATTTAAATATTATGGGTCAATATTAAGGTCTGATATCGCGCCTTGCGTTGATTAACCATTGAAAGATGTCTTTGAATTTTTAAAGCATTTTAGAACGCTTATTTCTTCATTTTAAGCTTCTCAAAACATTTTATTTCGCATAGGCATACGTAGTAAAATTTAGGGTCACGCTGTGTACCCCCTAAATGACCTATAATTATTTCCTGAGGTAGGGTACACTATTACCCTGTAATATAATACGTTTTCCAATTTAAAAATTATAGTTCAATATTAAGGTCCGATACCGTGCCGTTAGTTAACATAGAAAAATTTCTTTGAATTTTTAAAGCATTTTAGAACGCTTATTTCCTCATTTTAAGCTTCTCAGAACACTTTATTTCGCATAGGCATACATAGTAAACTTTAGGGTCACGCTGTGTACCATCTAATTGACCTATAATTATTTCCTGCGGTTGGGTACACTATTACCCTGTAATATAATACCTGGTCCAATTAAAATATTATGGGTCAATATTAAGGTCTGATATTGCGCCTTGCGTTAGTTAACCAATGAAAGATGTCTTTGAATTTTTAAAGCATTTTAGAACGCTTATTTCTTCATTTTAAGCTTCTCAGAACACTTTATTTCGCATAGGCATACATAGTAAACTTTAGGGTCACGCTGTGTACCCCCTAATTGACCTGCAATTATTTTCCGTGGTAGGGTACACAATCCTGTAATATAATACCTGGTCCAATTTAAATATTATGGGTCAATATAAAGGTCTGATATCGCGCCTTGCGTTGATTAACCATTGAAAGATGTCTTTGAATTTTTAAAGCATTTTAGAACGCTTATTTCTTCATTTTAAGCTTCTCAAAACATTTTATTTCGCATAGGCATACGTAGTAAAATTTAGGGTCACGCTGTGTACCCCCTAAATGACCTATAATTATTTCCTGAGGTAGGGTACACTATTACCCTGTAATATAATACGTGGTCCAATTTAAAAATTATAGTTCAATATTAAGGTCCGATACCGTGCCGTTAGTTAACATAGAAAAATGTCTTTGAATTTTTAAAGCATTTTAGAACGCTTATTTCCTCATTTTAAGCTTCTCAGAACACTTTATTTCGCATAGGCATACATAGTAAACTTTAGGGTCACGCTGTGTACCATCTAATTGACCTATAATTATTTCCTGCGGTAGGGTACACTATTACCCTGTAATATAATACCTGGTCCAATTTAAATATTATGGGTCAATATTAAGGTCTGATATTGCGCCTTGCGTTAGTTAAGCATTGAAAGATGTCTTTGAATTTTTAAAGCATTTTAGAACGCTTATTTCCTCATTTTAAGCTTCTCAGAACACTTTATTTCGCATAGGCATACATAGTAAACTTTAGGGTCACGCTGTGTACCATCTAATTGACCCATAATTATTTTCTGTGGTAGGGTACACTATTACCCTGTAATATAATACCTGGTCCAATTTAAATATTATGGGTCAATATTAAGGTCTGATATTGCGCCTTGCGTTAGTTAACCATTGAAAGATGTCTTTGAATTTTTAAAGCATTTTAGAACGCTTATTTCTTCATTTTAAGCTTCTCAGAACACTCTATTTCGCATAGGCATACATAGTAAACTTTAGGGTCACGCTGTGTACCCCCTAATTGACCTATAATTATTTCCTGTTGTAGGATACACTATTACCCTGTAATATAATACCTGGTCCAATTTAAATATTATGGGTCAATATTAAGGTCTGATATTGGGCCTTGCGTTAGTTAACCATTGAAAGATGTCTTTGAATTTTTAAAGCATTTTAGAACGCTTATTTCTTCATTTTAAGCTTCTCAGAACACTTTATTTCGCATAGGCATACATAGTAAACTTTAGGGTCACGCTGTGTACCCCCTAATTGACCTGTAATTATTTTCCGTGGTAGGGTACACTATCACCCTGTAATATAATACGTGGTCCAATTTAAAAATTTTAGGTCAATATTAAGGTCCGATACCGTGCCGTTAGTTAACATAGAAAAGAGTCTTCGAATTTCCTTGTTTTAATGCACTATTTAAAATACACATAGTGTACCTCCTAATTGACCTATAATTATTTCCTGTTGTAGGGTACACTATTACCCTGTAATATAAAACCTGGTCCAATTTAAATATTATGGTTCCATATTAAGGTCTGATATCGCGCCTTGCGTTAGTTAACCATTGAAAGATGTCTTTGAATTTTTAAAGCATTTTAGAACGCTTATTTCTTCATTTTAAGCTTCTCAGAACACTCTATTTCGCATAGGCATACATAGTAAACTTTAGGGTCACTCTGTGTACCCCCTAATTGACCTATAATTATTTCCTGTGGTAGGGTACACTATAACCCTGTAATATAATACGTGGTCCAATTTAAAAATTATAGGTCAATATTAAGGTCCGATACCGTGCCGTTAGTTAACATAGAAAAGTG